>NC_137544.1:27054865-28359032 GCF_963082525.1 Nesoenas mayeri | reverse complement strand
CCTGTGCAGAGCAGTTCCCGCTGGCTCTGCCTTCTACATCTTGTCGGGTGTCTGGGTATGGAGTCCTGCCCTATGCTCAAAGGGCTGTTGTCATACTATGTATAAATTTTTTAAATTAAATTGTTTGCACAAGGCACCAGTGCCCTTGTTAGTCACATAGCTCCAAGTCAGCCTCTGATTTTCCCCTTATCTAAAGCCAACCAGTGTTGCTACCTGGATTGTTTCACTCTCTATGTGAACACCCTAAGATGTGTTACCAGAATGTAAATCTGTTCACCGTTACATAACAAAGATTATCTGTGAGTCTTTATTTGTTTTCCATATGCAGTGGAATAAACTAAACTGTTAGTGCTGTGTTGGTAGAGCGTAGGTCTCATTTTTCTGAGCAGTGATCTTTTGATAAGATGTCATTCCCCAACTGTAACAAACTTAATCTGTGGGAATTTTTGGTTTTCCTACTGTGTAGCAGAATCCTGTAGTCAGAGATGGACATACGTAGTCCATATTTCATTCTTCAAGCCACACTTTTGGGTACGCTTCACCCTGTGACTATTATTTTAACCTTTTTATTTCTGTTCTGTTCTTCAGTAAGTGAAGGTCATCCTATAATGACAAAAATACAGTAATTTCAAGCACAGACATGGTTTTGATGCTGTTATTGTAATGCATCATTTCTAGATTGCTTTCACCTTATAATAAATTGTACAGTAATAAATGAAGCTTGAACCCAACTTAAAAGTTTTCATGAGTAGGTGCTCTTAAGGCTGCAAAATACTTAGCCAGAAGTATACTTCTAAATATGACATACTGGCATGAACAGAACACATCAGAACACATTTGTAGTTATATAACTTTTTCGTGAATTCAAACTTTCATACTCAAACTATCCTTTCATCTGGAATATTTTATCCTATTGGTTGCATAGAAAATTTTATTTACTATAGAAATATGTGCACAAGAAATGGTCTATACTAATAAGATATAAAGAAAAGATGTTATGAATTTTTGAATGACATATCTCTTAAAGGCTAAGCAAAAAGTTTTTGGGGACCCCCCAAAGAATTTATAGGGAAGGATTAAAGAAGTTCTATCTGTAGGGTTTATTTAGGAGTAGGTAAAGAAGCAATTTGTTTGAGGATTATACAAAATAATGTGTATGTGAGAAGGAAGTTTGAGATGATAACTAGCTAACAGCAAAATAAAATCCAGAAAAATAGGTTTACCTTAGTAAGTTAAAATAGTGATAATACACAGTGGTTTAAGGGTAATATACTGCTAGCACTTTTTACCTATGTGTATGTTGGATTGTCATATCAAGATGGGCTTTCTTTAAGGGTGTTGCATTTCAATAGATTATTCTAATCTTAACACAGGATTAGTAGGTGAAATGTAAGTACTAAAGCTGTTGATACTTAACCTCCCTCAGTACTTGAAAAGTGTATATTCAAATAACTTCCCCAAAAGATGAAAATACATCCTTGACTTTCTGTTGTCTCTGTAGTTTCCCATGAAGCTTTTTGCAGCTCATTACTTTCTGTTTGAGATTACTTCAGCCTTTTATTTCACTTCATATTCTTTGTTCCTTTGTGATTTTTGTGTTCATTTTGATCTTAGTGTCTTATTTTGCTTAATTTGTACTTTTTGTAGCTTTGGGCAAGTTTAATTTTTCTTGGCTTCCTCATCAAAGTCTGTTGGCTATAAGCCACATACAGTCTATAAAGGCTTTATTTTTCCTTTTTGTTGGGGAAAGGAGCACCGTCTGCCCAAGTTCTCTTTATGTGGGCTTTTCAATCCCAGCAGTAGGAAGCCACTCCAGGAAGTTTATTTCTCATAATCTTTGACCCAGGCAGTCAGGCTTCTATTGTAAAACCTCCATCATCCCTGAAACAGAAAAGGTCTGTTTCTGACCTTCGTCCTGCAGTTCTCTTCAAGGGAGATTTCTACTCCAGCTGAGACTCTTCTTTTTCTGGCAAATGCTCTGATCACTCTTGGAGTCAGGTCTGATTAATGACCCGTGTGATATCCATAGTATCTGCCTAGTAATACATTGTCTTGTTTTAGATGAGCTCCTTCTCTCTCTGGAGTAGTTCGCCCTGCTGTTGCCTCTCATACTTTCCAATATTGGGGAAGTTGTAGAGAGCATTGACTTCAGACCCAAGACTGCTCCAGTTTCTGTCTCACAGGAGCTTCTAGCTGTCAGTGCCAGAAACTGTTGACACAGGAGTTCTGTATTCCTGGAATTGGCTTATGCTACACTATTAATTTCCAGGCTATATTTCTTTTCCTTTCTTTATGAGTGAAGTTTGATATGATCTGTGAAGCCCTCCGGGTAAGATATTTTATCCTCTGAGGATTTCCTATACTGCAATTTTCTAATCAGCTCTCAAGTGTCCATGCATTTTATCCACATTTATTTTTTGTCTGTATGTTTACTATTCGATATTGCTTAGAGTCAGAGTGCCCTCAGCATGTAAGGCCAGGTGCAACAATTATTCTGTGCCTTTCAATCTCAAAAAGTTGAAGCTTTCTTTTCCAAAAATGAAAGGGGAGATACCTCCCTATCTTGACTGTTTTTCCTTTAATTCTTCAATGTCATTCTGTATAAGGAGTAAGGTAAGAGGTAGCCTTTTACACTTTCTTTAAGACGGAAAATTGTTTCAATGTTCCTTAAAGATTGGTTAGGAAACCGTAGGATCTTTCAGGAATTATTACTGCTTGTATGTACTCACTGAGGTGTTTTGAGTCTGTTCTGAACCTGGTTGATATTCTGCCTATTATACACCAATTTGAATAGAAATATCAATAAACAAAGTCGTGATAGTACTAGACTGGAAGGCTTAATAAGCACCAACTACTTATGTTTCCACTGCCCAGGGTAATAACAGACTTAGCACACTATCAACAGAAGCTTTAATTTCCTTCCTAGTCACCCTGTACTGATTTCCCTGGTTGCTGCCACAGCTTGGGATTGCACTTCAGGAGAACAGATTACATCCTTACCCTCAAGACAGTGATATATTTAAAAGAACACCTGTGAGATCTGAGCAAGCAATGTCATACTACCCGATAGATTTCTTCATTAATCAGAAGCTCTCAGATCTCCCAGATCTCTGTGCCCAGTGGCAGTGGTTGTTGGGGAGAAACACTAGAACAGTAGACCAAAGTAAAGTTATGGACTACTTAAGTAAACCAGTTATATGAAGTATCATGGGTCCAGATAGGATGCATACAAGCATGTGCCACTGGCTGCTGTTATCACAAGGCTACTCTCTATCACCTCTGAAAGACTAGAGAAATCAGAGGATGTCCCTGATGACTGGCAAAACACAGATGCAATGTTATGTTCATATTCAAAAAGACCAAGGAGGAAGAACTGGGTAACCATGAGCTGGTGGGGCCAATGGCATAACTCAGTTCCTGAGACAGTTGTAGGAACAAATGAAGGACAAGCAGGACCTTGGGAACAACCATCATGGATTTGCCAAGGGGAAAATCTGCCTGACCAGTATGACTACCTTCTATATTGAGATGGCTGGGTTTATAGACAAAGGGAGGACAGTGGATATTCCTTTTTTGTTTTGATTTGTTTTTTTGCCAGCTTCACGTCTCAACTCCTACATCACCTCCATCCAAGTGGGACGGGGGATGGGGAATGGAGGTTGTGGTTGGTCCATAACACTCATCTCTGCCCCTTCTTCCTCATACATATCAACAGTTCTCTGATGTTACACACCCACAAGCCAAAGATAGAAAAAGTATTTGCCTGGATATGAACTAGAGAGCAAGGACCTGAAGATGTGGGTAGAAAACGCAATAACAGGTACATGTGCTGAAACGCCTTGGATGAATTCATCCAAGTTCAAGCACTGCAAACTGTTTCACACACAGCAAGAAATTATTTTATGACTCTCTGTAAACTGTCCTTTGCAAAGCTTATTGGATTTATCTGACAGGATAGGAAGGCAGAGCTGAGCAGTCAGGAGGAAAGCTAAACTATAAATAGCTGGCTGGCAGACATCTCATCCCGCTGCCTCTACACATTGAAAAAAATACCGTCCAATTCTGTGACAGCTTTGTTTATTACTCATGTTTAAATCACATCCTATTTCTTTGTTAAAGAATGTGACAGGCATACTTCAGACTTGTCACATCTAAGAAACAGGTAAATGGCAAAATCAGTTAAACAGTTAAATAGTGTCATCTTTTTAAAATATTGGTTTTTTAGAGCTGTTTATGGTAGCTGTTTTCTAAGATTAAAAAACAACAACAGGAAAATAGGAAACAAATTACATACAGAAAAAAAAGACATTTTAAATCAGAAATTGAAAAAAAAAAAACAAACCAAACATTATTTCTGGAATCTCAAGACATGTTTCAGAATAATTAATTTTATGCTAGGTCTAGTATCACTAATTGTTTCCATATCTTGTTCTTTTGCAGAGTAGATAAGATTGGTACACTCAAAGGGAAATTAAAGATTGTTTTCAAATACCTACAGCAACAGTTGACTGCAGTAATAGTGTTTTTTCTGCAGCTATAATTGCTCCAATAATTTTTATATCTAGAGCTAATAGTGTTTTAGTATTAAGAATGTGAAATGTCATTATATCTTCATATTCCTTTTCAACATAAGCAGTTCTCCATAATTAAACTTTGCAAGTATTCAAACCGGGAAGTGAGAATAATCTTCTAAATAAAACAAAGATAAAAGATCGAGTGGAAAGTATGCAAATATATATGCAGGCTTTTGTATCCAACATTACCAACGGGAAAACAGAAACAGATAATGAGTGATATGCTCAGGATTGTGGTGTGTTAGTGTTGTATAATAACTGAGACGGAAGTCATTACACATCTAAAGTCTCTCAGTTACACTAGCCCATACCTGGGTGAACTTTTTTGTGGAGGTACATATTTTAAGTACATAAGTATAAAATATGCTGTGCATATATAAGAAAAATATGGTTTTCTTATGAGAAAGAGATAGTGTGATATCACAATGATACGATACTGTGAAACTGCCCATTTAGCCTCAGAATATTCTCAGGTATTACCACATGTAGATGAAAATGTTTTAAAGATTTTAACAAATAATTATTGAGACATAAAAAATGGCATTCTTTGTTGCAATTACTCATCGACTGAATTCAATAGTATTGAGTGAAGAAATAGTATAAAATAGGTATTACAAAACACAGAATCAGGCCCTTAATTTGGAATTATCTGAAAGCAGTTTGCTCTGTGTTACAGCTGCTTTGCTTCCATAGACCAAAGCAACAGTAGCTGTTTAGCTAGACATAGTTTATGATCCATGTCCCTTGCCAGACCATCGCAAAGCAGTGGGAGAATTTAGTACAATCTGTGCACAATATTCAGGTTTGATTATCTGGCATTCACCTTATCTGATAAAGCTGAAGAATGGGGCTCTGACAGTAACTTTCACATAATAATTTATAATAATATTAGATCTACATGATGATTTAGCATCTTTCTGCAGTAGTCATCAGATGTGAACAAATTACAGTGGTCCAGTTAGTGCTCCCTGGGCTGCAGTGTTCAACTTGAGAAGATTCCTGGAGAAGCCAAGAAAGGAAAGGAGATCAGTTTTTTCATAGGACTACAAAGCGTACTAGACTGTTACATGGCTGCAACTGTTTGCTACAGTGGCATAAGCAAGAGTGGATAGTTTGAAACCTTAGAGGGGCCAGTTCTTGAACCTCCACAAATTCCCTGTTGTTCCACGGCACATCTGAAATTTTCATACTTAGTTATAAAGAATTATATGTTTTGTAAAACCATTTTATTTTGACAGAATTTTGACATATTGCTTGCAAGTCAAACTGCCAGTTCTTTTCATACAGTCCTCTAAGTTTAAAAAAAAAAAAAAGTTCAATTTTTCTATTTTTTGGATCAGTAGTTTAATCAATTAGACCTATAGACTGGTTATAGTTTTTTTCATCAGATCATAAATCTGCTTGGTAATTGTTGTTATTTCATATTTTATATAATTTAAAACATCATCTACTCCATGAGTTTAAGCTGTAGCTCAGAATAGACTAAGTGGGAGCTAGTTGCTAGTCTTCACTGAAGGTGTAGTAGAATGTAGATGCTCAGCTTGTAGTAGCGTTGCATTTCATTTTGAGGTTCTGCTCTGACACAGAAAGTGCAAGGGAACTATGTTGACTCTTCTATCCAACATCTTCATGGGGTTTCAGTGCTACCTTGTGAAAACTGAGCTGTTCCTGTTTGTGTCAATTCCAGCACCCATGGTTTGGTGGTTTTTGGTTTTTGGTTTTTTGTTTGGTTTTGTTGTTGTTGTTGTTGTTGTTTTTTGTTTTTGGTGGTTTTTTTTTTGTTTGTTTGTTTGTTGTTTGTTTTTTTTTTTTTTTAAAGCTATTTTATTTATGCCACTCCCTTTTAATTTGACTTTCCTTATACACATTATAGGTCTTTTAAGTCTGGTGTGTGATTACAGTGTTCAGAAAGGCTTTTTCAGAGAGTTTGTTGGTTTGAAATGCATTGTGCCTCCTCCAGAAGGATGTCTGATTTCTTCTTGGATCTTGACATGACAGCCTTAGATCCCAATGAGCTTTTTTCTTTCTAATGGCCTATTTAGGAGATGCTCTGGATCTGTCTTTGCATCATGCAAATGCTTATTCTCATAAAAGCTCTGCTTATTCTTCTGCAAATGTTTTATATATTTATGTGCTTTTATATAAATATACAGAGAAACTAAATAGATATTTGTCACATCACCAAAAATTAATCTTCTACGTGTCATTCATTGTTTTACTGATTGCTGTCACATTTGCTGTTGCACATTCTTGAGACGTCATGGTTTATATGCTCTATTCTCATACAGTTAGTCATTTTCCTGAAATCAAGGGTCCTGTCTCTCGAGTGAAGAGATAATTCTGCAGTCTTCTGCAGGGAGCTGCTGTTTTGACTATTTCAAATAGTTTATTCTGATCAGCAAACTTTTTCACCTCAGTATTTCATGCAATCTTAGATAAATTGTGAATGTCTTTAACAGGACTCAGATGGAAATATTTGTGACAGTTAACTTATGTGACAACCCACTTAGTATTTGTAAATCTTGTTTCCTTTCTTTTAACTAGTTTATTAACCAAAAACAAGACCTTTCTGTATTTCCCGTGACTATTAATTTTCTTTAATGGCTTTTGTTGGGAAGCCATACAATAATATTTTTGGAAATGAAATTAGCTATGTTGTTCAAAGATTCGCTTGTACAGAACCATTAATGTTTTTAATAATAATAATAATAATAATAATAATAGTAGTAATGATAATAGAGGAAGCATAGCTTTCACTTACAAAATTTTACACTGACTCATGTCATGTTGTTCTGTGTTTTCGCTACTTGCATTCTTTATTACAACTTCTAGGAAAGTGCTGCTGAATACAGATTTGCTGGGTCTTACTTTGCTTCAACCATTTTGGCATTTCTTCTTCCTTTTTTAAAAAATGGCTATCATATTTGCCACTTTCTTGTATTTTGGTACTGAACACAATTTAAGTGAAAATTTACATACCATCTTTAAATAATTACAGGCTTCCTACTTTTAAGTTTTAATGAGTACCCAAGGACATGGTGGAGTCCCCATCACTGAAGGGTTTTGATATGTGATTGGAGAGGGTGCTAGATAATCTCATCTAGGTTCCCTTTCCTCTGAAAGGTTGAACCAAATTATCTTTCGAGATCCCTTCCAACTTGAGCTGTTCCATGATCCTACAGTTCTTCAAGTGGTTTTTTTCTGTCAAAAATAAATTAAATCCCAGACCCCTTTTGAATATGCATGGTTTAGATTTAATTTACCACATATGTTTCGTTTACACCCTCCACCTATATTTTGGTCTGAAAGATGTCATCTAATAGTCTTCTTTATTCTGCCATTCTGTTATCCAAGCTCCTCTTTTTAAAAAATAATGTCTGGATTTTTTTAGGTAGCATATACACAGTTATTTGAACTCAATGCAAGTCTTTTACTGTAACCTGCAAGTACTTTACCCATTATTTTTTCCTTTTATTTTTATCCTAAATAAAATCTTTCTGTTGCAGTTAAACTATTTTTGGTAGATTTTTAAGGGTATTTTTCTCCCAGAAGGACACTGAAGTTGAGTACATTATAGTCAGTGTTTTTAAGTGTATTTTTGATGGTTATGTGTTGAAACAGATCCTATGCCTGGCTTAATGCAAAATTGAGAGTTATTTCTCTTGTGGTTTTTCTAATGGTTCCAAGAAACCATTATTTACAGCATCTAAAAATGTAGTCCCTGCGTCATATCTTGTCATGATTTCTTACCAGACTACTTGGGAGTAATTAAACTCTCCTATTACTGTGTTTTCTTCCTTACCCTTTCTAACCTGCTTCAGTATTTAACAAGCACTATCATCATCTTGTTTAGGTGATATATAATATTGCTCTAGCATCATATTTTTCTTTCTGCATGAAAATTCAGTGCAAAAGGACTTATGTTACTTTGTATATATTCATTTGACTACTTTCTTTATATTGTCTTTTTTCTCTGGTGCACCCTACACCTTTCATGATTTTTACTCTTGCATCATAATATCCCAGTGTTTATTTTTCTACATTCACAATGCTTATCATATTCTTATTGTTTACTTTTTTTCTTTTTAGAATTCAGGTGGTTTCCCAGAGGCAGTTAGTTGTCTTTTGATAAGAAATAATGGTTTAATGGTTTGACAGGAAGGGAGTTGTATTAGAAAGAACACAAATTGTTCTTATTACCTTTTTTTTTTTTTTTTTTTTTTGGAGTGGAGGGTAATATATTAACCTAGCTCAGTTTTATCACATATATTTTGAATGTGAAATTTTCATTTTTAAAAATATTTTCCAGGTAAAATGTAATGGAATTAGATAAGTAAGACAGCTTTAATGTAATTGTGATATCCTGTAATTATATCTACTCTATAATGGTAATACACTGTCTTGCCCTTTGATCCAAAAAAGAATACATATAGGACTTAAGATATTTTACTGCAAGTTCTAGATGTCTACAATGCTTTCCTGTTGGAATTATTCATCACTAGTATGCCAGCAGCTCTTAGCACCTAAGGGTGTGATCTTGCAGGTCTTCAAGGCTAAACAATAGAGGGAAGTGACACTATCAAGGAAAATCTAAAATGTTCCTGTAATACTGTGTTAGTTCTTCGTTCTTTCTTCCAAGTCAATCTGTGTTGTAAAGTCTGCACATAATGATTTTGAACATTGCAGTATTTGAGATATCAACTTAAAGAAGAGGTGTGTGCAGAGAGCATTTTAGTGAATAACACCACTTTCATTTTTTTTTTTCTAATTAGTTTAATCAGTATGCTTATAGGCATATTATTGATTTGTTAATACTTTTTCTTACATCTGAATTTGCCCATGTGAGTGTTTTGGAGAATGTATCACTGATGTATCTGCTTGAAACAAGTTTGAATTTTTGTTGAAACTCAGTATTAGTTCTGTGTGATCCTTAAAGTTAAAAAAAAAAATAAAATCAGCTCATACAGAATGCAGAATTTTTGTATTCTGCTAGTTACACTAAAATCTAAACCTAGAATATATTAATCAGAATGTGCAATAAATCTTTCTTGTATGTCTGATAAATTCCAAATTTATAATATTGAAAATGCCAAATGGAGGGCATAAAAACATCAAGATCCCCTCAATTCTTTTTATTCAGTTACTTTGAAAAGTTTCTATTAATTTGGGTGATTTTACTAGCTGCAGATTGTGCTTCATATTTTATTAAGAAGATAGTTGAAACAAGTATTTTTGACACATAAATCAGACTTCTTATCAATTGTGAACATGTATATTAGAAGCAGCCATCCTTTTTTCTGCCTTTTCTCCAGCTATATTCTCTAATTTTTTTTACTGCTTTTATTAATTTCATTAGAGTTGTTTTAGAGAAGTCAGAATTTCATCTGTGTATATAAGCATATATGTAGTATTACAATATGTAAATAGTAATATTAGTAATGCAAATTCCTGTTATATGGTTTAACTATTGATACTAATATTAATATAATGTTAATATACTGTGTAATAATAATAATAACAACAACAATAACATCTATCTAAACCATAACAAAATAATCTTAAACCAGAAAGTAAAAATATGCTTTACTATGTTAAGTACACAGATCAGAAAGTATTGCTGGTGAAGAATCAAGATCTTTTCTCAGTGATAATCTTCTGCATCAAATTTAAAGAGACATTTAAGGTTATATATAGCGAACATTTTCACATGTCTGTGCTTCACAGAAGTGTAAAAATCTCATTAATATCAACAATTCCACATTAAAAAAATGCATTTGCATTCCATATATATAATATGCCAGCAGTCCACAGTATAAACTGCGCACTATAAGCAAGATTAAAAATGTAATTCAGTCTCATTAGATAATGCTAGAATGCCAAGTTTATTATATTTATTACAGAGCTACAGATCACCCAAACCAGTGATATTATAGTCACACTATAATCTAGCAGAAAATAAGCCAATGAACTTTATGGCCCTGGGCCATCTGTGCAGCGGGGCTCGGCTGGGAGCAGCCGCACTGAGTCAGACCATTAAAAACAATGGGTCTGAACTCCAAACCTCTGGGCAGAATCAGGATGCTCAGCCAAATAGATTATTCCTGTTTCTTATTTCTATCAGAGTCTCGATATGCATGGCTTCAACCAAGCTCTCCAGAAGCTCTTTTATGCAGTTAGGAATAACCAGACCTCCCTGTTTGTACATGGGGAAATCAAATTGCTGAATCTTCGGAGTCTGAAATTAAGAGTGTGAGGAGAAAAAGAAATAAACTAGCAGTCTCCTGATAACCCTGAATGACGATGATTTGCCACTGTCTCACTGCAATCCCCTCAGAATTTTACTTTATGGAAGTATTTTTCTCAAAAGTACTTTGTTTCATACTTACAGTACCTGAACTCAGATTTGTGTGTTCTAAATGCTCGAAGCTAATCAGATAGTATCCTCAGTAAATTAAAAGACTGATATAAAGGCATCGCTGAAATATCCCCTGTCTTGTTCTCTTGAGATAATTTAAAACCAAACCAAAACAAAACAAAACATATGGGGAAAGAGGGTGTAAGCAAACTTCTCATTTGGAGAATTTAATAAGAGGTTTGAGTTTAGATTTCTATTCAGTATGGAGAAAACATTTTCCCCTTTTTTGATTAATATTTCCTGTAGAGGGAAATAAGCATTTGGGAAATAAAAGATAAATTAAAAGGAAAATTGTATTATATCATTCAGTTTCTGAAGGGAACTGGTGGGTACACTCAGATACTTTGACATACCACTGCAAAAATACATATATATTTGAAAGAAGGGATATGTTGTGTATTCCTCTATGACACCAGAACTTCTTTCAGTTGCAGTACCTCTAGAGGATCTGCTCGAGCTCTTTCCTCTTAATCAACATGTAAAATACATTAATATCTGCAACCATTTCACACTGTATGGAGCTGAAATTCTTTTCTACTTGGTATTCATTGCTTTGAAGTTGTCTTTGCCTTTTGGATTTCAGGTACTCAGCTTTGGCTCCCTTTCAGCTTTGTGCCAGCTGTGGGTTTGTACCCCATTTCTTGAGACACATAATATTTTTTGTACTGACACCAGTAATTCAAGTCTTATCTGGCAAGACAGGTTCACCGTCGGAATTCATGTCTTCATCCATCAGGAAACCTATGGGTCCAGTGCTGAACAGGACAGAGAATCTGGTCACAAATGGCATAGAGAAGGGTGAGGTACGTGATGCCTTCTTTGCTTTGGTCTTTACCCATAAAACCAGCATTCAGGAATCCCAGGCCCCTAAGACCATAGGGAAAGTCTGGAGCAATGAATACATACATGGGTGGAGATAAGGGAGCTCTTACTGGTCATATGTAAGTCCATGAGGCCTGGCACGTTGCGCTTGCTAGTGCTGAGGAAGCTGTCTGATGTCATCATGAGGTCACTGTTAATTATCTTTGAATGGTCATGGCACTTAGGAGGGGTTCCTGAAGGCTGGAAAAGAACAAATATTACTATCTTCGAGAAGGGCACAGAGGAAGATCTAGGAAATTATAAGTCAAATGGCCTCACCTTAGTCCCTAGGAAGGTGATGCAGAACATCCTTCTGGAAACCATTTCCAAACACATGAAGGAGAAGAATGTTACATCAACACAAATTTACAAGGGGAAAATCATACTTGACCAGTTTGGTGGAAAAGGGAGAGCAGCGGTTGTTGTTTACCTCAACTTCAGTAAAGTCTTTGACACTGTCTCCAATGACATCATCACAGACAAAGTGACAAAGCACAGGTATAGAGAAGTCCACAGTGAAGTGGATTAAAAACTGTCTGACTGACCAGGCCTGGAGTGTTGTGGTAAGTGGCCTAAAGTCTAGTTAGAGGTCAGTAGCTAGTGGTGTACTCCAGGATTCAACAGTGGGTCCAATACTGTCCAGCATCTTCATCAGTGACCTTGATGATGGAAGAGAGTGCACACTCAGAAAGTTCACAGATGACACAAAACTGGGAGGAGTGGCTAATTCTTCAGAGGGTCATGCTGCCATCCAAAGGGACCTCAATAGACTGGAGAAATCAACTGATAGGAATCTCATATAGGTTCAAAAAGGGGAGCTGCAAAGTCCTACACCTACGGAGGAATAATCGCATGCACAAGTACATGGTGGGGCCAACTGGCTGGAGAAGAGCTTGGCAAAGGAGGACCTTGGAGTTCTGGTGGACAATAAGCTGACAAGGCACCCTTGTGGCAAAGAAATTCTGACAGTATCCTGCAGCTGCCTTAGGAAGAGCATTTCCAGCAGGTCAAATGAGGAGATTCTTCTTTACTCAGTATTGGTGAGGCCACAACTGAATTAATATGACCAGTTCTGGACCTCCCCGGTACAAGAAAGATATGAACTTACTGGAGTTTTTCCAGCACGGGGCCAAAAAGAGTATTAAGGAACTGGATCATCTCTCATATGAGGAAAGGCTGGGACTGTTGTTTTGATTTTGTGACCCCAGGCCCTTTGCTTGTTAGCTTTCACAGGGCTTTGCTCATCAGTCCCTCACAAGGCTGCTGGTAGCTCTCTCCTGTCATTCCTAGTTTAAAGACCTCCAGAGGTTCCTTTGAACAGAAATATTTCTGGGATCCTGTGATACATATCCTCTCTAACCACCAAAGAGAGTGCTGATGCTGATACTGGGGGTCAATACCAAATCACATATCCAAACCCTGTTGTTTGCACCTGTCATTGGTAGTTCACTCTATTGAGTGTTTTGCTCTGGAGCCACAAGTTGGAACTTCCTTTTAGGGTATCTTCTTCACATTGTCATAATATGGCAATGTGGCCAGTGATGAGAGAGGTAAATCTGTATCATACATGCCTACAGATGTATTGTTCTTGGGCTTTGGAGTTTTTCAGGTTCAGCCTGCCTGCCTCCTTCTGTGAATCCAGTGTGGTGTTTGGTCCTGGAAAGTTCTATCCAGCATTCAAAGAGTTAGGGCAGACACAGTGTAATGGAAATTTTCTTCTACATTAGCCCATGCAAGATTATTTTACGTCAGTGGGGCCTTGCTGGAGCCTGACCAGGCAATTTGGCAACTGTTACCCTCTTACTGTCATCTGTAAAATGAATGAACTACAATTGCCAAACCTGCAGGAATACTGAGAACCTATATGTATTCTGCTGTTCTTTTTCTTTTCTCCCATGGCTGCATAAGAGGAATACAGAGGCATGTGTCTCACAGGAAACAGAGATGTTAAGAGACTGACTGCTAGAAGAAAAGGCTAATTCTCCTATATCCCTCAGATTTCAGTAGTGAACTGTTTGGCTTTTGCTCACCAGTAAGAACTCATCAATAAAATATCTGAAACTGCAGAATCTGTCTTAAAGGACTTTTCAGCCACTGGCACCAGTTATTCTATAGTGCTGAAAACTGTTCATGATCTATTGGGTACCTCCTCCTGTTGGTACTCCTTTTTTTTTTTTTTTTTTTAATTTTCCACAGGGCTCCTGAAGGAAACGGATCAATTTACGGAAGAGAACTGATTTAAGTCCTTCACTCCTTTAAAACTATGTCATCCCATATTCTCTTGAATCCTTCTAATGACTCCTAGGAAGAATGATAAAGTTTCGTTCTTTCTCCTTCCCCTAGGCGCTTCTCAAGGTCAATCTCAACAGTCATTTAACCAGCCACACATATGGCAGCTCTTTATCCATCATGGGTTGTCTGCACTATTCCCACGAGCTTATTCTTGTGTATCAGCAGCCTGAAGTATGTGTTGGAAGGCTCAATGCTATTTTTATCCTTTCTACCTTTTACTGCATGCAACTACAATATCATCTGCCATCTTATGGTCCTCTTATATTCAGTGTTTGACCTTAGATACAAATGGTCTTTTGATTAAGATCACAATCCTGCTACCTGCTAAGCTTTTGTCAGTTTTCAGGAGTGGGGTGGGCTAACATTGACTAAGTGCCCACTCCCCCTACCCAGCTTGACAGGGAGAGAAAATAAGATGAAAAAGTTCTTGGGTTGAGTTGAAGACAGGAAGATCACTTACCAATTAATGTCATGGCTGAAATGGACTTGACTTGGGGAAAACTGATTTATTCTTTTGCCAATTAAAGTAGATTCAGGTGGTGAAAAACAAAAGACAAAATCCAAACAATACCTTCCCCTGGCCCACACTGCTTCTTCGCAGGCTTAACTTCATTCCCAACTCCTCCCACTTCAGCCTCAAGAGGCACAGGGGGGATGGGGGCCATCATCACTCCATGGCAGCTCATCTCTGCTGTTTCCTCCTCATGCAGTTCCCCTGCTCCTGTGTGAGTCCTCTTTACAGGTCACGGTTCTTTCAGGAAACATCCACTTGCTCTGGCATGGTCCTCTCACGCACCAGATACTGCCCGTGATGTTTGCTCCTCTGTTTCTCTCAGTTTTTCCTCCATGCCTTCTCCACCTTTGTGGCATTTTCCCCAAGGCTTGGTGCCACGGCTGTGCCCTGCGGTGGGTGGTTGGGGCGCTGGAATCAGCATGTTAACCCCGGCCTCTCCTCACAGAGGTCACCTCTGCAGACTCCTCACTGCCAAAACCATGATATACCCTATACAAAGACACACTGATTTTATCAGAAGAAAGATGCTGGTTTGGTGATATGCAATTATATGATCTGATGATGTGCAAAGATATGATTCTGTAGAGGTTATTTCCTTATTTTGAATAACATTTTGAAGGGATGACATTGATTTGTACTTCCAATCAAGTTGCTTTTATGAATTTGCAAGTTCAAATCCAGGTGATCGTTTCTCTTTGAACATAGTAGCAAGGCTGCAAGATCACTTTTTCTCTTTCAACTCTGAGGACACTGATTTTCCCATAGTTGCTAGGCTGACCTGCTGTTAAGATCTTCAGTTTGTGGTTAATGTTGCCACTTAATTAGTCCACAGCTCCTGCATATTCAACAGGATTCTGGCAACAGCTACAGTTCATTTTTGTTGGCAAGACATCTCCCTGACACCTTGTCTTGATGTGTGGGTTGATGTGAGAATTGTCCTGGGAGAAAATTTTCAATCTCTGTGTGACTCTCTCATTCTTTGACAACCCTGGTTCTCATAATAACATTAACCATTTGTCTCTTCTTCATGTGCAAAATTCTGGGCAATTACAGACTTATCTTCTGCTGAGCATATTCAGCCTTTTTTATCCAATAGCTTTCCCACATTGTCTAACTTACCTGGAAATCTGGTAGTGTGTATGTGCATAACAGCTCACGTACCTTGTCAGATATTTCACCTTTGTTTGCCTATTGTTCATGGTCCAGTCTAGAAATTGTTTTTTGAAAATGATTGTTATGTTGAAAGTGGCAGCACACAGCATTATGGGATGGAGAAAACATTCAAGCAGTCTGCTACACAGGATCTGTGGTGTTTGATGGAGCTATGCTTTCACATTGACATCTTGGAAGTCGAGGCAATTCATAATATATATACCTTGGAGAATTGTAAATTTGCCACCACATGTTATAGAAAAAACAAAAAAGAATTAATTTATTTGTCTGCAAGCAGTGGAACTCAACAGATGGCATTGTCTGTGAACATGACATTTCAGTAATTCCTCTGTGTGACTCTTTGAGATGCTTTTTGGACAATTTCAGCACTTCTGGTTGATGATAAGTGAGAAGTAAGGCTTGAGCAGTTAGCAGATAACTTTCATGAGCCCTTAGAGGCTATGTTTGATATCAGACCCTTCTAGCAAAGCTTAAAGCTTAAAGAGACTACAGTGAGGTGACTTAATGCAGCAGTGCTCTTCCATGCTTGCATCCTAGACATCTGTCATCTGATCACTTTGAGTTCCTTCCAAACACTGACTGAAGATTATACTGTTCCCAAGCAGCCTCCCAAAGCTTGGGAGGATAGGCCGTAATCATTCATTGCATAAGTGTGCTCTGGAATATTCTGTAAGAAGTTTGATGTTTGAAGTTCGAAAATGGTTGTGGGCTTCAGGTGCAGTTCAAAACTACATTGGCATGGTTCCTCACCCTGGCTTACCTCTCCCTTTCAGTCTCTTTTTCAAGGCAGAATTATATCAAAGAGACATGGATGCTGGACACTATGCTCTTCCTACAAACAATGAAGAAAAACAGAGAAGATCTAGGGTTTATACCTCAGTAAAGGGGATGTGTTGACCATGCATACCAGCAGATACCAATTAGTGGCCTGTAATCTTCCTTTGTAGTTTGTGTAGTGATACAGTCCGAGGGTGTAAACCTAATGGGAACTGTGTAACAGCAATTACTTCCACGTAGTCTAGGTAGGACCCTTTCAGCTTCAGGAGAAACCAGACTACAGCACATTTGACAAGGCGGAAATATATTTAACAGAATGTCTGTACCAGTCAGGCAACTAATGCAATAATCACCCAAATGACGCTATCAATCAGTAGTTCCCTAGATTAGTTGCCCACTCTTTCTTTGTGTGTTCAGAAATGATAGGTTCATCTCTCTCAGACTGGTTCTTTCTCCAATTGATGAGAATGCATAAATCTTACCTTCTGTTTCTTTATGCGTTCTCTGTAACACACAGCTAAAATCGAAAGCTGATCTCCTTTAGCTGTCTGTTTACTCATCTGTTAACTTGTTTTTGATAACAGTAAATGTGTAGGCCTAAATTGCAGCAAGCTAATAGCAAAATTCAGGCTACATGAGAAAAAGCACTTCTTAACATATTTTAATAGACAAAACCAATATTAATTTGTACCTGTCTTATATATGTGTGATTTTTCTTCAAGTTTTTTCAATAGTAGAGAGGTTTATGCCACAAAGATGAAGTTTTGGGTGTACACCTCCATCCTATTAAAATGCAAATCCAACAGTTTCTCTTCAGGAAAAAATAAGACAATTTGCTGCTAAATCCCACAAAATCCCATTGAAAATTGCTTTTACTGATTAAATTTGTGTGCTTTGGAAGGCAAGTGAAGCAAATTGTTGCCATTTCTGATAAATACAAACTTGGAAACCAAAAACATACATGTGGCTATAAAGTATATTAAAGTAGTTTATTTATTATTCTATAACCATATAGTGTTGCCTGAGTTTATAATAATTAAAAACAAAACAAAACTTAGCTCTCACAGTTGTGTTTTTACAGCATTCTGGAACAGACATTTTTTGGATTTTATTTCTCACTTCTGTCATGTTTATCACTAATGTTTGTATCACTTTGTATTTCACTTACATCTTTAATGGCAGTTGTTTGTATTTCCATGCACTGACTCACAGTAAGCATCACACCAACTACTCTTGTTATATGCCTGAGAAATTCTAGATGCATTTATTCCCTGTACTGAATCTGGCTGAGGCTGAGCTGATTTTCTCTATAGCAGCCCATACAGTGCTGTGTTTTGTACCAGTGACCCAAGCAGCATTGCTAACACAGGGATGTTTTGGCTGTTTTTGAACAGCGGTTACATAGCATGAGAGCCTTCTCTGCTTCTTGCTCTTACCCCTCAGCAAGTTGGCTGGGACTGGGCAAGAGGCTGGGAGGGGACAGACCTGGGACACCTTATAGCAGCTGACCAAAAGGATATCCTATACCATATGACATCACACTCAGCAATAAAACTGGGGGGAAGTTTTCCCAAAGTAGCTGTTTCTCAGGGACTGGCTGGGCACCAGTTTGCTGGTGATGGGTAATTGCTTTTGCATCACTTGTTTTTTTCCCTCTTATTTTCCCTTCACTTCAGCTGTCTTTATGTCAATCTGCGAGTTTGCTTGCTTTTGCCCTTCTTCTCCCCACAATCCTGCTTGGAGAGAGTGAGCGAGAGACTGGAAAGGGGGGCTCACCTGCCAGCTGGGGTCAACCCACTGCATTTCCTCAAGCTCACTCACCCTAGAGGGACCTCTGTGGCTATCTTCTGTCATGTGCTGACAATGAATCACCACAGTATTCTCTCTTATACTTCTGTTAGGTGTCATTATTGATTTGTAGGTCTATCTGCAGTAGACTTTTCAGTGTGTTAAAGTTGTGAGTAGAGGTGAGAGACCTGTCTGAATAGCTGGTAAGAGCTGTTTCTTTCACAAGGAACTAACAATGTCTTTATAAAGAAATATTAGGACAGCCACTAAGTTCTCTTTACTATCTAGATAAGAGATGTTTCACCCTGGCAATACTCAACAAAAATCAGCATTTATGAAATTAAAATAATAATTCTTTGGAAGAAGTGTTATGTCATAGCTTGAAGTATCTGGTAGAAGTATCAGGTTTATAAACTGCAGAAAACTATACCAGCAGGTACCCCAGCAAGAATATACTCATGTGAGATTATATACAACCCCTGATATTTCAGTGAAGGCAATATTGCCATACAGGGTTTTCTCATGGAGTCATAATACAGGGCTGCATAAATACCCTCAGAGCTGATAGCCTCCTGATCTGACCCAAATTACATGAAGCCACCTGGGTGTGATATTCTGCATGGTTTTCTTTAACCGAAGAAGACCAAAAGTCTTCAAAACAAGAAACATGTCAGGTTTTAGTAGAATGAGAACAAGGACATTTAGTCTGTTTCTAATAAAAGCTTAACATGATGTCAGACTAAGCTGGAGAAAAATATCTAGGTGCAATCTTTCTCCACTCACCATGATCTTGCAGGTGGGTTTTCAGTCTGTCACTGCTTTTCTGAATGTTAATGAATTTACATCTTCTTTGATCCTGTTTTCCTCTCTCTCCTCTCTGAGCTCTGGGTCTCTGTTGTGTTCTCCTAACACTAATTTCAGTTTCTCTGCTTAAGTTGCTGTCTGCTACTTCCCTGCTATGTCTATTGCCTGCTGTCTGGGTTGTTCTTTGGAACTTCTTTTTTTTTTTTAAAAAAAAAAAAAAATGAGCCCACCCTGTGGCTCCCTATGGAAATAAAATGTTCTGGTTTTACAGAGGGTAGCTGTTATTCTTAAGAGGATATCATACTAGCTTCAATTAGAAGTAAATATAGTGTGGAGCCCATTACAGCAGCACACTGGTACATGGTCTAGGAAAACCCCAGAAGTGCTACTTCAGTGTTAGTAAGACAAACGTTTTTAGTGACAGCTGCAATATTTGCAACGTGATGCCCCTCTTCACATTCAGTCAGTCTTTCTTCTTTCCTCAGTGTGCTTATATTTTGTGTAAGGTCCAACTCAGCTTGAGTTTTGGCAAGTTTTATTTCATCTTTGTGCTTTCTACTTCCAACACATATCATTCTTTGCTGTGTCTTTGTGTGTGTATGTTTGTGTGTGGTCTTCATTATTCCCACTACCCTCTTCCAGCTGGTGATTGCCAGACATTTCTGCCACTTTAATCATGGAAATTTCACACCTCCCATCTTTGATATTTTCAGTTCTTTAAATTATTCATTTAGTCCTGGGCTTTTTTCCTTTCAAAAGATAAAAACCTTCATTGAAGATGTAGCTTTGTTTGCTAGGCTCTGTTTAAGTTATGATGATTCCTATTTGCTCCTTCCAGAGTTAACCTGGGTGACAAGTATTTCTACAGTGTCCTTGACATTTATTAAACTAAGATATAAGATAACATCGTCATTTTTAGTCTGAATGTGTAGATGGTAAAAAAAAAAAAAAAAAATCAAATCAAATTTTTGCTGAGGAATGGAGATTCTATCAATATTGAAAACATTTGGTCTCCTGTTATGCATGCTAAGTTGGTCTCATAGTTGTGTGATTTCCCCTAGAACCTACTTCTCTAATAATGTTAGTGATCTCTCTGCATTCATTTTCAGTACTGGGATCTTCCATTCTCATTGATCTTCTATGTACAAGTTTCCATTATTTCAGTAGCAATAAATTGACTTTGTGTGTCTTGGCAGCTTTGACATTTTACTGTGTTGTTTCATTTCTTTTCCCAACTGCAAGCAATGTAGCAGAGGCAGTTTTTATAGAAAACTGTAGTCAATGGAGGCAATTCCTGATCCCTGGCAAATAAGCCCTTCAGTGCTTTTCGCTTAATGGCTTCACTCTAAACTAAGTATCTGAATGTACCTATTGGGCATGCAGTGAATAGCTGAGGCTGAAAAATAGTCAAATAATGCATTTGCCAAGCCAGCAGGAAATGCACTCTGCTCTAAAGGTAGAAGCCAAGAAAGATGTTGTAATAGAAAGAAAGTGTTGGTATTAAGAGAGGAACATGGCGATCACATTGTAAATTTGTGATTTTTGGTGTACATCACAGAAACAAGAAAGGAATAAAGGAACTTGCAGCTATTATATGTGAAACCACTGGAAATTTAATTCATATTTTGTGCTCTTTCATCTAAATGAAATGAGATATAGAAATGAAAGAAGATGAGGAAACATTTTAAAAAATGGAACTTTAAGGCGAATTAGCATAAAATCATTCATTTCCTATTTTATTAGTATTAATGCAACATTTTTTGAATGCAAGAAGGGGCAAAGATGAGTAACTGTGTCAGTCCCTGTCACTCTCTTCTCTGGCTTAAACCTCCTTCTTATAACCTAGCTTCTACCTACTTTCCTGTCCTGGTGTTTGCTGAATTCTGAGAATTATATATAAAACTACTGAAAGCTGCTTTCTCTGTATATAAAAGTAAACATAGAATAAATGTTCTCTGATTGTGTCACTGTCTTGTTATAAAAATTCTCATCCCAGGTTACAGAATGCTGTTTTAGAGATTATTGTTCACAGCACAGGAAGAAGAGTATGGAAAAAGAGGTGGAAAAATTAAAACAAAATACATTTCTAGAATGTACTCCAAAATCAACTCAAGTTAATTATAAGATATGTTAATGTAAACCTGAAGTGGTAGAAATATCCTACCTTTTCACGTGATCCTACATTGTTTGCCATTTGTGATCTCATGTGTACTCAATACCTGAAAAACAAGGCTATCAATTTTGCCTTGTAATCATTTGTGAAAATGAACACTCTTTGTTCATGCTGCAAACCTGATGTCTGTTTTCTGGTAGCTTTGTTGTGTACAGCACAATACTTTTGAAATTTTTACTGAGGTTGGAAGAGAGGGATTTGAATGAATCAGATCTGTTTATTTAAAAGAGTTTCCTGGTTAACAGCATAAATGAGTGCATAATAAGCCCATTTGTGTGTGTGTGCGCGCACACGTGTGTATGTATTTATATATGAATGTTTGTTCCTCTTGGTTCTTGAAGTTCTAATACCTGAATGAGATCAAGTGACATTATATCATTCTATAATCAGTATGTGAAAAGTCCTCTACTGACATGGCAGAACTTCCCTGCTGAAGAATCCCTGACATCATCAGACATCCTTTGATTTGTAGTTTTTACAAGAAAGATTTGTAGAGCTTTTGCAGAGAAGGACCTCGAGGTCCTGGTGGACATCAAGTTGAACATAAGCCAGCAATGTGACCTTGCAGCAAAATAGGCTAATGGCATCCTGGCCTGCATTAGCAGGAGTGCTGCTGGCACATCAAAGCCCTGGTGAGGCCACACCTGGAGAGCTGTGTCCAGTACTGGACTCCCCAGTAGAAGAGAGATGTGGACGTTCTAGAGAGAGCCCAGAAAAGGGCCACTAAGATGACTAAGGAACTAGAGCATCTCTCCTGTGAGGAAAGGCTGACAGCCCAGAGAAGAGAGGGTTCAGGCTTATCAATGTGTACCAGTACCTGAAGGGAGCGTTCAAAGAGGATGGATCCGGGCTCTGTTCAGTGGTGCCCAGTGATAGGACTAGAGGCAACCCACACAACTTGAAACACAAGAGGTGCCATCTGAATGTCAGGAAACACTTTTTCACTGTGAGGGTGACTAAGCACTGACACAGGTTGCCCAGAGATGTTGTGGAGTCTCCATCCATGAAGATATTCAAAAGCCATCTGATGCAGGGCAACACTCGCTGGGACAACATGACCTCCAGAGGCCCTTTCCAACCTCAATCATTCTGTGATTCTGTGAAATACCACAAGCTACATGATCTGTTATTGTTCTCTTTTCTGGCATCCTGTATTGGTTGCTACTGGAGATAAAGGATAAAAGTTCAGTGCCGGATAAAGATGGTTGTTTACTCTTATATGTCTATTTCTAGGAGAAAGTTTGGGGAAAAAAAAGTTATTTTTCATTATCAGATGTACTCTGTTGTAGTAGAAGCCTCAATAGATGCAGAACAGTGGAAGAGAGGGCTCAGAGCCGCCTGAGTACCAGGTCTCTGTACTGTTAATTATTACACTTGTAGTATCTGTGAAGCCTGAATAGAAAACTAAATGTTGTGAGCTCAGCAGGGTGTTTATTGCATTAAGACCTTTTTTTTTATACACCATTCTAAAGCCCTTTAATAACCTTGAAAATTTTGTGACAGTTGGAAAGTTTTTTTCAACCAGAAAGAATGTGCTGGAGAAAGAATACAAATGCATTAGAATCTCAAGAAAGGGAAAGTGGCCGACCCCGCAGTGTTTTTCCTGAATAAAAGCCTGAGGTATGTTGAAAGTAAAAATCATAGAGGTAAGATTTCATCTTGAGAAGAATAGAGCAGGTCAGCAATGCTTAAAGCAACACTAGGAAGGGGGAGAAGAGGAACTGTGTAATGGGAGCAAGTAAGGAAGTGGTTTAGAATCTGCCATGTTTGTTTTCAGGTTTGTTTTTGTTTTTAAGTGAAGAACTTACTTCATACTTCCAGTTTTTAGATTGTTTGATTTCTCCTCTATATTATCTAATGCATAATATTTGTTCATGTGAATCTTACCTTTTTGTCTACTCTGGCTTTCCTGGGGACTATCAATTACAAATAAAATCTGTAAATTCTGTAGATAAGGACTCTTAAGAGCACGGAACTCAGGGCAAGTATAGAATCTCAGGACTCTGTGTGTCTTTTGACAAGTATATGGATAGTATATGAGTCAAGCTGGGGGAAGATAGAATTGACAGCTAGAACAAAAGCAAATGGACCACATAAACCAACATCTGACTCTGTCTATGAGCAGGCAGTACAGAGACAGTTCACAGCTCTGCAGAAACACATATGGTTCTAAGTCTCTCAGGACTGTGATTCTCAAACTAGAAATTCAAGCTGAAAAAAAAAAAATAATTAGGTAACTGAATCCAACTGCTTACATCATTCCTTTGCTAAAGGGTATTTTTTTTTCCTCAGGAGAGATGACAAAACAGGTCAGGGGTCCATTTCTCTGTTGTGCCAAATCAAACTGCCATTAATCTCAGTCTATGCTAATATGGTGAATTATAGTTATATTTTCCTATTCTGTTACATTTGTTACAGGGACAGTAACATCTAGCTGAAAGACAATGCGGCCAACAGCATATAGTAACCTATCAGTTTTCTGAACAAACATTGGTAAAGGTTTTAAATTTTTAGTCATTCATAGAGTTTATTGTTTATGTAACACAAAAATTTGTCTTGTCTTACCATAGTAAGAGAATGTGTTAAATGCATTTTGGAAGTGCATGGATTAATTACCTTCTTCACACATCCTCATTAAAGTTTTTATGTGATCTGTCTACTGTTGATACACTTCTGATCACCTAAATATATGCAGCTAACATTTTGGTGACCTTGGAATGCATGTGTGCTCCTAAACACCTTGTTATGTGTCAGGCAGCTCTACTTGTTACCGTGTTCCTAACACCGCAAACTGCCATAATGCTAGTTCTCACCTGGTCCCCATAGCTTGTATATGCCACACTGCAGACCTGGGAAGTGAAAACATTTGCTGAAAGGAATAGTGTGCCAGCTGACATATTTGTTACATCTTGTGTGAGGAATACTGTGTTACCTTGAATCCACACTTGTCTTAAAAGAGACTAAGCTAGGGGTGGGGGTGAAGTATTTATAATATACAAAACCAGACAATCCACTTGCAGGTGTTTATAAAAGATGTACAGGTATGATATACGAAAACACATAATCATAAAAATGTATGAAGAAATTTTCTTCTTGTCTCTTCTTCAGCTGAGAATCTTCAGCTTTCATAGAACACCGTCAAAATGAACCCCTTCTGAATACATATACCTCAGGTTACATTTACTAAAGAAAAGTCTATTTTGTTGGAGCATTTTAGGTTTTATAGCCATTTTTCCCTTCTGAAGGCCTCCAGATATTTCAGATAAATACAATCAATGTCCCTGAAACATATGTATTTCCTCTTTATGCCAGAGGTAGCCTGACCATCATATGAGTATTAATTCCTTTTATATGCATGTGTCTTTGTTTTAGATGAGCTGTTACCTCGTCCAGTTCAGACAGATGGATAACCACTTGCTTCAGCCCTTCTCTTTTTTGTAACTCAGCATTTATGATTAAGTAAGAAGTGTTTCACACTGATTCTTAATTTAGGTACCATAATATATTTTGAGTTGAAACCGACCGATGAGGATCATCGAATCCATCAGTACATAAACACATATACTTGATAGAAACATCTATTGTGTTAAAGGTTTCCAAGTCGGAGCTACTTGTTATTGATTGTACAAGAACCAGAACTACAGAAGTTGACTGGCTTAGACTGAAAAGTAGTTAACGGTGAGGGACTCCAAACACCTTTCCTCTAATGTACTATAATACTGTATTGTATCAGCACAGCACAGTGTTGAATATGTTTAACTTCAGCATCACTCAAAAGGGGAGGTTCAGGGAGATCAGTTGATTTACACAGTTGATTGAGTCTGTACTAGATAAGAAACATAAGTCTGTTTTCTACATTTCACTCTACGTGTCCTAGTCATCTCAGGCCAATATATTTTCTGTCTTATTCATGGGTAAGGTATTGTACCACATTAATAAGAGAGAATTAAAAACCATAAATTACAGTAGTTGAACTAAGAATTGGAATAACACACTTATGCTTATAAGCATAAACACTGAAATTGTTCGCAAAAAGGCCAGACATTGCTGGCCATAAAACTTAGAAAGGTCCTTCCTTACTTCAAAGTCTTCACATCACTTCTGAAATGCAACATTGCAATTGCTTAACTGCAAGCCAAAAACAAGTTTAAAATATAAGGATCCTGGCCAAGGACGAACTTTCATAAAAATGGTAAGGGAATTTCTCAGTACCCTTGAATCTTTCAGACTTACTGATTTTAATTAATCCTTTGTGGCTTAATGAACCATTCTCAGCCAGAACAAACTGGCAGAATCATGGGAAATTGACAGTGGGACATGGGAATTTGCAGTCAGGTTTTACACTGTCAGTCAGTTTAGATGAGGTAATAATGCAAGAGGAATGTGAATGTCTGTTATACTGGGTTAACTCACCCTGACAGAGTCTGGGATCAAGCAGATGACCAGTCTGGTTCTCACTGTACACCGCAGCAATCCAGGAGGTGTTTTACCAGTACTGGTCTGCTCACAGATCCAATGTGAAGGCATAGTTTAAGTTCCTTGCCCTACAGCACAGGAGACTGGTTACTTGGGCCATATTGTTTATATTTAAAATATTTAACTTTGAAAAGTTTCACAATCTTTTGAAGAGAGTTCTACAAATCAGACTCCAAAGTTAGGCATATTTCACAGGAATCACAAAGATTACTGAATAGTGTATCATGGTACACTGCAATATGTATGGTGAGAATTTTTAAGATATATAAAATTTATCTTGAGTGGAGACGAATTAGGAAAGAGTGCACTATGCTTTTTCTTTCTTTTGAGTTAATTGAATTTATTTTTAATAAATGCCCTGGTCATAAGACAAAATCTCATTATATTATTTATGAATCTGTAGTGAAATGGCAGTATGCAAGCTCTGTTCACTAGGAACTCAATTCTAGGTTAATTCTACCTAACAGCAGCTCTAATTTGAGCTAGTCAGTAAGGGATGTTAATAAATAGTTTGACATATATGTGTGAACTTTTCCAACCAGGTAAGTATCTGTACTCATTTTTGTCAAGTATAAAGGGCATTTAAAGAGCATGGTTACTATATGTCAAACATATCTGCATAGTTTCTGAATAGTGAATTGTATTAAATTAAATTTCTGGTGTTGCTATGACCCTGACATTTTCAGGCAATTTAAGTATTACAGTTCGACAGCATATTAATGTACTTTTGTAACTGGAAGGAATCCCAACTACATGTGAAGTCTATATTTTAATACTCTGCTAATCACAAACAAAAAACTATTTTTAAAACTGGCAGAATAAAAGCTGCTTACTTTTGATTATTGGTATCAATAGTCCTTATTCCTAAATATGTCTAAGAAGACATTTGTTTTTTCTATAGATAGCATAGTACTCCAAAGGCAAGTAATTGTTTGACCAAAGTGTTTATGATGTAGTTATGATTACAGAACAAATAAGTTAGTATTTTAACATTACTGTAGAGGAATGCATTGTATTCAAAATATACACATACTATTGTAGGAGAAATTATTATGAGCCAAATCACTATGTTTGTTTTGGGGATAAGGAAACCATGTTTTTAAAATATACACTGACAACAGTGCTTGGGGGAATATGCAGTTAAATGTTTATTCCCAAACCAAGTGATTAATTTGCTGTTCAGTGTGCAGAATAGATCATAGGTTGCCATAGTGAATTTTCGCTATACCAACCCGACATTCAGTCTTGAATGAACTTACCTAGGCACAGTAGCTCCCATAAATGTTAAAACTGTATCATACATGACCTTTGCATTTATTGGTTCCTTTCATTTTTTATTGGTTGTTTGGTTTGTTTTTACAATACCAAGAATTATGGCTTTTGTTGAAAAACATACATGGTGTGAATGGAACAATCAGAATTAAGCTTTAGTGAAACTTCAGAAGAGGAAAAAAGGAGAAAAGCAGCAGAGTTCTAACAAGCTGATTTATGTAGCCAATATTAAAACGCTGTTCAGTTTTTCACTTTTTTAGGCAATGTTATGGGTCCTATGTAATTTCTGACTCAGAATTTTGTAACTGTTTCTGTCCATGTTCATATTAGAAAGGCAATAGATCCTGCATCCTCTTAATTTGAAAATTGTTTTAATTAGTATTCATAAAAGGCAGGGGAAAAAAAATAACAAGTATCTCTTATAAAAAGTAAAATGTGAAACTTAATAGGACAATACATTTTCAAAGATTACCTGGTATACTTTGTCATGATAATGGCAACAAAAGCAGACTGCAAACTATAACACTTGGCAGTCCATCGCACTATTTCCTTGCCAAAGTGATTAATACGGAATGAAATGGAAGAGACACAGTCTTCTGTTGTCCATAATCCGTTTCTATAGTCTACGTCAGCCATCGGCGTATATCAAATGATATTGTTCTTTTAATATCAAAAGTGTAACTTTGAGAAGGGGAGTGTTCACATCCAGTCCTTGAGTGAAGGTTTTGTTTCCTTCTAAGTTCCAGGGATCCTCGGTGCAATCCTCTAAAACTTGTTTGCTACACAGAGCTGACCTTCCTCGTTCCAGTAGTTGAACTTTATTGACTTCAAATGCCACCTTAATCATAACTTTCTACATTGTTGTTTTGTAGTAGTATATCCATTTTGAAGTCTTAACTTCCCTTAAGCTTTTGCTGCTAAAGAAATAAACAATGAACTTTAATTATTTGCTTTGAGCCCTTCCCATGGGTTGGAAGGCTGGTTCATTTTGTTTACTGTGTATGACATTACTCAGTGGGTTATTTTTCAGTGCAGCTGAACAGTGTGGAGCAAAGGACTTCACCTTGCTTCAGCTGAGTCACCCTTGAGCACCGAATCTCTCTGCTGTGAGGGAGACCTCACCTTTCCCAAGGGAGCTGGGAGCAGCTTATGGCAGCCCCAGCCTGGAGAAGTCCTGAGAGGAACAGGGTGCTTTCTTAAAGCCTGAAGGTGGCTCTCAGCTGTCTTGTAGTATGTGATGGCAAAAAACATCCTAAAGCAGAGTTCCACAGCTTAATTTCAAGTTGTATGAAAACTATGACCTTTAGCTTGCTTTCATCTTTGCACCCTTTTATGTAACATCAATGTCCTTTTGATCCTGTATTGTGAGAAACTGTGAAAACTTTCTTCATCTGTGCACTATTTTGTTCTAACCGTCCTTGACATTCTCTGTTCAGAAACTCTCATATGTATCATCATCCTTATATACTTTATAGTTTTTGCATACTGTTAAATTTTTGCATATTATGAACACCTCAGAATTTTGTTTTGCTACCTTCAGTAACACAGGAAAGAATGAGCCACTTGTGAACACACTGAAGAGCACAGACCCTACTACAGATTGCTAAGGGAATTTCTAGGGCCTCTCCATATTGAGAAAGCTCACTGTTAATTCCCAGTTTTTCTGCTTCTATTCTAACCGTTCTCTTCATTTATTGAAGCCCTTCCTTGTTATCCCAGGGTGATCGAGTTACTTCAGAATCTTTTAACATAAAAACACATTAAAAGCCTTTTGGAAATCAAACACTATGTGCCAAGAAATCCTTATTCACGTATTCAGTGTTCCTCCTGAGAGTTACAATTTTCCTTTTCAGAAACCATCTCAACTATTCCCCAGTACATTATGTTCATCTATGTATCTGTTAATTCTGTTCTTTAATGTAGTTCTAAATGGTTTGTCTGGAATGGAACTGGGACTTAATGATCCACAGTTTGAGGTGTGCATTTGCATTTCCTAGTCTTGTCCCCTTTTCTTGAATCATAGAGGCAATAAAAAACCCCAAACCAATCAAAACCCAGAACAAACAAACGAAACCCCCAAAATCCCTAAAACCATTCCTATGGTTTGAATGTCATTTTAAGTGATGACTACAATAATTTCCTTTAAGACTTCTGGGTAAAACAATTTGGTTTTTTGTTTTGTTTTTGTTTGTTTGTTTGTGGCTTTTTTCTTGTTGTTTTTTTTCCTACTGTTTGCTTTGTCCATTTATTTTAAACTTTTCTATTTTGAGATCTCTGATGTATCCCTACTAAGAAGGGGTTCTGGCACAGACACCCCCTAGAGCTCCTCTACATTAAATTTTGGAGAGTTCATTTACATTTCCTGCTAGAGTCTTATGTCTTTGAACATACCTTTTATACTTGATGGTCTGTTGGCCCTATAGCCTTTCTGGCAGGCTTACTGCTCCTGTTGGGTTTTAAAAAGCACTTACTGCTCACCATTATGCTTTTAGCAAATTGTTCCTCAAGATCTTTATTTTTCTTTACCTGTCCTGCTTCATGGGATTTTTACCAACAACATTTATATAACTACGTATTTTCCATCATTTGGACATGACTTCGACGTTTAAAGGGTGTATTTTGGCCATTAGAAGTATTTTGTACCTTCCTATTGAAACATTCCAGTTTTCAGCAGTCTCTAAAGACTTTTCTATTTTTCTAGTATTTTATTTACATTTTATGAGAACCTCTGATCCCTCGCTCTAAGTATTCATCTGCAGGTGCTTTACCCTTTGAGATATTCCTTTGAATGTCAATTTTTAAAGTCTCTTTTTTTTATGTAGTATGCCTGTATGAAATGATAACCTCAATGACTTTTTGTATCTAAACCTGATTTAATGATCAGTGTTGGGAACGGGTCCTCTGCAGTGTTAAACACTAAGCCAACACTTGCTTCTCCTTCTATGGGCTTATGACCAGCATCCATTTAATGCCTCATGTCATACCCTTATGTTACTGTGCTTTCTTCCTGAGTAGTCTCCCAAGGCACCATTCAAAATTGTCAGTGACTTTCATCTTCTGGGAAAGTCCTACCAGTACTTGTTTTCCCATTTCAGCATGCAAGTTATTATATTTATTATATAAACCATGGATTCTTACCTGTTGTGTGGTTGCAAGGATGGGTACACATGATGTGGTGTGACCAGAAACCTGTCCCAGTCCAGTGGTCCAGTTTATAAAAGACTCACAATATTTTGGGTTGTTTATATATTATAACACCTCTCAACATATTGTGTCAGTATATTTGTTTAGATGGCAGGATATGCATAACAATTCATTGTTCTGTTTTTGAGTGCCCCTACAGTGATTTGCATTTTTAGCAGATCTTTAGGCATCTTTGAAACACGATTAATTGTACTACGTATCTTTTGAGCAGGAAAGTAGTAAACTTAAAAGTAGACTTTTCAAGGTTCCCTTGTTTGCCATTTCCCACTACCTGTGTTCATCTATAGAAATTACCTGATTAAAGTTAGAGAAGTCCACTTTTTGCTGGTGTCTCACTATACCTGTGGTGCTGTCTGTATGTCCAAAACTCTATGAGTTTATTTTCAAGTCAGTATGACTTATCTTGCTGTAATTACAGAGTCACAGAATCACAGTATGTTTGGGATTGGAAGGGACCTCAAAAGATCATCTAGTCCAATCCCCCTGCTGGAGCAGGAACACCTACATGAGGTTACACAGGAAGGCATCCAGGCGAGTTTTGAATGTCTCCAGAGTAGGAGACTCCACAACCCTCCTGGGCAGCCTGTTCCAGTGTTCTGTTATCCTTACTGAGAAGAAGTTTATTCACAAATTTAAGTGGAACCTCTTGTGTTCCAGCTTTTTCCAATACGTGGCAGATAAAACTAACACCAATGCAGGCCCACTGATGAACGAGGTGGGTGCCCTTGTGACAGAAAGTACAGAGAAGGCAGAGTTACTGAAAGCCTATTCCTTTTCACTATTTTTTTTTTTTTTAATAGAATTTCTTTAGAGAAAAAATGGGGACCAGGAGGGTTCTTTAGGAGTAGGGTTAAAATAAGATATAAATCTTTTGCAGAAACTTCATGATTTTTAAAACTGATCACAATAACAAGCAGAACAACCATGTGCATTTTCTCCTTTGTAGGTACCTGGACCTGTCTACAATTTCACTGGCTGTATACAAGTCATAGAAATCAATGATGTGGGACCTTTCAACTTCTCTAATGCTGTGGGAAGAAATAATGTTGACAATTGCAGGTAAACTACCCTCTGTGCCTTTTCAAATTGAAAGAAACTGGTTGTGATGATTTTGCTTTCTTCCTTATATAAGGTGACCATTTTAGACAATTTCTGCAATTGTTGCAGAAAAAAAAAATTGATTACATAGATGGATATTGTGCTTTCTTTTCTGCTTCTGAAGCCTTTCCTTTATGTAAGATACTTTTTGCATAGTAGGTCAATTAAGTTTGACAGTTTATTAAGAGTGAGTTTTCAACCAATGAATGCTGAAACACAGTGAACTAAGCAAGATAACCTGCAACAAAATGTAGGAGTGGGAAGCAGGGTGATGTACTGATTGTGTTTCTGCTCATGGTTTGGGGATTTCCATTAATCTTGTAACAAATACTGATGATTTGCTGCTACGCTTACTATATCTGAGACTGAAAAATGCTGGAAAGCATTGTTTCTGAATACATAAAAAACTCCATTTGGTTTCATTTTTTGGATATTCACATTGGCTGAAATAAAAGGCTATAGAGGGACTAGGGTGCAGATCAGGATTCTATTCTGGCATACAAAAGTTTGAACAAGGATAAGTGGAAAACAACAGAAAGTAGAGGTGAATTGCATTTGTAGGTCATGAAGTATTCCAGAACAGAGTATGATTTTAGTCACAAGACATATGTCCTATATCCCTGGAGAATTTTGCATGAGCCTTTTTACATGTGGCTTTAATTTTTAAATGGCTTTACTTTAATTTTTGTGAGTGTGAATCCTATACAAAATACAGAACTCTGGCATCTTTTGTGGCAAACCTCAACTAGAAAGAAGTGTTGGTTCCTCTCTTGCCTTTCTGCACAGTTGTTTTCCGAGCTAGAACTGTGTCTCCTCCAAAACATGGGCACATACTCTTGTCTGTGGAAATATGCTTCTGTGATGAACAGAAATTCATTGAGATGGAAGCAAGCAAGGAAGCTACTTCAGACCTTTAATTCAGGTATTAATTTAGGAAAAACAAATATTGACTTCAAGGGCTATTTATAATTAGAAATTAAATAATCATTTGGAAAAAAAAAAGAAAAAATATAAATGATCTCAAGTGTGTCCTGTGCTTACTACATTAGGAAATTGTTCTCCATTTTGCACAGGCGTTAGAGCTTTGGCATCCCAAATCCTGGTGCAAGGTGTAGCTCTGTTTTTTATATTAGATTAAAGAGAGATAACTTTAAAATCGGGACTGTTATCATCTTTCATGTTTTCTTTCATTCTCCAAAATAATACTTTCTCTCAGGTGTCTACATCCTTGGGCTTTTTTGACAGCATTCTTTATCCAGTTTTTCCTGTTGAATAGTATATATAATCATTTATTTAAGAACCAAGAGCCTCAGGACCCAAAACATGAAGGAGATCTGCTTTGTCCAGTCTGTCTGTATAACATATAAAGGGATGAAGACAGAAAAATCCACCTTTGTTCATTTTATAAAGTGTTTAATTTAGAATCATCTATTACACTATTATCTATAGCATTATATGCCAAGATTTATTGCATTTTGTACTGATCCTGATATTTCCCTTCATAATTAGTTAATTAACATAGAAATATAGCTGATATGGTACAGTATAGATATTAAAGATTGCTTTATTTGAATCAGAGCTCAGTGCTATTGGGCCTCCTCAATATTTTATCCTGGACAATATGTGTTCCTTTCCCCCTGCTTGTTCCAGAATGCTGCAGATGAGCCGAACAGTGTCCACACAGAGCTGGCTCCATGCTGTTCAAATCACAGCTATTCCTGTCTGTGAAAAGCTGGGAAACACAATTGAAATTAGTCTGAATTTCACTTGTGGCATTGTTGTCCCATAGAAGTGAACTGCAGGGAAGCCTGGCAAGAGCGCTCCTTACTCATTCCCTGCCCTGTGACACATGAATTTCATACCTACCCACACATGGCAGCTTGCATCATCCTTTGTTCATCACTTAAGGTATACCCCACGTTCATGCTGACCATCATCAATCCTCACATAAAATTTCTGCTTTCCAAAAAGTGTCTAGGAATCTGCCACTCTGTTTTTGCAAGACAGGATTCTTGGAAGAGATATTTGTTTTCAGAAGAGAAAGTGCCTGAAGAAAGTACTTAAATAGGGCAATAATGGATTATATATGCTGCAAATCCGAGTAGTTGCAGCATTCTAGAAAGCCTGGTGTACTTACATTGGGTTTGCAGAATTCATATGGTTCTGTTGATGTAATATTGCTACATATGGAGCTGCCTGACAGTAAGAGAGCACTCTACAACGTGGCTGACAAAGCAATCCAATTTCTTCCTGTAAGAACACCCCTGTATTTATAATTCAGTGGCATAAAGTATTTCTGTTCTTGCTGTTGTAATTTTTCCTTAATTGACCTTCTACCTATGGTCACCTAGATTTACATTTTTGATCCTTTTGAGCGATCCTGCTTTTGCATATTTAGCCATACTCTAGTGGCATTCAGTTACCCTGTCAGTGTTTTTATTTCCTGGTGCCCTAGCAGTATGGATTACTTCCTTATTGTGGCATCGAAGGTCAGCCAAAGGGAGACAACTTCTTAAAGTGTATGGGCTTGTGAGTAAACTTCAAGGTGATGAATTTTTAAAAGGTTTGGAATTTACTCAAATGTGCTCTGCCATTTTTAACTGGGTCTATTTGAATTTTAAAATACCAAAAGTATGAGCTAATATGTGCAAGGAATATAGAGAGCTGTCAAAAACAAATTTTACACACAGTTCCTTAACATTTTCAAAACTATTGTCATCCCTACTTCAGGACAAGTAAGCACCTTTCATAGGATATCATATACTCCACATTGCTTATGTCAGACATCAACGCAATTTATGTTACTGTTTAAAAATTCTTGAGAATTAAGAAATGTAAAAAATGAAGCCATAACATTGATTACACAGGCACACATACCAGACTATTTGCTGTCTCAAATGCCCTAAATATATAGTACAAAAATGCTGTTTGTTCCTTTAGTATTCATATTTTGTAATGCAAATATCATACACTGCAAAGGAGGTAGAATTATTCTAACTTGGTAGAAGAAAATGAGACATGGGGGCAACATGGAAATTGCCTTTTGTGTAATTTTGAAAGCAGGTACTACATTCTACGTAAATTCAAGGGGATGGTTGGTAGAGGCAGCAATGGACCATTGGATAAGATTAAAGACATTAAAACCCTGATCGTTCTGAAAGATGCAGGATTTCTGTACATGCTCAGAAGCACTGAGGTTTCAAGCATGACGCTTTAACTGAGGTAATCTCTAAGGTCATGGCCCAGACCTTCTGCTAATCACATGCATCACTGTTTAATCCTGGAGTTCATAGGTACGCTGCAACTCATGATACTATAGGGAGGAGAGAACAGCTAGGAGGGATGTATTGCACTGAGAGCTCATCAGAGCTTCTTTCCATAAGATGTAACCAAAGTGGAATAGGAAATGACAGAATAATGTAATGGGAAGGAGAATGAATTTAAGCATGAGTCTCTGAGAGTGGATTTGCATCTGTAAAAGTCCTCTGAGCTATGCAGCTTTTGCTTCCAGGAAAGGTTATAATGGAATTGTATCAATTAGTAAAGGTCAGCATCCAATAGGTAGTTTTCTAGAATTACACTAGGCTATATACTTATCTAAATCTTGTCAAAGCTTATGTTAAGATTGTTTAAACTGTTCCTGTCTCAGAGCTATGAATATATAGGCAATTTTGAACGAGATTATATGGTGGCCAACAGTAGCAGAACAGACAATTGGAAATAACGGATCTCTGATGAGATCTTTTAAGAAATAAAGTATTTTTTATTTTTTCCTTCTTCTGAAGCAAGTAAGACACTTGTGACGTGTTAATGCAATAGAGAGCTTCTGTAAATGTTTCAGAAAATGTTACTGGAATAGATTTGCAGGAAAAATTACTATCACTTTCGGGTAGAGTACAGATGACAGATATAAATGAAGCTTTTAGTCCCAGTATTAAAAGCTGATGTTTAGGCAGCCGACTTCTGATTTAATGTCTGGGAGCTAAGGCTGCTTTATATTCCTGAGTTTACTGCATGGAGTAAATTCAAACATTCCAAACACATGCACATAAATAAAATTGTCTTGGTTTAACCCAAGCTAACAATACAACCACGACAGCTGCTCACTCACCTCTTCCTTACTCCCCTCAAATAGGGGAGTGAATTGAAAGGGAAGGGAAGGGTTGAGATAAAGACAGTTTAATAAAATAACAAAATTCTAATACACTACTGGTAAACATATATAAAATAAAAATAGAATATAAAATAAAAGATACTCAATGCAATTCCTCATGAACTCTGTTCACACTGAGCAGCCAGTCCCAGGAAACAGCACTTGGTCCTGAACAGCTGATCCCAGAGAGAGAAAATAGGATAAAAAAAGACAGAAATGCCCAGAGGCCTCTGCAGTTGGCAAAAGGCTGAACTATATGTCCCAAACAGAACTCCCCCTGCTCTGAAAAGGAGAGAGAAGAAAACCAAGAAACGAGAGAGAAACCAGAAGATCTCAACTCTCCTTAAATATGAAGAATTATGCTAATGGGATCAAATACTCTTATTGATCAGTCTGGATGTCAGTCAAGCTCTGCCCCATCCATGGCCCCTCTTTGTTGATGCCTCAGACCTGTGGGCAGAGTGCTCAGAATGTCCTTGGCTCTCAGACCAGAGCAATTAAAAACATCAACTCTGCCCCAGGGTGATATCTTCTTGTTCTCAGACTAAGTCCAAATAATTACCTTACTAGCTATGAAAAAGAAAGGTTTCCAACTGCATGAAGAAAATTAACTCATTTTAAGTCAAACAAGCACAGATACATATATACACACACATACATATATACACAGATGTATATCTATCCAAGACATGATTCTTTCTTTTTTAAAAAATTCCTTATTGGGAAACAGAGAAATACTGTTTGCTGTTTTCCTAAGAGGAGTCTTACTGATGAATGCAAATGTAAAAGGCTGATTTGCACTCACAAACAGGAGCTAATAAGCTGAGTTCTTCATTACTGCTCATTGGATTTTTGGCTGATTTTTTCAAAGACACTATTTTGCTGTTAATTTATCTTAAGATGCTTTTTTCCAGGCTGAATCTGAGCTTCATTTCAGCAAAGACACTGCTTGCTATTTGCATTTAGGAAAGAAGCTCTTGACTGTGCATTACCCAAGTTCCATTCCATCAAGAGGACTGATGGGTTTCCTAATGCACGGCAATTTTCTCAGGAGCCATGCAATACATTTTGGAGATCTCTACATGTTTTCAGTAAGCCGTCAGTTCCTCTTTCCCCTCACTTATGCACTTTCCAACAAGCTCTAAATTCCCTTCCTTATATGTGAGTACTCCCCTTTCCATTCTGTAGTTTTCTGTGATATTTTTACAAACATCCCAACAGACCCGTAACAGTTTTTTGATACTCAGTCTCCTGTGCAGTTTCTCAGCATGTCTCTTCCTTTATGGAACTTCATGCTTTTTCAGAATATGATAAAACATCACAACTCAGAGCATCTGAGGTATTTGATTTCTATCTTTGGAATGAACTCCATACTTTGGAAGGCGGGAGGTTGGGCCTGATTAAAGTTATTTTTCAGCTAGTGGTGAAAGCCAAATAGTTACCATTCCATACCTGGAAGGGAAAAGTGCTTATGATGGTGAGTACTGTGTGTTAGGTTCATTGTAAGAACCCATACAAGACTCAAGTAAGGTTAAAGAGTTCTTTCTTATGAATCCACCTGAGCTGAAAAATTTGAATTCAATGAAATGTACAAGTTGGCTTATACCTCAAGGGGAGATTCCAGAGTTCCAAACTTAAGCTTTTCTGTCTACTTACATCTTAGTTTATGAATAAATGCAAGATCCTTTGAGAAGCATTGAGCTTCTGTTATACATGAGAGATTATTCAGACTTTAAGTTATATTCTTACATCTCAGCATAGGTAGGTATGTTAATATTTTTTCAATAACACTTTAGAGTTATGTGCTTAATTCTGAAAAAGCAAAAATAAGAATATCTAGAAGAAAATTAGCAAAGCTTTATTTATTTAACACGTTTTCTGTGATTAACATAGAGATTGGACTAAATGTCTCTGAAGTACAGAACTGAAGATAAAGCTGCAGAAATATAATACATTTGTATTCATCATATATGTGATGCTTGATATTATGTTAATAACAATTCTTTGCAATTTTAAGAGAGAGTGATAACAAGCATTGGTTTTTCTTTATGCATTTATTTTGTTACTTTTTTTCCTCTCTCATCTATTACTTTTGCTGGCTGATAACCTTCTCATTTTGTTTCTAATTGCCTTTTCATCCTTTTCCATTGCCTGAGTTGTTTTTATACTTTTCATCCTCTTTGCTTGATTTATCCTTCTTGATTTCCCTCATCTTTTACAACATTTGTTTGGTTTGCAATGTTTTCTTTTGCTGTGTGAGTTTTGCTCTCCTGTGCAGTTTCCTTTCTGTTCTGAGTACATGAATTCTGGGTGGGTTTTTTGGTACCTTTTCTTCCTCCTTTGGCATTCCAGTTCAGATGATGACTTTTCAGACATACAGACTTCATTGTCAAAAAATGAAAAAAAAAAAATGAAGAAGTGACAGATCTAATCTTTCCTACTGTTATAAATCCTCAAAATCACTGTAAATTATGTAAGCCTTTAACTCACTCTTTTGAAGCATTCTGTGGAAATTGTTTGTCATGGATATTAGACAAATCCATGTGTCAAATATATTTAGAGGATGCATAAATGCAGGTAAATATTACATTTCATCCCTATTTCTGGAAAAGGTTGCCTCTCATCAGCATATCACAAAACTATCAACAACCTTTCTTGGAGCAACTCTCTGTTTCTGGAAGATTATTAATATTTTTTTGTGATTTTTATCTTGACCAACCTTACCCTTCTTTAACCGTATGCGCAGAGGATTGTTTCTTAATTCTGTCAACAGAATTCAGTGGCAGTCACTGTCTGTTAGTGTTTCTGTAATAAAAGATTGTTCTGAGATCTTGATTCCTGCTGGAATTGCCAGGTATCCACATGGAAACTAAGAAGATAAAACTTAATGGATGCCATGCACTTTTTTCCTTCTGTTTTTAACAAGGAGCCATTTGCAAGTATATATGTTAATGTATGCATTGCAATGCATAAGTCTGAGGCAGTGTGTTGCTGAAAATAAATAATATCTCAATTAAATGTTTTGGAAAACACTATGACACAGTTGCACTGAAAGGAAACATTGTTATGAATGAGACTCATAATTATTTTAATGAAATTGTCTTTCTACTGCTGTTCATAGGTACTTCATTATTTTATAACACATTTGTTTCATGTGCTAAAGAAAAGCTTCAGTGCTGGAGAAGTGCTATTTTGCACTCATGTCACACCTTTGTATCTATCTTAGTGTGGTTATATAATACTGAATATCTCCAGTTACTGGTGATTCTTACTCTATATCTTTACTAACTTTATTAATGGAATTAATAAAACTTCTTTCAACCTAAATACTTAACCATTGCATATAAATTGATCCCTTTATACATCAGTAAAATAAAGTGCCAAGCTTTAAGCAGAACGCTCATAGTGTAGAACTGATTTTTTTATGTAAATACTTTAGGAAGAAGAAATGTGTTGAAGACTTCCATTGCAACAAAAAAAATCTATAGCTACTTTGGCCTCTTTACACTGAGTGGTAGATTTAAAGCCCCATAAACACTTGTGACTAGGGTAGAAAGTCCCTGTATCCATCCACAGCACATACCTAAAATGTAGAAATGAGAGAGATTGCCAATCAGGTACCTTTTCAGTAGATCATCATAAGTTCTTACATAGAAGATAAAAGAGTTAAGGATGTCACAGAGGTCAGTGGACCAGCATGGGGTGATTCAGAAATTTTGGGAGGCATTAGAGTCTAGAGGACAACATGGTGAATTCTCTGTACTTGGAGCTTCTTCAGTGTTAAGAGTGATCAGAATTAGAAGGCTGCTAAGATAGCTTAAAAGCCTTTTTGCAGTTTATCAGCCTTTCTTACCTGTGGATTATATGGTAAACTGATGGGTGGAGAGGCGTAGGATTTCAGCTGTATATTTTTAGCTCCAGCAAAGGAGGTGGACCCCTGTTTTGCTTTACATGAAAGATCATAGTTCCAGGAACCCTATGGATTGCCACATTTTGGGTTGCTCTATGCTAACAACAGTGTTCATCACCTTCTGCCAAATCACTTTGAGTATTTATACTTCCCTGGAAATTATGTTATCCAAACAAGAACTGCAGTTGAATGTGATTAGCTTTTGAAATGTAAAACCATGAAAAAATTTGTATCAAGAAAATACATTTTTTAAGATTTATGAGAAAGACTCATTTTCTCATGAATAAATGTAATCTTTTTTTTTTTTTTCCAAGTTTCATCACAGCTTCCCATAGTAACAAAATAATATTAGAAACATGAAAATGGAAGAGTATTGCTAGAATTAAAAAAAAAAAAAAGGCTGAGAACATCCCAAATTTCCTACAAAACTGGAGCAGATTCATAAAATAAAAACTAACTTTAAAGCCATTTTTGAATATTCCTAAAAATTAATTTCCTATATTTTTCACAGAATTGATAACATCATGTATCATAGCCATTGCAATATTTTTTGAAAACTTTACCTTAATGCTGAGGAAATGTTATCTTAATGACACAAGATATCAAGTGGGATGGTTCAGTAGCTTCCTGAAATAATCACTGGAGCTTCTAGCCAGACAGGTGTGTGAATAATAAAACCCTCTTCTTCTATTCTCTTAAAATAGAAAAAATAATCTTGTTTTTGTTCTGCCCATCTAAAACTTGCAGTTGGGTGCATAGATGTTTTGACAGAATTCTGCTTTCAGAATATTTCCCTAGATATATAGTCTTAAATTTATTATGAGCAGTGGTTCAGAAAAGCCAAGTATATAACAGAAGGAATTGTCTAAAACCAATCAAATAGTAAAAGAAATTATCTTGCATGCTTTCCTCATCGTACTACAGTCACATTTAGCTTTAGTGCCAGCATTTCCTGTCATTCCAATTATAGAAATCTAGAAATAGAGAAAAAAATGTTTTGTTACATACTCACAAATAACTAAACTTTGTAACAGGTCTCCATGACTTCCAAGTTGTGTGCAGAGAGTGCCTTGGAATGGAGATACAGTTTCTCTTGTTGCTATACCAGACTGTATTGTGAAGAGAGAGGCATATTAGACAGAATAAGTAAGAATGAGAGTCATACTGAAAGGAATAATTTGCCTACTGGAAGCCTGAATCAGTATAATACTTTCTTTTTGACTTTTTTCATTTTTGAGATTCACTTTTGAATTTGATACAGAAGCAATAAGAAATCATGAGAGTTGCTTTGAACTGCTAACAGCCAGAATGTCAATAGAAAAGTTTGGAAGTTCAGTTCTATTCTGTCTAGCAGCTCTCTGCTGGCATCCATTCTGTGTTCTTCATTGTGTCAGTGAGTAGAATACAGGACTTCATGACTTCTAAAGTACTTGTGGGTTTATAAAAGTCTCATTTAAAAAAGATAAAAGAGAAACAATCAACAACTTCATAAAACCTGTTTTTCTTGTCGAAAATAAAATCCATCACAAATAATATTCCACTTTTGAAAAATATTTTGAATATTTATTACAGTTAAAAGATGGTTTGAGCTTCTTTTTGGCAGAGCACTTTTAATAACAGCTGCCCATTTTAGATCTAAATTACTAAATGATCCAAATTTTAAACCAGATTTTTTTAAAGCTCTTTATTTTGTTGATATCCAAAAGGCGTTCATTGTCGTGATATCTATTGTGAATCTGTGAACCCAAATTTCATCTATGAATATGCAATCAGCTTCATAATAGGTATTTGCAATAAAATTAAAATCCTCTGAAATTGCTGAAACATCACAGGTTTAATTACTACAAGAAAAAGAGAGCCTGAAAAAGGGAAATCTGTAGAAATTAAAAAATAATAATAATAATAATTCTTTGAAGTTCTTCTTTAAACAGGCCAAACTCCAAGGGAAGAACAGTGTCCTGAAGAGTTATTTTTAGTTAATGTAGACAAGCAATTCAATGTAAGCTTTTGGAGTAAAATGCTAAATGTCATTTCTGTGCATCTGAGTAAGAAAGTAGGAAAGCAATTTCATTTTTGTTTACACTATCCACTTGATATTGGTTGTACTGTATTTTATTGTGCACTGGTGTGCACTGGAGCAATATCTAAAAGAAAAAAAGATGAAATGTGTAATTAAAAAATCCTCAAATAAATTGGTAATTTTATTTTTTTTTTAAGTTATGCAGAATGATACTTTAAGAAGCAGTCTCTTTTCTATTTTTTCCTAAGATATGACTGAGGTGATTATATTGTATATGAAGATAGCACATATGTTTAATGAGGAGAAACACTGGACATGGAGGAGGTTTCTTTAGCTCAGTAGAGACCAGCATATTAAAACCAATGTCTGAAAGCTCTAAACAGAACATCTGAGATGGTAATAAACCAAAAAAGCTGTAACAGTAATGATTATTATTGGTACAAACTACCAATTGAAGTGGTGGCTTCTTTATGTGTTCCTGTGTTAAAATAAAGGCTTGTATAGACAGACATAATTTTTTAGGATTAGTAGCGTTTTAACTGCAGGAAATATGAAGATTGGAGATAAACGGAAGAGATGAAACTGTGATGTAAGTTACATTAAAGAAAAAAAAAAAGGAAGGAAGGAATTATGTGCATAAAGGAATTGAAGAAAAACCAAGCAGTACTGAATGTTAAATAGATGATGTAGTCATGGTTGCATGTCTACCATATGTTGCTGAGTGATAAATTGTCATACATTCTTACTGTCAGGAAATCTCTACATTTTAGATGCCATCTTTCTTAGGTCCTAAAATAGAAAATGTTGAATAAACTGATAAAATATATAATTGCTTCTTTACACATAAAATTATTTCTTACATGGTTTCTTATGTAATACATTCTTACTTCAATGAGTTTGTGAATCAGATAGTGTCTGTATTGGCTGATTAATATATAAACAAGCTATTATCAACTGTAAACAAAAGGTCTTCTCTGGGGAGCTGCTAAGCAAAATTTTATTTTCTACAGGGAATGAGGACTGTTTACCTAAGGCTGTAATATTAAGTAATGCAATACTAGAAAGATATATCATCCTTCAAGGGACCTTGGTTATAAAGTTAACAGTGTTATCCCTACAACTACTTGATTGCAACAGAAAAACAAACATATTTACCAGTAAAAGAAACATTAATTCTCCTTCAAAATTCATATAAATATTTTACAGTTACCTAATTTCTCAAAACCTAAATTGATTATAAATACTTTATGTGTTTTTTTCTGTATCTGTAACCTGCAGGACTGTTTAATCATATCCTGTCTGACTCTCGCTCTGCAGTACTGTAGATATACAGTGCATCAGCGCCCCCTGCAGCCTTGAAACACTAGTATAGTGTTTAAAAAACATACACTATTGATCTATGTTGAAGCAAATATTCAGAAAAATAACAGATTTAAATCCTATTGTATCCTTCCCTTTTTTTTCTCCTTCCTTCTTTAAAAGTGAAATTATAGCCCTTGGATAAAGAGAAAATGCTTCAGAAATTTAACCTAAAAACTGAGACAGGTCTTGATCTGATATATTTGTGAGAATAAAAAATCCTTTATTATTTTTTTTTTTCCACAGAAGTAGAAACCAGAAGCATAAGCAATTCAAAATACATGTGTAAACATTAACATGAATAGTTACAAAAACAGCCTGTCTCTGAGAAGATCAAATTCTGTAATGTGCAGAATATTCAGAGTGTATAGAAATCAGTGTTTCATCTGTGCAAAACTGGAGTAGGTATTCATGTACATTTTTGACAATTCACTCAAAATCACACATATAAGATATAGATGAGTTTGGGGTTTGTGCCCTCTCCTTCAGCTCCTAATCGCATCTTTCTCAAGTCATCAGTAAATTTCTAGAAAAAATAATAATTATGGGTTTGAGGATTTCTTTTGAAGGTCTGAAGTTTACAGGAAGCTGTGATTGGTCGTAGTAACAGCAGAAATCTTAAGTAATTTATCTCTGTACAAGGAAAGGGAAGGATTTCAGCTCATAAAACTCTGAGGTGTTAAAATTGTAAGCAGTGTCAAAAAGAGGACAGGCACATAAAGGAACTGAAAAAAACCAAACAAACAAATAAAACCAACCTTTCTCTATAATGTGCAAGAACTCATTGAGACATACATGCTTCAGGCCAGATCTCTGAAGACAGTTTTCCCCATTTTTCCTCTCTCCATTCACTGTAAAATTAAGAGGTAAATAGGAGAAGATGCTACACTACTCATACTCATACAAATTCCTGGTTGACATAAAAGTGTGTGTTGGCTTTTCTTAACTGACAAAAAAAATTCCTTAGAATCCAAGATGTAATTTGAAATTTTTACATCTGTAAAGAGCTAGGCTGAAGGCCTAGCCATCATTCTGCATTGAAAATGCAGTAATTTATTAGAATCAACTGCCTAACATATTTCACTGATGTTATAAAATTGAGTCTTGTATAAAAATGAAGTGATTACACCTCTTCAGTTTCTGGGCACTGTAAACATGAGTGTAACATCAGTAACTGACTTCCAGCATTTACCAAAATGCATTTCATAAACCAGAAGATATAAAATTTTATTGACTGAATCAAAGTCTATGAAAGAAATTGACTAGAGTTCAAAACTCTTAAGTGGCAAGAAGCTTCTATTATAGTTGCAAGTGAGATTAATTTTGTTTACCATAAAGACTTGGTTTTCCTTCAGAATGCATTTCTAATATAAACAGATGATAGATATTTTGAATCGTGAATTCTAAGTGAATTGTCCAAATTTTTCACAAGGAAATCAAGAAAGTAAGAAAGAAGGGAAAAATATAATGTATTATATCTTTTAACATTCTGATTTAATTTAGATATTCTGAAAATTACCTGCTTTGAGATAATGACCCTGTTAATTCTCCAATATCAATGCTTTCAATATAGATGGGCTTCATGACTTAAAGTTACTTAAGAAAGAATGGCAGAAAGACGTAGTGCAATTTGAAGGTAACAATGAGAAGTATTCACTAACTCTGTCATTGAGAATATTCTCCCAGTTTTGCCTCAGGTTTCTCTTTCTTGCTTGCTTTAATACTTGTTTTGTAGTTGGATAGGTCAATGACTTCTGGCAACTGGTATTGCCTAGTCCCAAATCATAAGGAGGTATTTTAACCTCCTATGACATAATGTTTGGGTTCACATAGTGTTTAAGATAACTAAAAGCTGTTGAGATCAATAGATGTAAAATATCAATTCATTTAAATGTTACCCTGGAACAAGTTAACTACCTGATAATTTCAGTATAACATACTTTTAGTTTAATATGTTCTCTGCCTCCCTATGATCTTGCCATGTCACAACTTTCAGCTGATAAGAAGATGGAAGAGTATTAATAATCCATTTTTTAGCATTTTTCTGTTAGTAATCCAGGTTGAGGAAAGGCAACTCCTTAATTATTCCTAGTCTGAATATAAACTTAAACCTAATTATTCCTAGTCTTAGCATAAACATAAACTATTTTAGTGCAGTGCAGTGGCATATTGTTGTTCTGCTGCATTTTATCTTGATTCCTGTGCAGGCAGTTTTGAGTACCATTCTGCAAATTCAAAGGAAAGATGGAAATCTGCTGTCAAGGCAACTGGAGTTTCCTCTCCTTGTTTCTTGTTTGTGAACTCTTATGTTTTTCTTGCCATTGTTCACACTAGTAATAAGCTTCTCAGTTGCAGTCTTGATGATGCTGCCTGTTACTATCTCCCTGTGTTTTAAGATATTGCTAAACCAGAGTCACATTCTCTTGCTAACATTAAAGTCATATTTGTCTCTTCATTGTGAACTTAGATTACTTAAAAGTTTAGAAAGATCACTTTAGGCTGTAATAGAGTAAAGCAAGCTCTGTCCTTTGCTGTAAAGTTATGTTTCACATAGCTAAAAATGATTTGGGATGTTTTTCAGTTACATAATCAAAACATGCATGATTTTAAGCATGACAGAGTGAGTACTAGGAATTTGTCCTCACTTGTCAGAGTGAATTTGTTCAGTTCTATCTGTAGTCAATGGAGAAAGGTAATCACCTATCTTACAGCAGGCTGAACTAGAGATGACTCTCTCTACACATAGATCATCTACAGGGAGAATCAAGGTGATCAGCTCATGCAGATTTCCAAACTCTTGAGCAGATAATGTTTGACAAAGTGAATGCTGTCCAGAGAGTTTTACTGGCAGATGAAATGTCTTCAATTATTTAGGAGGGAAAAGGTGATTTTGGGTGTCATTTTGATGCCTTGGAGAATTTGGAATTGAAAAGAAATTGAACATGAGGTCGTATAGCATTGAACATGTTAATTACTCTGTTATTGATTGTTCTTGGTACTGCTGTCATTCTCATTGTTACAGTATTCGTTCACTCTCAAGTAAAGTGAGAATGCTCATTCCAAAACCACATTGTGGCCAAAATTCAAGTAGTTTTCCAATTGCATGAAAGAAAAATATTTCATGCTCCAGCATTTAACAGCTTTCAGTTAGGAAGATCCATTTAATAAGAACATAAATGTTTTTAGTGTACCCTTACACTCATTTACTGCTAAGATGAGAAGAAGGAAAAAGCAACTACTAGCATTCTCTTTTACAATAGGATGCTCTAAAATATGATACTGCTTTAGAGGAAAACAATAAATAAAATTAAAATTGAACAGTAGCAGGCAGCAGATAAGGTTTGGAAGGGACTTTCCAAAGTCATCTAGTTAAACCACGCCCACAATGAGCAGGGACATGTTCAACTAGATCAGGTTGCTTGGAGCACCATCCAGCCCAGCCTGGAATCTTTCCAGGGATGTGGCATCTACCACCTCTCTGGGCAACGTGTGCCAGTGTTTCATCACCCTTATTGGAAAAACTTCCTTCCTCATGTCTAGCCAGAATCTCCTCTTTTTTAGATTAAAATCATTACCTGTTGTCCTGTCATAACAGGCCCTGCTAAAATGTCTTTCCCCATCTTTCTTATAGGCCCATTTTAATTACTGAAAGGCCTCAATAAGGTCTCCCCAGAGCCTTCTCTTCTCAAGGCTGAACAACCCCAACTTTGTCAGCCTGTCTTCATAGCAGAGGTGTTCCATCCTCTTCTCATCTTGGTGGTCCTCTGATGGACCCTCTTCAACAGGTGCATGTCTTTCCTTTACTGAGGTCTCCAGAGCTGGATGCAGAACTGCCAAGGTGGCTCCTCACCAGAGCGGAGTAGAGGGGCAGAATCAACACCCCCAACTTGCTGGCCACATTTCTTTTGATGCAGTCAGACATGATTGGCCTTCTGGGCTGCAAGTGCACATTGCTGGCTCATGTCCAGTCTTTCATCCACCAGAACCCCAAAATCCTTTTCCACCAGGCTGTTCTCAACCCTTTAATCCCCCAGCCTGTATTGATGCCAGGGGTTGCCCCAACCCAGGTGCAGGACCTTGCACTTGAAGTTCACGTGGGCCTGCTTCTCAAGCCTGTCCAGGTTGCTCTGGATGGCATCCCATCCCTCAGGTGTGTCAATGACACCACTCAGCTTGCTGTCATCCACAGACCTGCTGGGAATGTACTCACTCCCACTGTCAGTGTCAGTGATGAAGATATTAAACAGTACTGGTGCCAGTATGGACCCCTGAGGGACACCACTTGTCACCAGTGTCCATCTAGGCATTATGCCATTGATCACTACTCTCTGGATGTGACCATCCAGCCAATTCCTCATTCAGCTTACAGTCCACCCATTAAATCCATATCTCTCCAATTTAGAGAGAATAATATTGTGGGGAACAATGTCAAAGGCTTTGCAGAAGTCCAGATAGACAACATCTGCAGCCTTTCCTTTGTGTACTGATGTAGTCACTCCATCATAGAAGGTCACTAAGTTGGTCAGGGAGACTTGCCCTTGGTGAAGCCTGTTCTTAAGTATAAGCCAGTACCCAGATCCACTATGGGCTATTGTTTACTCTCGCATCTGTGACACACACTTTCTTGACTATAAAATCATTTTTCCTCATAGAAAAAATGTACATAAAGGCCTACTATTTTAGTTCCTTATCTACTACCTTGTAAAATAGTACTTGGGAAGTTTTCATAATATATCTTTTTCCTCTGTTAATATTATGGGGTTTTTTTACCTGTCATATTTACAATGTTCTTCCTTATACACTCAATAAGAATGCAGTAATATTTCAGTTAAATGCTAGATTACTGATGAATAAATGATGTTTGTTTTTATGCATGCCAGCCATTCTGCAGCATTAAGATCTAATTAGAAATTAAGTCTGGAAGAAACACTAGATAATACATTACAGTACTCTGCATTTTTAACTCTTTCTGTGCTGATTTCTACATGTCTGTCTTATCTGACTTGCAGGACAGCTCTTGTGGTAATTTCAATAGAGTTTGATACAGAATGTCTTTTTATATTTCCATATCTCTCCAGTTTGTCTTTGAATAGTAAAATGCTTTCTACTTGGCAATCTTAATTAATATTTATAAAGCAATATAGGCCTCCCCTACTTCTACTATGTGTGCAAGAATTATTTTCAGCACATTGGGAATTGAATGCATAAAGAGATTAAGGACTGTATCTGTGCAAATTATTTAGGTGCCTAAACTATTCTCATGTGAGGCACCTAAAAATAAAGTATGCTCTCTCAAAACTGCATTTTAACTATAATGTTATCCAGGGTGCGTTGAAGTTCCAGCCTGATAAAGTATGTGTTCTCATGCATTTCTGCAAGCCCCTTGATTATCTTGGCAGTCCACATCACTCCTGTTAGGGTATGAGAGTGCCTCTCCTCATCCTTCAAAAGTGTATCTCACAGAGGGCAAGATGTACTACGCATGTCCCAAAGAAATGATAAGACTATACAAGACATATCTAAAAGTGCTACATATGTTTTCCCTTTTTATTCTTCAGATAAATGGTAAGTTCACTGTTCTGGTTTATCAGACACTTGACTTCAGTTGTGTCCTCAGCTTGATGGAATGGTAGCATTATGAAATTGCCAGACTACTACCATTGGGTTGAGTAGAGAAAGGAAAATTGTTCCTATATGGTTCCCAATGACTTGGGTGAGAATATTCATCCGCATACAGACTTGAATTTTTCCACTATATCAATTCTGGTTTTTTAATATACCTCTTGAAGCACTTCATTTTCTTTCTTGGCAAGGCAGGACTCTAGCCTTCTGGAGAATCTTTACTGTGGGCATAGACCAAAGGTTTGGCTACTACAGTCCCGAGAATTACAGTGCAGAAATCCTACCCAAGATGAATTATTACATAGGAAATCAATTTTATATCAGGTATCAAGAAGTGTTTATCCTTTATCCCTCACAGACACATTGTGCTACAATAATATGCCGTAGGTAGATCTTCCATTTTAGCGTCTAAATTGTGGATGGCATCATGGAGGTAGAAGAATATCTATAGCCCTTGAAGCTAGAGAGAAGCTTTGGTAAACATTAGTGACTTCATTCTGGAATTGTGATATGATAGACAACTGTCACAGCCTCTCTGTTACAGGAACTCAATTTACCCAGTAGAATTTACTCAACTATTCAGGACTGGGAGAATTTTCAAGGAGGGAATGAAAGTATTTTTCCCATTGAAAACCACTAGTTTCAAGAAACAAAGTAGTTGCATAAATCAACAGAAAAAAATGCAGTACTCGCGTATTTCAAGTGCTGTTTTTCTAAACGGCAGCTAAGATGAAACTGGGAAGTGCTTCTCTGTGACTGTTGACTAAATGTAAAAAAGAAAGCTGAAGTTCAGACTGATTTGAGATTTGCATAAACTTCAAAAATTTTAAGATTTGCACATTGGTCTACTTAGCGCTCTGTAGTTTTGATTGCTCTCCTTCTTTTGAGTTTAATGTTTGGATGATAGAAAGTCAAGAAGAACTTTAAAAGGAGGATGGGGAAGGCTACAAGATGGCAAAACCAAGACCAAGTAAAGATTGGTGCAAAAAAATGAGATACTCAAAACTCATTTACTTCTGCAAGCAAGTCAAGTAAAAAGAGAACTGCATTTGGTACAGAAATTTTGTTCTAGAGAAACCATTATTTGTCATGCCCTGAACTTAGGGGCTAATATATATGTATGCATATACACATATATATATTTAATATCATGTAAGGAAAACTCACTTTAATGAAATTTTTAGGGGTAGCCTTTGCTATTAAATTTTCAACATAAAGAATTTTTGCTGTAAACTCTTTCACATTAACTTGTTTATCTGTTGCAAAGTCTATGGTATCTACATACTTTGAAGAAAACAGAACAGGAAGGTCTCTTAGCACATGTACTCCTGTTTCATCTTTCCTCTTTGACCTCTCTTTCCATACCTGGCATTTCTTCCCATATCTGGCATTTCTATGCATACTGGAGTTCATAATTTTTCTTTGGATTTGTAAACCAAGCTTTCATAAACTTAATTATATCTGTTAATTGCATTCTCACACCCTCGGCTGCGTTGTATATTGAATACATTATTTGCATTGCTAAGAGTTTGCACCATTAAATGAGATGCTGTGTGTGCTAAAGCAGTTGCAAATGATGTTATACCAACTGCAAATTTTTAAATGGGAAGCTGCAACTACAATATCACTGAGTTCTGCTACCAAATGTTGTGCCTGGTAGGAGGGAGAAGCTGGGCTCATAGCCTGGAAAATACACTGAGAATTGGATTTTTTTAAGAGATAGATCTGATTGTTTGTCATCTCTGTTACAAAAACAGACACCTGATTCTTTCAAATCAAGCAAAGACTGGGATGGGTGAGGAAATTAATTTCATATATAAACTGCTGAATAAAAATGATCTCTCTCAGGTAATCTCTGAATTTGTTTCCTCAATTACTCTGTTAAGTGGTTTCTCCAGTAGGGTAAGTGTGCAGATACACTGTTCCATGGATTCACTGAAATTGGTAAAATGCCATTTAAAGTATTCTTCTTGACATGGTTGTGAGCAGGGAAATAAACAGTTTAAAATGTTTTGTTTGTTCTTGCCAAATTACATGCAAGGTTCTAGTTTTTTATTCCTGTTTAGATCAACATTTCCATGAAGTATAGTTGTTTTCATTTTAATAAGGTTTTGAAATTATAATCTATCATGCATGCTAATGCACTTGAAAAATCTTTCTTTTGGCTCCCAAAACTAAAACATTGCTTAAAATAATAGTCTGTCATAGCCCAAGAAAAATGACATCTACACACTTTTTTACCAAGCAAAATTGCAGTTGCTTCCCAACACAAATTACTTTATTGACAAGCTAAAAATACAAACTTCCTTATCACACTTATATCAGATAAGGTTAAATCCATTACTCCAGTAATAAAATGTTAAGTCCATAAGTACCAGAAGATATAGGCAGTGGGGATGTTATCACATCATTGGGACTCCCATGCCATTGCATGTCTCATCAACCTGCTTCAGGAAAAATGTCAGTGCTTCTGCAGACATGGCTGCTACCGTCCTGATAATGAATGACTTTGAGGACAAGTCTGCTCTTTTTGCAGATCTCAGTTTGAAGTCCATTATACAGATAAATCACCTCTATGATAAAAAACCAAACAAACAAACAAACAAAAAAAAAACCCACAACAAAAACAAAACAAAACAAACAAACAAATAAAACCCTTATATTTAGGTGGAATTTCTTATAATTCAGTTTGTGTCCATTGCCACACGTCCTTTCACTGGCCATCAGCACAAAGAGTTTGGCTCCATCTTCTACCCTCCCCTCCCTCTCAGGTGTTTATGCAACTTGACAAGATCCCCCTGAACCTTCTCTTCTCCAGGCTGAATAGTCGCAGCTCTCTTGGCGCCGGTCATGGTCACTGTCCCCAGCATAGGGGTTAAACCAGCAACAATCCCTGGCGAGGCTGAGCCCCTGCACTGCCAGGTCAGTGCACAGCTGGGGCCTCCCAGATGTTTTCTTAACTTTTTAAATTCACAGTCCCCCTAGCCCCACACACTAATAATATTGGGCTCTTTTTTAAGGGAGTAGAAAAGCACAGGGGAGTGGAAAGCAGGACTGGGTAGGGTATGTGTGCTTTTGGTTTAATAACTTAACATTAAGTACAGTCTCTAAGTGCTATATTCCTGCCATTCAGTTTGAGCGGTAAAGAATGTAATATGAAATAAACAAGACTTCAAATTGCACTAGCATCTATATTTAGGCAAGCATTTCAAAGTTCCATGCACTTAGCTACAAAACACAAGGTTACAAGCCTCTAAAATTCAGCTGTTTGAGCTCATCTTAAGATTAAAAACAATGTGTTGTTGCTTATAGCAAGTTAGATCATCTTCATGTGCATAGTTGACCTGAAAGGCAGTGACAGGCTGAGGAATTGAAAAAAAAAAAAAAAAAAACCCAACAAAAAACCAGAAAATTGTGGCCTTGGTGTGTAGTACCAGTGAATCAAGTTTTGCCTGATTTGTTTTTGTTACACTTTGTCAAAACTTCTAACACCTCAATTACTAAATTACTTTAAACACTTCCTGGCTCTTTATTCAAATAAATGTTTTAGTTAAACTGGGTTGAGCTGGCATCATTACTTATTCACAGCAGCAGCTCGAATGGCTTGTGAGAGCAGCTGCAGACGTTCGCCCCACTAACCAGCCCAGGCAAACTCCTCCGCTTCTGCAGCAAGCCAGCGAGCTGCAGGGGGCCTGGAAGCAATGCTGGCACGTAAGCAGTCAGGCACCATCTAGAAGCAAAACATCCAGAACAACACTGCAAAGGCTGACACACTGCGAGAGACAGGCAAATGAACCGGGGAGAAATCAACCTGCCAAGAAGCTTTCTTCTCTTTCTTCTCAGTGGATTAGAATGTCATCCAAAAAATGAAGCGAGGCTGCATTGCTTGCGCTCATAAAATTTCATTTGAAGCACACTCCTGTGATTCTATCTCAGAGAAAAAACAGTAGCTTCCCGCCTGAAAGGGGATCTGAAACTTCCACAGCTGGAAATCAGTGCTTCCAGTGGATACAAGAATCCATAACCTGCCAGTCAGGCACATTTCCCTCTCGTTCACTGTTTTATCCCTGACAGTAGCTGTGACCAGATTCAGAAGAATAAATTTTGTAATGGTAATCTATAGGATTATCTTTCATTAGAGAAATGGTCTTTCTAATAACTACTAGTGAGAGCTTAGATTATGCCCTGATTCATCTCCAAGTTTTATTTAGTTTTGTTGTTGATTTTTTTCAGGAGGAACAGAAAAATCAAACCCAAAGCCCAGTAGTAACTCCCAATACATTTCTCCTGTAAATGTCTGATTTCTTTACATAAGCCTACTATTAGTTCAGAGTTTCTCAAATATATTTAGTTTATGTTAGGGGAGAAAATTAAGATTTTATTTTTTTTTAATCAGTGGTTGCAATCTCAGCAGCAGGTGACTAAGCATTTTTAATTCGCTGTGCTAGCTGCGTAGACACTTAATGTTGCCCATATGAAGATCATGTTAGTTATTTCCCTTAGGAGAAAAGGATGGTTATGAATCCAGTAATTCCTTTGTTGTAATTCTATTCATGTAAATGGAAATGTTATTATTCTACTAATGTACATGGAAATAAACAGAAAATCACTATTTCTTAAAAAGCCTGTCCAGAATCTTTTGGGGATTTGTTTAGAGCTTTTTTGTCTGCCATCTTTGTGGATGCTTTTCTCTCCTACCAAGTGGATGGCTTTTAACTGCCTTGAACTCCTTGTATCCTCATTTCTAACCACCACAGTGCATGTGTTTTTGCTGTCTTATATGTCGGACACAGACTGTGTCCCTACTTCAGTTTCCCCCTCTAATGGTTCCCTTATCGTTATTGCTCTGCACGTCTCCTCTTTGTTGTCTCATAAGCCCTGTGTCCCTTTTGCACTTCCCCAGGGCTCCACTCCTTTATTAATCACTGTGGCTTTCTCTGGGTCCCTTAGATATGTACTTTGTCCTAAATTATTTCTGTCCTTCCTCTGTCCAGCTTCTTTTCCTTCCTGCCTGCTTCCCAGCGTGTATCACTGTCTTTGTGCAGGTTTTACAGGTGCTGTATGGATGACTGAGAAAACTGATTTTTCATGTTCTCATTTAATGAGAGTTACAAATGCTATACTTAACTGGAATGTGTTATATTTTTGTATTTCACAATATTCTGAAGCTTATTAATACTTTATAAAACATGTATTCCAAAAAGAAAATTACTGAAATAAGTTTTCAGGTTGTTATCACTAAATAGGTGATGTAATTAGTTCAGAAGCTAGATCTAAGAAGACAAATGCCTAGAATGGAGAACGCAAAGTCACACTGAAGGGGTCCCATCACACCACTTTTCATCACTCTTGTTTTTTATAAAGCAGGTTTAAACCTCCATTTTTACTAAAATAAAAAATAATTTGGCTATTGATGTTTAATACATTGCCAGAAGTGCTTTCACTTTCTGTGATGCCTATAAACGATTGCATGAAATATATAATTCCTATGTTCTGTTTTGGGCAAAATTTCAGTGACATTTCAGTTCAATCCAGTCTCCCATTCTCCATAATGATATTCTATTTGTACAACATTAAATAATAGTAGAAATATTCAGAAAGTATAAATTACTAATGAAGTAAAAATATTAAAGTATTTTATTGGATTAATGTTGCCAAATTTCAGAATTAGAAGTTGCCTTCTGGAAAAAAGTAGAACCTCTTGAACTTAATGAAATCAGAGAATGTCTAGCTCTTATGTAAAATTTAATGAGAACTTTTTTTCTTAGCTGTGCAAGCTTATTAAAGAGCTATTAATCTTCTTGTTCCTTTTGATTCCTTTTGTTTTGCCTTCGTTGTAACAATTTGTATTATACATATAAGAGTTGTTCTGGTTAGTAAATCAGTAGCCTTAAATTTGTATGGTTTTAGCGAGTCACAAGTTTGTCTCTCTGGATAAAACAAAAAGCAGTAATAAACAGTTGATAATTAGGGCAAACAGGTGGTATCGCTAACTAATTTCTAGTAACTGAGATAGGAAATAACTTGAAAAGAGGAAAATTATTAACATATCAGTCTAGTAGCTAATGTGAGAGCTCAAAAATTAGGAAGTGAAAGATAATGTCATTCTAAACAAGTAAATTTGTGGTAAAATATGAAAACAAAACCATCTGTCTTTTTCACCCCCTTCTCCCCTCGTATAGTTATTTCTTTGAATTAAAATGTATTAAAATGTACTGTATTTCTGTACTGCAGCATACTCGTGCTTAGTCTACTTCAGTGAATGTCATGTCTTCTAGAACAGTCGTGAGATTGGGTAACTTCAAGCAATAAAGTATTTAATAATTCAGGCCTGTATTTTTTTATTACTGCATTGTTGACATCCACTGAAAAGGAATTTCTGAGAGCATGTACAAACTGTGCTACATGCACGGAAGTAATTTCTTGCTCCATCACAGGGAAAAATACCTTCATTACCTTTTAATAGATTTCAGAATGGGAATTCGATTTGAGAATTACTAATGTACTCACATTTTCTTAAATATAATCTAAATTTCTGAACAAAAAAACCCTACTGTTTTCAAATGAAGCTGAAGCATAGTGGCAAAATTGTGTCTCATGATCTTTTGTTTTGATGTGTTGTCTCTATCCTTTCAGGATTCCCAAACCCACACATCTGTCAACAGCATTCCCTATGGTTTCTACTGATGTGACTGAGTTGCCAGAGCCTGTTGTGCCCTCTCAGATTTCCCCTGAACTGCCATCCGTGTGCCAGGAAGGAATGTGCCATAATGGAGGAACTTGTCATCCTCTCTCTCTGCCTACTGGTGCCACCTCATTTCAGTGTGACTGCCCACTGCACTTTACTGGCCGGTTCTGCGAAAAAGGTAGTCATGGTTCATTCTTTATTAGTTGTGTCTTATGCTTCTTTGGAGCGGGAAATGGGGAAGAAGTAGTGATCATCATCTTTCTCAGCTTTCCTTTTCACTTAGTGTTGGTAACTCAGGAGTAGATGCATTGAGTTATTTAGAATAATTGGAGGGTAAAATGGGTTATATCAGTCAGGCACAGTTGGAAGAGTTGCAGGCTTGAGTTAATGAAAATTAAAAAATGTTATTTGTGCAAATTGTTGTGCACAGTGTTAATGCATGTTAAGCAACCTAGTATTTCTGAGACAGAAAAAAAAGTTAATATATGTAAATAAGGAGAAGATTTCCTCAAAAGATTATGTGCTTTCCATTTCTACAGATTGTTTTTTCTCCACTGTGCCTGGTCCTTTGTTGAAAAGGGCTTTTTTCACTCTGTAGCTCATTTATACTTCTATTGTATTACTCTTTCTTATAATGCACAAATTAGTCAAAAGAACATAATTTAATTAGAATTTAAATAAAAGCTAATTCTTTGAACAATTTGGGTTTCTTTGTAAAAAGAATCAAGGCTATAAGACAAACTGATCAATAACTGCCAGGGTTTCTGTTTTGTAGTTGTAATTGTTTTGCATTACTGCTTTTCAGAAAGTTCTTTTTTATGACAGATTTTCTAGCTGGCTTCCAACACTGTTTTGACTTTTAAGGTATGCTGGGTTATAAATGGCAGTGGATAAATCTCATAGTAATTAAAGGGCATTACTGGTACACAGGAAAAGAACAAAAATATCTTCTAGATTATGGTTATATAACTGTGACATCCTCTAAATGAACTTCCCATGGTATGAAATACAGGCACCTGGAGTTAAAAATGCCCTTGTCAGGCTGTCGGTATATCTGAGCTAACATCACCTTGTATTACTGTCTGAAAGTAGGTCATTACACTCACTATATGTGAAAGCAATCAATGACTGTGAGCTCAAAAAAAAATTGTTGTGTTGCTTAGATATCAGAGAATGTTATATCTTTCAGCCTTTCCCAACTTTATAATAAATTAAATCATATATTTTCACATTGTCAGTGTTAAAATTGAATTCTGTGAGTATCTTCTACGCATTTGGTATCTAAGCATGCTATTTGCACTTGCTTTCAGTACATGGCAGCTGTGTAAATGGCACCAGAATCCATAAAATAGTGGAATGAAAAAAGCATGTTTCCTTCAAATAGAACTGATTTAGTTACCATTCAGTGTGTTTCAATGAAGTATTTTCAATATTTCAAGGCAGTGTTTTATTTATTTACATACATTGTATGTGTCAGAATTCCCTCCTGTAGTCCAAAGAATGCATTTGGCAACCTTTTATCAGCATTATCTGCAGTATTTTGTATGGGAGCATATTTTGGCTTTTCCTGAGGGTTCGGCCAGGAGTAAGCAATGTTAAATTTGAGGAGTTTGACAGGCATCTTGGGGTAATAGGCCATATCAGTTTATATGCGCAGCCACTCTGTTGGGTGACACCGTGTCTGGAGTCCACTGCTGCCTTCTACCGGTGTCTGATTGCTGCCTTCTTCTGACCTAGTCTTACCTTCCAGTTGACCTGTCAGTCCAGCAGTCTTCTACAGTTTGGTGCTTTTAGTGAAAAATGACATAATCTATGTTTGAATCATATTATGTGGACTGATCATTTACCTCTCTGTGTCACGGACTTTTGTAGAAGTACCTTTCGGTCCATTGACCAAAAAAGCTTTTCTTGAGTTGCTCATTCAAAAATAAATCATCCTAAGGCATTTTCTCCTTTGAAGTTTAACCAGTATAGGCCTGCTGAGTTCATAAAATGGGACAAGTTGACTGTCTTCCGACTACATTTTGAAGGGAAATTCACATGTTTATTTCACTGTGTAAATGAGGAAGTCCCCTTCTCTTTCTTTCTGTGACTTTGTTTCAAAAATCATGTGTGAAAATATGACTGAATTATGACTACCTGAAGAGCAAATTAAAAGTAGAAGACCATTATAATAAGTTGCAAATGTAACCAAATATCTGATGATTAGGACTGAAACATCCTACGTTTGACAAACTGGTAACAATTCCATTCAATAAATCAGAATACAAGATTTAAAAAAAACAAAACAAAACAAAACTGAAACAAGTAGCTCCTTTTGAGAATATAATCTCAGCTGTATAATCATATCATCATTTTAATGGTTAAATGTCTAGTTTCCATGAGATATCTTTCGTTTTTTTTTTCTAAAATTGGAAGAGATACCATTTGGTTCACTGATGTTTGCAGGCATGCTTGGTGATGAGATTTTAATAGTGATTCATTTTTCTGCATGGGATGTCTTTTAATAGTTCTGGCACTGGGAGAAGAACATTTCTTTTTCCCTGTTGTGTGAAGAAAATGAGTTAAAGGGTTCTTTTTTTCACAGAGCTCTGCTTTTACCCTCTGCAACCCCACCGTCAATAGAGGGAACAGCCTCCCTGGTGCTCAGCACTCCCGGGTCAGCCAGGGCTGCTGCATGTGACAGGCTCATCAGCAGCTCACTGGGGCAGCTACAACAGGGCATGTGCTGTCGCACTACATGTTTATATAGATCGAGATCAGATTTTATGTATCCTCCATTTAGTGGCTGAAAAGTAACCGAAGCATAATGTGATTTTATTTAATCCTGTAGTTTCAATGAGATATTGATAATTTAGTGTAATGAGACCAGAAATTGCCCAGCTGAACTTTCATTATAAGCCTTTGATATTCAGGGACCAGTTCTTCAGAAAGTCTCATAAGTACAGGAGATAAGGGCATCTGTAATCATTTTATTATTATTTACCATAGACCTTGCAAAGGAGAAAGTAAATTATCACGTATGCAATCCAGAAACTTTGCTCCAGTCAAGGAAATTGTCTGTTAACCCCTTAAAAATAGCTGTGATCTTTTTTTTAATGATACCATAATGTACATCTGCACATTTCAGTAATGTAAACTTGTAATCATGTTAGACAAGGTCTTATATACAACCCCTGCGTAGGTATCTTGGCTTCATTAGAATGCGTGCATTTGCTTATTTCATATCTAGGTTAAGATATACCACTGAGTTACTTTGTGTATATTTCTGACAACGTATAAGACCATCTTCTGTAGTAAAAGTAAGTGAATGTCATTATCTAAGTCATGTTGTTCAATTTGATAGCATCTTATTATATGCAATGTTGCATTTTCCTATTAGATTGCTTCTTAACTAATAAAATCCAGCAGCTTGTTCTGCCCTTACAGGAAATATCTTCAAGACATAAGTGTCATCATGGATATATTAGGGCCCAGCTAGTTTATTTAAATACATGATGCATTTACTCTAAATGATCATATACCTCTGAAAGCTGAAATGTCCTTAAATGACAATTTTGAAAAGTGGAAATCTATCTTCATTTTTCTGAGGAAACAGAAAATCATGGATATGAATGACTGTATTTGCTGAAGTCAAACTGAATATATCAGCACTGGATATATGCCAATGTATACAAAGTGAGGATTTAGTCTAAAGCATATATATGCAACCAGCTGAAGCCTCAGTTCCATTTAACAGTGCTTCCAGTGTTTCCTTTTTTAAAATTTTAACTACAAATTACCAAAGTCATCCAGAAAGGAGAAATTGCTACAAGCTTTATTTTAAAAACTCTAAATGCAGTGTAGAAAATTTGCTGCTGGCATAGATTTAATCTTGATTATGGAACTGTGTTTGCTAGGTCAAACAATAGCAAGGAAGGATTGTGTAGATAAGGAATACAGTGAAGGGTAGGTAGTGTACTCTGAGCTGCTTTTTTTTCTATTTCTTTCTAGGTAAATAAGCTTTTTGACTTTAATATGAAATGTATCATTCTCTCCTCCCTGAAACAATTCTTTGTTAGCTAAGCTGTTTTATCTGCTTCATTGCAAAATCCCTACACGAGTGGAAAAAATGTAATGCTTCTGCTTTAGCATGAAGGCAGATGGTTGTCTATTACTGTAAAGTTCATAGCGATAGGTTTGGAATATCACTGTCTTGTGTGTGAAAAGAAAGTATGTCCTTGACTGTTAATTATAAGATTAACATTTTAAAGTCTCCAAAATTTTTAGTATTCTGTAAAAGTTTTATAAATTGTTCAATAAAAAGAATATTTAAATGTCATGTGTTAAAAACAGGAAATCTGTTTAATTTTATATGTTGCCTGTGTATGTTCTGTACATTACTTAAAGGTCAACTCCTTTGACAAATCTGCAAAACCAGTAGTAAAATAGGAGGCTGTTACAGGCATTTATCTTGCAACAGCCCACATGGAGACTTTGCTACATTTGTTCCCCAATATATACTTGTTGAATCCCTGGTTTATTGAGCAATACTTGATAATATCATCCTCAATATCTGAAGTTTCTTTTGTGGACATCTTTTCTAGACATGGTTCCTCTCTTAACATTTCTAAGTTGTGTCATTGAGTAGTATCATTCATCTCTGTCAATTTCTTTTGGTCTTTTTTTCTATTTGGTTTTGAAAATAAATGTAATTAGCTCAACTTCTGTGATTTCAGCCATATTTAGAAGCATACAATCTCATGTGTCCAGTTAGTCATACATCTATCATCTCCTTAATAATGTTTATACTGTGTATGTATGATTTAAAACAAGTCTGTGACAATTTCCATGAAAAAGAAGGATGAGGAAGTGGGAATCATGTAAAGAGGTGAGGGTGAGGAAAGGCAACCATGCATTCACCTCCACAATCAAGTCTCAGTTTGAGGTATCCAGAAAGGAAAACAGGAAACTGTTACCCCATATCCTCTGTTTTTCCAGAGTTCAAGCATTTTCACTTATTTTGTCTTCCCTGAAAATGATTCAAAACCCATTACGATTCTGCCAGCAGGAAAAAAAAAAAAAAAAAAAAAAAAAAATTTAGAGATATGTATAAACTTCAGTAATACATTTGATGTCATAAATCACAGCCAGTGTCTAAACTCATGAGATACTATTGATTTCCCACAAAATAAACATTAACGCTCTAGCTTTTGGGCTAAATTTGAAAAAAGTAGTAAGCTTTCCCTTCAGATTTAGTTTTTTTAAAGGATGACATTAAAAATTAAGAACGCAGTAGGCTAGTTAAGAACAAATGAGGATTTAGGCAGAATGCAAATAACTTTGTATATTGGCTTTGATGCACTAGTTGCTAGTATTACAATTTTAAAGTGTGTGTAAGAAATAGCTAACCATTCCCATACAGTTTGGATGGCATAATAAAATTCAACAGAAAAACTATTTTGGTGAACAATGAAAAAAGGAATTATCTAAATTAACTTTAATGTTCTCTCTACTTTTACGCATGGATATTATCTTGCACTTTGATATGAAACAGGCATACCTTACGAAGTGTAACCTGTTAACACTTCACAATAACCTGCATCTGTGAGTAATCACATTAGCTGCACAGTCACTTAGCATACGGTTCCGATTTTCTTCCTTCTTAGTTCACAAAATTATGGAGAAGTTTTTGAAGATGTCTAAAATATCTTCAATCTGATGCCATCTTGTTTTATCAGTTACTGCATATCAGATTTTTACTTGCCATGGGTTAATTTACTGAAGTATTTTCGAAATTGAAGGAAAACAGGATTTTTAGGAAAGAGCAGCTGGGTTCACAAGAAAGTAGTGAAGAGATTTGCAACTAATCTTTCTTCTGCCATTCTGAACAGTGTTCTACTACCACGTCAAAAGTGTCAGTATAACTGAGCTTTAATACAACATTATATTACACTTACTTCTAATTTAGAAACTATGTCCCAGATCCCATGGGGTGGGGAAGCTTTACAGGTATTTAACTGTAAGAGTGTAAGTAAGTTGTGTGATTCATGTCCTTAATGTTAAGGATGCAGGTATTTAGCTACAGCAGATCCTGAATTAGAATCCATCTATTCTGTTCCTAGTTTGGTCATTTACGCAGCTTATCAGTTAAAAACAACCTACTTCTCAAAACCTTCAAGGGGACTTCATGAAATTGCAAAGGAATATGGCAGTTTTCCATGGTTATTAAGAATCGATTAAAAGCATGATTAAATGACAGTGTAAGATACAGCTTAGTTATATCTAGAGGGAAGATAACGAGAAAGAAAGAGCTTGTTGAGTTAGAGAAAGAGCTCTTCAAAGTACAGACTCCAACAACAGGTGTTCCAGTCTCTGCAAACCTATATACCATTGCACTGACATTTCCTCCCAAACCATGATCTTCATAACAGATATAGGATCTATTCCTTTATGGTATACTATAGAGCTAGAGTAGAGAGTTGATATACATTTCAGAAGTCTGCTCTGAAAGAACATTATGGAGCCTGTTGGGTACTAATTGCTTTGAAAAATTACTGTGAAAACAGTTAATAGTGATATAAACATTTTAAATAATTGTCAGTATGCTAGTACATTCTCTATTTTATATTCACATCTATTCATAACCAGTCATGAGCCATTTAAAATAATTAATTATTCTTTTAAAGTATTGTTTAAAGGTTTGTATTTTTCATTTGGATGTTATTAAAAATGAGATAGCTGTAGCATTTTGTTATAAAGGCTTGCATGGATAAGCACTTTTCAAGAAGCTGTTCTTTTATTTCTGGGAAAAAAAAAAAAACAACAATTGATAAAAGCAGTAGAAACCTCTTTGTCTCCTCATGTAGATCAGACCTGTGAAATTTTGGTATTTCTAGTATTAGGCTTCTGAATCACTGCTTCTTTAATGTGGACAAAAGCTTTCTTGTCATAGTAATCTTTAGGAGAAATGAAACAATTTGATAACAAACGCTATTTTGGACAAGAACAGATAACAGAAAATGAAATAATAGCAAGTTTAGAATTTTGGGGAACAAGCTTTCTTCCCTTGATTTTTTGCTTGAAAATGTTGGTATAAAAATTGATTGTTTCTAAAGCTTGTAACATATTCAGCTGTAAATCTCCCAACTCCTTCGAGTAATTTTTCATTCAAAGATAATCATTGTTGCATAAGTGACAAATACTTGCTTTCTTTTTCTTTCATTAGTTCTCCATCTATGGCATTTTCTGGAAACACCTTCTTTCAGTAAGACTTGAATTGCTGCCTTTTGTTCTGTTAGTGCTAATTTGCTGATAATCAAGTCATCTGGGGAAATGTTATCTGTCTCCTCAGGCAGTATGGCAAAACTTATTTTCTGAGCTTGACTCATTTGTGTTCTTCCACAGGATATACCGTGTAATAAAACAGCTGAGGTATTAAATAATGTGTTTGAGCTTTATTATGTAGCCTGTAAGAAAGAGACATAGAAGACTGGGTTTGCTTTTATAGAACTGAATAAACAGTAGTTACTTAGGCCTTTTACCAATGAAATCAACTGTGCTAAAGAGTTAGGATGGCGGTACATTGTGCTACCTTGACATTTTGATTTCAAGAATGCTGCAATTAAAAACAGAAGGAATGTTTCATTCCTGGATACAAAGATGTGCAGCTGCCTGTCTGCTCCCTGGCCACTCTCAGAAGGTTCAGCTAGCTAAGAGTGTGAAGCAAACATCATGATTCTCTGGGGCCCTCACTAAAGCATCCTGCTCAAGGACACACCAACTGGACGATCCTTTCATGTCACCTACCAAAGCGAGTGGTCATTTTGAGAGGACACGGGCTACTTACATGAAGTGGTTACAGAGGAAATGGTTTTGCCGTTTTCAGGCCTAAGGATAAAACTCTGACTTAACCATGAAACTCCAAATTATTTCTAATTAAGAGTGCCTGACATGTTCCTTTTTATGCATATTCACAGCACACTGGTGCTTGTGCTTTTATAAAATCTCAAACTATTACTGCTTAAACAGGGGTGAAATTTATAATCTAACTATTAGGAAATCACTATTTTGAAGCTCTTCAAGATAGTAAACCTCCCACTGAGGAAAATGAGTTAGGTTCTCTTATATAATGTAAAAGTCAGTTTTTATTCTCACTGTAGTAGTTTCTTTACATTTTGTAATAATAGTTTGTGATGAGAAAGTATGCAATTATATAGTAAAAATCTTTTAGGTATTTAGCTAAAATCCTGAATTTAGGTAATTCAGGATTCAAAAGTTGAATTTCCTAGTGGCACAATACACTTATATATTTAAATTCTACATGCATGTAGATCAGTTTGTGGAGAATGTCTGAGAGGTTCAAAAGGTTGGGAGCATGTAGTGTCTCCTTTTATTTCAGTGGAATTTGTAAAAATACTGAACGCATCATCAAACAGAGCAAAAATCTAAGGCATTGCCCAAGCAGAAATTACTGTCAGATTCTTACTTTCTGTTAGATTCATATTTAAGACAGCAAAGTTCAAAAATAAAACCAATTTTCCTGTGTGAATTGTATTGTCCTGCATCAAGAATTGTCCTCTATCAAGAACTTTAATGATTTTTAGCTCTATAATTGACAAAATAAAATCACTGTGTTATAAATAATTAATTAAAACCCCTTTTGCATATTGAATACAATTGAAACTATGCAAATATGGGAAATATAACAAAGAAAGTAAAGGCAAGCATTCTGTTAGCCTCTACCAAACATAATGGAAAACTATAGATTCATCCAACTTCCAAATATATTTACCAACACATGGCATTATTGTTAATACTGTTACATGGAAATAATCATAGTTGTAGTGACTGTTTCACTACGGTTACAATGTGTTTCAGTAACTGGTGAACTATAGCGAAATAAACAGCAAGAATCAACTAAAAAAATATGAGTGAAATATGTACTATGTGGCAAAGTACAGTATTTAATGTTTCTTTTAGAGTTTAACAGCAGAATCCTATTTCCTGTTGAAGACCTGTTTCTTCTCACACATTTTCTCAGATAAGAGTATGCTACTGTTTTGGGGGTACTTTTGCAGTACAGTTGCAAAACAGAAAAAGTTTATCACTGCAGATTAGTCTGAGGTTTAAATTACGGAGTTATTTTAATAGAGAAAAAAAAACAAACAACAACAACAAAAATACAAGAAGATTGGAGTATTCCCACTAAATACATGTTTATTTAATGTGTTGTTAAGAACACAGTAGGATCAGCATATATCCTCTCTGTTTCTGGAGGTTCTTATATTGGAGTTTTGTAGGAATTCCTGTTATAATCTGTTAATTCTGCTCTTGTTATGAAAGTATTTTAAATAACTCATTAAAATACTAATAAATAATAAAGGTGCAGAAAGTCAAGGATTTCCATGCATTAAAAAACTCAAGAAGGCACATTCCATTCATTGCTCTTTGAAATCCAGCAGACTGCATAAATCTCTTCCTTTAAAGATTAATGCAGACAGACTCAAGACAGGAAATAAGATGAAATTCAGTTCTAAACAATCAGAATCACTCTCCCATTTTTTGACATTTCTGGAGAGCAGACTGGGTGCAGTTGAGAATAAAGGGAAGAATGCCTGAACATTTCCATGAATAATCCAGATGCTGATGTTTGAGGGTCTGAAATTTATCCAGAGATGCTGAGGAGGCAAAAGATTTAAAAGGAACAGTAACAATAAATTTTGCCAAAACAGAACATTGTTATCCAAAATACTGGCTCAAAATGTGTTTGATATAAGAATTACCCTTGCTTTTCTTGTTTTGTTTTGTTTGTAAAACCACAAAGAGCTTCACTGGGATTTAGGTACATTAAAAAGGTGATTAAGCCTTTGGTCCCTGTTAGATATACTAAAAAGTTGATGACATTCAAGGAAAGGAGAGGGGAATAAGGTAAAGAAACTACTACTGTGTCACTTAACAGCAGGCAGGACAGATTTCTGAAGTTGTGTGATAGGACAGCTCAACACTGAAAATATTACTGAAATACTAATCTAGAAAAGCAAAATAAAAGTGAAATGAGGAGTTATGAAGAAAAATATTAATCACCATTACACTTAATCCAGCTGAAGGTATCTTAAAATAATAAAGAAAAAAATCTCTGTGCACAGAGAGTGCTAATAAGAACTCAGGATTATCTGATGAAGGAAACTGATGTTTTATGCTTGGCATTTGCCATAATTTCTTTTAGCTTGGGGTGTTATTGTGTTATCTCAGTGCAGTAGAAGTCTACTAGTTTGTTGTTAAAATGAGGTTTCAGCATGGACCTTACAAACCCTTGTATTTCTCTGCATTTTCTGTTACCTCTGAAAATGCATTATACGTTTTCTGAATTTCTAGAACAGAGACATTCTTCATTCTTTCTTCTAGCTCCAGTGGTGGTACACTGAAATCCTGCTGAATTGTTACAGTAGATTAATACTACAGTACTATATTGCTGTATCCTTTTTTTCATATAAACAACTTGCCAAAAGTATATAGACACTAACTCTATGAATAATGGTGAAGCTTACTTGTAATAATCAATAAGGCTTAGTCATTGTGCATGACATTAGGATTTTTGTAAGTTCTGCCAATGTCTTCATTTATCTATGCCATGATTTTTTGTTCATAGAATGGCTATTTTCATCCTCTGCTTTATAAGGTGCTCTCCTAATAAAAAGTGTCTTTCCCCTTAACATTTGATTCATGAGTCTTTAAGAGAGGATGTAATCACACAATGTCTGTCTACCAAAAAATTAAAAAAAAAAAAAAAAATGAGGGAGAAAAATGCTGAAGGCACCTATGGAAATACTGTGAAATGTCATTAGAAGTAGTGTCTTTGCTAATAACAGAAATGCTTCTTACTGAACCTGACCAACACTGTTTCTTCTTTTCTTTCTTAATGTTATGTTGCAGACCATGAAATATTGATAGCATGTCCTTATTTATTTTCCAGCTTTGTTCCCCCAAATAGTAATAAATTGGTTATATGCTATCGTGTATATGCATATAATAGACAAAAAGCATATAGACACCATATTCTAACTTTTTTCACTTGTTTATTCTCCTTTCTTTTGTACCTGTTACAGCCCTTTCTGACTTGTAAGCCCCACCCTCCCCCAGTGCTCTGTGAACAGAAAAGATTGACTCCACATCTCTCTTTTTCTTGAGCCACAGTATAAAGAAATAGATATTTTTAACATCTCTTTGCATTTAACTATTTCTTGTCACTCTTACATGCATGACAATCTACCAAGAAGACCACTTGGTCTTAGGGTTTTCATTTGTTGCTTGGATAGAGGGTGATCTTCTCTGCCTGGTGCTTGCCTACTGTTAAAAACTTGTATTACTCTTTTCATAGTCTGGTTATGTGGAAAACATTTCTGGTAGAGGTTAAAGATGGTTGTGGTGGCCCCCGCAGTGAGAAGGTCAGGTCAGCAGAACTGTTGTGTACTTCATCCCGTTTAATGGAGAATGTGGTGACACAAGAAGTTAAAGTGAGGTTCTTTACTACTGATGTTTATGTTAAATACTTAGTGGAAAAAATACTTCTACAAAAAACACTCCCTTCGGTTTTCCCCATTGCTTTTTTTGCTATCTATCTGCATGCACTTAGTGTACTTTGTGGTTATTGTGGTTATTTACAAAAGATCATAATAACTTTGAAAATGAGATAACACTTAAAAAACAAAATCTGAATTCAGTTCTCTCTTGGTAGAAATCTGGGTGCAATTCTAAAACCAGTCATATTTAGTCCAACTTTTTTTTCTTAAAAGTGTATGATAGTTTTCCTATTGTCATAACTGAAAAAAAAAGACTGAGCTATGAAGTCTCTTCCTTTTGGGGAAGGCAGCTTTATTTTTGTTGCTTCCGTTCATCTTTTCTATGCTATAATTTTTTTGTTTATTCTGGCAGAAAATGGAAAACTTCGTAATAGATTGAAGGTATAACAGCAGAACTATTACATATGATAACAACTCAGAAGAGTAACAATGAAACCAAAAACTGAGAAAAGGTTAACCTTCAAATATCTTCATAACATTTATAAATATTGTTTCTAATGTTTTTGGACAACAGCATATGTAGAATAAAACAAGTAAGTTTCCCTTTCCATGCTTCACTACATCAAGTTATGAGGTCTTTATTTGTTATACTTCCTTTTCTCATCCTGGGATGCCTGATCATTCATATCAGCTGCTTTTGAAAGCTAATATAATATCATAAAGAGCCCAAAGTTCAACTGAAGTAGCACCTATCATGATGTTCAAAATAAACAGAATGCAATGAAGGAGAAATGGAAAATGTCATGGAAATTTGGGCTGAAATTTTGTTAACCAATTGGTCACTTAAAGAGACAAAGTTAGGAAATGATTGGACAGTTTGAATAAAAATCTGAATAACTTCATTTCTATCAGTGAGAGATTATTTCAGAAAATATATCTAAATATTTGTGTTACAATTTGATGTTAGTAATTACTGTGCTTTACTTGCCCTATCTTTGATCACAAAACCTACGGTCTGTACTTTGTGTTTTTCTGCTGTTTCCATAAGATCTTATCTCAAAAGCTGCAGTAGCTTGCTGGTTGTTTTCATCACTTTTGTGACCATTGGACCACCATAAATGAGAACAGTATACACCACCTGCCTTACGTTGGTGCTCTGCACATGTCACATCAGATCTACAGTAAGAATAAAGGAAAGGAGGAAAGATTTAGGGAAGAATAACATATGTTCTGAGATGCCCTGAATCACTCTAGTGAGACCACAGAAATAGTTTTCTTTGTTTACACATACAGGATTATAAAGCTGAATAAAAGGTACCAAAGAAAGCAACCATCATCAAGGTGGATCATAGAGAGATTGGTTTCAAGAGAGTTTGACTTGGACGAGAGATGTTCTGGAGAAAGATGATGTTAGGTAGCTTTGCAGGATTAGCTTCCTGGAGCCAACTATTCAGTCGTTTCATGGTAACAGTGGAAGAGGTATTTGCACAATGTTCAGTGTAAGGGAAGAGATAACAAAGCCAAATGTACTGAAAGAAAAGTAAAATAGACTGTCAGAAATCAAAGACTGTGACCGTTTTTCAGTCAACACAGTATATTTGAGGAAAGAAAATCAGATAAGGAAGTTAAAAGAGCACCCTCCTGTTCACCCTCAAGTAACCTTACAGTAATTCAGTAGACCAAAAGCCTGTTCCTGGGAGTAGCTTAGGGAGAGTGAGTGCTTCAGGACACTAGAAGCAGCTTCATGCATGCTCTGCAAGAAACTGGTTTTCCAGTTACTGATGTATTTTTTTTTTCTATTGTAATCTGACAAGTTCGGTGCTTGATAAAGAAACTGTTACTATTAAATAGCACAGATGACTCAAAATCAAGCTCTGCTATATTCTTGAAACAGCCTCAGACTCACTGTATGACCTTGGACTTCTGTTCCCTTGCTGCAATTCTTGCTGTCCCTTCTTCTGCAGTTTTTTGGGATGTGATTCTGTTTCCCAAGTAATAATTAACTTTTCCATTCTTTATCTAGATATTTTTTTAAGATTTCCAGGACTGTCTCAAGGAGGTATATATTCGTACATATTTACAAGCTTTTCTAATCATGAGAAGTCTCATAATCCAGGTCAGCTGCCTTTGAAAGCTAATACAGTATTTTAAGTGGGATGAAGCTCAGTGGATTAGCAGGTACTGTAATCTGTCAGGTTTCACACACAAAATATACCTGACAGCAATCATGTCCCACAAAGGTAAATTCCAAAACCATCTTTTTTTTTGCCAAGGATCAGCAAATCACCTGGAGAAGTCATGTTTTCATAGGCTGAATCAACTGTCCTTAACTCGGTACACAACAGTCAGCACAGCAAACTCATGAGAATGCTTGGGAACAGAAACCTAACAGTGTGGCTGCAGGTATTTCTGATCAGCAGTTTTAAATCCACTGCCTAGTATTTAAAACCAACCACAGCTACTCCATGTGCTTTCAAGGATCCTATTTTTTATATGTTTTCACAAAACACAAACCTTTAATTTTCTTTCTCTGAAACGAGCACATGTACCTTTTTCTTTTCTTTTTTATTTTCCCAGAGGAAAAATTCTTTCCTCAAGGGAAAGCTTATTTGGATTTGGAAACTCAATACATTAATGTGCAAAAGAAACTTGAGGATTCATTTGCACTGAACAATTTTAAAATATATATATTTTTAAATATCAGTACTATCAATGTACACCAAGTATCAATAATTCATTCTTGGCAAAAAAATCTATTTGCTATTGATGAAAAATATGCCTGTCAGTCTAGTAACTACATAAAGGCAATTTCCTTCACTTTTAATGGAATCAGTTGCACACAATTAAAAACACCCTTTATCTTGGTGAATCTTTCCTTGGTGACTGGTTGACACAAAAGAAAACATCCTCTTATAATTCGGATACTCAGCATATATTCAACATATTAAGAAATGTAAAGTAGCTCTGATATGTGACTTCTCTTGAGAAAAAATCTTAAGTTCAGAGTTTATCTGGTTTGGTAGAGTTTTCAGAATCTTACATTTCAAAGAAAATCTAGACTCCATAGTGTAAATGTTACTTGCCTTGCTAGAATATATGTCCTTTTCATTATATGATAACTTTTATTATATTCCAGATTAAGTATCCATTATTGGCATTTTGAGATATATTTTGACCAGATGCTGTGTGATTGCTCCACTCTATGCATGTCCTTATGATCAGTGACAGATGGTCATGCTCTAACTTCACCTGAGAAATCAAATCACTGGTCTTGAAGGAGTGTGTGAAGAAATCATAAATAATGTGATTTTATTAGCACAGGAATTCGCACATTCAGGAAAATCACTACCATCTGTGTGCATTAGTGCAGCATCATGCCTTGTAGACCAGATCTGATTCTTGCCCTGCCAACTCTGAATAGAAATTGAATTACTAAGTATTTTTCTGTGCAAGATCATGTAGACAGGCCTCTGTATGTCCATCCAATTGCTGTCCCTGGAATACCAGAAAGACATTCTTGCCAACATTTTCATTTATAGCTATATGTCAGAGGATTCTGATTATGGTAGAAAATAGATCAATAAGGTAATTTTATTATATGACATATCATTTACAAGAAGAGGATTTGTCTGGAAGCTCACCATCTGACACCAGATGATATTTGCCATGACTCAGCCATCAGATCTGCAGAACACCATAAGAGAAAACTTTAGCAGACATAGACTTCTTATACCATAAGTGGGAAATCAAAGGCTCCATATGACCAAACATCTTTTAAAGACTTGGACTTAGGTTAGGAGTGTGTCTAATTAGGCTTTAATTAGTTCCTAAAATACAGATGCCAAGTAGAATTCAGACAGTTGGTTTCTAGAGCTCAAATACTTTTAGCATCCCTTCTCAGTATCCTACTATCCTACCTGAATCTCTAGTCACAAAACGAAGCAGCTCTCTAAATAAACAAACAACATTTACAGACTTTGGAAACAGATTCACTTGTCTTAATCAGAAAGCCATAGGATCTGCAGTATAAGGGATACTTTTCATGTTACCTCTCGAGATATCTCAGGAAGTTTCTGATACCAATGAGACCTTGGTACCTTTCATCCTACAGAGTTTATTAAAACCAAAATAAAGAAATTGGCCATTAAACTGCCCAAAAGATTATTTGGCTCCTATCAGTTTCATGTTTCGTGTCAAACAACTTTCTCCCACCCTCCTTTGAAGTAAGATTATTGAAGGTTTTGATTGAAAATGATAAGTGTTCAAACCCATTACAGACTCAGTCACATCTAGGACTTTAATTTTCCAGTTTTAGTCTATGGAGCTGTATTCAATCAGTGACAACGTGATCCCAAATAGATACAACATTAAAAGTCATATTCAAGAGAATAGATTTCTGAGCTATTATAGCACTTGTCTTCTGTCTTCATAAGCAATTTGCATCCAAGTTGCTGAAAGTAATAAAAGAAATACATTTTAATGCAAAATCTGAATGTATCATTCTATTTACTCATTTTTATCCTTTGTATTTGGTAAGAGCTGGTAACAGCTCTCACATCTTCAGTGTTTCGTCTGTTCTAGTCTTCTGTCTTCAAAACCTGAAATCAACCAGATCTTTGCCAATGCTTCCTGCAGGTGTCTCAAAAAGGAATGAAAGGCAAAGCTGCCTGAAATCAGCCTGTTAAGATGATTTCAATCTGAATGAAAATGTGCTATTGAGTAGTCCATCACTTAGGAGTCACTTAGCACACCCTGGTATCACTGGAGTATGTGTGCAATTTGAATATTGATACAGCAGCTGCAGGCTTCCATTTATAATTTCATGAAAGCTACTGCCATTAGATTTTCAAGAGGTCCAGACAATATTTTTTTGTTATTTGTGCTCTTAGTGCAGAGTATAAAAATCCTCATGGTACGTTTTGCTATGAAAAAAAGGTTCAAATAAATCTTCAACTCAAAATACACACAGTGCGTTTGTATCATTAGTAGAATGTACAAGAAAGCACCACATTTTGAAGAGGTACCTCTTCGGAGGTGATAAAGTTCTCATGTTCTATTGCGTACTCCAGAAATTATGAGAAAGTTATCTAAATTATAATTGAAGTTATGTGAGTATCTAACAGGAATTTATAAAGCTGTAACTGATTTACATCAGTACCAGATGAATTACGGTACAAATAGCAATTTCTATGCATTATATAATGAAGTAATTTTTACTATATATTATAGAAGGATACTGTTCAGTATTATGTACACAAATTAAACACTTGATGAAGAATTTGCTATATTAAATATGCAAATTGCACTTAAGGAAGACATGTAACTGAATTACCACCTAGAAGTTCCTGGTATTCTGTGATTTACTTGGAGAGGGCTTCAGAGAAATGTAATAGTGCAGCATTATCAAAGCCATGAAAACTTCTGCCCAGGAGAACAGAAGTCTTTAACTAAAGTTTAATGAGAAAAGTGTTAAAAATTTTCCCCAAACTAGGGTAAAGTGGAACAGGAAACTTGCTGTGCTGTGGTACTATTGATTATAGCCTCCTAGAATGCTTCATTATCAGCCAAATATGTGTTGCTTATAAATGTGTTAGGGTTCTGGGACAGATCACTCATTGTTAGAATAGGCAGTTTAATTCCCTAAAGGCAGACAGGGTGCAGAGCCTAGATGTGCATGGTCCCTCAGTAACATCCCTCTTATACTTCTACTTCTTTCCAGATAATTTTGTTACAGACTATAAAGTATCCTATTGATTGAGCTCTGAAAGTTGTAAATGTGATTTATGAGCTATATTTGATTAAAAGTGTGGCTGCTCTGGGGAACACAAGCATTTCTTCCCCTTAGTCTAATACTGTGTAAATCACTTAAATCCATTGCCTGAGAGAATATGCCCTTATAAAAGACTAGTAAAAATGGAAAGTTGCATTGGAAAACCAGGTAGGAGAGCTTTATTTTAACCAGAGTGTTAGACAAAAATGATGTGCGGGCATAGGAGAACTAAAACACTGCAAACATTATTCACTGCTAGATAAAGTAATACAGTTTTTCCAGCAATTCTGTAACTACAGCAGTTTGAAGATAGTGAAGCAAAACTTGAGAGCAGGTTAAGTAGCGAAGTTGTCACTCCTGGCACTGTCTTTTTAATTATTCTTTCATTTGATATACAACACTACGTATCCAGTTTTGGCTCAATAGGAAGGCAGCTTTGTCTTCTAAAAAAGAAGATGCAGAACATGAGAAGAAGAGTTTTTAAGGAGGCAACACATTTCCCAGTTTTCTATAAGCAAGTATTTGGCTTTCAAATAGCTAACATATGAAAGGTGTTTGCAGACTTTGGACTTGCATAGCTTTTAAGTTAGAACCAAGTGAACATGGAGTGAAGTTATGTGATATGTGTTGGTGTCCTCACTGCTAATGAAGATGAGGCACTTTGTGAGTGCCCACATGACTTATCTCTTGTGGCTGGTATCCAGTGAGGCTACACTGTGTAATTTTAAAAGAGAAATGTCTCTCTCTTTATCATCAGCCTATAAAATTGGCTAGGAGATCATGCTTGCTCTACCAATTGATCAAATTAACCTTGCAATGTACTGCAACTTTTTTCCTATATCAATCATATTTCTAATGAGACTCATTTAGAGAAAAGAATATTTCAAGTCTTTGTATTTCAGGGTGTGAAGGACTCAGGAAATAATATTTAACAAAAGTTGAAAAAGTATGTTTAAAAATCAGATAGTTAACTTTCCTTAGTACACATTAGCTTTCATTTTAATCTATTAACATCTTTCTTGGACGCAAGATGTAAATAGCTGTATCGTTGCACAAAATAGACAGTAACAGAAAATGTGATAAAATTTTAAAGCATGTGACAAATTATTTATGAATCTTTAAGCATACATTCCTATACATTCTCCCCACAAACATTCTTTCATCAAATCAGTGGTAGCTTTACATACTTCTGACTTCAAACAGTGCAAAAAAAATGTTTCCTTCTTTTGTATCAAATGTGTAACTTACCATAAAAATACTTAGCCTTAACTACTGGATGGACAACATTTAGTGAAGCACTAGTGCTAAGTTGCAGACAGTACTATCTTATTTATTTTGCTTACATCGATGAACTTTCTAATGTGGCAAAAATGTACATTAAAAGATTGGGTCACTCTTGGGCATATTCTTTTGTTTTCTTCAGAAAGTTCTGCGTGCAAAATAGACTCTTCTAAAATGTTATATTGAGCTTTTTAGACAGATGAGTCTAGCAAATAGCAGCAATAATATTTTAAAACACTTCTAGTTAGTTCATCTATAAAATGTGTGATTCTTCAAGTTATACCTATGTTGCAGTCAGCAACTGCTGAATAGAAAGTAAGATATGGTAGCATTGAACCCAAGCTGTGATAAGAAACTTCCATGCGTAACTACATATAACAATTAACTGTATGCAGTTCTGTGCCTGGAGTCATCTCTACAAAGGTGCATCTCTGTGAAAGTAAGCTCTAGAGACTGGATAATTTTCTTCTTCCTCTGAGCATAAAATACCAGCAGCTTTAACCAATGTGGTTGATTTTCTCTTTGCAGTTTCAAAAAAAAGAAATGAAGTCCCATGGAGTTCATTTCCTAGGCTTGAACACCTTCTGCTCTTTTGATAGTTATTATTCTATTTGTGGTATTAACCCAAATGTATGTCTTCACTCATGCAAACAGAAGCCTGTAAGTGTGCCCCAATTAAAAAAATACTCAACTGAAGCTCTACTGCAGCCTTTAATTTGCTTTATGGTTAATTAGCTTAATTTTGGTATCTCACTGCTTACTAGTGGAGTTTGTCTCATTTAAACATATTTACAATATAACTGTCTGTATCTGAGCTAGACATCCTAGATTCCTTCAGTTAGTGAAGAGAAGCAGGCATTTCTTGGGCATCCGTTATCTCAGCCATCTAAAACAGTTCAGATGAAACAGACACTAAATGTGTCTGTTTCCGCTCACTGATTAGAAACAGAGTCTGCATGAATAACTCACTCTGAGTCAAGGGAACATGAGCGTAGAAAGGCAGTTGGATAGTGACAATAATTAGGCCAGGAGTGAAAATCAGCTTGCCTTTTATTATTTTTTTCAGTATAGGCGCTGCTTATTTTTTTCTTTTATTCTCATGATAATTAGTGATGCATTTTATGTTAGGTCTATTACCAGGTTTCAAGAGAAGAGATACTTACTACAGCAATGGCTTGAGTCTTCCAATGTTTTCTGCTCCTCTAATTTATTAAAATATGCTCATGATTGACAGCTTGCATAGATTTTACTCCTACTACTCTTACACTGCCAAAAGTCAGATTTTAATTGATTAAGAATATATGTTGTGGTTTTATGTATCCATCATACCTCAACATAGTTCTATGGGTATTTTTTCCACCATACTGAGCTCCAAGCCAGCTGTAGTCAATTACATGCCTGTCTTACCTGCTAATAAGAATATTCCATGATTGATCTCCTGGATTATGCCCTTCTTATTTCGCTGCAGCACCAAACTTGCAATCTCAGTTGTTGTGGAGCCTCTGTAAACTCCTGGTGGTTCTGACTTGACTTCACACAGCACTGTGCAGAGTTAGTTTTCTGAACAGATCAGTGCCCATGAGAAATGGGACAGCAGTTAGTACAGTTCTTTCCTTCTGCCTCTCATTCTCTATTTGTGCCTGTAGTGCTACTCCAGGAAGTAAGAAAACTTTTAAACCCTTAAAACTGAGGGGGTTTTAGAAGTAAATGTCATAGTATCCTCTTACATGCTTGCTTGCTTGGATACCCTTGTCATAACTGGCCACTGGCAGGAAAGTTCCATCAGCTGTATTGTACCCTAAAGGCATACAAGAAAAGTAAGAGAAAGTATTTTTTATACTGAGTATTAAGACACCAAATGAATTCAGAAAATATGAAGATGTCCATCTTAAATCATGATAAGCATATTTCTCATGGGTATTATAACTTAAAAAAGTGGGAATAAAGATATTTATTTACCTGTTTGTGTATACGTGCTTTCTTTTCAAATATGAAAACACAGAAACTATAAATGTAACTGAACTGTAACACTGTAGCACATTGAATGCAACTTCAAGAGCTGTTAGACTTTGACTGTTAAAATCTAGACAGTCTTCAGTGATGAAGATCTCTCTTCTGCTGAACAATCTAAGGGAAGAAAATTGTGAGAGAACTGTACATGAAATTATACAAAAAGAACAGGAGAAAATAAAAACTTTAAAACCAGATTGAAATCCTGAGAATATTTAAATAAATTCTAAATGGTTACTCTTTAAATAAAATGAATTAATCTGACAATAGATTACATGAATCACGTGTCTATGCAGTCCTTCACAGCTGGAGTCAAGCTTGTATTCTGTGGGCTTGGAGACATCCGGATGTGAATCTGGCTTTGCCCCTATGCAGAAAATCTGTATTGATTCCCCATTCTTCGTGAACTTTGTTGAAAGCATAGCTTGCAATGAACTCAATTTTGTTAAAATTTAATACATTAAGTGCAGTACAAGCAATCACTTCATAATTGTCAGTCATTTTCTAGTAGCCTTTTGTTGGGGTCACTGTAAACAACTGGTGTTTAAATCAGTATATTAAAGTGTCCGAGACCAAACTAACAGTGTGGAGACTAAATGGGCCCAGGCACTGAAGCACTTTTAATCACAGACATGTAATTAATGCTAACGAATGACAGGGGAGATATGACAGCCTGGGAGAGAAGCCAGGTGGACCAGGGTAAAGGTTCCTCACACAGTGTTCCTGCCCCTTGGTGGTGGTGGTGGTTGTTGTGGTGGGGCAGCACAGCTGGAAGGAGGTCACGCCAGTCAGGACAGCACTCCAAGCCACCTGGGTTGGGCGGGGCCAGTAGCCATTAGAGCCCCACCATGCTCCAGCCGCCTCATGCAGAGTCTCTGCTGACTCTCTCCCTCAAAGGCCAAGGCTCCTGTCAGTCATAGGAGCAGGGAGGGAGTAATCAGTTGTGATTGGTTCAAATTCCCACAGTGGCTGGCAATTGGCTGCTGTTGAGTGGGTGTTCCCTACCTGTGGTTCTGGAAGCTTCTCTGCTCTCAGGTAAGTGCCACCCTTAGTAGCTAGTGATAGGGAAGTTGCCAGAATATCAACAAGGTCTAACCAGTCCTATGCCACAGTAAACGCAGAGTTAAACTCAAAGCCTGGAGTCAAGAACTGACTTTTAATTATCATTCAGATAGTAGTGTGTTGTGTTTGAGCCTGTTGAGCCATCACTGAAGGTACTGGCTTCCTAACTGCTTTAATGTGCATGACTGGCTATTCATAAATGCTTCAATGGGAACACTCTTTTTCTTCTGTTGAATGAAGGTAATTCTTATTTAAGAGGATTATTAGATGTTTGGCTATTGTTTTAGGGCACTGGAGTGGTAAACTCATAAGTAAGTGTTAGTCATAGTAATTCACTGGATTTTGTTTAGTTAAGATCTGCATTTAATTCATACTGATGTTATTTGGATTCTTTGAACGCTAGTAATAATAAAATAGGAAATTTGATAATGAGCCCTCATTTAGTTGAGGCTGCAACATCACCTTAAGGCAACAACAATGACTTTTTCATTACTACTTTAATCTAACACTGTATTCTGAAGGGAAGCAGAGATACATGAAAAAAAAGAATTTTCTCCTCAAATGTTCTTTACAGACATGAGATGTATAGAAGCATTAAAAGACAAGAAAGGTTGTGAACATGCCTGAGGGTCTTGTAAGGACAGCTCTTCTATTTCTGATTGTTTGCGATTTATGGTGAAAATATTAGGACAATCTACAAGTGCCTTGTAACCGCTTTATATAACCATATCCTAAAGTGTCATCTAACTTTTAAATCAGTTTTCCCAGTTGCTTTGCCCTTTCTTTTTGTTGACACTTTATCCTAGGCTGCCAAATACAGCAGGCTTAGTTTATCTGATGGTGATGCAGCTGCTACTGCATTTTCACTTCTGGGAAATTCTGAGTAATTTTAAGTGCCCATCTTCACGTTGCAGTAAAGTCTAAACAAAACAGAATTAAATAGTTTATGAGCAGCTGCTTATTGAGGCCACCCATACTTCATACACTTCAGAACACAGTCTTTTTAAGATAAAGATAACTTAGTACACCTAAGCCTTGTTTCAGCTCATCTTACAGTCTGCCTTACTGGAAGCTCAGTACATGATTTCCTCAGGACAAGGTGCGTGCTTCAGAAGTACCACAGAGGTTTGAACATAACAGAAGCAGTTCTAGCAGACCTAGATACCTTCAAAGCAAAAAAACAATCTATCATTTTCTCCATAATGACATCCATTACTAACAATATCCCAGATTCTGGATAGCCTAGACTATTGGCTTAAGTAGCTATGCCTGTCACTGGTTTGGGTAACAGTATATTTAGCTGCTACCTGAGCCATGTATCATCTATTATGGCTTTTTTCAGCATTTTGTCAGCAAATGACAGACTTCTGAAAGGGTTTAAATAGAATTGTCAATTAAGTGGGTGCGATACATGGAGTTTATATTTGCATTTGACTTTATCAAACCTCACAGTCCCACATTTCAAACTTATGGCTGTTTTGTATCATTGCTAGTTGCAACACTTCCATGAAAGAAGTAGATAACAGACAGTGATAACAGAATCTCCTGCCATATTTCATAAAGTTTCTGTGAAATTGGATCTTATACATATGCCAAAATTAGTTATGTGTCACTTTGTAAATGAACCTATCCCTTTGCCAGCATTCCCAAATGACTTTCAGGTAGAGGAGACTACAGACTATAATAATGTGTTTGCAGAGAATTCTCACTCTGTCTAGACAGACAGAGCAGTAGAATAGGTACACACAGCCGCTCAAGGAGGAAACTGCCTGTTGTCTCTCAGTAAATGTTCAACTTTGCAATATGTTGTAACTGGATGTTGTGATATGATTTCTGTTCCTGTAACTTAGTTGTGAAAACTTTGCAGAGAAGGAACTGCCCCAACTGCTGTAAACAGAAAAATCTCTGACCTAAATACTTTGAATCTCTCTTGAACAAGGGAAAAAAACTATTGTGCACAGTACATCTCAAAATCCACTGGCTGTCATAAGGCACTTCAGTGTTTGTCATCACTTGCAGATATTTCACATATAAAATGCCATATTATTTTCATTATTTATGTTTTTGCCTATGATATCTGAATGAATCACTTATAAACTGAGAAAAGTAACTATGTATAAAGTGCCCATTAAATACGTCCTTTAAATGGGTGACAGAATAACAGAATCAGTTGCTGTCTTTGGCTTTTGCATATGATTTTACACTATTTCCACTCATTTTGAGTTCTGTGTCTTCAATTCTGCCTGATAATGTCATTTTTATTTATTTGGGGGATAAAGTATGTTCTAGTTATTACAATGATGAACTTTTCAGAAAAGTAGAATTCCTATTGACACAGATTATACTGCTTGCATACTTAGGTGTTAGGTTTCATTTCATGGTATATATCTGTAATTTGAAGACAGTAATGATGCAAAAATACATACTCTACTTCAGGAACAAATAAAGGTGTTCTTCTGATGAAGGAAATTAAGGTCATCTATTTGTAACCAGTTGATTTTGTTGCCACAATGCAGCTTAATACAACTGTCATGTAAGTTGATCCAAACATCTAGGTCAAAAAAGCAGAAAAATTAAAGAGAGTATCTATTAGTGATGTTGCAGAAGAACCTTAAATGTGCATTCACTAGCCTTTATCAGTGTCTGTCTGCAAGCTAAATAGCTAGTTCTAGTCCTAACAGCTACGTCTTTGGCGTCATCATATAGTTACATGATAGAAATATGGACTTCACTGTTTCTTATAAAATTACATTGCTTAGTGACTTTCTTTAAAAATTGAGAGAGAAGAGATTATGAAGATGTATAAGAAAGAAAATTCTTTAAAAGTTATTTGTCCTTTGCAGTGACAGGCTGGTTTTGGGGATTGAAGACTCTCATACAACAAAACTGTAAGATCCCTGCTTCTTTCCTTCAAATAAGCAGAGTGCTTATAACAGGTGCACCATCAGCATTAGCATCCTTGCTGAATTACTGACAACAACATTTAGAGCATTTATCTCTAGGACATGACAGATTTGCCTCCAAGCTAACTGATGGGTTTAAAATTATTCATAGTGCAGCTTGTTATGGTGTGGTACTATCATTAAATCAGAAATGGGATAGAACCACCAAGTCTTTTTATGTAGATCTTTGAAAGCTCACAATATCACAGTGATCTCCTCACCTCCATAGATAGGCCCCAGTGTCACATTTTACGTGACTAATTGGCGTGCAGAAAGAAGCAGCTTGAGATTAGGCAGTTCTTGGTGCTATGAGTGTGTGGTAATGAGCTCAACCTTCCTGCAGCATGAATGTGTGATGCTGTCCAGGCTACTTCCCAGCTGCCTCATATACTGTGTGGAAATATCCACTGTCTGTGCATCCTTAAACAGTTGTCACTCAAGTGATGAATGTTGGGTTAGATGATCTTTAAAGGTCCCTTTCAGGCCTAGCCATTCTATTATGCTAAGTGTGGATGATGGGCATTTTTTCTGAGGCAAAGAGTTCAATTGAGTTTAGCCAGACTTAGTCTGTGAATGTTAATTTTCTTGTTTTTCTTTCAGTCTGTACAGTTAAATTCTAGCATTCTAGTAACATCTTTTGGACATGAGTCAGACTTTACATAGTGAAAATTTCAGTTTGTTTCATTTAACCAAGTGTTGAACAACTGAAACTTTTCTAAGGAAATGTGAAGTAATGCCACACTGATATCATGATAAAATATCTAGCCTTACTCTATCTGTAGCAGACCTAAAAAAATAGAAATATTCTGTTATGAAGTTTATTATACAAAATTTCAGTTGTCATTTTACATCAGTATTCAATGTCATACCTATAGAGGCTGGAGCTCCATATCAGCCGTTCCATAACTATGACAAAACTTTCTCACACAAGGTGATGTTGCTAAAAATTCTTTATGAAACACAAAATCCTGAACAAAGAGTGTTGCATTTTTATCTTGCTATTTTATGCAAAAGTAATACCATTTTGACTACCTGAAATATAACCACCACAAATCTCTTAATACACTTCAAAGTTGTGGTTTGTTTTGTTTTTTTTTTTTTATGAAAGATGCTGAATAGGATCCTACCAAAATACCATACATAGGAGAAAGCTATAGCTGTCAAAAATCTGAGTTTAGCTATGATAGTCATTACACTAACATAAAATACAGTGTAATGCAGAATGCATGAGTTAAATAAGAACAGGAAACAAAGACCATAGAAGCTTATGCTTAGTGTGTGCTGGGGGTTTTATTATTACTATTTTGGGCTAATTAAGCTATCAAGAGTGTTCTGATCCTTTAGAAAGCTGTGTTTTCCACATGCCTGCCCAGAGGCAATACTTGTGGAAGAGCTAACAAAATTCTAAAACTGTGACACGTTCTGCTTTCTAAAAAGCTGAATGCTTATTTAGCTTTTGGAAGCACAAAGTTGAATGCATGAAGGAAAACCCTTCTTTTTAGAGTTTTTACAGATGCTTGTTAGAGTGTGAGTCTACTGTCTAATTTTTCACCTGATTTAGGATATTATTGTAATCCATCTTGATAAAAATTGATTCTGTAATGCTCTCATTTGTAAGATGATTTAAGGTAACATGTTTTACTGTGCCTGAAATGTACTGAAAGATTCAAGATTCACGTGAATAGAAGATCTTATCTGAGGGCACAATAATGAGCAGCTGAAGAACAGTAACAATTGAAGCTACATCTAATTCATAAATGAACATGAGTCTAGTCTCAGCGTTTCACTATTTCAGAAAATGTAGTTCATTTAGAGAAAGACTTTCCTGCTTTCATTTTAAAATTCGCAAGCTGTTCTTGCTCTCTGTCGCATGCCCTCTGATGTTCTTTTCCAGATAAGTTAGTCAAACTTCAATGCTTTAATTGCACAATAATATTTGTGAGAAAAAATAAAAGAATTGAGGAATAAATTAAATTTACAGGTAGAGACATGAGGGGTAGATGTGTCTGTATGAACATAGGGATTTTGAACAAGAGTTTCTTTCATGACAGCAGAATGTATACTGTGTGGAGAAATAATTCAGGGCTTAATGAGATTTGTCTGTTAAGTTTATGATGGTGGAAACTGGTTTCATAACAGAAGATACTCTTATTGCTTTTGACATTAGGAGTGGCAGTTTGTTGTATTTTCGTCAAGCCTATATGCTCTTTAGTTGTCAAGTTTTTTTTGTTTGTAACCTGCAGTAGTAGAATCAGTTGCTTTCTCTCATTAACTCAGCACGCATGCTGAAACCTGTAGTAGGTTTTCTTTGATTTTAAATTCTGAAGAAAAATATGAAGTTCTTCAGAAAATAAACAAAACAGTTCTGGAACTGATTTATTGAGGTGTAATACAGAACTGCTAGCAGAATGTCCAAAGAATTGTTTAATGGAATTCATATTTTCCCACAGCTTTTAGGTATTTTGTCTTTTTTGAGGCACTGTATGTTGTGAGGGGAAAAAAAAAAAACATCAGCCTTGTTGAAATCATTGGGGATTATTCTGCTTGTATTTTTTCACATAGTGTAATTAAGCAGTGGGACGTTTTTGTAGGAATACTAGAGGTTACATGAGTTCAAAAAACAACTTGTATAAATTCATTATATAAAGATTGTTAAAATATAATAAACACAAAGACAAAATCTTTGGCTTGTAAAGTCCTTGAGTTTCAAATTGTTGGAGGTTCTAAGAGTATTTTTCAGTAGCATCACTATGTACTAGTCATGTTCCTATCCTCTTCTGTGACATCCTTAGGCCCTATGAGAAACAGAATCCTGGGCGAGGCTGCCAGGATTTTACTTGTATAACAGCTTGGCTCATATCCAGGTTTCACATGTGTTGCATCTTGACTACTTCTAGCAGTGAAAATGAATGGGATGGTTATAAAACTCACTCTGTGTGTGTATCTGCCCCAGATCCAAGACTTAGTTGGCGATGTCAGCACCTGAGAACAGACTCACCACTTTTCTGACCCCAGATATCACATATTTGAAGATAAGGTGTCTCAGATCCCTCCTTCATATTTCCCTTTGGTAATCTCCTTTCTGATGTGTCTCATAGTAGAGCTTTAATCTGTGACCTGTGCCTGCTGCTGCTCTAGTCCCTTCCCAGCCTCCTTAGCAAAACAGAAGGATTACCGTTCTAATTGAAGAGAACAAATTATTAATTTATTTTGTTGATTCATCAGGCTTTGTTTTTGTCTCCTTGATACATAAACATAGGCAAAAAGAATCAACATGTTTTGGCTCCAGATACACATTTGCATAAGGAGGTGAGTCTACTTAAAGACCAGGCAGTACGTTTTTAGAGCAGTAGTATCAGTTCAGTTGCCACACTTTCTGTACCATGTGTATGCCATAGCAGCAGATACATTCATTTATTGTTAAAAAATAAAAGGAGGTCACATAGTTCTTAATATAAATGAAAATTTCCCATAGATTAAGTAGCAAATATGTAAGACTTAGGTGGTTGGGGAAGGAAGGTATCAATCGATGTTCATGTTATTATTTTCTCTCTTGTTCCTCTTCTACAGTGATTTTTTTTTTTTTTTTTTTTTAAGTCTAAGAAAGCTGACATGGTAACAGAGCAAGATCACTACTGTGTGGCCTTAGTAATGCCAACATGATTTACAAATCCATTTCACGTTTGTATAACATGTTGGAAATGTTTTCCTGTTGAAATAATGGCTTTATTTCACACAATTTGTTCTTTAAAATCAATGTGAAGCTTCTTTCAAAACAGTTGCTGCTCAGGACTAAGGCAACACAGATTATATAATGAAGATTTAAGCATCTATTGTTTATTTACATGCTGTGAAGAAAAAAAAAGTTTTCATTCTGTTGGCCCAAGATGCAAAAAGATATTAAGTATATTTTTATGATAATTCATATTGTTAGTAACAGCTGCCCACACTTTGTGTCAGTAGTCACTATCAGCTTTACAGACTCTTTATTTTGGATTTATGCTACTGTGTCTGACATCAATAAGCAGTGTACAAAAACAAACCAAATGGCAAATTTTGATTTTTATAGGCATGCATTAAAATCAATATGAATTTAAATCAGTCTAAACGAGTGTTCAATGTCTGACTCTGATAGACATTAGATAAAGGTGAAGAACACTTTTCAAGATGACAGATGTTAGTTATTTTGTATCTTATCATCCAAGTTATAAACTGGAAGTGGTATATTAATGACATGAGCTTTTTCTGAGGTTTTTTTTTTATTAATTTGTGGAATGTTATATGACTTGTAGGACTATTTTATTCAAATGAGAGTTTTTGTTTTAAAAATCTGGAAGTAACAGCTGACAGTCCAAAACTAATTAAAGTGATTTAGTAGATAAATTAGATTAAATCTGTCTTGGATCATTTACCTGCATTTCATCAATTGTGATACATTTTAGTGGGTTTGTTACCAAATGAATGTAGTAAAAACCCAGAAAGCAATTACATTTTCCAGTCTGAAATCCATTGGCATTGAGACTGTTAGGAAGAAAATATCTCAGGTGACTCGGGGTGAAATATGTTTCTAAGAGGAAAAATCAGACAGCAGTAAAATGCAGAATGTACCTTTGTTAATAATGAGATACCACAAGATAGAAGGGCAGGTGTTCTTTAACCTAGGACATGTTCTTGTGAACATATTTTAATTTTATCTCCCTTTCAATGTGTTTTGAGGTTGTGTTTCTTTCAAAAGAATAATTAGTACTGCCCTGAAGTGCATCTGAGCTCTGCTGAATGATAGTTTATTTTAGCTTCATTTTTTTTCTCCCATACTCATTTTTCACCTATGCTTTGAAAAAGAAGTGATTTCTTAGATGGCAATTTATAGCCAAGCAGATATTAGTAGTAGACCATGGTCAAAGAGAGTGAGACCCTCATGATCTCCCACTTCCATAGGGTGTATGACGTGAATGGGATAGAATACTTGGTCTGGTTTAGTCACCCGTTCTGTCTGCCCCTCCTTGCAAATATGCCCCTCTCACTTACGGGGCGTTATCAGAATTCTTGGTTGTTATAGCAAAAAATCTAAACGTGAGTCTCTTTTGCAATCCATTGGTCACCCTTATCAGCTCCAGAGCACAGTGTCTCAAAAAACATGCAGTTACTTGGAAGGTACTTAGAAGAACTGAAAGGAAAATTCACTAAGTGAGAACTGGTATTGTTTTTAACAAAACTAGGACAGGCAGATGGGGAACATGTATTTAAAAGTAGCAGTAAAAGTGATTTCTGTGTTGTTTTATTCACTGCTTTCATGTTTTCTTTATCATGTACTAGAGAACCGTAATATTATGTGGTTTTAGTGGCAGAGCTGTGACATTGCTATAAGGTTGTTTTACAATTGCAGTTGCTCATCAGACTCAGAAAAATTTATAGAAAACAAATGCTACAGTATTACAAGTAGTTCTCAAAATGAAACTTAACTCAGCCTTACCAAGGAATTTAAATAAGATATCCCATCCTAAAGTACCATATCATTTAAAAAAATAAGTATTAGTAACTTTTTTTGTTATGTAAGATCAGATATTGGGAGAGGCTCTACTCTACACAGTCCAGGCTCATAGTGTCTGGAGGCAAAGAGTTTAAAAGTGCTGCTTGACCTGTGTTTGTGAACCAAAAACTGAATATAGTACATTGATGGTGCACTGTTGTCATCACAAGTCCAAAATATAGCACCATACAGCTACCATGAAAAAAATAACCTCTATCCCAGTTCAAACCAGTATAGACATGGTATTGAAATTTACTGTGGGATGACAGAGGTTTTAAACTGAAAGAATAACATCATAAACAGTAACAACAACAAAAGTACTGAACTTTGTGAAGTAGCTCCTTAAATTCTAATTAACATGGCAAAAGACTAGCACATCAAACAATTATTCCTTTTCTAGCTTATTAATTAATTTTAGCTATATAAAAGCAAATTTAAGGTTTTTATGTTTGTATAGTGTCCTCTAATGTACTAGGTAACAGAATTAAGTTAGTGCAAAATGGTTGATAATTGTTATTTAATATATATCAGTCATGGATCAGTGATAAATGGAACAAAGGAGAAAATAGCAATCCCTAAATGTAGTTTATATTGCTATCAGTACTTCAGACAGTAGGTTTATTTTGCTATGTGTCAGTAATATTAAATTAGAAAGACCCAGGAATGTTTGAGTTTAAACTGTTCTGCAATTTAACTGCTGTTGCAGCATAGGCATCAGTTGTTTTAGGTTAAAAAAAAAAAAAGTGCTACTCAGCTCTGTGGGATATAGTAAGTGCTTTGTGAGCAACAATATTGTCAAAAATAAAAATACACCAGCTGAAAAGCTCAAAGTGCCTCTAGCTTTCGATTGTAGAGGGTGGCAGACTTTCTAGCTCCAGTAGTTTGGTATCTCTGAAACCACATAATCCTGATTATCATCTTGCCTCATACATTCCTGTCTGCCTTAGTACAGTTTTGCTTTCAGCTGCTCACTGGAAGACTGTTAAAGCTAAATCTAAAATCAATATCAGATGTGGGGTAATGTATTAATCTCTAAATCTTGGAGCTGATGAGAATATATGTTCTGAAATCATGATGGAAGGAGGCAAGGGAAGATAATCAGAAATGCTGAGTTCTTTTAAAGGGAACACGTTACTTAATTCATTTTTTCTTATTCTGTTTCTGAATCAAATAGAAATTTTAATAGTTTCACAAAATGTAATGAAAAGGTGTGTTTGTCTCTCAGGTGTCTTCACTTCTTCAGTTGAAGAAATTGCTTGTATCTTAGCTCATTGTACTAAATCTTACTGATTTCCCAGCTTCTTTTGTATCAGTGAAGTAGTATTCCGATTGAATATATAGGTGAATTTATTTCAGCTTTCGAGAAATAAATATTTGACATAATAATGGGGTTTGTTTACCAAATTGTCTATTATTTTATTAAAAAGGAGAAGAACAGCCTAACTGTCAAAGCAACATCAGCAGCTTCATTTTGAAATAGCCTTTCAGAATTCGCTGGGAGAAAAGAACAGCTGATATCATAGAATCATGGAATGTCCGGAGTTGCAAGGGAGCCACAAGGATCGTCGAGTCCAACTCCTGTCCCTGCATATGACAGCCCCACAGTTCACATCATGTGTCTGAGGACATTGTCCAGTCTCTTTTTAAACACTGTCAGGCTTGGGGCTGTGACACCTCCCTGGGGAGCCTGTTCCAGTGCTCCACAACCCTCTGGATGAAGAATGTTTTCCTAATGTCCAACCTAAACCTCCCCTGGCACATCTTCCCACCATTCCTTTGGGTTCTGTCATTGATCACTAAAGAGAAGAGTTTTGCACCTGCCCTTCCTGCCCCCCTTGTGAAGAAGCTGTGGACCACAGTGAGGTGTCCACTTAGTCTTCTCTTCTTCAGGCTGAACAAACCAAGTGACTTTAGCTTCTCTTCATGTGGTTTCCCCTCCAAACCCTTCACCAACTTTGTAGCCCTTTTCTGGACACTGTCCAGTAACTTAATATCCTTTTTATACTGTGGTACCCAGAACTGCACACAGTGCAGTGCAGGACAATCACCTCCCTCGCCCAGCTGGCAATGCTGTTTGATGCACCCAAGGACATGGTTGGCCCTCTTGGCTGCCAGGGCATACTGTTGGCTCATGTTCAATTTGCCATCAACCGGAACCCTGAGATCCCTCTCTGCAGAGCTGCTTTACAGCATCTTATCCCCTAGTCTGTATGTACAGCCAGGGTTGCCATGTCCCAGGTGCAAAATCCAGCACTTGCCCTTGTTGAGCTTCATGCAGTTGATGATTGCCCAGTTCTCCAATTTGTTCAGATCCCTCTGCAGGACCACTGTGCCCTCAAGAGTGTCAACAGCTCCTCCCAATTTATTGTCATCAGTGAACTTACTTAGTATTCCCTTAAGTCCTGTGTCTAAGTCATTTATGAAGACAAATATACAAATAAACAAATATGGAAACATTAACCCTCTAATTGAGAACTGATAGTTGCATAATTTTATTATTTGTGGCTTGCTTTTGTGGTTTAACCCCAGCTGGCAACTAAGCCCCACATAGCTGCTCACTCACTATCCCCCAAGTGGAATGGGGGAGAAAAACAGAAGAATAGAAGTGACAAAACCCATTGGCTGAGATAAAGACAGCTTAATAAGTAAAGCAAAAGCTGCGCATGCAATCAAAGCAGAACAAGAAATTCATTCCCTGCTTCCCATAGGCAGGCAGGTGTTTAGCCATCTCCAGGACAGCAGGGCTGCATCACTTGTAACAGTTGCTTGAGAAGACATAACTCCAAACATCCCCCCTTTTCCCATTCTTCCCCCAGCTTTTATGTTGCTGAGCATGACATCATGGGGTACAGAATATCCCTTTGGTCAGTTGGCATCAGCTGTTTCAGCTGTGCCTCCTCCCAGCTTCTTATGTGTAAGACACAGAAAAGCCCTTCACTCTGTGTAAGCACTGCTCAGCAATAACTAAAACATTTCTCTATTATCAACAGTGTTTCCAGCACAAATCCAAAATATAACCCCATACTAGCTAATATGAAGAAAATTAACCGTATCCCAGCCAAACCCTGCACGCTTGCTAAGGCACATGTATGAATTGGTAGACATGCATCACAGAGTTTTGTTTGTACAAAGCATTGATCCAAATTATAAAGTGAGAGGAAAAAAACACTCTTACTGGGTCCAGGCTCTGTAGTTTTCAAGAGCTTCAAGCAGACAATTGTTCTACTTACCTGTAAACCAGAAATTAATTATCTGGGTCTTTGAGTTGATGTAGATTCTTGATACGGTATCCTGATACAGATCTGCTCTTCTGAACTGGTGTTCCCTAGGGTCATATGAAGTAAAGAGTAAGTTTGTACAACCTGATTTGTACTTCTGACATAGCCAGTTGTCTGGGATCTGAACAGTTCACTCAAGTGAAACAGTTTTCTTATTTTTCCTGTTCAGACCTGAGAGATTAATTCCATCTGCCTTTTATATCTATGAGTGAAAAATATTTCTCTTCTGGGCTGGGTTTTCTTCCCCATATCTTCATCATTTTTCTTTCTCTGGATCACCTCTATAAAATTCTTCTGGACTCAAAAATCCTTGTAGTGATTATAATGTCATTTTTCTTATATGCTACATTTTAAATTGTCTTTGAAGACTTAGAAATTACGAGTCCCTTTTGCAGTAGCCTCCTTCTTTTGTTTTTACAACAGACCAGCTTCTAGTAATGCAGAATGCAGATGCACTTAACTTCTGAACTGAGCATTAAAAAAAAAAATCACACTGAAACTGTACTTTAGGTCTTTTTTTTTCCCAGTTCACTGAGAAACTCTCTTAACCTTGGTGTGTTTTATGCCTTTATTGCCAAATAACCTTCATACATCTTCTGATTTGTGTTCCTTGAATCAGAGAGCATCAAACCATTTTTTAATACTTGTGGGTTTTTTTCGTAATGAAACCAGGTATACTTGAGATTTGTTTCTGCTTACATACTCTGCTTTAGAAATTCTCTTTTGTGTTGTGTTGAGGTACAAGGATTACTTTAGTCTATGATAAATGTTGCTATATTTGTTTTGTTGTCTAGATGAGAAGATAATTTTTCTCCAGGGATCCTTTGTAGAAATATCCACGTATACAAGAAAGTGTTCCTTAAATATTGGCAGATGCTGCAAAATAATTTGTCATTTGCTTTCCAGCATTTGGGTCATTTCACTTACAGTATTTTCCAAACTGTATTCTGGTGACATAGCTTGGCCACCTGGACTTGAATTATTATCAATCAGAAGTTTGTGTTTGAATTCTGCAGTAAAGCTAGGGAGAAAAGGAATTTTTTGTCCACGTGTACTTTTCTGTAGGATAAGACTATCTGTGTTCTTTCATTTCTTGCTATTCATTTAACTATATAGATTTACAAACTAATGTTGTAAATCAAATCAACAACCTGTTTCAATAGACCTACTTAACACCAATACAGAGGAGGTTACAGTAGCGCTAAAAAAAAGCTATTTCTGTACAGTTTAACGAAAGGGAAATTATGTGTTCTGTAATGCTTCACTGAAATCAATAGGCAGGTTTTGTGATAACTGGAAAACTGTGTCAGAAATGGTTCTGCAATAAGAGCTTTTAGTCTGGGGTAACCGCTTGGCAGGTTCCCAGGTAAGCCGCAACATAGAGTTGAAACACTGTTTTGCTTTTCTTTCAGAGAGAACACCCCAAAACATGAAGTCTAACATCATCCTAGGTAGAACATAAAACACCAAATTAGAAGAAAGTAACTCTTTGTATAGATGAAAGTCAGATCTGCACTGCAAGGAAGTTAAAAGGGTTGAAAACAGATCTGCCCAAGAAGGGTGGCTTCCTAGGTTTGTTGAAACTCTCATAGACCTTTTTATTACCTTTGGGACTAAATTTAGGCAGGCCTTTTTGGGTTGGCAGAATGGAGTGTGAAGAGAGATGGGGTTGGGGATATCTGTGTTTTCAGCCGTGCTTCAGGCTTCTTCCGTCTCCAAACGGATCTTCCTTGGAGAAGCAATCTTCCCCTTCTTTCTTCCTTCTCAGAAGGGATTTGCACTGACCCAAAATGCACCAGCTATGGCAAGGCAGTAAGTTATTTTTTTTTTTTCTATTGCTCAATTTTGCTTCAACAAAAACATAGAATCATAGAATGGTTTGGGTTGGAAGGGATGTTTAAAGGTCATCCAGTCCAACACCCTGCAAGAAGCAGAGATCTTCAACTAGATCAGGTTGGTCAGAGCCCCATCCAGCGCTACTGTCCAAAAATCCATGCTACAGTCTGCACACAGCAGGTGATGTACAGGTTGAGCAGTTGAGCAGTTACTCTCTGTTTCTCCTGCAGCCACAGTAGGGGTTTGCTACATGACTGTAACATCAAATCAGTGGAAAAAAGCATGCAGATGAACTGAAAGCTCTAAAACAGAACATGGTCAAGGTCCCTTCCAATCCCTAACATTCTGTGATTCTGTGCATCTCATCTGATACTTCTACTGGTTATGTTTTGGAAAGGGAGAGTGATGATACTACAGTTAAAGACAAGATAACCAAGATAAAGGCAGTAAAATTACTCATTTAAGCTTAAGGTAATGTCAGACAGGATTGCTTTTACATCTTGGCTGAATAAGGCTGCTAAAAAAAATACAGAGTTCTGCAAGAGATTATGCATTTCTGAGTGTTTGGTTGGCCATCTTATTAGTTTAATCCAGAAAAGTTTACTTACTTGACTGTAATATTATCTTGCAGTTTCGTGTGACTGAACTGGTTGTGTGCCCACAACAGTGAGGCCAATTAAACCACTTTGAAATTATTGCTGTTGGGATTAGCTGAACATGCATATTTGCAAATGTACGTGCTTCCCTCAAATGTGGCTCTCTTGTAATTGCAAAAATAACAACTAAAGTTACTGCAATTCAGATTTGGTTTTGTTGGTGTTATTATTAAATATTAACAAAGTAAATATTATATTGAGATCAACTGGAGAATACTTTTCTAAGAACATTAAATGTTAGATACAGTCTACTGCAAATGTTAAAATTGATCATTATATGTAAGTGGTAATTCAAATTTGATAGTTCCTAACTAATATAACAGCGGCAAATGTTAGGAAATGAGGGAAACGAATAAGTTGTCTATAGAGGTACTTCTCAATTTTATATTTTTTGCATTCATCTATCAGAAAATTCAGGCTAAAAATAAATAAACTACATTAGGAAAATTGTGAGGAGGCAGAAAATATTCTGTTTTGTGAATCCTTAAAGCAAAGGATAAATACACCGAAATGTCTGTTTTTCCTGCTCTGATGCAAACTGAAGATTAATCTATCTTAATTTGTTAATAATTTTAGCCCTTAAGTATTACACTTGGTTTGTCATTTGTTGATTTTTATTTTTTTTTTCACCAACCTCAGAGTTAGCTACATGATTCTCAAAAGAAGTCATGACAAGTTGTTAACATAATTGGGAGATGGAGAAAAAATACTATCGTATTCCTATTTTGTGGCTGTCGTTGTTCCTCTTAAAACTTAATGTTTTGAGAGAGCAGAGATTGAGAGTGTTTATGTTCACATTGTTTCTCACCTTGCTCATTCTTAATTGCAGCCATTGTCACTCGCTAATCTCAGGCTGTTATCATAACCCGCAAAATAGGGTTTTTTCAGAATAAGATAATAACTCTGTGATTTGAATCCAAAGGCCTTGAAACATCCTAAACCCAAAGCCTGAGGGACAACTTGAGACCGCATCTGGAATATTGTGTCCAGTTCTGGGCCCCTCAGTTCAAGAAGGACAGGGAACTTCTGGAGAGAGTCCAGCACAGAGCCACAAAGATGATTAAGGGAGTGGAGCATCTCCCTTATGAGGAAAGGCTGAGGGAGCTGGGGCTCTTTAGCTTGGAGGAGACTGAGGTGCAACTTCATTAATCTTTATAAATATGTGAAGGGTGAGTGTCGCGAGGATGGAGCCAGGCTCTTCATGGTGACAACCAGTGATAGGACAAGGGGCAATGGATACAAAAATATGAGAAAAAACTTCTTCATAGTGAGGGTGACAGAACACTGGAACAGGCTGCCCAGAGAGGTTGAATGTCTCCTTCTCTGGAGACATTCAAAACCCGCCTGGACATCTTCCTGTGTAACCTCATGTAGGTGTTCCTGCTCCGGTGGAGGGATTGGACTAGATGATCTTTTGAGTTCCTTCCAATCCCTAACATCCTGTGATTCTGTGAACTGTAAGATGTTAGTTTAAAAAATTAAAACATTGTAACTAGTTCACTGACTAGAATCAAGTAAATGCATACTTAGGAAGGCTTAGGAAGTAGAAAAGCTTACACACTCGGGTTCAAGAAGTTAGAAAAACTTCTTGATGAACTTTGTGGTTTTAGTATCCTTTTGCAAAAATGCAGCATTTCTTTTTATAATTCTATTCCAGCTTAGTGGATTTTATTGATTTTTGTCTGGCCTCCTAATTTTTTTTCTTTTTTAATGGGAGGCTAAGTTATAAAATTGCCTTTGAAATCCAGTCTTCCATCAAATACCAAATATTTACTTTTGCTTCATCTTGACCTGTATAATTTTTGTTTTGCTTTTCTTAGTATGGTTTTGCTCCTTAGTCTTCATTTGTTTGGGGTTTTTTTCTCTTTTTAGCATATTAATCACTTGTGCTGGACAATGTTCTGTCCATTTATTAGCAGCTGCTTTCATATTTTTTTTTTTTAATTTTTAACTAAGACATATATATATCTATGCACTGGCCCATGTCTCCAAAAAGACCCACCACCACCAAAAATGAAAAGTATTTTCTAACAAAATTTAACCAGATTTCTGAAAAAAACCCTGAATGTATTGGCCACAAATTATTGTGTATCAAAATAAAGAGAGGCATAACAACCAGAATGTGAATATATTCCTATAAATATGGTTTAGAGATCTTGCAAAGTCCTGGGAAGCAGTGAAATTAGTTTCAAAACGGTCATCTAAAAAGGTCAAATCTGTATTTTTTGCATTAAAAGCACTGGTAGAAGGAAGTCACTTGATCATTGGTTGTTTAACCAGTTGACACTCTACCAAATCAGTTTCTTCATTTTATGCAATGCTTGCTAAAAGATTAGGAGATCATTCATAAATAGCTCAAATGAACTTCAGTAGCATGTTACTGAAACTTTAACAGGAAGATAAAGAAACTTCTTGGTTTCATAGAAATGCAGTAGTAGTACCTCTAGAGCACTATTTTCTCGTTTTTTCTTTCCAAATTTGTGCAGGAGGAACCTACTTTTACAGAGAATGTACTGATAGCTAGAAAATCAGAAATTTCATGAACTACCTTTGCACCCTAAACCTATGAAAACAGACTGAGATTAAAATTTCAGATTAGATTTACACAGTTCTGTAAATTATGCATCTATATGTCTAAATAATAATAGGAAAGTCTAATCAAAATTTCATTAAGATCTGCTAGAAAAGTAATAAGAATTTGGTGCATACATAATGTAGCAATACATAAACTGCATTATTTATAGAAGCACATAAAATTTAGTGTTCTTAAAACTACAGCTTGCATTTTGCATATAGTATTGATAATCTGTTATCTGGTACCAGCTATAGGACAAATCAGTCTGCATTGTTATCCAAATGGAACTCTTCAACTGACTAAATACAACACACACTGAAAAAGTCTGAATATTTCTCCAAATTAAACTTTTATAGAAAATTACTCATCAAGTGTTTCTCTGATCCTTTGGGATAGGAATGTTAGTTTGTGTCCAAGCACCATTGCAGAGAATAAAATTAAACTTATGTGGCAGAAATAAAGTCACTGAAAGTACGTTGATAACACATAAAGTAAGAAGATGGCCCTAGAAATTTTATAAACATGAGAACTACAAATACACAAATAAAACATATACACATTTAGCTGAGACTGATAGTAAAACAACAGAAAATTAAGATACTGGGTCACATTCATTTGTTTAACCAAACAGTTCTCTATTGCAATAAGTAATATATGATCTCTAGTACATCAACATGTTATAAAAAAGTCAGCATTTCCATATGTATTATATTCCACCAGCTACCTTTTTCCCCTGAAAACCAAAACTTTATTTCATTCACTCCTTTTACCACTTCATTACACTTGAATCAAAAATGTGAAAGCTAATGTTCAAGTAGATCTTCTGTGATACTTCACAGAACAAATGTATTAATGAGTGAACTTCAAAAGATTTTTGCAAGTCCTTGCTTCATTAAAATTTGCCATGTGTCACAGTGACCTTAAAAGTAACCAGTTTTTCAATATAAAATACAGTGGTGCATTATGACAACTCCAGTGCAAATTATGGCTTGATAGTCAAAGTCTGCCTTAGACTTTTTCCTGTAATTGGGAGAGACTGAAAAATATAAATTAAGATATAGAGGACCTTCATTTCCCTCCTAGATAGGACTTTTTTTTTTCTTTTTTAATAGGTAAAACTCTGGTGTTTTTGCAGGAAGATCATATTTCCTGTCAAATATATTGAGCTTGAAGAAAAAATGAGATAATAGCTTCCCAATTTTCTCTGTGTCAAATTCAGGAAAAGAATTAAGCACTTACGCATCATTTTCAATGCAGGTGGTAAAATGCATCTGATTAGGTACTAGTATCAATTAGGAAGATTCTTTTCAAAATGCAGTGCACTTAGGAGCAAAGTAATAAATTTTGGAGATGAAACTAATGAAACAAAAAGATAAATGACTGTGTTGTGTTCAAAACTATTAAAAACAGTAAGATGCCAATTTTCTTTATGGATTTGGACTAACAACTAGATTGTTTGGGATTTTTTCCACAACCAACTTAGGACAGCCCCACGGTTCACACCATGTGTCTGAGGGCGTTGACCAGTCTCCTTTTGAACACTGTCAGGTTTGGGGCCATGACTGCCTCCCTGGGAATCTTTTTCCAGTGCTCCAGCACCCTCTGGGTGAAGAACCTTTTCCTAATGTGCAGACTAAACCTCCCCTGGCACATCTTCCTGCTATTCCCTCGGGTTCTGTCATTGGTCACCAGAGAGAAAAGTTCAATGCCTGCCCTTCCTCCTCCCCTTGTGAGGAAGTTGTAGACTGCGATGTCTTCACTTAGTCTCTTCTGAGGCTGAACAAACCAAGTGACTTTAGCTGCTCCTCATACGGCTCCCTCTCCAAACTCTTCACCAACTTTGTAGCCCTCTTCTGGACACTCCCCAGTAGCTTAATATCTTTTTTTATCCAGTGGCACCCAGAACTGCACACAGTGCTCCAGGTGAGACCGCACCAGTGCAGAGCAGAGCGGGACAATCACCTCCCTCACCCAGCTGGCAATGCTGTGTTTGATGCACCCCAGGACACGGTTGGCCCTTTTGGCTGCCAGGGCACGCCATTAGCTCATGTTCAACTTGCCATTGACCAGAACCCCAAGATCCCTCTCCACAGAGCTGCTTTCCAGCATCTTGTCCCTCAGTCTCTGTGTGTACAGCCATGGTCACTGTGTCCCAGGTGCAAAAAAACCCAGAATTTAATAACTACACAGCATTACTCAGCTGGACAGCTTAGGATGCTTCATGGCCATTAACTGAATAAGCTTCATCTTAGTCTATGAGACAGGTCATTTTCTTCCTTTTACAGATACACATTAGCTAGCCGGAAATACTGAATTTTCATCTGGTGTAAACTGATACATACAGTTACAGCTTTGCTGATGTACGGCAACTGAGAGTCTAAGGAAAAAACAACAACAAAACAGTTATTCTTTCCTGCTAAAATGTGAGGTTGGAAGAAGAATAATGATGGCTACAAAATAAGGATATGAAAATAATTTATTCTTCTTTTGGCTCTCTGTTTCCCAAAGCATATGAATTATAGAATCATAGAATACCAGATTGAAAGAGACCTCAAGGATCAACCAACCTTTCCTGGTTGTCACAGTCTAGACAACAGTCACACTGTTCTCACAGTCTAGACAAGTTGGCCCAGCACCCTGTTCAGCTGAATCTTAAAAGTGTCCAATGTTGGGGAATCCACCACTTCACTGTCAGGATTATTCAAATGTCTGATTCTTCTCATTGTGAAAAATTTCCATCTTCTGTCCAATTGTAATCTCCCCAGGAATAACTTGTACCCATTACCCCGCGTCTGCTCCAAGTGACTTGCTCCAAGTGCCCTCTAAGTAGTGCAACGTGGTGATGTGTCCCCTAAGCCTTCTTATCTCAAGGCTGAATAAGCGTAGTTCTCTCATCCTTTCCTCATATGACGGCTTAGATTGGTTTTCCTGTATTTTTGTTAATTTTTCAAGTTTGGGTTTTCTTTGTTTTGATGGAGGTTTTGTGTGTGTGTGTGTGTGTGTGTTTGTTTGTTTGTTTTGTTTGTTTATTTGGTTCATTTTTTTTGTTGGTTGTGGGGTTTTTTTGTTCTTGGTGGTTGTTTTTTTGTTTGTTTGTTTGGGGGGTTGAGTTTTTATTGTTATCTTATAGTACTTGTGACCTACATAATGTCTTGTGGCAATAAATTACCCAAGAAAAATATTTCACAAATGCTGTGAAAAGTTATTATTAATTTCCTTTTGTTTTTCAAGCATGTGACCTGACAATATAATTGAGTACCCTTAGTTTTTGTGTTATAAAACACATTGCTGTAATTTCTTATTCACATTTTCCTCATCACGTTGCATAGGCCTGATCTGTTTATAACTGTGGAAGCTGTTACCATCCCTTTGGTCATCTCTGTTCCTGTTCTTTGTTTCATTGTACCTTAGCAGATGCATGTTACCAGGTTGCTTGGAAAAATCAGAAGAGACTTTTCATGGCATCATCTGCTTTATTTTCCTAGATTTTTAAAAACTCTTTTCATCTAATACTTCTCCACTTCTATGGCAGTTTCCTTCAATGAAAATGAAATTATATCCTGCTCTTAAGGATTGCTTATGTGACCTGTTGTCTCCCAGAGCTTCCTCTAAATCTTCACGATTAAATATACTGTCTCTCTACCATTCGAAGCCCCTAGCTATCTGCAAAGTAAGAGAGTAAGTCAGTGATCTGAATTCAGGTCTCCCAGTTGACAGCAGAGAGCATTATCAACAAGGCACCAGGCTGGCCTCATAAAGAAAAACTTGTACATTTTATTCCAGAAGAACTTTTTGCCTTCTAACGTAGGAGTTCTGTTACACAGAGAGCAGAAGGTTTTTGTGCATTGAAACAAATGAAAGCAGCAAGGGTGAGATTTATTTTGTTTCATATTTGATTGTCTGGGAACAGCTGAAATCACCTAATCAATTATTTTGTACATTTCTAAAGTTATAGTCATTGAGGAAATGGTTATTGTAGTTCTGTACTACTGTAGATGTGTGTGATGCTTTATGAAATATTCAAGTCAGATTTTGTATGTACCAGACATAATCCCTAGGATTTTTCTGAATCGTATTTCTTTCACTTTGATTTTCTTCCCACTGTGAACATGAGATAAAAGAACGCATTACTCTCAGGTAGTTAAATTTGACTCCTGGGGTAGTCTGTGAGCATGAGATGGATAAAGCAAGTCATGAATTCATCAGTCCCTTGATAATGCTGCTAAACTGACTTTTTCCCTGCTAGGAACACCTCCATTCTTGGTGATACAGAAAATGTTTTCTGCACTGGTTGGCAAAGTTTTTATCATCTGTGCTTCTACCATATTCTTTGAGTGATGGAAAAGAACAAGAAGTACAGAATCTACCCAGAAGTTTCAGATCTCTGTCATAGGTTGTTTACCACTGTAATTGAAAAATACAAATAGTAAATTCAGGGTTTAGATCCCTGACTCATGATTCTGATATCCTGTTCAGCTCACATCTCTAACATTTCAACTCAGAACTACTGGAGACATTCAAAAACCCGCCAGGACACATTCCTGTATAGCCTTATCTAGGTGTTCCTGCTCTGGCAGGGGGATTGGTCTGAAAGATCTTTTGAGGACCCTTCCAGTCCCTAACATTCTGTGATTCTGTGATACTGTATGAATTTGATTTGCCTGAAGAAAATCCTCCAGCAGGTCATTTGGTGCTGATGCACAGACGTCAAGAGTGAGAACTGGTCATCTAATGTCCAGTATTACTGGTGTACATGTCTACAGCTAAGCTAGTGACCCTCAAGTCCTTTTATAGCAAATGGAGACAAATAGGTGGGTTTAGGTTGTGATTCATCTGGCCTTTTTAGATGTTTCTTTTAAGGTGAGAAGAATCACATCGAAGGACTACCCATTTCTGCTCACTGTTAAAGAGGACCAAGGACTTTGAATGCAGTTATCTGAGTTGTAGGTTGGAGACGGGTAGTTCAGATGTTTGACTGGATCTCTCCTACTGGAAGATTAATGCATTACTTCCCTTTTTAGGGTTTTGTGGTGTTTGTTGTTTGTTTGTTTGTTTGTTTTAATTGGCATTTGTTTTGCTGTTGTGTTGTGATTTTTTTTTTCTGCACTCACTATTAAAAGTGTTATTTATGTCTCATTTGAATTTATTTAGCAATGGCTAGTGCAGTTGATGAATATTACTATCTACAAGACTAAAATGTCTATTTCTCATAGAATTGGATAGAATTTAATAGAGTTCAATACTAAGCCAAACTTACCACAATAAAAGCAAACAATGCTAATGGAAAATTAGAGACAGGAGTGAAAATAGAGTGATTCCAGTTTACTAGCAGTGGAAAAATGTATTCTTCCCCTTGCTGCTGAAGAAAGACTAAGTCAAATATGATCATAATATAAGCTGGTTAAGGTTTTCTCAACATTGATTTTTGCCTTGTACTTACGAGGTCTTTTATATATATATATATACATATAAAAGTCATTGTATTATGCTGCTCCATGATCATTGAGGTATTTAAGTATCTAAAGTTGAAGCTTGTATGCAGATAGGGACCTGAGTTTGATTGGCTTAGGTTTTAGACATCTATATATCCTAACAAATACAGTTTGGGGACTGAAATTCCTTAATCCATTTTGTTTGTTGAAATAGGGACATACTCTAAAATAACTGTATGGCTTTGAAAAGTTGTACTGTATTAGTTTTCTCACTATCCTCTCTTGGTATAGTGTCATATTTGTCACTGTTTAGTTGTGGTAACAGCTAATATCTCAAGCTCAAAGACCTTAGATGTAGGTCAACGAATCATCGTGGAATTCCTTTGTAAAAATTATCTGTACTACAGACCTCCTGTGCTGGTGACTCCATTAGGTTCCCTCTCCTTCTTATGAGCGAAATGGTTGTTAAGTTCCTTTTGCCCTTGAGATTTTTGCCTAGTGCAGTGGTGTCCAAACTATTTTCATTGTGAACATCATCAGTAAAAAAAAAAAAAAAAAAAAAAAGTATATGCATGTGGACTACTGCAGTTGTAAAATTTTTCTTCCTTCACCTTAGTGATTTGTCTTGCATATACCCCAGGGTGCATGCAGTCCACTTTGGAGACCTCTGCCCCAGTGGAATAGTCCCTTGGAGTCAGAGCTGACAGTGTCAGTAGCCCCAGGAGAGAATGAAGTAATAGTAATAATTTCTTCTGTAAGCCTGTGCTTCAGTGATGTAGAGTCTAGTTGAGGGCCTGTAGCTAGTGGTATTCCTCAGGGGTCAGTATGGGGTCCAGTCTTCTTCAACCTGTTCATCAATGACCTAGATGAAGAGACTGAGTGCACCCTCAGCAGGTTTGCTGATGATACCAAACTGGGAGGAGTGGTTGATACTGCAGAATGCTGTTGCTGCTGTTCAACAAAACCTGGACAGTCTGGAGATTAGGAGAAGAATGTAATGAAATTCAACAAAGGCAAGTGTAGGGCCCTGCAACTAGGGAGGAATAACCCCAGGCACCAATTCAGGAAGCTGACCTGCTGGAAAGCATGTCTGTGGAGAAGGACCTGGGAGTCGTGGTTGACAACAATTTAACCTTGAGTCAGCAAGGTGCCCTTGTGGCCAAGAAGGCAAACAGTATCCTGAGGTGCATTGGGAAGAGTGTGACCAGCAGGTCGAAGGAAGTTATCCTCTCCCTCTACTCTACCCTGGTGAGACTGCATCTGCAGTACTGAGTCCAGTTCTGGGCTCCCAAGTTCAAGACAAGGAACTACCCGAGAGAGACCAGCAGAGGGCTGCAAAGATGATTAGGGTTCTGGAGCATTTTTCTTATGAGGAAAAGCTGAGAGAGCTGGGTCTGTTCAGTCTGGAGAAGAAAAGGCTGCTTATAACTATCTCCAGGGTGGGTGTCAGGAGGATGGGACCAGACTCTTTTTAGTGGTGCCCAACAACATGATAAGGGGTAATGAGCACAAACAGAAACACAGGAAGTTTTGTCTGAATACAAGATGCAACTGCTTTGAGGGTGCCAGAGCACTGGAACAGGCTGCCCAGAGAGGTTGTGGAGTCTCCTTCTCTGGAAACATTCAAACCCCACTGGGACACATTCCTGTGCAATCTACTCTAGGTGAAAGTGCTTTAGCAGGTGAGTTGGACTAGATGATCTGCAGAGGTCACTTCCAACCTCAAACATTCTGTGATTCTGTGAAATAAATAAAGTACAAATTTATTTATTGCCAGCAACCATCTTAAACTATGCTGATCTGTAAATGTTGTTAGAAAAACAGTGTAAAATACTCTAATGTTGTAGTAGAGTCTTACATACATATTGTAGCTGGCATCAATAGTATTTCTGTTATTAGCTTATTTTAGTTCAGCATATGCCCTCTTTGGCTCTGATTCATGGAACCTACCAGTGTGCAGACATGCTCACAGCTGCGTGGGACTTTAATTTTTGCTGATTCAGAGTTTAGTAGGAGGGAAGTGGAAAAAGATATTCCAGACAAGCAGTTTTGACTACTGTTCTACCTGTGCATTTCATCACAAACCTCAAGATTTTAGATTTTTAATAAGCAGACTTAACTACACAGAGCAGCAACTGATTTTTCAGAACCACGGCTTTATCTTAACACAGGTTTTACTTGTAGATATATGTATTTTCTACATTTTTTTCCCTAAAAGTTACCTTTTATTCCAAGTTTTTTCACAGTGTATGAGTTATGATTTTGTTCATTTTAAGAAAGGTTTTACAGTAGCCATCTTTACTATATGTGCATGCTAAAAATAATTTCTTTTCACTGTTTACTATTACCAATAATGTATAAATTTAAATAATAAATAAATAAATAAATTTAAAGCTTTAATATGTTTGAGACACTTAGTGTTTTCTTATGGTCCATAGACTGTCTGTAGAATCCCATGTCAGGGAATTTTGTATTACTATTTAATATAGCCTTATGGAATGGTTCTATAGTTACCTGTAAAACATAGCAGCAACTTCACAACATCTTCGCTTAGGATGATGGAGTTTCTTTTGTTTATGGATTTCTTACCATTTTGAAGATAATACTTCACTGTCAGAGATCTCCTAACACTCATATCCTCATGAAATCTCTCAAAGGTTATTACTAAGTTCTTCCAAAAATAATGTGTCATCAGGTTAATCCTGATAAGCTTTAAGAGTAATGCTGTATGTGAGGCTACAGTTTGCTGAAACAACTGTTTGCATTGCATCAAACTATTCCCTGTTATCAAATGCTTTGCTGCTGTTATTGAATTAGCTTCAAGTGCTGGGCCTACAGTTAGCTGTATGTATGAATTCTGTTAAGGATAAAACATGAGATGTGAAAAATGATTCAATGATTTCGATTTTTTTACTTTTGCCAAATCCAGCAATACTGGAAATGAATTGCTTGTTTCTTGACAGATATTGAGAACATTTAAAATGTGTTTCCACTATGTGCAAGATAAGACAAGAAAACTTAGACTTAGTTGATATTGCTACAGGTACCCTTGGGATGCTGGGGTTCCAATATGTTTTTCACTGTCTTGCCGTATGCTGGGCTACATGCTTGCCAAATTCTTGCCACTGAATTACAGTTTCCTCTCCAGACCTCCTTTTGGAACTGAGTTCTCATTTTTTTTAGTATTTTACTCAGCTTTAGATTAGAGAATGACTCTTGAGGATCAGCAGGCTAATAGCCTACACACCCTGGACGTACTCTGCATCTTAGCAGTTCTGGATGTCTTTGTTGGCCAGGTATGAGTTTAAGTCTCTGGTAAAGTCTCTGTCGTTGCTATATCTCTTCTGCTGACTCCTCAGAGGACTTTGTGTTGGTGATGGAGGCCTAGGCTGCTTTGAGAGCAGCACTGCAGATATAGTCGCTACAGTTGAAATAGCATTTCCCTCAGTAGTTTTGATTTTCCATTAGTGCAGAGACCTCTGGATGCAGAGTGCTGGACTCCCTGGAAAGTTACAGGTCTTTATGGAAGGTCTTTCCTTTGAAGGGATCTATTCCAGGTAAAGGACTGATGAGATTGTCCTTTCTTTCAAAATTGCCTGGATATCCTATGCTCACTTCCCTTCCTCACTCTTCTTCCCCTCACCTTCAGATAGCTGAAAGAAACTTCACAGAATATTTTTAATGTAGAAACAAAAGTGTGTCAGTTAATCTTGAATTTTTTGAAAACTGCCTAATAAAAGACATTTTAATAGCTATAGCTGCAAGATGTACTGCTATATTGTCAGTACTGTGCTACACTGAGGTTTCTGAAGGCACTGCGTTTGAAGAATAAGAATTAACATTGTTTGCACAGATCCTCCCTTTGAAAGGTCACAGAATCACCAGATCGATGAGGTTGGAAGGGACTTCTTGAGATTATCTAGTCTGACAATCTGCTCAAGCAGAGCAGGATCACCTAGAACAGGTTTCTCACAACCACGTCCAGTCAGGTTTTGAAAATCTCTAAGGACTGAGACTTGACAAACCTCTCTGGGAAACCTATGTCAGTGTTTGACCACCTTCACAGTGGAAAAAGCATTTTCATGTGTTTAGGTCGAATTTCCTGGGTTTTGGTGTATGCCCATTGCCTGTCAGGGGGCATTACTGAAAAGAGTTTTGCTCCCTCTTCTCCATCCCCTCCAGTCAGGTATTTGTAGACATTGAGAAGATCCACATGAGCCAGCCTTCTTCTCCAGCCACAGGAGTCCTGGCTCTCTCAGCCTTTCCTCATATGAGGGAAGCCCCAGTCCGCTATTCATGTTTGTGTCTCTGCACTGAGCTAGCTAGATTTGCTGGTACTGTTCCTTTTGAAAGTATGGATTTAATTAGACAAAGTTTGTAGGTCTGCTTCTGATTTGTAATGCCATTGACCTTACCTCACCCTCCAAGGGAATTTTTTCATGCCGTATTTTTTTCACTTTCTCCAACAATCCTGTTTTTTCCAGGTCTACCATTTAGAAACATAGCTACTTTTTGCTTTGCATCTTGCCTTTCTTCTGCTGTCAGGTTGTGGTGGGGTTTTTTTAATGAATGACCTTCAACACATACTTGTTTAACTAGGGGTTTCATTTTGTTCCTTCTTAAGTCCCCAAAAAATTGCAGAGAATAAAACATGGGCAGATTTCACAAGGAAACAAAAAAATAATAGTGAATTTAAAAGTTTGAAAAAAAAATCATGTACTAGTCACATCTGAGTGTAACCATCAGCTACAAATCCATTGTACAGTTCTAGTTCACTAAATTAAAAATTTCTTTACAAAAATATTACCTGAACTCAGACTGCTTTTCTTGTTGCTCATTCCTTATTCGTATCCCTGGTGATGAATTTGGAGAGTCTTCAAGGAGAGTTGCTTAACTAGGATGCTTAAGGCATCAGGAAGACATTCTGCCTAACCTCAATTAGTTTTGTTCTGTTTTTTCTTGCTTGAGTGGTATTATTATCATTGCTTCAGGGGAAGGAAAAAAAAAAAAACACAGCATAGTGACAAAGGTAATTAATGCAATAAATGTTGCAAATGTTAAGCCTTCATAGCTAAAAATTTTCTCTTGTGATCATTTATTTTCAAGATAGCAGTAGTGTAGTGGAAGAATGTTTATACTGCCCAATGGCATCCTCATCTTAATTTCAAATTCAGAACATTTGAGTATCCTCAAAATGAAGAAAACCTGTGTTTCTTATCTGCCACTATAAACCAGAAGTACTTCACAGGGATGTCATGGGACAAAACTTCTGCATGGACACTTCTGAAATTATTTGTGACAATCTTTTGAACTTTATTTCATCTTCTAGCAGTAGTCCCTCCTATAATGGTCTTTTCACTTCTGGTAATATGCAGCTGCTAGAACAATTTCATTTTCTGCATATTTAACTTGAATGTTTGAAATTAAATAATTTTATATGCATGCTCTGCAAATAATATAGTTGATTATACCATTGACATGTATTCAGAAGAACAGATATTTTAAAATATGTTTTGCTGATTATATTCTATTGTATTACTTTATTTTTTAATAAATTAATAAAATTAGCTTTTGGTTATTCATTTCAGACACAGCACTATTTTTTCCATCCTTCACTGGAAATTCTTATTTGGAACTACCTTTTCTGACATCTGTATCTGAGACCAGGACTGCATCTGGGCAGGAAACAAGCAATCTGATGACTCTGTACTTGACAGTGAAAACAACTGCTCTAAATGGGACAATTCTTTACAGTGAGTACCAATGATACTTGAAGTTAAGTATCAGTTCTAGCTCCTTCAGGTCCCTATTAACTTCAGTGTACATCAGCTGGCATTTTCTATTCAGCAGCAAAATGAGTCATTAAAATGCAGTAGAAGCCTTTTGGTATTCTAATGCATGATGCATTATAAAATTTGAACCATCATTTTTTGTGTTCCTCTGGAAAATTCTTTAATTTATGACTCATTGAGCAAAATATAAGTTACAACTGAAAATGCTGCTTCCTGAGAAGAAAGAACACAGGAAGTGTATGACACTAGTAATAAGTGTTACAGCTCTAAAATAAAAACATTGAAGAGGTTTTGGTCAATTTATTACAGAAAAACAACTTCTCCATAGTTAGTTTGAGACTCACTTTTTATTATAAATATGATCTTGGTTCCAAAGATTTTTTTGACTTGCACAAGTATCTTAAGTTCTGCAAATCTGCCATATTTCAGAGTATTTACTGTGATTTCACACTTCAGAGGATTCCTTTGTGGTCCCCAGAGAATATATGTGCAAACTTGGATGTATGCATATTAATATTACAAAGGAATGTTGCTTCTTGCCTGCATATTTCATTCCTCAGTATATGGCATGAACTTCTGAGACAGCCTGCTTTTCGCTAGTCAGCAAGAAAAACAGGCTTCTCTGCCAGTTGAATATTTCATTATATGTATTTAGCTCATAATTTCTATCAAATGGAAAATGAAGGAGGTGAGGTGGTTTCTTCTTGAGCTCATTAAGAGCTAGAAAAGTATGTTTGTGCAATCTATGTGGTAGATTTACTCCAAAAAGCCAGGAGCATTCTCTGTTCACTGCCACTTCCTAGAGTCTGCACCAAGAAATCGTGTTGGTTTAATACAAATTATTTCCTTCAATTTTTGTTATTTTTATATTAATCTGAAAGTATTATATGAGTTCACCTGCACTACATAACTATTTATGTCAGAGTTAAAAATAATATAAACTTCATGTTGTTATTTAATTACGTCTTTTGTTATTACCTGTATGACATATTCTTTAGATGTAAAACACCGTAGCACCAAATTGAACATTTATGTTAACTTCTTATCAAAATGCTATGTTGAATACTTCCATGTTATAGATGGGCTGTTGGCTGCAGCTGCCTAAGCTACATGGCTGCAAGATTTGCTAAGAATCATGGATAAGTGGTGGTGTGGCAGTTCTTTATGTTGAAGTGTTTTATACTTCTTAGTTATTTCAAGAGGAGTTATATGTCGTTCAAGAGAAGTTCCTGGAAGTACTTTAAATGCCCAATATATTCAATGATTTTGTTTGCCTCCTCACTGCAAAGTAGTTAGCTTCCAGCCAAAGTTAAAATCCAACATGGGAGTTTCTTTGCCATTCTCAGGAGGAAGTGATGTTTTCTGAAAACTTGGAGAAGCAAACTGTACTCCTACAACCAGAGCCAAATTTGTTTCTATCACTGCTTATTGGAAAAGATCTTATCATAGAATCATACAATTATTTTGATAGGAAAAGACCCTCAAGATCAGAGTCCAACCGTTAATGTAACACTGTCACTAAACAGTGTTTGGATCTGAAAGTAGCAAATTTACAAAGCTTGGGAGATATGGGGTGGGAGTAGCTTTGAAACAGAATTTGCAATGCTGAATGCTGTTGGCCTAGTTTACAACTCAGCCATGTTTGATCTTCACCTGGTTTAATTTAATTTGTAGTGTGATATACATCCAGTTATATAACAACCATGGAGTTAAATCACAGGAAAAAAAAAAAAAAAAAGAGTAATTTTCAACTTATAAAATAATTAAACCATTCAAAACTTACACATAAATAAATTGTAAATGCTTAAATCTCACTATCATAGGGTAATTATCGCTTCAATTTTTACCTAAATTAATTTCATCCCAATTGCATAGAATTATTACTCCTCAATTTTATCTTGAATCTATATTTGTCTTATATCTGAATTCTCATACTTTCCCTGCACAAAAGTTAGAGTTTCTCTTAGTTAGAGACCCTAGTTCTTGGCACATGCAGAGATTCATTTTTCCTTAAGTTTTCATGAGTTCTAGTACCTCTTACTTATTTTGACAAAGTATGTGTGTGCCTTAAAAAACTTCTTTGAGGGTTTCCGTTTTCTGAGGTCAGAGTACCTCACTTTCCATTTCCCACTGACATACCTTCTTCTTGACTTCCATAGAAATACTAAGAAATATTTGCATTCCAGTTTTGCTTTCCAGATTCTTGCAACAAAAAATAAAAATGATTGACTGGAATTTCAGACAGTTGAAACATTTTCTCTGATTTTGATTACCTGACTTGAATTATTGGTCTTATAATATAAAGTATTCTATTTTCTAGATAGTGTATTTATCCTGCATCCAACCTAATAGCTGTTCAGCTCTCCTGTCATGCATTCTATGGAAAACTCTTAATACAGTATTTCTGAGGTGTTTACAGCAGTTTTATTACAGCAGTAATTGAGCACTTCACCTTCTTAAAAACATTTATCTTTGCACTTTCTGGAAAGATAGTGTGGTGTTAGTGGAGAACCATGCATTTGTTTGCTTTCCAGTTATCCATGTCTGAGACCTTCATGGACTGTGTCACAAGTCTCTCCTTGTCCCTTTATGCACCCAGAGAGAGGGAAGAAGGGAAGGTCAGGATGCAGTGGTATGAGTTTAGTTCTAACCCTGACACTGAGCTGGGACATCTCCAGCTTGGGATCATTTTTACCTGATTACTAGCACTCATTTTACTCACTTTTTCTTGTTGGTTCCCAGTAACATGTGGTACTTACAGTCCCATTCCCCTTGTTACCCCTAAAACAGAATTTTACCTGACTTCTAAGTTTTCACTCTTTTAGTGATCAATAGTTTTTTCTTCTGGTTAGGTTTCTGCTAAGATTGAAAAAAAAAAAAAAAAGATCTCTTCCTGGCTTTTGAACACAGACTCAAAAAGTAGTGGAGGACTGCATATTTTGTAGAACTCTGATACTTTATTTAATATTAGTTATAGCTTTGCTTTACATTTTTACTTAGTCTTCCTCAGGATTTGGTCCACTTTCTATAGCACCAGTTTCTTTCCCTTATTTTTGCTCTTTGGCTCTGTGTCTCTTTGGTAATTAAATGCCTTTTCAAATGATGTTAATGTTTGCTATGATTGTCCATATCAATATCCTTATTTAGTTTTACATGAGTGTAAAATGCAATATTTAATACATTTGTGAAATAAATATCTCTTCAGTGTCTTGTGAATGAATACTACGTGCATATACAGATTATCCAGAATTCTGTAATTTATCATTTCTCTGTGCATGCATAAGCTCTTCTGTAGTTCTGTCAGATGAACATTATATCTTTCATGAGTTCATAGGCTCCCTTTGTTCTTCCTTCATCCCTGTGTTTTGCCCCTTCTCTGTCTTCCGTTTTCCTTTCTAACAACTTCAAAAGAGAAACTGCTGTTGTCAGCTGTGCTCCTTTTCATAGTAGTACAACTCCTGCTTCTGCTGCTGCTTTTTTGAAGCTGTGCTACCATCAAACATCTGAGAAACGAACTGTCAGCAGAAATTTGTCTTGAGGCAAGTGCACTCACTAGGTACAAGAACTACAGAATTATAAAAAAGGGCTAACATTCCTGAGGTTTTCGTATTCTGTTAATATACTGATGATAGCACTAGGTCCATATTTAAGGTTGCAATAAGTTTCACACACTCATAAAGCAAAAATTCTCTTGTCATTGTCGAAAGAATTTTTCAAAATATGAAGAAAATCACAGTGATTGTTGCAGGTGTATTTTACTAGAAAATAATTACACATTTTGTAGTTGGTTTTCTTTGTTTTTTAAATTAGTCCACTTTCAAGTCATTCATTTTACGAGCACACCTGATTTTACCAGGTTGTGATGAGGTTACATCTGTTTCTCTGGCAGATAATCACTAAACATTTAATTACAGTGGGAATTCTCAGAGAAGATGCTTTTGATGTACAAAGGGATTTGAATCAGAATTATTTGAAGGCCTAGAATATTTCAGAATTATTTGAAGGCCTAGAATATTTAAGTCGGAATCTTAAGGGAAAATGTATAAGGATTAAAACTTGTATTTATCTTTACCTAATACAGCAGCCAGTGAGGATCAAAAAAGGAGTTCTGAACCTTCTCCACTTGTTCATATTGATGTGTCTTAAGATAAAGAGAAGTGAACACTTAAAAGTACTCATGTGTTATTGTAATATGTTTAGCAGTTAATGCAAGTACACATGTATATGTCTAAAAATGTATATTTAAGAAAAATAAAATCTGTGTATACAGAAAACAAGCCTACTTACTGGCAAACTGATAGGCAGAATACGAGAATCATTAACTGTGCTGGATGTGTCACTTTGCTAAATCTTGCCATGATGTTGTATGCATTTTCCTATTTAATGCCTTTATAAGCAAGGGTTTTAACCCTTTAAATGGTTGGTTGAGAGTAACAGATACTAAGGACTAAGTGTTGTTTGTAGAGGGTACCAAAAATAGATTGTTAAAAACATGAGGAAAGAAACAGGATGTGATTTATAGAAAATTACTACATGTGTTTGAGGCAAAGAATCAATCCAAGAAGCACTGGTTTGCACATTATTTTGAATAGATTGTAAACCATCTCTGTTTTAACAGAATCATAGAATAGTTTTAGTTGGAAGGGACCTGTAAAGCTCATCTAGTCTAAATCCCTTGCAATGAGCAGGGACATCTTCACCTAGATCAGGTTGCTCAGAGCCCCATCTAGCCTGACCTTAATACAAAGGCAAATGTACTTACCTTCTTAATAATGTTTTCCCTAATTATTTCAGTATTTATTATATTTAAGAAGGATACAAATGTTAACAGTTGATGGACTAAAAATGTCTGGACTTCTTTTAGTTACCTTCCCTTTAAATTATTGGCAGAATGTGAAGAGACTTTTCTTTAAATATGTAATGAGAGGAAAGTTTGAAAATATACACATTTATTACATTTGTGCCAATAAAGATTAACCATCATTTGAGAAATATTTCTTCATTGAGTACAGTATGCATTCTTAGAATGTTTTATTCTATTCCTTATTGATTTTACTTTTTTGCATGATTTAATTTTATCAACATGTCAAAGCAAATTGTGGTATTTAGCCACAAAGCAAAATAAATTACAAACAGTCATAAAAAACTGATACAGTTATAAAGTTTTACTTTGTCATTTTCACTTTTAACAGAGTCAGCATAATGCTGTTCACAATCCCTTCAAGGACAGATTGTTTAACTTCTACTATATATGGAAGTCTATAGCTTCTGACAATTGGATTTCAGATATCACAGCCCAAGTTTATAGCATTCCTTAAGGACACTAGCTCCTGTTTCATAAGTTGTGCACTTGAATTATTCTCCTGTGCTCTCAGAAGCTCTGTTCCCCAGATCTATCCATATTCCACTTACCCTCCTAAAACTAAAGATGGGCTTATTCAGTCATAGTCTATTTGTGTGTTGTTTCGGCTGGCGTTCTCCAGGAGAGCAGTGCACAGTATCCTTCCTCTGTGTCCACATATGTTTTTGCCTAATACATCTTCTTCCCATATCCCAACTGGAATTTAAAACACTAGATAGACAGCTATTTGAGCCTAGTGGCCACTTGCCTGCCATCACACTGACATGTAGCCTTCAGGCCTTCACTTTCCTGTGAAAGAATGGTTGCTGAGATCTCATTTCTGTGACCTGATCTCCTCACACAATCTCTGCTAAGGTCAAGGTGAATGACTTCCAATATCCAACAACATTTTTACTCATATGGTTCCTAACCTCTGTCTGTTCCCAGAACCAATGTAACCCTCCCACCACTCACCCACCAATATAACCCTCCTCCACTATCCCAGACCAGTTGCCAAGCCCAGCTTGGCACTCTTTGAAGTGATGCCTGAAGTTTCTTGATAGCCCATGCATTAATGTGACTGACAAGTTTGGTTTCTTACCATTGTTTCTGTTGCTCTTTGTCACCTGTGTGTTTTGCTTATTGCCTTCCCCTTTTCCCTATCACTTTTCAGGGTCCTAGATCAGATAATCTTACTGAAATAAGTATTCGCACACTCTGCATGACCATACCAGTTAGTGTAACCCACTGGGTTTGGTTCTTGTTACTATCTTCGTTCATTGGCCAGGTTTGTGCTTCAGCACATTTTGGTTTCCCTGTTTTCCTTGTCGTCCCATTTGACAAGGTTGTTGATCAGATAGCCATGAGGAAGCAAATATTCTCTCCTCCCACATATCCTCATAAAAAGTTTATTTGTATGGTATATGTGTTGTGTGTTGTTTCTCAACTCAGCTACAGACAATGGATAGGAGATGTGCTCTAGGCAGGCTGGAGAATTGGACATAGAGATAATTCTGGAACTCAAGGTTACAGGTTTCCTAAATATTATGATTCTGGAAGTTAAGAACATAGTAATATTATGTTCAAATACTGCTGAACAAATATATGCAGTAAATTCAATTTCATGACCTAGCTATTGAGTCTTTTTTACTTAAAAATAATAAAATACATTGCAAAAAAAACAGGCTAACATTTTAACAGTTTGTCTTAAAGGCAAGAAAAATCCTAAACAGGAACTGTGGCTTACCTTCTCTGAGAAGCAAAGACAGTTAAATTCAGAGGGCAAATTATAATAATTTAAAAATATCCATGAAAAGGTGTCAGTTCTTTTTTTAGCAGATGAGCCATATGCCATTCATCATTTAAACAGAAAGATTTTATTGTAATATTTACATTACGCTACTTAGTGGAAGTGAAAAGAAAATTTTTATTCTTAGTTTGAACTGCAGTATGTCTGATGCTTTGTAGATAGCAATTATTCTTCTCATCAGGGCTGAAATGTATCATTAATTGGGAAAGGTGAATTTTTCATAATCTTTACAGAGATTATAAGAAAGAGATGTTCTCTTATTTTTGTTTTGTGTAAAATGGTTGAAAAGCTGAAAGAAATAGTAAATCATGGTATTATAGTATTTTTGTGATTACCTCTGTCACCTTAATGATACTGCTGAATATAGAGAGATGGGGCATCTACCACCTCCTTGGGTGACCTGTGCCAGTGTTTCACCACCCTCACTGTAAAAAAATTTCTTCCTCATGTCTAGCCTGAATCTCCTCTCTTCTAGTTTAAAACTATTCATCTTGACTTAAGGCAAAGATCTCCATAGGTTTTATGAAACTACAGCTTTAGAAAAGTAAATTTTGTCTTCTGCTTATTTTCTTTTACTTTGACCTGTTATCAGCTGTTGTTAGAGTGTAATTTTATTCTCACAGTCACTCAAGCAGAGTCCTGTATATGGACAGAAGAATCCCCAGTGTCACATAGGCATTATGACTATTGATGGCATTCCAGTAGTGTGGAATAGTTTTGGAAGGTCCTACACTTTCAGAAGTGTGACTGTCTCCCATTTTTTTTCAAAGCTAGTGAAAAGAATTTTGGAGAACAGTTTCTTCACTTGTATCTTGTGGAGGGAAGACCAACAGTTCGATTCAGCTGTGGAAACTCTCAGAACATTCTAACTGTTTCTGTCAACGAATCCATTAGCAAGGGTATACTCATCCCTATCACAGTAAGGTAAGAACTTACCACTTTCGTATGCTCAAGTTTGAGTCATGTATATTGACCAATAAAGTGCAACCTCGTTTTTTGGACAATAAAAAGCTTTTTTGACAAGGTAGTGTCATTGACTGAAAATAAATTTTAGCTCACACTGGTTAGTTCAGTCCTTTGGACTGAATTGTTCAAACTGCAGGTATTTTTACAGATAAACATGGAACCAGTTTGAGAATTGCAACCATTTAAACCTAACATTGGAGGTTACAAATGGGTAACTCATAATTTATGCTTATTAATTTACACACTGAATAAACTAGATTTGTCATTAAAAATATAGTGCTAAATATAAGACTAATTTATTGCTTAATTTTAAGATGAGAAATTAAAAATGGGCAGACTAACATCTTGCAATGCAGTAAGCTGTCATATCCACATATGCAACTGTACTGTCAGCAGTATACAATGGTGGCTGATCAGTACTGTGATTTTTTTTCATCTAGTACGCACAATAATTCACAGAATAGTTAACTTATAATTTTGGAAAATGTATTGATATCATGCCTTGGTAATGGATTAATTCTTTTCCACTCCTGGAATTTCATATGTGCAAGTTAGGAAAAAGGTAAGAATGAAATGTAGGTGTTGTGTTAAATTTCTATTAGTAACATTAAAATAGCAGTGAAGTATTTAATGTTTACTTTAATAATATTTTAGGAATCATTCTGACACCCTTATAAAATTTCAAGCTACCATGATTAATATTTTATTTTATTTTTTTGCATAGTTAAATAATGAGAGCTAATTCCTGCACCTGAACTGTAAGCATTTGTGATGTAAGGGAACTTATTACACAAGCTATTAAATAAAAGGTAGTTTTAGCTACAACCATTTTTGTTGTTAGAGAATGGAATATGAAGGAGACTGCAAAAGTTTGCCTGACACAGGCATGTAAGAGTTCTCAAAGTACCTTCTTACTACCAGAAAAGGCATATAAAAGCATCATCTGAAGATTTTTGTATTTGTCTTCTGAACTGCTTCTGTATGCTGTAAATGTTGAGAAATTCTAAAATGCTGCTCATACCAGGAGGCTTGAGGGGTTCAGTACATAGAGTAGATTGGTATGGGGAGAAGACACTGTGTAAGCTTTTTTGTTTAGATTTTATGCTCACCCTATAGGCTTCACCATATTTTTTTGAAAACAAAGTCATTGGAATATAAATATAAAACCTCTTTTCAATATATAGAAGATTAAATAATCTATCATTTAAGAAACTGTTTCATTTACATCTTATATTCTCAGCCACAGGTCTGTACATTGTTACTCTTGCACTCCATTTTAAAAAGTTTTTTTCCCCTTTATTCTATATGAGTATTAATACCTTGTACTAATGAAGCAAAGTCATATACATTCAAAGATAATTACTTGTTTTCTAGCAGTATATTAATGTTTTAACATTTTTGTACAAATTGTAAATGTATATAAAAGGTACAAATAAAATTCTGTCCTTCCTCTCCCTATGGGCCAGCAGATAACTTTTTTTTTTTTCTCTTAGAAGGTGTGATAGAAGTATAGAGCACAATCCTAACAAACAATCATAAATATGTTTTTTAATGTCAAAGGCTACTCTTGTGTGAGATATTGGTCAGGTAATCGTCTGCACTTTATTAGCTGTTATAGCATTGTCTCTGCTTCATAAGATTAAGACATTAAAATGCAGCACAGATTTCAAAGTCTGATAATATCTTAACAAGTACAACTAAATGGCGTTGTCAAGATTGATTCTAGTTATAGAGTTCAAGTTCATTCTGAAAAATTAATTTGTTTTCCTCCTTTTTACCTTAAAATTAACACCTATATATTTATGGCTTCATTCTCCATGTTTTTACACTAAAAAGTAATGTCAGTTCAATTTACACATTACCTTTGTTTACTTGAATTTATGCTACTATCTTCAAAATGGGAGCATACTAAATAACTTGCAAGGTGTGTTGTAGGCTGCAACTGGTGGGGATTTACATGCATCTGAGTTTATGGGCTTGGCCTTCAAAATGACTAGTGATTATTCTTGTGAGTCCTTGTAAAATGTAGAGAAAGCAGTATATCCTTCACCAAGCAGCAATAAAATTGTAATCCTTCAGCAATCATCCTTAACCTCTGCCAAAGAAAAAAGCAAACTTGACAAGGCGTTCGTGGCCCCCCAAGATCTTGTACCATAGGCTGTGAAATATTAATCCGTGACAAAACTGTTGATTTGTGTTCTCATAGAGGCTTTTGAAGAGAGATAACTCTATCTGTATGTTTTACCTGCAAAATTAATGAGGTTTTTCTCTCTGTAATGTAGGAAAAGAGATGAAGACTGAAGTAAATAACTGTTTTTGTTACTGTTTGAGAATACTCAAATTGGGAGACAATATTTCTGTTAAGTTTGACTTTGAATAAGGCTATAAGATCATATTTGTCAGATATTCCAGTTCTGGATGTAACTATGGCTCCAGTAGATAAAAAGTATAATTTAATACAACCAATAATATCTGTAGAAGCAGATACTAATCTTCTCAAACTTTTTCTTTCTAAATCTGACATATACAGGAAGCAAATATATCCCCATAGTTTCTACTGTCTATATGATTAGTGTCCTTAGATACAGCTATTTCTTTTAAACCTGATGAAGATTAGATGAGTTTTAAGTGTTCAGTCATTGCCTCTACAGCCCTAGTGAAACAACAGCTTCATAGAAAAAAAAAAAAAAAAAAGAATTCTGATGGCTTACTTTTTTACCTTGCCTAAAGAAACCTGTTTCAGTCCACTTTTATTCTTTGTTTCCATTTCTGTTTATTTTAGAATGATGCGATTGCTAGTTTTGAAAATGTGTATTTGTTTGGGTTTACTTTTTTTGTGATTTCATAATTGAGATTGTATTGATCTTTTCAGTTAAAGCTGTGAGCACATACTTGAGATGTAGTTTGGATTGCTTTTATGGATTTGTTCCATAAAACTTTTCATTTTGTGTGTGGGTTCTGAAATGCATTTGCCTGGTGCAAAATCAGCTATATGTTATTTGTGGTTAAAGTGATGTGACTGTCACTGGGGCCAGATGACCTTTCTTCAATTCATTGGCTGAAAGAAAGTAACTTTAACAAGCTGAGATAATTTCACCAGGATTTTGATATTTCTAGGTAGTGAGATGGATTTTATCTTTTAGAGTAGGAATACTGATTTATTTTTTTTTAGGTGTCTTTATACTTTCTTCTCTAAATGATAATTTTTTCAATTATATTTCCTTAAGAAGTTTAGATTGTCCATTCTAAACAGTGATGGGAGACACCAGATTCTTTTCTGTTTGGAAGATCCTTGACAACCATTAATTAAAATCTTGCCTGTATAGGATAGCGTCACTCCTTTGCATCTTATTTACCTGCAGAATTGCCAGAATTTTGCTGCAGAATTTAATGAATGTACTACCCATCCCCACACAGCTTTATCATTGTATTGTGCACATAAATATTTCATGTATCTTCTAAGTGAATGTATTGAATGTAATTGTTTCCAGTTTTCTGTCACACTTTAATTAGTGGTATGGATTTAAGTGCTTACTTGTGGCTGAGAAGAGAACATGTAGCTGTCCATAAAAGCATTTATTTGTTAAATAAATTATTCTGTTAATGTTGTTTTGCCAGCTCTAGCCTAGACCATGCAGTTGTACAGAAGCTGCTGAAGTTTATTATTTCATCTTCATACTTAAAAAGCAGATAACTCATTCTCAACTGTGAAAGTCCTAAACATGTTTTTGTACATCCACTTGGAGACTTTGGCAAGATGTTATGCACTGACTGCATGTCCACTTTTTTACCTACACTTCCACTTCCTCCATTTCCACAGAAGAGGCAGTTGTTTGAACTGATCTTACAAAGTTTTTTTTGCATGTGCATTCTGCAAATGTGTTTTTAAAAAGAATATGTAAATCACCATCCATGCAATCTGTTGACTCATTTTGAGTCATGGGGTTGTCATCATTCCAGAGATATGTATGTTTTCACATTAGTGCATACTTTTAAGTCAGCATTTTATTAGTATTTACAGATGCTGGGTGTTCTGCATAGTGTGCAAGTATTACTGAAAATCACATTAAATCAGTAAAACAAAGAATTAATAGTTCTGATGTTTTGCTATTGTTTCCAGCATTAGCAAATTACCTAGGAATACAGGAATTTTTTGATTGACAAATTGGAACAACGGAGCAGCTGTTTGTAAATGTTAGTGGCTTTGTATCTGAACAGATATATAGTGTAGCCTATATTTGTGATGTGTGGAAAACATTTTGCTGTCTTCAAATACTCCTAAGCTTCCAACATAATCAATTATGTGATGAAAGCAAAATGAAAAGGTGTTTTGATAGATAACTTTAGCCAACTTGATGCAATATTGCCATCATCATCCCTCAGTCTGGGAGAGATTTAAGAATTGTTATTCTATCCTATGAATTTATAAATTGTTAAAGAAAACACATTTAGACGCGGCTTTGAAATGGAATATCTTGCATACTGTATATTTATTTTTGAATTTTAAGTCAGCACATGTATTAGTCATACTCATATGGATGTTGTGTTGTATAAAACTGGAAATGCTGTAGGACATTGAGTAGACTTAATAAATTTTGAATTATAGTTGGTTTCACTTTTAGAAGAACTGTATATACAACTATACGTATTTATATTTACTGCATTTTCAATAGAAATCACAAATCATGATAACTCAGCATAAGTCTTAATGGGACGAAATCTAAAAATGGCTTTCATGGAAGTTATTTTCCCCTGAAATTATCTGCAGTTGATTACAACTTAGCAGGCCTTGTAAAAACAGTAATGGACTCAGTTTGTAATGTATATTTATTTCATAAAATTATAACCACATTTGCCACTATGAGGCAGGAAGGTTTGTACAATGTATGCCCGTATAACATTTGTTCTCTGAAAACCTTAATCTCAGGTCCATCAATCCAGCTGTTACAGTTTTATGTAGATAAATCACTACATGTGTTATTTAGTCCCAAAAACAGTCCCATAATAAATGCATTACATCAAACTAATGCATATAAATTCTTGTACATGCAATTAAAATTGACCACTTGATGGAACATTAAAGGCAACCAGTTAAATTATTCTGTGTGGCCTGCTAGCTGAAATGACTCAAATAAGAGAATGGATTCTCATAAAGAGCATAGAAAAGGTTAGTTTTTAGTTTCATTTATATTTCAGATTTTGTGAACAGAACATTAATTTAGAAACATATGTCACTTTCTGAAACAATTTTCTTTGCTTTCATTCAGCCACAGTATTCAGTATTTCATCAGTAATCTGTCAAAGCCAACAAACCAACTGCTGTGGCAATTCAAGCTCATTAGCTACTGACTTGAAGAGCAGATGTTTGAATTCCTATACCCTTCATGCTCTGGCTTAGACTAGGTCATCTTAGATTAACTGACCTTACAGGAATATCTCAAGAATGCAGAAACACAGAATCACATCATTGTTTAGGTTGGAAGGAACTTCTTGAGGTCATCCTGTCCAAGACTTCTTCTCAATAAGGGTCACATAGAGCACGTAGGACCAAGTTCAGTCAGGGTTAGAATATCTCAAAGAGTCTCCAGTGCCTTACTCATCTTTGTGGCCTTTTGCTAAAGTCGCTTCTGTAAGTCCATAACTGTCTTGTACTGAGGAGCCCAAAACTGGATACAACATGCCAGATGTGGTCTCACCAGTGCAGAAGAGAGGGGGGAAAATTACCTTCTTGGACACAAAGGATAATCTTGCCAGTAAAAACAGAGGTAAAGAAGGCACTGAGTATCTCAGCCTTTTCCAGTCCTTTGTCAGCAGATCGACTTCCCTGTTCAGCAGTGAGCTCACATTTACCGGTCTCCCTTTTGCCGCTGATATTTTTGTAGAATCCTTTCTTGTTGCTCTGCATGTCGTTTGCCACAATTAAGTACAGGTCAGCCTCAGTTTTCCTAACCCTATCTCTGTAAGATCAGACAGCAACTCTATACTCTTCCTGAATCCCATATTTTCATGCCTTGTGCACTTCCATTTTATGTCTGAGTTCAATTAGAAGCTCCTTGTTCACCCATGCAGGCCTCCTGCTGCATTTGCTTAATTTCCTGCTTGTTGGGATGGACCTTTCTTGAGGTTGTAGGAGGTGATACCTGAATACCAACCAGATCTCCTGGACCACTCTTCTCTTCAGGGCCTGATCCCTGAAGAGACCAAAGTCTGTTTGCTGACATCCAGGGTTGTGCTCCCACTTTTTGCTTTGCTCCGTCCTCCTAGGATCCTGGTTTCTACCATCTCATAATCACTGCAACTAAGGCTGCTTCTGACCTTCACACCTCCAGCCAGTTCTTCCTTGTTTCTGAGTATCAGGTCAGGCAGAGCACCTGCACTTATTGACTCCTTGATCACCTGTGCCATGAGATTGTCAGTGCACTCTAGGAATCTCCCAGATGGCTTAAGTCATGCTTTATTGTCCTTATAGCACACACCCAGGTGGTTAATAGCTCTGATTCTAGTCTGAAAATTCTGCATCACTGTCTTAATTGGGTCATGACCAGATTGATTGCTTTGTTCCATTATGAAAGAACTGTAGATCCCGTTGGATTTGGTGATTTTTGTCCCTTCAACATGGGCAAAGCCAAGTAGAATACACACACTAAATGGTATTTCTACTGTAAATGTTTGCAGACAACTGTCTTATTAGTTTCATGCAGTAATTACTGACTTAAGAATTATCTTCTTACACCTTCTTTTTTTTAATGCAGTTATCCTCAACATAGATAATTCACTGAGCTTTTTATGGCAAATGTGCTAAGGGGAGGACAGAAGCGCCATGTGCTCTGGCCATATTTTTTTTTTTCTTTTCACTTGAACAATGTGATTATTAAGAATGCAATTATGATGTTATATTGATTTTTATAATTTCTAGCTGGATAGATTTATTCTTATCTGAAATTGAATTTCCATTATTAACTGATTTTTGGATGATTTATTCCAAAGTGGCTCACCATAGTATATAAAGTCGCGATATTTTCATCTTCCCATTCATAATATGTCATTCAACTTCTATCTCAGATAAAAGAGCTAAATCACTATAGCAGTGATATTTGCTGTGTTTTCTTATTTGCAAGCTAAGGAGCTGCAGCAGATGTCATTTGAGTATGTACAAGGATGTGTAGTCCAGAAGCTAAAACAACTGATTGAAAACAATGGACTGAAGGAGTGAAGCAATTCTGTTGCTAGATGTGAGTTTTCTTTAGTATCTTTCAAATTACATTCATATCAATATAAATTTTTAAATGTGAACTGAGTAACATAGTGCAGCTTTGTCACCTGCCTTTCCTGAAGTCATAGGCATCCCGACCTCTTCTCATAGTTGTGCTGATAACCACATCATACTTGAAAATAATAATGAAGATTGATATTCTGAGTTTTGTCCACTATTTTTATTGTCTTTTTATCCTAAAATAAGTCAAGCATATCAGTAATGTCCCTCATACCCTGAATTTCATTGCTGTCAACTATTGATTGTAAAGAAAACTCAAATTATTCAATACAGCGTATTTTTCTCACTAGAATTGAAATGGTAGAGGAATAGGACTAATGAGGGGTGCCTATAAACTTTGTCATATCAATATTCACATGTTTGAACAAGAACAGATTTTTTTAATGACCATGTTAATCTCTAAAGTATATTCAGTATTTTATTACTACCCATATTACATATATGTTGGTAATTAGATATGTGAGTAGTTTTTCATGCTATAACCTTAACAAAGCATGGCTAAACTGTTGAATACTTCAGAACATTCAAACACCTTCCTGTTTAGCAACCCCTCTTATCAAAAGTGACACAAATAAAAACAAGTGTAATTTTCAAAATCAAGAATAACCAGAAAACCTAATTTTCCAAAGAAAGCACTAGAATTAATCATTACATTAAAGAAACAGTTTCAATGCACTGTTGATCATTGCAATAATTATTTATTACTTTCTTAGTGACTGATGTTGCTAATAACAGTTATTAACTTATGTGATTTTACTGAAGCTCTGTGTCACAATTTACTTGGTGTCCTAAAGGCAATGAGCTGTGGATTCATCAGAATTAAGGTATACGTTATAAAACATAATGAATGCACATTTCATTACCTTTTATTTTTAGATTTGCCTTTGTACCAAATGCATTCCAATTTTGAGAGAATCTCTGTATTTCTGCAAGGAAAATATACAAGATTAAAGTTCTAATAGTCTGCATAGCCCAATTCCTGTTTTCTGGATATATCTGCTTTGAAAATTATACAATTTGCCTTTCAGCGATGTTACAGCTAAAGCATTTGTAAGTGTTCTTTTTGTTATATCGTGGAAATGCTAAACTACATTTAACCTAAATTTCCAGAATTTTGCTAAGCTCTTTCAAACTCTCTCTTCACGTATTAAAGGAGACGCTACTTTAACAGTGCACAGTAATCCTTTCAAGTGTGCCATAGTAGTTTTTTTCCTGTGTGCTGCATAAAGCTTTATATTCAAAGTAGAACTGATGTGATTGTTTACTCGCTGCAATTTCTGCTCCATGATCTGATGTGATTCACTTTTTCATTTTCCTGTGGCTGAGAGAGACTGTGTGAAACAGGTAGTAAAGATTTCAAAATACTTGGCTATTCCCTCTGTTCTAGGGAAGAAGCAGGATGCAGAGCCCTTTTGATCTACTTAGAAGGAAGAACAGTTCATTCATACATTATAGTTGCCACAGAGGCACCCCAAAGTTAATTTAGGTGGACAACAAGTTCCAAATAGACTTTATTCTGGCTGGAAAAGTGCAGCCAATAAACCGACTAGGAACAGGGCTTATACAATTAGTTAGCACTCCAACAACATAAAATACAGGTTCAGATATCAGTTGAGGAGATTATTGAGGTACAGCAAAACAAGAATAATGAGGATCCATAGCGTGCATGCACACACTCACAAGAAACAAAACAGAGACCTCTGACTCCAGGGTACCTACAAGAAATAATCACTTGCCTGGGTTAGGCAAGAACTCATGCTTGCCTGGTTAGGCAAGGACTCATTCAAGGATATATCCAATAAATTACTACTCACCAAAGCAGGAGGTGAGGCACTCTCAATCCCAGGAAGTTTCCTTAGATGGTGTCACAGTCTAAGGAGAGGGCTCCAGTTCACAGAGAAGACCACTCCAAAGGGTGCCTTCAGCAGATACCGTATTTTATAGTCTGGTCAGATCTGGCTGTGGGCATTACAACATGGTCCAGAAGCTTTACAGCTACTCTGGGCACCTCCTTTGCTAACAGCCCTGTCAGTTGACTCAGTGTCCCATTAAGGACCTGGTCAATTGACTGAGGGTCCAACCCCTCCTGCCTCACCAGCAGGTGGAGTCACCCTGCCCCGGGGTAGGGGAGGATGTGGCTGTCAACACCTTGGTAACACCCTAGATGTGTATATGGAGACAGGCACAGTGGGGCACAAAAGGTGCTAAAAGAGCCTTCATCTGCCCCATCTCGGGGGGATGTGCAGCTGCCACAATAGTACAAATGGATTACAGTACTACCAAAGAGACACTAGGTATTCTACATGAAATGATGGAGTTATCTGTGATTTGAAGGGAAGAGGAGTCACTGGATTACAAAGAGAATAATAAACTATTAAAATTCAAGATAATCTGGTATATAAAAAAATATTTTTTTTCAATATTGTTCAATATTTTGATAGTTTCTGTATTAATTTATTTATTACTACAGTATATTGAATTCCATAAAATTCATTTGCTCAATATCTGATCATCAAGTGCTTCACACAGAGGACTTTTCAGAAAACTGTTTTGCTTCTGTTTGGCCTAGCACATGGAAATACAGCTATAGAGTATGTTGCAAAATAGCTTATGAAGGTGTCATGTTGCCTTCTTCCTAGGAAGTGAGGTGATAGCAAATATTTACACTGCTGAGTATTTGTGAGTTCTGAAGAGCAAAATGAAAAAAAATCTGTGAAGGCAAAGCAATTTTTTTGAATTCTTTTCCTCAAGCCTGTTGTTGCTTAAGTGGAAGATCAATACAGAAATAAAATTGGTTCAGTGTGCTTATAACAGTTTGTAATTCTCTACAGGTTTGCTTTAGCTGAAAGCAATAGGAAGTGCTATTTGCTCTGTAGATATTGCAAATCAGTAAAAATTAAAAACCAGTAGTCAGCTAGCCTTTATTTGAGTATCCAAAAAGGAGTAATGGAGGGAAAGGGAAGAAAATGTATCCCGCAGCAAGCCAGTTTGGCTCTCATTGATATACCTCATGAGTACCAGTAACTGTAGAGGAATCAGAGGACAGGTCTCCACCAGCAACAAAAGAGGCAGTGAACTTTCTCAGACGAGACTGCTGCAGGGTTAGCTGAATTTTATCCACTGTGGTGAGGAGAAGGGAGCAGTTCTCCTTAGTCTGGGTCATCAGCTTCTATCTCAGCAGTAAACTTCCTATGTATTTTTAAAGAGTTTGGTTAATCTTAACTTGTTACTTAGCTTGCACAGCTGTAAAGTAGTACTCACCAGAAAGGTGTTCAAAAAATTAAATGTTCTGAGGGCAAGTGTTTAAAGAGATTAAAAAAATGTGGCGTCAAGATCCTGGTGCGTGACCTGTATTTGGTACTATGCTCAGTCCAGCTCTGTGGCCCAAAATCATCACAGGGCCTCAGGTGTACTAACTCGGGATTTCCATTTCCTACAGCTCATAGGAAATCCTTTTCTCATGAGGGATGAGAGAAGAAACAGCAATTGTTATTCTGCGATTTATTGTTGTTATTTTATTTCAGTTACTATAACCTTATTTTTTTTTTTAAGTTCTTGCATCCTAAATAAATTTCTTGTAGATATTTAATAATTATCTACAGAGAAGAAGGAACAAAAAGGACATCAGGCAGCTGATTGTTTTAAGACTATCCACTTTAGGTCTAGTTTTACATATTGGCAGTAAGAACATCCAGTGCTGCAAATTGAATCACTTGATTGAAGAGAGTATTGAGTAAAATTTACACATACATTTGTTAAGTAGTCCTCCTTAGGAGTTAGGTTAGAGAGAGAGACATGGGAGTTACATCTTCCTGAGAGGCTGAAAGAAATTTATTTAAAAAACACAACCAAGGAAGGAAGGTATTTCTCTCCCTTTGACTGAAGTGCATCAATTTTGTGACAAATTTATATTCTGGAATGTAGTCAATTCAGCCGGGAAAAGATTTTTTTAATTCATCTCTCTACCACCTTGACTGCCCTTATTATCCTTTGCTTGTTCTTTGAAGCATACACTGACCTGTTTTTTTATTAGACCGTAAACTGTCCATGAAACTTTCTTCTCTGACTGCTCACCATTGTATGCCTCTTGCCTTTTGTCCCATTCTCTTTAGCTTTGTTATCTATTTTCTGTGTAGTTACTGATGCTGCTGCTACATCCATGATGACCTTCATCCAAAGATGCTTTGTCATTTTGTGACCATTACTTGATCTTGTCCTTGACATGGCTGGAAATACAGAATTAAATTGAAATCAGTTTCACTGGAGGCTGATTGCAGACGGAAATTTAAGCTATGTCAAAATGTAGCAGAGACCGGAGGGCAGACACCTTCACCAGAAACAGGTTACATGTGCAGATTAGTGGTAGTATTACATTATGCAGTTCAAAACAAAGATATTTTAAAATAGCTAGGACTAGATTTCAAAGGCATTGCTGTCATACTGGTACTGACAAGGTTGTACAATGAGACACTTAGTTTTCAGCTAGTAAAGTTGCGTCTACATGTCAATAGCTTAATCTTTTAGCAAAGTTTATAGAAAGAAGGTGTACAGGGTGCAGGTGCCCAGGCTCTGGCAGCGGGGGCTGCAGGGAGTCTCTGTGAGGAGAGGCCGGGGCTATTCCGTGCTGGACACAGCTGGTTCCAGTGGCTCCAGCCACCCACTGCAGGGCACAGCTGAGCCCCCCAGGCAAGGTGGTGGTGCCTCTGTTGAAAGCGTTTAAGGAAGGGCAAAACACCCCATGAGCAGAGCAAAGAGTGAGAGGGGGAAAAAAGAGAAAATCCTGTGAGCACCAAGGTCAGAGAGGTGAGGAAGAAGATGCTTCAGACAGCAGAGCATAGATTCCTCCACAGCCCGTGGAGAGACCATACCAGAGCAGATATCCACACTGCAGTCCCATGGACACCCCACACTGGAACAAGGGAAAAGTGAGTGGAGGAAGGGGCAGCAGAGAGGAGCTGTTATGGACTGTCCACAGCCCCCATTGCCATCCTCCACAAACACTGCTTGGGGTGGGAGGATACAGAAGTTGGGAATAAAGTTGAGCCTGGAAGAAAGGGGGTTAGGGATAAGGTGTTTTAGGTTTTGTCTTTGTTTCTCACTACCCAAATATACTGGCAATAAATTAAATCAATTTTCCTCACACCAAGCCTTTTTCGCCCGTGATGGTAGTTGGTAGGTGATCTCCCTGTCTTCATCTTGTTCCAAGAGCTTTGTCATCTTACTCCTCTGCTTCCACTGTCGTGTTGAGGAAGGGGAGTGAGAGAGTGGCTGGGTGGCCATGTGCCAGCTGGCCAAGGTCATCCCACCACAGAAGAAAGGTGAACTGATACAAAAAGAAATTTTCCTACATTCCTTTCATACATAGCTATGTGGGCAAACCTTTGTAATAAATGTTACCTCTGTAGTTTATTTAAGTTACAACTAGTGCTGCCTTCTGTTGCATAAGGTTTTATTCTGTTGTTCAATAGAAGGTAAAGGTGAATATATTGTAGAATTCTTGTAGTCACGTTGTAAGTGTTAGCATTTACTTGCCATAGCAAGGCAATTAAGGTCCAGCACTACTGATGCTGTTGTCTTTCCAGAAGCATGAGAGATACTTGTGACATTACAAGGTATTTCAGGATACAGTAACTATTTTAATATAATCTGTAAACAGCTTCTCTGGGTCAGTAGAAACCCTGTGCTTTGCCATGAATGATGAAACTTTATATACATCTTGATCTGCATTTAATCTCATACTCCAAGTGAACCATAAACAGGCATGTAATGTGGAGGGAGATTTGGAGTACTTTATATAAAATTATTCTCCAGACTGTCGACTGCCTTTTTTTAGAGGCCTTGCTCAACTGCAGTATCATATGTTTGCTGTACATTTCCGCATTCGGCTTGGATAGTTTATATAACACCTGTTCATATCTGTGCCTTGGGATATGTGTCCCTGTGTTCTTTCTTATACAGCTTCTATGAAGTTTGCAGTGCTGGTCAGCCTTTTATGTTGATGGTGGATATGACTTCCTACTGAGCTGATGGGTTTTAGTGAGAACACCAGGAACTAGGGATCTATACATTGTCACTGAAATTATTTTATCCCCCCTACAGTTTACATTGTCTTGTCAGAGCTGCCAGCACCTAGGGGACTAGTAGTAATGAAAGATGTGAATGTGGGAGCTATGCTGTAGCATGCTGTGTTGCTACTAAATTACTCAGCAGCTGTTCAAAACACCTTCGGAAATACATTTTCTCTTGCATTTGAATACATTTTATGTAAATATGATAGGTGGTTTGGCCCCTGGGTTTTGTTCCCAGCACTGTCAGAAGCAATCTTCTGCAACCTCTTTTGTTCACCCATCTGGAAAATAACAGGATTATACTTGCCCATGTTCTGGGGGAGGGTGTAAATTTTGCTCAATGGCAACTGTTGTGAAAAATACAAATCTAAACACCAGTCTGTGGCTGACATAAGACAAGGCATGATCCAACCATTTCTTTCATTAGCCAAAGTAGATGAAAAGCACTCTTCCTGAACCAGCCAAAGAGGAAGGTTTTTGTTGTAAAGATTGTGAGTTCTTCCTTCACCTTTAACAGGAGAGAAACACATATCACTTTGTCTTAGTGAATTTATTTGGACCAAATACATACCCCTATAATCTTTCTGTAGAGTCTCCTTTACCCCAGATTTTTGACTGTATTTCATATAGGTAGGGAATGTGGCACTTCTGTCATTCCACTCTGTATAATAAATGATTTTTCTTCAATTCCCATGTACAGCAGCGTGTACACAAGCAGTTTTACTGAAAACATAAGGTGGAGGTATGTGAGATAAAACAGGCTCACAGTGACACTTGAGTGGAGTTTGCTGGTTGCTTGGTGCAGACAATAATCTCAGCAGCAGCCCATGCCAAATGTATATATATGTTTTTCAATTTTAGAACTCAGTGTGATAATGCACTGAGGTTCTCCAAGCCAATGATGCAGTACTGCTTGTCTTGCTAAGTACCCGGTTCCTGCTCCAAGGGCAATAAATGCTTTCTAAAGTCTATATTATTTCAGATGATTTTATCTGTTTCATCTTAACCTCTTTAAACCTCAAATTTAAGCCAGAAAGTTTTTCAGTTTTTGTTTTTGTTGTTTTTTTGTTGTTGTTGTTTGTTTTTTCTAAAACACCATGCACGTATTTAATCATAGATAAATTCTCTATTTAATAACAGAAGTGGTAGGAATCACCATTTGCTTTGTCTCTAATAAAAAATGAAAGAAGTCTCAGAATGCTAAAAATTAATCATACGGCATTCAAGTGTTCATACATTCCAACATATACAATATTAATTCATGTTGAGTGGCAAATGGCTGTATATTATTGCATATACTACCTTTCAGCATAAAGTACTTTGGGGCAATACAACATCTGTGATGTTTTATTTTCTTGTGCATTTTACACTGCTTAGCCTCTTACAGCTTGTGGAATGAATGTATATCATTGAAATCTTCAGTATCAGTCTTACAGGCAGACAATTGAAGAGAAGGCTGATTAACTTAGTCTGATTAGCTGTGAACTGCTGCAGAAATTCTGCTGATCTGACTGAAAAATCATCTTTTGGGGGAATTGGTAATTTGGGTTTTATTAGGATCACATCTCTAATCACACTGAACAGCTGCATCAAGGTGCTATTGGGCACCATTCTTTTTGGCAGCAGCACAGTCTCAGATTGACTAAAGCTGTCCCTTATTAATAGTAGATCTAATATGGAATATTTTATCACTCAAGCAAGTACCGAAATGAGACCCAAAAAGAGGAGTAGATCTTGGAAAGTCTTGTCTTGTTCTTTATAACAGACTCTCACTTTGGCAAGTAGATATGTAGAGGAAAAACCTTATCCAAACACAGCGGGTCCAACACTGTCATAATCAGTTCATATCATACCACTGCTTTGTGATTTAAAGTGATTTATCCATATAATTTTTATTACAGCTGATGGTTTGCAGCAAGGTTGTGGGATTTTTTTTGATAGCTTTACTTTTTCATGCAGTACTAAATTAGTGATCAAATACAGAATATACTTTCGCTCTCACTTAGAATCCTTTCGTGTTTTTATTTGTTTGTTTGGGGTTTTTTATTTTTGTTTTTTGTAAACTACTCAAAATCTACTTTAAGAAGACAGAGAAAGGATAAGATGTAATTTTTCTCATTTATGAGCAGGAAGACTGCTAAGTTTGCCAAAGGTTGCACACTGAATACAGAAGACTAAAGGCCCAAAACATTTACAGCTACATTAAGTAGGAAATGAAGCAGCACAGAATTGTTCAGTTTAAATTCACGCTGAGCTGCAAGTAGCTGGTATATCTCATCTCACCTTACACAAGTTCTTGAACTGAACATGAACTAACATTTTGCCACCTACAACTTTCACGGCATAGTGCTCCAGCATGTTCAGATGATGAAATAAACTAAATTGCCTAATAGCTGGGAAAATTGTAGATACATACTCTATACTTTTCAAATCTCATTGCATACCTTTAAACAACAGAAAGACAAAAATTCAGAGTTTCTTCCTTCAAGCTGCATATTCAAACATTTGAGATCTTTTAAATGTCAGCAGCTGAGAGTATACCTGCTCATTTTAATCCCAAATAATTGACCCCATTTTCTATGGGTTCCAAAAAACTTCTCCTATAAAATTAGCGTGCTTTAAATCATTATAATGGATGGAGGACAAGGAGATTCCAAAATGTTGAGCTGATTGAAGATGGCTATTAAAAACTTTGCCAGATAAGCTTCTTACTTTCTCATTTGCAGCTTTCCTTCTGAAAATGAGCGTGCCGTCTATTCATGTCAGTATACAGTTGTCTTCTGAGTCAAGCCAAATAGGGGCTGGTCCTTCCCTGCCTACACAAACTGTTACATTAATATTCAGTAGTGACAGTAGAAAACCAGCACAGAACATCCTTTGCTCCCCCAGCCCTTCCTGAATGAGAAAATGGTGATAAAAGGAAGACAGTGAAAAGAAAATAAAGCTAATCAAACATGCAGTAGATTTTCCATAGTAGATTCCACACGCAACTTATTCTGCTTATCTAATTATATGCAACACATATTACAGTTGAATCATCATCAGCATGCACCCAGCTGTTCATATGCCAGGCACAGGTGTTTGGGTTTATTTTTTCCTTCCTGACCAGACAGTAGCCTATTTTTGTTATCATTTTTTAAATTTAAAGACAATCCAATAGTCACTGACAGTCACTGAACTTTCACTCATTACATGATATACTTAGCATTCTTGGGAAATGATCTCGAGCAACTCGTTTCATCTATCTTTGCTTCAGCTTCTTCCCAGTGATACAAGATCCATAGAGATCTTATTATAAAATTCATTGATGATTGCAAAGTGCTGAGATGCATAGCTGAAGACTGAAATAATCTAAATAAAGTATGTCTGATAAATAAAAATGTTTCCTAAAATACACTGCTATTCAGTTAAAACATTTTAAAACAGTTTGACTGTGAAAGGGTTACCCCATTTTGCTCATTCGAGATGTCATTGGATTTTCTTACAAGAAAAAAAACATTTTTCTTACAAGAAAAAAAGCTGCCCAGACACTGCCCTTCCACACCAGGTAGCCCCTGTGGCTTCTGACATCCCAGCCTTGAGAGAGCAGCTGGCCCACATTGTGTCCTGAGTGGTCAAGTTCAGAATATAACACTTGGTCTGCTTTGTCCTAGGTTGAGCAATGAGATCAAGGCTTCGATAGTTCCTCTCAAGAGGCAGTACAAGTTGGACCTGTGGGTGGTGGCTACTCTAAGGTCTTCAAAGCATCTTTTCTCCTACCAAAGTTTGTTAAGTAACATGGTGGGTTTACTTAAGCAGTCTTCTGGGCTGAGCATTATGTAGTCACTCAGTCAAGTACTCATTACAGTGATTTCCTCCAGTCATCCCTTTCATCAGCCTTGTTGGATTCTTCATCATGTTACTTCCAGTACCAGTCTCCAGGCAAAGATATTTGCTCCTTCATGTTATTTTGTGTCACTGCCACAGCTAATATCCAGGAGAACACAGTTGACTTCTCCCCACCGGTCATGCTTCCTTACAAAAGCCATAAACACTTCTCATAGCATTTGTCTCTGACAAGTTTGTGGTGACAAGGGAGGACCATCCAGACTCTCTCACACAGTGAGATCCAAAAAAAATCCAGCTCCTTTGAATAATCCTCTTTATTCTCATTAACTGGATGCTGACTGATGACAATGAAGGTCACCTGAATAAAAAGGCGTAGTATTGGCTTTGGTTAGTTTGTAGTTAAATGTTAAACAATCTCAAACCAACCATATCAGCAGTTACTAGACTTGTCTTCAATGTATGTATTTTTCTTCCTGTAATATTTGTCTAGTATGAGCTATTCTCCTATATAAATGCTGGAGGACTCAGCCTTTCATAATGCTTCTGATGTTACAGTACATAAAGCTAAAGTTTGTGATATCCCTTGTTATGACAAATATGGTCTTTTGTATGTTTATGAACTCAGTCATTTGTTTTGTTGTTCCCCAGAACTTCATTATATGTTTTTTCCTAAAAATACAGGTAGTCCAAACATTTTCGCATTCTTAATTTTTCACTGGAAGTGTGATTTACTAATAAATAAAGCAATTTAAGGGTAAGATCAAACCAAATGGGATTTATTCCTGCTGTGGGAACAAATCTGAATGAATTCATACTTCCAGGTGGGAAATTTGTGATTTCACATTATTTAATAGGATAGTTAAATTGACTTTGATGTAATTTGAGTGTATAATCTACACCGCTGCAAATCAGAGATAGCTTAATCTGAAATGATTTTTGTCAGTTAAAAATATTTATTCTGATAAATTGAAACTTTATTCAGTTCTTGAATTTTTGCTTAAAGTATCTAGGTGATTAATAGCACTGAGCATCCCTCTGAAGTGAAATAGTTAATCTCATTTTTTTCTTGTAGTGAAATATACTCTAATGTTTCCAAATGCATTCATAATATTTAAGTGAAAGAATGGACAACAAAATGAAAAAACAAAGCACCTCTATCTGTAAGGAAAAACAGATTGTACATACACAGCAACAGTCATTGTGTTTGCTTACACTTCCATAATTTCCTTAACAACTTACATTCATAAAATATAATCTTGTTGAAATGCTACCATCCTACATAAGATTTTGTCTACAGATGAAGAAATGTAGCACATTTCACATCATACAAGATTGCCCTTTTCCATGAACACCTCATACTTTCTGAAATCTGATGAAAGTAATCTATCTTGTTTAAAAAACAAACACTTAATAAAGGTTGGCCTAGGAATATACATTTATTCATACAAGCTAAATGTATTGTATTTACCTTGTTTTTCTTTTTCACAGTTAATATTCATAAACCTTGTGCAATATTTATTTTCCAAATAATACACTTCAGTTCAAATATACATCACTAATCAAAGTGACTGAAGAAAATAGGTGAGACACATGTACATTATAAAATGTGCATCTGACTATTTAAGTAGCCTCTCTTGAAGCATATCCAAATGATTTTATCCGTATTTTACCATTGTGTATTCAAATAGGGAATAAACCTTATGATACTGTAGTTTCATGTATGTTTAAGAGTAGTTTTAAAGAAGATTGCAGCTGAAATATGTATAAACATATAACTGCAAAGCAGTCTTGTTTTCTTTTTTTTTTTTTTTGAAGTTGATTATAGCTTAGCAAAATGTTCTTAGCTGTTCATGTTGGATGCTGTGATTTAGACAGCTTGAAGTGCAAGGGACATATGAAAATATTATGAAAATCTTAATTGCTTTGACATAGCAGTTCTAAAGCTCATACTTTTTGATGTTTCGGAAAAACACAGCATATGTGTTATCATAAGCAGACTGCAATAGAAAAGCTAATGACTCTGTTCCAGATAAAGGTGAGTGGATCGCTTTAACCACTTTAGATGGCAACAGCAAACTTAGAGTTCTGTGCAGTTCTGTTTTTACATATGTATTCTGAAAGCACAGATCTGGTCCATTCTGTTTTTTTGTGTGTTCAAAGAAATAACTATCAGTCAAGAAACAGTTAACTGATTACATTGCCTGACAGGCTTCACAAATCAATAAATTTTAAGTCTGGTAAGTGGGCATGTCATTTAACATTTCTGCCTTCTATTACTGACTTCAGGTGAGTTACATGTGCTTTGTAAAAGAAGATTTGTAATATGCCCAGCACTTTTAGTAGCGCTACTACCTCTCATTTATCCAAAACAAAGGTCATTCTGACGTGTTGAAGAGGACATGAAGGGATCGTGATGGCAAGGACTCACGTCCTCTCTTACTGGTGGTGTCTGAACGAGAGACAAAATGTTGGTGAGGGCTGGAAGCAAAGACGTCATTCAACTGATGTTACAGTTTACTAAGAAGAATAAGTTATTCATTTCCAGTTTCATCTGACCTGCAACTGGTGTATTACCCTTCTGCAGTATACTCTGCAGGTCTGCTTGGCCCTTTGTTTATGATAACATAAGTAATGCTTACCACAAATAAAATGTTACTTATTGTTCTTGTCATATATACAAAACAATTATTTAGCAATAACATATATTTGCACCTTTAATTGAATGAAATATTAATTTACCAAATTAAGCAGTACATTGGAGAACTCAAATCCTATTTTAAGAGGCTGTCCTAGTCTCTGTATGCCCTAACTCACATTCTCTTGCCATATTTTCAGTTGATCTTATTGTGATTCAATGGAATTAGGCATTCTTAGACCTTTGTAAAAGAGTTAAGTAGAGGATATAGGTGCTTCAACAGTTGTTCCTGAATTATGAGAGATTAGATGTCTGTCTATTCCTTTTTTCTGACTAGGATGCTTCTGAGAATCGGAAAAACCAAATTACTTGGATGTCATCATCAAAATCTAAGAATAGGCTGTCTGAATATCACTGTGAGAAGCAGGCATTTAAAATTTGCTGAAGTCTCAGAGCAATGTGAGAGTAGCTCTGAGATCCAAAGACTTAAAGTTACAAAGGATTAGAAGACGTAGGCCTTGAAGACTTTGAACCCGAATCACCTTTTATTTTTTTTTTTTTAATTGATACTTACATTCATAAAACTGAAATATTAGCAGGATATCTGTTGGTCATGGGTATTAGCAAAGATACCAGCCTCAACTGCAGGGTTTGTGCTAGTTGGCAATAGAAGTATTTTTTTCTTTACTTTCCCCAGGGTTTCCCATATAAGTATATAAATTGTTCCTTCTGTTGGCATTCAAGTTAAAAAGGTGATTTCTTATTAACCATATTACTTAACCTATTTTTCTCTTAGTTTTCCCATGTAGAGGGAGGTAGCAGTTCGTTTTAGACCATCAGAGTACGCAAATGAAAATTAATTAGTGCTGCCTGGTAGAAGCAATATACATTACTCATTATTGCATTTCTTATGTCTGCAATAGCTAAGAAAACAGAAGACTCTCAATTGGACATCACTGCAGTATTGCATTGTTATCTGTACAGCATTGCATTGATACAGCTTTATTAATGTGTCAGGTGGCTTCCTAATATTTATTCATAGGATCAGATTTATGTGACACACTAAATGGAAGACTATATCTGACTTTTGAGATAATAGATCAGTGTTAGGGAGCTTGTTTGCCATTTTGTTTGCTGAGATAGTTTCATCTGCACTTAAGAAAGGAACAGGTAAAACCTGTTATGAAATGACTCTTCATGAAAAGAGTTTCACTCCTTTCACATGAGAATATTCTTTCAGTGGAGATTACACTTGAATTTCCCTCATTTTTTTTTTCCATACATCTTCCAGAATTTTTGTTAGGTGCTGCATAGGCTCAAACTGGAGGCTTTTAACTGGAGGAGGGAGCAAACTATCTGTCATTAGACAATTTTCCTAAAATTGCTTGAATGCAATTACATCTATATTAAAAACCAATGAATTAGAGAAGCCAGATTTAGAGGCTAAGTGCTTGCAAAAGACTGCAAGCATTTTCCCTGAGGAACGTTCATCTCTGGAGCTCTGGAGAGTAAAAGAGTAGAAGTCTTTCTCTTTGGTATAATGTAGTCTCCAAGAAAAGTTAAAGGTAGCCATAACGAAAATTAAACCAGCCTTGTTCAGGTTCAGCAAATACCCCATTGTTACATGAACCCGAGGCAATGCTGTCAGACACAGGAGAAATCAACAGTATTCAGTCTTGCAGCTGGATTACTTGGTTTAAAAACACAGCTTTTTATCAGCAGTAAAAACTAGTGGCTCCATGAATTTATCTAACAGAAAAAAGCCCAAAAAACACATAAAGAAACCTGTTATGATTCAGCAGACAATGGTCAGTACATAAGCACAAGCACAGTACATATTCTCCATTCTTCCAAGTAAGAACAGGTTGTCCTGAAACTCAGATTAGAACATAAGGTTTTTGTAGGAGTTGGTACCTACTGTCAGGATCAATTTTGTAACAATCCATTCTTCCAATACTCTCATGATCGTGAATAATGATAACAACCATGATGATTTTATTGTGGCTTCAAGACTCTGCATAAGTGTTAATGCTAATTATTCCAGTATCTTTGTGTTAGTCCCAGTTTTGCGTGTGTGAAATGGAGATGTCTATCAGTCTATGAGTCTATCAGTCAGCTGTCACAGTGCACTAATGTATTGTGTTTGCACCAGTGCAGTCCCTGTGAAGTCAATGGAATTCCAGAGGTATGATTAAGAGTAGGATTTACACTTTCCTAAGGAGCTAGTTTGAGAACAGATATCTTTGAAGTCATGATTCATAAAATATATATGTTGAAGAAAAGCATTCCACTGAAGTAAATGATCCTTGGCTGCATGCTGCCTGTAGTATGCTCAGTGATATATGCAATAGAAAGAGTCCCATTAACCAATCTACTAAAGGATCATATATTTGACTGTTGGACTGGCAGAACTGAAGTAAGTGAGGCATAAAGCAAGTGAAGTAGAACCTAGCATAAACAGCATCTCTTTCAGCTAAAGTATATATTATCATTTCCAGCTACTAATGTGCTTATGCACAAACATGAATTTCTGAGGGTTTTTTAGGTTCTATATAATGTATGAAAAACTGTATGTCAACATTAAATAAAGAAATTGCACCTTCTGTGCAAGCTAGACAATATCAGACAAGATAAGGTGTATTTGTTCTTTTGTATCCAGTTCTACTGGTATCTCCACTGCAAAGAAAATATAGTTTGAAGGTGAATAAAGCATTTTCTTTTCTTCCCTTTTGTTCAGCACTATCTAGAAAGATATTTTTTCTTAAGTAAGGTTAGATTTGTGTATGAAAGAATCTAGTCCTGTAGAAATCCAGAGACACTTATCATTGCAGTCACTTCTATTATAGTCTTGTTGTCTACTATGAAACTTGTTTGCTCTTTCTTTACTTTTTAATGGGCTCAATTATCTGAAAGACTGGAAATGTCATATTAGTTTTAAGATCACTTTTTACCAAATCTGAGACAAATTTTTCACTGTTAACATTCCTTCACTGAATCATATGTAATTCTTCTTATAGAAATGTTAGAATTGTAGCATTTTAGGGCTGCAAGACATCTTATGTGATCACCTTGTCTACACCACTGCCTTAGTAAGACACAGGCCATATTTGTCAATGTAAATTAAACACTTATGCCTTTTCTCACAGATGTTTATCTAACCTGTCTTTAAAAACCTCCAGTGAGAGACCCTGTACAAACCTGTACAGTCTACCTCACTATCCATACTGTTAGAGATATTTTTTTTATAATGTCTGACATGGAGACAAAGGAAAGATTACTCATTGCTTGTTTGTAGCAGCCTTCTACATGCTTGGAGATTATTTTGTTCATCTGATTTGGATTGTATTCTTCAACTCTTTTGATTTTGCCTAAATATGTATGGTATTATCAAATCAGATATCCAGTGCGAGAATGTCAACAACTATAGGATATATCTTTGATTTGATGAAACCTGGATTTAAACTTATAGCTCACTTTTCCAGATCTCCAGTAGTTATTGAGGCACTTTTGTAGTTTTGATTCTCTTGGCTTATGTATTCTGCATCAGAGATGCACCATTTGAAGGCTATTAGCACATCTTACGTAGCAACAACAAGAGAAATGAGGAAATGCAGATACCAAATATGTTGATGATAATAAGGGAAAAGAAGATCAAAATTAACGAAAAGGGATTGAGTAAAACTCCTGATGAATAAAGTGGGTCATTAAGGAACATGACATCATTCATTGTCCTTACCTTGGAATAAAGCAGAAAAATGCTTCACATCTTCACTGTCTCTATACCTATCTATATATCCCAATGTGTGGTTACCTTTTCTGTAATAAGATGACATGGTTGACTTATTTTTAGTTTGCCATCTACTCTTAAGGATACATACTCTGGAACTGTTGTCAGTTGTATAACTGTTTCCAAGTCCTAGGAGCTTTGAAAATCCACTATGAAGTATGTTTTGCTTATAATTATTATGCCATATTAAGCACTGTGTTCTTTATGTCAATAATAGATTAATTATTACTAGATTATATGAAGGGACATGACAAGTCTAGCAAAAAACCCCCTTAAAAGCTAATTGGAAAAAAGCTGATGATCTGCATCAAGCCAATTGCTGTTGAGATTTATTTCTAAATCAAAGTTAATGTCCCAAGAACAGAAGAATAGAATAAATAAACTATTTTTTTTTAATATCTTTCCACATTAAAAAAAAGGTTCCGTCCAACAAAATAATGGCAAAAAGTCGATGTCAGACTGAATAATCTTTTCATACTGAAACTGGGTAGTATGGAAGTACATATGTGGTAAACAGATTTGAAATTTAGCAGATTTGCTGTGACAGTATTAAAAATATATTCTCACCGCATGTTAATAATGGAAAGCCAAAAAGTGTCATTCTCTTACAGATACTTCATTTCTTATAGCTTGATATATGTATGACTTGAGAAGACTAAGCACCTTTAATATGAAAGCCATGTAAGGATGCTATTATTCTTCCTGGATTAATCAGAACTGAGAGCTGTCTGTAGTTTTCTCTCTTGTATAAATGTGAGTCCTGACATGCGTTACACTTTGTTAGAATTCTCCCTGTTCTCAGAAGGCCCAGTAAGTACTGCGAGAAACTACTGAGAAACAAAGGTCAAATAGTACCTTTTCAATATCAAACTCTGTATTATCTTTATAGGAAAATGTATAAAATATCTGTAAGAAATATTTTAAATAGTAACATAACACCAGTTTTATTAAAAAGGTCAGATTTTTGTTGAGAAAGTTGTGTTCTCCTGGAATGTCCAAAATCATGTGGGGAAGAGCTATAAGGTTTTTCTGCTTCTCCCATTCTCTCTGCTTTTCCCATTCAGATACATACCTTTGAAGCTTTTTAAAAGACTTACGTGGAAAAATGGGAGAAAGGAGGCATCTAGTACAAAAATTATTATATTACTGTGCAAATTGCTCCGTGTATCGCATAAGAGTTCTAGTATAAACATCATATGTACAGTTCAGTTCAAACTTCCTCATACATTTTGAAGTGCTGAATGAAATGTTTGTTATTGTCCACAGATAAATCCAAAAGTCTGGCAGAAAATCAAGCATGTTATGTGTATAAAAGAACCCTGCCAATAAATCTATTATCAATTGTCAATTAAAAAATATCATTTAAAAGGAAATTGTTGTTGAAAGTGATGCCTAAGACTTGGTATTTCCATAAAACTGTGTGCCTGTGTTCATGCAACAGCTAGATAGTTCCTTCTTCTGTTTCTTTTGTTGCAACCACAATGAAGAAAGAGAAGATGGAGTACTTGGAAGACTTTCAAAGTCAAAGTATAATGTAACTGGATTAATGCTCTAAAAACTCACTTTTCAGGTCTTTTTTTAGGCAGTACTTTTTGCAACTCTCTTCATTGAAAACAGTAAGTAATATTTTGCAACAATGCAATATGGAGCAATTAGGAACAGACTGAGCTGAAGACAGAGCTCTGTGTAGAATAGTGAGAAAAAACTCAGTTCAGTTTGAAATATTCTCCCTTTTTTGCAGTAACCAGTAACAGGACCTCTGATGTTCTTTTATATCAAGAAGAATCAGTGCGGTACTACAGGACCTGCTATACCACATGAACTATATAAGGCATAGAGATAGATGAGCAATATCATTAGTATCCTAGATATAGTAGCCTTATTATTTGGTACAAATATATCAGAGCAATTTCGTATATTCATTAGGCAGGCTAGACCCCCCCAAATATTCATGTGCATTACTATGTCCACTCTTATGGATGCTAATTGGCTGTCTTTAAGGGCTCACTCCCTCAGATTTCTTGACCTTACAAGGGTACATAGTGATAGAACAAAGGGTGATGGCTTTAAACTGAACAGAGGTTAGATTTAGATTAGATATAAGGAAGAATTTCTTCACTGTAAGGGTGTTGAAGCACTGGAACAGGCTCCCAAGAAAAGTTGTGGGTGCCCCGTCCCTGGAAGTGTTCAAGGCCAGGTTGGATGGGGCCTCAAGCAACCTGGTCTAGTGGAAGGTGTCCCTACTCATTGCAGGGGGGTTAGAACTAGATGGTCTTTAAAGGTTCCTTTCAACCCAAACTATTCTGTGATTTTATGATTTTTCTAGGTTCTTCTTTTCCTACATATTCTAGCAGAATGGATCAAGGAAGAAGGAATTTAAGTACAAGGAGCAGAATCTGGTTTTTGGCATTGTTAGGAGGAACAGCCTTTGATGTATGGATTTGAGGAAGATGTCAGTAATAACGGGGAATGTAATGTTCAGTGTAATGCTGCCAAAAACTGTTAACTGATTTTCTTCACATAGTGAGGAACAGCTCTTGAATCAAATATCAGACACTGTGAGGCTCCATTAAGAAAACACTGAAAATAAACGATCGGCAAAACTTTTGGATTTTCTGCCCCATCAAAAGAGCCTTTAATAGCAAGGTTTTCTTTTCTTCTCTAAACCTAGACTTCTGACAACTAATCATAGAATCATAGAATCATAGAATATCTCAAGTTGTAAGAGAACCATAAGGATAATCAAGTCCAACTCCCTGGTCCTTACAGCATTACCTAAAGTTAAATCATATGACTAAGAGCATCTTCCAGACACTCCTTGAACTCTGGCAGGCTTGGTGCCATTACCATTTCCCTGACTGGGGAGCCTCTGACAGTGACCAACCATGCTCTCAGTTAATAACTTTTTCCTAGTGTTCAATCTGAACTTCCCCTGATGCAGCTTCATTCAATTTCTTTGTGTCCTGTTGTTGGTCACCAGAGAGAGGAGATCAGCACATCCCTCTCCACTGCCACACTTCAGCAAGCTGTAGACTGTGATGAGGTCATCACTTAGCCTTCTCTACTCCAAGCTGAACAAGCCGAGGGACCTCAGCCACTTCTTGTAAGTCTTTCCCTCAAGACCTTTCACCACCTTGGCTGCTTTCCTCTAGACACACTCTAATAGCTTTATGTTCTTCTTATCTTGGGGTGCCCAGAACTGCACATAGGGCTCCAGGTGGGGCCACAGCAGTGCAGTATAGAGTGGGACAATCACCTCCCTCGCCCAGTTGGCAGTGCTGTGCTTGATGCACCTCAGGACACAGTTGGCCATTTTGGCTGCCAGGGCACACTGTTGACTCATATCGAACTTGCCATCAACCCGATCTGCAAGATCTCTTTCCTGGTGGAGAATTTGGCATTTGCTCTGTTGAATTTCGTATTGTTGGTGATTGCCCAGCTACCTAGTCTATCCAGATCTTTCTGTAAGGCCTCTCTACCCTCAAAGGAGTCCACAGCTCCTCCTAGTTTAGTGTTGTTGGCACACTGGCACTAAAATTGAGCCCTGAGGAACCCCACTAGCAACTAATCACCAGCCTAACGTAAACCATAACTCTTTGACCTGAACCATCAGCCAGTTACTCACCCAGTGTATTGTCGACTTGTCTTGCTGTGTGCTGGACATTTTATCCAGGAGGATACTGTCAGAGAAAGTATCAAAAATATCCAATACCACCACATCTACTGGCTTCCCTTGGTCAGCTAGATGGGTGACCTTGTCATAAAAGGAAATTAGATTGGTTAAGCAGGAATTTGTCCTTCTGAATCTGGCTGGACAGGACCAATGGCTGTGTTGTCTGTCAAGTGTTTTACGATAAGTCCCAGAATAGCCGCCTTCATAATTTTATCAGGCACTGAAGTGAGGCTAACAGACCTGTAGTTATCAGAGTATTCCTTTTTTCCCTTCTTGAAAATTGGGACATTAGCCACCTTCCAGTTGACTGGGACCTCTCCAGACTCCCAAGACAGTTGAAAAAATAAAATAGAGAGGTCCTGTGATGACATCAGCCAGCTCTTTCAATATCATCTTTTCAGCATTCTAAAAGTTCACTTTTTGTTGTTGTTTTTGTTTGTTTGTTTGCTTTTTAGAAAAAGAAAAAAAGAAGAAAAAAGAAAAAGGCATCAAGAGATTACTGCAAGACACTATTAGGGGTCAGAATCGTTTGACGTTTTTCATCCTCTGTGCTTCTGTCTACCCCTTTCCCTTGTCTCTCTTTCTCTCTCCCCCTCTACCCTACTGTGGTATGCTTTAACAGTTCAGTCAGCTCATAGCAACTGAAATGTGGTGTTGGATGGCTGGAGGTTACAGCAGACATTTCATTGATTTCAAATAAAATGTCACATATATAATGCAGCATTCATTTTCATAATTATCACTTCTTAGTGTTGTAATTGAAAGTGGTAAGAAGTACCACATTTGACCTTGTTGAAATAGAAGAGGGCAGAGAGACATGAACATTTCCATGGAAGCAGCATGTCGAAGTTACTTTTGCGAAGAGAAGGTGTGTTTTTAATAAGGAATTTTTAAAATACATTTAAAATACAAGAAAAAGGCAAGAATTTTGAAAAGAAGTACCAAGAGATTATTAAAACTGCAAAACACAGTACAGATTTTCACACTTACGAATTGAAAAGTCAAAAGTAAAATTACTGTTCTTGAAAAATCTTACGTATTTCTTGACAGCTGGTTAGATGTTCCCTTGACAACTGCTCTGGTTAATCAAGGGTGTAAATTAAGCCACTGCTTCAGTGTTTTGTGGGAGTAATTTTAGATTGTGTATTTAATATCAACACGTTTTCACTAAACAGGATTTTTGTGGGGATTTTTTCCTATGATGCTCTATTAAGTTGGGCTAGTGTTTGTCAGCTTCTAGAGAGAAAAATAGCAAATAGTTCTAAATGTAATCTTTGAATTGTGGCATTAGAAAATGGACAGTAGTATAACTACTTTGTAATCATTTTTCAGAATATCAGAAATTCTTGTCTCCTAGCAGTGTGAGATCTTTGTTCAAAAGAAATCTTACACTGATAACTTGTCTTGGATAAGAATGAAGCCAGTTTTCTTTATAATGCTTGAGGGTTTTTTATATCTGATGATCTGACATTTTAATTTTGTCATGCGTCTTCCTTAATCTGTTAGAAATACATCTGCACTATCAGCAATACATAGAAAACATAATTGCTATGAACTAAATTTTCTTAAATATCACAGAATCACAGAATGTTAGGGATTGGAAGGGACCTCAAAAGGTCATCTAGTTCAATCCCCCTGCCGGAGCAGGAACACCCAGATGAGATTACACAGGAATGTGTCCAGGCAGGTTTTGAATGTCTCCAGAGTAGGAGACTCCACAACCCCCCTGGGCAGCCTGTTCCAGTGTTCTGTTATCCTCACTGAGAAGAAGTTTTGTCTCAAATTTAAATGAAACCTCTTGTGTTCCAGTTTGAACCCATTACCCCTTGTCCTACCGTTGGTTGTCACTGAGAAGAGCCTGGCTCCATCTTCATGACACTCACCATTTATGTATTTATAAACATAAATGAGGTCACATCTCAGTCTCATCTTCTCCAAGCTAAAGAGACCCAGCTTCCTCAGGCTTTCCTTATAAGGGAGGTGCTCCACTCCCTTAATCATCTTTGTTGCCCTGCACTGGACTCTCTCTAGCAGCTCCCTGTCCTTCTTGAACTGAGAGGCCCAGAACTGGACACAATATTCCAGATGGAGTCTTACCAGGGCAGAGTAGAGGGGAAGGAGAACCTCTCTCGACCTACTAACCGCCCCTCTTCTAATACAACACAGGATGCCATTGGCCTTCCTGGCTACAAGGGCACAGTGCTGGCTCATGGTCATCCTGCTGTCCACCAGGACCCCCAGGTCCCTTTCCCCTACACTGCTCTCTAATAGGTAATTCCCTAACCTATACTGGAACCTGGGGTTGTTCTACCCAGATGCAGGACTTTACACTTTCCCTTGTTAAATTTCATTAGGTTATTCCCCGCCCAACTCTCCAGTTTGTCCAGGTCTCACTGGATGGCAGCACAGCCTTCTGGCATATCAGCCACTCCTCCCAGCTTGGTGTCATCAGCAAACTTGCTGATAGTACACTCAATTCCCTCGTCTAAATCGTTAATGAATATATTGAATAATACTGGCCCTAGTACTGACCCTTGAGGCACTCCACTAGATAGAGGCTTCCAACTAGACTCTGCCCCATTGACCACAACTCTCTGGCTTCTTTCCTTCAGCCAGTTCCCAGTCCACCTCACTACCCGATCATCCATATTTGTTGTGTAAACAAGTATGTGTACACAGCAATGAATGCGCCTTTTTTACATGATTACATTAGGTAACTTTAATGCATGAATACTGTTAAAAGTCTTCCAGGGTTCCAGTCTCTGGACCTATTATCATCTGTATTGTCAAATATGTAATCAGTTTAAGACACTTTACTGTGTTTCTCTTGATATAAACTGGAGGATGAAGCAATCATGCTATCAATTAGGGTTTAAATCAGTCTTTCCATTGATTAGCAGAGACGTAAGTATGAAGTTTGCATTCATTCTTTCTACTCTGCTCCTCTAGTGCCACCTTGTGACTAGCTTGAAAGAAAAAAAAAAAAAATGTGGTTGTATTTCTCACATGGAGAAGTAGCTGTTATAACTTAAGCTAAAACATTTCCTTGAGCAAGATTATACCAGCTAACATTTGATTTAGAAGTGCCTCAATCTTAACTAGTTTAAGAGGATTTCTTTTAATATAATTTCCAAGCATAAATTAATCCAATACTTAATATCCACAATTGTGTCATAGATATGAGCACGTTATGTAAACATTGCACTTTGTTAGAAATTCAGTGTTCATGCACATAATTAATCAAGATGTAACTAGTAATGGCATTAATCACTGTATAGAATTTCTGGTTCGCATCTGTTGAGGTCCATGAGTCTTTTGTAAAGAAACAGCCCCTGTAGTAAATCCTTTGTTAATTCTTTTTCTTAACAAGCTTATATAAAATCCACAGCAGCTATGAAAAAATCATATTATTCTAAGACAAGCACAGAAGAAGGCTGAACCTCTTCTTATTTCGAATCTGTGGAAATAAATATTCAACTACATGAAGCTTGTATCTTAGCATCTACAGGAACAGGTTGGGGTCCACGTGGCTCCAGACCTATTTAGATTATTGTGCATAACATTCCCATGTGCCCTCCCCACACACGCATTTTCCATACCTACTCCCCACACAGCCAGTTCTCCATGAATTCCCAATGCTCAGTGAACCCTTTTTATATCATTATGAGTGTGATGTGCATGAATCACAATTTTAGTATCTGACAAAATATTCCTGCAATAGGAATCATATTGCATTCTCTCCTGTCATTGCCTCTGGAGGGAAAAATATGCTGGCTTTGAATGCAACTGAAATATGCCACTGAGATGTGAGGCAGATGGGCTGAAATGCCTTCAGCATCTAAACGAGTAAAAAAGCACAACGGAACTAAAAATACTTCAAAATTTAAAGATGTCAGTGATTAGCCACTTTCAACTCAGGTGTTCTTAATGTGAGGTCAGTATCTCATAATATGAGGTTAATTAGAAAAATTAAAGAAAAATGTCAAGAGAATAAATTATCAGTTCAGTTTTATCTTTTCTAATGTAGATAATGGATTTCAATCTTATATGAGGTGCGTTCAATAATAGAACTGCATTTATCTGGTTGCAAGATTGAGATAGATTTAATCTTAGAATATAAGAAAAATATTATCAAGTTACAGAGCTACATGAAGTGATATTTTAGTTCAGGTTATTTCTGCCACAGAATATTTCAAGCATATTATTTTTCCATCCTTGTTTTTAAAAACAAGTATAATTGTGTCTTGCATATGTCCATAGTATAGCAATGTGTGGTTTTAGTAAAGATAGAGACAGCATTTCTGTTTTAATTGCCATTTTTCATTATTTTTATCATTTTCTCAGAAAACTGTCTTTTGGGCTGTAATTTTCCATGCTCTGTCTCTTTCTAAAAGCTACTCTAAGCATACTGGAGTAATCTAGCAAATTCAAACAGTCCTAATTTTGTGGTAATGTAAGCATGAAAAATATTCATTTTGTCCACATTTCAAATGGCAGTTTTTCCTTTCTGTGACATAAGACAGAGAAACTTCAAGTATTGCTTGCTTGGACATCATTGAAGAAAAAAGAGCAAACGCTGAAGAAAGTAGTGGTAACATTCCTAACGTGTGCTCCTGAATACAGGGCAGTAGGTTGCTGCTTACAGCCTGGTTTTTTTCTCATAAGTTAGTCACTAATCTACTGGCTGACAACAAACAAATCAGTTCTTTTCGTTGAGATTTCATTGCTACATCTTAAAAAAAAAAAATGAAAAAAGTTTCATGTTCTTTGTGAAATTGAGACCTAAGGATCAAAATGATCCAGATCATTGATAAGGAGATTAAACAGAGCTGGCCCCAATACTGAGCCCTGGGAAACACAACTCGTGACCGACTGCCAACTGGATTTTACTCTGTTCACCACAACTCTTTGGGCCCAGTCATCCAGTGCGTATATAAGGTCTATATTACAATATCCAGTCAGAGTAGAAAGCATTGAGGAAAAGTTGTGAGCTGTTTTTCCCCAAGAGAATCCTAAATGAACTGATTTTCTTTTACCTGAAAAAGTTATCTGTATACACTGTGGTTTACCTGGTCAAGTCCCAGCAGCTGAAATATGAGTAGGAATAATAAGTAAAATTTACTTTACATATCAATAATTTGTTGGAAATCACAGTAGATTGAAGTACTTTCTCAAAAATTGTCCGTATTCCAAATATCTAAAAAGGAGATCATAAAACTATCTGTAAATTATCTGTTTATTTATTAATGGTGAACTTTTTATTATTTATTATTTTTTGTTATTTATTTTATTATTGTTATTTATTTTTTATTATTTATTAATTTATTATTAAAGAGCAATTTTTCCTTACTCAATTCATATTTTATAATGAAATTGTGAAAATTAGCTTATGTTTAGAACAGCAGACATTGCTTCTGGATCCATACCTTCAAAATCAAAATGTTAACTTTAGACTACATAAGAAGGAACTTAATTTAAAATATATTTAAAATCAACATGATATTTTTAACCTGAGATAAGAAAGAAAAATTAATATTTTTCAAACCCATTTGAATAGTCTAGGGGCCTAGATCACATTTCAAAAAGTGGCAATAGAAAATGCCATTCAAACGTCTCAGTCTTTAACAAAAAATTTAACACATTGTTCCTGGTTGAAAAAATAGGAAAAGTGTTGCAGACTTACAAAGGTGAAATAATTTAGCACATTTAAACCCCAGGTAGCAGAGCACAGTGAAAAACTCAATGAGTTAGTATTGACTCAATTAGCTCTGGAACAAGAAGCAATACAACCACTGGAAAGGAAGGATTTATTAATATGGGTGTATCACCTGCTAATATTGATGTGCTGCCTATATAAGACCTGTGGTTTTTAACTGCTCATTCAGAAATCACTGCACTGCAGTGAATGTTATAAATATTCATTAGGGCACTAATACTATATTCATTTATGTCAATACAATATTCCCTGTAAGTTCAGAGGTGAAAACTGAGATGAAATTTCATACTGAATCTAGAGGTGGGAGGATAAAATAATAAAACTGTAGACACAGGAGTAGAAAAGCAAAGTTCCAAGCGTAACATGGGATAAATAATACCATGGCAGCTGTACACAACCAGCAGGGTGGTGGTATATGAAAAGGTTGGCATTTGAGAGCATGATAGGTCTTGATGTGGTTCATCCAGGACTAAATTTGTCCTTGGCAGTGTTGAGGTCACTTCTAAGATTAGTAATAAGTGGTTCTAGTGTTCAGGACATAATGGACTTTAAAATATATTAACTCTCATATGTCTATGGCCTAACATAAAAATTCATCTATCCCAACACAAAGTAGATTATGAGATCCCTGTAATTGTCCTTCAGCATTTGTTCAGCTAAAAAAAAAAAAAAAAAAAAAAAATTTGGCAATCCATATAAATGTATATTTTTTTCAGAATCTTTTGTAAAATCTGTTGTGTAACATTCGTGAAATGCTGCATGACAGTGTAACATTGTTCTTATTAAAGCCTTGCTCTAGAAATGTATTATATGGATATGACTGAGCAGAGTTTCATGTGCAGAGTGCATGTGGTCAGTAAACCTTAACATTCCTCCCAAAAGGAGGCCTATCATGTTCTTTTTTTAATGCATGTGAAAACTGAAATTGAGACAAAGTGAAACTGGGAAGCACTTCTACAGAAATAGCAGTTTTAAAGAATCTATCGACTAGTGTTCTCTTATTCTGCTATTGCTGCGATAACATTTATACCAATTTCCTTTCTAAATATAAAACCAGTATATTTGAAAGTCATCTTGTTGGATTGAATTTTTATTGTTGATAATAGCATTTCATCAGATCTCATCATAGAAAGAACATGAAGAATTCTCAGTGTTTTATTGAATGTTAAGTAGTATTTGCTTTACAAATTCCCTTAACCTTATATTCTTCTTTATCTGTGAAGCTCAACACCAGAGTTTACATTAACAGCAAGTAGCGATAACTGTATCGCAGTGTAATCTTGCTGCTCAGAGGTATGCAGCCTTTCATTTCTTATTCCATTTTTGTTTCCCCTGTAGGGCAGGAAAAGGAAATTTCCACCTAGGGAGTTCAGCATCATTCAACATTGATGTTACTTGTCCAACAATCCTCTATACTAGGGAAACCATATGTCAGCCACAGTTAGCCCTTACAATTTATCAGTACCCACTTATGCATGTAAAGATCTCTTTCTTCTTTGGCTCTGTATACATTTCAAATGCTGGAGTCAAGAACAGTAGGAAAGCAAATAGAAGAGGGACATTGGTAGAAGAAACTTCCATCTTTTTTAGTGTCCAAAGATTGCCATCCTTTATTGAGACAGACGCATCTTTTTCACTTCGCCTTCGCTGTATGAGATTCGAAAACTCTGCTGTCAACAGCATAAACAATAATGAGATCTTCTGTTTCCTTCCAGCTACGTGTTGCCTGTGGGCAGTCCTGAAGGTTACTGTATGATCGAAATGACGGTAGATGGAAATCCTCCTGTACAACACAGACTTTCTCTCTCATATCAAGCATCTCAGGTAAGTCTGCAAAACATCAAAAAATAGCTATTTGCTTTGAACATTTCATCAGCGTATTAGTCATTCTCAAAGGAGAATAGGCATTCTAACTTTTTTCTAAAGTAGGAAATGTGGTTCCTCCACAGATAACATTGTATGTACTTAATTTTTCTTTAATATATCTTTTCACATCAAGCATCCACAGTATTTCCATTAATTTCTTCATCTTACCTGACTCTGAAAAGTCTGCTTCAACTGCCTGAAGTCCATTGAAAAGGACACTGGTACTGCAAGAGGAAAGATAATATCTTAGCAATGTCATTTAACTAGGCCATGGTGTTATTAGAAGCAATTCAGATACTGTTAAGCAGTATTTCTGGTTACTTCTTATTTGCAAGCCACACTGTCCAGTGGAGGGCAGTTAAGAATCATCAATGATTTAACCTGGTGTGACTTGTTGCTAGGACTTCATTTATGAATAGTATTGTAAAAATTACTGTCTCCATTTTGAAAATTACATCAGAAGACTCTAAGTGGGCAATAGGCCAGCTTGTATCTAGGTGTTTGTTCAGTCTGATACAAACAACTTTCATTAGAGATTGCTATTAGCCCCATCAGTTGTTCATAGCTTCCTGACATTCTGCTGCAGAAGATTCCTTTTTCTCTCCCTTTATGTTTGAGTTTCAGAACTCTGGCAGAATGTAAAGATAACACTATTGGCAGCTTCTGCACAGAGAATCTTGACCCATCTGTACTTAATTATATAGAGAAGCGAACAATACCTTAGTCATAAAGAACTTGCAGGTAGCTGCCTTTGATGTTATGCACCAGGATCACACATCAGAATATTTCTGCTCTTCATCAGGAAATTTCTTTGGTTCCTAAAAGAGTCCATAACTCTTCTCAGTTTCTTTTTGTGGGGTCCACAGTTAAGTTTTGATTCAGATCATGAGTGGACTTTTAAAGTGAATGTTCTGATTGTCCCCACTTACTACGCTTTGGTTCCTGTTGCAGAGCAATCCTGGAGTGTGACAACTGAACTCTTCTAGGATAAAACAGCACAAAAGATGCTCTCAATGAGTGCATGGAATATGATGTAGACACTAATAGGTATTTCATAGCACCATCTAATACTTAAGCCAGAATAACAACTTGCATGGTATGTAGTATGAATGTCATATCCTCATGACTAACCATTACACTTTACAGAACTACTCCCAGTCTCCTAGAGCCCCTATTTTCTTTGCAAAGAACACAAGCAAAGAAAGAAAAAGAGAAATTTCTTATCTCGAGGAGGACTGATGAATTTCTTCCCATTACTGGCCAAGCTAATCCTTAGCACTTAGGCTCCAAGTGAAGAAGGATATTTTCAAATTAGTATTTGAAAAGCTAAACATGAGTATTACAGAAGTTAACATAATGTTAATATAACATTATATTAAGCCTGTTATGTTATTAACAAGATCTACAGGAATTACTCCTGTGTCCTTCCATAAAATATGGTTGTCAGTTAAATTCAGAATAGAACCTATACAGAAATAAATGTGTATTATGGTGTACTAGCATGAGCTTAAACATCTGACATATTATGATAAAATCCATTGATGTGAGAAACTGGGCAGAGCCTACTGAAGTTTTTCTGTGGTACATTGGATATGCCCACAGGGTCAGTGCTTTTGTAAAATAAGCCCATTAATAAAAAGATTGCATCACAAGAGAAGTGTTAAAAATCTTTTCTTAATCATAGACAGTTTACATTCCAGCCCAGTGCTCTGTTTAATTCTTGTAACAGGTTCACAAGCAGAGAGAAAATGTCTGTCTGCAAGCACTACTTACAAATCTTGCCTGTAACTACAGTGGTTTATAGCTTTGTTTGAAAGAGGATAAAGTCAAGTGATATGAAATTAATTCGACAAGTGCTGAGCTGATGTCTTTGAATTCCTTCCGCATGAAAAATCTGATTTAGTTTTATCCATGCTCTAAAAGAAGTACGGTTTTTTATCTTTCCCTTATAAATGAAACACATTGTAAGTAAAGGAATATCTGGAGGTATTCATGTTCATTGTATCTCCAAATTTCACTTGCAGTTTTCAGCAACATAGCTCCAGGACTGATAAAAGCAATACAGGAAACAGTAAAACAATATCATATGGATGTGTGAATTCCAGATAAATCAATATGATGTTTTCCTCATGTTCCTAGTTCTTTACAGTTGATGGCTGAATAAGATAGCAAAGGGCCCCTTCACTATAAATTGTCTCCTCACAAATTATCTCTTTGTTTTACACATGCTGTGAAATACTTTTTATTCCATTGGTTTATTCCTACTTGACTTGAATTGACTAGGTTTCACCCACTTTCTGGATTTATGGTACCATGCAAATAAATGCATCACAATGTGAGACATTTATGAAAAAATAGGATTTTTTTAATTCCTAGTGACATGCATTTAGCCAAGGAATTTAGAAATGGTGAAACCCTATGTCACAACTCCAGAAAATCAGACATCAGTTTGATGGGTGGAATTCACGGTGCTGCATGAGTCACAGATCCTTTGCCTCTGATGGTCAAGGATTTGACTCCTCAGTCAGGTAGCACAGGAAATACCAGACCAACCTCTAATATGATTTGGTTGGTCTCAGTATGAAATAGTTGTGGATGTTTATTTGGCACCTTTATAAGGATGTTCTAGGAATTTGTGGCTCTAGAATTCACTACCTAAAACTTCCCCTTTTCCCCTTGGCTTCACTATAGTGGTTTGTTTTCTATCATTCACTCATAAAGAGTAAAACCTTGTCTCTGTATTTCTCTTGCCTTGGGGTTCTGTAGTTTCCATATCCTAAAGCTTTATCTTCAAGTCTACAGCCTCTCCTGTGTTCCTGCACAAACCCTCAACCTTGAACAGAATGAGGTAAACGATGAGAAAACCTTCCCATTTTCATTGCAGTTAAGACTGGGAATTCCAAGTTGTGTTTCATGCAATGTATGTTGTCTTACATGTTTGAAGATATGGAAATACATTAAACCACTCTCTTTGTATGTTTTTTTCTGTTTTTGTTTGTTTTTTTTTTTTTTAAGAGAATGACATTTAAAAAAATAATCCCATCAGCAAGTATCATAGTTTTTTTGCAAGCTTCAGGTAATGACAATTTCTTTTATCTCTAGTTATTATTCATTCATTATTTACACTGACGTCACAAATCACATTCTTTTCTCATGATTCTCTTCTTGTTTCTGCAGATCGCCTTTGGATCAATCTTCCTTGGAAATGTTCCTGTTTATGAAGAGGTTAATCGATGTGCTGGGCAGATAGTTGGCTATAAAGGATGCATTAGGGATTTTCAAGTTAACAACAAAGAGTTGTTTATCATAGAGGAGGCTCTTGGAGGGAGAAACATTGAGAATTGCAATGTTCCGATATGTGATTATCATCCATGTCGCAATGGTGGGACCTGCACTAGGTAAGAGTTACCTCTTCAATCATTTTATCATCTGTTTACACTCTGTGGCTGGTGGGTTCATTCTTAATGAGCAATTACTATAATTTTCTATGTAATGAAGTAATCACCAATCTTTTGTCCTGATTGTATTAAATAGAAAATGTAACATCTTCATGCCTAACCAGAGAGATTTTATACCTTATTTGCTTACATGAAAAGAGATATAAAATGTAATTACATTGCCCACACCGCATGCATATTGGGTTGCTGCCAGAATTCTTTTATGATCAACTAAATCAGTTCCCTTACAAGGCTCAGTGACTAAATCAGACTATATAGATAGTTTGGACAGAAACATATAAGATCTCTTTCTTCTGTCTAATGACTCTGTATCTTACTAGTCCTTGTACCCTCATATGTCTTCATGGTGTGCTCCTGGGTACATAGCATAGACCTTTGTCATCGTGCTCTGAAACACTAACAAGTCAGCACCTTCAGCATGTGTGAAGAAGTGTTGTCAAAGATCCTTTGGAAGTTGAAGTGCATCATGCTGAAATGAGGAAAGGGATTGAAAAGAAGACATGGGCTAAAAGCACAGCAGATGATGGTTCAGTTGAATAATGGTTCATTCAGAGCACAGTTATATTTTAAGCCATAGTAACTTAATCATTGTCTAAGGGACTCAACACTTAGCAACCCCTTTTCTTTTTAAAATGCATAGAATGCATAAAGTGTCTGCCATGTCTGCTTTAAAAAATGTACTTCAGCTTCAAGGCAAATGCTGAACAGAACGTAGTCTAAAGTTCTTTTAAAGCTTTGAACCACTGTGTGTTTCTTAGGTTGAAGAGAACCTGAATCAAAGTTTTGAGGTGCTTCTCTGCCCCTCTTAGCTGGTATGAGCACAGAAAGAACACCAAACAGGTTTCTGATCTCTAAGCCTTGTTTGAGCACAAATAAGAACAGTGAAACTTTATGGAAATATACACAATTTGCCTACTAGACTGGTAAAATTGCATGTGTACTTGGGAGTAATGAGTCTGGTTTTCCTCTGTTGTTCCTTGCTATATCTCTGTCATTCTACTGATTGGCCTGTCATCCACTATAATGGAATATGGGTCCTGAATAATTCATGACCATTGGATTTGTTTCCTGTCTTTCTGCTTTCCAACTGCTGGCCTCAGCCCTTTTCAGAAATGCTTTTGTTCTGAAATGGGTCGCTGCTCCTCTGCCCAGAGTCATGGAAGACTGTGCATGTGCAAACCGGGGATAAGCAGCTCTACAGAAGCATGATTTTCATGATTTTCTACAACAGCCAACTGATTTTCAGGGATCACTTCCTCTAAGCCCAAGAATGATCCATTCCAATGAGCAGGAAATTAAGTGGCAGGAAGCCCACATGGATGAACAAGGTGCTCCTGACAAAACTCAAACATAAAAAGGAAGCACACAAGAGGTAGAAGCATGGCCAGGTGACCTGGAAGGAAATAGAAAAAATGTCCAAATATGCAGCTATGACATTAGGAAAACCAAAGTCCATTTGGAGATTAATCTGTCAGGGGACATGCAGAGCAAAACCAAATGCTTCTACAAGTGCATTAGCAGCAAAACAAAGATTGGAAAAATGTGGGCTTGCTGCTGAATGGGACAGGTATTCTGGTGACTAAGCATCCAGAAAAGACTAAAATACTCAGTCCCTTCTTTGCCTCAGTGCTTATTGATAAGACTGGCTTTCAGGAATCCTGTTCCTCTCAGACCTATAGGAGAAAGTTACTTTTGATGGATGAGGATCAGATTAGGGAACATTTAAACCAACTGGACACTTTGAGTCCATGGGACATGATGGGTTTCACATATGGGTGCTGAGGGAGCTATCTGATGTCATAGCAAGATCCTGATAAGATTGAGGTGATTGGGAGAGGTTCCCAAGGACTAGAAGACTACCTTCAAGAAGGGCAAGAAGGAGGATCTGAGAAACTACAGCATGGTTAGCCTCACCTTGATCTTTGGGAAGCTGATAAAGCAAATTATCCTGGAAACTACTTCCAAACACATGAATGAGAGGGAAGTTGTTTGGAGTGGTCACCATGGATTTATGAAGAGAAAATTGTGCTTAACCAACCTGATAGCATTCCACAGTGAGATGGCTGGCTTGAGGGATGAGAGGAGAGCACTGGATGTTGTTTACTTAACTTTAGTAAGGCATCAAAACTACCACCCATACCATCTTTAGTGACAAACTGATTAAGTACTGGCTGGATAAGTGCACAGTGAGGTGATCTGGAAAGTGGCTGAAAGGCAGACTAAAAACGCCCAGAGGATTGGCGACACAAATTCCAGATGGAGGCGATTCACTAGCAGGGTGACACAAGTCTCAATACTAGATCCAATACCATTTATCTTCTTTAATGACCTGTAAGATGGAACAGAGTGCACCTCAGAAACAAGGGATAAATACAAGGCAAGCAGGAATGATTGTTGCTGCTGTTGGTGAGTCTGCTGCCATTCAGAGGGACCTTGACAGACTGGAGAAATGAGCCAACAGGCGTCTCATATTGTTCAACAAAGGTCAATACAGTCTTGCACCTGGGCAGTAATATAGACTGGAGATTGACTGGCTGGCAAGAACTTTGCAGAAAAATACTTGTCAGTTCTTGTGGACACCTAGCTGACCATGGGTGTGACAAAGAAAGGAAGCAGCATACTGGGATGCATTAGAAAGAGTGAGTGATTAAAGGGAGGTAATTTTTTCCCTTCTCACCTAGTTTGCTGATTCTCATATGTATGCACATACATTCTTCACCAGTTCACAAACCATCCACATTTAGTAAGTTTCGCCTTGGTAGGAAGATCTTGATGCCATGTTTCACGTCCAGGTTCTACAGGTGTGATTTCGTACTGTTCACTTCACAGAATAGAATTTGCTTTTTCAGAGGCTGATCATTCATTTCAGATGTCAAGACTGTTAATAGAAACTATCACAACAAGTTGCCTCTCAGGATTTGGAGGTTTCACTTGGATAGGTTACTAGGTAGTAGTCTTTAGAGGAGCAATTCCTGTATCCCATAGTCCTGAAGCTTCATTTTGTCCACAGTGTGCACAACATTCTCTTTCTTGGACAGTTACACACATACGTGAGAACAGATTGCTTCATCAATATGTAACATGTAATCAATCAAATCACTTCTGCTTTGCTGAGAAGTGTGACAGATCTAAAAGATTCACTTCTTGAGAGGTCATCTGTGCATCTGCACCAATTTCTTCATAGAGGATGCAAACAGGGGCAAGTGTGGATGGAAATTTGCCCATGCTAGCAGCCATTTTTCAGCAATACTAGCAGGTGCTTTACGCTGACTTTGCCTGACAGAATGCCAGGATCAGAAACCTCTTTGGAGAATGCTTCAGTTTGCTGTACACCAATTCCATCTTGAACAGGGTTGCTCAAATTGAGGAGACAAGGGAAAACAATGAATTGCATGCCTCCTGATCAGCCTTGGCAGGTCTGGCCCCAGAACCTCTTTCATCTGGACCTGAACACTCTGCAAAGTTTGTTTCTCTGAATCTGTTGTCTTAAGACCTAAGTCCAGTGCCTCAGTGGGTAAAGCATCTCTCAAAAGGAATGGTAACAGATTCTGTGCTATAGACTTTTCCTGTACTGCTTTCCAGAAGTGCCTGCTAATACTAGGAGTCTGTTTAGTAAATGTGTGTAACGTAACAAACTCTATTCAGTAAATGGACCAATTTTAAATGTCTTGAGCTTGTTGCCACCTTCTTCCTTCATTGCTTTGGTTGCTACATTCTTTTGTACCTCTTGTAGCTGAAATATTTGAGTTTCTCCCCTCACACCACTTTAATTTATTGGTTGGTTTATCCTAGCGACAATTTGATTAATTACTTGGTCATCAAACTGTAGTGGTTCACACCATGTCATTTGTGGAGCAGGAGAATTGATAAGCCAGAAGTGGACATTTTCTCTAAAGTTTATGGGGAAAAGTTTCCAGGCTTCAATCCTGGTGTTCAGGTGGTGCATGTGGACTCTACAACTGTGTTATCTTCAGATAATGAATTTATATTCATGAGACCACAGCCAATGAGAGCCATAAGTAATCTATAGTGTTAAAATATTCCCATCTACCTCATTAATTGTTGATTTGAGAATTTATTACTGAAAAAAATCTTAGCTGTATTAAAAAAATCAGATTAAGAAAACAACAGTTTGACAATCCATATAAAACCATTATTGACTTAAGATTTTGCCAGTTGTTTCAAATACACTGTTTAGTGGGAAAAAAAAAAAAAAAAATTGTATTTTATTCAAGTACTTAGCAACTCATTAGAGCTTTTGCTTCTGAAAGGCCATAAAGTATTACATAGCAAATATCTTAGACGTGCTTTATAATGAACACTGGGTCTCGTCACACATACTGCTGGGCATAGACAGGTGTGTTTCGTAGAGACATTTTTTACAGTTGTTCTTAAAGGAAAGTTACTTGCCTTTTCTCTTAATCGGAAAAAAAATCCTATTGTGTTCATTCTATTACTTAATCATGCAGAATAAATTTATTTGGAATAAAAAATGTTTTATCTGTATTTATGGTAGCAAGAGACAGGGATTCCTGTACACCTAGTCTTCAGACACAAAATTTCAGGATGCAGCAGGGGCTAGCAGTTCCCTGATTGCATCAGGTGCTCCCCAGGGGTCCACCAGGACAGAGTCCAGCAGCCAGGGCCTGTCCCACCAGCCCAGCCAGAAGCAGGACAGCTGACACCTCCTTGGGGATGGTGGCAAGCTGAGACTGGGCTGGGACATTGGACCACTGGTGAGGCATCAGGATCAAGCCCAGTGAGGGGAACCAGGGTCAGACACAGCGCAAGGATGTCTGGGCCTGGCTGTGGTGCTGGGGACAGGCTGCACAATCACCATTTTGCTGTGAAACTACTGAATATGTCATATCGTGGAATTGCAAACGTCTAGTTGTTTTCATTCTTTTTAAGTTAAGATCTGCTGCACTTTAATTAAGAAAAAAAAAAAAAAAAAAGGTTATGTAGGTTCCATTTATATTTTAACTAAAAAAATCTGTCTGTGTATAAGGACAAAAGCCATTCTGTTTCAAGAGTATTTAAACATATACTGTATCAGATGAGTGGTCCAGTGCAAATCTAAATTTCTGATTCTCTACATAGCCATTATTTTATTAGTTTTTAAAACCAAATTACTCTCTCTCCTCTGTGAATGCTCTATTGCTTTTAGAAGTACTTTTGCAAGTTCACTAACTGTTTTACTGCCCTTTAAATCCATGCTAATGTAGAATTCCAGAGAGTGGTTTGTTTCAGAGGAAAAAATGACAACTGTTCAGTAAATTTAGGGTTTCAGTGTCCTATAGCTCTATGATTAATTTTGTGATTTCAAAGCTAATCAGATTTTAAAGCATGTGCTTGACAAGGGCATGGAAAGATTAACCTAGGAAGCTCTTAATATTCTGTGTGGCCCCCTGATCATATGAGCCAGATGTTGTAAACCAAGCTTAGTGTTAATTAAGAAGACACATCTGTGTGTGGGAAATAAACTCATGAAATTACTTCACCCATGATTTGACAATTGTGTCAGCCACTACAGTAGTAGTGGTTGATTAATACATTTGTTTTAAACCATACAAAGACTTGATAAAATGTAAACATAGACAAGCTTAGTTTTTATAGTGCAGAGTGCAGTCCCAAAGTTAATTGCTCCCACAAACAATCATGTTTCCAGTGTCTCAAACTATTCTCACAGTGATTATTCTTTCTGTTGTTGTTCCTCATGTATTGGTGCAGCAGATGGGTCCATTAATGTTAATCAATTAACCAAGACTGAAAAATCAAACTCAATTAGCAATAAATTTCAATAGAGAGACACTTATCTTCAGGCTTCAACTGTCATGAATGCTGTAATCACCAAAAATACACAAGGAATGTAATTTTTCAGTTTTCATCCCTTGATAATGTAAGAAATACCTTGCTAGATTTATAGGTCTCACTTGGATGGTACCTTTTTCAGCTGTAAACAGGGAAAGCTGTTTTTTAAATCATATTCTGAAAACTGTCTGTTTTCTGAATGCTGGGACATCACACAATTCTTATACCTTAAGGAACTGATCACCAAATGAAATATTCCACTCCAACTGTTTCCTGAAGCTTAAAAGTTGCCTTAAAAAAAAAAAAAAAAAAAAAAAAAAAAAAAAGTTCTAGGCTAGAGCTTTCTTGTATGTTAAAGGAAATTTTATAGTTGAACTTGGTTAAGTGATAGATTTCCATATATTGCAGATACTGAAGAGATCAAGTGAAGTGACTTAACTAATTTTGAGGTCTCTTTTTAGTATACATCCTCAATGTTAATTAAAACAAACAGTAGGAAAAGTCATTATGACTATGACTGTTTTTAGAAAAAAAAAAAGGAGCTCAAACTGGTGACTTTGGCGACACTAAAATGTTCTTTTCAACTTATTTTTACATCATTTTCTATTTTGAAGTATAGTCATGGCGAACCGCTCCCAGATCATGTGCCAGAGGTACTTCTTGTACTTCCCTGTGCCCATAAGCCAGAAATGCATGTAATATCAAGTTTGGGCTGAATGTATTCCTCTAAGGATAGCCTTTTATGCCTTTATAAATGCTTTGCTCACATTTCTAGCACAGAGCTGCAGTTCGCTTCCAGCTTGCAATATCTGATTTGTGTGTTTGTTGAACTAAATATAAAATTGTTACACAAGAACGAGTAAGTGCCCATTTTCAAACCAAGGAGCACTGAAGCACGTCTCAAAACTGCTGAACAGCATTGCAGGCCAGATTTGAAAATTGCTCACAGATTTCCTATCACTGCTTTAGATGTAGGTGTTTCTGTGTAAGAAAGAAAACAGCTCACCAGAAACAGTGGGACTGATCATATGTCACGGATCTTTTTATAGATCTGATTTATAGAGTAAGAGACTCAGGCAAATGTATAATTTAAAACATGCTAGTTTGAGTTTTTTTTACAATCTAAATCTAATTAACTATTGTCCATATTAAGTCCAAAACTAATGTTTTAAGTTCCACTTTATTCAGCTGTTGCAGAAAGATAAGCCAAAGGCATTAATTTTTATTTTAGTTGATTTGCAAAGAAAGAAGATTTCCACATGGGAGTTGTGTGTTCTCACATCTTTTCAGAATTTGCACTGTATGCACTTATGTAATACTGACTTGTATGAAGAAGGCAACCTACTTCTTTTTAAGGGGCTGATTCTGGGCAGGTCTGTCAATAATAAAGATGCTCACATTTTACAGTTCCAGAAAATGCTGTTATTATGATTCATGTTTACAAACACCATTGTTTAGGAAGACTGATTTGGAGATCCACAGATTCAATATTTGATTAGTATGAAAAGTAACATGCTGAAAATAGGTCATGCAGGAAAACCAAGGATCTTTATATAAATAGGACTTTAAATTCCTGACTGCTTAGATAATGTGCAAGCTATGCACAAAATTTGTTAAACTTGATGTTTATACATCATCTCAATTCAAATGTATTTGAATCAGAGAAGCTACCATGGCTAAAATTTTAGTATGGGTATTGACATACCACTAAGTGCCATTTTAATACCACTTACCTCAGAATGTTTTGACTCTATTTCCAGAAATACTATGGAATGACATTTTAGAATCGTAGAATCATTTTGGTTGGAAGAGGCCCTCAAGATCACCAAGGCCAACCATTAACCTAACACTGTCACTAAATCATGCCCCTAAGAACCTCATCTGTCCTTAAGAACCTCATCTAATTCTCAATAATTGCATCATAACCAAATAATTTCTGTTAGTTTTGATTCCAGAAGGAGTATCTGATTTGAAGAAGCTTTAAAACACAACATATCAGTAACATGAATTGAATACTAAATTTTTCCAAGGCCAGTGAGATGTTTAAGCCTATACAGAAATACTTAAGACACTCCAACTGGAGATGTAGTGCATGGATTCTTATAAGGATTTTACTCCACTATAAATCATGACAAGTATTATAGCTCATACTGTTTGTTATAAGCTGTAACATACATAGTATGTGCATGAAAAATGATAAATGTGCCATATTCTTTGTACTAATGATTTTCAAAAACTCCACAGAGATAATTCTTCCAGTGAAATGTATAAGTTTTCTGTAAGGATGTATTACATGCTGTAGCCGTTTACTGTAAGATATCACAATAACATTACAAGACTTGTACAGCAGAAGATTAACAATGCACTATCTGTAATAAATGTTAGAACATTTGTTCCTTTTTTGCTAACATAGCACATACACCTACCTACTAGTGATAGACTTCTGAACTTCAAGCAATGAGAATTATATAAGAGAGAAAAAAATTATGACATTTCAGTCCTGACTAGCATGGTTGACTGGAGATTGAATAGGGGAGAATATAATTGTTCTGAATCCCAGTTTTATGGGGCTTGTCACTAAAAGAAAAAGTTTATCTGAGGTCACAGAGGAGAACAGATTTTTATTATGATTTAGAGAAACCTTTACCTTTGGTATCTTGTTGAATTTGAGAACTTGCTTAATATTCAAATGTGATTTGAGAACTCTGGATTTGAGGTATCATCTTGATACAGAAGGTTACCATGTCACCAAATTTGGTTTTGTTACTTTTTTCTTTCTCAGTAACAACATTTCTTTAAGTTTTATTTTTAGAAAGACAGGAAGCTGGATTTTTTTTATTACAAGTAATCCTTGTTTTTTGGATTTAGTAAAACCAGCCAACTTTGTTATGATATGTACAGATAAATACAGAGTGGTACCCACATAGTCTTGGGAATTTCATGCTGTGTATGCATGCATATAATGCATTTAGATTAGGCTTCTTTTAGCTACCCAACTCTAGCTAAAGCTAGCTTGTAGGTAACAGAAAATACAAAAATAGAGGAGATTTTCTTCCTGTACCCAGAGTTTCCGCAAAGTGTTCAGCTGGCTATTCAAAGGGAAAGGTAACCTCACTAATCCCTCATTTTTGTTTTTTTCACTGCACATTGTCATGGGCGCTTGTACAATATAGCCCACAACTGATTCCAGTTATTTCAGATTAAATATCAGTCCTGCATGTTGTAAAGGAGGGAATGTTTTGGTTTGGGTTTTTTTTTTGCTGGTTGGTTGGTTGGTTGGTTGGTTGGGTATTTTGGGGGTTTTTGTTGTTGGTTGGTTCGTTTTTTAAATTGGGGAAATGTGTGTATATATATCTCCCCAGTTGTATATTACTCTCAATATGTTATTCATAAAGAATACAGAGGTTTAAGAATTATCTGGTGTCCTGCTAGAGACTGAGTGCATCCCTCCTCAGAAAAGACTGTGTCGACAAAAATACATATGAAACAACTGTTCTTGAAGACTGATTCTCTGTAAATATAAATCTTAGGAGACAGGAAGATAAAAGGACACTAGAATCACAAAAATCCTTTTGTCCTTCACCTGGACCTTCCTTGGAGTACCTGAAATCATAGTAGAAGAGGTCAACACAAGGCTTAATATGGATCCCTTAGTATCTTCCGTAATCTGTGGAGCCATCTAGCGTTGCTGTAGGCTAGTTGTGGAGCAGTAAGAATTGTTTCACAGCAGCACCTTGAAAGCTGATGTCATTGTCTGCAGTAACACTTATCTATTGTCTGTCTCCTTTATCTATTACTCAGTAGCAATACTGTTCAATTACCTATCTAGAGTACTGTATTACTAAATTAAAAAGTCCTGCATAGCTTTAAAAGGCTTATTGTTTCCTTAAGGGACAACTCATCTTTTTAATAGTGTTTGTATTATTACCAGACTTATTAGTCACAGCCAGTTACAGTACGCTCTTTGTGTGCTTGTAGGAGTACAGCTGGTATTTCTTCTTCTCTGTTTCAAAGTCTGATAGTGCTTAGTTGGTATGAATTAGAGGATCAGGGGAGTTAAGCCATGATGTGTATTACTCCACAAGACATGAAAGGTCAGTAAGGTGTGCTGTGTTCTCTGGTATTCAGGTCACCTTCTCAGTATGCCCATCAATTTAGCCCTCTTTCGTACTTTGGAAAATTCATCGGGCTTGGAGGTCAGCATGTGCACTAGATTTCTTCTGACGTTGACTCAGGAGTTTTACAGAAGACTGAGAAAACATTTCATCTATCTGAAGAGAAGCTACATAGAAGACTAACCATGCTGTTTCTTCAAATCATTTTCTAATGTGATTGTGACATTTGAAGTGGGCCATATGAGCTTCTAGGACATCCTGCTCATTTCTGTACTTGGACAACTTCCATATATATTAACATATAAAGTACTTGCAGGAATACTTTACTTGGGTGTGTACATAAAATACAGAAGTGCTAGCAGCTTTTTACACTTATTTTTAAATAGGTTGTAGCAGAAATTAGGTCAAGTTCTGAAAATGTCCAGTGGCCGGGAGCACCTCACAAATTCCTCAACATGAAATGTCTCAGTCAGAAGACAGTTGCTCAGCATCAGGAGTGTTTTTTAAAACACTTATTGAAACTGCCAGTTATAAGGTCTCCTCTGTTCAGCACTTTTATTTACATTAGAGATACCTCTCTCCATTCTCCTGCAAATTTTCTCAGTATTACAGGGGGGTATGTAAGCCTTCAGTTCCAGAAGCTCTGGCCATGACATCTCTCTTCTGCTTCCAAGCAGCCTTTGAAGCTGCTAATAGGATGTGAAGGCCCATAACTTACATTACCATGTCATCATCTTTGTTGCAATCATCAGGAATTACTGAAGTGGGATTTAAATACCTGTGTGGAAACACAGATACAAACACATCTGTATATACAATTGAATTATACAGTGGGTATAGCTGTGCTGTATGTGTTGGTCCTTTGTTCATAATTGTCTTTATTATATTATGCAGTTTTATAACACATTGTTCATGAGGGTGCTAAAGGCAATGGGTTTTACTTTGTATCTCCCCCAACTTGTAAAGATGAGGACACTGAGAAAATAGCTAAAATCCCCAACAGATATGTGGGTTGGAGTACATTGTGTAAATATTACTAATGAAATATAAATCAACAGCGTTTGTTCAAGGTGAATGATTTTTATCCTATAAATAGCCATTTTTTTTCTATTTTTCTTGGTGACAGTCTTAGCCCTGCAAGTATTCAGAGCTTTAAATTAATTTATTTTTTTCAGAATTACTCACAACAGGGTTCTGAAAAAGCTAGGAAAAAAAAAAAAGAGTAACTGTAAAATAAACAGAAATATGCTAGAAAAGGGTATGGCATCAATAACAGAGGCATTCAACTTAAAAAGAGTTCTTAACCAAAAGATGTTTTGAGTTATAAACAGTTAGCATTTTGAACACAAATCTTCAGGTAAAACATGAAGACTGCTACTGTCTGTAGGATGAAGAATATCCAGGAATTATTATTTTTTGGACTAGTATATGATATGATAGTATATTATATTATTTCAGTTATTATATTTCAGTTGTCAGACTTGCTCAATTATTCATCTGTTTTTCCATTCTGTGAACCATTTTCAGAAACAGAGCAGTATATTTCCATGGTGGAAACTAAACAGTAGTTTATTAACCCAGATTTAAACTCTGTCCTGGATACCTTCAGGGATTAATTATGGACTTCACACTCTACCAGGATATTCAGAGATTGATTTAAATCCCCAAATTCAAGATAAGCTTGTTTTCATCATATTGTCATTTTACGTAATCCAGATTCTTTTCTTGGCATTCATTAGTATTCATTATACTGTTACATGGGTCAGAGTCACTAACTGGATAAATACACTAATGTAATGGAGATGATAAACTATTTAGAAAAATCTCAGGTAAATTTGACTGAAAACCATTTGGAGTTAAGAAACATTAACAAAAAATAGTGTATTGTAAAGGTGGATAGCTTTTTAATGTTTTTTTTGGCTCATATTTCATGGAGAAGGTGAGGTGAAAATTTGCCAAAGGGCTGTAATTTCCCCTTCTGCTCCTCCAGACACACAGCCCATAAGGTGCTTTTACTCCAAATTATATGATACACTTACAGCTGATAATTTGATGAAATTTCTTTTCTCTCAGATCCTGCCTGATACAACCCTATTCTCCTTTTATCCAAAAGACAGTATCAGAAAAAAAAAACTTCCTGGTGACTAATACCAAACCTGTCAAGTAGGCAGAAAGTCTAAATGCCACCCCCAACCTGGAGATTAAATGGAAACAAGAGTTATGATCCATTTCATTTCCCTGGTACTATACCTTGGTTTCTGATTCTGTCAGTGTGATTCTTACACCCTTGCCTTCCCTAGGGTGACATTTGCCACTTTGAGATTCACTTAAGCCCTGGAAGCAGAGCTGAAGTGTGACATGGGCTTTGCCCTGACCCTTGGAAAACAGCTCCTTGATTTGTCACTGTTGCAGGGATGACGGAGCTAGAATACAATGTACAAACGTGCATTTGGTTTCACAGTAAATTAAATGTAGCCACTGAATTTTTAAAAAACTGATGTAGGCTTTGAGTATCCTTACTGCTTTCCCTGCTTCGAAAACGGTGAAGTGGACAAACTTCATTTGTTTCACTCTTGGCAGATAACTATTTAATTGTTAGGCATTGAAATCCTTTGAGTGGACAAACATAGGATGTTTTTAGTATTGAAATCTAGCTTTACTATGTATACTTAAACTGCAATGAAAAAGACAAAGCAATCAGGAGTTTATTTTATTTGCTTTACAAGTGTTGAGACTCAGCATCCAGATTTATAATGTAATAGTTATGCCAGCTCAAGATTCAAGGCTAAATTATAAAGTCAGTTTTCAGCTTTAGCAAATGCTCTCTGAGTCCTGCTCTGTTTCACTTAATAGCAAGGACAAGTGGATTCCATCTGTAGGAGAGCATGTTTTGCATTTGAACTACTGCAAGGCAAGAGCCAATACAGAGATGGCATAGGATTCAATATCAGGACACTCTTTTTATTTATAGACAGTTGCTTGCTTGTTTTCAAGCAGGTCTTTAAAGCTGAGTTGATGATTTAGAAGCAGATGTAGGGTTATAATACTTAGCTTTAAAATGAAAGGATGTTTGTCCTGTACTTGGATGGTAAAATGCTGTGATTTAATATGAACAAGATGTCATTTGTGGGTATGAACTAATCTCACTAGGTGCAGAATATGTACAAAATGGTAATTGAAATGAACATATCTTTCTTCTGCCGAAAACTGCTGTAGTTAAAACCTGAGATTTGATCAATTTTTTATGGATAAATATTAGTGTACTAGAAAAACACTTGTGCATTATTATACAAGTGTTTGCATAGATAATTTGGTACATATGAATATGTATAAATATATTATGATTTCGTTTCCCAGTATAGTTTTGTCCATATTTTGGGGTGGGGTTTTTTTCAGTATGAATTGGGCAGTTCCTAACTCCTGGATGTTTAAATTTGCAGCCAGTTTCTGTAGACTAGACTAGGTGATATTTATTTCTAGTACCTTTGTCAATGTATGTGTATTTCTCTAAGTCCTTGACATACCACGTGTTCTGTCATCTTACAGTGAGAAGATAGGTACATGTACGATTAACCTTCCTTAGACAAGAACACCGCAACCTTAGCAACAATCCCAAAATAATACCCAGAGTATCTTGAGTTCAGCCACCACAGATTACCCCAATTTAGAAAAAAAAAAAACACCCACAAACCAACAAACACAAACAAACAAAAAAAACCCCACGGTGTAAAGAAAAATATTTAATTTTTACAATTTATTTTAAAATAATTAATTAAAAAGTAAAGTTCATAATATAAGTAAATAGGTTCTTCAAAAACTCCTTTACTTGGTCAGAAAAACCCTGAGATCCTTTTCATCCATATTTTGTTCTGCTGTGTCTGAGTGAAGCGCTGTTCTGTGTGTCTGGGCTTATTTTAATCTTCTGCTGGGTTCTGAAATGGAAGATCTGTGGGTTGTGCTGCCACCTGCAGCTGGAATGTCACCCGCTCCCAGCTAGAGAAATGGACTTTGCACTAAAGCCCCTCTGGACAAAATGCAGTAGATCTTAATGGTGAGCTAAAGGAGGACTTTGCAGAGCTAGTAGTAATTGGGTTTTGTCAGCTTTTTATGACATCTAAATAAAACTGGGACTACAGAGAAAGTAAATCCCCTAGTAGCATATTCAAGCAATTTTTGTCTCATAAAAGCATCTTCCTACTGGCAGTAGCTTGGCTGAAATGTTTCAGAGTTTATATTTCACAGAGAGGAGAAGAAAACTCAGATTCTGACAATCCTTATGTCAGCTAACATTTGAAATGTTCTGAGATTTACCAGGAAGAAAAAAAAATAGTGGAGGGAAAAAAAAAAAAAAAGGTAGTACTGTGTTGAGGCCTATTTAGTCATTTTGGTTTAGTGTGTTGCACCTATTTGAAGATGCTTAAGATGTTCTTTGTCTTCTATAACCTCATTCCCTCGTCTCCACTGCATTTTTATCTCTGCTTTTTTTTTTTTTTTTGAAGTAAAAAAAAAAAAAGCATGCTCTAAATGAAGGCGTCAGGAAACCAGGAATAATAATGCCGAGCAGTGGTGTGCCGTTTTCTGCAACTGCTCTCACCTTTTTTGTTCTGTGTTTCATTGCAGTATCTTTTTCAGTAAGGAAAGTACAGGGCTGCTTACAATTGTTCTGAACTGCTTAACCTAGTAAATATTGGCATAAAAATACTGTGTGTGGGGGAAGGAAGGGAAATTGTTGTTTGTTTCCATTCAAGTGTATCTCTTTTTTTCACTACTACTGTGGTGTCAGAGGCAGTTTTTTCCTATGCTTTTACTGATTACATTTCCCTTTCTCTGCTACACTGAAGAACAGTGCTCGATGTGGGCCAATCAAGCTACTTCACTCCCAAAAGAATTTCTTATGTAAGTAGCTCCAGAGAGACTTAGTGAATGATGTATTTTAGTAGAAATGCTGTGTTCGTGAAGGTATCCTTGCACAGTGAAGTGTGCACATAGGCAAGAGCCTGCGTGGTGCTGCTACCTTCTTTTAATTCACAGTACAGAAAACATTATTTTATCCTGCATTTTGAATATAGGAATTATGCTTGAGGCTTTTTTTCATTTTTGAAATCAGAATGAACATAAGAGAAAACACAAACACATTATGCTATTAAAGAAATAAAATCAACATATTCCAGCCATCCATCAGAACTGCCTTCTGTTTGAGCAACCTTACGCCTATAACCAGCATTTCTTCGAAACACTTACCTTTCTTCAAACAGGAATTATGCATCTGAGTCACAGAGGCAGAAGTACATATTCTTTCAGGCAGCATCTCCAATTATCTTGCTTGCCAGCAGATGTTAGGGGCATATTCCTCTCTGCCCAAATGTTGTAATCATTAATAATTAGCAATTGCACAATTCAGTGTTTACACATAGAGGAGGTTCACCCTCTGATGCAAGATTTCAAGCTAGCACTGCTAGCAGAAAAAGAAAGAAAATGGAGCTTGGTTCTCATTTTACATCTGAGATTACACCATTTTAGAGTGCAGAGATTCCCTTGCCTTTATGTGGCATTACTCTGATTTATACCAGTGAAGTGAAAATCTAATCAAGCCCACAGCTGGATACATTCAACAACTTTTTTCTTCACCCAGGATAACTCTGGATCGTATTGATCTGCATTATAGACCTGAACAGAAAGCAACAGGAGGGAAATCTGAAAAAGCATGTCTCATTTAGAACCTAATAAAAGTTTTTAAGATGCTTGTTTCATTGCAGTACTTGGCTGGATGATCCTTAGAAATCAATGAAGGACCTGCAGTCAGAAGCGTGCATAATAATGTCTTGAACTTATTAAGTGGTTTCTATTGACAGAAGGTAAAGACTGGGGGCAGGAGGAATACCACCAAAACCACTGCAGTCATGTTGATTAAAAATTTGTCAAATTTTGCCTGATTATTCTTTTCAGAGAAGTGTAACCAGCTCAAGGGGAAAGACAGGGTGCTATAAAGAGAGACAGAAAACAGAGCAATAAAGCACTATGTGAGTCATTTTAGATCACTCGATGAATAGCTCCATAGAAGAGAAATTACTGCGGTGCCACTGGCTTGCTGCTAGCACTGTGGATGTCAGTGTAAAGTGAAACTGGGGAAAAGAGAAATACACTCGCCTCTTGCTTCTGAGACAAAGAAAAGGGCAAAACCTGTTCTACCTCTGGCAATAGCAGTCATGGGTAAGTGTACATATTGCTGAGAAGTCTGAGAATTCATCCTTTGAAAAAAAAAGTCTTTTCATCTTGAGATGACTTTGCAACCCTTACCATAGAGTCACTAAGTGATCTGCACAGGCCCAATTAATAACAGCAGGGATAGATTGTAAGCTCTGAACTAATATAGTCAATTCTGTCACATTTGTCTTTCAAATGTCACATTTTAGTCATTAATAGCTATTTAATGTTGCTGAAATACAATGACTTGATATGTTCTTTACAGCCCACTGTTAGCTGAGTGCGTACTTACTAGCTCACGATTAAGCAGTACAGGGTTTTGGTATTCCAGTTTAAAAATGACTTCTGCATAAGTGCAGTACAAACAGAGAGGGCAAATACAAATGAATGCTTTCAGATCTCCCTGTTTTGGAATGAACATGTAGAGGAGTATAAACCTGGCCTGTTTCCTCCACACTGATTTAATAGAAAAGAATGATTAAATCAATATTGTGTCCCAGAACCACATCAATATGAACAAGAACCAAACATCTCAAGGATATGTTACAACCAGGAGATTTACTTGATTCAATTATTTATAATTATAGTGTGCCAATAATCCTGACTATTGCATAAATTATTAACATTTTCCCTCCTCACTAACATCCTGCTTTCTGGCAGGAGCTAATTATTACCAAGCTGTCAGCTATTGCAGGGATCTTTAGCACAGAAAGATGATACAATGATATCACATAGAATTTCTGAAGTGTTATGACCCTCTTTGCATTGAACTGTAGGAAATTATTTCCCTTTCCACTCTTCTTGCTTGAGTAAGGAAACATGTTAGTTAACAAATGAACTCGTTTGGCTTGGCCTGTCTTTAAGGAGAAGAGAACAGTTTCTCTTTTTTCCTCTGTAAATATTTACCCCTTCCTACAAGCAGTGACCAAAGCTACTGGTAAACAGCATTATGTTTGCCTTGTTCTTTCTGTTTTGACTCTAATTATTTTTCAAGAAAAAAGCAAAGTGGGATAACTTTTTTCAAAAATCAGAAAGAGGACAGGCATCTTAAGTAATAACCAATTAGTTATGTCTGAAAAGTGAGATTCTAATTCAGGGCTCTCCTTTATATCACAGAGAACATGACTGTCAACCTTTGCGTCTGGTTTTAGCCAGCTGAATGCTGCAGACTTTGTGCCATTAAGTGCTTTCATCTGTGTTTGATACAGCTGGAAACATCTGTCACAGTGCAATATGGATAATTATTTGGACGTCCACATTTGCAATTTTTTTCTGTCTACACCTATTTTCTCAATTTAGACAAATTTTAGGTTGTCTCAGACAACCTATGTTGTTTCCTAAATACATAAGCACAACAGTCTGTCATGTTTAGAATTATGTATTATAAGAAGTTAGATGCAGCCAGTACTGGCAGTTCTTTCCCTGTCTTAAAATTTTTACATGTATTTGTCACAGGGAAAGGCTGCTTAATTCATTTGGGTTAAATTTGAAGTAATTTATTGATTTATTAATGATGAGTAATTATTGATTTATTAATTAGGTGGCAATAAGTGAACTAAACATTCAGGATCAGTATCAGCAATGCCACAGATAAACCACAGTATTAGAGGCTGCGGAATGTTAATAAACTTGTAACAAACTTGTAAGCCACTTTCTATAACCTATCTACACAGGCAGACGGTGTTCACACCCAGCCCCTCACAGGCAGTCTGGATTTTACAAACACTGAAGAGTGTGGGTTCCCCACATGCAGACCCTCATGTGTAGATGTGGGTGCTCCGGCTGAGTGTCCCCTCCACTGCTGCCAGTACCCTGCTGAGTGACCTGCATGGGCAGGTGCCCCACACAGCCCCATATCCACCCTGAGGATGGGTCCTTCCATGCCACCCCCACGCCGTGGGTCCCTGGCTTGGTGCAGGCTGCTCTGTGCCCCACAGAAAGCTGCCAGACCTCATCCAGGCAGGGCTGGGGATGCCAGCAGGAGATACCTGGCAGTGCCCAGCAGGTCACTGCTCCTGACCCCACCTCTCCCAGCACCCTGTGGTTCTACACTGCATTTCAAGCTGACTCTTTTGTTTCAAAAGTCTTTTTACAATTCCTTGGCTTCATCTGGTTGATGGTGTTATGGAGTTCCTCCTTGGCATTATGAGTCTGGGACAAACACTCAGGTGACTTTGGGTGTCCCAGCCCACATACTGTTACATGCATCCCTGTTATCAGCTGTTATTTTCAAGAACACGTGCCAGGTAGGCACACCCTCACCCAATGTTATTGTACAGTTTAGCAATTTTGAGCATGCCAATAAGTGAATTATCTATTGAGGTCCACATATTTTAGGGTTTATTTTACATTATGGGATCATCAACCTTTTTTTTTTTCCTTTCCTGAGAGCTATAGTCTATCATAACACCTCCGGGCAATGCCACCCCTAGTCCCTGCTTTTTTTCCTGAAGAATACTTTCCTTTAAAAATCCCTGTTCCAGACATATTTTCTATTCTACCATTTATCTGTTATTTCTGTTACATCATGTTTTATAGTCTGCTTATCCTATTTGTTTTTGTTTCCTTAAATTCTTAAATTTTGCTTAAATTATTCACATTTTAATGTAATACTAATATATATAGGGACCATTATTTTCCCCACTGCCAATATCCACTTTCCTAGCACAAATGCAATTATTTTGCTAACTAAATTGCATTATTATTGTTCTTATTAATAATTATATTTTCTTCTTGCTATTTGTCCTTTTATTGTGGAGAGTAGTTTATGATTGGAGTGTCTTTGCTTACCTACTTTTGCTTTCTTTATATGCAAATGGGATATAAGTTATAAATCTCTTGTTTATTTATTAGGTTTCATATAATCAGGTGGAATCACCTGAGAAAGTTCTTCCTGCAGGTATTCCCCCATAACCACACTCCCCAAACCTGCACTGGACCCATGCAGTGCTGGTGACTACATCACACCTTTAAGTTCCTTCCCTTGAAGTTGGAAGGTTTTTATTGCATTTCATAACTGTTCTCTACAGATAGATGTAAATAGAGTATTTTGGCTGTTATGATACCTAGATCCAAGTTCACTGTTGATAAGACAGCATTCATTTCGGTGGAATGGCACCTGCTTACATCAGAAACAAATTGACTCAGACTTCCTAAACATCTATGGAAACAATCAGTACAAATGTAGAACATGTGGTCTGATTTATTGTAAAGCCAAGGAGAGGGAGCTTCCTGTAAGCATTCCCCTACATTCCAGTTTGATAAAGGCCACCTGCTTCTTTGAAATCTTCAGGGGCAGTTACTGAAACTCTTTATTTTAATTGTCAGGCATAGCACATTGTTAAAATATACAGAATCCTTTTTCAGCAGGAATTTACTGTGTTAACAAAAATGTGACAAGTGTGACAAATTTCATGTGTTCTTTGACTTTATAATTCTGGCAGACACATGAAACAGCTCATATGATATATTTTACATAATACAGGTCATTGTTTATCCAAATGCAAATTATTAACAATAGTGAATGTCATATTATGAAAGATACTTGAAGCTATCAAGATGTCAGCTTTTTCGTCTGTATCTATACTCTCATTTAACTTGCTATACTTACCAGAATTAAGCAGCAGCTGATTTATTAAATTACCTACACACACACTTCCTTAAGTGTTTTATGTAATCACTAGAATTTGTATTTAAAACTTTTGCAATAATATTTTGAATCTCTGATTTTAAAATAGTAAAAAATAAAACCTAGAATTTTTATTTTAAAATCAGTACAGAACTAGCTAGCGTTAGTAGCCTATGCCTGATGTAAAATCTTGAATTTCAGATAAGAGTTGTTTTCTCAAACCTTCAGGTGCGCCACTAGGATGGGATTTACCATATCAGCATCAGTCCTCAGCAAGCAAGATATCTCATCTAAATCGCATGTGTGCTCCCTCCCAAGTCAGTGCAGACTTGCAGGCACTTTTGGCAGAACACACCACTTTTTTTAGGCATATATCTTAGTACTGAATAAATCCTTCTCCAAAAATATTTTTCTGCCTATTTGACTGTCACTATGTGGATAATTAGCTTGGTCTAGCTGTCTAACTTTCAGACCACTCAAGTGAAAAGAGAGAATTCCCACACTTTTTGACAATGTAGTGAATCAATGTCTTAGCAGTTACTATGCGCCATGCAAAACATTGGAAGCAAAGCATCCTGGAAACAGTTGGTTCTGTTTTGAAATTATATATTGCTGATTGGAGAATTATTGAAAAACAAGAAAAAAAGAATCAATAGAGGAACAGCAAGAGTTGTTTATAGTGTGTATAAATGAGTGTGTACAGTGTTGAGTTTGTTACACAAGTCTGATCACCAGACTATTCTTTAAAAATATCTCTGAAGGAGATTTTCAAAAAAGAAATCTGTAGCATAACAGTGCAATAAATTATAGAAGAGGTTTATAGAATATTTCAGTTGGAAGGGACCTGCAGCAATCATCTACTCCAAATGCATAACAAGAAGGACCAGAGGAACGTGCTCTAAAATATCAAATAATGTATATATAGCAATAGAAAGCATACAAAAGGTGATACTTCAAGATTTGTGAACCAAATTGTAGGCAAATACACTGGGATGAACATTGTTTGGCTATATAAGATGGCCTGCCATCTTTGTTTTCCAAATTAGATAGACCCATAGAGTTCAAAAAGAAAGGTGTCAAATAAACTTGCCCTTGTCCAGTAGAAATTTCCAGTTCTAGATGAACTCATTCAGAGCTCTGACAGGTAATGCTGGCAGTGCCTGTTCAAGCCGTCTGCTCCACTTCTGGGTCAGATGAAGCAATGTATGCCTGCATCTCATCATCCAGTTTGGCATTTTAGTGTAAGTCAGGTGGATTTGTATTGAGGTACTGAGCTGTGAAGAGGAGCAACTGAACCATGGTTACACATTCTGTCCTACTGATTTTCTTGTGGTGTTGTTGCATCCAACAGGGGATGGTACTGACAACTGAGGGGCCGACACTCTTAGCCATTTTGGGTGCTTATGAAGTACGTGAAACCCAGAGATTAGAAAAACCTATGTGGAGGACTGTAATTTACCTCCTCCTCTTTTTTTTTTTTTGCTAGGTTTTTTTGGGGGTTTGGTTTTTTGGTTTTTTTTTTTTTAAGATCACAAATTATTAATTAATGTAACCCTGACTGTGTTCCCTTCATATCCTGGATAACTGAAGTACTTTATCATATTTATAAATCCACTGAAATGATGGATCTAATGGGAAGTGGATAATTGTGACTGTCTAGCTTGAGATACTCTGTAACATATACAACAGCATTTCATCACAATCTGTTGGTATGACTGTTAATTTTGCTTTAGCTGTAGCATATCCCTTAAAATACATCCAGTCCTCTTTAGTGTTCCAACATAGTTTGTGTTTTCTGTCACTTTAGTAACAGAAATTATTTACTGGTAATGTTTTCAGTCAAAAGGATTTGTTAATGTATCTCTGTCTTTCCTGAGATAGAGCAATGCTGCTCTTCACTCAAGGCAGATGATATAGTCAAGGGCTTAGCCTTTATGATGATACTAAAAAAGACTGCACCTGCCTTATTGTATTTCCTCCTTTCTGACAAACTTTTTGAATCATTTTCTGTGCAGAATGTGAGAAGGGTATCGTATGAGTGTAGTCAGGTATTCTTTCATAGAATGCAAAACATGGAGAGCAGCTGATTTGAAATTAAATACTATTCTAATTTGCATGTCATTCCTCTGATGTCATATTGTGAGGTGGGTTGACTCTGGCTGGATGCCAGGTGCCCACTAAAGCTGCTCTATCACTCCTCTCCTCAGCTGGACAGAGGAAAGAAAATATAATGAAAGGCTGGTGGGTCGAGATAAGGACAAATGTAGATCATTCATCAATTAGCATCATGAGCAAAACAGACTCCACTTGGGAAAAAAAAAACCACTATTTTATTACAAATCAAAATTACCAATCAAAAGCAGAGTAGGATAACGAGATATAAAAATTAAATCTTAAAACACCTTCCCCACACCCATCCCTTCTTCTTACACTTAACTTTAGTCCTGATTTTCTCTACCTCCTCCCCCCAAGTGACACAGGTGGACAGGGAATGTGGGTTGTGGTCAGTTCATCACATGTTGTCTCTGCGGCTCCTTCCTCCTCAGGGGAGGACTCCTCACACTCTTCGCTGCTCCAGCTTGGGGTCCCTCCCACAGGAGACAGTTCTCCATGAACTTCTCCAATGCGGGTCCTTCCCATGGGCTGCAGTTCTTCACAAACCACTGCAGCTCCAGCCTGGGTCCCCCACAGGATCACAAGTCCTGCCAACAAACTTGCTCCCATGTGGGCTTCTGTCTCCACGAGGCCACAGCTCATGTCAGGAGCCTGCTCCAGCAAGGGCTTCCCATGTCTGGCATTGTTCTGTCAGACACAGGGGAAGCTTCAAGCAGCTTCTCATGGAAGTCACCCCTGTAGCTAATACAACCTTGCCATGCAAACCCGATACACTCACTCAGGCTTTCAGTTACAGTTAAAATTCTTGTCTGAAGGCCAAAAGAGTATTCAATTTCAGATTCAATTTCTTGGCTTATATGTAAAACTAAATACAAATATTTTTATTTCTATGTATACTAATAAAAAATCTGGGCATACAGTTCTATTTATGGAGTTCTAATTAATTACTAAATCATATATACATGTCTCTCATATAAGCTTAGGAAGATTTGGTGAAGGGATGTTAGATAATACAGCATCTTTACACGGCGTGTTTAGCGAGTTTATCATCAGGAATATGTATTTTTTAAAGTTTGAAAAGGTTGGCTATTTTTTAGATTTATGTATCGGTAAAGATTAACTTAGGTTCAGTTAATGTTTGGTGACTTAAAGCTGTAATACTAGATCTCTCCATTAATTGTATTTTATTACTCATGGGTGAGTGACTTACAAAGTACAGTAACAAGAAGCTAAAGTGTCACAGGTTAAATATCCAGGGAAGACTCCAGAGCTCCCTTTTCTCTTGGATATTCAAAGAAACCATGCAGCACAGATCTATAAACAAGAGGAAATGTTTCTTTGTTACATATTTGGCTGAAGAAAATTTCTGATTTTGTGCTGAGGAATGAGTGTCAGAGCCACACTGACAATGTTTCTTTGATACTTACTGACTCTTACTTTTCTGGATCATGAATTAATGAGTGTTCCATCTCATAAGTATAGGAGAACATTGGATTTCAGAGGTCAGTGTGTAACTGGAGAGGATATTTTTTTCTTCATTATGATGAAGTCCCTTTTTCTACCATCTTTGTATATTTCAAAGCAATCTGAAGAATTCCTGTTCTTCTTTTCCTTGGAAGTGCTAAATTGTCACACTGAGTTACCAGTGCTAATAGTTGAGCAAATTGGTCAACCAACAAAGTGCTCAGAGTTACATTTTCTTAACATGTGGAGTCGTTCCTCTATTTTCATTGCTAAGCCTTACTGTTTCATTAAATAAGACCTGAATTTACCTTCATAGATATTGCATTTTGCACCGAAGTTTTTAGACTTGATAACCATGACACTTCTCTGTAACTGGACATTTCCATATAACTTCTCAAAAGCTGGGAGAATTTATAGCCTCATTCCTGATAATCACTTAATACTTATACCTTAATGGAATTGATTTAGTTTATTAACTCAATGAAAGTTTGGGTAATTTTTTTTTTTTTTTCTAATTTTCATTAGTACATGCTGACATTTCACTAGTGGTTTATCCCCTTTCTTGGTCATAAAAAACAAAGATAATTATCACACAGGATTTCTGACTTGCTTTCAGGTGATTTGGTCCAAGTACACATATACAGTGCCTCTCTAAGACACACAAATATGTTGCCGTATTTCAGAAAACAATTTCTGAATCTGGACTTTTCACTGTTGAAAGAGTGGATGCAAATGGAAATGCAGAGCCTGGAAACACTGTTCTTAACACTTAGTATTCTTGGAAGCTATGGTTACAAAAGAAATAAGGCTAAATAATTGTTGCCTTTGTTAAGAATTGTATTTTTTTTTTCCCATAGTCATCAAAGTTTCATAGCATTGCTGGCCTGCTGGCATCTATAAATATGTAGAACAAGGTCAAACTTAAGCTTGTGACCCAAAGAGAAAAATAATGAAATAAAAATGAAGTTGAGCATTCAAGTTTTAATGGGCATATCTGAGTTTATAGAAAGAAGTGTCATACCCTGTCTGTAGAAACAGCAATATGGTAAGAATAGTAATTTCTTGGCAGTTGCAGGTATGCAGTAAATGTCTTCCTGAGCTCCTTGGGGAGAATATTTTTCCTTAAAGAAGCCCGGAGGGAACATATCATATAGCAAAAGGAAGGAAAGCTATTAGAAAGACTGGGCTGCAGTGCTGGAAGAAGAGTAGTGTTACAGAAATATTTTTTCAAGCGTGGTGCAGAGTTAAAAGAGCTGAAAATACCTTTAAAAACTTAGAATCTAATTAGTGGGAAGTGAGACAGACATGGGTTGTTGTCATACCATTTGCATAAAAATAATTGGAACTGAGTGTTACAAGCTGCAACATTTAAGAGTGAAGTGCTAACATATGAAGGTCTGAATCAGCTTTTCTGAGGCTGATGGGAGAAGATGCTAAAATATGACAAGCCAACATAATAGATAAGAAGCAAAGGTTAGAGACAAATTATGATTAATGGGTAAATTTATAGACTGAAACCCTTGGGAAACTGAGAAAAGATTTTGTTTCCCTCATAATTTAGAAACACTCTGATTACAGTTCGTAAGACTAGACAGGGCATTAGAGTGGGAAATACCCTTACTGTTCACTCTTACTTTGTCTTTAAAACCTTTAGAAAGAAAGGTTTCAGAATTTAGAATCGATAAATGAAATGTTGAAAGGAAAGAAGCCACCAATATGTATTTCTTACCAGTCAAGGTCAGTGGTAAGTTCAAGCAAAAGTTTTCTGAATTGGTCAGTCTGTGAAGTCGCCAGGTCAAGTGGAGTCAAAGTGTTCCTTTATCTTGGCCTAAAGTAGCCAAAGATTAATCTGAAGTTGCAAACATAACTGTTTTATTATGTAAGTGGCAGTTTATCAGTCCATGCATGCTGCAATTTCATTCTTGTGACTGTTTTTTCTTCACAGCAACTTACTTGAAATGACTGTGGAAGTACTGACAGACCATAGGGGGGGAAAAAAAAAAAAGGGATTTTTAGTTTAAACATTGATGCAGTTTTCTGAATCAATTGGCTACTATAAAAAAAGTTAATTCCCGGTTTTCCAGAGACCCAGAGGATTCTGTTGTAGGAGAGAAGCAGGAACAGAGTCTAAGATGGTCTGGAGAGGGTTCTGTAGTGCAGCCTTTTTATTCTGATTGAAAGACCTGGAGCCCAGGGAAACAATTTCACATTATTTGCACAACTGAGACTTGCGGCACTTGACCTTGCATCTGTTTGTTAATTAAAGATGAGAAGTGCCAGTTTTGAGGGAGTATTTGATGGTGAGAAGAAACTAGTAACTTATATTCCACTTGAGATATCCTAACTAGGAGCTCTAGTTCTTGACAGTCCTTGCTGGAGGAAAGTGGCATTTTTTATCAATCACTAATTTTTCTTGAAAGTATAAGTAAGTCATTTGGCAAGTCGGGAATCAACTGTTGGAACAATAAAGGACTCGGCATTCCGATTCAGTGTGAATCATGCAAAGCCATTCATTACAGAAACAAGCCTACTTATGTATGCAGCTATTCTCTGATCATGCATTCACACTCCAAGCATGCACTTGCTAATTGGATACCATCTATGTTCATGAGCTGTCCACGCACTGAAGTCTCACTGCTGATAGGTCCGTTGATTTACACCACGTTGGGGCCTTGTTATTTCGGAGTTGCTTCTCTCCCATGGCAGGTCCCGTTCCCAGCCTTGAAATTCCTGGCTGGTTCAGTAACAAATCTCCATCTAACAGCAACCCCTCCACAATCAACTAATAACGGAAAGTTAGTGTTTGACTCTCAGCCCTGCAGACTGAAATTTTTTACACCCTGTTAATCACTGCTTATTTATTTTTCTTTAGATTTCATGAAGTTTATTATCATAGTGCAGGTCTTAGCCTGATACAGTGGAAATCAGATTAGAAACACTTCATCTGATTCAGTTTTCATTAAAATCTTTTAAATAATACATTAGTACATATTACTTCTGACATACCCAAAGATATGACACTAATCCTGTTCTGACCTGTTCAACTTATCTGCACACTTGGTAATTCCAAGTCATGCATTCCTTTTAGCTCAATGTAAATTGGACTTCTGCTACAACAATCATAAATGTTCTTAATGCTTTCTTAAGATTGTATGAAGCTTGCATGCTACAAATGTTGCTCTAAATGGTTTCTGCCTCAAGGGTGATTATAAAATCATTCCTAACAGCTTCCTTTCAATTTCTTTCATATATATTAGAAAAATAAATTCTCTTCAATCCAGTTTTATATACTTAGCTTCTGAGGAAGCTTCTGAAATATGGGCAAAAATTTGACATAGTATTTTAAAGCTGCACGTATAAATGTGTTTACCCAAGGAGACCTTGTGGTTTGCAATACTGTATCATTAAAGGATCTCCGCAAGATCCACCTGACCCAAAACCAGAAGCAGAGGAAAAAGTACATAATTCCCTTTCAGAAAGAAAAGTCATAGAACAGTATGAGAGGTGCAGATACTCTGTAGGCCTATTGTATTTTTCAGTGAAACTGTCGTAACTGTTAAGCTGCATGATGCTGGTTTGGTGCTCAGGAAACCTCTGCAGAAAACCCAGGTGGCCAAGAATCATCAGTGTTGATTCAGCAAGGGACACACATCTCCAAATCTGCTCTGGTTAAGTGTTGTAGTCTGATGTTAAGGAACACAGCAGTTCTCTTTCAGATGAGAGTTTAAGCATGAGTCTTACTTGCTCTCAATTGCTAAATGTCTTCCAATACTTAAAAAATACTTATGGTAGATTTATGCAGAATTAACCTGCTGGCTGGAATACGGTGGGGAATGCGGTTTGATGAAAAATGCTTTTTGACTACAATAGAATAGTAAGCATTACAGATTCCTTGTTGGATATTAAACTATACCCTCATTAGTACAATAGGAGTTTCAAATTGCTGTTATTTAATATTAAAGATTATGTTTAAGAACATTTATCAGTTTACTTACACACTTGGACTGAGATTTCTTTCTTACAGTCTTGTTACTTTCTGCCACAATATTCATTAGGCTCTGCAGTGTAAACGTACAGTCTATAGGTTATTTGGGATTTCAGCTGATGGCCAGAAAAGCACATTTTGACACAGTTGTTGTGTTGCTATGCTTGATGAATTTCCCAAATAATATGTTTGCAATAAAGTTCTATCATGTCTGATCCTGAATTATTCAATATGTTATTTAATGTCTGTTACAGTATATAAATACTAAAGCAACTGAAATTCAAGAAGTCAGCCTTGTGATCTTTAAATGAAGTCTTTTGGTCTGTTTTCCTTTTCCCTATTCCTCCTCTCCCAGACAAAGAAATCCCTGTGGGAGGTTGGTACAGAGGAGAGCATCTTGGAATATGAAGTGCGAGCTCCCAAAGGCGGTTCTTTCTCTTTAGTACCATGATAGAAGGGAGGCTGGGAAGAGATAAAAATATAAAAAGCATCTTAAATAGCAAGTTCTCTGCTTTATGCATGATTGCATTTGTATTGCTTGCCTCTTATCTTTTGATCTATTTGCAGGTTCCTTGCTTCCATTAACAGAGCAACATTTATAAGGGATTCCTTCTCATGAGATATTAAACATTATATTAATCTTTTCTTAGTTAGTTGTAACTTCTTGTGTCTCTTCTGTAGGGACACAAACAGATGTACGTAATTAACTTTAATGAGAGCCACGTTAACTAACACATGACAACTTCCAAACGTTTTTCAGACTATAATGTCATTACAGCTGTCCTCTGTATTATACCTAATATTCTGGCAGCCATTTTAGATAAGATTTAAGTGGTACAGCTTTACATAGTTGTTGGGTTTTTTTTTTCAGGAAGAGATCTGCTTTTAATCAGACTATACTAGTCAATCCATACATCTTCTGGAATCGTTTTCCTGACTGCAGTTTGAAATCCTAATTATAGAAACTAAAATACATTGAAGAGGAGGCAACACTACAAATAATTTGGAAAACAGAGCCTTATTTTGGCATATATTCCCAGATTTTTTTACATTTAAGTATGGTGTGGCGTTTTAACTAAAATATTTGACTAAAGTATTGAGAGTATGGCATAGCCATTTGTGCACCTATTAGCACCATTGGGTTTATTACTGACTTTCTTTGCACTGAGCCACATAGTGACTTTATGTTTTTCTCTCCTTGAAAGACCATAGTGAATGACTCAGCTTTGCAATAGAATAATAGATAGTGCAATGGACAACTTGGTTAGGCATTGCGCTACTAATAGCTAAGCAAAAGAAGACTAGAATTTCTTTCCTTTCACCTTTGTTCCCTGTTGAAATTGTGCAGCCTTTCTGTACTAAATCTCAATATGTACCTTATGTTATGAATTTATTAGCTTACTCTTTGCTGCCACCTAGTGTAATTTACAATATTTAACCACGCTAAATTTGAATTTCTTGTAGAAAGGGCCACATTATTAAAAGCAATTAGATTTATATTTATCATATAAAAGGGATATAAAATACATTACATTTTTCTAACAGTAAAGACTTTCTCCCTGTGTAACATCCCTCTCTCTGAGTACTATATGTACTTTGGCATTGTTCAGCTTTTTTGACCCTGCATCTTTATTCAGCATCATTTGTCTCATCTAAGGAGATTATTTTAATTCTTTACAGCCATTCACTTTGTCTGTGAGCTTTGCACATTTTCAGTGTTAGGTATACATTTATTAATACTCTTTTAATCTTTCCTTTTCCTGTAGAATATGAAATATTATAATTTGAACTGTTTGATAACCATAAAATGCTGGAAAAATTGAACATTCTGAATTACAAGCATTCAGCTCAATAGCTGGGTGTTACAGTTTCTGAAAAATATGCCTTACTTGGCATTTGTTTGCAAGGCACAGAGAGTCTGAAAATTTGATTGTAAATGCAACCTAGCCAACTGACAAGTAAACATTTTCAGGGTTGAAAATGCTCAATATCCAGTGAACATCCTACACTGTCTGTTTGGACTGCTCTGATGTTATTTCACCTGTGTAAGCAACTTCCATTTGACTGACTGCTGTAATTTTTAACAGCTATAATCTATCTTGAAATTAAAGTGATTGTCAGGTTGCTTGTGTCTGTAATTCTTGATTTTTCCTTATCACTCTCTTGATAAGGAATGAAATGAGCAAGAAAATATATTCTGAAGTTGTTATAATTTGCTTTGTACTACATTATTAGATAAACATATGCTGATATGCATTGCCCAGGGTGGTTGTGGAGTCTCTGTCCTTGAAGATATCCAAAAGCTGCCTGGATGTGGTCCTGGGCAACTGGCTGTAGGTGACCCTGCTTGAGAAGAGGAGCTGGACCAGGTGACCTCCAGACATCCCTTCCAACCTCAGCCATTCTCTGACTGTGATCTTTGAACAAGAAATTCTGCTTCTGGCACAGTATTATTTCCTCTGGTTTTTAAGCGATCTGACATCTGTTGGTTTTGTTTGGTTTGATGTTTTTTTGTTTGTTTGTTTTTTCCCACAAATATAATTAAATGGATTGTTCCAGTTTAGTAGCAGTTTAATAATATAAAACATTCAATAATGGCTGGTACTTCTGTAAAAGGATTTCATAAAGGTGCTTTTTTCATACTTTGAAAAATACGGTCCATCATACTGAGTGTAAGCTTAGTATGGCTTAGTCACAAATGCCTGTGGATATTTCAGGAAAGGAACAAGTGCAAGGCAGAGAAAAATAGGATGAAGAGAATTGGTTTTAATCTTGTTTGCTTGATATTGCTAAGCAACAGGATTGTACTTCTTTAGGGTCCTCTCATGACAGAAATGTGTTGTACACTTAAGACAACACCTGCCTACTTTAGAAGTTGAAGAGGCAAGGATATTCCTTTCTGATAAACTGTATGAGCACTGACTTCTGTAATATCTTTATGTTGACTGAAAAACAGACTCCTACACTGACAGATACAGTCTTTAGTTTGTGAACGTAGCTTTTTACATCTAAGGGTGTCTGAATGACAATAAAATTATGCATAAGATTAGCATGACCTCTGAATCTCTCCCTGGATTTTATAAGGTCTGAAATAGCATTTAGGAAGATAAACATAATGGTTCCTTCATTTTTTTCTGAATGTGTGCAAATGAAGTAAAATAAATGGGGAAGCAGGGGAAAAAAGCACCTCCTTTATTCTTTAACTGCTTCTTATAATGCATTATAGATTGGTAGGAAAAATACAACAGTATTGTGCTATAAAACGATACTTCTTCACGTTCAGATCAGTGAAGGAGCATGAAGTAGCACAATATTGAAGAGAACATCTAAGACACTAAGAAGAAGAAAAAAAGGCCAATTTACCATATAAAAGTGGCATAATTTTAACATCTCATGCATTATTAAATAGCCTGTGATTTTTGGCTTACATTATGTCTCTGCTATTTTAAGAAATGTGTAAAAATGCTGTGCAGTATTATTTCAATAAAGCTTTTCTGTAACTGTATAGAATTGCAGTATATTGCTGCAACTGTACAGAGCCTTATTGCAGTGGAGTACATTAAGATAATGCTGAACCAAGGACATCGTAATATATGAAATAAATCCTAGATAGTAGTTTTGATTTATCATATTAGTATAAGAGCATTATTTTTCCAGATGACCACAGAGTTTACATTACAGACAGTTGACAGAATCATAAACATTGCAAATTGTCATAAAGCAATTCTGAAAACTGAGTGATGAAGGCTCTTGATTGTGCTGCGTAGTACTTAAGCCTATTTCTGTGGATACCAGAGCTAGAAGCAGCCAGTTCCACTATTATAACAAATTGCAAATACACATAACATGTATGACACACTGAGCAGACTTTCATTTGCTAAAATGGTTCATTCCCCAGTTGTAACTACAATGAATTTACCAAATGGTTGTTTTAACTTTTCAAGCATTTAAGTGTAATGAAATAATCTTGAAAATTGTGGTCTAGTGGCACAAATCTTGCTCTCCGGCTTTTGGGACACGGAGAATGAACAGTATGAACTGTATTTGTGTGTGAAGTTTGTCACTCCTGCTTACAGGCAGATTTGAGGAGTGGGACAGCAGTGAGATATGAGCCCCCTCATCATTCCAGCCTACAGAGAAAAGAGTACAAAACAGTAAAATCTACCAAGCTATTGACATCTTCAGGCTTTCTCTTTATATGGCTGTCACTTCCATAGTATTTGAGCAACTGGATGAACAGATCTGTTGCCATGGTGTTCAAATATTATACTACCAGATCCGACTATGTGTATCAAATACCTTTTACAATAGGACCATATCCTCAGTCGTTTCACAAGCTACTGCCTGAGTAATTTTTAACGTTTAATTTTAATACACTTGCACGGATACAACACTTCAGATAGGGGAGCTTGTTTTGTTTTAAGTATGGAAAAAGAGAAACTAAAAAAAAAAAATCATATTCAACAATGTTAAGAAAGTATTACAAGGGGGATTTGCTATTATGACACATACCATCTCACAGTTTTCTCAAAAGGAATTAAATGCCTATGGTACCAAGAGTTTTCTTGCAGACTTGACAAAGAAACTGGAATAAAGTAAATAGAAGTCTGAGATTTACATAAGCCACTGCAATGATTTTAGTTGTCTTTATAGTCTTTCAGATCTATTTTGAGTTTCAGTTTTGAGAGTCTGAAAACAGACATGTTAAGCCAGTTTCTTCCAGCAGAACTTTTACTTTGAATTTCCCCAACTATAACTTTTGAAAGATGAACTCCAGTATTCTTTCAGAGGGTGAGCTTTTTCTTCCAGTTACTGTCAATCTTTATTTGCAAGTTGTTTTTATTGAGGTTTCACTATCATATGCATTCAAGATTTATGGTGTGTTTTAAACAGCTACTCCTTTTTTCTTGTTTTTTAATGACTCACTGCTATTAAAAAAAGCAGTAGAAGGGAAACTTTTCCTACACTGTTGCATCCAGTATATCATCATGTATATTCTTAGGATTATCTGCTTGGGCTTTTGGTAAGTTTGCATGTCTGCTTGTGATAGTGATACTTGACTACTAGTTATTGTCATTATCAGCAGTGGCTTGGAGTTAAAAGTCTCAGACTACTGGGAGTTTCTTTTGATTATCTGTAAGCAGAATTATGTTGTTTTATATAAGCTTATTTTTTTAATAATATACTTGTAATAATTCTAGTTCCTATCCTTTTAGAAAAAAAAAACATATTTCTTCTAAAGCAGTTGAAGGTAGTAGAATGTAGACACATCAAAGCTAGAAAGCTTGTGTGTGAACTTCAGTGAAGGCAATTCAGTTTTACATAAAAGTTTTCTGGGAAATTTACTGAGGGCTCAGGCAGGCTCCTAGGAATGACCTGTAGCCATTATTACACCAGTGATGGTTGTTTGACTAGTTTGGCTAGCACTAAAGCCATTCTCAGCATGGTAATGCAAAGGAAGCTGCACACCCACTTGCATGTGTATATCTTCAGTAAGTTTACCTCACAAAACTTTAGGAATGCTATGATATTGGTTTTGCTTCTGAAACCTTGCATTTATGAGCACAGCTTCGAATACAAATACAAAAATAATCATAGTCATTTCTTGAATTTAGAAAAAAATGAGTAATTGTGCATTCAAGCCATTTTCAACTTTGAAAACAAAAATCTCTCAGTGTTGAAAGACAACAGACCAGTGTTTCTTTCCATCAAGTAAACTAAGGCTAATGAGTAAATATTGCTAAATGAAAGTAGTAATATTAGTTCATTCTATTGAATCACTGTTGGGTGAGTCTAAGAGCAGACAACATTTGTTGTAACAGATTTTTTTTAAAATATGCATTAAGGACTTATCTGAATCATATTTCCTTAGTGCTTCATGCTGATCTTTGTAACCCACCCAGAAAAATAAAGTTATGCTAATTTTACAGATTAAGAACCTTAGCATAGAAAAAACCTTGTCTTCCCGTAGGTGAAAAATTATTCAGATTCGAAGTTGAGTCTTTCCTCTATAATTTGAATTCTTTTACTACCAAAAATTCATGTATGGTGGTCTTTTTAACTCAAGTCAGTTGTGCTAGCAGAGGGATCTCATCAGGCTGCTTCTTAGGTGGTATGTTGTCACGAAGCTATTGCTGTCTTAAGTATGCCCGTCAGTGAAAACCTCTACGAGATTTGCCGATGGTCTGAAAACCTGTGGAAAAGCAAGGATTTTTTCCATACCACAGTTCTTAGCACATTCTAATCCTTTCATATCTTCTGCATAAATAGAGCAAGACTCATGAGAAACTGAACATTAATGAGCCTTGTACCATCAGATGCATTTCAGTCATCTGGTTTTGATGTTTTTCATTATTTTCTTTCTAGAGATTTACTAGTTTTAAAATGCAATTTTCAATGGCAAACTGCTCTTGCTGAGAAATGAGACATATCACAGTTGTCAAAACAGGAGTCACTTGTGCCTTCAGGACATTGGTAACATCGAAGGTATTGCTGCTGACACATGGAGACCAGACAGCAGGAAGTCTGCTTTAGATTTTATCAATTTTGGCTGCCTTAGCAGCTTTATTAGCTGATTTCTAGAAAAACTGACACAATACATGAAAACATAAATTTACAAAATTCCAGGTAAATGTCATGTTTTCTTACCACCATTTTCAATCTTAACTTGTAATAACATTTTCCTTTGGCCAGAAATGGCCAATGTGCCTTTGCAATTAGGATGTGTTTATAGCCTTATCATCTCTGCACAACAGTTCTTTGAGATAAATTGCCTTAAACGGCTTTGAATGGAAATAAATTTAGAAACAGACAATATTCTCTTACTTTAGAACATCTTAGAATTCAAATAAACACTTTCTAAATCAGGCATTAAAATGGTTTAAAGCCAGCAGGGTGTGACATTATAAGCAAGATGTCATTTTTACTTCTTTCACTATACAGAATGTGGCCTTTTCCTAAATTTCTTTAATTCATTGCTTTTAATGTTAGCAGGATCACTTTTAAACATTAACTGAAATACAGATACAAAAGGTGAGCTGAAATTAAAAGGGAAAGCTGCCACTCCATTATGACAGACACATCTTTTAAGCAGGTGTAAGCATGTGTTGGGTGCATTGATATTATTCACCTGTTCTCCTTTGTATCCTAGAATTTAAAATATGAAAAAAGCTTCATTCCACTTAGAGCAAAGAATTAGGGCGTGTGGTTCACTAGATACAGAGATTTTGTTCTCTTTCCCAAAGCTCAGGGTAAGTAAGCCATCCTTACAATATTCCATGCTGCAAGTTGGTTCTTGACCCTTCTCAAGGTCCACTGTGAGATTTTGCTCATATTTCCTTATCCTTTACCTATCAAGGCTGATCTGTAGCCATCCAAGACAAGTGTGAAGAATTGTATGAGAGTTCTTACAATACTTACTGAGTGAGTGAGTGAGTGAGTGAGTGATAAATGAGAAAAGCAAATAGACAATAATTGTTTATAACAATCCTTTTTTTGTGAGATGACAGTTTTTTCCATTGTCAGAGGTAGAATAATGGTACATTGGTCTGACGTGGTGTAATTCTTCTTACATTCCTATCTTTTTATATAATTGCAACAGGTATAGCATTCCTGTATGTTTCTCCCTGCAAGTCACTATAATTTGCTGGTTGGCCTGCTTAAAAATACTGAGACAATACTGAATTGCTTTTGGATGCTGTTAGACACTAGACACATCCAGTGTAGAACTGGACACGCATCCAGTGTAGATCAGAAAGTCCAGCACTCTGCTTGACCATCTTTTGACAATAGCGGGAGCAATTTTCCAATTCAGAATGCTCTGAAATACTCTTACAAATAATATATGGGTATGGGATATCCCTTTGACCAGTTCAGGTCAGCTGTCCTGACTGTGTCCCCTTGTGCCTTTCCACTTGCTCCCAGACTATTCAGAGTGAGAAACAGAAATTCTTTATGCTGTGCAAGCACTGTCCAGCAAGAGCTAAAACGTAGATATGCTAGCACTGCTTCGGTCACAAGTCCAGAACACAGCACCATAAAGGCTGCTATGAAGAAAATTAACTCTTTTCCAGCCAGACCCAGTACAGCCAGCTGGAATAAATGTTGAGAGCCTAGTTCTCTGATCTGATGCAGCAGTAGTGAACTATGAAATACTCAGTAGATTCCACTTCAGTAACAGGTCAACGAATGAAATCATAAAAAATGTCCACATCTGCCTATCTTATGTCTTGTTAAGATTTTAGAGGAAGAATGTCCTCACTGTTTGTCCTTTCAGCAGCACTTCTTTGGTGGGAGTGAGAGACCACGAAAAAATGAAGTACAAACTTTGACCTAAATCTAATGCATGAGGGACCTAGCTACACTCTAGCAAATGCTAGTTCCCAGCAAAAACCTCATGCATTTCAAATCCTGCATAAAATTCAGCTCAGAAGAAAATTACACTAATGCTTTTTCTAATATCTATCACAATGCAGACCATCTCATCAGTGTGAAATGTTTGCATTATTGGAAGTGTCATGGCAATAATAATAGGATAATAATAATAATAATAATAATAATAATAATAATAAAAGTTAGCTTTTAAAATATCAGCAATTTTAATTGAAAGCATTTTCTGGGGAAAAAAGAAATCTTTTATTTTGCTGCTGAATGTGATGGAGTGTGATAACTAGGTTTTTCACATTTCACCTCTTTTCTCTTTGCCACTCATAATATTTCAAAATTCTTCATTTTGCAAACATGACTAGAGTATCAAAAGAAAGAAATGGCATATGTCTCTACTACCTTGTAATGTTTCAGGTGAGGGGGCATAGCCTGGTGTCACTGTGTCTTGGTCACAGGACAGGTCTTACAAGGAAAAAGTTTCCATTTCAAGAATGTGTGTCACATAAGGTAAAAGAGAGTACAGCTTTGTCTGACTGGAGAAATAAAGGGTTCTGAGTTTCTCCCAGAAGTCAATAAGACATGTCAAAAATAAGTCAGATAGATCACCAGTTCTTTTTCATATCTCAGGAAAGAAAGAATGTGTGATATTGCCTCATCGGCCACAACTCTCTTGCTGGGAGATCACTTGTTTTCATTCATAGGTCTGAGCACAGCTGTGAATCCTGCGAGCCACTGTGAACACTGCACTAATTTCTTCTGGGACAGTGGGAAAGAATTATTCTGTTTCTTGTCATCAGTTTGGCTGCAATAGAGTGTGTTCTGAGGCTTTCTCATAGGGTCTCTGATCTGCATTTGGAAAAACTCCGCTGTTGCAAGATGACAGGTGGTAGGTACGTGCTGCAGGTTGTGCTCTTCAGAGGGTTGCATTCTCTGGCAGGCAGGAGCGCGCGGTAACCGCAGAGCAATGTATTCCTTGAAATGATGATGAATGGGGGATGAGGCTTTTTAATAGCTTAGGTAGGAAGAGGATGATGCCTTTTCTCCAGGATACTTAACCTTCATAAAATAGGACATAACACTATTTCAGGCACTGCCTGCAACTGTTTAAGGATGAGAGGGCACATTACCGGTCATCCCCTGGCAGTTGGTGACATATGAGAGAGTGATTAATGTATGATTTGTGATCTTATATGATTTATGCTGATAAGTCTTAGATGAATTCATAGTTCTAGGGGTCATTACATCTTATTGCATCACATCGGCAGCACACCTTAGCTATGTATACAAAAAGATATTTGATAAATAGCAAATAGAGTGCTAAAGGGGATCCACAACAGCTATGTTTTTATTGTCTCCCCTAAAATTCGAGATTTATAGAGTCCTGTATAAAATAGGTTAGTTTGATGTTCAGCATATGACTGTACCACTTTGGAGATAAAGGTGACCCTTAGATTAAATTAACAAATATACATGCTTACACTTGCATATGTTATATAATCTTTTAAAGCCATGCTAGCCAATTTTTATGTATATTCTACTTATAACTTTTACTCATATAGATTCAAATAGTCTTTCTTCAGTAAGTCACTCCATTGTATCTATTTTTTCTATTTTTAGCATTTATTACAGGTACTATGCATGAGTCAATCTCTAATAGTAACAGTATAATTAATGCTATTTATAAGTATAGAACTATTGTGCTGCATAGGACTGCTTTTAACAATAAAAAATTGAACTTTCCTTAAAATATCAGAAGCTGCATGGTATTCTCTCTGCACAAGTGATGCTGCCATAGCTACCACCTGTGGAGCTGAACAATTACAGCAGTGGAAGGGCTTACCATTTTTCCAGTACTGTAATTTCCAGTCTAGCATTAAGCCTATTGCTGGAACATAGGAAACATGTAAATGATATCTTGGCATGAACACTGTTCTATATTGTACTAGAAGACATAGAATTATATTACACACAGAAAATACATTTAAGGGTAGCCATCTGAGCTACAGAAATTTCTGCCAGAAAAAATTCTATGCACTGTAAAATCTTGGAGGACTTGAGCCAGCAGAAACCTCTGCCAGACATCCCTTTCCCACAAATGCCACTGTGAAATTAGTTTTGTTGCTGTTTGACAAATTAAAATATTATGAATATTAGCATATTTTAAGTCAGTTCAGTTACTCATCTGTTTGACACCTTTAAAAAGAAACGGTAGTGCAGATACAAAAGGAAAGTGAGATTTTAAAGGAATTTGCTCATCATATAATAGAAGATAGTAATTAACTCTAATTGTTGATTTTACATTTTAAATAGTTCCACAGAAAAAAGCTTTATAAATATTTATAATCAACTCTTTTTTATATCATTTGCAGTTAAAGATACTTTAAAGCATATATCTCACAGATGATACAATATCAAACTGACCTAACAACTGATGTAATTGATTATGATATTCCATGTGTACATAGATCACATATAAAATGTCCTAAGTGAATGTCAACAATGTCAGGATTTCTCAATTCAAATGAAAAAAAAAAAAAAAGGCAAATGGAAAACTATATGAGTTTTTGATGACAATATGTGTTTCCCTACTTTTCTACCCCTGAATGCACATCAATTTAATACAGAGGTTATATACCACAGACAATACAGTTCAATCATAGCTGTATGTTATTATGACTTCCCTCCTCCTTGCACCCTTTTCTTCAATATCCAACAACAACAACAACAACAACAACAACAACAAAAGATTACTGACTCTACATAAAAATTCAATATTTTTTATTTTGGATTTGGAGGCATATAGTTTTGAGTACTAGCTTTTCAGGATTACATGACCTTGAGTAAAGTAGGAACTACAGAGCTTACAGACGGTGGAAGCAAGAACAGGTAGCCTGGGACGAATGCAGAGAAATTGTCTGAGCAGATAGGGATCAGGTTAGGAAAACTAAAGTCCTAATAGTATTAAACCTGGCCGAGGACTTCAAGGGCAACAAGAAAAGCTTCGATAGGTACATCAGTGATAAAAGGGAGACTAGGGGAAATATGGGCCCTATCTGGAAGGAAATGGGGGACCTGGCTACCCAGGATAGGGAGAGGACTGAGATGCTCAATGACTTTTTTGTGTCAGTCTTCATGGACAAGTGCTCTAGTGACATCTCCCAAGTTGCAGAACGCAGAGACACAAACTGGGAGAATTAAGAACTGCCCACCATAGGAGAAGATCAGGTTCAAGACCATCTAAGGAACCTGAAGGTGCACAAGTCCATGAGACCTGATATGGTGCAGCGTGGGTCCTGAGGGAACCGACAGATGAATTTACTAAGCTGTTATCCATCATACTTGAGAAGTCGTAACAGTCTGGTGTTTCAAAAGAAAAAGAAAAGGAAAATTCAGGGACCTACAGGCCAGTCAGTCTCACCTCTGTTCCTGGCAAGATCATGGGGCAGATCCTGCTGATGACACTGAACCATGTGGTGTAGTTAACACATTGGAGGATGCCATCCAGAAGGACCTTGTAAGGCTTGAGAGGTGGGCCTGTGTGAACATCACGAAATTTGACAAGGCCAAGTGCAAGGTCCTGTACATGGATCAGGGCAATCCCAAGCACAAATACAAGCTGGGCAGAGAGTGGGTTGAGAGCAGCCCTGCAGAGAAGGGCTTGGTGGTGTTGGTTGATGAGAAGCTCAAAATGAGCCGGCAATGTGCGCTTGCAGCCCAGAAAGCCAACCATGTCCTGGGCTGAATCAAAAGTAGTATGACCAGCAGGTCAAGGGAGGCAATTCTCCCCCTATACTCTGCTCTTGTGAGACCACACCTGGAGTACTACATCCAGCTCTGGGGCCCCCAGCATAAGAAGGACATGAACTTCTTTGAGCTAGTCCAGATGGCCATGAAGATGATGGGAGGGCTGGAGCACCTCTCCTGTGAAGACAGGCTGAGAGAGTTGGCATTGTTCAGCCTGGCTGTGGATGTTGTGTACTTAAATTTTAGTAAAGCCTTTGACACCGCATCCCACAGCATTCTCCTGGAGAAGCTGGCAGCTCATCGCCTGGATGGGTGTGCTCTACAATGCATCAAGAACTGCCTGGATAGCCAGGCCAAAAGAGTTGTGGTGAATGGAGACAAATCCAGTTGGCGGTTGGTCATGAGTGGTGTTCTCCAGGGCTCAGTACTGGGGCCAGTTCTGTTTAATCCCTTTATCAATGATCTGGATGAGGGGATTGCTTGCACCCTTAATAAGTTTCCAGACGACACCAAATTGGATGTGAGTGTTGATCTGCTGGAGGGTAGGAAGGTCATACAGAGGGATCTAGACCAGCCAGATTGTTGGGCTGAGGCCAATTGTATCCGGTTTAACAAGGCAAAGTGCTGGGTCCTGCACTTGGGTCATAACAACCCCAGGCAGCGCTACAGGCTCAGGGAAGAGTGGCTGGAAAGCTGCCTGGTGGAAAAGGATCTGGAGTGTTGACTGACAGCTGGCTGAATATGAGCCAGCAGTGTGCCCAGGTAGCCAAAAAGGCCAACAGTATCCTGGCTTGTATCAGGAGTAGTGTGGCCAGCAGGACTAGGGAAGTGATTGTGCCAGTGTACTCAGTGCTGGTGAGGCCCCACCTTGAATCCTGTGTTCGGTTTTGGGCCCTTTATCATAAGAAGGACACTGAAATACTAGAGACAATGCAGAGGAGGCAATGCAGCTGGTGAGGAGCCTGGAGCACAAGTCTTAAGAGGAACAGTTGAGGGAGCTGGGGCTGTTTAGCCTGGAAAAAAAAGGAGGGTGAGGGGAGACCTTATCGCTGTCTACAACTACCTGAAAGGAGGTTGTAGCATGGAGAGTGTTGGTCTCTTATCCCAAATAGCAAGTGATATGACAAGAGGAAATGGCCTCAAGTTGTGTCAGAGAAGGTTTAGATTGGATATTAGGAAAAGCTTCTTCGTGGAAAGGGTTGTCAGGCACTGGAACAGGCTGCCCAGGGAAGTGATGGAGTCACCATGCCTGGAGGTGTTTAAAAGGCATTCAGAAGAGGTTCTTAGGCACATGGTCTAGTGCTAGTTAGGTTAGGGTATGGTTGGACTCGATGATCCTGACTGTCTGTTCCAACCAAAATTATTCTATGAGAAGTCATAAGAGAGATCTTCTAGCAGCCTTCCAGTACCTGAAGGGGACCTCCAAGAGAACTGAAGAGGGACTTTTTACAAGGGCATGTAGTGACAGGACAAGAGGTAATGGTTTTAAACTGAAAGAGGGTAGATTTAGATTAGATATACAGAAGGGTGGTGAGACACTGGAACAGGTTTCCCAGAGAAGTTGTGGGTGCTCCATCCCTGGAAGTATTCAAGCCCAGGTTGGACGGGGCTTTGAACAACCTTATCTTGTGGAAAGTGTCCCTGCCCATGGCAGGGGGGTTGGAATTAGATGATCTTTAAGGGCCCTTCCAAAACAAATGGTTATATGATTCTGTGATCTCTTTTTTTCTTTCTCTCTTTTTTTATGATGAGGGTAAGCATGTGCATTAAAGAATTAATGTGTTTTCCCAGCTTCTGTAGTTGCTAAGTGGTTTCATGGAGATCTTTGTCTGCATTAAAGCATGTGCCACTGTGCTGAAAGACATGATCCTTATGAAACCAGTCAGAAACCTGTCATCTGGTTCAAACACAAGCTGAATATTCACACCATGGCCTTACTCTTCAGCACATTAAAAGCTTTTCTGTTGGAAATTCACTTACAGGTTTGTTTTTTTTTTTTTTATGTGAAAGCTATGTAGTTGTGGGGGGACCTCAACTCCAGGGAACTGCCTTCCAGTCCTGAATCTCTTAGAAAGGCTTTACAAAGCATATCAGAAAAAGGACAAAGAAGTTGTTCTCTTTTGACTAACAGTTGTGTTATACAATTCGTTTGACTAGGCACAGATGACATTTATGGTTTTAATTTTTACATCTGTTAAATAAAAATGCTACATAACCTCTGATTCTGTCAAGTTCTCATGGTTCTAGGGTAATTTGTGGTACAGGTCTCAAATTATTTTTGGACTCCAGGCCCTGTTCTGGGTTAATCTATAAGTACCCAAGTCTCTCAGAAGTTTTCTGGGAGCATTTTTCACCTCCTCTTCAGAAGTGAAGACCTAAGCAGTCAACAAGGCAAGAGTGAGTCTGTTGCTCTGGATGCATAATAATCAGTAGGGGACCTGCCCCTACCTTTGATCAGGCATATAAGAAAAATTGAGACAACTGAGGTTCTAGTTGGTACTCCAGGGTTACTTTTCCTTCTGGCAATAAATTTATAATATTAAAGCATAAGCAGTTCAGCGTTAGAGAATGGGATTTCTATTTGCCTTCTTCCATCTTCCCAAAATTAAATTTCTTATTCTAATTATGTTTATTTGTATTACAGTGTATGAAAAGCTGTGACTTTTCAAGAGCACCACAGATTTCAGCAGGGCTGTTCTGATTTGAGCAACTGAACCGAGAAGTCTGGAAAAACTCAAAGCACCTACTATCACTAACAAATCATTGTGTATCCACAAGCAGGATGTTTAACTTCCCCACCCTAGTAACTGAGCTCTTGCAATAGTCAGTCATGCTTTCTAGCTCTAATGTGCATTTCTTTTATAGGAGTATGGATATCAAAGAAATTTCTCCATTAATATTGCAGCCAATATGGATTTGGTAACTATGTTATAAGTTGACTGAAAGAAGTAAACAGGAAGGGTTAATATGTATTCTTCCCTCTGGCTGCATTAACCCTCTGTCTTATTTTTTCTTTTTTTTTTTTTTTTTTTTAAGGCACTCTCACTTCCATTATGTGGTAACATCAAAACAAATGTGTGACCACAAGGCATCACAGTTCATTCTGTTCTTGTTTCTGTGGATACACAGAAGGCATGCCTATAAAGCAAAATAAAGACATAATGGCTATAAAAAAGTGCAACTAAGGTAGTGCTCATGAAGACAGAAAGTGTAGCAATATCAATGCATGCTAGTAAACTGAGTGAAAGCCCTGCTTTCCTTGAAGGATTAGCAGTCAGGATGAAACATCCTGCCATGTTTTCACTGCAGATGGTAACAGTGCTAATTAAATTAAAACTAAATTGAATATTTCTAATTCTACTTTCATGACCTCCTCATTCTGCTGTGCAGACATAGTCTTGAAACTTAATGGCAAAACCACTGAAAGACCTTTCAAATCACCAACCTTGATACTGAATCAGTGGGGTAGAAGTCTTTCTGTAAGAAGAGTACAGCATATGTTAGAGACAAACACGATTCATTCCCCCAGCAGCAGTCATATTTGTAAAATGTTCAGACATTAGAATGAGACAGTCTAATATCACATTTTTATTAGTAATTGTTCTAGTATGTGAATAGACATTATACTGATGCACACTGGAAAATAAAAAATATTCAGAAGATGTAAAGAAGTTCATTTACATGTAAAGGTTAGTATTGTCACAGACACCTTCTTGGTAAACCTTAGATATAGACACCTTACATTCAGGAAAAAAAAAAAAAAAAAGAAAAAAAGAAAAATCATATGTCTGTTTGTCTGTTTTTCTACAAGAGTTTCTTTAAATGCCCCTATGATTAATTGTAAATTATTACATAAGTATTTCCAGTCAAAATTTGGGTTACTTTAGTCATTCTTCTGTAATTTCAGGTGGCTGTTGTAAAGGAACAGCTTATTTCCACTCTCCTGAAGTTTACATGATAGGATAACCTGTAGAGCTAGACTGACAGAATAATTTCGTATTATTCTTCTGCATAAATGTAAATAAATGTATTGGCATCATGATCTCAAGGAAAAGGAACTGACTCATTTCTCTAAAAGAAGTCTGAAAGCAAATAACAATACTGCTAATGATTCTGCAATGCAATGGTTTCCCTCTAACATAAATTCTCTTGTAATTTAGTGTTTCAGTATAGTAATTTACTTTTTGCTGCAATTAAGTCAGACTACCTGGCTTATCTGACCTCTTGAGTGCAAGGTAGAGAGTGACTAATCTCTTAGCATTTTAAGTTATGTCTGTTCGAGAAAATGGTACACAAATGGCCTTTTGTACCAATTATAAAGGTCAGCTGCAAATCAGGCTTCTTCTGTTGCATTTTGCATTAGTTTAGCCTGGTGTGTCACCCAGCTATGCTAATTCTCATCAATGGAACAACTCAGTTACAGTTCTTGCACATTTGAAAAATGCCAACACTCAGTTTTATAGCATTTGATTTCACAGTTTTTAAGGCACCTTATATCCTTCATAAGTCATTGCCATCATCTAGGAATGTGTGAAATTCAGAGCTGAGGCAGTGATCAAAGTAAAAGGTCAACCTACAAGACAGAACAACACAAGCTATTGATAAATACTCTATTGTAAAAAAACTGAAAGCACACAGTGATTGCTAACTTCAGTCAATGTTGTCGATGGTTCTAGTACTCAGCACTTGTCTTGCCCTTTTCATGTTCAAATAGTTTTGCAAGCTTAACTAATTAGCCTTTGTAAAAGTTTTGTGCTTTATTTTTAATTTGTAGTAGGAGTAAACTGTGGTAACCAAGTCAAGACTTGATCCTTCAAACGTATTTATGTTCCTAACTGCTTTTTTGTTTAAGTTTTGTGACCTACCTTTGATGTCATTTAACAAAATTGCTTAATCTGGATTAATTGTAGATATTCAGACAGAGCAAAAGGGAATCTGTGAAGTTTTCCTTAAAGTCCTACAGTTCAGTTAATTTATAAACATAAGTCCTGTGCTTCAGGAATTTCTTACCCCTGAGAGCTCATGGCACTCCAGAGAAAGGAGAGGCAAGAAGACAGTGCCCTGGCTTTCTTCTCCTCTCTATTCCTGATAGTAGAGGAAGATATCTGAACTGTAATGGGGAAGTGAATCTCTAAGAGACTGGAATAAAGAGATGGTCAGGGCATGTACACCCAGTAGTTTTAAGAGAGATTTTGGGTTGGCAGTCAAAAAAATGGTATTTTGTTGTTTATACTACAGTCAATATGAGAGTGCAATGTCTGATGGAGGCAAATTTTACTGGTTTTGTTCTAAGATCTAGGATGCTTAGATGTTTTGATTTTTTTTTTCTGAGTTTCAGTACCACATATTCCATGCTTATAGTGTAAGTAAATATATCCCCAGTGATTAAACAGCACTGTTGGGCTGAGATAAGATTTAGCTCTAGACTTTATTACCAAGTATATGTGAGGTGATTCCTGAAAATCTATGTTCTTCAAACGTGACCTACCAATTCAGTTATATCATGTGACTGATGATGTTCTAGTCTGAGGGCTGTACAAAGCTCTTTGGAAACTTCCCAGCCTTATTTCAATTCTCTAGGAGTTATCTACATTACAGTTAAAACTCTTGTCAGTCAAAGAAAGCACAGACTGAAAAGGCACAGAGGTGTGAATTACCTCTGGGGCAGAGAAATTACCTTGGTCGTTGGTAAGGAAATTTACATTATCCAGTTTGTGCCAACCAGAGAATTTCAGCTAATCTACACCTTTCATAAGCACTAAATTTGTAGAAAATATTGTAAGGGTAGTTGATGTGTTTCAAGCTTCCCAATAGGTTTAGATTCAGGTGTTAATAGAAATGTACTAAGCCCACAACATTCCTGGGATTTGATTTAAGCAAGAAACAGAAAGATCAGAGACTGAGTTGAAACTAGAAGGACCAATGATGGTACCTAGGATTGAAATGAAGGAGGTATTGGGAAATAATTCTGTGAATGGAGCAAATCACTGTTGGAAGGTGATGATGCCCTCCAAGTTCGAAGCCTAACTTACCTTTTTGTGTGTTCCTAAGAGATTCCTGGCTTCCAGCCTTGTATAAGACAAGGCTTACAAGAAAGTACCAATGGATGCTGAATAGATATGAAGAAAATGCTGAGCCACTGATCATTGCAGTTGCAAATTGGTCAAAGTACTGACAATGCAATTAAAAAGTGATTACAAAAACTTTTTTCTGTAAGTTGAATTCAGAACGGAATAGGAAGAATTTGCATCTACAAAAGTTTAAATAATAAATACATAAATAAAAATCTATTTTAGAAACAGAAAATTATTATTAGGAAGAAACTGAGAAATAGAGGAAAGTGTAACGAACACCTAGATTTACACTAACTATATTTCTCTTTCCACAGTACACAGTTCTGGTTTTAGATTAGTCATTATATTTCAAAATTATTATGTTGTGAATTTAAAGTAAATGCAGTTATTTTATAAACTATTCAAAATGTTGTTCTTCAATTTTGTTGTTATCCATCTCCTCATGATCAGTGTAGCAAACTGCAATTACTCTGAGGAGACTTTGAAGTCTTACAAGTTACTAAGTTACATAGTTCTGCAACCTATAAATTCATCTAAGACTGAAGTTATGGTTTTGTGCTAAAAAGATTTTTTAAAAATTCTAATAAAAATTAATGATAGTATACAATACGTGTTTAATGAAAACAGTTCAATAAGCAATATGCTGCATACTGATGTCCAGTGTTACTGCTTTGGATATGGTGTTCATGAGTTCTGCTGCAAATAGCAGATATATTGAAGCAAAGGATGTTTAGGGCTCCAGGGATTGCTGGGAACAATTGGAAACTTTCTGTCGTAAGGAATTATGAGATACTTTCAAAGGACAAACAAGTTAGGAAGCATGTGATTTCAGTGAGAGGTAGAGATCTGGCTCATACCTTATGCTGTTGAAAATGTTTATGTGCTTCCTTGGCCATGTTTCAAATAGTGATACTTTTTATTATCAAAACCATTGTCTTTCAACTTTTAATTTTTTTTTTTTCATTTCATTTTTATAAATACATTTTAGTAGATAGAAAACTCTATTTATTATTTTTCCCATACAACACAAGAAAAGAGAAAATGTAGTATTAACTGAAAAGACTGAGGGGATCGGGGAAGCAGTGTCAGAGCTAATGACAGCCCTTCTAGTGGATCCAGTGTGACAGACCATTGTTTCTCTTCTCAGGTGTGGCCAGGGAATGGACTGCTGCATAAATTGTTCTCACCAACCATTGCTTGCTGTACTTTTTCCTGAGGGATCCTTAACCATATACACCATTAAGTATTATGTGTCCAGAAGTACTTGATTCCACAATTGTGTATCTGCTTGTGTGACAGGAACAGTCATAATTGTCACATTAAAGCACAGGACTTTTTATGCATCATACTTTTTAATGGATGTGTATCCTTCATGTGATGGCGAATCACCTGTATATTCACTATCTGAGTTGAAAATGGGAGTTAAAGAGGGTTTATAAGACTCCAGAAGAGGATTCATGATCCTGAAAAGTTAGATAGTACTGTGTTAGATATATGAATTTATTTTAAAATAAGCTGTAACAATCCTAAATTCCTGAAAATAATGGCATCTTTGAAGGTCTGAAAGAGATATTCTGCTAATAAGCAAGAGCTCTTCCTCATTCATCATTTCCATAAATCAAATTCTGTCCTTCCCGAGTCATAACTAAGTCAAACACAACTCCGGTGTACTTTCTATGGTTTAGGTAGTGGATTCTTGTCCAAAGAATCTCATATACATATATATATATATATATGCTTAATGATAAGATTGATCAGATGCTTATTGATATCTGTCTGGGATGGATTAAGTAGCGATTTTAATTAAATTTCTTACTTGAGACCTATACATTAATTATCTGTTTGAGCTGAACCATTTTGTATGCAATAGTTTCTTTCTTGTACATTGGCAGCAGGCGAGTGAGGTGCTGGAGCCTGTCTGTCACTCCTGTTCTCCTTTTTGAAGTGGAATTGGAACATTATCACTCCAAAACTTTTAACCCAGATCAAAGAATTTGGAAGTGTCTTTTAAACGTGAGCTCGTATTTAGTCCATACCAGAACCAGTTTAACTCTGAGTTTAAGCCTGCCTCCAACAAAATTTAAAGCAAAAGCTTTTTTCTCTGAGTGCACCCAGCCAATCTAGAAATATTTTCCGTAGGAGTTTTCAAAACCAATTTAGTCCACAAGTGATTTAGACTTGGTTTAAACAGGGCCTGTCAGTGGTTGTTTATATGAAGAGAAGCAGTTTAGAAAGTGCTTTCAGTGAAAGGAAATTTGAAGTGAATCACCAGAGCTTGCAGAATAATAATTCCTGAAACAGGAAAAAAGGATTCAAAACAGTAGAGCACTCGGATCTAGTGAAGATATCATAATTGAGGAGACCTGGGTGAAAGTACTAAAGCAGCAGGAAAGCTGAATTGATTTTTGGGAGCTGTATAATGCAAGGAAAGATTGGCAGATATATTATATACTAGAAAAACGCCTGCTGTTCACAAGGGAGAAATGTTTCCTTTATGTATCGTCCTTTGACATTTTTAAGATTATTGATGAGATAAGGTTATCCTTCTTGCTGCAATGAGTTTCTTTAGATTTGTCTATTCCACAGAGCTTTCAAAGGAAGATCCTAATCACCTTTACATTATCCTGGTATTTTCTAGAAAGAGATTTAATGAATCTTTGCATGAAGTGTAATTCAACATAAAGTTTAAACTGATAAAGTATGATGCTCCTTTCATTTTCCAGTAATTTAAACCAAAATGGCACTAGGAATAAGTAAGAGTAACAACTTTAAAATAAACTAAATTACATCTATTTATTAACTGAGGAAGCTTTGGAAACTGTTACCTCAAATTCCATAGCTTTGTCCCAGATAATACAGTGAGAACACTAAAAGAACTTGTGTCATTAAATATTGAACCCACTGTGACATGTAGTTCTTGACATTCTCAGCTTAGCACTGTCATGATTAAAGGGTGCTGAGTGTGCTTCCTTTCAGGGAAGCCTCTCACATATGACTACACGAATGGCAGGTACAGTGCTGTCAGTTGGAATCACAAAGCATAGTGCTCCCCCTTTAGAGACAGAAAAAGCACAGGCATATCGAAAATATAGAAAAATTGAGAGACAAAGCACTGATTCACTGGAGTACAAATGATGTCTACAACACATTGTACAGAGGGATTATAATATTTTATTTTAAAAACAGAATTAGTTTCAAAATCAAAACTGTGGTTAAATACAGCTGTGACTGCATTATTAATGTTAAATGTTACATTGTGTAATAGCAAAAAAAAAAGTCATCAAAACTCGTGTTGTCATCACAGAGGTATTAATCTGATATAAAACTTTGATTTCATTAAATTGTGTCACTGTCATAGTACTGATTCAAGAACAATTTGTATTACTGAATTTCCACTTTCATATCATACCACACAAATGCTTCTTGGTGATTCTCTTTCCAATCTAATGTGTAGACCAAAGATCAAAGACCTTTTTTAACATGTGAAATGGTAATGAAAGGTGTATCCCTTACCACCTCAGAGAAGGATTATAACAATGTCAGAGAACAGTTCATCTTCCCTAGGCTTTTTTCTTCATGTATCATATGGCTGGTGACATATTATGATGGTGCTCTTGGAATATTGTTCTTATCTCTTCCACCCCTTTTCTGTGCTATTTCTGATTCTTCTCTCATTTTCTCTCACTGTTTGTGACATTCTTCCTTCTTATGATTCTGGGTGGCTAGGTGTTTTTTCTCTGTCAAATTCTGGAGTCCATCAGTACTCCAGTTTAAAGTCTGGAGCCTTTTCTGATATCTAATATACAGCGTGGCTGTCTGCTTTTCTTTTGATGGCTTATAAGTCTGCGTCCATATTAGCAGGTAATGTAGTTCAATAGGAGTAGATTTACAGGGCAAATCAATTAGAGCTGAGAACCCAATATCGCCATTATCCACATTTCAGGGAGCTTTAACTCACACTAGACCTCATATGGCCCCATGGACTGAATGCCCATTAGCAGTTGGAGTACCTGGGGTGTGAGGCAATGTTCTGGTGCAGGTTCATCTCAAAGAAACTGGGTTCATGCACTCTTGACACCACCCTACGATGTGAACCAAGGCACTTCAACTGGGGACAACCAGGAGATTTGCTTCAAAACCATGCTCTGGAGCTGAATTTAAACACTAATAAAGACATGTAACACATTTCAGCAAAACACTCCAAATTTGTTTCCAATTTTGCAGCCTCAAAATTCTGATATTTTCCTTGTCTTTTTCACACATTATTCACTTTCTTTAGCTTGTGTATTATCCAATAACCTTTTCTTGAAGCTATTCACAGGTGTACAGCACAGGCAAAAGATACTACCTCTCTGATTTGTTGTCCGCTTTTGTTTGCTTCTTGCATTTATAAAGGATAGAAGGATGTAATGAAATTGTGAAATCCACTTGGGAGGAGAGGAGTCCCTGGTGATTCAAGAATTTCTGTGTTTCTTGCTCCTGAGATTAATTCAGCAGAATAGGGGAGCCCTTGTCCTCTTCTTAACCAAGTACAGTTACAGACTGCTTGGAGAAAGAATTATAAGTCATTTGGGACTTCATATTTCAGTATACTAATTCTTGTGAACTGGCTGTGATTTTTTTTCTGTGTGGTTAGCAGTTCTATTTTCAAGCTTTGTATTATTTTGTAGAACTTGTAAAAAACTCTTTACCTCATTGGGATTAATTATTCTTTGTTATTACGATGTTATGGCATCAATAGCGAAACATTAGAACATCACTCATTTTTATAACAGTAAGCTCCTCACAATTTGTTATGAGACCTATTATTTTTTATCTTCTCCACAAGAGCAAAAGACCATAGAAAGAAATGGGCAATGTTGACATATACAGCTCAACAGAAGAATGTATGAAAATTGTCTTTTTAAAGATGAAGACTAAGTTCTCTGTATTTTGTCAGTCAGCAGTGATGATCTGTCTTCTATAAACAAACAGAAACACACTTGATAACTAGTTTTAGATATCATCACCATCAATTGTAGATTTCCAGGAAGAATTCAGTTTATTGTTGCTTTTTTAATTAGCTGAACTCTGTAATGCTGGTATTAAAACCATTGAAAGCAGGCTTCTCAATGCTGCACAAATGAAAGCAATCCGGTGTCTCATTTACATTCCTCTCCTGGTGTCTGCAGCAAATCTATAAATAGAATAGGCTACACATAGAAATTTATTATTGCAGCTGATAGCAATTTTCTTTTGCAAAGATGTCTGGAGGCGTTATTCATGAGATTCATTCTGATAGACTCTCCAGCTGAGATCCTCACTCCCCAGACCTGCGGGTGGTCAGTTTAGAAACACACTAATCAACTGCTATGCACAAAGACTGTCACAAGACTTACTTATGCCCCTCTTAAAAAATACAGGAGTTTTTTCAGCTTCTCTAAACTGATTGCATGGATATTATAAGCAGTGAACAGATTTTTTGAAATCACATATATTTGACATTTTATCACTGATCATCATAATGATTATGCTATTATCTGGAAAGACATAATGACTGTGGTTTGATACAGCTCACATCACGTCTTCTGCATTCATACCCACAGGCACATATGACCTTATCAAGTATAAGAAAGACATGTTTCTGTTCACTACCAAGGATGTGAAGTAATCACATGAACTGACCTATCTAGCTGCCATCTAATTTCAGTCATAAAACAGGGAGAAAATTAAATAAGACCTTTAATGAAATTGTATTTATAGTACATGATAGATGGGAATTTCTCACACTCCTGCTTTTCCTATCTAATTTTGAGTTTCATACCATATCTGCCATTATACAAGCTAAAGATGATTCATACAAACTGAATATATACATTTCTAAATGTTTGTTTTTATCACCCCTCAAGACTGATGGTAACTTATTTTTTCTCTTACCTGTTCTAATATTCTTTCTATGACTGAGAACATAAGATATATGAAAGCAGAGATATTACTTGTTTATTCTGGTTCATTTTCACTGTAATCACTACTGTAAATATTCATATTTCAGCTTTTCTTTTCATCCTACTGTGTTGTCACAAGCTATATGTAATACCTGAATGTACAAATGATGTTATCATTTGCAAAGCAAATCAGTAACTTCACATTTTTGGTTTTCACTTTATTTCATTTTTTGACACATAATAGAAGAGCAGTTTTTCTGTAGCAGTTTTTTCAACTATGTTATGAAAGCAGCAGAACAAATAAGTAGTGAGACATTAGAAAAGTCACATACCTTACTGTGAAAGGAAAGATAAATTAAAACATAAAATTAAACCCAGAAGAACCTGTCAAGTCACCCATAAAGCACTGTGTCATCTCTGATGTTAGGTGCACAAGAACAAAAATGTTAAGAGAGTAGAAACAAAGAAGTGTATTACAACCATAAGTCAAATGCCACTGATTTTCTGAGTATAAAACCCACCCTCTTTTTTTTAAGTTTGTTTTTGTACTGATACATATTTTTTTGTTTTAATTTAAATTTTTCAGTGATGCAGAAAATTGGTTTTGTGAATGCCCTAAACTCTACTCTGGAAAACTCTGCCAGTTCACAACTTGTGATGAAAATCCATGTGGAAATGGTGCTACATGTTTTCCAAAGTCCGGGCAAGATGCTGTTTGCCTTTGTCCGTATGGGAGATCCGGCATCCTCTGCAGTGATGGTAAGAACCATATTCTTCCTGCATCAGTCGTAGTTTCTGTCAATCATAGAAGCCATGCTAAGAAAAAAGTCCAGTGCTTTGAGGGCAAAACACTGAAAGTGACCACTTCCCCACCTACAAACACATCCCAAAATCCAGTCACAAGCAAAGAATGTCTGAGCTGAGCATTCTCTATGCATGTTGTTTCTTAAAAGTGTTGGCCACAGAAGAGAGATGGATCAAAGAAGCTGGGAGTAGACAAGCTAGGGAATACCAGGCAGTGTCTGATGTTTTAGTAATTTACCTGGAGAAAAGCTGAGAGAGATTTGACTGAGAGCTCCTTTGGAGAAATTAATTTCTCCTCTAGTTTAATTTTTCCTCTACTTAGGGAAGTATTACTTCGTATATTTTGTAAATAAAAGGATTATTTAAACAATATGTAATTAATTGTACACATACCACCAGGTGCTAAAATTTGATTCATTTCTGAGGTCAAAAATAGGAACAAATTAAAATTTACCAAGTACTTTGTTGTGAAACAGGAGACAGGATGAAGGGAAATTAGTGAAGTCAAATAACTAGGTCATTTTGACTAATATTATAAAGCGAGGGGCTTATATTCCTCAAGCATTGATTATAATGATTGTTCTAGGTCAGAAATTCCTGTGTGTAAACATCCAAGGTATTCTTTTTCCCTAACACTCTATGTAGCAAGGGGCAATGACTGAAAAATCTGCATATAGAAAATAATTACTGGTTCTGAGCTGATTCAGTAATACATATGAACTGCCTTTTAAAATAAATACTAAGCAATATTCATGTCATATCAAAGTCTTTTCCTTCACATCATATACACCTTTACCTCTTCTTCTATATTTTAATTTCTAAGATTTTCAGTAAATGAAAGTTTATTTTTTATCCATGTTTTCATCTAACCCTGATAATTGATAGCCAATAGCAAATAAGTAGGTAACTGTATGAAACATGTATGATACTTCCTTGGTAATCTTTATTAATTTGCAGTAGCACCAGACATTGGATCTTCATCTCCTGGGGTTGGTATCTGGGTAAGCCCTTGATAGAATTCTTTTCTTCCGTGCACTTCTCTAATGTGTCTTTGAGTCCATGTAAACTTGATATACAACATCCTGTGGCAAAGAGCTCCAGAGCTTAAGTATACAGCTTGCACAGAAGTACTTCCATTTATTGGCTTAACTGCACCTATTGCTAATGACATTAATGCCTCAAGCTTCTCTGTTAGAACAGATGTTTTGGAGTTGTTCCCTGTTTTATGAATATTTCCCTGTCCACCTTCTCCATGCCTCTCTTGTTTTATATATAACCTTATTACAACCCTCACAAATTATTTCTGAATAGTCCAAGTTGATTCAGTCATTTTGGGGACACCAGCCATGCTGTATCTTTAGTCATCCAGGCTGCCTGTCTTTGATCCTTCTCAATTCCACTGCATCCTCTTTAAAATGGGGGTCCAGAGCTGACCACAGTATTCAAGGTGTGACAATGCCACTGTTTTATAAAGTAGTGTTTGGCATTTTTCTGTTTTACTCTCTGTCCTTTTCTTAACCATTTCTTCCATTCTATTTCCTTTTATAAGTACACTGATGTTTTTGTGAAACTGCTTATTAAAACTCCTGACACCTCTTTCCCTGAGTGCTGATGCTGAGTTCAGAGCCCACCATTCCGTGTGGAAGGCTAAGACCGCTTCTGCAACCTACCTCAATGTACATCTGTCAACACCGAGTATCATCTAGCTTTTTTTCCCTGTAGTCATTCAATGAGACTCTTCCACAATTCTTTGTAATTACCTGTCTCTAAATTGAGAGTCTGAATAAAAATTGAGAACGCCTAAGTTGAAAATACACAAATTCGCTGGTTTGGTTAGACTACAGAGCTGAAGGCTTTGAAAGCACAGAAAGAATGAAATGCTATCGAGTGGAAAGGGAAATCAGTCTGGATCATCAGGGTAAGCAAGCAAAACAGGGAGGAACACCCAGCTTCATAGGACAGAGCATAAATCTAGGGTCAATAAAATAAACCCACAACATAAAAAAATACTGAAATATGAAAAATTATTTTATTGAACAATGTGTTAAGAGCTTAGAAGGAGTAGAAATTAACTAAGCACAGACAGAAGTCTTTTTAAGCTGGATTTTGCGTTGGAAATTAAAATGGGTTGCAGAAGGCCGTTTTATCACACACACTAAAAATCAACAAAGGGGAGAAACAGCTGCAATGCAGAGAAAGCTGGTGCAGCCTTAGCAGTAGCCCTAGCAGCATCAAGGCCATACATTTGTCAAGGTGTTTGAAGATAATGGTAAATTGCCTAATTACAATGGTAGAACAATGTAAATTATATCAGAAACAGAAAACAAATTTAGTTGTTTACACTAACAAGTGACCCAGATAATACATTTATTAGAAAGAAATGGTTCATAAAATTAAAGTCTAGGTGCATGCATTTTTTATGAATCATCTCCCATTTAAAGTATACAATATTGTCTCTACTGTTAAGATTAGTAACTAAGAGCATGCTACTTTGTGTCTGAAACACCGAAGGAAAGCTTGTTTCTCTTAAATGATTATCAAATAATAGTTGTTCTTCACCAACCAGAAATGTTAAAATGATGATTTTATAAAACTGATATAGAAAATGTACCAAATAGAACTGCAGATTTTGTGCTGCTCCTTGTCATATCCCACCCAGAGGTATGAGTCAGGGGGAGAGGTGACTCAGGTTTGTGGGTCCCCTTGGTTGGAAAACAGTACACACAGTACTTAAGGTCCATAAAAGGCTTTTATTTTGCAGCTTGGCCCAATAAGCAAATGATTTGGTGGCAGAAGGATTTACGTTATTGTACGTTAAATTGGTAATCATGGAAAGTTTGTGGCATATGCGGGGCTGTAAATTTTATAAATCTTATGTTACTATATTACTTATAAAAAGGAAAGCAAAAGAATAGAACTATAGGAAAGAAAAAGAAAGAAAGAAAGAAAGAAAGAAAGAAAGAAAGAAAGAAAGAAAGGAAGGAAGGAAAGAAGGAAGGAAGGAAGGAAGGAAGGAAGGAAGGAAGGAAGGAAGGAAGGAAGGAAGGAAGGGAAGAGAGAGAAAGATTTCACCATCCTTATGGCTCTGCTTTATGTGTGATGGAATTTGTAGTCTTGAATCCAGAGATGTGCAGCATCCTCCGGTTTCTTGTTCAGTTCATGTGGTGAGACTGGTGGGCAGAGTGGTCCTCAGGATGGTGGGTTGATGCCACCAGTGCTTGCACAAGGTGGGCTTTTATAGCTCTCTGGGTTGCCTGCTTGTGTAATTTTTGGTCTTTTGTGGAGGCGTTATTGCAAAAGACAGAAAAGTTGGGGCAGGGGTGGTGATTGCAAAAGATTGACAAGATACAGGCCATTTTGAAGGGTCTTGTCTTTTCCTTTTGTGCCATGCTGGGCCTATCAGAACATGGAGCTATGTGCTCTCCAACACGCCCTCCAAATCCTGTATTAGCCAGCTGGCCTTTGTCTGTGGCTCATTAGCTTGTCATTGATATGGAAATCACAATCCACCTTATACTGAATATCCAATCTCCTGCTCCTTGGAATGTCCAGTCTTCTGCAGCTGGATGAACTGGTTTTGCCACAATGTTTGAGCCATTATCCTTTTCAGTCTTTGACACTCCTACCAATAGAAATTATTTACAAAAAAAAATAGGGAAAAATATAGATGTGGACATAGCAACAAATAAGACCAATGCTACAGATCTTGTCCACATCAGAGCTCCAGTTTCCATCTGTTAAGCATTGGAAGTCACACTGTGAACAACATCAATCTCTACAAATATGTAAGAAAAAATGATAATAACACTATTGTCACTATTAAATGGAAAAAAATAGCTCAGCATGACAGGTTAAAAATACATCATTTTATGGGGAATGCATAACATTCTAAAAGTGAGAAAACTATAGGGCTACCATAAATATTACAAATGAGGCAAAACTTTAAGGACAGATAATAATTTCTGTTACACTAACCTATAGACCTATGGCAAAATAGCCAAGGCTCTAGGACGGACAAGGACTTCTTCCATTTCTGAAGCAGATGGAGCATAGCATGCTGGGAACAATTGCTCTGAATTTATCTGAATTATGTTATACTTGTTTCTGACATCAAGAAAAGCTTCCTAAAAGCATGTTCATTTTTCCAAATATATATAGTGAAATGCATTCTCTCTCACTACACATCTTTTCTTGCTTTTATCACTAGATGACCCTGTTATTATGACTGCAAGTTGACCATTATATATTGCAGTCACTCTCAAGAAGCTACATAGCTAAGACATAATGTGCCAGCGGGGCCGGGGAATGGTAATACAAGTTAGAAGAGAGGGCAGGCTGTGCTGACCAGAAGGACACAGCTAGACAAGGGTACTGACCAGCAAAGTATTTACATGTGCCTGGCCCTTTTTGTCCCTGTGTCCCCCTATTTTTCTCACTTGTTCCTCCCCAAATCACCTAATTCCCTCATTTTCCCCACCTTTGGTTCCTCCCTTAAATATCTGTAAGCCCTATACTATTTCAAAATGCTCTTCACCTGCATCCTGTAATGTGTCCCATACCCCATGGTCCTTGCACCCTTCTGTCCAAAAGGTGTTCCAGTGTTGAATCGCCATGGTGGGTGTCACACCTGAACACTAGGGCTGAGAGTTTCCTGGCAGAAGCCTGGACAGGGCGTCCCTTCCTCTGAATCCTTCATTTGGGTTCCCATCTGCCTTTGGGTTCTGTGCATCTCTGGGTTTGTGGAGATGGACCTGTGGTGAGCTGATGGGCCCTGGGAGAGGACTGGGAGTAGCTGGGGTAGAGTGTGAACTGAGTTCCCCACCTGCCATTGGCTCTCTCTCCTGCTTTGTGGGTGTGTGGGAGAACATTTATCACATAACCAAACACTGTTGATTTGAGGAGTAAAATGTCCCTATGATTTCCAGCTCAGGGGGGGTGGAGTTGCCTGTAGCAATAATTTAGTCATTTACTAAAATAGAAAACACGACACATTATTGTATGCAACAGTTTGGAACAGTGACTATGTCTACAAGGGCAGCTTGACTCACTCTCCCAAGAGGCTTTGTTTTTTTAAGCTGTACATATAACAATCTGTATCATTTAAACTGAGTCCAGTTATTGAGCTCTGGCTTTTCAGTAGTTTTGTGTGAAAGCAGCCAACAGTCAAGCTCCAGTCTGATAAATTTCCTTTCATATTTAGTTTAATAAAAAGTTGCTTGCATTGTGTTTCTTGCAGATTGTAAATCTCCAGTATTTAAGATCACACTGGTGAATTGAAGTGTTTACAAATAGCACCATTTCAGATCATATGAATACACATCCTCCAACGGTGCTATGAACATCTTTTTCTCTGAAATGCTTTTTAAAATACTTCCTATGTCTTTGATTTTTCTACTTTTAAAAGTTGGTCAGGAAGACATATCAACAACTCGTTAGGTTAGCACTAGAACTGTCCATCACCCAGGGAGATCTGTGGTGCATGAAAATCTGTGGTGCATGCTCAGTCCAAAGAGAAAGCTTGACCTCGGAGTTAAGAGAGATGTTCGTATCATCATACTTCAACTTTCTTAAAGTTCAGGAGAATTCTGATTATAATGATTTGAACATAAATGTGGCCAAATTACTGTTGTTAACATGAAATAAATAGTTTTAATGAGACTAAACTATTAAAAATACGACTGTTGTATCTCACCAAAATAAACAGAATTTAGGACACTGTACTTCTACAAAAACAAACAAACAAACAAACAAAAAAAACCCCACCAACTTGTTCAATCACTACCATCTCATTAATCAGCCTTCATTATTTCTTTTTTCTTTTTTTTTTATTTTAACAATTTCATCTAAGTAGAGATTGTGGCATTCCCTGATTGGTACAGGAAAGTGGTATGATCTGTAAAATGTAAAGCCAGTATGTTTGAAATATGAGTATAACGAATTTTGATAACTAAGATGTAGAAATGTTAAGGAGGAAGTATCAGGGTATCATTGTTGCATTGCTGAAGCAGAAATGATTCATTCACCAGGAATGGAAATGAATACCTGGAGTTCTAAACCCTTTGTGTCGTTGTTACTTATATGTTGCACAAGAAACTGGGCCTTTCTGGGAAGCTGTTGGTCATACCATGAAGCATTTTGTTAAGCCAGCAATCAAGTGCTTTGCGAGCACAAACGCAAATTTAAAAGGAGAAGGATTTCAAAGGAATGTGCATTGCTAAGTTGAGTAATTGTGTCAGTTACAGTGGTTTAGTGGTTTAGTTTCACCATGTGTTTCACATATGTACATATGTGACAACATAAAATGGAGTCCTAACTGTGACATTGTATTTCATAAATACATACCAAAAAGGGCCATCCACAGCATGTGTTCACAGCATTCTGTGTGTTCCTTCAAACATTTCTGAGAAACATTCATGATAGTGCTTCATAGTCCAAAGCATTCCAGCAGGTTTTCTGTGGGATATATTCCCCCCATGTATAAAATTAATTTCAAAGTGCTGAAGTGGGAATAGTCATTTGCTCCAAGCTCTGTAGAGTGAAAATCAGCCTGCAAGCACATTGCTTCTGTGCAGCTATGTTTGGCACACAGTGTCACCTTCAGAGTTGTTTGGGTCTGCAGACTAAATCATGCAGTTTGGTGACAGCAGATGCCCAAAGGAAATTTCATCAGATGAAAAAAAAACCAACTGCATTGCAAGGTTTCTGGTCAGCGGTAAGAGACTTTGAGGAATGCTGATCAGGGTGACTCTTCTTCCTGATCAAGAAAATTTATTTTCTGGGTCATTTGCTTTTAGCTGGGCTTTAATTTCCCCTTCCCTTCCAATGTGAGGAATGTCATAAAAGTTGTACAAAACGTACATATATCCACAATCACACACTATTAATGTCACTACTGTATTACCAGTTTTTCAGCTTCATATTTTCATCCTTGAGCAGTGAAATCACTTTTATTATTTCAAGTCTCATCTTCCAATCAGAAGTACAAGTTACCTGTCCATACGATTACAGAAGTAAGGTAAGCTAATAGGGCCTGTGGGCTCCATGATACCTACTGTTACTGCAAGATAAATAAAACAATACCTAAGTATGTACTGGAGATGGGAACGGAAAGCCATATGCCTGAATTATGCAGATCTCTAACTCCTCTTAAAATAGTCTTTCAGACTCTTTCAGGAGCATGTGTTGTAGCTCAAACATGCAATCTTCTTGCTGCTTCATTGCAAATATGATAAGTAAGAGGAGGAATAAACCAACTGCTTTAAAAATATTTTTTCTAAACTCAGCTAAGAAAATATTTTGCACTCCGTTCTTGAATATTTCTGTGCACAAGAGCAAGTTTGTTTGGGTTTTTTTATTATTATATGCTATGCTGCAAGCCAGTAAGAGAAACAGTGGCTACTGAATTTTGTGATGGCAAAAGGAATTTTTCTGAAGACTTTTGTACAGCTTGGAAAACTGGAAAATACAACACTTGGTAGTAATTTCCATATTTTTTTCAATATTATCTTTGCAAATATGTGAGCTGATATTTAAGAGAACTGAATAATACTCATGCCACAGCGTATATGACTGCTGATCCTGGAACCAGACACTGAATTGATAACTGTTCACAGTAGTCAGTGATACTATGAAGAAGTGGATTATCTGATTGTAATTCTGTAGCCTGAAGTCTTCATCTCTTTCAATCCCTTTCATCTGTCTTGTTTTTTGCAATGTATTGTAAAGCTGTGGTTCAAGACATGTTGCCAGTGAACACTGAAAGGAACATTAATTTTAACTTATAACAGGAAATTCAAAGATAATGAAACCATTATTTTCTTTCTTCTTTGTCACTTTATTCTTTCATCTTTGTTAAGATTTTTTTCAAACTATAGTTGATTTTTTTTTACCACCCACTTTTATACTCGCCTCTGATACTTTGTACAATGTTAGGGAAGTAGGTAACCAACCATATTAATGTATTTATATAATGGGATAATTTGTCATTATTTGTTTGTGAGGCAGTGGGACGTATCATACCTTATTACTTGTTCAGTGCTGGGAATGCTGAAGAGGACCATGATGAATGGCGTGGCACTGACAGGCAGACATAGGACAAGATCAAGGACAAGAAGTTGATAAAAGACTTCGTACTCTGTCAGCACAGTGTGTGTTTAAGGCAGTCTGTTAATTTGTAATGTGTTTTTGCATGGCTTATAGTCAGAGCCATTGGGACACATCTCTGTTCTTTCCCACTTCAGACTGTACACTGCAAGAGAAAGGGTGGGAATTACCTTGGATGGTCTCCAGGCAGGAAAAGGGAAATAACCAGTGTGGTTAGCTGTGCCCTCTGCTATTTCAGCCATCCCGAAATATTTTTTGGTACCAGAATGTTTTGAAGGACTGTGCTTCAAGTGCTATAAGATTATACAATCTTCTGCAGTCTTGGCTCCATAATGAAAGGAAAGAGAATAAAAGGAAAAGGTGGGGTTATCTTGCTGGACACAATTTTACGAATCACTGTATTTTTCATACAGTTGTGGGTTGTTCTTTTTGTTGGGGTTTGTTTCGGTTGTTGTTATTGGTTTTTTTTAATTTTTAAGTTAAAATACGTAAGAGTATGGCAAACTACTCTATCCAAATCAAATTAATGAAGGTCATAAAAGGTATCTCACACACTGGATGTTTTACACTGATGCACATTTACTGATCAACTTTTTGATGCGATTGGATAAAGATCTCTTGATTAATAACAGTTAATATAGAGAAGAAACATGATTCAAAATGTGGTATAAAATCTGTAAGTGCCAGTCCAGAAACAGATAAAACATGACATAGTTGTCAAGCTGGATATATTGAATTAGCCAGAAATATAAGCTTTTGACTCAGGATTAATTTAATATTTAACTCTCCAGAGACCAGCATAGGGAGGACTATTTACAAACATTCACTGCAGGTACCTATCTACTAAGGATAGGGCAGTTAATTAGATACTATGTCTGATTTCTACTGAGTGTGAGAAATTGCTTCAACACTGTGGAGAAAACTATGAAGAAGTAAACTAAAATAATATATAATGATTTTCATAAAATATGCCTCTGGGGCTCCTATTGCCTTATACAGTATTTCTCCATTTGGTGACCACATGCTTTATATAGGTACAGCTCCATATGGTGGTCATGCACCATTTCAGGTAACATCCAAGCACCATGCACACACAGGGGAGGACCAACAAGGAGAGGAGCAGGAGTGGGGTGTGATGGCTGGTTCACACATGCAGGTAGTGCTTCTGCAAGTCAACAATAAAAAAGAACAGTATGATCAGGGAATTTGAAATTCCCTAAACCAGTCATTGGGTCTGAGTTGCTCATCTGGAGAAGATTAAATACTCTGCTTCCTGCTGGCCTCATGATAACCACCACCACATAAATCTTTTTGTGTCCAGATACTAAGTTTATCCCACTATTAGTGATATACTGGATTTACTGTTGTTTTAACTTGGGTAACCATACTACTGATTTGTATTTGTTACTGTCCTGTTATTCTAAGATGAGTCTGTTACTATGTATTATTGAATACATTTCATAGCCCCAGCAAACTGTACAGTTAAAACTGGATGAAAAGGCCATAAAGAGCTGAAAGGAGATCCTCAGGTCAAAGATCAACATTAGTTATGAAAATTGCTATTTGCCAAATGTTTTGAAAGTGGGTGTGCTCAGACACCCAGGGATAAGAAAGTAAAAGGTCAATTTGCAAAGAATGTTTTGTGATTGTGCTCTCAACTGGAGTTCATACATCTATACTCAATTCTATAATACACTCCAGACTTTGTGTGGAACTTTGTGCAAATAGTTTAGTTTCTGAGTATACTGTGGTTCCCATTTTTCAAAATCAGAAAGAAAAAAAAAAAATTGTTCCCTTGATTTCACAGAGAATGAGTTCAAAATTTCTAAATCATTTAGCTTTTGTGGCAATGAAGACCGAAGACAAAATGCAGAGTGGGAAGCAGTTGCAGGATACAGAGAAGATAGGCTTCATCCTACCTAACTTCACAAGTTTGTAATACTTCACTCTGACTTATGACCTAATGCTACTTTTGTATGTGGTGTGGTGAAATAAGCATTTCAGAATACTGTTCACCTGACCTGTATAAGGTAGGTGTTTTATGTGAAAGGCACTGCATCCTAAATGTGCTTAATTTTTACACTGACGTAAATTGCAGCTTTAGGTGGTCGGCTGTTATATCTATATCACAGATGCTCTCATTTTCTCAAATGATTACCACCCATTGTGTGCATGTGCCAATTTCTTCTAAGGAGTGGGAAGCTTAGGGCCTAGATATGTCTCTTTCTTATAGTGAATAATATAGAAAAAAATAGGTAAGCAATACTGTGAAATTAAAAGTCTAACAATTATTAAACATCAATGTGAAATAAAATGTTTTCATATTACTGCATAGCGAAAATTTAGCACATACCAGATATTTTTGTGAGAGTACAGAAGGTGTAATTATATGTAAGCTTTCCCCATATGAACATCTTCAAAGTAAAGTGCAGTTCTTCTACCCGGTTCTGGTGAGCTGTATGTAAAATTTCACTGAAGGTAAAGATCCAAACCAGAATCTGTATTATTTTTTGAGTTGAAGACAGAGCTCCCATCTTTTTGCTTTTATATAGATATTCGTTCAGGGTGCATCCATGTTAAAGATTATGGACAAAGGCCATTCATTCAGTGTCCTCTCTGAATAGCTGTCCTTCAGGAACTCCTAAGTAACATGTTGACATTCTCTGATACACCTTCCTCAGGACTTTGAGCATTATTCTTCAAAATATGTCAGTTCTGTCTAAGATATTTTGAACTTGGACTGTCTCTGAGGTGTCTCTAAGAAGCACTTTAAACCTGCTTGACAGTGTCAAGATTTTGACATCTGACAGTTGACCAAATATAGCATACACAACCTGTTTGCAAACAATGAATATTGCTGTCTATGTTTACTGGTATGAACTTTTTTTTAAAAAACTGCTTATCTTTCTGTACCATTTTCTGTTAATTTATGGGTATAAAACTTCATCATCCATTTGGCCTGGTAATTTTTCTCCCAAGCCTGTTTTCTTAGATGTCATCCTAAAAGCAGGAGAAAACAATAGGCAAAACCACAATTTAAGACCAACCTTTTCAGTACTGTTGGGAGCCCGTGCCATATGTAGTATCACAGGCCATGTATAGATGGTGATACTTGTGTCTGGAGTCAAAGATAGTGACTTCCTATGATGGTGAACTCAGCAAACTAAATTTTGTATAACATGTTCAATTTACTAAGGCCAGTTCCCACTTCTGCTTTCTTAAAAGACTAGCCCCATACCCTTCATTTTAGGTAAAGTTATTTAAAGATAAATTTTAAAAATAACCTTAAATAGGAACAGTTCTGTTCTCAACACAGTTTTTTTCGTGACTTCAACAAAACCTTCAGCTAGTGAATCTATCACTTTGTTAGATAAGGAAACACAACAGAGAAAAGTCGAGTCTTGTCTCAGTAGCCCCAAATTTGCTGCCCCCCAGGTAATGGGCCAAAAGTGTTCTTGCTTGAAAGAGATGTGGTTTTAGCTGTGAGTATGAACTGAGATCTTTGAGCCTTTTGTTCTAGGATGTGTCAAAACTGCAGTGAAATTGAAACTGATATGTAGTAATAATATAAGAGTATGGATATATATAACAATTTTCTGTATGTTGTATAGCACCTGGTCAGTGGGAGCAGCATCTTTCTACTGTCCACGTCCTACTGTTGTAGCTCACTTTGTAGGACATTCATTTGTAAATGTTCCATCCATCTTTATAGAGAATGTTGAAAGAAGCAAGTAGAAAGGCAAGAAAATAACTCCTCAGTTAGAAAGCTCCAAAGAAACAGCTGAGACAACGGCATACTTCATCCTGGGAATGAAGTGTTTAACCCTGCTGGGGAGAGCTTGTCAGGAATAGACTCTTCAGTGATCTCTGTCAGTGAACCAAATTACCTGGCACTCTGGAGTTACATGAAAGAATTTGCCTTTCCTATTATAAAGGGAATAGGAAAAAACAGTAAAAACAAAGGCCTCCTTTATTTTAAAATCTTCTCTCTTAAATATTTTGCTTTGTATTAAATAAATAGAAAGAAACAAAGAAAAAATAAAGGAATAAAGAATACTTCACATTAAAGGAGCTGTCTGTCAGTCATAGCTTCCTGAGAATCATGAAATGCTCGACTTGAGCCTCCCTCCCTCAGGCATGTTCAGGTAATCTGAGGGAGGACTGGTGAACTGCAGCCAACAACAAATCTAAATACGGGACAGTTGTGTTTTTCCTCCACCACAGCACATGACTCACAAAGGTCTGAGACTTGAGGTTACGTTCAGTCAGACTAGATTAAGAACAAACTCATTCTCAGTTTTCTTCTAATTAGGACAAAATCACTGTTTCATAGAGAAATTTCCTGGCTCCCATTTCAGATCACAGAACAAGGCACAATGTGCTGCCTGTGTGAAGTAGTGCTTCATAAATGGGACAGTACACTCTGTATTGCTGCAGACTGCAGATCTGTGCTAGAAAAGGTTTGTCAGAGCCTATATCTGCACCTCTGCTCAGATGCAGATACGGAGGCGACGTCTGCCACTTCACTGCTGACATGGCAGGTGTCCCAGGTTGCAAATTTAGATACAGATTCCACAAACTAGAGATGGTGATATCATTTTCACAATTACATGTGATTGTTTCTCCCACACTGTAAGTGTTGAGGGCTAGATGATGAAAGGTACCTAGGCTAACATAGGTTTACTCGGGGAAAATTATAATTCTTTACTAGCACTTCCCAGTTGGGTTTCTACATGGTGCAGCTACATATTCCTTCCTCCCCCATTAGTAAAGCTGGATCCAGTCACATTTGGTGCTCAGGTTGGTTGGAAATAACTGCGCAAATCTTTTAAATCTAGCCCCTTAACCAGTCTTTCAGGATTAAGCTTTACTCAGCTATTCTTCCTCTCTGTCCTGTGTTTCACTAAACCATATTGTCAATATGAGCAGTATGTTATCTCTGCTCTGACCATCAACTGCAAGAATTGACTACAACAGCCTGGCTACTCGACTGCAGCAAGCGGTCCTTGAGGCTGTGGGGATGCTTAGCACCAGTGTTCTAATGTCTGTTTACCAGTACAGATATGTGTATAGACTTGATTTCATTTGCTTTTTATCTGCTTTTTTAATCCCACTGTTTTTCTTAGCATAAATTATAAATTTCTGTGTTGCAAAATCAGTAGGTGTTTGAATGAACTTGTAGCCTGCGCAGCTTTCGAGGAGGCAGGAGTATATGTAGTTGGTAAAGGCATTTTAGAAAAAGCTACATGTTTTGCTTGGTCAGTGCCAAACATAAAGGAAATTTTCACTAAATTGAACCTAAATGACAGTAAAAAAATATAATTTATCAGTAGTGTAAATGATGCATTTTTTGATACTCAATTCCTGAATATTCAGATTGTACAAATAGTGGAGCAAATACTGTTAACAATGTAATTCATGCAGGTTCTATTCACTGTGCTGCAAATTCATCCTTTTATGATGTTTCTTTTGATTATTTCCTTACCTGTGAAGAATTACAATTCCTCGACCTCTTCAGCACATCTCTGTACTCGCTTTCACTCAGATGCGTGTCAGAGATGACACTTCTTTTAACAGGAGAATTTCTTTGTATGTTTTCTTTTGTCTATCTGAGTTTTGAGTAAATATTGCAGTGTATTTCTATTAATAGCAATGCTATCTAGAATCCAGGAGATGGCAGTAGTTGCCAATAATTCAGTGGTAAAAGAAGCCCCTTCACAAAAGCTGAAAAATAAAGAGATTAGACTCAGAAGAAAGTTAAACTATGTTTGTATGTATGAAAAATATTACAATTTATCAAATTATTAGTATTATTTATTAGTTTTTAAGTTCTGAAATGGGCTATGTAGATAGAATCTGAAAATACATACGTTAAAGAATTTGCCCTAACACCAAATTTATGTTTCTTTAAATCCAGCTATTAATATTAGTCAACCAAGTTTCAGTGGTACGGATGTCTTTGGCTATACCTCATTCCTAGCTTATTCTACGATCCCAAATATCACCTTCTACTATGAATTCCGTGTGAAATTTCAGTTGGCAAACCACCACTCAGCTTTACAAGATAACCTGATATTTTTCACTGGGCAGAAAGGCCAAGGTAAGCTTTTTTTTTATTATCTATCCTTATGAGCTTTCAAATATTCATTGAACAAGTAGGATATAAATATATGCATATTTTTCTTGATCTTTTTAGGATATAATTTTATCAGGAGGAAATAATCTCTTCAATACTTTATTGGTTTGTAAACACACAGTAAACAATCAGGTTCTATAAATGTTTCTTTTCACTAAGAAGTGTAACTGCTTCCAGTTATTAAAGTCAACAGTTAATCTGATACTTGAGGTAGCATAATTCTGAACAAAATAAGTGGAAACCAGAAGATTTAGGTTCTCTTTTCAGTCACAGAATCACAGAATCACAAAATGTCAGGGATTGGAAGGGACCTCGAAAGATCATCTAGTCCAATCCCCCTGCCGGAGCAGGAACACCCAGATGAGGTTACACAGAAAGGCGTCCAGGCAGGTTTTGAATGTCTCCAGAGTAGGAGACTCCACAACCTCCCTGGGCAGCCTGTTCCAGTGCTCTGTCACCCTCACTGAGAAGAAATTTCTTCTCAAATTTAAGTGGAACCTTTTGTGTTCCAGTTTGTACCCATTACCCCTTGTCCTATCATTGGTTGTCAGTCATAAACATATATTTCATTATTGACTACATTTATTTGGTGTGCAGTTTTGAGAGATGCTGTCTCAACTCTTCTTCCAGTGATACTTACTTTATTGGAAAATCCATCCATCCATCCATCCATCCATCCATCCATCCATCCATCCATCCATCATGCCACAGCCACCTGTCATTTCTTCTTCCTGTGTCCTCAACCAACCTGTTCCAGGAACAGCCACAAATTGCTGCTGTTGTCGCAGTAGCTGCACTTCCATGGCCCACAGTACTCTCAACATGGAAATCCAACCCTGCGGCGGTCAGAATTGGACTCTGTGTTATTTACGTGAAATATTAGATCCTAATCCTTGAGCTCACTCAACAAAAGTTAACCCAAGCTAGCCATGAATAAGTCCTGCTACAATCTGTGTAGCGACTGAGAAGCAGCTAATATAAATCTGCTTACAACATTGTACTAAGATTTTAGCAATACTTCAGGTGTTCCTTCACAGCACCCCACTGTGGCAGGGTGATGTGGCCTCAGCATTGAAATGGGGTAAAACAGTAATACTACATATGTTATGTCCATCTTAGCATCACTGTCCACACGGGATCCATAATATTGATGAAAGCTGAGAAAAAATTAATGAAATGTTAATGCAGACTTGAAGCAGTCAGGTAGAAACTACTTTATACTTAATAGATCAGAGGAAACATAGTACTTATTTCTACCTTAATTGTTTCCACAGTTGGAGCATGAGCTAACTTTTTGATTTGGAGCTGTCCTACAGGATTATTGAAGCCTAGAAGGGATGTTCGGTGATGTGTCTTTAGGTCTAAACCCATCAGAGTAAGAGAGTGCCTTAGATACCTAGATGTAAGTCTCTACTGCTACATATCCAAAATATCACGAGTAGTTTGGCAGCTATGGCCCACAACATGTGGGAACCCTGTGCTTATGCTGAACAGGCTCAGAAAATCAATACTTCAGGAAGGTGAAAGAGGGGAGAAAATATTAGTAGCAGTTTTAAGATACTGAAGTCCCAAACTACATTTTTAAAAACCAGTTTGGGGACTGCCTTATGCAGTTACATATATATTGTACAAAACAACTGCAGTATATCACATCAATAGGATACAGGGTATTCTCCATTTGCTATGTTAATACATTTGATATTTTTTAAGGTCTCATTTTCTTTACTTAAGTTCCTGTACACTCTAGGGCTTCTTGCCCTTTCTCCTCGTGGTAGACTTCCAAGAGTCAGAGTTAGTCTGCTGTAATGCAAACTAAAAGACGTTAGCTTAGAATGGCTTGGCAGTTTACATATCTGCGATACAATTAAGCCTGTTACTTTTAATTTGCAAAGATCCTGTGAAATTTAGCTAGTGCAACTCAGCCATCAGCTGTAGTTCAGTGTGCCGTGATACCCTAGTATGGCATGTGGACAAACAGCCACAAATTGATTTACTTCCTCTATTGAGCTGATTCTCCAAACTAGCCTAACACAAGTAAATATTAAAGAAACGGTAAGAAATGTAACCAAACAAAAATTACACCAGTTTGTCTACTTTCTTTACTTGGGATAGAATATGAAGGAGTCTATGAATAAATATGAAATGTAGAGCACCAATAGTGTGAATTAACCTGTTGAGTTGTTGGTTTTTTTTGTTTTTTCCAGTTACAATAAGTCCAAATATAATACCAAAAAAATGCTTAAAAATAAAACTGATACTGACAGCACTGAAGTTTGTCTCAAGTCATTGTCAAGTGGAGCGCTTGCAACCATATTTAGCTGAATTGAGTAGAAGAAATTCTTCCTGGTGTCTTTAATGTGCCTCTGCTAGTTTGTGTAACTACATTGTGAACACTGCTGAAAATAGAAGTGTTGGTTATGACTTTAAAAAACTGTTGTTTTCAGTTTAGACATCCTTCACTGAAGGCAATGGGGTTTCATTCAGTCATGAACAAATCATCTCAATAAAAATGAACAGTGTTTGTATTCTGTTCAACTGAATGTAACTGCACATTTTCTACAGAGGCTGCATATTTAATTTCTTTGGAATAAGCTTTTCTTTTTATATATATTCATGTTACATCAAAATAGTAATTGTATAGAAAAATCAAACTTCTGTATAGAAAAAGCAGGGTACTGTTCCCCATCCTCCCCATGCTGCTAATGCAACATGTTCATTTACAATATATGAGACAAGGGAAATACAGTATTTTTGGCTATGAAACATTAGTATGCAGAACTTCACTGTGAGGATGAAATATATCTATCATTGCTTCTTGTGGAGGAAAAGCCCACTTTATCTTTTGCAAATGAAGCAAACTCACTGTGCACTTGGGGCAGGGGCATCAAAGCATGCAATTGAAATGAGGGTCACCGTATGACACTGCAAGAACAAATACAAAGAGACCTTCCAGAAACCAAATACAAAATGAGATACCCTTATGAAAACAGAATATCAAAGAAAACACAATTTACACGCATGAAATTGAATGCTGAATTGCTTGAATTCACAGGAGAGTTGTAAAAAGAAATGGATGGCTTTGAATTTCAGTTCAGGGCATCCTAATCCAAGACTGATAACATTCTTCCATTTTACCATTGTTTGTATCCCAGTTCTTTTACCATAATAGGAGTATGTGCAAAAGAAAGGGTGGTTTTTGTAAAAATAATCAAGTTGATAATGTTTCTTCTCATGGTGGCTTTACTCTTGCCTACATGAGGAGACTGAATTATCTTCAAAGTTGCCACTGTAAATATCCATTTACTCAGATAACCAGGAATGAGTCAACGAACTTAATTCTCACTCACAGGCTTTATGTCAGACTTAAAATCTTTCAAATGAGATTTTATAGTATAGTACCTGATAAGCACAGACTACACTTCCAGCATGTAGTTCTAAATATAAATAAATTAATTTACTGCAGATTTTCACATGAATGAATTCTAACCTGAAAGTCTAAGAAGACTTCAGAGCATTAGAGCATACAGCTGTTCTGACCAGAGAAACCTCAGTAAGAAATACTCTAGAACCACCTTAATCAGAGGCAGCTGCAGTAAAGTCTCCAGGCACTCTTGGCTTGAGGACAGCTGACCAAACTTCATAGAAGCTCCTAGGGCTTCCTCAGGCCCATACCCCTATTTTTCCCCTTACCTGACAGTAGCAGCTACTCTCAAGTACCTACCATGAAAGCTGAAAGCAAACTGTAATAGAATTAAGTCATGGGCTTTTCTCACATGCAATTTGGAATTTCAATTTGCTTGTTTTAAGATTCTTAAGGAAACTGAGAATTTATTCATGTTGCAGGGGGAGGGAGCAGCAATGACTGCTAAATTTACCAGGGTCAACAGGTTTTGTGAATGTCACTAAACTAGTGTGAAAAAGAACTTCCCTCAGAAAATCTGAAATATGTTCAAAATCTCGGCAGTTTCCACTTTAAACCCACAAGAATACTGGAAATAGTATTACTAGTTAAACAGAGGATAGTAAAAATTTATACAAAGTTTAAAACCTTCCTGGCTAAATTTTTCCTAAACTGATATATTGTTAGTGAATTTGGAGAATATTTTATGCACCAGTATTCACTAAATCCTAGAATAAGTAGTTATTCTTCTTTTGTCTTTTCAGGTCTGAATGGAGATGATTTCTTGGTGTTAGGCCTCCGTAATGGCAGAGTTGTATATAGCTACAATCTAGGTTCTGGCACAGCAACAATCAGTAGTAAACCACTTGATCTGACACTCAGTATTCATGTCATCCATCTTGGCAGATATCTACAAAAAGGCTGGCTGAAGGTAAGAAATTATTTCCTTTAGAACAATAGCTCTTAGATTAAAGTGTTCTTTTTTTTTTTTTCCCCCCACATTTTATATGGAAAGTTGAAAAATTACTTTTGTGTTCCCCTGTTAAGTTTGGAGGACGATCTGCATTAGGTGTTTCTATATAAGGTAAATTTCTTTATTGTAACAAATATAAATGTTTCATTGAAAGGTGGATGATCACAAGAATAAAACTGTCACTTCTCCTGGGAGACTGGTTGGACTCAATGTCTTCAGTCAGTTTTATTTAGGTGGCTATCATGAGTATATTCCAGAACTCCTACCAAACGGGTCCAGATTTAAGAACGGCTTTCAAGGTAAAGATAATGCTGTTTTCACTTCCTTTTAAAATATGCATTAGATTGTTTCAGTTGCCTATGAAATAAAGATCTAAAATCTCTGTGCTGTAAGGAAACAAACTAGGATCTCCTTTGGCTGAGATTCTTGTGACTTTTTCATTGTTTCACTATGATAACTAAGAAACATGATGCAAATAGGAGCTTTGCTAACTGTTTTTAATATTTTCTGTTTCTGATAAAAATGGAAGTTTGCCATGATATAATTTCTTCTTATCTGTCCCTATGCTACAGCATCTCTTCTGAAGGACTTCCTTTCTCTGTGGTAAAGCAGCTTAGATTCTTCCTCCCACTAGCTCTGACCATTGTCACTGACAGTGTTGTTTTGGGTATCAGTTTTCATGCTGAAAGCTTCTTTATGATAGGATACAGTGAAATTTGGGTTGTTTTGTTTTGTTTTTCCTGACATGATGATCTAGGTCTCTAGATAGGACCTAAGTAATTGCTGTTACAAATATTTCAGCTCTTTTTCTAACAGATAATAATTCCTACCTCAAAATTGATATCTGAAGCTTTGTAGAAAACTTAATTGAACTCCTACCAGATCAGCAGTGAAGCAAAGGATTTGTTCAAAACACTTCTTCATTTTCTTTCCTTAGTTCCATAGAAACAATGTGCTCAGTATTCGTGAGATAAACTTCAATTAATTTTAAGCACAGGAAAACCTTTAAAATGAAAAGGTTTTGCCAGAGCAGAGCAAAGTTTGAGTTCTCAATTATAACATTTGGGCCACATTACGAAAGGCAAGCGTAGCAATAAATTCACTTTCATACACTACTACACTCCATTTCTACTGAGGCCATGTAACTGCTTCTTTTCCAACCATCACCTTACTTTTTTGTCTTACACAGAAGCTTCCTCAATATCAATTTCTTATCCTATAATAAGCTTTTCACTCAGAAAGTCATATGAATTAACATTTCACCTGTCTCCATCTTTTCAGGAAGTATGAATTGAATAGTTATACTTTCCATAACTTCTTAAGAGCTTGCAAATTGGCATTTTGTAAAACATAATGTCTATGCAAGTATTTTAATAGTGTCAATATTTGTGAAGTACTTCTGGCTTATTTTATAGACATGTTAATATCTATTCCAACACAAATCTCTGGTGCTTCACTTTAACCACAAACCTTCCGCCAGTTTGGGAGGTTCTTCATGTTGCAAATATATTGTGGTGGCCAAATTTCTACAAATGCAGAATGAATACTTTTTCCCTTAAGAAACAAAATATTTCAGAGTTCATGTACTGTTAATTACCGTACTATGTACTGATTTTTCTTACTGTTTAAAAATAAGTGTCTACCTCAAAATTTTGTCAGACATGTAGCACATAAACAGTTTTCTCTTTATCATTCACAGTATTAGGTCTATTATATTTGCTAATTCATTCCTTGTTCCAGTTCTCACCAGCAGTTTGCTTCTGTACTTCAGAGCACGTTGACTTTCAAGGAAGCTATGCCTCCCTATGACCGATTTCATATGACTTTTTTTAGGTAGTCAGCATCTCATTTTTTCTTCTAGCACAGAAATCTCCCCAGTTTCAGCTCTCAGGATCAGAAATAAACCTCCAAAGCCCTCACCAGAGCAGGAACTTTATTACTACTAACACAAAAGAGAATTTTGAACGATTTTACTTCAGCCAATCTGCAGCTATAGGGAGCCCACACAAAAGCTCTGGAAGTGACAAACAAGATAAATTTATCTAGCACATAGTTAAACTGCTCAGACTTTCAGGAAGCTCTGTTGGCTGCTTTAGAAGACATGATTTATTAAAACCACTTTGCTTCTAATACTAGAGTGTACCTCTCCTTTTGTAAGCAATCACTATTGGATCAAGAAACATTGAGGTCAGCCTTGCTGCTGCAGACTAACTGTCCCCAGTGTCAGTGTGCAATCATTTAGGGTTTTTACTCTGTCCAGCTACTGTTTCAGATCATTTCCTCCCTTACCTGCATGCTTTCAGCAGTTGTTGTCCAAATAATTCCATGGGGGAGCAGGAAACTGAAAATAAATGCCTTTAATATACTAACTTAATAACAAAAAGATTGGGAATTTTAAGTTTAGGAAATTTGGGGATCAGCACTACAGATTCTTTTGCTAGGTTGAAGAATGTTTGATGGTAGCTTGAGCAATTTAGAAAACTTCCTTAAGCCCCTATAAGAAACTGAAGAAATTAGTAAAGGCAGAGCTCAGATGAAGCAGCCATGTTCATGTGGACTTTGAGGTGCTCTCAACTTTAAACTTCATCCAAATTTGTAGCTCCTTTTGGGCTTACAAGAGCCTTTTTTACATGGGAACATGGTGGGATAGTTAAGTGTCCAGTTTCCCTGTGCTGTCCTATAACAGTGGGCCATTCAAGAGTCTTCTGAGGTGTGTAGCAAAGGATCCTGCAGCTGCTCTAAAAAGTCAGTGTGGGTTTTAGGTAGCTGCAAGGCTTGTGGCCAAAGAGACTCAGCCTGCTCATTACGGACAATCTGAAATGGAGTATAAAATCAACCACCTCATGTTTAGGTTTGCACGACTCAAACTATGACTCACCTTCACAAGATGAGATAGAGAATTATTTGGAAAAAGCCAGAAGTTACAGCTGGCTTTCTGGACATTGCATCTCTGAGACAGGCAGAGAGAAATCTGGTGTGAGCGAGAAAAAAGAGGGAAGGTTCTGATGTTTCACACTCTGTGCTACGATGGTGGCATGATGCAGTCTCTAGCCATAGAAGCAACTGATGGAGAGCCAGAGCTTGCATCTAGAAATAAGTGAAGAGCAAATGATTGTTCCTGTGGTCCTGTTCATAAACAGGGTGAAGTATGGCTATAGAAGCAATCTGTTGTTTGAAAGCAAATGGTATTAAGTAGAGGAGTAAAAAGGCAAAAGAAGCTCTTACCATAAAGCCAAACTGTTTCTTCTGCACTGAAGGAGTACAGAAGTAAATAAAATTCCAGCTATTGCCGTCACCTTTTAAAATACAGTAAACTCAGAACTCAGTTGAGTTCCAAATAGATACAAATACAGCCTTGTGGTCAAAGTTTATGTTCATAATAATATAGAATACATTGTAAGCCTGTCAGGGCAATGACTATTTTTCTTTATGTTCTGCATCACAGATGTCACAGAGGAAAGTGACTTCTGAAGTAGTTTTTACTCAGTGTTGCTTCTTGTATCACAGTTGGGTATGATTCATACAGGCCCTCTGGGAGTTTGGGTCATAGCTCAGAACAGCACTGGGTAGTTATTGTGGGGGCCATCGCTTTTAGACAAACACCCCACTACTCACCAGCAGTCAAAAAAAGCAAGGAAAAAGCAAAGCACTTCAGAACAGGAAGAATTTTAGAAATGTGTAAATTCAGTACTCCATTCAGATAGTCCACAGTTTATCTATGCCTCTATTTGCTTTGTGTATTTTTAGTCAAATTAGTACTAAGGACTTCCAAGCAGGTAAGTGAGACTAGAGAGAAATTTTGGAAAAAAAAAAATTAAAAAATTGTATGATAAGGATATAGCCAAAAACCAAAAGTAAAGCTGAGTAATGAACTCATGTTTTTTATTGTAATATCTTTAATCTATTGTTTGTGACTCTTCGGTGGTTTGTGAGCTCTGCACGACTGGAGTGAAAGCTATAAATTAAATTGAGGGTAAAAAAAAGTCTTTGGCAGAAAGCTTTAAGTGCAGTCCCAGGATTACAAACAAAGAGGTAGTATATCCTTAGCAAGTGCACTGTCTTGTTGAGTCTGATTTCGGCTTATTTGCATCAAACTTTAATCTTCAGGATCAAACCAAGTTTAACTCACAAATTCAGAAATTTCTTTTGAGTTCCTCTTGCAAACTTGGCTCTGTCAGAAAACCTCTCCACTATTCAGCATAGTTGGCAGTCTCTCGCTAAAAGAGGCCCAGGACTGGGAAAGCAAAGAGAATTCAGGTCAGAAAGAAGGCACATTCATCAGCTGATCCTTCTGCAGGAGGCTGTACAGTGCTTGCTACAACAGGCTCAAATTGCTGCTCTGAGTTCTTCTTCTGCATCCCACTGACTAAGAATTTGAAGAAATAAGAAAATTAAATTAAAAAATCAGTTGAACTCATTAAGCTGGGTCAAAACACCCTAATACATACTATATGCTTTGTTTACAAGTGCTCAAGAACTGTTTCTAACCCTAATGTTCCGCTGGTACAGTTAAACTAGTCACCAGCACAAATGCCAGTTTATTTTCCATGGTGACCTTACCAGTTCTTGGGTACTCACTGTGCTTTCCATTGTTTACACAGAGCTCTGGGCTGTTTTTCCTTAGTGCTCCAGCAAGACTTAGGAGAACAGAACATGCTTTATCTGCTGCTGATAAACAGATGAAACATTAGTTAGGATTTACTGAGCGTATGGTGGCCTAAAACCAACACTGTTAAAAGCAAAGAAGCAATAATATGAAGATAACAAGTAGTCATCAAACTAGGTTATTTTTAAATTGCTTAATATGATTTTTTAATTATCAGCTGTGTGTTAATATAAACAGAACTAAAAAATGTGTATAACATGGGAAAAGCCTTTCTAAGCTGCTTTTACTAACATTGTTCTAACTGTAGTTAAAGGGGTTATCTTGCTACAAGTATTGCTTATATTTTGTTAAAAAAAATATGTTATTGTAAAAAAAAAATCAAAGTTGGACATTGATTGTGTCTTTCAGGTGCAAGTATTTTTCTTCTGTGATTTCAGTGAAGCATGCAAAAACTCATATTAAGTGATTTTTTTTATAAAACAGAGTGATGGTTACTTGCAATCTCCATATTGTGTCCTTTCCATTCTTTTAATACTAAGCAGAAATCCTCTGGCGTGCACTGCTGAATATCCACTATTTTCATGATTTCAAACACTAGAAATTCACTATATCTCAGCTAAACTGTATAAATCAGGTTTAGAAAGGTATGAGCATTTCCAAACACATTACTGTACTGGTTTAGCTAAACTGCTTTAAAAGCTGATTTTCAGTTTAAAATTGTATGTATCTGTGTATCAGTCTGGATGACATTTCTAAAGTGCTTATGGCTACCTTTAAATGTGACTCTAAGTCACTTGGATGTTGAGGTATATTTTGAAAGGTTACTTAGGGTTTGATCCAAAAAGATGTAATATATGGCATAATATTCAGGTTTGCAGTACTTAAATGAGCATGCAGATCTGGAAAAGTGATTCAGAAATACTGATGAATTAAGTTAGACCCATAAGGCTAACCATCCTGTGCTGTCACGAGGAACAGCAAAGACTTTCCAAAGGGGCAGTTCCCAGAAATCCCCACAGGCTAAGCGGGAGCTGCCTGGAGGCAGCAAGTGGGGAACACCTCTGCTTCACTCTGAAGTTTGGCCTCGCTTTTCACTTGGGATACCAATGTTTTAGCAAATTAAAAGAACATCAGGGTGGAGATCAAGGCACAGGCACTCAATCATCCCTACAAATAAATTCTTACAATGGTCTCTGACATATATTTGGTCTGTGACAACTGTACTTTTTCCAAACAGTTCTTTGGTATATTCAGGGACTTAGCATAATCTAGGGACCATTTCCCATCAGTACTCTAGATGCAGCTATACTGCAGCTACACATGACCAAGAAACAGACCTGGAAGTGTTTACCTTACTAGTATACATTAAACTTTTGAATTCTTTTCTGAGATTAAGGGCCTAAAGGAGCAACATACACCTACTTCAAAATGCGATCAAATGCAACATGATCTGTATGTACCTGAAGCATTCACTTAGGAAGGGAAGGGTCTAGGTGCTTCCCTGAAGGGGTCCATTTCAAGCTAAGGAAATTCAAGTCCACATTTCCTGCCTGCATTATATTAGTCAGTGTTCTCTGAATTTTTATGTATTTTACGTTAAACAGACTTCTTGGTATATGTTCTCCTTTTTTTCCTTTTTTTGTTTGTTTGTTTGTTTTTGACAGCTTTTATCTGATACAGAAGCATTCCTGTAAGAGCATGCATGTGTAAATACAAAACTGCACCGTCATTCCTTAGTTGCTGACTTTGTATTCTGTATATTCCTTGAGAAATTACTTCTGTTGCTTTGCCTATCATTAAATGAAGGAACTTACAATCATCCACTTATTTGCACTTACTGTCAGCATATCTTTAGCACATGTAAATGGCATGATTGTCCACCCACTGAAGACATTTTAGTGGAACCCATTCATTGAGGGTTGACACTGACCTGTTCTTTGGTTTGTTTTTACTTCCTGGGTTTGTTTTAAACTTCTTTTTTTTTTTTTTTTTTCCGACTTTTGAGGTTGCATTTTTGATGTTCAAGTTCGCACCACCATGAATCAAGAGTTTAAGTCACCAGGGACTCCAGAAGGTCACCCCAATTCTGGTCGCAGTATTGGACAATGTAAAGATTCCCCATGCAGTTTAATAAAATGCAGAAATGGTGGGAAGTGCATAGAAAGTGGTTCTACTGTTTAGTAAGTATACTTCTTTTGTTTGTAGACTACATTATAGACTGATCTCTAGACTAATAACTATGGTAATTTAGTGGCTTCATAACAGAAGTCTCCAGGGGCCTGTCATCTTGAAAGAAAAGGAAAAAAAAGGAAGAAAATGAAGAAAAGAAAAAAGAGGAAAAGGGAGGGAGAAAGGGAGGAAGAAAGTAAGAAGGGAAGGAAGGAAGGAAGGAAGGAGAAAACTGCTGAAGGGTTCATTGAGTTACGCAGAAAATTTTAGTCTTATCGTAATCAAAACTAAAATATTAAAATTATGTTAGGACACTTTCTGTGGAACTTTTTAAAGAAATTCCATGGACTGACTCTGCTCCACTAAAGTCACTGGCATCCCAACTTAACTACAAAATGCATGGAAAGAACTAGATATTTAAGAAAGACATTTTTAAAAAACTAGATGAGCAGCCTAGCTAGCAGAGAACAAATAGCAAAGAGGACAGCTTGACTGTCTTAATTTCTGAACATTTCTGATGGAGCAGAAACAGGTGCCTTCTGTTTCCTGGAAATTAGTATTTTCATCTAAGACTCCCCTTTCAGGAGTAAACCACTGACTGCCCAACACCAGAAAGTTCTGAGCCTGTTCAAATTCTAAGAGCTCCCTTACCTAGCTCCTGTGCATCCTTCTCTCCTGCTCAGTCTCTCCCTAATACACACAGTTGTCTGTCCCTCCACTTGTGATTTCTGTGAATACTTTCCTGACTCTCAAATGCACCTTCCCTGGTCACTCTTCATGCCATTCTCAAGTGTTCATTCACTGTTGCCTTTCCAGATCTGCTGGCTGGCCTGCTCATGTAAGACCTTCTTAATCCATTTCAAACAATACAAGGTGTGCTAGTAAGGATGTCATGTTAAAATTGTTTGAACTAGGTCAGTTCATCATATAAGCTGTTCACCTGGCTGACCTATGGGTCAATAAGTGGTGGTGAGGACAAGCGGCCCAGAAGATAAGTCTATGGACTTTCATACCTTATCACTAAGTGTAGATGGATGATAGTGCCCAGACTGAAAGGCATACAAGAAGGAAGTATCTTTGTAGTTCCGAATTGCTGTTGTGTATCAACACTTCCATTGTAATAAATCTTGTTTTCAAACACTTTGTAACACAGCTGTAAAACCTTTGCTGACCAGCACTTTTGATTTTAAAAGTATCTGCCAAGATTAATTATTCTTGCTTCCCCATGTGCTTCTGCATGTGTTCATTTATTTACACATATTTGCATAATTATTTAAAAATGAGAAAAGTGCTGACTTAAAACATCTGAAGACACTGCCTGAAAACACTGCAGACAGCAAGACAGATAAGGAGAAAAAAAAAACAACACGCTTTGCACTGTGGGGCTTCTGTGTATTTTTCTTCAAAACAACAAAGGCCCGTCCTTCCATGTGCTACAAAGAAAAGAGTTTACATTCCTGTCGAGCTAAAAATAATCCACTTACTGTGTGCTGGAGAGAAAATTACATGGTAACTGTTTTTGCCCCCCCTGAGACAAATCTTCGTCTGTAAGAAAACCTGTACAAAACTGGTGCTTCTAAAGCTGGTAAGGCTGTACTAAAATTTGGAAAATTTACCCTTGAAGTGGGGCATGCAGTTCCCTCCCCAGTCCCCTTATGAGCTTATTTATATCTCTTAAATACAGTAATGATGGGAATGCTTTGAAAGATGTAATGTGGGATTGTTTTCCAATTGTTGTGCTACAGGTATCTCCTTATTATTGCACTTTGCAGGATCCTTCCAGAATGGTTAAATCCTTGACATTTAGAGTGTTTACTCTTTCTGAGAAATAAGAAAAGAGAATGGCATTCTTTTCACTCATGAGCATGTTAGAGAGATATAAAACCAAAACTGCAAGAAAATAGAAATGTGGGCTGAAGCATGACACTCCCATCTGCTCACCTACACCATCCTCAGTCCTTGCTTCAGCAGTTTATGCAGCCATGCTGACGTATCCTCATGTCTGTAAGGTCTGTAAGCCACCACCAGCAAGATCTAGAGAGTAATTGGAAAGCAGGTGGCAGCTGGTGACATAGCTACACTGACAGCTTGATATTATAGGCATAGTTCTTTTTCATCATTATAGTTTCATAATTACTATTCCAGATTTATTTGAGGATTGTTCTAAAATGGGCAGCAGGGAGAGTAGGGTGTTAATTTGTTTTTTCTGGGGCTTCTTTGTTCACTTGCTTTTAATTTGTAGTGTCTTGCTACTGAATTATGTTCCTCTTCTCATATTTCAAGACATCTAGGTCTTCCCAGACTATGTATATGTGCATGCATGGACCAGTAATGGCCACTTTTTTCTCTCACAGAAAAGTGAAACATTGCCAGAGGTGTCATGTAGCATGCATATCATTTTTGTCAATGTATGGTAGCTGTCAATGCCATCTCACATTGCCTTAGAGGGAACTTCTTTCTGTTTTCAAATCATCTGTGTTCCTTTGAAGAGCAGAGTCCTTGAGGGAACTGGATTTGTGTTCAAGCATTTCCTCTCCTGAAATGAGATCTCATCAGAAGTTTTTGGTGGTGTTTTAAGCTACTTTTATATCTTGCTTTCACCACCCTGTCAGAAAGTGTGCGACGCTGTTAAGCTGTAAATTCAGTTGCTACAGATATAATGCTTTGATTTAAATAAAAGCAGAAATATGTACCATAAAAGCTTACATTCTGGCCAGCAACAGGGCACAACTACTATGTTTTAACAAAATAAAGAATAATGAAATAAAAAAAATTATGTTCAAGGGACAATAATATCCTTCATTATTTATGGCATAGAGTCATACAAAATAGAAAACTTTGAATAGCAAGATTGTCTATGATGTGTTATGACTGTCTCTTGTTAATGAAGTAAAAGTATGTCTTGTGTGTACTTTGAACAGAACATCAGACATGATTGGCAGGATTTAGTTTTGCTAAAGGTAAGCACGCAGTGTCACTTTAGATACCCCTGGGTAGAAAATTTGGCCTTCAGCTGGTGCTTCAGAAGAGCTTAAGACTTGTGTAACTGTTTTGGTTTTTGTTTTATGATAAAGTGTCACTAAATTCTAAATACAATAGGTCTAACATATTTCATTTTAACTATTAATATTTTGACACTTTTCAGTAAGGAGGGCATTTTTAACGTCAATGCCAACTGTATTCTATATTTAACAATTTATATAGAATTCATGCTAATCTTAAATTTAAATTTACAGGCTAGTGTGTGTGAATTTTTTTTGTTATATTCTCCTGGCATGGATGAAAGAAAGGCATAAAGAGTAGTGGACACTAACAAGTCCAGTGATTCAGTTAGTTTAGAAAATGTGCTTATGGCATAGATTTACAGTCACAGATATATAACACAGATTGCCATCTCTTTCACAGTCAAATCCACTATCTTCTTTTCCATCAAATGCTTCATCTATCCTACCTCTGATGTGTCAATTATAAGAATAGGTACCAAACCTGAAAATCTTGATTACATTGTTACTGATGTGTTGATTTCATTTGATAATTATGTTGCATTATTTCATTTCACTTACCCACTGTAGCTGTGACTGCCCTACTGGATGGAAAGGTGCATTTTGCACAGAAACAGTGTCAGTATGTGAACCTGAGCACGATCCTCCACATCTGTGTAAGCAAGGCGGAACCTGTGTGCCACTGCCTGATGGCTACACATGTCACTGTCCTCTTGGAACAACCGGTACCTATTGTGAACAAGGTATGTCAAATGGATAGTGCACTGTACATACAATTATGCAGTAATGCCTAGGCAGAAAAACACAGTATTCTCTGATACATCGATTAAATGTGACATAGAGAGACAAAATTGGTTTTATTTAAGAAACTGGTGATTCTTTCTGTTAGAAAAATCAAGTAGTTTAAAGCTAAGGATTGTTACATGTTGATTTCCACCATCTGTTCCTTCAATTCTTCCAATCATTCAACCAAATTCATGAGCAGTGTGGCATTGTCAGATACTGAGGGGACAGCAAGCAGCGCAGAGCAGCATTATAGTGCTTAGTTCAATTTCCAAGCTCACCATAATGAAGCATGTTGAGAAATACACCTAAGAGCTCAGTAGTACACTTCTGAGTACGCTTCAGAAGTAAGAAGCATCTAGGACCGTATCCAATTTTTACTGACACTAATGGAGAGTTTCCTGTTGACTTCACTGGCTATTGGGGAGGGTTGTACTGGAATGATGATAAAAGATGCAAACATCACTGTAATAATCTTCAGTTGCCCATTTTCCCTGTCTTCCAACATGTTACCCTCAAAGTATGTCCTCAGTTTGCCAGCTTTGCATTTCTTAGCCTCAAATAGAGGAATCCTTCGTCTGTCTGTTTTCTTCTCTGAGAGATTGCACAAATGAATATTTGACAATGTGGATACATGGGTGCTACAAACTCAGGGACTTGTCCTCTAAGTGTCTGATGCACCTCTGTGTGCAAGGAGATGTAGTACAGACCGTACCTTGTATTCCGCCGCTCATAAATTCGATCGTACAAGCTGATGTTTTTCCTTTGAGAAACTCTCTGTACATCTTTTCGAGAACTCCAGTTACTGTTAAATAGCTTCTTTTCCAAACTGCCTTCCAAGGTCCAGCCTCCCTTCTTGTGCCTACAGAGCAAGTTTCAAGCACAAAACTGACCAGCTGAACTGCATTTGAACTGATTTGCAGTCCTCACCCTATAGATGGATAGTTTTAAAATCCCATTACAGAAAGCACTTGTAATTTGTAGGCTCAAATCAAAGAGAGTATAGTTTCTGGAATGTCATTGTTAAATTTCATGTAAGAATGTGCTTGGTCTATTGCCTCTGCTGTAACAGCTTTTCAGGGCTCTTTATATGAACTTTTCAACTTTGAATTCTCATTTCAAGTGAGGTTTTCAAAAGTAATGCCATCTGAATTCAGGACACTGTTCAGCAGGACATGTGCTATATATAAAGCACACAATTAATCAGGTAAACACTCCTGTGTTCTGGTTTCAGAATAGATTTGGATCTTCTTGTTATGACCACTATTACCAGTACAAATAGCGTATATCTGAGCAACAGAAAATTGTATTTCTTGTAGGTTGTCATCCTTTTAGTAATTCCTCCACCTGGTAAACACATTAGAAGGTTCCTCGCTGTTTTACTTAAAAGCTTTCTTTTTATGAATAGGGACCATGGGTCCTGACCAAACTCTTTGCCCTGCATTTCACCTTACTCTGGCAGAATAATGAATTATAATGAGATTTTTCAAAGCACAGTTTGCAGTTTTAGTGGATGGCAAATTGCTAAAAAACAGCTGCTTATCAAGATTGAATATCTCATCTCTGGATTGATGGTGGTTATTGGAGCCAAAAGAAAAAGAGACAGAGAGCAATGAACAGCCCAAGGGACCAGGAGAGAACAAAGGGAAATTAAATGATGGAGACTAATGAATGTGCAAGAAAAACGGGAAAAAGAAAATAAATAAAGGTAGAAGAAAATGACAGAAGAGATTTATAAGGCGGAAAAGCAGAGGAGAATAACAAAGAGTAAGAACAAATAGGGCTTTACCCAATAATAGCAACTGGTAAATGCAGTACGATACTATGAATTGCACGAGAACAAGTCAGGTGGAGTAAATGGGGCAGTAGGGGTAGAAGCACAATAATAAGGAAGACTTCTCTAACCACAAATGTTAAGGGTACTTAAACATAAAGTGACAATAACCAAGCACTAATTTGCCTAGCAAACAATAAAAATGTTTGTGGCTCTTTATGAACTATGTAAATGAAAGTTGAAAGCAGATGTGTGGATGAGGACTTCACTGTTCTTAAAGAGTAACATGATATGTCCTGGTTAGAGCAGCAACTCAAACCACCAAGGACGGAAGACTATCAGCACAGAGATATAGTACATTATGGTTAAGCTTTAGAAGTCAGAGCTGTACTAATAAGTGTTCAGTAGCTGGAAAACTAAGTTAGAACAAGAGTGAACCCAGGGAGAGCAAGAATAGTTAAAGAATACAGTTTTAGTGGCTCATATGGCTTGATACTCGCAGTGCTTACTTGGTCCACTATGACAATGCTAATTGCCAAAGTGTAAATACTGAGCAATATTCTCAGGAGGTTGCAGAAAGATGTGTATTAAATCATATGTTTTAGAAGAAATCAGAAGAAATCAACCCTCTTGATGAAAAGAGGGTAGCAGTTTCAATGACCCTGCATTTCCTATACATGGTCAATTAATATTCAGCAAGTAGTACACAGGTATATTTTGTCTGACACTGAGAGCAAATAATTTATTGTATATTTCAACCTGCCAAAACAAGTGCCAGGACTTGCTCTTCTAGGAGAAATATCAAGAGGTTTAGCAGGTAAGCCGCACATTGGTGACTGAAGCATAGGGGGAAGATGCCTATGAAATTTCAGACCTACTTTGGAACAGTAGGCATCCCTAAGGAGCACTGGGAAGAGAGCAGAGGGTTGGCAATTAGATCTGAATGAGTCCAAGGAACAAAGCCTTGTCAGTCAAGGCAGAGTAATACACTAATTCTAGAATAATTTTAAACTCCACTTCTTGAGTATACTGTGTTATCCAAACCCATTAACAAGCATAAGACAGGATGGTTCTTCAAGTGTGTTAGGTTTCTAAAGGTAACACTGATGTAAACAAACAAGCAAACAGATTAACTTATACTTCTAGAAATAAGAAGACCTATAATTTCAGATAAGGGACTTCACAAATCTGATAATATTCTCATTTAAGGGAACAGCAATGTAATATTTGAAAGATTCTACAGATGGCAGTATTGGAGAAGAATTGCCAGTAGGGCTTTCATTACAGTATTTCTATAAATTTTAAATTAGTCAGCAGTTTTCTTTAGCAGAATTAATTTGTGCCACATACTTTCATAAAACGTATTAAAATAATTTTTCTTGACTTCAAGGCATCATAATGGAATGCTACTGCTCTTTTCATAAAGAAATAATTTAATAAATAGATTTCTTCAACTATATATTAGCCTCTGAATTCCACAGCTAGAAATACAGCCTGTCAACATACATCTCGTGAAGAAAGGAAAGCAAATGTAAAAAGCTTTTCATTGTTGCATCCTCGATTTAATGGGATACTTGTCAAGCAATAAAACCATTTCCTTGATGAACAAATGGCAGGTGAGTTCCTTTGGCCATGTTTAGCAGCTCAAGTCAACTTTCTAGATACTATTCTGATGTTAAATTCCATTATTCCAATACAAAAATATAACAAATTTTTGAAAATACCTTATAAACTGACAGAAAGGAAAAAAGTTACAATAATTTTGTAAACATTTAATCCATCTTCATAGTCATGATGAATGAGTGAAAAATGGAAGAAACTGACTTTTGGAAAAATTTTTACCATAAAGATCTTTTTCTTTCTACATAGTCTAGAATGTTACCTGACATATTTTGACTGCTATTATAAGACAAATTAATTCACAATACGATTTAGCTCAAGATTTTTACACTACAAGACACCTTACATACAAACACTTCAGCACACATTTGTGCATGCACACATATGTTGAATTTATCTGACAATGCAGTTAGACTTGCTGGCTTAATGCATAAACTATTTCATAGTTATTATTTGAAAGCTTGTGTTTCTGTGTGTAACCATATAAAGGACAACAGCAGGCACTTACTTGCTTCTTGTTTTGAGTCACAGTGACTAGTGTGTTCTCTTAGACACTTAAGCAACACCGGTCCCATCAAGCTTTGTTTCCACTCTTATTTTTTGAAACCTTGTGGCGACATGACAAAAATCTTTAAATGTTATAGTAGCTATAGCAGTCATGTCCTATAGGGATAAAAGGTGCTGTTAGAGTTGTACCTAAAAAGCAATCTAAGCTTTCAGATTTATCAGTAACAGTCCAGTAAACTTAATATTCTTGGTCAACACAAGAAAACATACATTTGTAAAATGTCAAGTAGAATAAAGTGAGTTGCCTACTTAAATACATGCCATGAATTAATGATATATAAACTCAAGTGGAAGTCATGCATGACAAAATGAAGGCATTGATATGCAGTACAGCAATAATGCCCTCCACACCAGGGCAGCCATGAGTGGCATGGTGCCCCAATAAAAATTCAGTCATGCACTTACCATTCCCTCCAGCTACCCAGCTGAGTAAGAACAAGATACAGCCAACTTACTAGCGCTTATCAGGATGGCTCTGGAATTATTTTCAGACTTCTTCTATGAGCATGAATGATTTGCTGAAAATATGCCAGTCATCTTTGTGAAGGTGTTCAGATTTAGAAACTGTGTCAAGGGTAGAAAGCGGTTTTAAAGGGAAGGCACTTAGATGTGTGTCTACATGTGAGTTCAATATCTAAGTTCCTGTTATGGTTAATGAACATCTAGTCAATAGTGTCGGTGAAGGTATTTAGCTAATAAGAAGCTCTTCTAAATGTAGATGCTTAGTGCTGTTTGAGACTCCCTGGCACTGAAACTTGTATTCAAAAGCATCCAGATGGGGTTCATATATATGGCACACGACCTGTTGGAAACCTGTGCCTTTCTGGAATGGCACATGAAGATAAGGCAATAGAGGCTGTGAGAAAATAGCAGTAGATACCTACGTTAGGAAGTTGAATGGAGCCTTGGAGGAAGCTACTTCAGGATAAGGTGAATCTCTTTCTCCGTCTGTTGACTATTGCATAGTGATGCTATTCAGTTACCTGAAAATAAGACCTAGTTACCCACTGCCACGTATCCTTCACAGCTTCCAGCTACTGACTGCAGCAGGTCCTGTGTTTGCTGTTATACCAGCCAGGCCCATGTGGATGGTCTGGATACACTAAGGCATTTCAGTGGCAAGTGACAAACATGTTTAAGCAACTGAATCTTGTCTTCTGTCATAGTTGACCATAAGGGGTATTTTCATGCCTCTAAATAATATGTGTAGACAGCTGAAGGAAAGTGTCTTAATGCAACATTTAATTCCTCCAATTTTATAGTAGTCTATTTCCCTGACTTAATTATTCTCACGGACACTATGCAGAATACCAGCTTGTTTATACTGCAGTCCTCCTCAAAGCACACTTGCACTGTTGTCAGACTAAATGCAATCCAAGATATGAGTAATGGAAGATCTCAGTTTGAAACTAGATTAACAAAGTTTTAGGTACTTAATCCTTTACTAATTGCTTTATCAGGCTACTCTGAGATACTCACAGGTTTCATATCTGTTCCCACTACAATTTACTGGTTCACATAAATTATTCTTAGGCACTTATCTCCAGTATGTGTCATACTGAAAGACTGAGGTTTACTGTTTTGACTTTGGCTAGTAATAGCTATTTTAAGCTTTGTAAAACCAGAGATCTCTTTAGGGATTTAGCCAAATGCTCCTAGATGTTACTTCTTAGCTAATTAGGTCTCTCATTAGCTAGCAGCAAAGATTACAACTCCACTGCAACAACACGAAACAGAACTGTAGACTTCACTTAGAAAATTGCAGCCTTTTGTTCCAGTATTGCTCAGAATAATGATTGCTTCTGTCTCTCCTCTTCAGGGACAGCAACAATTAATAATGGCTGCAGGTCTGGCAAAATAACAACTTTCATGATTACATTGCTATGTTATATTCGAGTTGTGTTAATAATAGTTATTTCTGTTAACATGCTCTGTTACTGCACTAAAAATTGAAGGTATAAATGCTTTCTGCTTGCTACAATGAATTAGTTTATAAGTTATGAAAAGCTGGCTCTTGAAAGATTAAGTAAAAAGTGATAATTCAACAGAAAAGAATACCTTTCTATTTAGATAAGGTGATTTTTTTTTTCAGTTTTTCCACATTCTTACACAGAAAAAAAAATACTTATGCAATATCAGTAGTCTTAACATAAGGAATTCCATACAGCCATATTTGTCATTGTTTTCCAAAATGAAAAAAGCAACTGATGCATCTGCTCACTCTATGAAGAAATGAATCCGCTGAAAATTTCTGACTGTGGAGTTTAAAGCTTTCAGACAGGTGTTTATTGCTCATGAACAGTTAGACTTGCACTGTAAGTGCCATGCCCTGAGTGCATCTTCCCTCTGCTTCCTGAGGGTTTGTCTGCCTGGTCTCAGAGCCAACCTAGAGACAGGGCTGGGGTCTGGTCTTGAGGACAGCTTTGTTGAGAAGCAGCAGGAGGAGTCTCCTCCTGCATTGCTTCGGGAGCAGCTTTTAAATAGAGGTCCCTGCCCTTGATCCATTGCTGAACTACACTGCGGCAGCATCACATTCATGTCTCACTTGGCCATGTTGATCTGGACCTGGACTCCAACCCACAGACTGACATGCAGGTGTGACCTTACACCTGCCTCGTCACTGTGGGCCTTCCTGGTGACCTGGCCTCTGGAGCTAACCTGGCTGCTCTCCCCAGGCCTGTCCTGCTCTGCCCTGTCAGCTGCGTTAGATCAGTCCTGCTCTCACCCCTCACTGCTCCCTCACAGAAAACCTGGCTTCTAACACCACCAAAACTAAACAAATACTGAGATGAAATTATGTCTTATGGTCAGGACAGTAGATTTATGGTGGTGAGCGAAAGAGTTCTGTAAAAAGTCTTGTTTGATATATTTAATTGCAAAAAGGATTTGAGAGAAGAAAAGCAAACTGATACAGCTACTCAGTATCACAGCCTTACCCATCCATCCAAACCACTTTTTGCCAGTTTGGCAGTCTGGTTACTGTGAAAAACTGTCAGAGGTCTTGTCAAACTCGAGGCAAAAAACATCCACTGCTCCTGTCTTGGCACTGAGCCACCCATCTCCTCACAAAAGGCTATCAGCCTGGTCACACACAATTTGACCGTGTCATCGTCTTGTCCTTTATATGCTCGGATATTGTGTTAAGACAGTTTTGCCCCGTGATAGTTTCCAAGTGAGGGGAGGCTTACTGGTCCCTGCATCATCCTTCTTGCTTCTGTTGGAGGGGGACATGATATTTTGCCTTCCTCCAGTCATCAGGAACTTCCTGTGGTCACCTTGACTTTTCAGAGCTTATTGACAGCCAGCAGCCTTACAGCAATATTGACCATCTTCCTCAGCACTTGGGGCTGTGCCCTGGCTGGTGCCCTCCCCTTGTGTATGTCTGATTGCCTGGTGTGCTCCCAGGTTCTTCCTCTGCCATAGATAATGTTTCACTTCCCCAGGCTCAGCTACCAGTCTCAGGGATTTGAGAGGCTTAATCAGGCTCTACAAAGTAAAAAGTGAACCAAACAAAGCTGTGAATATTTTGGCTTTTGCCATTTCTGTTGTCATTAAGTCCCCTTTGAGGAAGGCCTAGTGGCCTCACTTTTTCCATAGCCTTCTTGACGGAAGCCCTTCTTGTTCTCCTTCACATCCCTTGCCAGTTTCAACTCCTGCTGGGTTTTGACTCCTAACTCCATCCCTGCTCAACTCAGGTGCTGGTTCTGTATTCCTGCTGGAAGTTGGAGCTTTCTTTCGTGATGACTGTTGTACTTTTCCACTGCAAGTTTCCTTGACATGCTGAATAGCAAAAGGGGCTTGCTGAAAGTTCTGAGGCAACAAGCTGCTTGAAGAACCTATCAAAACTTAATGCCATCAAAATATAGAATGGGATGTGTACAAGCACTTCTGCCTCAATGGTTGGAATTTAGCTGTAAGAATGTGCTAGAAAGCTTTGCTCATAACAACAGTTGAACAGGATGTGTGAGATTACAGGAGGAACCTGAAAGGTATTAGTGCATGGTAGAGAGAAAGAAAAGCACACTTCAGCAGTACTTGCAGGAACTTCTAACTGGTCTAAAGAGATTTGGAGTTTCTCTTGGTATCATTTAGAAATGCATAGCTTCATCAGATGCTAGTACTCAGCTTAGAAAAGTGAGTCATTAATCAGAGACAGAACAGAAATGTTTGCTTAAATGCCTGTTGTGCTTACAATGCACCACACAGTGCTGAGCACCCTAGTGAGTAATGTAGTAGTTACACAGCACAAGTCCTACAAATTTAGCTTATAGGATTGGCAAAGAAATCCATTCACCTCATTTATTTTAGCAAAGAATTTCTCTGGAGTAAGCATATGTAATACAGGATCTATCTTGCGCAAGTTTAGCCAAGCTTCTTATTTTCTTACCTTAGCTGGGAAAAAAGGTTGTTGCCAAGAAAACAGTGAAGTACCTCAGCATTTGACATGACATGTTAGTTTTGCATATAGCTGTCATAAAAGCAAATTGAAAAGTTTAAATTTTCTTATTCTTCACCTTAAAAGTTTTGTATCTATAAATGCAGTTTTATACTGATCATCTCTGTGCACTGTAGTAGAGTTAAAGTATTCTGTTCTGAGATATGGTTGCACATTTCCATGTACCTGTCAAGTCAAATCTTTTCCATGCATGTAATCCATACTTAAACGATCTATTACAAGTGAATTAAAAGTAATTCTGGTACTTCCTGTATTTAGATCTCCTTCATTGTGGCAAAATATGTCATTTTCTGACATTTGTTCAGATATATTTATTGGAAATAAAATCACTCTTTTAGTAAAATGGGAATAAAATATTTGCATCTTGGAAGTTTCAGAATGAAGTATATTGAATAGAGTATTTTATTTGTTATCTATAAATCAGGATAATACTGCCTTTCTAAAGCATTCTGACATTTGCTGCTAAAGATGTGGGTGTTATTTTTTAATATTCTGTTTGTAATGTGAAGCCATGGATTTCATTCATTCTCTGAGTGATACTATAAAATCACCTTTTTCATCCTTGTTCTCTCTCCCTGCTCCAAGGCTTCTTATCACAGCAATCTTCCTTCCATATACCTTCCAATGATAAGCAATGTAGCACTGCAATCCTGCTGCAGCTGAACATTTTGCTTTCACTCTAGTCATTGTCCATGCTTCCTTCATAAGCAGTAAAGAATTAACTGCATCGACAAAGTTAAACTGAATCTAACATAAAGACTTTCCAATGCCTCATTGTACACTTCACCTGGTATGACCTGTTAACCAGCAGCATATTTTAATACAGAATTGACTGCTGAGGCACAGTTCCTCCATATGTAAAAGTCTCACTGTGCAAAAATTTGTGAAGAGAAGACTGACTTCCAAATTATGCATAAAGGAAAAAATGTCATTGTACAAAATTAACTATTATTTCTGATAGATTTTTAAATATGAAGACATCAGCATAGGGATTACTTCTTTAACTACTAATGGAGAACATTGTCTCTTACCTATTGAAACACATAAAAGCACCTAAAAATTCATATGAAAACTATAAAGTATTATTTTGCCTTTTCTACCTGATAGTGTTTATAAGTTTTAGTGATATAAATTGTGTCACCTACTCTGTTTAGTAACTTTTATTACTATTTATCTTCCTTGGTAATTGCTACTCTTAAAACTATTTTTATCTGTCAACTTTTAAGTATGGATGCCAGAACCTTCACATTTCTGTGATTATGCAATGTATTACTACAGACCCTGCCAGCTACTACGATGCTTAAGATGGGAGTGATTGGTTAATGTAATGTGTTTGCATGACAATATATATATTACATAGGCTGAACAACAGCTCAGCAAAAGCCTGATTCTGATCATCCAAGCATTTCATAAATCCATTATAATTGATATTCCAGACATTAAAACTTAGTTTTAAACTTACTGAGAATTTCTGAGGTTAAATCCATGCAACTTCCTCAGAAGTACTGACTGTAATCTAGTGGGGGGAAATTAACAGCAAGTCCAGCTGTGTTGTTACTGCCCATTCCAGAGGTGTCCTCAAGTCATTACGCTGGTAACAGCTGAGAGATCTGGTTCCTGTATAATGGTGCAGCAGACTGCTGGACACAGTCCACCAGGAACACATTGTGTCCTATTCTGAGAGAGGTGGTGTGACAGCTAGACAGATTAGGAAGCCTTGCAGCATGCTGACTGTACACCAGTCTAATAAGTAAGGCCCACTGGCGACCGGCAACACAAGGTGCAGCCGGTTGGCAAGGGGATTAATGAGCAGACAACTATGCAGAAAACGTAAGTAAGGAAAGATAGCATAAGGTTGCCTAGGAGTGCACTATGAGGTAGGTATATACTGGAAGCTATATTTGACTGAAAGCAAAACTATGAAATTGGGAGTATCGAAATGAAGAAAGAGGCTGGCCTCAGAGCAGAAACAGCATAGCTTCAGCAAAGAAGCAGAAAACTGAGGGGAAGCGCTTAGGGTTCAGGCATTCTATGATTCTATGATTTAGTACTGCCGTTAACTAAGTAGTAAAAAGGGCTTATCCCGCACCAGTCTAAATATACCCTGCACATCTAAATAGCTTGGCTTATTCCAGTAAACCCACAAATACAACAAACTAACAACCACATGATAACGAATTAGCTAATAGCTACCATAATTATATCTCAAATATATAATGTTGTGATAGTGGGAAAAATTTGGAACAATTTCAAGTAGCATAAGCAGTTCAGAAAAGTATAATAATTTACCATTCAGCTGAAGGAAGTTTAACCAGCACGGTTTGTTAGGGGGTATACGAACTATCAGCACTGAGACAAGTGGTAAGACAGAACGATGAAGTTATGTATAGCTCAAAAGCGTACATTGTATTTCACTGTGATTGTGTGAAAGTACTCTGTTCAGTGTAAGATAGGACAATTTGAATTATCGAGCATCTCAGTACGATGATCCTAAAACTTCAGCAGCAATTAATGAACACATTCTACTTAAAATGTACATTCTTATGACACACAAAGCAGTTCATTAAAATTCCTCCACTAAGGTTTTCATCTGTATGGTGAAGATACAAATGTTTATTCTGACTCCTGCAAAAGTATTTTGCTTTTGAATTTTTTAACGATGTAAAATTTACACTTACATTTATTTGAAAATGAACACTAATAAGATCATACTTCTTTTGCATTACAACTATGAGCTTGATTGTTAATGAAAAAAGGCACACAGAAGACAAAATGGCATTGATTTGCTATTATCTAAGTTTTATTCTATATTTAAGTTATTTTCGTCTTTGGAAAGCAAAGAATTGGAAGTATAATGTACAGCATTTATGAACTATACAAAATAACTGTAGACAACTGGTGCCATAATAAAGTGGTATTCTCAAAATATCTTTCAGGAAATATTTCCTCTTGTATTTTTCAGATATTTCCATTAGTGATCCATCTTTCAGAAGTAATGAATCATCATGGATGTCATTCGCACCCTTTTATATCCGGCATAAGACCCATATAAAACTTGAGTTTCAGCCTCTGTCTCCAGATGGTATCCTGTTTTATACTGCACAGCGTCTGGGTACTCAGTCAGGTAAGGACATTCCAGTTTGCTGGTATCATACACCCAGGTACTTTTTTTAAAAACAAAGGCAGTAAATTGAAGTTATTCAAACATTCCGTCTGTGTAACTCATTGCCTACGGTGACTGGGTTCCAAACAGTGAATAATCAAGTTCATAAGAAAAAACATGCATAACAAAATTCTGGAGTAGTCCAAAGCCACCAAGTATTTAATGAGGTGATTCAGGAAACCATTTTCCCCTGAAAAGGAACTATAACCCGCTTTTCAACAGACATTTACTGATTCTGCTCCCACAGTTTCAGTGCAGCTACACTGGGATTCACAGTCTAGGGGTTTGGCCCCGTGTTTTAAAATGACCAAAAATAAAGCAATAGAAAAACTGATCAAACAGGAGGGCTAATGAGGTTCATCAGGAGTTTAACTTTTTATTATACAATGCTGAAATGCTTGCTGGTGCAGCATGCAAAACATACCACTTCTGCATTTGCCAGACATGCAGAGTGAAAAACAAATCTAAATAAAACTTTCTACTATTTATAAAAGTATTGTAAACTTTACCGAGTTAACATTTCTAAAACTTCATGGTAAGAAAACATAATTTGCCAACTAGTGTAAATACATTTTAAAAGTTAGTCTTTAAGGTGTAATTTTTTTGTAATTACTTCATTAATATATTTCATCTTTCTATTGCATTTATGTGGTGTCCTGCATGTTTTTAAACAAAAACATTACATATTAGTCACAACATGATCTTAGAGCAAATTTTCTACTTCCATTAAGTAGTATATTATGCAAAAATGGGCTTTTGCGTGACAAAAACCCCACAACTATTTCTCATGTATTTTTACATTCGTTTGTTCAAAGCCTAGAGCTTTGAGATATTTCAATAAACATACTCAGCTACACATGAATATAAACACATATATGCCAAATTTATCACCTTCTTAGTCTGTACACAGGTATTTTAACAGGCTGCTATTTGGTAAGACTGGTAACACATCATATACTGCTGGCACCTCCTCAACCACATAGAGAGAAGCATTTTAAAAAACAAAAATATGGAACATCTGTAATACAAATATATGTATTTGCAAAGAACTCTGTCTTCTACAATGAATCTTTTATAATTCAGTCACTTACGTGCCAAATTCTGAGATTCTCAGTGAACAGTTCTCTCCTACATAAACTAAAGCATTACATGGGCCATCAAAAATAGAAGAGAAAAAAGGATCTCCCTCAAAAGAATAGTCAGAGGACATGGAAGCAGCTAGCATATAAAGAAATTAAATATTTGCAAGCATCAAAGAGAGTGCTAAGTCTGGTTAACTTGGGCCAGAAGTGGTTTAGCATGAGCATGCCCTCATTATGTTGCCATTCATGAATGTTTAGTTTGCACAGGAAGGAATATTTTCTTTAAATCACTTTCTAGAATCATATCAATTTCATTTCAAAATAAAAGATATCTTCTATAGAGTAATTTAATTTCTTTACAAATTTCCTACTTCCATTTTCACTGTCGTGAAGTTTTTGAAAGGTTTAGGAAAAGCTAATCGGCTGGCTCTTCATATTTGCCTTCTTATAATCCTGTCAAATCCAGGCAGAATTAGACTGATGAAGGACTCAGAAGTATTCTTAGCAGGCAGCAGATGTGAAAGAGCTTTGTGTTGGGGATTAGTTTAGAAAGCACTTTATATAAAGCCTTTTCTTCTACACAGTTATGTAAGATTTAATAAATTGATTGCCGAAATCACAGGAATTTTTTTTCTAAAATTCCTTTTTAATAGGAAACAATTAGAACATTTTTTTTTCCTCATTAGGCAATGTTGTTTTTTTAAAAAGAAATGAGTTCTGACTACGTAGCTAATTTAGCAGTGACACTGAGTTGTATCATCTCACAGTGGCACCATTATACATTGGCTTGGTTTGTCACTGGTGTAAATGCTACTCTGGGACTTTCCCTTCAGGGGCGTGCACCCACCAAATAACCCTCCCATCATTTCCTTCTTGCTTCGTTCTTTTCAAATAACATTATACACATTTCTGAAAGGTTGGGTAGGTGGCTGGTCTCCTTACTCCAAAGCTGGTCTGCTGGTTCCAGCTTCCACTCCTATAACAGTGTCATTACTTCAGTAAACACATTTAAACACCTGACAAATTGGCATGAAATGGAAAACATCCTATGAATTTTTATCCGTTAGCAGAATTTTCTATAATTCTATCAATCATCAGTTTTCTTGCTCTGTCAGCTGTTTCTGAATGTGTAATGTGATTTTAAGCCTGGTAGTATTGATTTCTGCAGGTCCTAAGAAAATAATTTCCAAAGTTTGGCAAAATCTATGTGCCCAGCTATATTAATAATATGCTGGGAAAAAAAAAAATCCAACAAGTGAGCTGCGTATGCACATTTTAGTTTGGGAACTTGCATATCGAATGACTTTTTCCCCCTCTCTTTGATTACTTGTTTATGGAAATGAGGTAAAAATGTGGGAGATGCAGACAGTTGTATGCGCTGCTGCTGAGCGAGGTCTCTGCCAATAATACAGCATTCTTGCAGAGTTCAGCAGCACATCGGTGCAAGGCCAGCCCACTTCACTTCTTCTCAAGTGCAGTTCTACCAACAGACTCTAATTCAGACAGGGGTTGCTGGATGCCCATCGACTGCTGAACAATGTATAATTCAGTCCATTTACATAGTGACCCCGCTCTATACTTGAAGGCCTCAGCACTCTATGTAAAAGGCAGTAAGGAACATCACTTTTTCATTGAGTTGTAGCATTACTGAAGCTTTACATTTGTTCGTGAAGGTGGAACATGCTGTGGACTGTCTGCACTACTGCAGGGAGCAAGCCAGGGTGATGGAATGGTTTGCTCCCTGATGAGATAAGAAAGAACAGTTATGCTGGGTGACTAAGAAGGAAATTAGGTTAACAAACGGAATGGGATGACTCACACTAAATTTAACACTCAACAACTGCAACACCAGCGTTCTGGCTCTGTTTAAGAGGATTATGTTACCTACCTGGTCTGAAAAACCTCAAAACTTTTAACTCCTCGTATTTAAGGCATTCCAATTTAAAAACCTAAGGCATGAAAATAAGAGATATTGAATAAGAGTGCGGGTGTGGGACATCTGCATGCTTTTCCAATATATTGTTTATGGTGAAAACTGAATAATGGAATTGGACTAAAATCTTTTGGAAATGTTCAGAATGTCTAGAATACCCACAATGAAGGAGTCTTGTTTTCGTATTCAGAAACAAATTGATTATCCATCCACCTTTAGAACAGAAACTTAGAGTGATTAAGCCTCTCTTTGCAGTCATTTCTTTAGCCAATAGGGACATCATTTCTGCTTTGTTACTAGTTTTGGGATCATTTGTATGGACTAAATCAGCAGCATAGGAAGCAGAACTACCAGGTCTGTGTGTGACAGAACAGACACCCCTATTAGTTCTGAAATCTGGGGCACATGCAGTGTTCTTGCTACCTGTTTGCCATTGGCAAGCAAACTAAAACTGAGACTGGCAAACTGAGGTTGCTCAAGGAAGGTGGCTCATTCTCACTGCCAAATTATGCCAGGGCGACAGTGGTGACTAAAGGAAACAGGAAAAATTTCTTCACCAAGAAAGGCATTTTTGAAAGGTGAGACTGAGTGGTCTAACCTACAAATAGATAATTGCCCACCCCTTCTAGATGCATTACTCTGTCTAGGGTTGTTCTGATCCCAGCTATGCCCCTTCTGCTCTGGGATGGTGCTCCGCGTGGAAGCTGGAATCCACCTGTTGCCACAGGGACTTTTACATGGTTCAAGAGATTTACAGGCTTGGCTTGATACAAGTGCTCAGTCTTGCTGTGAGATGTGGCTCCATACATGGAGTAGAATCATTTTGTAATAACCCATGAAAGCATATCCTTGGGCAGCTCATGTCAGTGTGCATTAGAAGCACTGGCTACAGTCATCTCTGGATGAAAGTTACAACATCTGCAACAGGCTGCAGCTGATACCCAGTGCTGTGCATACACACGGACTGTGACAAAGACAGCCAAGGTTAACAAGCACCTGAAGACAAGGAAGGCAACACAACCTACCGATTAAGCTGAGAACAACAAATTTCAACCATGCTGCTGTATTACTGGCTAGCAACTAGCAGCAGAGGCTGCAGAAGGGTGGGAATGAGGCTCATCTCTTCTCTCTGTCCTTTGTTCTCTTCTACATGTTTATAGCCCTCCGTCTTCTGCTTTGCTTTCTCTCCTTGCTCCTGGGCCTTATGCTGGCTCTTGGAAATGCTCAAGAGGCCAGCTGTGAAGGACAGCTGTTGGTCAGTTAGGTTTTCTCCCATGTGGAGACCAGAGTACATCACCTTCCTTGGCCACAGAGTAGAGCCACTCTGCGGGAGGCTGACACAGCTGTTTCAACCTCTGCTAGACAAGAAAAGCTCTGCTACTGGAAGAATACATTAAGGGTCACAGCACAAGAAGATGTGATTTAGGTCCGTGGAAGATAATACAGGGTGGAAGGAAAACTGTGAAGAACAGGATAACAAAAAACAAAAACAAAAACAAAAACAAAAACAAAAACAACAAAAAAAGGAAGAATGAAATTCAGCAAGGGAGGAAAGAAAAGTGAGCAAAGATACATTTGGACCTGTGATGGTTATAGGATGCATCATACCAACAAGAAGCAATAATACTGTTGGAGACACAGGCACTTGACTATGGTGGCTTAAAGGGTCAACTTAGAGTGAAGATGAGCAGGTACTGAAACTAACCTACAGTAAGAGACTTCCCTTTCATTAACTGGAGATTATTCCTGTGAATGTTATTGCTTATAAGAGTGTAAGGTTCAAATGTTCCCTCTGTCACTGAGACAGTGCCAATGATCAATAAACATTTCTGAAAAAAGAAGGTGGAAGGAGTGGGGAGGGGTGTGGGGTTGATGCTGCCCAATACAGAAGCTGACACTAGGGCCTTGAGCTAGAGGAATGAAAGCAACAGAAGGCAGAGACTGAAGCCAGCAAACATACATCCAGAGCTGCCATCTCAGGGTTCTGAAGTGGCTGACGGAACCACAGCTACAGATGTTCTGCAACCAGGAAACCACTGCCTAGAGCTCTTGAGACACCTGTCCCGCAGGAGCTGCTGAAGTACTGAGCTCATCAAAGCCTCTGTCCCCAGCAGAAGATCATAGCATGGAGGCTTCTGCTTAACACAGGATGAGAAAAAGGACAAGAATCACATGTCTTATGAGTCTCTGTAAAAGAATCGAGACCTTCAGTAGTCCAGGAACTAGAACTAATCAGTGAGTTTTGAGCAAAGAGAGAGCCTTTAGAGACCTGCACTTCTGGATCACTGGGGACATGACAATAGCATCAAAAAAGACAAACACCACTGGCAAGAAGACTGCATCCACTGCTTGCAAAGTTACTTAAAAGGATGATCTGGAAGATCCTTTGGCCTTAAAAGCTAGTGGAAAATCCTTATTGTCAATTTGCAGTGAAGTGCAGGAATAAATTCAGGTACTCTAACAGGTAATAAAGGCTTTGTCTTGTACTCACAGAGCACAAGGGTAGCCTTTGAGTCACCGTGGGGAAGAGACCCTGAAAGAGAAATGTTAAAAGTAACGTCCAGGACACTCTCCCTGCTCGGGGTCTGTCAGCCTACTGACATTGTATTCAGTCCTCCTAGGAAATACATCAGCATTAGGCAGATTTGATAGTGAAAGCAGTAATGCAGAGATCTTTGCCCAACACAGCTGTGTAAATTTAACACTCTCACATTTGTTATACATGGTAATGCTTCCGGCATGAACAGGATGTCTCAAAATAGAGTGCAGCATTCCTAGCATGCATTTCCAACTGCACAAATCTTTTAATATTACAATGTAGATGAGTTTCCTGTGGAAACATAAAAACGGTGACCTGATACTGCTTAAGCATGGCGCCGTCTAAGATGGGGATATACAGACACACCTGCATGTCTAGAAAAAGGCTGACCATGAAAAAGCACTGTTGCCATTTGAGAGAATTTAAAACTTGACTGTGTGACTGTAACCATCATGCTTATTCAGACTAGTAGCAAGCTGAAAAAATTTTGTGATGCATTTAGAATGCATCATAAGAAGTCATATAAGCAGATACCGTAATGGATAATCCAGATCTCACACTAGTAGTCAGATGTACACACAGGAGACTTTTCATTAACTTCTAGTTCTAGGAACTGACTGCTCAGGACGTAGAGTTGACCTGGCTTCTAGGAATGCTGATATCTGATATGGGAGCAGGTGAGACTTATGCACATAATAAAAGCCTGAAAATTAAAGTGATGACGAAAAATCAATACCTTTTTGAAGTGCTAGTTTCTACTATGGAATAGAGAGAATCCACCCTTAAGTGGAGCAACTTTGATTTGGTGAAAAACCTGAACTGGGGTTTGCAAGTAAAAGTGCTATTTTAAGTCCAGAACAGTTCCTTAAGACAACACCTGCTACAAAATTCCCTTCCCCTGAGAAGACATGCAAATGCTTTTAGCATTTAGACTATAAAAAAACCCTCTTTTTTATATTTTACTGAAACAGGGAAGATGAGCGGGGCAGGAATGTGCATCAGAACAGAACTGAATGCTGCAACCATTCAAGATTTTGCTCAACACCCAGGGTCTTGACAAGTTGCAGTTTCAAGCCACAGCTAAACTACAACAGTTTATTCCCAAAGAAAATTCAACCTGATTGCCTGGCAGTTCCTTGCACACCATGCGACTGCTTGGGCAAAGGCTTGAGTGAACAACAAATTGATGACTGTGAGTTCCTACCTCAGGAGGCTCTCTGCTTTTTTTTACAATGGTACTAATGGGGATAAATAGTCCAGATTAGATGAGATCCTAATCTGAAAAGCTGGAAGCAAAGTTGTGTGTCCCGCGTGTAGGTCATGTTTTCTAGAATGCATGGATCAGCTATAAAATCTACTCCTGCAAAACTGAGAATGTCATTTCCTTCACACTTAACAAAAGCAAACTTCCTCAGAAAGGTCTCTGGCCCCAGTTAGGTCACATGGGACAGGTTTGACTACTGCTCAGACTGGAACAGAGGAAACTACCTTGCTTAATGGTCTCCCATACTGAGATTGCTTAGAGAAGAAATCTAGGGGTAAGGGTGCCATTTGTTTAAAACGGTGAGGCAATTCCTATGACAGCATAGACCTGCACAGGCTTTGGCTGCGCAACTCGTCCCTTGGGGACAGGACAGACCAAGGTCTCTTGTTGAAAATTTCACTGGTCGCTAAAATGAAGAGGAAAAAAGATAAGCCCATAATTTGCCTTCACCTTGAGAGGAAATTTTGTGGACACTGAGCACACAGCACCTTATGTTAGACTCCTAAAATGTATTCAGCCAGTTGTCCCAAAGTAGTACCTATGGCATGGATAAACTTCATGGAGAAATACTGAGCTGAATCCTGGGATCAATGTCCATGCTGTCAACACTCTGCTGTTCTTGCCAAAGACTAAAATGGAAAGCCAATCGTGAAAAGAGAGGATCTAACCAAGGGAGTAAGAGGGTGCCTCGAGAGACTCAGAGAGAGTCGAAATAGGGATGTTTTCTTATTTTGTTCACAACTAGCAGACAAGAAAGTTATTCCCATTTGAAGAGGGGGCCAAAATCTGTGCTAAGGCACAATCCAGAGTACTCAGTCATAACCTTTCTTTACACTTTAATAGCAAATGCAATAACATAGATTTGCTCTTGTAAAAAGACTAAATAAGACTCTGAACCTGACTGCAAGTACATTAGCCACAGACATTGTTAGGCTTGAGTCAGAAGCCCTGCTGAAACCGTGCCCATTTTTTCCTAGACGTCACTGAAGCACTATTCTCTAATGTTGTCTCAGACGGATTGTTGTCTAATGTGCAAAGCTACCGAAAAACTTCCCTGCAGGCCAAGAAGTCTTGGAGAAAGTTCCAGTTTCTCCAGATCTTCATTACAAGACAGATGAACAAGGAACCCTGGTCAGATGTCTTCCTTCTTCCTAGACTGCAAGGAATGAGCACTCATGTCCTTGGGCAAGTCTGCATGTTTGAGTAGGAGAGGGGATTGAAGGTTGCCAAAGAGGTAGTTCAGGTACTTTTTCTGATGCTCCTTTCTTACCCTAGGATTGAGGTCCTGATAAAAAAAATAGACAAGCGGGTTATGTACATTGCTCAAACAAACAAGTGAGAGGAGTGCATTCAGACTATGCACTGAAAAATGAAGCAAGCTTAAGGCCACATCACTGAGCAAGAGAAACCACAAGTGAAGAGAATGTTATTCATTTTCTGAAAAATGTAAAACCAAACAAGGTACTCAAAAAGAACACTAAACACAGGTAGGTAAAACGGATCATCACAGCTGGAACTAGCAAGCTAGAAGGAAGAGCTCTGCCATCACTATGCTGAAGCTGAAAGAAGGAAGAGCCTTCTCATTCTTCTGTGGTTGTCTGGGGCAGGGAAGGTGTGGTATGAAGCACGTGCTCTACGGCCGCTAATAAAATTGAAACATCTCCAGAAAAAAGAGAGGTGTCATTTTAGTAATTTTCACAAGCCTCCAGTAAATTAAGCTATTCATTTTTAACTTCACTAAAGGCAGCATAATTCAAGGATTAGATATACTCAGAAATGAAACTCCCAAGAAAGCAAACTTCATTCGTTCTACTAACAGGTCTGCCCTTAAGAATGCTGAATTTTTAAGGACACTGTACTTTCCAAATTTAAAAGTATTTTTTCATTAGTAAAATACTACATGAACTTAAGTTTTACCAGTAACTATTAGGACAGAAAGCTTACATTCAACTTTAATAAACATATTTATCAATTTATTAAAAACAAATAAAAACCCCAAACAAACAAAAAAACCTTATACCTACTATTTCCAAAAGCAATATATCAAAAAAGTTAAATTGCAAAGTTTGAAAAGGTGACTTTCATTTGCAGTCTTTCGCTATCCTCTTCTGCCTGCCTGTCACCTTCCCCTATTAGACTCCATCTCCACCCTTCAATACTTTCCTTCCAGCTTCCATTTCCTCACCTTTCCCAGTTTTTCTTCTTCACGTTTGTAGGCACAGTTCACAGTGGTACCCTCTCTCCCTTTATATTGCCTGTAAGGCCAGAAACACTGGTAGTACAAGAAAAGATAACTTCCTCCTAATATCACCTGTCATGGAGGCCTACAAAGAACAATTCAATAAAAACCTTATCTGTTCCTACAGCTGTCAGATTATTAAAGCCAAAATATCCCTGTTGCAAAAAGCAGCTTCAGGGAAAGCAGTGTGTTAGGTGCAGACAAACTTCCAGTGCACTAAACTGACAAATCTATCAAGCCTTTATTCACCATATGAAACAGAGTATGCTGGTGTTTATAACTCGGCCAAAACTTGCTTGTTTTTGTGGGAACACCAGCTCGCATTCCTTGGTTGCCAAAGAGATCCTGTGTCCTCCCACCTCACAGTTATCTAGTCTCTGCATCAAAGCAGAGCTTTTCAGAAAGCTGGGCTTTTCTTTGAAGCAAATATGAGCTCAGTTTCCAATAATGAAAAAAAGGCCACAAAAAGCTTATGGATGATTCCTTTGTGTGATTTATACATGATGATGGTACAAGGCTACTGAAAATAAGAATTGGGGAAGTGCAGGTGTGAAACCATCACCTGTGTCATCACGCATCTTCAGCGTGCTGCCCCTAAAAAGTAAAACTATTTCATACTGTTTTTTACAGGTGACTTTCTATGCATATCATTACTAAATGGATATATACAGTTACGCTACAATCTTGGAGACAAGACAGTCATCCTGCAGACCTTTCAGAAGGTTCGTGCAAATGGCCATACATGGCATTCGCTCAAAGCTGGAAGAGTGGGTAATGAAGGCTACCTGGACCTGGATGGCATCAACATCACTCAAAACGCTAGTCCTGGAATGACCGCGCTAGACACGCACACAGATTTTTTTGTTGGAGGGGTTTCCTCCTTAAACCTTGTCCATTCAATGGCAGTAGGAAATGAACCCACAGGTTTCACTGGCTGTATACGAGAAATTGTAATAAACAACAGGGAACTGAGGCTTACCGTGACTGACCCCAAAGGTGGAGCCAACGTCGGTGACTGTGATGGAACAGCTTGTGGTTACACAGTGTGCAAAAATAATGGAACATGTCGAGTTGAAAACTCAGGCTTCTCTTGTTCTTGCCCACAAGAGTGGACAGGGAGCACGTGCGAACAATCTGTTCACTGTTCACAAAACAGGTGTGGGTCTCAAGCTCTCTGTATTCCTCAGCCTGCTTTGTTTTCATACACGTGTGTCTGTGCACTAGGCTGGTCAGGTAAGTACTGTGACAGCGAAACCAGATTTTTCATAGCAAAGTTCATTGGCAACTCCTACATCAAATACACAGATCCTTATTATGGAAAAAGAGACCTCCAGTATAGCCGCATTTCTTTAAATTTTACTACCAATCAAACTGAAGGCTTAATAGTATGGATGGGAAAAGGTGAAGATGAAGATAATGATTTCCTTGCCATTGGTCTTGCCAATGGAACATTAAAAGTTGTGATTAATCTTGGAGAAAGAATCTCTGTCCCTCTAATTCACAGCAAATACTACACCTGTTGTGATGAAAAATGGCATTTTGTTACTGTAGTTCAAAATCAAACTTGTATTAAGGTATACCTTGATGAGGAGCTCATTCTTTTTGAAGATATTGATCCACACAGAAAATACACTGCTTTAAACTATGGAGGCATTTGTTATTTTGGAGGGTTTGAAATTGGCAGAAAAGTCAATATAGTCACTACAGGGCTTTTTCAGAAGGAATTCATTGGCAAAATTAAAGATGTTGTGCTCTTCCAAGATTCTAAGAAGATTCAGCTAATGAAAGCAGAAGGGTATAATGTTTACAATGGAAATTATGGAAATTAATTGAAAAACTGTTTAAAACTCTTTAAAAGTGATGAATTTCCTTTTCCTCCTGCTTCTTGTGTTAGCTGGCAGTGTAAGGCTTGCAAACCAACATAAGGAAGTGCTTAATAAAATCATCTCTAATTCTTTTTTTTTTTAATGTTGAGTATTAATAGCATATCTAAAACGTGATCAGCTGCTTTACTTATAATTACTTACATATACTCTTCAGTAGTTACTTTAAAATAATGGGAAAGTCTGCAGTTTCTTTCTTTATTGTGCTGGAAATAGTTTTGTAGAAAAATAGGTAGCAATTAGCTTATAAAGCCAACTGTCATGCCAGTATTAATTGTTTGTTGGTTTATGAGAACACACAACTTACCTGTTTCTCCAAAACTTAAATTGTATTAGAATTTTTATAATTTTGTAACATTAAGGTCAAGTGTGAAAACTGAAATTGGACGGAGAAAAAAAAGGTGCTCTTGGGATTAAAGAATGTTTCTTGTAATGAGAATTCTAAAAATCATAACATCTGTAATTATTTATTAAGTCTAAAAGGTGATGACATTCTCCCTTCCTCCTGAGTCTCTATCCATCACTTATGCGTTTTTGTAAGAGGGTAGGAATTAAGCCTGTCTTCCGACTAAAATATTACACTTAAAGAAGAATGATTTTAAGAGTAGAAAAGGTATTTTACTTAATTCTTGAACAGATATAAAATATGCCTCCTGGTCTTCTCCAGCAGAGGTCTCCCCTGTTTGACTACATGAAAACTCTTTGTTTTAACCATTCACGACTGGAACGTGGGAAGGTGGCAGTCAGCCTACAGGTAACTTCTATTCCTAACAGCTTAAAAACTAGGGAGTCTAAGAACTGCTTTGCTTTAGACATACTTTTCTGGCTTATATGCCCCTAAATGAGATTTTGAAAATTTACTAAACAAAGGTTTTGGCCCCAGTAAATCGAATTTACATAACCTCAAAAATAAATAGAGCTCTTCATATACAAATGTGAAAACTCTATTCCTTCTGAAAAAGCTGTTATATTCTAGTTTAGTCAGCAATAAAACCAAAATACATCAAGTTATATTTTAATGTGCTTAAACAAATGATTTATGATAGTATCTACATTTCTTATTTGACTGCTGACTTACCGTATAAGTAAAACACTTAAATAAAATAGTGACTGATTCCTATCTTTTCCTTTTTTACTTTACTGTTGCTCAAAAGCAGATAATAAACCATCACCTCCTTGCACGGAAATTCTCCGAATACAAGTCTTCAGTGGGTACCCATCAGAAACAAGCAACGATTTCTAATTTTTTTTGTCTTTCCATAAAGCAGAGACAATACATACAGTAAAACCAGGTGACACACGTTACTTTCCACATATCCATAATTAGTATGCAGCAACGAATGCACTGTCAAGTCAGTTACAGATGACTTGAAGATAACTAAGGTGGGATGCAGTGATGGAATTACCCTGAGACATTTTAATAAGGGTTTGCAGAGGTTGGTGAGGTTCCTTCCACCCTCTTCAGCTGCTCTGAGCCCTCAAGCAATCAGCCCGATGCACTGAAGCCTCTTCCCAATAGGCAGCTCATGAAGCCCACTTGGCATTAGAGCTGGCCCAGATTCTTCTCCTCTTCTAGTTTCTCCTAGAAGGGCCTTTTATGGCCATGTGATGCCGGGAAGGAAGCGTATTTAGGGTTTATCCTGTTCTCTCGGGGGCTGCTGGGGTACTGCCAGTTCCTCCTCAGTGCGCGCTGCCTTCTGTGGCCTGAGCAGCGATTCAGTGTGAAACAAGTAACAAGTCATGGGAGCACTTCCAGCCAACACGGGTGGCTGAAGGCAATGGAGAAGACAATGTCCTTTATTCCTGCAGTAGCGGGATTTACTCCCATTTACACTAACTCAGACTCTAGGATCAAATCCTGGAAACTGTTGCTGCTTGTTAATTTAAACTCCTAAAAACCCTCTCTCTCAAGAGCTGTTTTACTGAGGCTCTCTTCAGGTTCTGCATACAAAAGGGGGGCAGTAAAGCACATGGCAAATTTTACATATTCTTTCCAAATAAATTATTTCTGGTAGTTCTGTCAGAAAGCATTCCTGGCCTTTTCATACAGACAGATGCAATTTTCATTGCTCCCAGTTTATTTTTAGAGCACAAATGGATGTGAATGTGAGAGATGGGTTGCCCGGGGACCATAAGTAGACTGTTATACTCTTGAACAGGTCAAAAGAAAATCTTCACAAGCAGAGCTGCTGACTTAAAACTTACTCCAAAAAAACCAGAACAATGCTTTGGTGCACTTCTGTGTCTAAAGAACCCTGATGTAATTATTTAAACAACAAAACACATCCATAATACTACCAGATATATTCAATGGCACTACTGCTATAGAGACCATGGAATTAATTTGGAGAAAAGCAAACATAATCATGTCACAGTATCATGCTATTAAAGCTACTAACAAACTGAAGATTTTTTCCTCATGAATCTTCTCAGCTATGAGTCTACGAAACATTAGTTAATATAATATAGGTTTACTGCCCCCTTTATTTCATGCAGCTGCCTGCAACGTATCCAAATTATATTTTGCCTTAAAATATATTAATAATTAAAACTAAGAATTAGTGTATTGTTAAACCGGAAAGACCTTTCTGGAAAGAAGAGGATTTTCATCAGCAAAGTGCAAAATGCTACGTCAGTACATAACGTCATGTGAAAAAAAACAATCGACCAACCTACCAACACTGAAAACCAGAACAATAAACCTAAGTTTTTCTATATATGGTGGAATATTTTTGTTGTTTCTGACAGACTCAAAGTGAACAGTGTATTTTAAGAAGTATAAGAGCAGGAGATATGTTTTCATGTTTGCCTATTTTTGCTTTTTGTTTTGCATCAGTGGATGATAGTCTCCACAAAATATCAATTTACTGGAAGTCCCAATGGTACAAAACACCCTTCTGCCCTTCTCCCCCACTCTTCACCCCCCAAAACTTGAAACATCCGAGCCATGAAGTGTAGAACAAATGTGGCATTGTGTAACTCAGCCTGCTATATTCGTTTAGCCTACAGTTTCACACCTATGAAATCAAACACAGACAGTATGTGAGAAAGTTTTATCATTTTAGAATCAAAATATCCCTTAAAATATTTACATTTTACAGTAAAAAGGATAGCAAAACACAAAGTAATGTACAAGCTTAGATATTCAAGTTTTTGAAGCATGGAAAATGGTGGGAGAAATGAATTTACTACTACAAATCATATTTTCAAGAATTTAGGTTAAAAATGCTTTCTTATTAAAACAAGTGCAGTTTAAAGCAGTAACATTTGAGCAGCTCAGCCTTTCAATTTCTGGTCACAAACTGCTTCAGATGCTTAGGAAATACTTGAAAAACTAATGAAACACACTTCAATTATTTTGTTGTCCTACTGAATAATTAAAAAAAAAACCCCACTCTTCACACCTCCGGACATATTATATTTTGTTATAATGTTTGTGGATTCTGAGGCCCTTTGCTACAGTCTGTAAAAACAGTGCAATTTAAAAAGAAGGTTATTGTATGAAATTCACCTTTAAAATTAGCAGAGCATCTTAAAACAGAAGAGAGCACAAATTACCAAAGGCAGCAATTATACTGCAGACTTAAGCCAACTTCATCAGCTAAGAAAATTTCTAAGCTTTTATTGCATATTAATAAAAGAAATCTTTAAAATTTTGAATATACAGCAATGTAAAACTTTTAAAAATATTGAACTCCTACTTCTAGCGATAGTTGGTATAATGAAAAAAAGGATGAGTATTGGTACATCGAGTGGTACCAGAAGACAGATTTGTTTCTGCAAAACACCAACACTGAATAAAAAAGATGGCACAATCCTAGCAGGCTTTTTTTTTATACAAAGTTTTACGACGTTACTCTAACAGTTTATTTAAATAGGATTTTAAAAGACTGCCTGCATCTTTTTACCTTTTGCTTTTAGTTTTATCACTGTGGTCCCTATGTCTCTCTCTGTTCTTTTCACTTTCTCGTTCTCTATGCTTCTCTTTGCCTTTCTCCCTCTCCTTATCTTTGTCATGAGCCTGTTCTTCACTTTTAGGCTTTTCCGTCTTTTTTTCTGGATTTCTAGTCTCTCTGGGGCTTTTTCCATCAGCAGCCCTATCACTGTGGGGAGACCGCAATCTTTCTTTGTCTCTCTGTCCTTCCTCTCTGCTTTTCCTCTCTCTCTCTTTTTCCTGGTTTCTGTCTCTGCGTCTGTTTCTTTCAGAATCTTGCTCCCAATATTTTTCATTGTTCCACTCTTTCTCATGTCTGTCTTTCTTTTGGTGATGGGATTCACTGTAAAATCTTTGCCTGTGTTGATCATTTTTTCCTCTACTGAACCCTCTCTCCAAATGCTGTTCTTGTCTGCCCCAAGGATCGCTGTGGCGTCTTTCTGGTCTCCTACTATCTTTACTCTGAAAAAAATTTTCTGGCCCCAAAAATCTTGATTGTTTGTGAGCCACCGGTAGCCCTTGTCCAATGGGTCCAGCATAGCGTGGTGGCTGACCTGATAAGTGAGCAACGGGTGGCCATGGCATCATCGGATTCTGAGAAAAGCCAAAGCCTGGAGGAGGAAGAAGTGGAGGTGGTAAATGAGGAGGAAATCCAAACATAGGGTTGTTCTGTGGGGGGAAGTTATGAGGTGCAGGAGCCTGAAACTGAAACCCAGGGGGATTAGGTTTAGGATGCTGGAAATTCTGCTGTGGAGGTCTAACAGATGGGAAGCTGCCAGTTGTAACAGGGCTTTGGACTTTGGAAATGAATTCAGAACGAGAAGAGTTTTCAGTTTCAAAATGAGATGAAGCAGCTGCTGGTCCTCTTCTAAATGAGTTCACTGTTTCAATGTTTTGCATCAGTGCATCTTCCTGCGAGTGTTTGGTATCTTCCGCTTGTGATGCACACATGCTATCTGCTTTTGCTGCAGTTGAACTGTACTGTGCCTCACTGGTTTGCGTGTCACTTTGATACAGGCTTAAGCCCACTTCTCCAGAAGATCGTTTATTTTCTGGTTCCACTTGATCATTTCCTGAAGCATTCTGTCGGTCTTCATTTCTGCCAACGTCTCCTTCCTTGTTTTCCGAAGTATTAGTCTGCTGGCTTCGTCCAGCTGCCTGTCGTGGGTCTCGTTTAAGATTAATAAATGGTGGTGATTTAGAGGTATTAGCAGTGCTACCTTCAGCAGAGCCAACATTAATGTTGTTCTCATTGTTTGTTTTCCCTGCATTTGATGAGGAAGAAAAGCTGGAATTTGTCGTCCTTCTAACTTCCTGTGCAACATTATCCTTGTCAGGTATCTGCTGTTTTGGGTCATTTTCTTTACTTTCTTCAGTTTCTTTATTCTGTGCCTGAGCAGACAAATTTGCTAAAAATGCTTCTGTAGAGACATCTGGAGGTTTTCCCTTAAGACTCAGCCCTATTAAAGATCCAGCACTTCTTGCAGAACTTGAGGTACCTACAGCTGCTGCATCCACAGTTACAGTTGCGTTAGTGGACTCTTGTAGATCATCCAAACCAGTCTTTGCTTCACTACCTTCAGTAGTTACCTCAGCAACATCCATGTTTTCTTCTTTTAAGGTTGACTGCTCATTTAATAATGGTATGTCTTCACTGGGACCCGCTTCTGAATTGCTGGGCTCATATGCTTGCCCTGTCGTACCCAACAGGCTTTGAAGAATATCATCGACTGGCAGTGGTTTATTTGCAAGCTCCAGAGTTGAAGGCTGATTTTCCCATCCAACCAAGACTCCAGGAAGAAATCTGAGAGGCTTTGGTGGTTCATGTTTGGTACTCTCTACCAATGGTTCAGTAACTGCTGGAACATCATCTATATTAGATTGCTGAGGTTTATTTCTCTGCTTGTGTAGCACAGTTGTGAAGGAATTAAAAAAATCATTTTCCTCTTCTTCTTCTAGTGCCAACTCATGATGAGAAACTTCAGGTTTGTTTGGCTTGCTTTTCTTCTCTGGTGGCAAGCTACTCAAGGTACTTTCAGAAGCTTCATCCACAAAACTACTAGTAACACTTGCAACAGCAGTAATCTGCCTCTTCATTTTCTGGCGAATTATCAATCCCAGTAATAAGTTTGGTCGATGTATTTCAATCCCTGTACAAAATTGTAACAGCAATTTATCATCTCCTTATGTTTTGGTTAAGACAATCATTTTAACAAAAATAACTCACATACTCTTATATTAGAGAAAGCATTTTATGACATCTGAAATTTCCATCATTAAACATAACAAACAAAATTATCAAAAATGTATTTCCAACATAAAAATTATTACTTCAAACATTGCAAATTAAAATTGCTTTAAGTACTATATTGCCCACTATAACTTCAAAATGCTGATTACAAGACAGGTATATAGGACATCTAGTCACATAAGAAAAAGCACAGAAGTTAAACATGTTAGTTTAAAACAGCTACAGTCTGCTAACAGTGGTAGCAAAGCACACGAGGGAAAAAAAGTACTTGCACACTTGCAACCACCAAGTCTCCAAATTGATTTAAGGTAGAGGTACTTCAAAGATCTACCAAGAGTGACGTTCCAAAATGCTTCCCTCACTCCACGAAGGTCTGGTATTTCAAGGCACACTATTAGCTACCTCTTCACTACGTATATTTTGTTCTGTGTAATTTAGGTTCTTGCAAAAAAAAAGTGGGTTGTAGCTCATCATGTCTTCATTTCGGCCCTGCCTATCTCGAAAGAAGAAATTGTCCACAAATTTTTATAATCAAAATAAATTGATACAAGATAACTCAGGTATATTTGGAACAACTGAGAGCCGTTTCAGGATCTTTTCTTCCTTGCCTACACGTTTTTTAAACTTTCTATGTCTTTTTTTTTTTTTTAAGAAAATTTGGAACACTTGAGAAATAAAATGAATTAGTAGATTTCAAATAATGAAAAATAATATTTTAAAGTTTGAGTATTAATTTGGAACTCAGTATGCCTACTATCATAGTTCACTCGCATCACTGAATTTACTGAAACTGTAACCTACAAAGCCACCTGGGTTAGAAGAAGAATGTTGTAAACATGAAACAAAGTTATACGCAGTAATTTTTCCAACAATACTTAAAGCATCCAAAGAATCTCACAATGGGAAATCGATGTCTTTTCAAGAAAGCTAATATAAAACTATGGAAAACTCACAATATATTTGAACAGAATAACTGGCATTTTTAAATGTAATTTTCTCGTATATTCCTGTTGTAAATGTCTTTAAGTAGCATTACAATAATAAAGTTCTAAATTCCAAGCTGTACTTACCAGGCCCATCAAAAGGCACAAGATGATGTGGGACTTTATCTGAGGAACCTAAAGGGATGAGGTACAAATCTTTCACTTGCTTCATGTTATTAGCCGCTACACCATAGCGTTTTCTACTGCTGAAATAGGCAAACAGCAATGCATAGGATATCTGATCTTCTTCAGTGACAGGGGTAAAGCGAACTACACAGATCTCCTGTTTACAAAAAGAGAGAGAAAAAGATAGTCAGACACATTTTTCTAAGAAATTTTGATTGTTTTACTGACTGCTCTTTATTTAAAAGAATAGTTCAGATGAAGAGAAAAAGCCCCCCCATGAATGCAGATAAAAAGAGACACAGAAGGAGCAGTAACAGGGCCAAAAATAATTAAAGAAAACTGAGGAAAACAAATAAAAAGCATTTAGTCTATAAAAAAAAATGAATTTCAGTGCACGAAGGTCAGCAAAAGCAAATGCAAAATCTTGCACCTTGAGATGGAGTAACCCCACGCACCAGGACAGGTCAGGGGATCGGCTGGCTGAAAAGCAGCTTGGCATAAAAGGACACAGGGATCTGAGTGGACAAGCTAAATGTGAACCAGCAACATGTTCATGCCAAGAAGGCCAAATGCATGTGAGTGTCAGAACCACAGCAGCCAGCAGCCCAGGGGAAATGATTATTCCCTTCTATCCAGCAGTTGTGAGAGAGCATCTGGAGGACACTGTCTAGTTGTGGGCTCTCCAGCACAAGGACACCCCGCACACCACGGGACAAGTCCAGCAGAGGACCACTGAGATGGATTTGCATACTGTCACAGCACCAAAACTAAAGAGTGACACTTGAGTCATGTGGTGTCCAAACATTCACAATGAGTTACTGGCTCAAAGGAATACAGGTATTCTCAAACAGCAAATGACAGCTTAAGATTAGATTGTAAGAAAATACACATCATCAGCTGACATCCAACCCACTCAATGTAACAGTCAGTTATCCTTACAGTGTCATGTATTTTGCAAATGTTCCAGGAAAAAAAATCCTTAGGATCAATAGGATATAGGTTAAACAGCAAGTCTTCAATATGTAAAATTCTTACCTTGGTCCCAGAAGCTTTGATTTTTTCTACATACTCCCAGACGGTGTGAGGTGATATTCTGCCACCTACTTGAATACTATCAGGTAAATCCTATGAGAAAGGACAACAGATATCTGAATCCAACTTAAAAATTGTGGTAGAACCTTCATAAAATATCTATTTAACATGTTAGACATACTGAATTCTTACAGTTCTTAAATTATAATTTTAAAATATTAGTAGAGGTCACAACAGTAGAAACTAATTAATATTTATATTTTTGATATTTAAATTAGTGTTTTCAGTGCAAAGTGAATGATCTGTACTAAATTCATTATCATTCAATACTGTTTGTCTATACCTTCCCCAAAATTATTTATTTCAGCAACATTAACTGTAAACATAACTGTACTGTGCCCTGGAAACACCCAAGTTATCTGTAAGATCAAACTGCTGTGGGAGCCCCACACTTACGAAGGAATATAATAAACTTTCAGAATCTTAATCATGAGGGACAAACGTAACCAACTCACACGTGCATACATAGACATACATTTGTTCTTGGGTACTTTTGAATTCACTATTCACAAGTAACAAAAATAGACTTTCAAAATTATTTAAGAACAGCTAAGGAAAAACAGTTTTTTGAAATAAAGCAGAAGAGTTTGCAGAACAACATATTTGTAAAATAATCCTTTAGTATTAAATGGTATTGCATATCCTGCACTTCACTGAAGATTTATAGCAAAGATAATCACATTAATAGAAGACCTAAGTGCTTTTAATTAGAAAGCTGTTGCATCCTGTGTCATTGGCGAGTAGTAACAATGAGCCTTATGAGCCCTCTGATCCTTACTTTATGCCATAAGGACATCTATTATAGGCAGTTGCAGCCCTTTCCTGCCTCTAAGACACTGAAGAGAACGCTTCATAAACTTTTTGTTTTCAGGTAGTATTTAGTCTTATAAGGTTAGGACCAGAATTGCCACCAGATAGGCAAAAAAATACATCCCATTATGCAGGCTTCTCTTGTAGAAGATGAGAAGTTTTCTTGCACTGTCAACAAAAAGAACCAGTAGACACTTCTGTGCCAAAAATTGGCAGTGACTTGTTTAATGCTTTCAATTCAAAACTGAGATCAAATTTTCTCACCTCTAATTCAGAAAATGGATGGCACCAAGGTGGTTACCTCAGTAGCAAATTTTGTCCTATCTTTCCCTCCTCCTTTACACTAGAGAAGATGTTCTATAATAAACAAAATGTTCAACTTCTATAAAACCAGCTCTGGAAATTACTCTGCTTATCCTCAAGAAACATCTTACACTGAGAGCAAAACATCTTAAAACATATCAAATAACCTGAATCCTGATGAACCACATAAGACAAGCTGAAAAACACCTTACTTACAAATGCATATCCTAACCCATGTCCTCCCACAAACACTTTACTCAGAGCAGTGGTCATGCTTCACTGCCTTTCCTCATTATACTTTGATTAGCCTACAAGGTAAACAAGTCACCAAAGATAACAGATGAATTTTTTCATTCTTTGCAGTAAATATAAATACCTCCGTTAAATAATCAAAAGAGCCAGAAACTGGATAAGCCTTAATGACAAACTTTGCCACTGAAGGCATATTGATGAAACCCTTCCAGATGAAATTCAGACGTGCCAGAAACAGGCTTTCACATTCCACAGTTCCAGGTGTTTCTGACCTAAAAAACGACAAACAAAACCCACTTTGTTTAGAATATGAGATATTATGCAAGATCATGTAAATTATAATCTTTCTTTGTAAAGGAAATTAGTTGTCATTATGAATTTTATTTTTCAGTTAAACATACTTGAGGGTCAATGAAAAGAGACAGGTAGACAACCACGTTTCTCACCTTCCAGAGGAGTAGGTATGTGTTACGTTAGGGGACTGCCAGACAAGCAGCACATTAGTTCACTACTGTATCTTTTGAGAATGGAGAAGTTATTTAGTCCAAGAGATACTAAATGCTACTGAAGAGGACACACAAACACATGAGGTGCTGCAGATCCAGTAACATCTTCCCCTGCCATAGAGAGGTGGAGAGAAGACCCTTGTGGGCCTGTGGGCCTTCACCCTGCTTTCCTGGCTCCTACACATTTCAACACAGCTCAACATGTTATCAAAATATTCTAGGCAGTTTTGAGCTAGCCACCCAGTACTGCCACACGTTTGCTGTTACAGTAACCTACGTTTCTTTCTGTCTACATTAGAAATTACTTATTTGAATCTCCAGCAAACTATTAAAAAAAAAAAAAGTCCACTGTCCTTGGTAAAGGATCACACTGTCCTGATAAAGGCAGAATTTCAGCATGAACTCTGGTCAATTCTAAATAACTGTGAGTCAATGTTTTTCTAGAAATCTCTCCATCAAACAAAAAAAAAACCAGTCTTATAAACTGCAATTCCCTCTTTAGTGGGTAGCAGAGTGTGGGAGAAAATGAAGAGAGAGTTGACAGCAAATATGGCAACAAAACATCAAGCAAGCTGCTATTAGCTGTCATTTCTAGAAAAGTGGTGCTTTGAGATTTTAAACTACCCTGATTTACCAGTGTAAATGCTCTGTTTAGAGAAATCTCAAATTCTGCAGCTTTATATATACACATGCTCATTCAGCTGCAGCACTGTACATAATACTTTCCTTAATAGCAAAATACAATATGAAATCTATTTTCTGATATTTTTAATGTGAACTCGTGCCTTTTTAGGCCTTGTTGCACCAGAAAATGTAAGGCTGTTTACTTTTCTCCAAAAAGAAAATGTGGTAATTAGAAATTCTGGAATCACAACAATATATGTAGTATTATTTATACAAATGCACAGCATCACTTACTTCAGCAGAAAACCCCATTCCTAAGAAGCTGTATAACTTCAAGTACACTAATGGATTAATGAAATGGCATTTGAAAAATTAGCTTTAGTCATAATAGCTTAACAAGATGAATAATGTCTTTCATTTTTAAATACTTTTTCTACAATTTATATTACTTTGGGAGAGGTGTCAATGATGATTTTGATGAGTCTTGCTTATCATCTTCCAGTAATTCTGAAGCTAAAATACTTGACGTTGACGAAAGGGCATCTGCAATGCTCTCTGCTTCGTTGTCCGACTGCTTCCGTGCAACTCCAACAGACACTTTCACTTTTTTTGCAGAAAGATCATCAGTAGGTGGTGCCATTCGGCCTGCAGAGAATGAATTGCAATGCTTTTCATTTTTTATTAAAGATACAAAAGTAGACTTCCTCTGAAGGAAGATGCACCAAAAATACTATATATTGCCACTGAAGTATCATTTCTTTATCCTAACTTACATTTTATAAACATTTATACAAGTTTATACACTATGTATTTATATATTATTATCCGTAAATATTGCCACTGTAATGGGATAAGATAAAGAAATGAGGAGTCAGCAACAGCATGTATACGCAATTAAAGAGATTTCTGTCCCTGCAGGCACCCCCCCCTTTTTTTTTTTAAGTAGAAGGCAACTTTATGCCAATAGTGTATCATGTCAATACTGTCTCTTCGGTAAATTACAAAGTAAAAGAGTGCTTCCACATCTCTGTCAGCAAACTAAAAAAAACACCCCACATTTATTTACATTCTTGAGGTATATTGAGATTTATGACTGAAAAGCATTATACAAGCATGATGCATTTGTTTTGATGTGCTGTGCAAAATTACCTATGCAGATTTTGCAGTTAAGATCGAAGAGATGATTTTTATGTTGACTTGTAGTGTCTGGAGATGCAGATTCATTTGCTTCTTTATCTTTTTCAGCTTCCTCTGACTTCTCAAAAACCTTCATATTAGGTTCCTAAGAAAAGTCAAGCACTTCTCAGTTATCTTTTTTTCCTTTGTTAATAGTCCTAATAATGCTACTCATATTGCTTAAATATTTGACGGTATTTTCTTCCCATCGGACATAAACCTGTCCCTTTAGCTGTACAGCCTAAAAGGCTACCACAAAAATCTACTAATGCATTTAAAGAATGAGCTGGTACTCGTAAATAACTTTTAGGTAAGATTTAGAATACTTTCTACTATTGCTAAAATCATACAGTCATGGACTTAACTTGGAGGGGGGGGCAGGAATAATAAATAAAAATAAAAATAAAGAAAAATAAAATAACTAAAATAAAATAAAATAAAATAATGCCCCAAACCCACAAGGCCCAGAAGTGAAAGTCAGTAAGGTTAAAAGAAAAAATAAACTCAAACCAGACCTAACACATAATTACATATGTGAGCAACAAGATCATATTCAAACCACTTTACACGGCGAGCACTGCGTTGCTCTTTTTTCTTTCCTACCTGAATTTCCATAACTTCCTCTTGCTCTTTCATTGGTGTTTCACTTTCAATTTCTATTTCTCCTTTGTGAGTAATTTTGGTGATAGGTCTTCTTTCAACTTCTCTCTGTTCTTTCTCAATCATTTCAATTGTCTGTAAAAACAGGAAGTTATGTATATTTACTTACATATGATAAAACTTGGAAATTCACAAATATAACAACAGAAAATTGAACTGCAATTAAGGAAACCCTCTGAGAAAAAAAGGAAAGATTCTTATTTTGCAAGTGTCAAGCAGCAGGACTAACTTCACCAACAGTGCAGCAAGTAATTTTCAGGCCTGTGTTTAAACAAGTTACAAAGCTGACTTTCAACACTGAAGTTAAAGATGGGTAGTTCTGGTGGCCAAGAGCTATAATAAAAAATGCATCAACTCTTTTCCTATAGTAATAGGGACAATGTAGGACATAAATACATATATTTTTCCAAAGTTTGTCTTTTGAGTACATAGAACTAATGCTCTACTTCAATAAAAACATTTAAATGTATTCTTAAAGTAACGGGTATGCTAATTCTCACCAGCACTGCTGCTTTTCTCTGTTGCAAAAAATAAAACATAAATCATTAATTCTAAATTGCTTCTTAAAGCACATTTCTACTTCTTAAACCAATACAGTTTGTGTTGGCTGTCCTCAATATTGCAAGTTAGGTTTCATAAGGAAACAAGGATTCTATGATTGCATTACCTGTCTGCCAAATACCTACAAGTTACTTTTGAACACACTGGGGAAATTTCAAAAATATTAGTAAGCAGTAGTTTCAAAGTTTTGCTTGAATAGGAAAATTAAAGGTACAGACAAATTATAAATTTATTTTACATGTTGTATTCCATTTCAACTTCTAGAAATTTTTAAGTATTTCTCTGAAATATTTAGGACCCTTCAGTAATTTTTAAGCAGTAGGTCCTTTTGTTTTGAAGTTGTAGCAGTGGAATACTGTTTTGTATGGTCTGTTTTCAGTATTTTATTGATGTTTATAAAATAAACGGAATGAAGACGTACTAGAAAAGATGGGCTTTCAATAGCTACAGAATAAACATACTTTTCATGTCTTTCTAAGCTCTCAAAACAACTTTAAGATAACTGAATAATTCAACAGCTATTTTTGCATAGGAAATAGTAAAAAGTTGTGTGACTCATAAACAGGTCTAGTTGCAATATGCAAAAAAAAAAAACCCAAAACCCAGGAATAATAGATGATGCGATGCTAATTGCAGTGTCTGAAACAGCATCCCACTGTACTGAATCAGTTATCACTGAACATTCCTTTCTTTCGTTGTGAACACATAGAATTCAAGAGGATGAACTTTCATTTATTCTATCTTAAGTACCTACTCATTGATTTTTTTATCAGAAATCATTTGATATAACCCACAATTCCTAATACCATAAAACCCAAACACAAAATGCATCAGTTCACACTACCCACATTTTGCACCTTTCAGTTCTATGAAGTGGCATATAAATACCAAAGATTCTGTCAACACAAATTCAGATTTTGTAACTAACTGCAGTTAACTATCATCAGACTAACTGCCTAATAAACAGGGTAACAGCCAAGAAAAAGGTATCTTCTGTAAAATTAACACAGCTCCTTATATTCCTGCTTCCCCTTTGAAACTGTCAACACCGCAATAAAGACAGCATGACTCTCTGTTTTGAGAAAAGTAATGCTCAAACTAACCTAATACACTTTGTACTTCTTTTTTTATCTCCCCCTTTAGAGTGTTTTTCAGACTGGCAGATCAGGTTTTCAGCTTCAGGTTTACTTCTTGGTGGGTGAATTGTCATGCTCCATCAGTATGTAAGTTATAAACACCACAAGTTCAGTTTGTTTTGCCTAAAGGGTTATCTCCCCCTTTTTAAGAAACTGGTGGGTATAAAGCGCCAGCTAGAGCTTTAAAATCTTGTTGGATGTAAGAACAAAGACGCCTTCACTCTCCAGACAGAAGGAAGAGTGAGCAGCAACAAAGCTGCATGGAAAACACATGGTTTCCCCCTTTTAGGAATTTACTGCACTTCTCTCACTTCTGTCCTAACAAGCCCTTCATGGTTTTAATACTAAATAAATTCTAGAGATCCTCCTGATTAGTCAGAGTTGCTTTGTGAAATGCACATTCTGTTCTTTCTACACACATTTAACCTGAAAACAGAAGTTAAATACGCTTAGGCAGTCAACTAAACAACATAAGTTGGCAAATCTCACATGTCTGTTTTCTCTCCGTCTCCAAGCAGCCAGTTCTTTGGAAGCCAGTTCTTCTGGGCTCATTTTTATTAGATGGTCTGGTGTAACCTCCCCTTTCAGTACTTTCTTAAATAATATCTGGAAAAAGTAGAAAAGTAGAAGAGTTAACCAACAGGAAATAAAGCAGAAAAGGAACATGCAACATATTCTGTAAAGCTATATGGATTATGTGATTTTGCAATTATCTCCCACTGTAGTAAGCAGTACTAGATTTTATAAGATACAAGGTTAATTCCAGAGCTCCATTTATTCTGCATATCAGAATGTATCTACGTAAACTTTTAATGATCAGATGTATAATTAGCTGCCATTCAAATGAAGAAAGTGAGTTTATGCCCATTGCAGTAGTAACTCGGGAGGTTTTTTTGGTAAAGGTGCAAATGCCCTGTATTACACAGCAGAAAGAAACTAATATTAACAAGGATGTCTATGCTTCCTGACTGACTGAACTGAATTCCTAAAGTAAAAAAAAAAAATAATCCCCCATAGCTTAGCACTATGAGCAAAGAGAAGCCAGTGACGGAATTTAGCCAGCTCATATAATTGAGAGTTGGCTAATGACAACAGTAGTATACTACAGACAAAGCAACTTGATCAGAATAACCGACAAAAGGACAAAAGATAGAAGTTGAGGAGGTATGATGTTGAATAATGGGCTCACAGAAAGCAGAAAAGAGAGTAACGACCAATCTTGAGAAATCTGGGCATGAAAAAGCACAATGAGACAAGCTACTGGACAGGAACAAAAACAGGGGCAGTAAGCAGGAAGGAGTTATGGGGTGAGACAGCGACACCCAGACAACACATCAGTGGTAAAGACAAACACTTAACCTAGGCAACTCGTAACCAGTACACTTTGAAACACTGGGAGCAAGGAGTTGAAGAATTAATGATGGGGAACAAGAAAAAAAAGAACATGGAGAACACTGAGTACACAAGAGGACAAACAACATCAAAGAGATGATGAAACATACAGGAAAAATAACAAACACAATAAATTGTGAAAGGATTAAAATGTATCTAGATAGAAGACTGTTTCTTTAATCTAAAGCAAATAAAGGATTTCTGCAAAGCTCAATAAACAAATAATACATACATTATTTTTAGGATCTTTTAGATTGAACATTAAACTTCGGTATTTGTTCTTGTACTTTGAGTCAGTGTCCCGAAAAAAAGAAAACAACTCTCTCTCAATCCTTGTGGCAACTTTTCCTGCTCTCTCCTCAGGAATCTTTAAACTGGAATCTGTCAACCTGCAATAGAACCCAAAGGCAAAAATAAGCAAATGCTTCCAAATAATTAATATTTTTTTCTCTGACTTCAGAAAGAAAATAATTAGAAATGTAAATGAATAATTTCATTTAATAATGTATCTTTACCTTTTCATCAGAATTTCCTTAAGAGACTGCTTGACACTTTGTCTTATCTGATCAGCAGAAGGTTTAGAAGCTGGCACAACCGGCACGTGTGTTGCACTAATATTTCCCTTTTCATTTTTCTTTTTCTTAATTTCTTGTTTCTCATGAATACCTATGAAAACACAGAGTTAAAAACTGTAAGCTACTCAAGCCACTGCTAGAAATTTTTACCATTTGTAGATGTCATTTTTATTTTTAAACTGCTAAGAATTGACCTTCATGGGTAAGGAATGGACTCACAAAGTGGTGGTTGTTTTCTGGTGGTAGTGGTGTTTTTTGTCTTGGTTCTGTTTCCTATTTGGTTTGATTTTGCATTACACAGATTAATCCAGAAAAAACTTCCTTCATAGAAACAAATGGGTCTTAAAGGACTTTCTTTTACACTAACCTAAGATGACCAGTACTTATTAGCTTGATTTTAAGTAGGATTTTTGACCTTAAATTTTTGTAAAAGCTTAAATTAATTTTTCAACAACTACAGTGAGAAATATTGTACTGGGAAGTACTTATTACAAGCATATTAAACTTTACTTTAAAACAGCATTTTTTGTTAAACTTGGCATTTCTGTATCTGTTAGTCATCAAAATTGTTTCAACTGTAACAATCTCAGCTTCTGATTCAGGTAACAGACCCTCTTAAACAAGGCCATTATAAGGTTTATGCCAGAAATAATACAAAGAATGGAAATTTCTAATCAAATTAAAATCATTAAAGCAAAAAAACAAAATTCCTTCAAACTTTAATTTCAGTGTCAACTGAAAGCTCATTTGTCTCAGCACATGAACATGCCACTAATTTAGAGCAGTAACCTTCTATTTATTAAAACAATGGGAAATAAACAATATTAATTTATACACTTTCTAGTCTGAAAAAGAAAGAAATTGAAGACCGATGAAGAAATAACTTAAGTGTCTGATAGCAAAAAAAGTATTTCATTACTACTTTCACCTATTGACTGCATCTTAAAACACATTAATACCAGAAACAAACTAACTGCAGTTAGAGGAAGACAGATTTTCTTTCCCATTGGACAGACTGTGTGGTTGGATCACCAGCTCCCTCAATAATGCAACTATCATCCATATCAAAATGACTGATTTCCCCTTCCTCACCAGCAAGGTGGTACAGACCCCAGACAGCTGTTGGACACTCTGCGCTGTCATCTGAAGTGTCCATATGCCAGGATTGTTCAGTAAAGCAGCTCTAATAATGCTTTTATTTGCTCATCTCCTCCTCATAAGGAGGATGATAAAATGGACTAAAAATTTTCAAAAAATGTAGCCTGAGGGCATCATCCACATGCCAGCAACATTTTGGCAAAGTTTGGACCACCTGAAAGCACAGTCCCGTAACAAGGAAACTATGGGCAAGATTAGCAATAACCAAAGCCACTATAAGCATAATTCAAAGCAGTTAAGAGATTAAGACAAATACGCTGCTTAATAATTTTATGCTAATTGTCCTAAATGAGACTGCCACACCTCCCATCTGTTAAAAATAATTTTTAAGATTAACTTCTATTTTGAAATGGTCATTATAAAAGTCTTTTTGTCATCTCCTAGTTCAATTAATATATTTTAGAACAATTCAATTATTTCATGGATAACAAAGACTCATTTCACTCCATGTAATTTGCAGCTAAAAGGGATGTCAATTATTTTGTGACTCTGAATTTTGAAGTTGAAAAACAAAGTAGTTGAAGTGTAAAAGATACCATTCAGTATAAAATATTTATATTTAAATTTAGACTTAACCCTGACATTTTCCATTGTTTTCTTCCACCAAAAAGTTTCTAGAACATATCAGCATTGGCAAAGGACCAGAAGAGCTGCTGGTTTTTTTGGTTTGGTTTTTGTTGTGTGAGTTTTTTGTTTTTTGTTGTTGGTTTGTTTGTTTGTTTGTTTTGTTTGGGAGGTGGAGGGGTTTTTTTGTTTTGTTGTTTTTTCTTTTTTTCAAGACAAGAATTCAAAGCTTGAGTTTAGGAGATAAAGACGCAGATCTCACACAAAATCTCACTACCATTGTTTCAGAGATTTCAGTCTCAAATGACAACAATTTCGTATTACGACAATTTTGGTAGAAACATGCTTCCTGGAAGTGAGCTGGGGAGGGGACAGAGGTTGCTGGGAGGGGAAATACGTCCCTTCAACCTCTCAAATAAAACTTAGATGAAAATCTGATCGCTCAGTGTGCAATAGAATGTTTCCCTTTGAAATGAGTTAATATAATTTGTCAATTCGTGCTAAAGACATCATTAAGACTAAGTATAATTTATATTTAAAACACTTTTATGTACATTAAGTATTTCATTGTATTTGATGGAAGAGTATTTCAAAGTTTTCTGCAATGTGAAATGAAGCTTAAACACAGAGATATCTTAGTGTACTTTTTCTCCCATTCTTGATTATGTGAGCATCCTCTACTATCAAAACAGGAGACATTCACACATCTACACAGGAAACATTCACCTGCTAAATAAAACTTAAAATGAGAAATAAAGATCATCAATATCATGTGAACAAACAGCTCTTCAGATCACTATCACTTGCACTAAAAAATGTGGTTTGAAAAACTGATTCTATAAAGAAAGTCATCATCCTGCACTGTACATACATGTGAATTACAGCGTATAGTACTTCACGAAACCTCACTACCTGATTTCATGGACCTTTCAACCACACCAAGGGATTCTTTACTTGTTTTTTCATTTTTATCTTCAGTGGACCGCCGAGGAATTACAGCAGTTTGTGATCCTTTTCGAGCAGGAACATGTTGCCCTTTTTTAGTATCCAAGTCTCTGGACTCGGACAAGTTCTTCCCATCACCAGATTCCTGAAATAAACATTTATAGATTACCACGCTACTGAATGACACAATGCACTACTGCATACTTACCACACTTTTTTTTTCCCCAGATTTTTCCTTTTTAAGTACATTGTATAATTATTGCCTCAATCGATGCACCATCGTATTATATTTTCTAAAATGTTAACGAACAATATCCCAAATTACTGCCAAATATTGCTTAACAATCTCTTTGAAATATTAGCTGAAGACACATCATGGGCTGTTTGCAGCTAAGCTCGATGTTGAAAACCACTATGTTTTCTGCTATTTTAAAAGGTCAGGGATACCAACGAACATCCCTTAACCAGTTTTAGCTACATATCTGCAGGAAGCCACTTAGGATTAGAAAGCGCGTGTAAACCAAAATTAAACAGACTAGATTCCATGTCAGAATTAAAATACTAATATGCAGAAATAAGACAAAAAGGATTACTGATGATTAAGTTATGATGAACATGATGCTATATACTAAAAGATTTTAAAGAATTTTAATAAAGACATCTCACCACTTTTGCAAATTATCCTTTGGTTAGTAAAATGAGACACAAAGCAAGCAGAAAGGCCCTAATTAAAGCATTAGGCATTTTCTTCTACATATACTCTTAAGTTAAAATAATCAAAACTAAAATACTGTTTTCATATTGTTCTACACATAAAAAGATCTGCAGTTTCTATCATTCAGCAAATCGAGAGATATCCTGTAAAAGTGTTTAGAAAGAAAAATGCACAAAGTTCTACACACACCTATACATATAGGCATATATACACATGCATATGATGCACACATAACCCTGCTAAATATAAGAGGAGTTTAGTAATATAGTCTTGAAAAGAGTAAAGCCAGTTAGAAAATGAAGTCACTCCGATAATAATAATGAAGTTCTAAATTAGATGCACAAAAATGTTTGAAACGTGGTATTTTAAATGGCAGGACGTTAAGAGGAAGCTCCTTCTACCTCAAATAATCAACAGAATTCTAAGTACTAAGACTTACCCGCCTGAAGATCTTGACTTTGTGTTTCCCAGTGTCCTCTGTTTGCTTTGTTTTTTCACTTGTTACATTTAGATTACAGGCAGGTGTTTGCTTCGACATCCCTGGTTTTTCACACTCAACTGCTTTTTCTTCTCTATGGATTTCAAGTTTCACTTGAGTATCCGGTACAGTTTGATCAAAACACTCCATTTTTTTGTCTTCTTCAGCACAGCATTTCACACACACATATTCTTTATCCTCTTCACCCATCTGCTGTGCTTGAGAAAGACTCAGTCCAACACAATCACCATGAAACCAATCATCACATCTGCCACAGCCCACCATAAATCTGAAAACGAAAAAGCCGTAAGTCAGTGTATAGACTATGAAAGAAGATACAGCAACTTAAGCAGAACATACCATACTTGTTTTGATTTGTGCATCTCAACAATTCCTCCTTACCTGCTAAGTGATTTTCTTTGTAGCTTTACATCCATCTCCAGCCTTACGACATGGTATGATCTTCTTAATAAAGAGTTTTTTTGACTTTTTTTTTTTTTACTTTGTAATAGTCCAAGAGAATATCATAACCTCATTATATTTTTTGTAACCTACCAAGAGGATTTTTTCAGACTGTTTATTAAAAAAAAAAATCAAAAAAACAAAAAAGAAAATATCCACAACACTTTAAACCAGTAAACTTTTTTGTAAAGATCTGGAAGACTTGGAAAGAAAGTTTTCTTGAAAGAGCACATTATCCTTGCCTTCCTTCAAATATGATCATCATCCTTAGAGGAGAAATGTATTGACTACAATCTTGCATAGCAGTCAGAAATGTCCGAGAGTTTTGACAAATACGATTAGCACAGAAACATCAAGATATGAGTTGGGATTTCACATCATATTCCTTAGACCAGTACTACTGAATTAATTCCAGAAGGCTGACTCTTTACTAGTGACTATGAGAACAGCAGTTGGCTTCCAACTACATCTGGCTAGCTTGCAATGTCTGACTGGCTAGTTTTAAATAAGGTACATGCCACTTTTGTGTTGCTCAGCTATTTTATTCAAATTTGGAGTTATTTAAAGACTGTTTCAAACACTGAGTATCATTTAAAGGACACTTTTCACAGTCACTTAAAGTGTTTCATTATTTTGGAACTTAATGTAACTCTAAGTACAGATTGTATTTTGAAAGTGTAAAAATCACTTGGTCATAAATAAAACCACCATTTCTGACTATTTTGCAGATGTATTTTGAAAACTTCATTAGGTATGACTAGTACCTAACTGCACTGAAACACACAATTTCCAGTGGAACTATTGTGGAAGGATGTGAAATTTCAAAGTTAGACAGGTTAAACATATATAATATGTATTCCGGAGACTTAATTGGTAGTAGTTATTTTTTTTTAAATCCTTTCTTATAATAATGAATCATTACTAAAGAGCCTTTGAATGATGCAGCAAGATCTCTTGCATTATCTACTTACATTCCCTTTCCCCTTTCATAACTTTTTTTGCTTTAAATAAAATATATTAAATATATGCACTATGATATATATTGTCTGGATGAAGAAAATCCAGAAAGACTGCAAATGTATTATGAAAAATGTGAGTGCTTTATTAATACTGAAAAATTTACCTAATTTTTATTTTAAATTCCATAGAACACAGACCCAATTTAAAAAGTAATTAAGTGAAATGTTGTTTCAGCAGTATATTCAACAAGCTAAATACACTGACCTGCAAGCCCTGTTAATATTCTATAGATTTATTTTGTAATATGATTCTAAGGAAAATTATTCTTAATGTATGTATGGTCCTATTAAGGCCAGGATCTGCTATCTGCTGACTTACCTACTTTGCAAAACCATATAGAAATTATAGAACATGCTTAGAAGTCTCATTCACCAGAACGGTGGAGAAACAGTCCAGATGGTTTGATGCAGATACTATATTCCAGAAACTATAGGTATCTCAAGAGATTAAATATCTATTTAACAGCAATACTTGAAACACAAGAGAAGAAGAAAATATTGTGGCTTTATGTTCTGTCCTTCCTTATCCAAAATAAATCAGTATTAAATTTTGCTGCAGTAAATGGCCACTTTGATGTAAAATGAGTGTGAGAAGGTTTAAAGCTCTAGCAGCATGAGAAAAAGCTCATTTCCATCTTCACTAGCCTATAATGCTATTTGTGAGATTTGAAGAAGAGTTTATATACTTTGTGAAGAAAACTATTTTCTCTTTTTTAATTTTCTTTTTTTCTGAGCTGCAAGTACATTTTTGGTAGTAGTCACGACCAGCAAACAGTATCTGCCCATCTACTTAGCAGCTTCTATTGGGAAGCCAGAGGTTCCTTCATGTTTTGTCAGTACCTCAATCTTTTCAGACCCGTGTTCCAGCAAAGTGAAGAAACACAAAAGGTAACAACTGCTTCTGATGGCCTTGCCAGAGTAGTATCATAACATTCATAAACACAAAAGGAAAACAAGAGAGAAGCAATGGGACTTTAACACAAAGATGATTGCTCCTGAGAATCTAGAGCCAAACGCACAATGGCAGGAAATACAGCATGAGTGCCAATTCCACAACTGCGAGGATACACAAGAGGATGCTTTACATAGGATACAATCTCACACCACGGAAATAAAATATTAGTAAAGTTTTGGGAATACCAAAACTGGTCACAAAAATTCCAAATATATGATTTTCTACAGAGCTGAAATAAGATGAAAGCATACAGTCAAGTGCAAAGCATACAGTCAGGTGCTCCTTGCTTAAATGGTATTTTAGAGTGCTAATGAATGAATGCCTTTTGGTTAAAAATAGAAGGAAACCAAGAACACATTGTCTTGAAGCCACAACTACTACTTGAATTTTTATTAAAAATATATGTATTTCTTTCCCTGTTTGGAAATTCAGGCATTGGAAACTAATTTGTTATATGAGCAAGGTAGACTGCAATCTTAAGCAACCAAAACAAAATTTTGATTATTTAGAAAACAGATTAAATTTGCAAAAAAAAGCAGAGATGAACTCCAGAGACTAACATATATAAGTTGCTGCACATCTTCAACTTTAAAGTGACAGCATATGGAATTTTTTCAGCTTAGCTGACACATATTAAGTGGGAAATAGGAATAGTGTATGATGAGTAAAGCACCAGATAGGCATCCAGTCTTATATCTTTATTTTCAGGTCTATTTACACACCAAAAAAAAAAAAAAAAAAAAAAGTTAAAAAACCTACAGTGAATTCAGCTCAGAAACAGACCATTCTTCCCCAGGAAGATATACCAAGATGGACAGATGTCATTCAAGCCATCTTGAACTACTTGAACTACTGAAGGTAGAACATCAATTTGGCTTCATTCCAGTCTTCACAATAAAGTTTCAATTACACTATATTTAAATACAGACAACAAAACTTCAGAATTCAGGATTCAGAAACTGAGACTACAAAGAAAATCTGGAAATGTCCATGAAACCTGTACTATAAAAGAGAATGTTGTGTTTAAGATTGTCTTGCTTAAACCTAATCATACCAAATGGCAATAAAAACACTGGTGCTGCCTGTCTAAAAAAAGAGTCACTATATCTAGTGACAGTAGGCAAATGCAGGACTGTGACTACTGAGACCGGGGACAACATACTGATTTTGGTACCAGTAATGCAAACAATCATTTTTACCATAAGGCCACTTTAACATCTTTATCTGTTTCACTCAACTGCCCACAAAACATGATTATGATTTGTAACAGCAATTATAATGGGGTAACAGGCAATGCTCAAAGACTACAAAGAGGAGTCAAGAGAAAATGAAGCCTGGCTTGAAGGATTAAGGATGTCCTCTTGCACAGCTGTCAGAGTTTCGATTGAAGAGGTTCTGGTATCTTGGACTATTAAAACACCAAAGTTTCTGACTGCAGATTGCTTCAGGTTTGAAGTGCAGGTGTTTTACCCATGTTGTAAGGCTGGATTGGAAGATGTAAAGCTGAAAGAGAAAGAAAAATGTGTTTTAAAATATTAAATCATGCCACATTCAAGAATAGAATCGCTTTCACTGGGAATCAATCTAAAAACAAAATTTTAAGAAAAAATCTAAACAGCTGACAGGTGACAGCTGACAGTTCACTGAGAACTTCGCATTGAGTAGGTTATTGTTTCATTCCTTTTAAAGAATCCTCTTGGTTGTGCACACATCAGCATGAAAAGACATACCTTAAAATCAGAAAGTAATTGATAATACATAAAAAGAGATGGGCAATAATTAATGCAAATCTTCCACAATCTCTCTTTGAATTGGGAGATCTTCTTTGGTGTGTTATTTGTAGTAAATTACATTCATCTGTTAGATGAAAAAACTCAGGCTTGAGTGATTTATTTTCAAAATATACATGCCATGTTTTAAAATTAATTTACATGCAATCAATTTATGTAATAAAACCAAGTTTCCAGAGAAACCCACTAGTGTGAAATGGTATTTTACAAGTAAAGTGAGTAGAAACTATCTCATTCATTAAAAAATTGTTTGTTGTAAAGCTATTCTTATGAGTAAAAAAGAAGACAAAAAATTAGGAGCTGTCAGAACAGTTCAATCCAGGTCAGTAATTGGCATTTTAAGATTAATTAACAATGAGAAAATCAGAAATAATTGGCTCTCTTTAGTCTTTTGCATTTGTGGTACATAGCATAGGGAAAACAGAGCAACAAGGCTCAAATCTTAACAACAACAACAACAAAAAAAGCGAAACAAACTATTCAAAATAACACCCAAACCCCAAATTCACCTAAGAGGAGTAATATCACCATTCATGCACTTTTTAAGGGCTTACCTATTTAAAGCATGTCCTACATCTGTATTTTTCCCCCTTAATTCTACTATTCAACAACCTACTATAAATTCTGTTTTAAATTTGTATTAACATTACAGCTGTCTCAGCTGCATTAATGCTATAGTCCAGCCAACGTTACAGCAGAGACACTGCACAGAAGCAACTGTTTTTCCTTCAGCTCTTAAAGATGTCACTAGTAGAGAAGCAGCTTTAGCAGAGCCTCCACATCAGTGAAGCAGTATGGGCTTAATTCAAAGCTCAGGTGAAATGAACGTTTATAAAAAAAAAATATATGCTCTACCTTGTCAGAGCAGATACAAATAGCAGTTTCTCTTGTTTGCTTTTTGTACAAGTCTAGCACAGGTGACATGGTTTTTCAGGTTTTGATCTTCTAGAAACAATAACCGACTATCTTCAAAGAAACACTATCAGCAGACCTGTTTTACACGGAATTCGCAGCATAGGAAAAATACACTGCAAACTTATTGCCTAAGTATTTAATTTCAATAACCCATCTTTTATATTATATAACTTCCTTTTTCCCTTAAAGACATAATTTTCTTTATTTTTCACATTACATGAACCTCTCCAAAAAGGAAGCAAGCAGGGAGATAAGCAACCCTATGCTCTTTGAACTAAAGGTGGATACATGAAGTGTGCCCAACAACAAAACAGGAAACTGAACTTCCCAAAACTTCAAAAAAATGGGTACAATATATCTCCTAACATTAACCACATACATATATATTAATTAAAAAATCATAATAACTAGAGGAAGCTTCATTAGCACTGCATTCTACCCATATGTTGCATCTTCAGGATTGTACATTCTATAAACTGCATATATACATAGATACTTTATAAAACTATGTATTTTAGAGAGCTAATGTTATCCCTTTGCCTGGTTCCCTAATTGTACTGGTATTAATACCAATCCTACCAGTATAGCAGCATAGTAATATAACCCATATAAAAACTACTAATAAAATGATACAGTTGTAAATATAAAATATACTGGAGTCCTTCCATGGTTTAATTATACATTACAATGCTATTTTGCTTATACTGTATCATGCAGTTTTTGTGGACATGCATGATCACTTTTAATGTTGTAAGGTTTTTCACAGTGGAAGAAAGCAGTAACAGAGGCAGAAAAATTAAAAGTATCAATGACATCTTGCACAATTTGAAATTTAACATACTATTCAATTAACATGTACTAGAACTAAGGCATAATTATTCTAATTACTGGTTCTTGTGAAGAATTTTGTTATAACGATTCATTTGCTGCATATGCATCTACTCTTAAAAAAATATGCACAAGTAATTTAAGAATGCAAATTATATGATCATCTGGTTCCAAAATAAGTTTACTGAGGTATTAGCACTAATTTCAAAAAACAAATGTCCTAATAACTTTTATTATAGGAGAAAAAAAACAGGTCTCAGATTTTTTTTTTTTAACTTCATCCATCAGCCAAATTAATCTTTTGTATTACAGTTGTGCAGAAACTTTTTTGTGACTATATATATGAAAAAGATCAGGAATACTGTATCTTTGCTAAATCAACTTCTGCACTTTCCAATTAATTGCCTTTTAAAAATATAGCAAAGTCTTCCTTCATATTAAATAAGAGTCAAAATGTGGGGGGAAAAAGACCCTAAGTAAAACTCTGGTCCTGCATCACTTCATTCTTCTGTGAGCTCTGAGAAGTGCGGTTTGTTTCTGACCACACAAACTGCACCATCAAATACCAAGCAACAACAAATAGAAAAAAAAAAAAAAAAACAATAAAAACACCCAACCTCCCACAGACTATTGAAAAACTTTACTAGAATTGTTGAATTCAAAAGAGGAAGTCACCAGCAACAAATTAAAGCTACAAGCTTTGCTTGTGACATAGTGCTTTCTAGAAAATTTGCTTAGAGAATATCTCAAATTTATGTACTATGAATTATTAATCAGAAATTGGTGGAACTTCTGCCATTAGAGTGCAGACAAGGGAGAAAATCTGCAAAATGTTAGTTAGGTGTTGTCTAACTGTACAAGCACAGATGAGTTCAGCCCTCCATACCACAGAGAACTTGAACATCTACAGTGAAAACTGGATAAATTCATATTATAAGCCCTTACACATCAGAAGGATGCATATGATGCATACAGGAAGAAATCTTAACATTAGCAGATTTCTCAGTGTCTGCAGTGCTACCATCATCTAGCTCTATGCCAATAAATTACATATTTTTTCCTTCAACTATTTCCAGGAAAAATAACTATTGCTTGAGACAAAGCTTAATATTTTCAACATCACTTGAACTCATTAAGAAGCTGAGGTAGTAATGTCAGTCTGGAACATTTTTCTATGTGATATGCATATCCATACACATACACGTTTCATCTATACATAGATGAATGAAAATTTATGTATAAGATTTACATTACTAACTGATGAGAATATAAACAGCAATATGGGGACACAAAAGCAAATTCAAACAGGTTGAAAGCAACACTATAATGAAAACCCACAGTAATTCGAACTTCACACTGGAAAAAAAAAAACAACTCTTTCAGATGTGCTGAAAACTACTAATTACATAATTATCTGACTCACTCAGAAACAGAGTTTCATTTTCATATGAAACAACAATTATCTTTTAGTTATATTGCAAAGGTAAATATCTGAATGGGAATCAACACAATACCTCAAGCAAACAGACTGAAACAATTAATCCTAAAGCCACACATAGACCACCCACTCTCTGAGTAATGAAGATATAAAATTCAAAACTATGTTGGTTCAAGCACAGAAACATCAAGGCAATTGGAAAACAGTGTGAAAACTCATGGTTCAAAGATCAGGCGCCAACAGAAAAAAAACAGGCATGCCTCTTAGAAAGTAAGACACATTATAACTTGTAAACCTTTTTGATTATACAAGTCACATGTTCGTAAAAAAGGATTCCTCCTTTCCCAGCCAAATTCATTTTATCTGCAGTGCAAGGTAATCGTACTTTGACTTTGCATGTTGCCAGCAAAGTACTGCATGGATTCCTTGAGATTTAAATTTACTTGTCAGATGCTTGTTCTGAAACAAATCAACATACAACTACCATCCTTCTTCTACTGTTCTTCCGGCAGGAACAGTAAGTTTACTCTAGGGTTGTGAAAGGCCTATGTAAGCATCCCCTTTGGGGATTGTGTACACAAACAAGGCTGATGAAACCATCCCCACACATTGTCTTCAATTTGAATCAATTTCCCAAACTTAATATTACATTAACAAGTTAGTGGCTTTGCATTTATTGTACGGAATACAAAAGGTTCAAGTGACTACTGTCTTGCAGCTTGAATTCTAAATGGTTTTCATTAACACAATGTACTGTGAAGCTGTTATGCACATTATTTCCCACCTTGGGGCTGCAAGGTCAGTTCAACTTCTTTTGCTACAAGCAGTTGTACCACAGCACTGATAAAAATTTCCAGAGTTTAAATATAAACATAAATACTGTTTCAGATCTTAGCTCTGTCTTTCACATTTGTTGAAATTCCTGTCATTTGTCAATATTTGTGTCTCACACTTTCTCCTTTTCTCCTATACAATGAAGAAAGGCCAAAAAAATAGCAAAAAAAAGAAGTAACCAGGCTGGCCAGCTAGGCTACTACAGAATGAAAAAAAAATTCCTTGAAAAGCAATTCACAAAGTGAGTGTAAAAAACTCTTATCACTATAGTCAATTTCGATAGTTTTGATGTTTTTCCAGGTGATAAAAGTGAAATTTATCATGTTATGATTTTTTTTTTTGAACCATGCTGAAAACATTTTCTTGTTCTTGTACCAGTAGTTACACAAAAATGTCAAGGCACTCTAGATACAAGTTTTGCTTCTTCTTGTATCTTAGTGACATTAAGTGAATCTGAAAGGTTTAAGAGTTCTTATTTGTAGAATAAAACTACAAAATAAAAGTAATTTGAACAAATTAAAATTTCACTTTTTAGAACAGTGATGATAAAAAGTGCAAGACTGACAGTCCTAAGTCTTCTATTATTAAGCACAGGGCTCAATACTACAAGCTTCCTCACTCCACTGCTATATGTCAGTCACATTTTATATACAAAAATTCTGTGTCTGTGTACTAAATATCTTTCTTCATTTAGCAAATCTGGTCTTTTCCTGTTGAAACTGCTGGTTCTGTCAGCAGTTTTGTAACACAGACATATCAAAAAACAAACAAACAAAACCTCAAATAAAACAATCCCAACAACTTAACAAAACTGACATTACAAAGTTGAGGATACCCATGATAATCATCTGTGGCAACTTATGGGCTCTCTCAATGCAACCTCAGCTGTTGATCCATATATTATACCATTCTTCTAGCAGCAATAAGGGCTGGCGATGCAAAATTGGTTTGTTGCATTTAATCCTATAGCAGTGCATATTATTTGTATCTACTGTAGCATTGCCTTGACTTTATAAACTACAATAAGCAGTTCTGGCCACTGCTGTTATCTTCCCAGTATTGGTTAGATTCATTTAGCATTCAAAATCAAGACTTTCTGAACTCCAACAAGATATTCAGAACAAAAAACCCACAGATGTTTAAAGTGTTAGCAAAAATACAAAGATAACATGAAGAGCTTAACTCTGAATTTTTAGCAAATATCAAGCAATTTACACCCCAAATATGCATATTTTGCTCCAAAATATCCACAGAAACGTTTTCACATCATGAAGCAGCCTTTCTGAATTTAAACAATTCACTGAAATACAGCCTACACAGGTACTTCTACCACTGTGGTAATACACGAGATGATGAAAACTAAGGAAATACAAACTGCATAAAATTAAACACTATTATAGAGGCATAAATTGAAAAGAGATGGATTAAAAAAAAATACACACACAAAAAACCCCACATAAAAACCAAACAAAACAAACAAAACCACAGAAACCACAAAACAAAACAAAAACCCAAAACAAACAAATGCAATATAAACAAACAAAACCAAAACAAAACCAAAACAAAAAAAACCCCACACAACAAGGATCTAAGTTTGAGTTCCCCTCCAATCGGGTAATGCCCACCTGGCAGGCAGAGCAAATCTAGCATTGATTCTTTTAATAGGAAACACTGTTGCAGTTGCTATAGCTGCAGTTAATTAACTTCATGCATGTTTTTCAAATGCAATGTAATAAGTCAATGAAAATCACAAGGGCTCTTCTTCAACGCAAACGACTGCTATAAAAGCCCCAGGCACCAGAGGTAATTGTTCGGTATTTCACTCTGATATACAGAGTTCTAAATCACACTCACTGAAAATTAATATTAAAAGTTTCTCTTATGTAAGCAAAGGACTAATCAGAAAGGTCTTTGAAATCAATTTAAAACAAACAAACAAAAAAAAGCCTGGTAGATAAAACCGCAACCATGCAAAGATAGTTAAATGTTAAATCCAGAAAATAAGTGGCAATAAAGGAATTCTTATTCTTGGATTGACAGTTCACTAGTGGAACCCAATGGTCTTTTTCAGTTCATATACAGTGCTTTTGTCACAGAGGGACATAATCAACTTCAGATGCCATTTCATTACTAGGTTTAGTTAAAGCCTATTTCATATATGCCTACATGGATGTTTTATAGGGTTTTTTTGAGACTGATGTTCTCCATTTCCCCACCGAGCTACTTCATTGCTCCTGTTAATGTGAAAGCCTCGCAGCAATGATTATACACACTGAAAAAAGCCTCTAAATTTCTTGGTATTAGAATTGCACTGCTACCAGAGAAAAGTCACATGCAAACAACTATTTGATTTTTTTTTGGGTTGATGGTGATTCTTCAACATGAGAGGTCTCTGGAAAGAAGGAAATTACAATCTGGAACAGAGACATCTTAGTCTTATTTCTTTCTAGAAAAAAAAAGTCAGGCTTAAAGTACATATTTTAACAACATAGCAGAATAACACATTCCTCACAAAATGTATTCATATAATAAAACATTTCTAGTAAATTTTTTTGGTCAAACTAGTTTTGAATGCTCTATTTAAAAGATGACTAAAAAGTGTATGAGTCCAAAGGAAACTAATTGACATTGTAACAGACAGGCTTCCATTATAAGGCTATGCCTTTTTGTTTTGGCACCAGCATCATGAAACACTTGGTAAGAGAGGAAAAAAAAATAAATCTTCTGAGCCCAGTAATAAATTCCTCAGACACAAAGTCACACACACCTGTTGCCATGTGGCTTTCTGCAAAAGCCACACTGCTTGCTGGGTACCCAAACATGTTTGCTTTCACTACCAGAGGTATGTTCCAAGCCTTCCCGTTTAACAGTTGAAATGTTATCTGGAATGAACAATGGAGGTTCATCAAGTGAAAGACTTTTGCTACTTCTTCTCTGGCGAGGTTGGAGATTCTTATCAATTCTTTTTGATTTGTTTTTTTCTTTATCATCCTCCTTCAGATGTTCTACAACAGGGACATTTTTTGTCTCTGCCTCTTCCTTTGTGGAGCTATTTGTTTTAAGCACAGTTGCAAGCTGATGTTTCTGACTCTGGCCTTGCTTCTGACCAAGATTTGAAACATGCCCTGATAATGAGTGCACAGAATGGTGGGCATCTTTAGAATAGCTTTGATGAGTAGGAGATTTCTCACTTGCTCTTTGAATCGATGACTTCTGTACTTGTCCAGAAGCCTGGAGTCGGGGTATTTTCTTCAGCATTGTATTGGTCTGCTTTTTTGCTGTCACCCCTGAAACACAGCTTTTGGCTTTCAAACCCAGATCAGGCTGTTTCTTCCTAATTTTAACTGGGTTATTTGGATGCTGAAGAATCTCTTGCTCGTCTGCATTCCGCTTCAGGCTTGTTGAAGATGGACTGTGAAGACCTGAAACACTAAGACCAGCCCTCGTTCTTGAACGTGTTATTTCTTGTTGCACTGTACCCGATTTTTGTCGAGTACCTGGAGTCAGATTTTGCTTATTCTGTATTATAGATTTACTGTGCCGAGGCCTAACATTCTTTTCACATTTTGATGAAATGCTGATTTGTTTATCATTATCCTGAAGTTTTGATGCCTCAAGGACTTCTACTTTAGTACTGCTGATCTGCTGCTGTACATTTGAGCTTGTTTGGTCAATAACGGTGTTTTCTAGAATGCTATTTCCTGGGTCAGCAGAAGTCAACTCATCGCTTTTCAAGTCTTTATTATGAAACTCTGTACTATTCAGTAGTTTCTCAGTTGAATTTACAGTTTTCTCCACTCCCTTGTCATCACCTACAGGTTCTGTTACACTTTCCTGTACTGACAATGTATTTTCATTAGCAACACCCACATTGTGGGAACTTGAACTACAACCAATCTCCTCTTCTACAGAGCTGGACAAATTTGAAAAGGTCTCACAAATTTCACTTGGATTCACACAAACACTAGATGGATCATTAGCTTTTCCAGTTACCCCACTTTGATGATGCTCTTCTGTTTCCTTCTCTGGTTCTTCTGTTTTACTTCCAGTCTTTTCTTCTGAAGAAGTTTCTGAGTCCATTGAATCAATCACATCATTTGCTTCATTTTCACCTGCAGTAATTTCAGTATCTGCAGACACTGAACAAACTGACTCAACATTCCTAGATTCAGTCTTTGTTGCAATCTCTGTTACTTCCTTTGTTTCTCCAGGAGAAGAACAGGCTACTGCTAAATTAGCAGAACTTGACTCTTGGGATGTTTTCTCAACCTCTGCCTGCTCAAGGGTTTCAGACTTTATTTCATTCACCTCTTCGGGACCAGGAAGACATTTAGCATTACTTGGGGATGCTGTTACTGCTGCTGTTCCTTCTGTCTGTCCCAATAGTCTTGTACTACGCCTAACTTCCTTAGGCTGCTCTATTTTCAAGGGTGCAGCAACATCTGTCTCTTTAGCTGGACTTCTCTCTTGTTTCTGTCCAGTCTTTAGAGCAGATCCACTTTTTACAGATGATTTCTTGTTACTAACAAGAGGTGCAACATTCGAACGTTTGGCTAGTGTGCTCTGTCGCAAACTCCGTACTGGCTCTAGGAAGGGAAAAAGAAAAAGTCTTAGCTATACTGCATCCTTCATTTTGCAAACACAAGACTTACCTACAATAGAACTGATTTAGACTGATTCAGCTTACTGGACACAAGAAGAACTTCAAACTTAGTTGTTTACTTAATTAAAAAAAAACCAAACACATCTCAGCTGTCTGTGTTTAAAAGCTATCAATTACTTGCATTTCAATTTTATGCTGCCACAGTTTGGATGTTATTATTCCAATGGCTATGAAAGTTCTGAATAGTATGTATAAAAGAGAAGTGTTGACTAAAAGACAAAACCCACTCGACATTTCTACCACTCAACTTTTTCTACCTCAAGTAAAAATTGAACAAGTTATAATGCAATTAGAAATATATATGTGAAGTTTACAAAGCTTTTGAAGAACACAGTATATGAACCTGAGACACAGTCACATTCTCACTTGATAACATCTCTTACATTTTCTAAACAAGAAACCCATTCCAGGGCCTTTTCAAAAGGCATACTCACCAGGTTTGTACCACAGGCTCTTACTTAAATTCTGATTTCCCTAAGTAATTTTATCTTTTTTAACTCAGCCTACTCCATAAGGGGAAAAAGCAGAGCTGTCAATAACTCCACCAGTTCAACAAGTTAGAAAAACCTTAATTACAATCAATTAGCTACCACATAGAATTTATATATTTGATTAAAATACTTATTAAGTGTATTAAGATATTTTGATGAAAGACTTTATGACTGCAATTACTATAACATAATTTAAAACAAAAGGAAAATGCACAAATAGAAATAAACAGAATTAAAATTTTAATTGGAAATAAAGAGCCATGCTAACTTAATATTCCAATGCATTTTGCAGATACATGCTTTTGTCAGTGGAGAACCACAGTGGTAATTCAATACAAGTAAAAGGATTAAAAATCTCAAAAATGAGTTTAAGGAACACAGGGCATAAGGAAGGTATAAAGTATTTTCAAAGAAGAATTAAAACTGAGTAGTACCCTATGGATGCCAACTGCTAGGTCCAGTTTATAAAAAAGGAAGTGTCTATACTTGAATTCACACAGACAAATAGCAAAGCTATACATGTTGGAGTGACAGGATTATAAAAATTTACTTGATTTCAAATGTGCAAAAACATCATCTATTCAATGGTCACCTTGTGCCATTAAACGTGGTGATTTTCTTGGTGATGTGACTGATGTTTCTTCACAACGGCTTCTCAAATTCCTGTTAGGTAAAACAAGCTCATCTTCATCAATGGCATCGTTACCACTCTCTTTAACTCCTTCTTCATCCATAATATCATCAAGACCAATAACTGAAAAAAAATAAACAAGAAAGAACCTAAAACTTAAAATTATCAAAAAATGTTGTAGCTGCAGTGCTGAGCAAGACAAGGGAAGAGACAGGGGAAAAAAAATTGCCATCTAAAAACAAAAAAAAAAAAAGGAGGGGGAAAGGGAAGAAAAGCAAGACAGAAAATTCCCATGTGCGGCAGTTTCAGTGTAGAAGCATCTATCACCCAAAGATTAAAATTTCTGTAGGTAGTCCTAATAGCTTTTTGGTGGACTCACATTTTTTTGGTTTGTTTGCTACAGGAAGGTCCCCAGTCTTAAAAGATCAGCTGTCCCTCACTGTCCCTTCCCACCTAAGAAAAAGTGAAGAAAGGTAAACAGCAGAAAGAGCTGATCTAGAAGTGAGAAAAGAGTTTAAAGATCACAGTCTTCTCATAGGATACAATTTTAGAACTCTTAAGTCCCACCCACATCACATATCTGCATCTGCAACCTGTTTTGGAAGAGCATTGAGTGCAGCATGCACTAGTCTCCCAGGAGAGTCAGAGAACATTGTCGAATTCCTATCCTCCACTAACCTGAGAAGGATCCCAGAGGTTGCTCCTGAAAACAGGTTTCCTAAGAGGCAGTCAGGCCACTGTACAAGCCATTCTCCTCACTTTCTCTAAGTCTGGTTCTGCAATGGTAGCCTCTCCTATCCCGAGATCCTACGTGTGATTAATGAATCCTGGTCCCTGTGGGATGCGAAATTTGTGAGACCAAGCCAAACACCCAAGTGATTTTACAAAACATGTAGGAGGATCCAACAAATACAACACAACCTCCAAACAACCAAATATGCCTATTTTTCACTATTCAGGCACCCACCTAGAAGCATTTTTAAGATAAACTAACTCACATGACACAAAAAAGATATCTAAAAATTTCTAACAATTTCTTACTTAAAACTGATCTAAATAAATTCATATTAGAAATTAAAATGAGCAAGAAGTTAATAGAAGTTAAAAACTGTTAGAATTTTTAGACTGTCCCAGAAAATCTGTCAATTCCTGCTCCTTCTCAAGTCTGATGTTACTGCAACTTAATGCTCATGTGAAGGCATTAAGCATGAGCATGCTTTTGAAATAACAAAAAATTGGAAATTGTAAAACATTACTAAAGCCCAACAGTGACAAATAATCAAATCTACCAAGACTGTAATCCAATCCAGAATCATCAGTCATGAAGTATCCAAAAAAACCCCACCAAATAATTTTCAAGCTCAAATATTAGAAAGACTTTAAACGGCCTCTTAAGGAAGGCTAACCTTGACATCAGGTAATCGGCACTCTGGACCTCTGTAATTAGGTGCCTGTCAGGAGCTGAAAGCTAGGAGTTTCTTGAGCTGGCAACTTACCACTACTCATTGTATTTTAACTATAATTTTTAGTTACTGCATTGTATACATCAGCTTACAGCAAAAGAGTGTTTCCATAAATTACTGGCAGTTTCGCTTTCCAATCCACAGAGCCACCTTCATGCCTGTGCATGTATACATACATACACACACAGATATCACACACAAGCTGCAGAGGACTAGTAATGCTGGTCTTACTCCACTCATCTAATGTTCTTTAATCACTTAACTGCTACAAGCTACATATTGGGAAAAAGGACACACTGGCAAAAAGATGACATAGACACTGGTTTTCCCCAAATATCTAAAACTGGCTGCTGTCCAAGATGGAAAACCGAACAAGACGGACCCTCACCCTAACTCGGGCTGTCCATTCTTGTGTTCTCAAAGAATATGTTCTCCCAACAGCTCTGCACTTTGGCATTCACATTAAAGAGTGTTCCTGCAGAATGTGGAGCTGGTATTCAGGAACGGACTGTGACAAAGGAGACTCTTTTCAGACCTTCTTCTTTTCTTCAGTGTAGAACCAAACTAAACTACTGAAGACAACATGCCAAATAAAAGCTACTCAGCTTCTGAAACAACTCTGAAGCAGGTGTCAGTGCTGCCATTAGAGCCTTGGGTTTTACAATGATCTTGCTCAAGTTACTGAATTTACACACCCTTCTTTAATAATAATAAAAAAGGACACATTCAGGCTACTATTGACAGTTTGAAATATTAGAACTTAAGTATTTTCATACTTACAAGACTCTGTGCTGTAGCTTTAATTTTACAGAGGAATTTGAAGCACAGAATCTTGCTAATTTCAAACCAACTGAGCTATAACTCCGCTAGCACAGCCCCATGAGGCCCAGGCTGAGGAGCATTCCACACAGACCCTGCTGGGAAGAGAAAAAGTGACAGAAAATAGTAATACAGAGGAGACTAGTAAATCAAATCATGAAAGGGAAGATGAGGTAGAGAAACAGCGCTTGAAAGAGTAAGCCAAAAAAAGCAAAATCAGACAGAACTAAAGAGATACAGATGATATTAGTAATAAATATCTAAAGATTATCTTAGTAATAAATATAGAAATTAAGACATAAGGATAAAAGACAGAGGAAAGGAAAAAAATAAAGAAAAAGCATATCTGAATGGAAATGTTGTACACCACTGTACAACTGAACAAGCTGCAAATAAGGGAAATATGAATCACGTTCAACATATTCATAGTGGAAGAGCCACCACTGGCCTTCAACTTAATATTTTCAGTCTTTCCATTACTTGTATTTAAATTTCAAACTACCGTGAGGCGCCACTGACTCATTTTTGTATGTTATACAATAACAGAATAATAACAGTAAAAATAGTTTACTTGCAAATTTAAAGTAAATTTTTCCATGTGTTAAAACAAAAGCATGAGAATTTTTAAGTTCCTCATCAATGTAAAACTGAGAAAAACAAGCTTTCCTTGCTGGGGGAAGAGCAGGGAAGGAAAAGAAAATACCCCTAAAAATATCATTGAAACCTTTGAAATGTATAAATATCTTTAAAGATATCTTCCCTTGATTATTTCAAACAGAAATATCCAGGTTTTAGACACACAGGTCAAGGTAAATCTTAAATATAGAAATAAATTCCCATACATGTTGGCCCTAATTTTCTTTTGCTTAGCTAAAATGGAGCAGAACTACACTGTTGTTGCTGCTTTGCATAGTTGTAAATGTTATGTCCACCTGAATCACATTAAGAGCAGGACTGAGCAAGTCCACAGTGTTTTCCACATTTTAATTCTAAAGCACATCAAATTAGATAGAAATGGTTGAATATCTTAACATTTCTACTATGTTATATGCAGATGATAACAAAAAACTAACATTACACTTCAACGACAAGAACAGCATAAGGCAGTAAACTAGCACATGTCTGGGTGAACCTTAATAAGAGCTAATAAGCTCTAGTAAAGCAATGAAACATATATATTGATAATTGTCAAGACTGTAAACAAATACATCTCATATGAAAAACTTTTTCCTATTGACATTGTATATGTTCAAGGAACAGAATTAAAAATGCTCTTTAAAAAAAAAAATACATTTTTTCAAGAGAAGTGAGGTCACTGATGATATAACTTACATAAGAAAACACCAAATTCCAACTAGTTTACTCAAGTTTTCCTGTAAGCTTGTAACCCATTTAACTGAGAATTTATCTGTGAGTACCTTGTACTGACTGCCCCATGCAAGAAAAGAATCACAGTAAGTCCCATGTGAAACACTAACTAAACATTTACTTCCATTCTCCATCAATCTTTAAATTGTAAAGAGGACATTTTTGTGTCTGTAGAATAAAAACAAATGAAAATCAAGTAGGATTAATAAACTTAATACAGCACATATCTTGACAGATGACTGAATCCCCATTTAAAATAAAAAGATGGAGTTACATCACAGGGGTACTCAGAGTTCTTTAGCCACAGGAGGCTGTTACTTTGGAAATAAATAGTAAAGCACAAATTCCGACAAAACATAGCATCAAATCAAGCACTTCAAATCAAATTATTTGATTAAGAGAGCCTTTAGATTAACTCCGTGATTCAAAAATATATAAACTGCTTGCAAATCCTATTACAGATCCAACCTTTCTCCACCCGTAAAACTGTCCAAAGCAATAAATAAAGTCTTCAGAAAGACCTAAAATAGGGAAAACAGGTAGTTCGTTACCTACAAACAGAAAAATGTGCAAAATAAACATTTTCCAGGTTCTCAATATAATACCAATACAGTTATTTAAAATTTTACACAGGAAAGTTACTACATTGGTCACAAGACAATGTGCAACTGATTACATGGACTGCTTGGAGAAAGGAAGGCATAAAGAAGTACGAAAACTGAAACAACTGTAGATCCAATTTTAGGTTGCAATCTGAAGGTTACATTTAAAATTACTTCACATGAAAGAGGAAAAATACACATACATTTGGCTTTGGTGAAAAGAGCCTGAAATGGCTAACATGGCCAGACAGAACACTAGCTGAAGAAAATAATTATTTATAGCCTGAACAATTGGTTTGGTTCCAAAGATTCAGTAGATGATCACAATTTTAGCACAGCTAATGCTGCTTTCAACAGCACTTATGAAAACACAGGCTAAACCTTGAAAGAACAAACTGCACTCGGGGAAAAACACTTTCCCAGCAGCAATCCAGAGGGACAGGAAAAAAAGGACAATTAAAATTATGTCCCCAACAGCCTTTTTACACTTTTTTGGGTCAGTCTTCCTTAACATCTATGAGAAATATCCGGTTTGGTAAACATACCCATAAACTACGTTGTTTAAAAGTTCAATTTGATTACAAAATCCATAAATGTCTGCAGATTATATGCAACTCAAATTTCCTTCTGTCTATTGCATGTATAATAAAGCAAACTGCCCCAGCAAATGACATCCTGAAAAGCTGCAGAATTCAAGATAGCTGAGAAATACCAACTTAGTACCAATGCTGGTAATTTAGTTCACTGGCATGTGACCAGGCTGACTGGCTACACTCACAAGCTAGTATTAGTGTATAAGCTTCCAGGATGCCTTCCAGTAAGAAATAATAGAACAAACCAGAAAATCTATCACTAGGATACCACCCAAAGGTGATGCTCTCAAGAGTTATGTCATATCCTAAACTTCAGTTTCCACTTCTGATAAAGGAATTGCTCAGTAAGGAACAGAAAAAAGCAACCCCAAAAACACACATCCATACCCACCCATACCATCCAGACATCAAAGGCACCTGAGAGCTATTCTATGTATTCTATGTAATCTACCCTCCTGCATTTGTCATTCAGTTCTTGAAGAACAGCCACTTGACCACTGATGAAAAGAGCACAGAAACGCCTAAAACATGCTATGGGATGCTTACGACTGTTTGATTTAATTTTCAAGAGCCTCGTTTTGTCAAATGCTGTCCTTTAACTGGGAAAGAGAGCACTTTTATCAACTTCTGCTACCAAAACTACATCCCTTCTGCTCATACCTACTTCAAAACAGTAAACGGCCTCCACTACTGCTAAGCTCCTATGAGCTGCAGTGAATAAGATCTGTGAGTAGCTTGTACCTTGATTCACTGAAATAACAGAAAGCTTCCTACCTACGCTGTAAGAGCAGCAATCAGCTCAGTCTAACCCCACAAATCAGCAATCCAACTACACCATTACAGTTAAATAGTTACTCCACAAACACATCCTGAAAGCATTTCAGCGTAACATCTATTAATTTGACTCATACCCTTTCCAGCTTGTGAGAGTCATAAAGACTTAATTCAACCTCTTCTCAAAGCGATTACCGGCATCACCTGGAAAGAACCTTCTCAACTTCAAAACATGTAACTGTTCACAGCTGAACAAGGCAACCTCAATCTACAACACAGTGGCAATTACAGAGCAAGCTCAGCAAGCAAAGATCAACTATGTCATCTAACTGAAGAAACCCCTCTTAGACGCAGCACAAACTGGATTCAGGCCAAGACATGAACATGAAACTGCTTTGCTTGTACTGATATACAGTGTGTTTCAAAAAGATGGACCCACTCATGCTCCTTGCTATTTGTCATACACCAGTACTGCTGACTATGAGATGTTCAGTACATGAAAGACATGGACCTGTTGGAGAGGGTCCAAAGGAGGGCCACAAAAATGATTAGAGGGTTGGAGCACTTCTCCTATGAGGAAGGGCTGAGACAGTTGGGATTGTTCATTCTGGAGAAAGAAGACTCCAGGGAGACCTTATTGTGGCATTTCATTACCTGAAGGAGGCTTAGAAGAAAGATGGGGACAGATTTTTTAATAGGGCTTGTTGCGATAGGACAAGGGGTAATGGTTTCAAACTAAAGGATGGTAGATTCAGATTAGATATAAGGAAGAAATTTTTTATTATGAAGGTGGTGAAACACTGGCACAGGCTGCCCACAGAGGCAGTAGATGCCCCATTCCTGGAAACATTCAAGGTGAGGTTGGACAGGGCTCTGAGCAACCTGATCTAGTCCCTGCTCATTTCAGGAGGGATGGACGAGATGATCTTTAAAGATCCCTTCCAACTCAAATTATTCTGACTCTATGTTACCATTCTCCCCAAAAGAAGCATTTATAACCCAACTTACAAAACCTGCATTTTCTGGGTAGACGCCTCTAACAAGCAGCGACTAGAAATCAAACTTCAACTCAAAAAAATTTATGTTTCTGTCTTATAGACAAGTACTTGAACTATTTAAAGGACACAGAAACAATTTCAACCAGTATCCATCACATGCAGTCAGATAACTGGTAACTCACCTGTGCTGGTTTGGCTGAACGGAGGTAATTTTCCATGAGGTTAGTTAATTCCCTTGTTGATAGTTAGCATAGCCTTCTGTTTTGAATGTAGTTGAGAATAATAAGATAGCACCTTGGGACAGAGTTAATGTTTTCTTCCAGTAACTTTCCAGTGTTTGGGACTTAGCAGGAAATAACGTAAGAACTCAGTTTCTCAGGTGTTGCAAGTAAACAGGTGCATAATGAAGCAAGGAGCAGATGGATCCAGGACAGCTGACTTAAGTTGGTCAACAGAAGTATTCTATACCATGAACGTTCCACATTTAAGCAGGAAGTTGCTGAGAACAGCCCTTTCCTGCAGGGACCCTGCTCCTGTTACTGCTCCCAGGGCCTGATTCCAGTACATTCCCTGTGCCCTGATGTTGCTCTCCATGCCTTTACTGAACTCACTGAGCTCACGGTGTCCATCTTCTAATGTTCATTGCTGGGAGCACGTGTTCTAGGAGCCAAGTATTTGCTTTGTATCATTTTTGTTTTACAAGTATTTTATTAAATCTGTTTCTATTTCAACCCATGAGTCTTTCTTCCCCTTCCCTCCAGAGAAGGAAAGGTGAACAAGCAACTGCTTTGATATTTAGGTGCCAGCCCAGCGCTAAACAGCAGTTACTTCACGGTGAATGATGGGCAACATAAACCCTAAAGCTGAGCAAGATAGATGCAATGTTGATGAGTAATAACTTTGGATTAGGCCTGTAAATAACATCCAACAAGAACTAATGTCAATGCAGCAATAAGAAAAAGAGCAGGAAACAAAATCATATTAAAAAACAACTTAAGAGCAAGAGAGAAAGGGTTCTTAGGTAAAAAGACCTGATCTCCCAAGTAAACCAGAGAAAATGTTGTCACAATCCTGAGAAATTTGGTATGTGGGTAAGTAGGCCTGAAACAATCCTTTCTCAAAGTTTCTGCCACTCACACATACTCATGTTCACATAAAACTACATAGAACATGGTAAAAGTTCTTGGAGTTGAAAGCATATGTGGTTTTTGCATTGTTGAAATTTGCCATTTGATATTGGAATACATTCTTAAATAAATGTGGTTATGTTATGCATCATTTTAATGTGCTTTTCTTGCTTTATGGTTTTTTTTTTTTTTGCTACTGACTTATTACTTGTTGTTTATTTTATATTTATTTTAGACTATGGAAATGATGTTAGAGTCAAAAAACATATTTCAGCAATTCTCTTGAGTTCAAAATGGGTTGTAAAGCAGTGGAGACAACTCGTAACATCAACAACACATTTGGCCCAGGAACTGCTAATGAACATACAGTGCAGTGGTGGTTCAAGAGCCTTGAAGATGAGGACCGTAGTGGCCGGCCATTGGAAGGTCACAATGACCAACTGAGAGCAATCATCAAAGCTGATCGTCTTATAACTACACCAGAAGTTGCCAAAGAACTCAACATTGACCATTCAATATTTGGCATTTGAAGCAAATTGGAAAGGCAAAAAGCTCGGTAAGTGGGTGCCTCATGAGCTGATCGGAAATCCAAAAAAATAATCCTTTAGAAGTGTCATCTTCTCTTACTCTACACAACAACAATGAACCATTTCTCAATCAGATTGTGACATGCAATGAAAAGTGGATTTTATACAACAACTGGTGAGAACTAGCTTGGTGGCTGGACCAAGAACTTCCAAAGCACTTCCCAAAGCCAAACTTGCACCAAAAAAAGGTCACGGTCACTGACCTTGCTTTGAACTGACTGGCAGTTTCTGCTGCTGGCCTGATCCACTACAGCTTTTGGAATCCCAGCCAAACCATTCCATCTGAGAAGTCTGCTCAGCAAATTAACAAGATACTCCAAAAACTGCAATGCCTGCAGCTGGCACTGGTCAACAGAAGAGACTCTTCACGTGTCTTCTCTACAATAATTCCCGATCGCATGTCACACAACCAATGCTTCAAAATTGGAACTAATTGGGCCATGAAGTTTTGCTTCATCCGCCATATTCACCTGACCTCTCACCAACCAACTACCACTTCTTCAAGCACAGCAACAACTTTTTGCAGGAAAAACACTTCCACAGCCAGCAGGATGCAGAAAATGCTTTCCAAGAGTTTGTCAAATCCCGAAGAATGAATAAACAAACTTATTTCTCATTGGCAAAACTGTGTTGATTGTAATGGCTCTTATTTTGATTAATACAGATGTGTTTGAGCCCAATCATGATTAAAATTCACAGACCAAAACTGCAATTACTTATGCACCAACCTAATAACTCTTCAGTAAAGAAATCAAATATCACCACCACCTTCCATTTCAGTATTTTCTAGGTCTTGCCCTGTTTAACATAGGTAACAACAAATGTACATAAACCTAGTACAACCTTAACTGCAAACACATTTTTCTAGGTACGCTTCTAGTGAAAGGTTAAGAGCCAACAGCAAACCATTCTGTTATCATACTGCTTAATGCACTATAGAATAAATTCATAGTGAGATCCTACACAGAGTTGGAAAAAAAAAAAAAGAACTGGAAGCATCAGAATACAGCAAACTATAATTCTGCATGGTATACCAATGGTGCTGTAGCTCTAAGGGCATAAGTAAGGCAAGTTTTGTGGGGAGAGTTATGCTTTTTTCTTTTATAGACAAATTGATGTTGGTGTAGAGATGGGTTTTCACACATAAAATCTGGAAAAAGACAGCCTTTGTACTGGTAGCTCTTACCAAGGGTACTATCATCTTGCATGACTACATCCTTACCAGCAGACTATGTAAGCTGTGTTAAGTCACCAGCATTCTCAGACAAATCAAATACATCATGAGCTATATGAATACTTAAGGGAGAAACACAAGCAAAGAAACTTTGCTTCAAACTGATAATCGTTCTCATCTAAAAAACTATAAACATATACTGTGGTCCTACCATCTCAGAATAAGGACAGTTCTTATCAAGACCTACAAAGAACAAGCAATTGCAAGAACACTTTGTGTCCTTTTGGATACCTACTTCATTAATTTGGTGGGTTACAGATAAAAATGTATAACGATACAGACTATGGCAAGAACAAGCAAAAACATTAAGGATGGCCTCAAATAGTGTTCTTCTGATGCAGTAAAAAGATAATTATCTTGGTTTTGCTTTGTAATTCACTTTTTCATTGCCTCAGTCAGTATCATCTTTGGTTTACAATTTTCCATACTGTAATGCCACTTAGTTTAGTGAAGGTGAGAATTTAGTCTGTTAGTAGACACAAAATACATATTATACCAGGAAATCATCAAGATTTTCAGAAACAGCTCATAAAAGTTACTAGAAAAAAAAAAAAAACCAACTTTGATAGAGTCAGTTATCTGCAGTGATCTACAACACTTTTCAGTAATGAACCTAAAAAATTTATTCTGTTTCTAAACTTCCAGTCAAATATAAAAAAAAAAACTATTAAGCATAGGGTATATTTTTTTCTCTCACACCAAATTCAGTGTAATTATTCCAACTGCTCATTAATATAAATAATTTAAGGGACTGGATCACCCTTTTTATTTTATCTTCCAAAACTATTCCACAACCCCTAAGATTATTTTTATTTAAAACTTTGCTCTAAATTGTTTCCAAATAGTAAAAAATAATTGTATTATCATTTCAAGCTCTTGTTTGAAGCCAACCAAAGGAAAACACTCAGAATCAGGCCACTACTAGAAGGCCAAGCAGTAACAGAATGACCCTGAGATTAGAGCAGGAATTTGTACAACTCTCATGCTCCTACTGCTAATCCAGCACTATTACATTTTTTGAAGACAACTAGCAACTTCACTGATAACGCACAGTACTTCAACTGAACAGATCACAACTGCAATTGGGAATGACTTACACATACTCAAGACAAAGCCTCAATTACTTCTGATCCAGATTAGGAGCCTTCTTCTATTGTTATGTGATTAAGTTAAAAAGAACTGCACATGGTTTACATGCCAGGCATGTAAGCAGCGCAACAAAAAGGGCAGGAAGAAGATAGAAATCCCAAATTATTATTTCTACATTACCAAAAAGGGTTGGTACTAGAGTATAACTATATTTTAAATTGTAATCTTAAAAAATTGTAACATTTACCTGTTGAACAAGGCATCTGGAAATTGGGATCATTGCTATCCAAAACAGGCAAACAGAACTGGGCACTTGCAGATCCTAGCATAGGATCCTTATCGCTGAGCATGTTCTTCAGCGAATCCTCTAAGACATTCTGACTTGTACTAAAATCCTCACAGACTTCATTCTCCAGGTTGGATCCTAGAAATAGGGCATCATCTAAGTGTTCAGTAGGAATTAAATGGTTAAATGTATCAACTATATCCATGAAGACTCCTGTGTGTCTTTCAGCCCTATAGAAAGACAAGAAAAATACCATAAGAAAATAAGCTACAAATTGTAAAACACCTAAGAAACCAGCAAATTGTTTTGGCTGTCGTGTTTTATAAAGAACATTAAAGGTATTTTAGAATTTTAACCAAAAAAAAAAAAAAATTGCTTGTGGTTTAGTATGGAATTGCTTGTGGTTTAGTATGGCACACCACCTATCTAAAAATCAGTTCTGACTCTTTAAAATAAATCCCATGCTAAGTTAATATAAATTCTGCTATCTGCATCAGAGTGCTGCCATTTCTACAGAGTTTGTATAACAAGGTCTAACTCAAACACTTCCTTTGTGAAATTTGGTCAAACCTTAGCCAACCCAACGGAGTGGAACAACAAAGGGATGAGGAAATCAAGAACAAGCAAACCTGGTTAGCAGCACTGTGAGCACACATTTATCTTTACCTTTAAATGTAAAAAGCCAGGCCAGCTTCCACTAACATCGGTGGAGCTGGGAAAGCTCAGAAGCCTGCCGTATCAGGCCTAAAACTGAGAAGGACTACATTTCCATTCACATAGGAACTATCAAGTACTTCACAGCAAGTAACTATTTTTAAGTAGCAAGGCCGTATCTCTATCATTTTTCACCTATCATTACATCATTAAAATTATAGACATGTTATATGAAATTCTGACCTCAATCAAGTATGAGAATGCTGTGCTAGCTTCAGAAGGGCCAGGAGCCTTTTAAAAACTTCACTTTTGAAGAAGTTTAGGTAAAACTTAAGGAATTGTATTCAAAGATGGTACCTACATTTTACAAAAAGGGATTCCCTATTTTCTACATCACATCTTTGTGACATAGCAGAAATGCAACTATTGCAGCAGAGATTCAACTAATGAGAATATGTAACTACAAAAAAGAATAGGAAAAAAGTCAGCAAAATGTTTCTTCAGAAGTTTAGCATAAGCATATACTTTAAAGTGGAGAGAGATAATTATAATAAACATGGTCACAGACGCAAAGTAAATGGAATAGTGCAGCAGCATCTGGCTTAATTCGGCATACAAGAAAGTCTGGGAGATCAGTTTTGGCACAATGAAAACTGTTCAAGCTTTTGGAAACAGAAAAAGGACCTATGTTCTCTCCCACTCCTTCCTTCATCATCATCCTTCTTCTACACACTAGACAGGATTTTATTTTTTTTAATGAATGCATTAATTAAAGGAAAATTACAAGTGAGATTTAGATTTTGTAGTGCTTGAATTACTTTCTAGATCCCTACTCCAGCAACATGCCACTAAACAAATCCAGTACCTACTCATGCTTACTAGAACAGTAAGTATGCTTCTTTATACACATTGGTGTATAAAGTGTATTATATACATTAATAGGATATTTTTTGGTTTAGCTATCAACAGGGAAAATCCTAGCCATACACACGCAAGAGCTCTGCTACAATTTAAACCCTATTTATACAATTAATTTGATTTCACAAATTCACAAAAACTACAGGTGAGCAAGAAAAACGCTTAATTTTCTGTTTTATTTTCTTTTTTATTTTCTTTTTTTTTTTTTTTTCTCCTTTAAACATGACAGTCTTTATTCCTTCTACCGTAGGGCAGTTCAGAAGAAAGCAATGCTCAGGTACGGCACTGCTTCTTTGCAGAACACAGTGTCTTTACAGTATTGACACACTAACCACGACAAAACTATGTGATACACAATGCCCTACTGACCAAACAGCCAGCAAGAAGGCAAGTCAGGCCAAACCAGGTGCATTTAGTAAATAGGCAGCAGTCTTACAGTAGCAAGTGTGTTATAATCTGAAAGCTCTCTACAACAAAAAATGTACTATTGTTTTCAAGCAATGCAGTGCATCTACATATACATAATGCCAACGAGCACATATAGCAGTCCGTATCCTTTCTGCAGTTGTCAAAATAATTTCCAAATTTGGCAACAAATAAAGCAGCAGTCTAACAGAGGAAGTGCTGTGCTGCACTGTACAATCTGTTTTTATTATACCATGTAGTTACAACAATCAGATACTATACAGGATAAACTACAAGAGGTGCAGTAGCTCAAAGTAAGACAATAATTATAGATGCTCCAATCCAGTATTTTAAACACCTTCCCATAATGACAGGGGGTTTTTTTCATATTACCATCACAGAAGCACAAGATTAACAGACACAGGATGAAATGATGGTGAACCCTGCCACTAATAACTGCCAATTACACTTCAATAGAAAACCCATGAATTACTATAAGAAACCTTTTTACTCAAAATTAGATATAAAAGAGTGGTGGGCTTTTGAACACATTTACAATAATATATCTGAAGTTATTTTCTGTATAGGAGGGGAACATCTATATAATTGCTACTCAAACACTGCTGTTACCAAAGCAGCACTGACCTTCTTTAAGAGCAGTGTTTAGTAGCAAAGCTCAAGCAAATGTCAGCTCTTGCTACAAAAATGGCTGCTGACAGAAATTAAGCTGTCTTCAGCAATGTGATGAAAAAAGAATACCTACAGTTTTGCAAGAGTACCATGCAGCGATTCAGAATACTAAAAACACTGCAAAGCAACTAACTGTCAAAGCAACTATACATGCAACGGCCACAGCCACCTTCAAAACCACCTAATTAGCTATTAGAGAAAATTCAAGAGGAATTTTATTGAAAGTTTTATTTCTCAAGCATGAGTCTATGATCAAATATAAGTTCTATCCAAATTTTGCACCAAAAAGTCATTGCAAGAATACAAACAAAGTGGTTTTGCATAAATGTCCTACCGTGGCAAAATCTAAGATTAAAGATTTTGTTTTGCAATTTTTAAAATACTTAGAGGGGTTATCCCAGTAAAGTACACGGGATCAAAATTTTGCTTTACCTGTTTCAAGAAACCACTGTTCAATTCTTTGCATAACTTGTACAGTGCAAAGTTTAAAAATTATTTCTAGCATTACTAGATTAACTATCACATGAAGTACACAATCTGTGGGGACTGATAATGAAAGATACACTTCGTGCTAGAAGGCTGACTGCTAGAAATAATTGCTACAAAAAAGAAAATGAAATCTTCCCTTACACAATGCCGCAAGTGCATTAATTCTGAATCGTTTATTTTGCATTTGAAACACTTCAAACACCAGGAAAAGTAGCCAAAGGTATAGGTAAAAACACAGTTAAGTTTTTCATGGTCACATATTTCAAAAGATAACTCTAACTACTCGGAGGAGGAATGAATGTGTCGTCCCCCTGGAACAGAGCTGTGTCCTTCACTTGAATACTAAAGGCCAGTGGCTCAGCATCACTGACAGCAAAATTGCGCATACTAAACATACTCCATCATGCAACCAATCAGAAGTGTTTTCCCACTGTGTAGTTAATCAGAAGCAACAGAATATGAAAAGTTTCACGTATGGAGAACCAGTGAGAAGAGGTGCGCACATGAAGAGGCAAAGGAGCAAATGACAAAGGAGGAACTCCCAGCTGGGTTCAGACTGGGCAGTTGTGAAACTTCTCCCACTCATTGGCTTGTGGAGCATCAAGGCATGTACTAAGACTGCTACAGTGCACAGCACAGCAAGATAAGGAGCGTGAGGGCAGTGAGATCTGACCATCAAGAAAAGCAAAAGCTACACAGAGCACTCTCCTCCATTTCTTAAAGTACATCTCTCTCATACTTTTGAGACTGATTTGCTTCAATCAGCCCCCTGCTGCAACAACAGGTACTCATAGAAGTAACCAACCAACCCAAATCTTTCATTAGTAAGAGATCCATCATTAAAAGAATCCTGTTAAAGAGAAAAAACATGTCAGTTAAATGTCTTCCAGAATTTCTCCCACATGTTTAATATAAAATTTCCTCATGCTCTCAACATAATTTTATTTTTGTCTGAGACTTCCAGCTTATAAAACCCAGTTCTTCATTTGTTACATTAGCTTAATTAAGTTAGGTATGTCATAATATTGCTTCAAACCCAAATAAATATTGGTATGAAATAAACAAGTTGTAGGATCTCATATGGCAGATTTTTATCTTGTCTTCATTTACTACTTGGTCATTACATCTCTAGCAGCTTCAAATGACTGTCCAAAATTAAAAGTAGCCAGAACGACCACTTATTAAGGGAAGAAACTGAGATCTCAAACAAGAATACCATTCCAAACTAATCTGAGAGAGGAAGGAAAACTAATATCTGGACAAGAGATACTGTACATCTGTAAGGTTTCTCATTGTTTAATTTTCTGTGAAAGAGGTAAAAAATACTTCAGTTACTGTTACATTATTTTCTTGTTGAGCAGAGCAAAACAGTTTAGGGGAGATATCCAACTGCAGCAGCATGTCTCTACCACCTTATCAAAAAAGTACCTCAAGCAGAGGTGACCACAAATTGTATGTATCACTAGAAATCCTGGGTGTTTCTTAGCTGATATACAGGTTAAGGATGCTCTGCCTTTGACTGCTTTCTAAATTAAGCCTGCCTTAAATACCATGTATGTGCAAGTTTTTAGTTATCCAACTACATGTTTGGATTTTCATTACATATGATAGAATGGTTTGGGTTGGAAGGGACCTTGAAGATCATCTAGTTCCAACCCGTCCGCCAAGAGCAGGGACACCTTTCACTAGAGCAGGCTGCTCAAAGCCCCATCCAACATGGCCTTGAACACTTCCAGGGATGGGACAACTACTATTTATCTAAGCAGCCTGTTCAAGTGCCCCACCACCCTCATGGTGAGGAATTTGTTCCTTGTATCTAATCTAAATGTACCCTCTTTCAGTTTAAAACCATTACCCCTTGTAGTATCACTACATGCCCTTGTAAAAAGTCCTTCTCTAGCTTTCTTTAGCCCCCCTTTAGGTACTGGAAGGCTGCTATAAGGTCTCCCCAGAGCCTTCTCCTCTCCAGTCTGAACAACCCCAGCTTTCTCAGCATGTCTTCATAGGAACAGTGTTCCTTCTCCTCAAGGCTGCTCTCAACTCACTCTCCCAGCCTGTATTTGTGCTTGGGATTGCCCTGACCCATGTGCAGGACCTTGCACTTGGCCTTGTTGAACTTCATATGGTGGGCACACGCCCACCTCTCATGCCTGTCAAAGTCCCTCTAGATGGCATCCCTTCTCTGCAGTGTGCCAACCATACTGCACAGCTTGGTGTTATCAGCAAACTTTATGAGAGTGCACTTGATCCCAATGTCCATGTCACCAATAAAAATGTCAAACAGCATCGGTCCCAGTGCTGAGCCCTGAGGAACATCACTTGTCACTGGTCTTCACTTGGACATCGAGGTGCTGATTGCAACTTTTTGAGTGAGATTATCCAGCTCTCACACCAATGCGCTTTCTAATCTGGTTCACATTGCTTCAAATCCGATCCTCTAGGGCCATCTTCAAGAAGTTAACTGACAAAACATTTTTGACAGGAAAAGCAATTTGATTTACGAGCATATGAACTGCAATATAGCCATAAAAATGTGTTCGTAACCGTAAAAGAAAATTTCAGCGTCTTTGGATGGAATACAGTTTGCTGAGCTTTGACCTTTGAGCATAATCAAATTTTATCTTTCTTGTTCCCTCATCTTCCATCAAACAGGACACTGTCAAAGACCTGCCTAACAGCAACGTGTAGACAACAGGTTTATTTGAAACATCAATATTGCTGTAAAGGAGACCCAGGTATGCTGACAAAGCTGTACATCAGATATATCAACCCATACGTATCGATAAGCCACCTCTTCCCTTATTTATATCCCCTATTTATTTTTTATTATTTTAATCCCTCATTTAAAATTAAAGATCTAGCTTTGAGTAGCACCAAAACCAATGCCCTGTCACAGATCCAAGAAGAAGAAACGTAAATCTGAGCATTTCATTCATTCTTAACCAGCTCGTCTATATTATTTTTGTATTCCCCTCAGCCTTCAAACACCAACTGACCCAAATATTATCATCCTGCTAATGAAATCTCAATAGTAATGACACACCAAATAGTAATAACCACACCACAAAATTCACCTATAATCTGAAGGTATGTACTGCTCCCCTCAGTGACACAGCAGATCTCTTACTACTTCCCATCACAATATTTGAACGAAGGGCAGAAAGTTTGAGATTCTTTATTAAACCTTCACTGTCCAAAAGAATTACATTAACAAGCCAAAATTGTACCTCATATCAGTGAGCAAGGAAAAAAGTAAATTTCAAATAAAAGATTTAATTATAAAACAAAGAAATGAAGAAAAAGTACAGAGAAACCTTTTCTTCATCAAATAAGATCAAATTATATCATAAAAAAAAAAAACCTCAGCAGTTATCTTTTGAACAGAGTAACCTCTCCTCAAAAAAAAAATAACATTCTTCACCCTCACTTTACAGCTAGAAGAGGCACAAAGTGCTGCACTACAGGTTGTGTTCTGTCACAAAAAAAAGTTTTTATTTTGTGAAATCTTTCAAATGTATTTTGTAAAGTAGACTGTTTTCCTTTGCTGGATGGTCCCATCAACGTACACTCCTGAATCTCACAAAAATTAAGCATAATCAAAGATTATACATAATTAATCTCTCCATCACTGCATATATCTCTAGAAATTGTAAGCTCACTACCAAGAATAATTTCCCTGAAGAACAAAAAAGACAAGGATGGATTATTTTTCCATCACTACTGCTATGTTCTTCAACTCTTTTCCAACCTCAGGCTCCTCAAGAATAATTTCAAATATTTTCAACTCTAACATAGTATAAATGTTAAGCTGTGTTAACAGGTTACATTGATTGTCAGTCACCCCAGATCAAATAATCTAATTTGTAACACCTTTTGAATGTCAGTGTCTCCCTGATAACGATTCATTTGGAAAATCATGTTAAAATTAGTTTTTCTTCAGAATCAAATGCTTAATGGGTAAGGCTCATGAAGTTTTCAATAGAAAAATACTATCCATCACATAGCTATATTGACACCACTCAAGTAGATGTCAGAAGTTGTCTATATTTTTCATGTTTTGCCGCTATATAATGAACACTCATATCCCAATTTAGTGGACTTTGTCATTGCTACTTCACAATGTTACCTGTCAAAAATATTCCCTCGCCATAGGAAAAAAAAAAAAAATTTCTGACATAATATGCCAGAATAATATAATAAAACAATGGAAGTTTATTTTTTCCTACAAATAATTTATCTCCCCATAGTAAGTAAACCAGACAGTTGTGGGGTTTTTTATTATAAAAACTTCACTGAAATAATAGATAAAAAAATTCTTACAACACATGTGGGCTTAACTCTTTGCATAACCTGAGTAATATTTACTCTATAAAGAAGAGCTAAGCCTTGTAAAAAGAGGAGACAATAATTACAGACTTTTTAGAGCTTTTGTTTTCTTAGAAACACCTTACCACTGTGCTGAATTACTTCAGTTAACTGTACTGAATAAGACCAAGCCAGCATGGTTTGTAGTTAGGTGCTGTTTCAGCTGCTTGAAATTCACTTGGGTTTGCAAATGTAAAATGCACATAAAAACTGAATAACAGGCAATGACGGCTGAAAAAATCTACGTGTCCAGAACTCCATAGCTATATGTATGATCTTTAAAGCTGACTACAGAATATTAAACTAGAACTACTTAGTAAAGCAAAAAGAAAGCTGAGTAGCAGTTTCACTATGGGCTACAGATTAAGTATAGAGATCAAAGTTAAATTATTCCAAGAAATACAAAAAGCAAGTTTTCAAGATCTCCCTTACAGTGTGTCCCGAACTTTTAACAGAGTCATTTATTAAGCAAAACAAGCCATGAATTAGTGGTGGTAAAAAAGATCCCATATGTTTACTCTCCTTACATTTAATCCTACAATATTTCCATGGCTTAGCAAAGTTAACATCCATTTTTATAAAAGCAAAGGTATACAAATTACATAATGGATTAACAGCCATATAAAAGGCAACACCATAACTACAATTTGTATGGTACAGCTGTTGTCATTCCATGTTCCTGTCTTCCCTTCCTTGCTTTTATGTTTCATTCTGCAGGCTACTTCTACTAACTCAATCTACACTGCACAAAGTGCTCTTCTTCCAGTGGCTCATGCCTACAAGTCTCCATTGTGCAGATCATCTAGAAAGCACACTTGCAATCACATGAGGGATGACTCTTCTAAAGCCTGATAGATATTACTTGCATTCCAGTAGCAAGCAAGAACACATTGTCTCAGAAAGAGCATCTCATCCAACAGGATCTGGAAATACCACTAGGCCTGGGTACCACCAGTAATCACATTTTCTCCTGCACTTCCTACAGTGGGCACTATACACAAGAGTTAAACCCAGGAATTGATGATGCTGAGCTTGAGAGACGGGAGGAGGAGCCCGGAGTAGGTCGGACCAATAGCAGGAAAAACAGCAGAGTCTAAATTAGTGTTTGTTCCTCAGGTTTTTGTGGGGCAAAAAGGCATCAGCGGCTCAAGAAGTGAGGAGAGGGACAAGCACTGCCAAGAAGGGGCGAGACCTGGCAAACGCGGAGCAGAGAAAGCGGTGCAATAAAGGCAGCAGCAGCGCGGCTCCGGGCAGGGAGCCTGCGGCAGGGTCCCGCACGGGTGCCGGGGCGGGAGGGGACAGTAGGGGCCGCCCCAGGCATCGAGGCCGGGGCCAGAGCGCCATGTCAGATGGCAGGGCGAGGAGCCCGGGACCGTGCCGGGCCGGGGTCCGTGGGGCGCAGCCTGCGCAAGGTCAGCGCCGCGGGGCCGGGCCCGGGCCCGGGCGGAGCGGGGCAGCCGGGGCTCGGCCGGGGAGCGTCCTCCAGCAGCCCGCGGGCCGCCTCTACAAAACGGTCGGCGGCGGCGGCGCCTCCGCGCCCAGCCCGTGCCGGCGGCGCACGACGGAAGCAGGCCGCGTCCCGGCCGGGCCGAGCCGCTGCGCCGAGTGCTGCCGCCAGGCCCAGCCAGGCCGCGGCCCCGTCGCCACGGCAGGCCCGGCCCGGCCCCGCTGCCCACCGCGCCCCAGGGGAAGCAGAGCGAGGCCACGCAACGACCCTCTCCGTCTCCTCCCACCCCGCCCTTCCTCATTTCCCTGCCAAGGGCCGGCGGCCGTAACTCACCCTGCTCCGCCGCCCAGCGCTGCCCCGGAGCCGCGGAGGAAGGACGCGGCGGCCGCGCCGAAGGGAGAGAGGGCGGCGCGCGCAACCGCGCGGCCCGCGGGAACTGGGGTGCGCGTGGGCTCCCCCTCCCCCGGCCCAACGGGTTCCGCGCGGCCCGGCCCGGCTCGGCTCGCGGTGCCGGCCGCGTGCCCGCTGCCCTCCAGGCGCGCCCCCGCGGCGTCAGGCGAGCGGCGCCGGGCCCGGCGCTCACGTGACAGCGCTGGTACGGGGGGGTTAGGGGGCCGCGTGCGCCGCTGCGCAGGCGCTGGGCCGGGGCGGCCGGGATCCGGCACCCAGGGCGGGGGACGCCGGGGTCGGTCGGGCTGTGTCGGGGCGCGGAGGGTCGTGCTGGGTGTTTATTGCCGCCTGCGGCCTCTTCCTGGCGAGATCTGCCGCGTCGTGACATAACTGTGCTTACGGCCCCTGCTGCGCCAAGCCCCGCAAAGGCCGTGTCAGCGGAGCCGGCCTCTTCGGCTCACCTGGGGAAAGTCTTCGGCACGCTCGCTGGTGTCGGGAGCCGAAATGGCGAGAGGCGCCTGGCGGTGGCCCCCCGGCTGCAGCGGCGCGGGCCAGGCCGTGCGCCCGGCCGGCCTGGCTTGCGGGTGGGTGGAGGGCGGCCTGGTGGGCCTGCAGGCTTTCCCGTAACAGCGGGGCGCAGGCAGCGGCTGCAGCTGGGATGGCCGACCCCGCACTCCCGCACTCCTCCGGAGTGTGCCTGTGTAACTCTTTTTTTCTTTTTTTTTTCTTTTTTTTGTCAGCAAATAGCAGCTGCCACCCTCTTCTGTGCAGCCCGTCTTATGCAACCGTGTTGTCGATCCTTCCTGTGCGCCTGCGGCCTTGGGCAGATTCCTTCAACTCCCCGTGTGCCAGGTTCGTCCGTTACTGCAGGTCGAACAGGAACAGTCACGGGGAGATGTGTCTCGTGCTGCCTGTCAGCGCGTGTGTCACTTCTCCTTGGCTTTCTCATTTTCTGGTGACAACTCCACGTGTGCTATAGGTACCTGTGGCACATGTTTGCTCAAATTCCCACAAAAGGGTCTTCATGGTGTGAGTTTATCAAACCATCAGAATCTGAAGTAATTTAGTCTCTACCTCATGTCTTCTAAGAAAAGAGCTCTCTTTCTAGTTTGCATTATAGCATTAGTTAAATGCAACAAATATTATTATTTTTTCAGCTTGATGGCTGAGGTTTCATCACATATGTCAAGTTTCAAATTGAATACAACCCCAAAAGAGAAACAGATTTTGAACAATCAAATCCTAACAATCAGATCATCTGAATGATTCTATATTAACACTACCTTTACGTATTCCTCATGTTCTTTAATGGAATGCAAACATTTTATTGTGTCAGGACAAAAAGAATAACAAGAAGGTGAAGTTAAAATGGTTTGATTTTCCTTTTGTTCCCTTCTCTGGTTCTGTTTGGAGTCTTTGAGATGCATGTTCTTCAGGGCCTCCTGTGGTGCCATAAAGGCAGAAATACCTTAAATATTTTTCTTGCTGCCATCACAGTAGGAAAGAAGGCTTTAATTTGAAGGCATAGTAGCACAGTGACATTTTCAACCACTACATAGGGTAGCTGCAACAAGACAGTAACACCTTTGTAGCACAGTACAGTTTTTACCTCACCTGAACTTTGTACTTAAATTATCTTTATGTGAATCACCATGTGGTTTTTTTGAGTTTTCTTCCTGTGCTTTCCCAGTTTCAGAAATTCTCCTTTACAAAGCAAGCATCTCTAAAAAAATATTGCTGCCTTATGATGGCACAGAACTAAGCTACTGGGCTGATTGCACTCATTTCTTCAAAGGCTTTTTAGGCACAATTTTTCAACAAGGCACTAAACCTCTAATATATTCTCAACATTATGCTAAGAAACGAAATTACTGCCTGGAGTGAGATTCAGTTAAGAACATTTGCATCGCACAAATTTGCTGGCATTCAACCCTTCTGCTCTCATTACTTTTGACACAAACACCAAACAAAGCACTGCTAGTAATCTGATCATTATTCATTGCCCTATTCGGTTCTTTCTCTACACTTTCAAAAGTCACGTAACTCCTGTGACCTATAATGGAGTGTGTGTACTTTTCTTTTGCTATGACCCATGCTGCACCAGTCACTTCATAGTCACAATTGCTGGCCACGTATATAGCGAACTTGCCCACCTATAGCACCTATGTTGTGGATTTATTTAACATTAAAAAAAACAAGCAAACAAACAAAAGCACCACAAAGGACAACTTAATAGGTATTACAGAGATCTTTATACGCAATGACAGGTCAGCTATACACAATTACAACTCCACCATCTGCTATCATTCCTATCAATGTGTTTATCGTATGCCTTTACGCATGAGCTACTTGGTAACAGTCCAGATCTTGCAAGTTGTTTCCATTGGAAAGCAACCTATTTATTTTCAGGAAATGGTCTGCTAGTGCCTTGAACATGAGAGAAGGCAGCAGCAGCAGAAGGCAGCAGCAGCAGAAGGCAGTTTCTTTACTTATAATTCAAAGTCTCTTTTCAGCCACAAGTGTTTCCCAGAGTTTCCCAAATGATTTTCCTGACAACCATCCCCTGCCCTTCTGTGTCTTTTTCTAAGTGGTATTTTTCAAAATATGCTATACACAGATATCTTACTGGTCTTAAACATGGCTTGCTGATGAGTGTTAATTACTAGTTCTCCAGTTGTCAAAACGTAGAAAGGAGCTAGATTGTGTCATATGCCTAACTAGATAAATCAGTTATGGGGTAGGGTAGAAGACTAACAAGTTTTCTCCAATGCTCCAGGGTAGTATTTGCCACTGTCAAAAGATGAGATATGTTATAGCAGTAGCCCAATAACTACTCAAGCATACTCTCACAGGGACATTTTTTTTTTGGCTGGGTATGTGTATTTGAATTTTTTCAAGATATTTGATTGAAATGATTTTAATACCCAAGTGTTACACTTATTTTTAAACATGTAACTTCTTAGAATGTCATGCAAAGCCCAATTAGACCTTCGAAATAAATTATCTACTACTGAAACGGTTGTATTTATCTGCTAAATTTACAATACTGAACAAGCTTATTTTTTCTACTAAGTATCTGTTTTTTGAAAAGTCATAAATATTACATTTACAATTACATTACATTACATCTTAATAATTAGATAACTGTCCTTCAAACTACATTTGCTATGATTTTTCCCAGGAGGAGCAGCAGACTGCCTGTTCACAATATCCAGGATTTGCTGATATCAATGATTCAGGAAGCTCCATAGTTGGCTTATTTGAAGCCTATTGAGTATAAATTAGCATAAACCAGTATCCTTAGTAAAAATTCGAACTGCTGGTTCTTCACATATTTTCTGTTCCTTGTTGTAGGAAGAGTTCTTTTACTGTTTCTTTTTCAAATGCAGGACAATAATAGCCAAAAATCTCCTGATTTTTTTTAGTCTTTTTATTAAGAATGCCTGATTTTGACACTATTTTTCCTTTCATTACTCACCTTTCCTTGCTTAATTAATACAGTAACTGTAACGTGTTCCGCTTTACCCACTTTCCACCGAGTTTAAGATCCCCCATAAAGAGTCATTGGCAGCTGCCAGTCATTGGATCAAACAACAGCTGTATGTCAGACTCTAGAAAGCAGCAGAAAACCATTCGGTTCCACAGGTGAAAGGAACTGTGGATTTTAAAATTAACAATACAGCTTTGGTGAACAAAGGCAAGGTTCTATGACTAAGGGTAGATTTTAGTAGAGAGATGAAATATACAGAAGCTACAAGCTTTGTTTTTTAAGAATTACCCAGTGGAATGCATATATTCAAGACTGAAAAAATATGTTTCATCCCAGAAGACAAGATACAGTTGCAGTTATTTACAGACAGTTCTATTAACTTGGAAAAGAAAAATCCTTGAAGGGAATTTTGGACCAGTAGAAGAAAACAAACTATTATATCTTGCATAAACCAGGCTTTTGAGACTTATCTCTCACACAAGTTTGGGCAGTTGCCTATGGAACTGCTGCTGGAGTTACTAATCCTCTAAACAGCTGAGATTTCACTCCACTACCTGTTCACCTTAATTTTAATGTTCTGTGGAGACAAGCATTTGGTAGTAGCTGTTAGTAAAAAATAATAGCTGTATTCATCTACATTGTAGTGAGTACATGATATATCTTCTATTAAAAATCTATATAAGCTTTCTGTAAGTCTGGTTTCTGACTTGTGAGATTTTCTTCCTGCTTTTCCACTAAGGTTGAATGTTATATTTCCTTTGCACACATGTTCTCTGTTCATCTCTTACACTCTCTACATCTCTGTTCCAGTTCTATAGCCAGTTGTCTTAAGTGTTTTTTCTGCCAACAAGTGTGATATTGCATCAAGTAGCAGGGGCACAGCCATGGCGCTAGAAATAGAGACTGGCAATGTGCCTTTTTTTCTGGAATTGCTGGATTGTGGGGCTATTCTGTTGAATTTCAGAGCACAGAACCAAGAGACCTTAGGGTGACCACTGTACAGAAATAAGCAAATTGTTTCTTAATCCCAGGATTCTAAATAAAGAATAATGTAAATAAAGACTAAGAAAAAATGCAATAAAATAAATTAGTTTGTGAAGGAAGGATATATGATGTATCACTCGGGAAAGCAAAATCAAATGAAAAACCTTCAAAGGTTCAAAGCTTGAATTTGATATTGCTAACAGTCCTCCAGGCTGTTGGAGAAGAAATCTTATTTGCTTTAGCTTAAATTCCTCTATCTTGGACAAAAGTAACAAGGACTATGCATACCATGCTGATCTTCCCCAGTCATCACAGTTCTTGATCATATTCTGTGTTTTAGGAAAATGCAATTAAATAATTTTATCCATATAGATGTAATATATTATTATATATTATGTGGCTTTATGTATGGTAATATATTATTTATTATATATTTAATATAATAATATATATATATACATACACAAAAGTGCAGTTCCCAAATCAATTGTTTGGAAATTCCACTCAAACTCTCTCCAGCCTTCCATTATTATCTGTTGTTGTCTCCTGCTTTTTCTGCCTTAAAATTGTTCTACTAAATCTCCAGTTTAACTAATAATTTATAGTGTGGCATAATGACCTCTGGAAAATCCATTCTTCATTTTATTCCATGTATTTTTTTCCTTTCAGAATTTGTAATTATCATCCCAGGCCCAGAGCTGCCCTACTCTTTTTTTTCCCCATTCTTAGGTATAAATACTGAAGTTGCTAATCTCCAGCTATACAGTACTATATTTGCAGTCTGTGTGAGTGGGAACCTACACAGCTATGCATGATAAACTTTATATGATGTGGAGTGCTCGTATGGGTGCAGCGCTCCTCAGGGAGAAAGGCTAGGGGTGCAGGGAGACAGCTGCAGCTGCTTCGTTCAATCCCAGCCTTAGCTACAATAGATACAAAAAAACTGTGCCCCTGGGTGCCTGCCGCTGACTTTGGCACCGTACCCCAATTAGAATAGAATGGAATTGAATGGAATCTAATAATTTCAGTTGGAAGAGACCTCCACTAATCATCTAGTCCAACAGCTTGTCCAATTCAGGGCTGACCAAAGATTAAAGTATGTTATTAAGTGCATTGTCCAAATGCCTCTTAAACAGTCTTGGGGCATGGGCCACCTCTCTAGGAAGCCTATTCTGGTGTTTGACCACCCACTTGGTAAAGAAATGCTTCCTAATGTGCAGTCTAAACCTTCCTCAGCACAGCTTTGAACTATTCCTACATGTCCTGTCACTGGATACCATGAGGAAGAGATCAGCACCACAGCAGAGAAGGATGGAGTTTAGGAGCAATTAGACCAACTAGACCAAATGGAATGCATGCAAGGGTACTGTTGGAGCTGGCCGAAGCTGTCACAAGACTGCTCTCATCTTTGAAAGGTCTTGGTGACTGGCGAGGTTTCTGATTACTGGAGTAAGGAAAACTTCATGCACACCTTCAAGGCAAGAAAGAGGCTCCAGGGAAATACAGACCCATCGGCCTCACTTCCTTTCCCAGGAAGGTTATGGAGCAAATCCTCTTGGAAGCCATTTCTAAGCACATGAAAAAGAAACGATTGTGTACAGGTCACATTGGATTTACTGATGTCAAGCTACTCTGACCAATCTGATAGCATATGATGATTGCTTCAGTGGATGGAGAGCAACAAATGCCATTTAAGTTGTTAGTCCTGCATAAGGGATGTAATAGCCCATGCACGGGTGGTACAGGCTGGGAGTCAACTGGCAAGAAAGCAGCTTTGCAGAAAGGATCTGGTGGACAAATTGAATGGAAAGATTGCATCAGAAAGAGACCAGGCAGCAGGTCAAGGGAAGCAATTACAGACCACAGCTGGAGTACCGTGTCAGATTTTAAGCTGCCTGGTACAAGAGAAATATTGACAAATTGGAGGGAACCCTGGTGGAGGGTCATCGAGATGATTAGAGGCTTGGAGCATATGGCATGCTGAGATATCTGTTTCTTAAGAGGAGGCTGAGAATGGAACTTTACTGCTGTCTCAGCTACCTAGCAGGAGTATGTAGAGAGGAAGAGATAGTCTCTCTAGGAGGTCACAGTGAAAAAATGGGAGAAAGAGGCCAACTGCATCCAGGAAAACTAGCTACCAAGGGAAGAGTATTCACTGGGAGGGCAGTCACACCCTAGAACAGAGGTCTGGAAAGGACCAAGTTACCTCCATCCTTGGAGATATTAAAAACTTGACTGGACAGGCTCCTGAATAACATGATCTAATTGTGAAGTTAGCCCTGCTTTCGGCATGGGGTTGGACTAGATCACTTCCTAATGTTTTGACCGATCTAAATTACTCTGTATCTCTAAATTGGACAATTAGGGGATTTCTTTCCAAAACATGCTACTGCTTCAACTCAAAAATATATTGTGATTCTCTCTAATTCCCTTCCTGGACTTGACTCAGAACCTCCAAAATTTCTCCTTCCAAAGGGAAAGGGCTTGCTATTTAATAGAACTTACTGAAAGCCAAGTTTCAAAGTAGCATAAATACTTGGTGGTGCTGGAAGACAATTGAGACAGGAATGTAAACATGAAGTGCCATTAGATAGTACTTCTTAATTGTTTCCAGTGAAGAAAACTAGATACCAATTAAGGAAGCCCAGAAGAGAGTTTTGAGGACAAGTAGACAAATGAAATAGGAATGACCAAGAATTTCTGAGCAGGGAAAATAGGAACACAATAAGGAAGTCAAGAACTTGGGAGGTCAGGACTCTCAAGGTACAAAACAAACCTTACACAGCAAAGAGCTGAGAGCAAATGAAGCTTCAGAATGGGAGTAGTAAAAATAAGTCAGGTTTGCAATTAAACACAAATGTAGGGAAGTTTGCATGCTCTCCATCAGAAGAACAGCCTCCTGAACATGACACAGTGACTGGATATTATAAAATTGTCTGACTGGTTAGATTAAAATGGGAAATGGCCAACAAGTGTCTGTCTAGGAAAAAAGCCTCCCTATTAGCCAAATTAATCCTAACTGGATAATTACATGGTACAGAGACAGTCCATGTGGGGAGACCTGAGATAGTGCATCAAGGCTACGTAGTTCCTGCCAGGTACGCATCTTCCATAGCATCCTACATGGAACTCCCTGTTTGAAGGAAAGGAGAAGCAAGGATCCTGCCATACGAGATGGTGGAGAGCAGGATAGCTTGTCCCTGGGATAGGGGGGTGTGTGTTACCGTGGAAAACCTTCTATATGAAACCTAAAGGAATTATTGTACTTGCAGTGTAGGAGAACCCCTTCATGATGATTTCTCAGATCTGCTATGCCACCGTTGTCTTTATGTGCTTTTGTTAGGATGAATTGAAATTTCATTTTGTAGAGTTGAATTGAAATGTTAAAGGCAAGTCTAGGTTTTGCATGCCCTACCTTGTGACACACAGATTTACTTGAGAATTGAAGAAAGCAAACTAAGGAGTGTGTAACCTCCCACTAGTATCAGCTGATGAAGTGTGTGACAGCACTGAAGTTGCACTGTCCTGTTCAGATCAGTATCATAAAACTATGTCTTAAATTATTTCTCCTTGTAATTTAAGCCTCTGTCTTGTTGTAATTTAAGTTTCAGTCTTCTTCAGAACAAACATCTGTGAAACTCACATGTACAAATTTATATGAAGGATAAGGATCTGCTACTGCTGTTACTACACCAATAAAGTGTAATTAAGACTCCAGCCCACCAGAAAATACTCTTTCCATATACTTACTTAGGTTTTATTACACTGACACAGGTTAAATGTAGTGTTGAGACTGAATGTCTTCTACTATTTAAGTATTTCCATATTGAACATTCCCATGTATCTAAACATTGTGGTATCTGGTTTTCTTCAGCTACACTTTGAAAAGGTTCTCATTTGAATCAGAAATTGAAGGAGGCAACTTGATCTTCTGGCACTGGCCTTATCTTTTCTTGTCAGACCACTATTTAACCACTATTACTTCACAAAGATGTTTTCCACCGATAAGTTAACTTGTGTTGTTATAGAGATAATTAATTATCAATGCAGAACAATATGTATCAAAATTAACAGTATTAATGCAGGTGATCAAGAGGAAAATAATGCCAACTGAATTTGCTGTCCCATACGGCCTTTACAGACTAGCTCTCACCTTTAGAGAGCTTTTCATCTAACCTATTTTAGACCTCTCTCTCAGCATATCACTTGCCTGAGAGGTGCAAAATCTTTTCTACTGTCAGGGAAGCCTCTACTCACATGTTGTAAAAGTCTATTTGTTTAGATGAGTCCCTCGCAGCTATTAGAAACACCCACTAAATTTCAGCCCGATTTTAAGATTTGCATTCAACTTGTGAATTATAGCTATTCTTTCTATTACAGTGAAGATCAGCTCAGCAGGGATCACACAATACCTACAAAAAGATAACATTGTTCCAAATAGATTATGATCATCCCCAGCTTGTAAATCACCTGCATACTTACAGAAAATACTTGCAAAATACAGCAAATTCCCAACAAATCTGCAGTATTGTTTTGAATACTACCTCTCAGTAACTATTTAAATTGTTGCATGTATTAAAAAAAAAAATTGAAAAACATTGTTATTAATACTGCACAGTCAAGCACTCAGAAGCTTAAACATGATACAGGTCAGGCCATCTAGGAAGCCTTAGTCTGGCACTCTCAAGGACAAATACCTAATTAAACTATTTTTCCCTTGTCTCACTTGTAAGGATGAACAATGGTCACACGAATGACCAATGCTTTACTACTTTTCTTATCGACTGAGATCTTAAGTCTAACCTAGAATTTGTACTCTACAGAGTTACATGTTTTCCTTCTGTTTCTTCTGCAATAATACATATGGGTCTGATTACTTCAAAAATTACTGCTTATCTCCACAGCTGCCCTCCGTATGTGAACGCATTTTTATGCATGAAGAACTGAAGACCAGGGATATTAACAATCAGAAATATTAACTGGCTTTGAGTATTCAGTCTGAAATGCTTCAGGATTGTTCAGAAATATGTAGTACTACATAATTTCATGTAAATACAATATTTACAGACTTCACTTGGAAGTGAATGCTCAGCACTTCTGAGAATCAGATTTAAGAGAATCATATTTAACTTTATACCTGATTTTGGATATCAAGTAAAAGAATATCTTGACTATTTTTCTCAGCAATATTTAAAGACTACATGACAGAACAGTATAGAGAACCCATCAAGTTTTCTGCTGCGATAATTGAAAGATCATGCTCTCCCTCTCCTCCTGTTTCCCATGAATATTTAACTTCTGCTACATGCTAAGGAATCTTACAAATACTACCACAAGCCATATTTACCTAAGCCATTAGGGTAACATTAAAGCCTGTCTTCCATGCCAGGCTTTGGCCTTAAGTGAAGATATAGTAATTCCATTTAAACTTTTCTTTCCATTTATTTGTAAAATCATAAAAGTTATATAGAACTTTATATAACTTGCTTTATATACTTCCATCTGCTATCTTATCAATTACAATCAACATCTCAGTCTCTGAAACCTACCAAAGTTGCTACACAAGAGCGATCTTCTGACCCTTAGAGATTCATGTCTAAATGTGGAAATGGTTCTAAGATTGACTTGATCTTTGCTTTAAACAGACACACTTATTGTGCAAAAGTTTTTCCTCTTTAGAAATCCCAGTGTTCTGGACTAAAGTGAAGTCCAGTCTCAAGTTTAAAGAGTTCAAATGACCAAGCTCCCATCACTAACATGTTAGAACTCTTAACCTAAACACAGCCCTCCTTACCCATGTGAATCCTGTGGAGACAGAGCAAAAATCTGATGTATATAGCACACTTGCACTAATAATTTTATATTGGTAGTTGTTATACAGATTCCTCCTCATTCCATGAGTGACCAATTAGTATTTTTTAACTCAGTTTGGATACTAATCTGTGTTACACCAGTATTTATGTCAGCCTGCCGAACTGCTGAGTTACAGAATTTTTGTAGGTTTTGTCTTTACGATGGTTCCTGAAGTCTAGTCCATCTTGACAATAGAAACATCTATGACTTCGGATGTCTTTCCAAAAGAATAGGCCTTGTTTCCTCACTCAAATGAAGCTGTATTCCTTTGATCAAAATACCCTTTAAACTAAGTTTAACTTCCAAAGGAAAGCTCAACTAGTTAAGAGTTTATTTTACTACTTTACAAAACTGAATTATGTTCAGTGTCAGGCAGTTTTAAATCATACAGAATTTCAAAGTTTATAATGAGACTAGGCCTTTACAAGAACAATTCATCAGAAGTCTCATTGTAGTTTCTGGTGTACACAGCATTCCACCTCACCAGTTAGAAAACAAAGATAGGTATAAGCATAGCTTAATTTTAAGCAGACATAGGCCTAAGCTTATGATCACCAGTAAGAACAGCACCTCAGCTGGCTACTAAAAGCATCTTCCAGTCCTAATCAGGAAATTTGGTCACCACTCTGGAAACCTAAGCACAGGTCTTAGCTCACATGATTTTGGGATATCTTCTGCTTGGACTTAACTTCGGTTTTGACAATGAAGCACTGTATCATACTGTTTTGTAATTAAAATCTAATGCTACTGATACAAGTGTCCCCCAAGCTCTGCAGTAAATGCAGAATAGCATACATATATGTAAAGACAGTTTCAAGAACACTAAGCAAGTGGCCTATTTTAGTGCTGGGAAAGGGACATCACAAGTAAGCTACATAAAGAAATACTGTACTTTCTATTATTAATTTTTGTCCACATTTATTTATGAGTAAAACAAACAGCAAACATTACAGCAAAGGGGACATTCAGGCCTAGATTAAAAAAAACCCAAACAGATGCCTGGATAGATTCTGGATTTAGGCACCTCAAGACTGCTGACAAAGTACACAAAACTAAGTGAAAGTCATGAGCATCTCAGCAAACTTCGTAAGTGCATTTCAGTATTTATTTAGATGTTTAAGCTCTTGCACTAGATTTTACAAGCTGGTGAACACTGGCAAAATTATTTCTCCCACAGAACTATAACCACACATTCCCAAGACAGTATAAATATATGGTTGAACTAACATTAATACACATCACCATTTTATCAATTACATAGTAAAACAAATTATCAAGTATTCAAATATTAAGTTACGCAGCTTGAAAGGCATACAAAATATTACAGAGGTCTGCCCAAGTCATAGCAGAAACTCAAGGAGGAAAAACAAAAGAAAAAAAAAATATCACACTTTCAACAAAGCAATAGTTGGTAAACAACTCTCAATAGGTACAGTAAAAGAAACTACAAGATTTTTCAGAAATTTTCTGATTAAGAATTTTTAGCTACAATAACAAAGCATTTCTACATTTTAAAAAAATATTTACTAAAGTAAAGGGCATATTCTATACTTCCTGCACAAGACAAAGGCAACATTTTACTAGAAATATTAAATAGCCCCTCCCAACCTTTTCAGGCCCTCTGTTAAGTTGCACATGAAGTGCCAACATTAATTTTACTGTAAGGCTTTTTGTCTGGAGACATTAAAGATTTGTGTGCTTCTGTACAATTTAAAAGATTTCTACATGAGTAACCAGAGAATAATGATTTGTAAAATGCAGAGGTTCAGATAACAGAAAGGTACGGACGCTGGGGTAAAAAGTTGCTGTAATTCATAGTATTAAAAAGACAAACTGTGCAAATCCTGATAATTCTAGTGCGATTGTGGGAGACAAAACATACAGTGAGCAGGCAAGGCTACCTTAGAGGCCATATTCTTCAATATTGAAGTGACTGTAGAAAAAAGATAACAAGGTCCAGATAAGCTGGTAGTTCTCACGTCATCAGAAATATGCTCATTTATAAGGAAAAACAAGTAGCTGATATGCTGGGTATTTTGGCACCTAATCTCTCTACAGATTGATTTATTTCAGTACCCCAATTTTTAGCAGTTGAAACTAGGTGGGTAAGACTCAATGGCATGATTAAAGGATATCCAAACTGGTAATTAACAAACAAGGAGACAGCTCAGAAACAGGGTACAGCAAAAACATTTACTGAGTCTCCAAACGGATATTTACCTAAACACAGAAGTTGCATTTCTACTAAGCCTTTAGCCTATTAAATACTCCTAAGGAAGCTCCATTTACTACTAAAAGAAAAAATATCAGACTGATGTCTCTGGCATGCAGTCTGCTTAATTCTAGTTTCCATCCTTTATTCCCAAAGAAGTACTATAGGCTATTGAGCTTTACTGAATACAACAATTATTTCGGTGACCATTGGAGTCTTTAAAGCGCAGACGCATCTTGGGGCGGTACTTCTCCAAGTACAGAAGTTGCTTGCTGTTAAAAGCTCCACGCCGCTTCCTAGATGGAGGAAAAAATATTTTAAACAGAACATTAATCTACTGTCTAGTGAAACAGTATCACCAACCAGAGCAAAATATTTTTAGGTCACTTAAATAAAACACCATTAAGTCAAGACTGTAACCAAAGTAAGGATAATTGAAAGTGCCAGGAAAGAAGGTGGTAGCTTCCTTTCACAAATACTTCATTGGACTGCATGCTCAAAGGAGTACGTAGCATTTTAGACTGTGTTTTAGCCTCTGAAATACACAAGTCAAAGATCTTAATTCAGATCTTCAAAAGGAAGCTATGGAGCACATGCAAGATGGTCTTCTTAAGACAGCTGAAGTTATTCAGACTCTTAATATAATTTTGAAGAATACTACAGTATTAAGAAAGTACATAAACATTCTAACTTCCCATAATAAGAAGCTGAACAGAAACTGAGTTTTCTTGGTTTTCTCAAAACTAGAAGTGTGTGAGGGAAGGGTACATTTTTGCTGAGTGTTTGGAATATGTGCCAGGCTTCCTATTCCTCACTTCATAAATACTAGCATGTTAAGATGTACAAGCTGAATTTAATTCTTTAAACGTTTTGCAGTTATGCAAGAAGTAGTTTGGTATTGTTTATATGAGCTGCAGCTTCTTTTTAATATAGTTGAAACCTGCAAAATTGAGGCCTTGAGACTAAAATTGTTCTCCTCCAACTTACATTTACTAAAAAATTCAAGGAAATATTTTTCTTTGGTAGACTACCAGAAAAGACCAGGAGAACTGTTTAGCACACTTTGATCTAATACAGAAGAAAGGATCCACAAATGTGAACAATTGTTAGCTCTAGGTAGTTGACAGAACCTAAATTGCAAATATATTCTGCCTCTCACATGTACAAATAATAGAGACAACTCTGTAGATCTAACAGAAAGTTAGGGTATTTTTTTGTTTTTTACACTTGCTCAAGTACCTTACTGATTCTGCTTTCCGAATGAACAGAAAATACCCATCCCAAAGGCCAAGTCCTACAACACTGACTATACACAATACGTGTTACAAAGTTCAGAGGTACTAAATATGTTACAAAAAAAAAAAACCAAAACAAACAGTAAAAGGTAAAAGACAAGAACATCATTTAGAATTGCCTTTAGTGCCAAAGGATATATCAATGTGTTAAGTCTTTGAAACAGCTAGATGTTAGCTTCATACTTACTGTCTTATGAATTGCACTGCATCTTCATACTTCATTCCACATTCTATCAGTGCAAGTGCAACTAAGACTGGAGCTCTGGTTTAAAAAAAAAAAAAAAAAAGTATTATTTACTTTAACCAGTTCTCTTTTCTGTCCTTCTGTGTATCTGGTGTTTCTGGCCTGGGGAAGCAAAAAACTGAGCCATTATACCATCTGTTTTCAAGCTACCCATCTGCAACACAGTTCTTAGTAAGCAAGGGCTTTAAATTAACTCTGGTCAACATTAACTTTTTTCATCTGACTTTAGGTACAGGAGAGAACAGCAGGTATAAAATGCAAATCATCTTTACCCATTTGTTTCAAAGCCAATTGATTATGGGAGGGAGTTGCATATGGGTTTCCATTCCCATAAGCAAGCATCTTTAGAAGCAGTCAGAACCCCAAAGCATTAATCAGAAGAGCAGTCAGCTCAATAAGAACTGACAAGTCCTAGAACTGGTGTCACAAGTTTTACAAACAGACGCAAGCCACAGACTGCTGCACACCCCCAATCCTTTTCAAGGATTAAAAAAAACCCCACAAACCCTTACGTGGTAAAAAGCTAGGATCTTTTCAATTAGTTAACTGCCCAGCTTTGAGGAAAAACAACACACATCATTGTAAGCAGCTGAAGACGACTTGTTTTGGTAGCATTAAGCATTACAGTCAACTTTGTTATGTGTTAAGCCGTAATGCAAACAGTGGATAAGGCAAGCTTACAGACAGCAAGACCAGAAAGCTCCATTTTATACTGGACATGCTGAAACCCATGGCTAGAATATGGTAACTGCTTTTTTAACAGATCTGGTTACCAGGTAGTCCAGAACAACAGCAGCAAAAACGTTATGTTCTCACAACTGCTGGAACTGCATTTAAGACAGTGGCAGCAGACAGAGGGAACAGGGCTAAGAGAAGAACATTTAGCATTTTCTATAAAAATTCTGACACTCACTGTTGGAAATGAGACAGAAACAGAGCTCTGGGACTTCAGAGAACACTAAATAGGTGGCGGATCAAAGTTCGTCTTGATATGACAGAATGACCTACTTATTTGAGGCTAATAGTTACAATACGCTTTGTACAAGGAGACTGGAAATATTGCTGCAGTGTCAATGAAGAGAAAGCTTACAGGTGTGTCACTAAAACCAAAACCCATTAGAAGAAAAGATCACATAGCAGGACAAAAAAAATATCAATATGCTTGGCATAAGAATATACTTGTTTACTTCATTCAGTAGTTTTTGTCTGAGACCTGTGATAATAGCATCATTTGTTGACTAAAAGGCTTTTAAAGTCTAATATTTACAGACAGTTTCCTACCATCTGAACTACTTTTAAGCATGAGGTCATTCCAATACCAGATAAGTGGCTATTTTACATTTGACTCAAATAAACTTTTGTACTAGATTTTAACAAGTCTGACCAGGGATGGCAATTCAACAGATCTTTAAAACTCTACCCACCTTCCAAGACCAGCAACACAGTGTACAGCAATACAACAACCAGGTTCTTCACGAAATTTAACTTTAAGGAGGTTTAGCCAATCATCAACAATCTGGTTGGATGGTGGAGCACCGTCATCAAAGGGCCAATCCTAGAATACAGTGTGACATATATGAATAAATACATAAAGATAGGACTCTTCATGATTGTATGCTACGTGCATACACAAAAATGGAGGTGACACAATGGCCAAGAGCTGACAGGTAAGAGAACCACTCAAGCTTACAGTTTTCTAATAGTATACCATAGTAAAATTAGGAACATATTCCTTTCAATCTGTTTCCATTAAGCGAATTATTTTGCTCCAAACAAGATTTTTTTCCTGACCAAGACAGGATGTCTGTACAGCTTTTGCTTCCATCAGCTACTGGAATACACTTCTCAACCTAATAAGGTGGTATAAAAACTTTTTTTTTAGTTTGGGGGCAGAGGTGGTGCATCAGTTTAAAACTCTGCTTCTGCACTACTTACCAAAACCTGAATGCCTTCTTTTTCCACCGGAGCAGTGTCATAAGTAGCTTCACACACTCTCACCACTGTGGTAACGCCATATTTCTTAAGTTCCTAGGGGGTGAAAAAAACACCTGTTTTAAGAGTAAACTGACTTCACTTAGATTTAATTTTCTCAATAGGTTAGCTTATTAACTCATTCAAAAATTTTTAGTAAGTAAACTCACACAAATGCTTGCCACCTTGTGAAAAACACAGCAAGATGAAATAACTGAAAACCTGTGTGCTAATGCCAGATACCTTTAAGCTCTTCTGCAAACATGTCTGAAGATTAAGTTTTGTTACACTGGATCAGGCTTCTTTTTCTTTTAAAATTAGATCCACCTAAATATTAATGAAATAAATAGGCCCCCTCTAAAACATCCTTCCTGTAATGAAACAAGAAGTTTCCTGGTTTGCAAAGCTACATGCTTCACCAAAAGCGTTCTGAGGGAAGTTTAGATCTTCCCCTTCTCCCTGTCTGCTTAAAGCAACAGGATTATAAGACCTCTTACTGTTAAGAGTTACGAGCACAAGACAAATTATTCCAGCTCCCGAGTTACCATAACTAGAGAATAACAAACTTTAACTTTCAATTTTGCTATTACCCTCCATTAAGAAATAAGAAGGGGGCAATTACTCTTCATTATCCCTGAAACAACTCATCATTCAGACTGTAACCGTCACAGTAGTGACTGAAGCATAGCCTAAGAATATTTTATCTAGTTGTGAGAGTATAAAGACAAACAAATGTTATCTCACTATGTTTCTTGTACATTATCCACACTGAATGCACAACTGAGGCATAATACTCCTAGAATCTTGCTAATGAAGGACTGCATTACAAACTCAAGACCTTAACAGGAGGCAACTTTGGAGGAACCTATTGTTAGCATACATGCCTACATTTTTAACTGGGCACTTTATAGCTCCAACATGCTAGATGCAAGGTTTAGATGCAAGTTTTGATACTAGCAATATATGCCAAGCGACCTGGCTTTAATCAGTAAACAATTTCAGCATGTACCAAAACACTTAAAATGGCTTCAGCAGCTCTGGATGCAGAGCCTACAGCCACAGATTTCACTCACATAGACAGTGACACTCAGAGGATTCTCTGAAACAACACTAGAATCATGATCTGCTATTACTGAAGGGAGATATCTTTGTATTGTTCTACACATAACTCTGCCAGATAATTCCTGTTCTCAGACCTAAACAATGTACTTCATGTACAATGTACTAGACACTATAATTATTTCAGTCCTTCACTTTCAAAAGTATGTTTTTGTGAAGGCCAAAGTATATCTCAATAGATTTATCTGTAGGTCTTCGAAGCATGTCATCAGTATTTGAAAACTGTTATCAACTAGTAAAGAAGGAAACTGCTAATATAGCATGCTGCTCAGGCATTAAAAAATAACATCAGTAAAAATTCTGTCCCAGCCTTACCTCTATAAATTTATTTAAGGTTGCATTGGTTGGGTTGTGTGTGATTAGGAATCTCATGTTCTTGTAGGTGATTTCCACAGGAGCTGGGCGGTTCATTCGGGCCATATTGATTTAGTTAAACATGCAACAAGATTATGAAAGGATTAAAAAAAATCTAATACAGAAGTGATGGAGAGAAACTGAAGTCTACTTCACTATACTCCACGTGAAATTCTCAGTGCTTGCAAGTATGAAGTTGGGAGCAATGGGAAATGAAATGAACCTCCTAACAAGAAGCAGCAATTCTTCAATCCAGTAATACTGAGGCAAAAGAAAGGCAGTGCACTGAGGTTTACCCCATCCAGGTCTGAATTCTGTTGTTAAATGCTCTGCCAATTTCAATTCAATACTTCTTATCCTGGTCAACCACTCTTAGGGGGGCTTCTTGGTGGAGTAGTAATGAATTTCTACAGTTCACTTGTCTGCATAGAGGTCGTGCTGTGCCTGGCAGTAGTCTCCACTGCCCTTCAGAAACTCCATAAATGTGTGACCAAGAACACCACAGAACTGCTGTAAAGAGAAGGAGAAAAAAAATACATAATGAGCACAGGTGAAGCCAGGTTATTTTGAAGACAACAAACATTACAAAACAAAAAGAAAATAAAACCAGAGCAACTAAGCAGTTTCACAAGGTTTACTTCTTAATCCAAGAATTAAGTTTGTATAAGAATCCTGCTACCTCTTTCAGCAAGGATTACTTGAAATGAATACATTAACTCAATGAAAAGTTTCCATATAGGGTTGTTTCAACACTAAAAACTGAAATGTATTAAAATACCAAATCAAATGAGCTAAACATAGCAACACGAAGTATTTATACAAAGCATATCTGTTCCAAGATACCCATACGACAGTATTTTCCATTCTGAATTGAGAGACATCACAACACCTACTAAAGTTACACTGATGTTAAGTAGTCCCATGAAGGCAAGGATGAGATTCCTTGAATATTCAAGCTGAACATCATATAATTTCTAATGTTGAAACAAAACTACCAGTCTCTACATAGATGCAGAATCACTTAAAGGCTAAAGACTTATTTTGCATGTAAGCCTTATTAATTCACATACAGAACTGCCAGTAGAGCAAAAAATCATTTTAATCCACCTGTCTCAAACAGGAAGTCTTGAAAGCAAATGAAAAATCTTTGTGGCCTAACAAAACAATGCAAGCTTTTGAACATATCTGGAGATTTTCAAGGCACACAGATTTCTAACTAAGGAACATCTCACATACTAAAGGCTGAAGACACATGGCAACCTTCATCTGCCTTTTTACACCATGACTTTATTAACATACCAAGATATTAGTCCAGCTAAAAACATACGGAGTCAAGTTTATTGAACAGGTTATTTCTGCCCTGTGGTGTGCTATTTTGCTATGGGCAAGTTTACTTATAAAATTACTGCAAGATGCACAACAAGAAAGTAGACAACTAAGGAACTACTCTGAGATGTGTATTCATTTGCAGATGTTGCTATGCAAATGACCCAAGGATATATGCTTTTATGCTCTGTGGAATGTTACAGCAGAGGAGCTAGTTTTGTGACCAACCTCAGTACCAGTGCTGCTGACAATACCTGCATAGAGAACAGAAACGAAGTTTTGTGCCCCAAAAGACAGGCACAAGCCAAACCAAATGCCCACTAAAAATACTTAGGTACTAGAGAGAAACATTATTGACCCCTACAACTGTTTAGCAGAAAAAATTACTTGGCCAGTCAACTCCCAGCATTGGAAGGAATCTGTGTATTTCTATGGTGAAGCAAAATATTGCCCAAGCAAGACACTTTGGGAATACATTAGCTGAGCACAGAGTGCTATAGAATTGCTATCACATACTTTCTTTAAAATGTCTTTTTTTTTCCCCTACTCCTCTGGCTGGGTTACAGTAATGCCAGTTCTTTGCCTTCACAAACCTAGTTTCTAGCAAACAGAACATGTAACTTAATTGTAGCAATGTTCAGATTTTTTAATGATTACAAATCAGTTCTATGCATCCATATATATATATATATAATTAAGGCAAGTGTACAAGAGAAAATAAGGAGACAGACAGTATTTCAGTGCTCTACACTGAAACCTTCCCATTCAAGTGACCATGAAACAAGCAGCCTGTGCTGAAAAGCTTCCCAGTCACGAGGAAGCAAATTCAAAAGATCAGGTCCTAAAGACAACTGTCCAATAAGTCCTGATAAAGTGTTTTAAGAAAGTGGCTTTTATCAAAGGGCAGGAAGAAACAGCTACATGCAAATAAGTCACAGTCACTAACTGCCATTTTGGATTTGGAGTCAGACCAAGACTCCACTGCAGGCACCTAACCATATAACATTAAGACAACAGCAAGTCTATCTAATAATGATTAGTATTAAGCAGAAACCACAACAAATCAATAGCCTAATAACTGTTGAGTTTCCTAAAAGGTATGGAATTGCAGAATCATAGAACAGTTTGGCTTGGAAGTCACCTTTAAAGGTCATTTGGGTACCTCAGTAGGTTAGAAGCTCTTATGGTGAACTACAATTTAAAGAACTGCAACAATGTTTTATGCTGTGAACATGATTTTGCAAGTCCAGAGAAGAGGAACTTCAGTAACAGAGCAGTAGTAACAAAGAAGATAATAATTAAGATCAGACTTCAGCAGATGGGTAGCACTGCATCACATAATGTTACAAAGGCCCTTTAGAAAAAGCAGATCAAACAACTCCAGGAATCCTTCATGTTTTCTTTGCAGGAAGTTGTCTGAAGTTTTAAGGATGAACCTTAATCACAAGCCGTTTGCAGAGGGAAACTATTGGAAATTTAAATTATAATAGTATAATTTCACATGCACTTTGCTTCTGTTCCAGAGACACTACCATCACCATTTCTGTAAAGACTGTAGGATTAAGTTTGCCAGTTACAACTGTTTGAGTTTTTATTTGCAATAACTTGAGGGACAGTGAGAACTCTAAATCTAGCAGGCACAAGAAAAAAAAAAAAAAAAAAAAATCCTACAAAGTCAAAGGCCAACAGAGTAACAGGAACCACAAAAATTCAGATTCGTAAGAACTCTTAAGAATTGTCATCTGACACCCTCCATACCCCAGCAGAAGGTAGATGTGCGTTAAAAAAAAAAAAGACTCCTAGGACCAGACCTCAGGAACACCTAAAATAGCAATTGAAAAAAAGAACTGAAGATAGCTTATTTAAAGTCACTTTCAATTAGTTTAAGCAGCAGAGCAGCAAAAAGGGACAGGACAGCTTTAAGCACATACAGCTGCACATGGTCTTGTGCCGCTTTTCGCATGCACTGGCAGGTCTTGGGTTTATCTCTTCTTAAGACTGCTAAGAGGAACCATAGCCTGTCCTTTCCCCTGGTAGAAGATGGAGTGGAGGTTGTCAGAAACAGAAAAAGCATGCAAGTGACCTTGAGGAGATGGGATGGGATGGGATCACTAGGGTAAAGACAAGACCTTTCACTCTGCAAGATGGAGATTTTCGGGAGAAAAGAATGTAGAGTAACTGGAACCTGTTAACATGACTCCATATGGGGGAAGGTAGGAAGTAAAAAGTAATGAAGATTAATCCAGTCTGGTAGGCAACCTGCCCTTAGTACGCAACTAGGAGTACTCAATATGATACCAGACAAACTCATCATGGGGGTAAGAAGGAGGGCAGATCGCAGAGCATTCGTTAAGTAACCTACTTTCTAAAATGCAGACTGTTAATCACACTTAGAAACTGAGTGCACAGTTTAAATTCTTACACACGAAAAAGTACATTATGCAATGATAAATTTAAGGTCCATGTGTAATTAACCCCTACAAATGAATACATTTAATACTATCTTAACAGTTAGCAATTAGATACATCAGCACCTTACTAATTCACAGAACCACGGACCTAACCAAGCACGTATCTGAGTCTCGCTCTTCACCTTGGCAACTGCTGCTGCCACATTATAAAGGAGCAAAGCTCACATCTTCCTTTGATGTGAATGCCATCACTTCTCAGCATTGCTAGCCAGAAAGCTCCACAGACCAATTCCTTAAGGCAGCAACCTACTGCACTATCCTAAGACAGCTTTGCCAGCCTAGCTTAGTTCTGTTCTGGGAGCCAAATTAAGATTAAAGACAACTAGTACATTGGCATGCTGTTTGTGTTACGGCATTAAGCTGAAGTACAAGGCTTCACTCATCTTCAGCAAAAAGACCTGCAAGATAAGAAATAAGCTATAAAAGTAGTGTTGTAATTAAGACCACTTTGGGCACGGGGGGACTCAAAAGCTGTGAGCTGCTTCCAAGAGGCTTGGAAACACAACTTGAAAATTTCTGTGTTGTCTCAGAGTTAACTACTTGGTATGTAAGCTATCAAAAAGTCAAGATAGTGTATGCAAGTATAATGCTGCATAAGTGAAACTCAAATGCATAGTATTGTACACAGAAGTTTAATAGAATGATGCAACTCAACATTTATACTATCAAGTTGGCTACTCCAGCATATTATTTTCAATTTACATGTGAGTTTTCCTTGAGGAAAATGAACACTGAAGGATTTTGGAAACAGACACAGAAGATTCCATTATTAACAAAAAGCCAAACAGCACTTAGACTGTGAGATCCATCAAAATAAACTTGGAAAACAAAACTAAGGTTAATATGAGAGGACCACCTATTAAGAGAGGGTATCCTGTCCAATATGAGATAAAGTAATATTATGATTGCACCATCTCCTACCATTTATGGTAGAAGTTAGATAATAGTTTATTGCAAGAGAAAGACATCTTGAAAGGAAAAGATTTAATTCTTGCCCTTTTTTGAGACAGGAAACTAAAGTACCTATCTTGACTGGCAAGGAGACTGATTCACATGTATGCTAATTCTGGGTTTGAAACAAACAATTGCTGGTGTCTGGCAAAAATTGCTTATGAAAGTAATCTATCAGATTGTTATTGATGGATGGAAAGCAGAGAGGTGTAAGGTTATCCCATGCTGTTGACATTCTTGTTCACAACTTAGTAGCATCTTGAGAAGCCTGCAAAAGAAAGCACTAGTTTACACAGTTACATGACACTTCACTCTACCTTCAGAAGATGCAGAAAATGGTTCATGGTTGCTCAATCCACCTGCACATACACTGCCCAGAATTAACTACATGGGATCACATTTTCTGAAGTCAAGACCTGCCACACACTCACCTGCTGAAACCACAGGATCAAAACTAGAAAACTAAAATAAACTACATTACATTTCAATTTGAGAGCACCTGCAAGTACGTTCATTGTTCTAACTTGCTACCCGACAAAAAGCTACTGAAGGACGGAGGGACAAATACCTCTGACTTCTTCCTACTACTCAAGGCCTAAGTAGCAACTGCTAAGGCAGACAAGGAGCAAGAGAGGTAAGGAGTACAGACTGCAGAAACATTACACAAGGTACCTTCATTAGGTATTGTTGAAAAGATTCATCTCCTACCTACTAGGCACATGAATGCTTGTATTATGATATCCACAGAGATAACAATACTCATTTTGAACCAGAGAAAGTAACCCATGGCCTACGAAAATACATTTACACATCACAGATGGGAGACTGTAAAGCTTTATCACAGATTTGTTATGACATGCTGTGTGAAAGAACGATGTTTCTTGTGATTCCAATATGCAGTTTAGGGGGAAGAAAAAGTTCTCAAAACTTCCTGTATAACAAGTCAATGCAACTTCCAGAGATGATGAAACTGAGGCCATGTGACTGTCTTCCTAGTTCTTCTGCTTAGACCACGTAAAAAAAAGCAAAAAAGCCTTAACAGATCACAGAATGCCAGGGATCTCAAACGATCATCTAGTCCAATCCCCCTGTCAGAGCATGAACACTTAGATGAGGCTACATAGGAATGTGTCCAGGCGGGTTTTGAATGTCTCCAGAGTAGGAGACTCCACAACACCCCTGGGCAGCCTGTTCCAGTGTTCTGTCACCCTCACTGAGAAGTTGTTTCTTCTCAAATTTAAGTGGAACCTCTTGTGTTCCAGTTTGAACCCATTACCCCTTGTCCTACCATTGGTTGTCACCGAGAAGAGCCTGGCTCCGTCCTCGTGACACTCACTCTATATATATTTGTAAACATTAATAAGGTCACCCCTTAGTCTCCTCCAAGCTAAAGAGACCCAGCTCCCTCAGCCTTTCCTCATAAGGGAGATGCTCCACTCCCTTAATCACCTTCATGGCTCTGTGCTGGATATTGGGAAAAATAAGACATAACAGAAACCATTCAATCCCCTTGTCTAATGTAACCGCTTTTTGAGTTTCTGAAAGCAAGAGGTCTCAAAATGACTTAACACTGTCACTTCAGCAGCAAACTACATAAACGCTGTCATCCTACTCAAAAGTTATTACACTATGTTTTAAGTAATAATGAGAAACTTTGCATATACACACAATGATGGTTATTGCCGTATTTTATTGATCTAATAAAGGTGTGAGTACCAAACAAGAAGTTGCATCTGTGAAGAAAGCTCTAAGGAGTTACAGACTCACTTTTAACACAGAGGTACCTCTTGTATTGATTTGAGAGAGTGAGTTTGAATTTTTTTAAATATGAGGTGACTAGTTTAGAATTCAGTAATACCCTGATCTGGGTGTTCTGCTTAATCTTTAAGAAAATAAGTGATCACAGAGTCAGCCTACACACTGGGATAGATCCAGCATTCTTACGTGGCATATATTCTGTCAGAACAGGAAGGTTTCACAAGACAGAAGTTACTAGATAATACTAAATTATATTTATTTACTGCCTCACTGACACATTTAGTTTTGGTAAGACAATTACATTCTTCCTCCTTGGCTCCTGCCACTCATTTTTCTTTCTCACTCTCACATTTCCTCCCATGGCTATGTAATTTCTCTCTTCCACATTTTCCTCCTGAAATGATTCTGTTCCTGTAAGACAATTAAAAAATCCTTTGATGTTCCATCAATGGAATAATAAGAACTGACATTTAAGTGTCATCTTCAGGTTTTTTGATTTGACAGTTCTATGAGATTACAGAGAGACTGAGTTCATACTTCTGAGTCACTGCTTTGGAGACTCTGCAAATGCAGGTAGACATATTGGAAAGTTGTCTTCAGCAAGAAATGCCAGAATCACAGGACCCTCATGCCACAAAGCCTGTGCATTTGTCAGCTCATAGTATTTGCAATGTGTGTAGCTGGCTAACGGACCAGCAACCCAGATCTACACACAACTGCCACTAATGGTGATTCTACTACCACCATATAATGGTTACTTGATTTTTATAATACTTTGTCTTTCTTGCTTCCTCACTTTTGGAGGGTGTACTACCACCAGCAAGCCTTTCCTTGTTTGTAAATAAATACACAGGGTGCTCTGTGGTGGAAGATGTTAGGCAGCACAGACACATAGACTACTAGAAGCAGGGAGGGGGAAGGCAAGTATGTGAGGAAAGCAAAAACTTCTGATGCCGAACTGCGATTCACCTCCAGAAGGAAATGCCTTCCTTGAAAATCCAGATGGCAAGGTCTTAAAAGCAGGTCCGGTAAAAATTAAGGTATTTAACAGCATTCGTGAGCTTCTAAGGGTAAATGGCAGACTGCTACAGAAACATTCACCTCAACGTGTACCAGAATGACTCCTCTGAGAACTCTTCCCGGCTGAGGAGCCACCCAAAAGCCCAGGCTGAGCCGGGCCGGCGGCGTACGTGAGTTGGGGAATACCCCACCTCTGCTGCGTACAGCTCATTTCGGAAAGGCCTCACGTCCTCGCTCGCAGCCCGTTCTGCCTCCCCGCCCGAGCACGCCGGAGACAAAGAAGCCGCTCGACCGTCTTCGCCCTCAGCGCGGCCGCGCACGTGGGGCCCCGGCGGGGGGCGAGCGCCGGCCACGCTGCCCGGTGCCAGCGCCGCGGCCCAGCCGCGCTGCCTCGCTGGCGAGCGCCCACGGGCAAGTCCCGGCTTGCCCGGAAAGCCTCAGGCTCCGGCCACCTCTAGGGCTGCGTCAGCCGAGGGGCGCCGGGCCGCTTGCCTCTCCCCAGCGAGGGGACGCTGCCCCAGCCGCGACACCGCCCCGCGGGCCGGGCCGTCGCCCCAGCTGCGACGGTCACGGGTTCGCATCACGCTTCGATCAGGCTCCCGACGCGGAGCCATCTTGTCCCCCGCAGCCGCCGCCCGGCCCCAGCCTCCCCCCGGTAGGGGGCTCCCAGCCCCCGCCGCCCTGACACGGCCCAGGGGCGCAGAGCCCCGGCTGCAGGGGCGCTGCCCTTCCCGGCGGCCGCCCTCCCCGGCCTAGCACGACAGACGCCGCCAGACAGACACCGGCGGGGGGAGCCCGGGCGGGCGGGGCCGGCGGCAGCCGGGCTTTCAACGCGGCTTTGTGCCCGGGCCGGGCCACTCGGGAGCCGCGGTGAGGTCGCCCCCTCTTCACCTCCCGGTAGAGAAGGGGAGAAGAGCACCGGCACGCGGTAGCAGGAGGAGAAGGGCGCCGGGGGCGGGAGGAAGGCCGGGCCGCGCCGCAGCCGGGCTGGATCGGCTCCCCTGCGGCCCGCACAGGCGAAGCCACAGCCCGGCGCTACGAGAAGCCGCCCGGAGCCAGCGTGACCCAGGCTACAGAACAAAGACACAACATGGAGGAGACAGGAGGGGGGGACAGGGGGAAAAGCGCGGGAGCAGGGCACAGAAGGGCAGTCGGCGGGGCGAGGGGCCGGGGGAAGCGGGGCGGGGGGCGCGGGCGGCACTCACAGGAATATGGTTACTCATTGAAGACTGTAGCCTGATCATACAGCCGGGGTGCGGGCGCCACCGCCGGGGGCAGGAGGACCAGAACCAGGAGGACGTGGAGGCGCTAGAGGCCGCGGAGCTGCCGGAGGGGGTTCGGCGGCGGAGCGGGGCTCGACCATACAGCTGCAGCGGCGGGCGGCTCTGCAGGCTGGCGCGGAGCGGACGCTGCTGCACCAGAGGGGACACTCGGCGCCGCCTCCCGCACAAGAGACCCGGTCCCGCCCCTCGCTCACGCACGTCGGCGACGAGCGTCGCGCCTGCCCAATTAGAGGCGCCTCCAGCGCGTCCTGGGCGGGAGCTCGGCCGCCGGGGTGGGCGCGGCGCAGGCAGGCAGGCAGGCAGGCAGGCAGGCTGGGCGGAGGCGGGAGGGAGCCGAGAGGCGGAGGCAGCCGGCGAGAACCGGTTAGTGAATGAAGCTGGTGGTGGCGGGGCCGGGGAGGGGCGCGGCGCGGCGAGGGCAGAGCGGGACGAGCGGGCGGGCGCAGGAATTGTCTCCAGGGGCCGGGCCGGGGCCGCCTTGCGCGGGAGCCCCACCCCCGCCCGTGCCGGCGGTTTCGCCGGGAAGCGTGTGGCGCGGCCTGCGGCTCCCCCGGGGCGGCGAGTTCTAGACTGTTCCCCGCGCCCCAGTGCGGGGTGGCCCGCTGGCACCCTGCTGCGGCCCGCCGGCTGTGGCCGGTTCTCCGCCGGGCTGCAGGATGTTTGAGGGAAGGGCGGCCGGCGGGGCAGGGGGGAAGGCGGCAACGGCAGCGCGGCTGGACGCGCGGTGGCGCGTTGCGGCCCCTCTGGCGCTGGAGAAACCGAAGGGCCCTGCACGCGTTCTAATCCCCAGTCCCCATCGCTCTCGGGCTGCAAAACCTCTTTCGCAAGTTTAATGCTAATAGGAAGCTCTTAGCGCGTTTTGTCCGCAGATTATTTGGGGCTGTTAAATCCAGATAAAATCATGATTTCTGGTTTTACAGATGGGAGATCAGCCCAGTAGGCCACAAGTGCTGTAGGGAACAATATAGACTGATCCTTGTGCCCCCTCGCTGACAGGAAGCGCTGTCTCCAGGACACAGGTGCTGCTGAGACACAGACACCTCACGGGTGAAATCCGGTGTTGGGACCTGTGGTGTCACGAGGCATAAGAGTCCATCCCCAGCTGGACATGGTCAGCCTGGAAAACACCTCCATTTGGGTCAGCGCTAGCTTTATGAAATAACAGGCTATTTTTAGCTTCAGTTAGCTGGATACTGTTCTAGTTATATTTAACTAGTTAAGCCTGCCTTCTGCATGTTACATTATTGATACTATACAGGTTACAGGAGTCTGCATGAATTGGTTTTGATCTAAAAAATAAACACCTCCATTCTGAATCTCATAAGTTTGTATTGACTTGTACAAAGGCATGGGTGGTTTCTGGTTTTGCCGAAATTTTCTGTTTTTATATAACCTGCAGAAACTGTGTTTCATACAGAGGAGGTTTTCATGGTAACAGACACGTGAGAGGTGTGTTATTTAGAATATATCTGCATTACCTTTCACTCCACCTGGCTTCAGGTGGGCATAAGTTAATTTCTGACTGGGAGACATGTCTCTGCTAGGATAACATATTCAGCTTTTCTGGTCTATAAACACATCTAGGTTGTATTTATTTACATTTGCATTTTGTATTTACTGACTGATTCAGGGCACAACTCTGGGGAACTTGCAGCTGTTTCCTTGTCCATGTAAAACCTGAAAACGTGCTCAGAGTCCTATAAAATAAGAAGATCCCAAGGCTGGTGGCTGCTTGGAATATTGTTTATTTGTTGGTGGTTAAAATATCAGGAACATTTTTGGGGGAAAAAAGAGGAAAAGTCAATACAGCTTCTCTCTCTAGTGAGTAATGCTTGAGGAATTTGCTCTGGATAGAGTTTCGAGACATAAACCAGCTATTTACCTGCTTTAATCCACGCTGTTTTTTTCTTTTTCTCCAACAATGCAAGCTTTTGTTTACTGTTTCATTGGACATTAAACTGATCAGGATTTTAGGCTCAAATTACTTTCTGCTGCAGCATCCTTTCAGTGCTGCAGCACAGTAGTTCACACTGGAAATAAGAGTCACTGGCAATTTATGTGAAATTATATACCCAAGAAGAAAGGATTTAGCTCAGAAAGCTTTTAGTTTAAAAATGTACAGGTTTTCTTTTTTGAAGAAAGTACGCCTGTCTCATTTAACTATTTAATACTCATTGTGATACTTCTCTCTGGGCCCCTGGTTGTTATTAATTATGTCATACCGGTTGGCACTTCAGATGCAGTTACTGTGTTTTACACTCTGAGATGACAATAGGTACTTGGAGTGTGAGAGAGAAGCAGATTACAATAAAATAGTCTATATTTTATATGACATAGGAAAAAGTAAAACATATTTATGGGATAGACAAGTTGATAGTTACAAAGTGCCAGCTAGTGAACTGCTGAAACAAAGTGGGTTGAGGAGGCAGAAAATAACAGAAAGAGACAAGACTCCTGAATAATTTTAAATATAAGAAGAAAAGAAATGCTTGTAAAGAGAAATCTGTGGGGCAAATTCAGGAGAGACTGATAGCAGTTTGAGAAGCAGACATGATCACCGCCATTGATGTTAAGAACATTAATACAACTTTTACGATAAGGTGTTATGATATGACAACATTTTAATATATTTTTGAAGCTTGTGAGTCAAAAATAAAATTTAGGCGTAGCCAGAATGTCCAGCCCTTACATAGTGGACTTTTATCAATATTTTTGGAAAGTTTTAATAGGAAGTTGTGCATTAAACCGGTCAAACATAACAAAGTTTCAAAACTCAAAATAAGTTATACCTTATGTTTATTTTATTAAACCTACTGTTTTGTAACCTGTGATAATTTGATGTTACCTTATTCTGTTAAGCACAACAGTGAAAAAATTCTCTATTTGTTTATGTAAATGTATATATACTTCATATGTTTTGTTAGCCATTTTTGTCAAGAAGGGAAATCCTGACAGAATTAGGAAGCAATGTTTTACTTCTCATCATCTTTGTGAACCTTGCTGTACTTACAAAAAGTGCATTACATTATTTTTTAACCAAAGAGACCGGAACAGTAAGTAGTCGTCAACATGCAGTCCCACCATGTCCATGCATCACTTTAAAGTGGTTTGTATTAATTTTTTGCTCGTACATGTGTTCTGGTTTGAGAATGCTGCCTCTATGAGATTTGTGAAAGTTAATGTCATGTTTGAAATAGGTATTTTTATGTATCAACTAATGTAAATATTACATGAAGACTAAATGAAAATATTGATTCTCAATGTCCTTGTCTTTTGCAGATACCTGATTTCCTTAGTTTATCCAGAGAGAACTCAGTTGTCCCTGAGATTTTTGTGGGTCTTCAGTATGATAACATGAGGGAAAAAAAAAAACATCACAACAATTACCTAATGAAAAGAAATTTGAGAATCTGATTTTGTTGAAGTATCAGTTGGAAGTAGAATCACTGTAGTTTCACTGAACGTAGTGTTTCTGTGGACCAGTCCTATTTTAAATTTGAATGGAATCAGATGGATTTTATATAGATATTGATGTTATATCCATTACTAGCTTATCTGTATGGAATTACACACTTAAAGGTTTGCTGGTTAGGTGTTTGATTTGCTGATATTAACTGTAGCTTTTTGTGGTGAAATTTTAGAAGGCTGTTATTTATGACCATGTCATGCCAATGTTTAAAAAGGTGAAGTGAGTTGACTATGACCAGGTTAGACTTTCATCTAATAGAAGACTCATACATGACTAAGGTGATTAAATCAAAAAAAGAATTAAAGTATAAGAATATAATTAATGCAAATCAATGTAGTTCTAGGGCATATAGCTGTTGTAAAGAAAACTGACTTAATGCTTTGATAAGATTACAAGATTGGCATAAAAGTAGCTGCATAGCTGTAACACTAAATGTTCGTGTTTCTGAACAATTTTATCAAAGGACTGTAATCAATAATCACTAAAAATAGTGTGACTTATGCAAAGACTGAAGAATAGCAAGTAGCAATGATGGCAATGTGGTTATGCAGAGTAATATAGATTGTTTAGTAACTTGTTTTCACTCAGGAATATGTTTTAGTACAGATACATGCAGAGTCATACAGCTAGAACCAGGAATGCAAGCAAGATTTCTAAGTTCATAAGAATGCTTCTGTTACCCTGAAAAGAGTCCAGTCATTATAATAGACAAGTGGATTCTTCATAGTTATTTGGTTTCTTTGTCCATGGGTACTTATAAAAACTACTCTAAATTTGTTACGAGGATTTAGCACACACCTTTTGATCATTAATGTAAATAGGTACTTCATATACAAGGTGTGGTATGCTAAAGGTTTCTAGAAGAGTGTAATGATCTTGGGCTAGATCTTTTGTGTATGCTTTAGTGATAATGAGAGTTGTTTTCAACTCCTAAAACTGCTTCTGATTTTGTAAGAGAAGTTTTCAGTTTCTTTCTGGAACTCTGGCAATATGCATTGGCCATGGACTGGTTAGGGAGAGTAGACAACTACTACTAATACTTCACAAATACAACCAAACATTCCGAAGCCATTTTTCAGTATTTTATTGGGAAAATGCAGTTAATTTCTCATGTTGCTTATGTCTGTTCAATAAAAAAATTGTCTCTGTAATGGACTTTATGCCTAACATGTTAAAAGCTTGGGAAGGATTTTTCATGATTGAAGAAATCATGGTCTTTTACAGGCTTATGCTGTAATTGTCACTCGTCAGTTTTAACATTCATGATTGGCACTTAGGCAACACGGAATCCAAGTAGATGGTGATTTAAGTATTACAGGAGTAATCCTGAAGACCAACAGTTTTTAATAAAATTGCACAATATTGCATGCAGCTAAGTTTTCTGTTGTTATGCACTTCTACAACATATCTACTTATTTATTCCTAGTGAAGTAGATTAAGCCTATATATTAGGAAAACCAGGCCTTTAAAATTTAATTTAAGTAAGATTTTCTCTACTCTTTGTGGAACAGTCCAATGGTCTGACATTTTGGATCTGTCATGGCATTTATCTCGGCAAGCTGTTCAAGCTGACAGCCTGTGGATACTTCCACAAGACATGTTGGGGGTGAATCAGAACTGCAAGGACAAAGAACAGAGCCTTTGGCGCCGATCATGCTTTCCATATTTGCTATGACTGTGTATGTAGGAAATTGTGGCATAAGGATCCTATACAGCTGTTACAAAACTGCAGTCTGCTTCTGTGGGGTTTGTTTGTTTGTTTTGTGTGGCTTGGTTTGTTTGGTTTTGGTTTTTGTTATTTTGTCACTGTCTTCCAACAATACTATGTGTGAAGACTGCTAAACTGGTATTTAATAATAATGTCTTTTACATTTTAATGGCAATTGCAAGAGCATATGGCAATTACAAAGACTCGTAACTATTCAATTTTGAAAAGTTTTTTGGATGAGTGTGAAAATTTTTATGGTTTTGGTCTAAAATCTTAACCACAGATTTTACTGCCCTGTGGTGCTAGTGCTGCAGCCAGAACTAAACAGTGATCTCTTTGCTCAGCTGCTCAGATTACTGCAACTATGGATCACTAATTACCTGCTCAGCATCCTCTTCACACTGCTCCTGATTTTTTCCCTTATGTAATTCATTGTCTGTTCATTGGTTTTGTATTTTCTTTTTCTTTCTTTTTTTTTTTTTTTTTTTGTGTGTGTGTGTGTGTGTGTGTGTGTGTTGGTTTTGTTTTGTTTTGTTTGCTTTGGCAGCAAAATCTCAACAAATCAGACAGGAAAACTTTACAGGTCCACTTGTATAACTTGCTGTATTCATCTTTGTCTTGTCATTTACTGTTGGAACTTCATTATCGTTAAAAATTTTTGCCTCTGATTTCAATTCTGAGATTTGAATTAAAAATTGAAAGAATCCAAAGCTGGTAACAGAAGCTCTGTTGCAGTTCTATTCCATGCTCAAATACAAGCCTATGCTATTCAACAGAAATTAAAATTATTATAGAAGAAGGAAATTTAGAACATGTCATAGAAAATACAAATTATTATATTTTCTTCTCAGGTGTACATGTCCTTTTCTTGCTTCTTTGCTTAGTGAACATGTATCTTTTTACAGTACCATAATTGTCAGTGTATTAGAAAAAATGTACCTGTGTTCAGACTTCTGAAATTTTGAATTTAATAGGAAAAACAAATCACTTGGAAAACAAAATATGTGTGACCTTATGATCCAAAGCTCACAAACACAGATGAGCTGTATTACTTTAAATGGAAAAAATAATGCATATTTAAAAAACAAGATGGAAGCTGTAAGCCAATACAAGGAAAAGACTAGAAATTTTCTGTACTTCCTAAAAAATAAAAACAAAATCAAAAAACCCTTGGCTTTTCTATTTGGTTTTGAACAAGAGAGTATCTGAGGAATATCAGCCTCTGTGACCTGGTGCTGAGATTATTTTAGATCCATAATTTCCTTTGCCATTTGCTTTGTTCAGCAAATCAAAAATATGCTGAGACTTTGCTATGAAAAAGGGCTTCTTTTGGTCTTGCAGTGGGTAGAAACTCTCAAGCTACCAATAAACACGCACTTTTTACCACCCTGACATCTGAATGATGTTGTAGGCCTGACACTGTTTTGCTTTCAATCTGCCAGATGAACTCTGCACCAGCCTTTCCTATGTGTGTCATTATATTGTCTTTTCCCAGGGCTTGCACAGTCAGAATATTGCTTTGGCTAACAGTCATGTAAGTGTTGGCCAAAATAATACATACCAAACATACGGACCTGTACCCCATGGAAAATATGATGACTGAATACTCTGCAGTTTGCTTGTACAAGTTTCTTTATGCAGAAAGGCCTCCTCTGTACCCCTCGTGCCATGCACCTATTTAAATGTTTCAAATAATTAGTTCTGAACCTGCCATGAAGCCCAAAACCAAGGAGTGTGATATTGTTGCAGTTGATATGTTCACGTGTTCTGAGCAATGCAAGCTGTGGGCATGTGCATCTTAGCAATAATCTTGCTTTCTGAAACTAGCTATTATTTCAACATATGCCACATGGGTAACTGCTTTTGGATAATTAGTGGTAGCATCTCCACACCAAGAAGAGTGAGACACATCTGTTTCTACGTCTGTTTAGATGCAAAATTCTGGAGCCACTGCAGTTATTCCTTATCTGTCTTTAAATGTTCCCATTGTGGAAAGGCACAATTCCTGCCTGAAACACTAGTGTATACTTGGGAAGAGATTAACAATTGCAGCAGTTTCCATGGCTGTCCACTTTGTAATGAAAATACTGTAGTAGTAATTTATTTGATTTTTCACCATTTTCTTGCATTCTAGTATTGTCCAAAAGGCATCAAGCATCACATGGATGTCTCCATCTTAACATGAACACTTAGAATTGGAGGCAGCATATTTGATGTGTCTGTGATGCAAATGGAGAACAGTTAGAACTATAGGGGCCAGAAGTACCCCGTGTGTGTGGTGACAGGCTAAAGTATCTTCTGTTCTTAGAGCCAGAAAGGAAAAATAATGTTTGCTTTGTTCCTAAAGATACGCCACTCAGAAGGGCACTAGTTAAACTGGGATATACCATCATAACCATTGGTGTAAACAAGTGCACTAGTGAGTATTCAGGATATACTTGCTTTATGGAATTGTAGATCATCAGAAATAGTTTGGTTTAAGGTTGCCTGAGTAGATGTGAAAATGATGTGTCAGGTGGACATACCAACTGTGGATAATCATATATACGGAAACACATGTCCTTGAAGCTGGCCTTTGGAAGGGAGGGAAAAGGAGAAAGGTATGGAACTAAGTGCGAAGTCTTACTAAATAGGTCACAACAAGTAATTCAGAAAATCTAACAATGTCTGCAATGATGGAAAAAAGGTGAAGTAGCTCTTTGAGATGCCGACAGAGCCAGTATTTCCTGCAGAATCTCTCTTAGACACTTTTTAAAGATTTCAGTACACCAAAATACACTCCATGCAAAGTCCTTGTTGGCAGAAGAAGAAGATTCTTAGGATACAGACAAAATGAATGTAGAACAGATAATATGTATTTTTTTTCTGCAGTACTTCAGAATGACTAAAGAAATGTAGAAGCAGACTCTTATATTTTCACTACACAAATTACATTTTGTAAGGAAACCAGATTCTAAAATTTACTGACATCTTTCTTGTAGCTTGTAATTTTATTAGAGATTCCAGTTTTTAAATAAATTCCATTGTAGAAGAAATAATAAAATTCCAAAAATTCTAATATCTAGGCATCAAGATACATCTCAAGATTTAATTTTATTTAATCATTTGTAATCAGTCAAGAAACAGTCTGGAGACGTTATCAAAAGTCTGGGCAATGTGATACCAGAACTCTGCAGCTGCTGTTTCTAAGAATGCTACAAACTTTGGAGAGAACCTCTGAAATCAAGCACCTTATGCTGCTCAGTTGATGCAAATAAAAGCCTGACAACCTCTGCTGTTGGCATTGTTAGGTTCATAAGGCAGCTCTGTGAAACACACGTTTTCTGAAGCTTCTTAACCTGTTAGTGATTTAGTAAGTCTGGCCATGAAGCTTTCAGAAGCCAGCACTGTTTGTAAAAGATAAAAGCTACAAATCTCTCTCTGATTTGACTAAAATACAGTGGAAAGTAATGCAGGAATCATGGCTTTTTGTGAAAGTACCATTGTGAAAACAACTGGCCATCAATACTTTTTCACTGCTCATACTTTTGGGTTTTTCGTGTTATTTTCCATTGGGTAATTCTGGGGTATTTTGTGTTATTTTCCATTTTAATGTACTTTCACTATGCTTATGTAGGAAAGAAAAACAGATATCCTGTTTTAGTCTTCTTTCAGAAAATAGCCTGAAGCCTTTAATTAGGTTTTGCTCTGCTTTATTTGGGCACATTCTCACATACGACACTGATTTTGGAAACAAGTAAATATGTTGTCATCTCTGATCAAGACCTGAGCAAAAGGTAAGCTTTGCCTTTGGATACTGGCCTTTAGTTTGAAAGATTACTTTTCAAAAACATCTCAATGATGTCAGAGCATAAATCACATTTTCCAAAGCAATAGTAACTTGGGGCTTCCCAACTTTAGATGATTCCAGCAGAAGAGAATTGACACACTTAATTAGAAGGGTCAGATTCCTGATCAAAACATGAGAATTAGGAGACTAGGAACAGAATTGGCAGGAGTCAGCACAGCTCAGTGGCAGATACAGCAGACAAAAAATGTAGAGGGAAGGAATAAAGCTTAAGTAACTGCCAACTCTTAGGGGGTGAGACTGACTTTCTTTAGTCGGGCTGCAGTCGAAACAAAGGAAGAAAATAGGCAAACATGGGGGTAAAAGTTCTTGAACATAACCATGAAACTAATATTTTTAAAAAGTAAAACATTTTAAAAACTTGCTATGGCTTCTAAGAAAATTTACTAAAAATGCTGATGAGTTAAGAAAAAGAAAGAGGTATCAGTACAGCCTACAGGTAAAGAAAAGTAAATGGCTACTCCAGTCAATTTGTAAATACACTTCAGCCTGTCCAGCACCATCAGGGTAATACAGCTTGAAAAAAATTAATGTTTTCATTTATCTCCTTATCCATCATTGTAATGAACATAAAAATAAAAGAGGTTCCTACCTATAAATTTCTTGTTCACACACTGTTACCCAAGTCCATTCATTCTCTAGAAACTAAAGCAGCAGGCATTCTTAATTGTTACAATTATGTAACACGTTAACTACTTTTGTGTACTGCTTCCTCCACTTGCAGTACAAAATCTTTATTTTTAAGGATTTTCACTTACCTATGTTTGACAGCTCTTCCTTCTGCTTTTTCTTTGCTGGCATTATAGGGACCAATGAATAGTAACAATATTGTTTCCTTCATCTTATTTGCCACTTGTTTCCTTCATTTTATTTGCCACAAGACCACATATTTCTTTTTTCTTTATTCTTGCAGTCTCAGTCTTGTATATTGTGCACCAGGCTACCTGAATTTTCTTTAAAAGATTCTTCAAGGATTGCAGTTTTCAACTGCAGAAGCAGAGGTGGAAATTTATTACTTATTTTCGCTGCTGAACAGTCAGGAATACAGTTTTATATTTAGTTTTAGGGATCATTTGGTTTTCCTCTTCCTCTGTATTCTTCTATACTGTCTTTATCAGGTTCCCCTGACTGACATTCCTGCCTATGTATTTGTATGCTTTCCTTATGCTCTGTCTTCTGCTATGTTATTATATAGCAAAAATGGTATAAAATTTACTTTAAGAGAGCAAATTACAAGAAATTTATTTAATCTGGTGTTGCATTACATGTATAATTACATGTATAATGTAAACTAGGAAGCAAAATGATAAACACAGGAAACGCTAATCAGAGGACTGACTTGTAATGCAGCACATTTATGAACTGATATTCACACAAATTCAGACATTTAACTCAAGCTAAATCAAAATAATTTCCCTCCAAGCCACCATGAGTTAAGTGTCAAATGTGAGTTAGTGGTCTAGGCTTCCTCTATAATTCACAGAGAGAGAACCCCTTCTAGAGAGTAATTAATCCTGTTCTGAAATGAGCATTTAAGATGGGATAGATTGTTTTAAATCAGTATTTCTCTTGACTGTAGAGACAGAATGAACAATTAGAGTAGACATCTATATTTCAAACTGATCACTTGGGGTATGTGAATCCTGTCCCCCATGGGCAGCTTAAGGTGGATTGTTATATAAATTCCCCCATAGTTTATTACAGACTCACAGGGTGGTTAAGGTTAGAACAGACCTCTGGAAGTCATCTTGCTCAAACAGGGCTACCTAGAACCAGTTGCCCAGATCCATGTCCAGGCGGCTTTTAAATATCTTCACAACTGGAGGCTCAACAACCGCTCAGGACAATCTGTGCCAGCGCTCAGTCACCCTCACAGTAAAATAGTGTTTCCTGATGTTCAGATGGAATGTCCTGTGTCTGAGTTTGTGCCTGTCGCCTCTGTTCCTGCCACTGGGCACTACTGAAAAGAGCCAGGCCCTGTTTTCTTTACACCCTCCTGTCAAGTATTTATATACATTGATGAGTCCCCCTGACCCTTCTCTTCTCCAGGCTGAACAGCCTCGGTTCTCTTAGCTTCTTCTCATACGAAATATGCTCCAATCCCTAAACTACTGCTCAGCTCCTGGTGATATTGAATTCTGGTACTTCCATATCTGTCTAATTATAGTCCTGTCTGGAGTACTTGTTAGCTTTGTGTATTTATTCATGCTAAATTGTACATATTCAGTGAGTCAAACTGTGTGTAATATTTTAAATTAGTAGCCATAAATATTAAAAATATTTTTTTTCATTTTAACTATAACAGTAAGTGTCTCAAGCAAAAATAATCTAAAAGTATAGGGAAAATTCTAAAATTACATTGTAATACCCTGAATGCATCTTAATGCTTACTGTCCTATAGCATTTAATATACTGTTATACAAACAATAATCATACTGAAGTGAAGCAGTTTATTTGCATTGGAAGTCTCCCAAACAACTTGTGATAAGAAGAAAATAAACCACCTTTTTGTTATCTCGAAACCCCAGAATTTATGTGGGGTTCAGTGTCATACCAAAAATGATATTCTAAGTCTTGCCAATCTAGAGTGACACATACTCTCCTTACCAATGGCTTTAGCATATCACTCATCTGAAAAAAATATCTCATCAAAATCTAAAACTATGCTAGGTGTCTGGCTTAGTTCTGAGTCAGAGGAAAGGATATCTTCAGAGTCACCAGTATCTGTTCCCATACGCTGCCTGATGTTTTACTTTGAGTTGTGCTATGTACCAAATAGACCTTAATCCACTTAGTTTGTGAAAACAAATGGGATTGCACTACAATCAAATGTTGCTCTTGATAAATACATACAGTTGACCTGACACACCTACTATGTCACATGACATTATTTTCTACTATTCTTCTGGAGCGTTTCAATACATTCTATTAACTCATCATCCTGAAGCTAGACAGTGATACTCTATTTGGAGTATCAAGTTAAAAAGGCAGGTAAAGTTCTTGCAAGCCCTAAGAACCTATGCCCCTATTTCAAATTACGCAGTTGAATCGAAATGTCTTAGATTTCATATGAACTTGTAATCCTTGAGCCTGTGGGACAAATTTCTGCTTTTGCTGAGATTAAAACCAGTCTGATCCCTTCTAAAGGACGGAAGACCAGAGAAAAATGGAGCTAGCTAAGAACCTCAGGAGGTCACCCAGTCTATTTTCCATCCCAAAATGTTACGGGTCAGTGCATGTCACTCCTCACAGATGCTTTTCTAATGTGTCCTGACTGTGCTCCAATATTTGAGATACTGCAACCTCTTGGACAACTGTTGTAGTTCTTTGTTATCCTTACCTTGAAAACATTAAAAAAAACCCATAAGGTACAGAGACCATCATAATTTCATTTTTACGGCCTTAAAAGGTGCATTTGACCTGAAGTGATTTATGCATTTTTAAGAAAAACAAAAGAAATTAAGAGCCTCACATGGTTTCCAAGTACAACTATGTTACGTATTGGTATTGGTTTAATAATGCAAGATCAGGGCATTTGTTAAGGACTACAAGACCTTAAATTTAATCCCCTCTCCTATCTTCTGGGATTTGAGACTGCGTCTCTGAGAAGACTCCCTTAATCCTCAGACTGCACCACATCTCTAGGGAGTGACTAGGGCCTCTCTATCTCTTCTGTTACTCTTCACTCTCTAACAAGATGTAAAAAACCCCTTTGCTGGAATACATGTGCCATACCTATTAGTTCAGTGTCTACCTTCTTACTCTTTTGGTCTGTGACTCACAGATTATTTATGCATGATATCCATAGTGGAACAGTATCATTGGTGGTCCAGGATGGTCCAGGACAGACTAGTGATTAAAAAACCAGGATTTTAAGTTACGTCTGTTTGTTTCTGGATGATGATTTAAACAGAGGTCTCAAATGTTCCAGCATAGTGCATTAACAACTAGTAATTTATTTCGTATTGCTGGATTTAAAAGAGCAAGGAGGTATAGTGTATTTCAAATATATTTTAAGCAATTCAGCATAAGACTGAACACTGAAAGGCTGGAAATGAGATTAATGTCAATTTAGAAGGGTCACAGCCCCTAGACTGTAGGGTTAATGAAGCTCTGGGCTGTAAATATACTTGACTTGAACTATGGACATAACATTAGTTAGTGTGACACAAAAAGAGGAATTTTTTTTAGAATTTTCTTTAAAAACTAGCTAGAATAGTTTTCCAAGTGCTTTTGTACCTGTCTTTAGTTTCATAAAGATATTTTTCTTTGATTGCTTGAAATAAAATCACATGGAAGTATAAAAAAACTTTTAGCAAGTTAATACATATAATCTTTTCTGCTTTTCTCCTATCCAGAAGGCCTGTTGCCTCGTTTAGGAGGAGATTAAATTGTTTTATTGCAGGAGATTCCCTACAAATCTCTTAGTCTGTGTGTTAGAGACCTTCAAACTTTTTGGTTGATTATTGCAGTATTTTTCTGAGAACTGCACTTGGCTGACTAGTTTGTAAGTTCCTAATTCCCTCTATGCCTCCTTTTAAAATGTGTTATAATTCTTTCTGGAACCTTATTTACCGCCAACAGATAGCGTGTCTATTAGAAAATTCTCTAGAAAATAGGAAACATGGGTTTGACGTTGAAGACAATTTTTAAACTCAAGGCAGTCCTTCCCTTAGCAGTGTGTTACACTTAAGGCAGTTATGCAGAAACCATTCCATTGTGGTCTAGAAGGAAAGGAATAAATCTAGATCCAGCCCATTCTCAAGCAAGAATTCATGACTGTGGATCATGAGTGGACAGGAAGGCCTTACTGGCGTCTGACATTGCATGTGACATTTATGGATTTCAGACATGCCACTATCCTCAGGATTTTTTTTGTCTGGACAGCAGGGTATCAAATTTTTGTGTTGTCATTCTAAGTCACTTACATACTACTATGTGCTATATATGTGTTATGAATGCCATATCCTCAGTTTTGAAACCTCCTCCTGGGACCAAATGTTTAAGTATTTTTATTTGGTCTCTTTTCAGATCTTCTTTGAATAGAGGATGCAACGTGATTTTAGGCTGAGGGATTCTAGCTGAAAATACCAAGGTCAGGGAGGGCACAGGACCAAACTGTACTGGAAAGACAGGTACTGTTCAGTCTTAGAAGCAGGCCTGATAGACACTATGTTAAGATTTCTGAGGGATGAACTGTCTGACTATAGGCTTACTGGATTTTGCTGCTTTTTTGCAAGATTAGTAGAATCTCTCTAAAAAAAAAGAAAAAGTCAAAGAGGAAAAAGAGTACATGTGTAGGGCAGTTCACTTGCAAGGGGAAACTTGTCTCTTAAAAAGCTCTCAAAGCTCCCAATATGCTGTTTGGCAGAAGTCCAGCAGTTTTTAATTGGGATTTTTTTAGATCATTGCTTCCTATGCAAATTGTTCTTTGTCCCACAGATCTTGGCCAAAGTCTAATTTGATAGCACCTTTCCTCAGGCAGGCCAGATCACATGGGCTATGGGGCCAGCTGGCCAACTGGGGTAGCTGGTAGGTCCTCTTTGTGCTGCTGTTACCATTGAGTGCATTGGGTGCCTCCTAATTGCCACAGTGACACTGTGTGCTCCTTTGTCGTCATCCCACCAAGCTTTCTCTTCCTGTGTCCATGCAGGCAGAAATGTTGCCTGAAGAAATGTGAAGGAATAGCAGTGTATGAAAAAAAGAAAGGAAAATGTTTTTTAATCTCAACTATTACTTTAATCAATGTGCCATTACTGGATTCCACTTTAATACTGTTTTAAGAGTCATTTCCACAAAATCCTGAAGATGAGGAAAAGAACATAGTTCCTTTCTAAAGCACACAGGGATTTCAAGTTCTTTGACTCTGATCATTGCACATATACAAACACTAATTAGACCCCAGAAAAAAAGTAGATTATTTCCCAGTACTGGTTCCTTCCATCTTGTTTGCAACCTGTTTTTGCACAGAGCAACACAGCTATTTATAAACTGCAAGTGGGAGCTGAGAATAGGAAGAGCTTTGTGTTCATATAATGCCAGTGTCAGGAGAGCAATACATTAGCTAAATTGGAATGGCCTCTACCAAGCCCTATTTTTGTGATTGTAATACTACTGGTATTTTGGGCAGTGAAGTCTCCTAGACACAGGTCCAGCTTCATGTGATTTTTCTCTTACTACATGTAAAAATAAACCAAGTTATGTTCAAAAAGCCTTGTTTTAAATTTTATTTTTTTTTTTTAGTAAAGCTAAGCTGAGTAAAGCTTTTTAGCCTTTAATTTTAGTTATATAAAATTAGATAGAGGCATAAAGAAAAAAAACCACAACATTCTGTGATATGCTCCAAAGACCTTACAGTGACAGAAAAAGCAGCACAGTTCTAGCAGGTCTGCATGTAGCTGCAAATAAGAATTTCAGATATTTTTCTGTTTCTCCTTTCTTTTCTTCTAGGTAAAAAGAAGACACTGCACAAGAGAGTGGGAAACCTCCAATTTCCAGTCCTTTTTACTATTTGCAAGGGAGGTATCATTCCAAAACTTTGTAGAAAAAAATTATTCTCTAGCTCATTTTCCACTAAGAGCTGTGGCGTTTGGTTGGAGGAATTTGGTCTGGAATTATTATCTGTCAAATACTGGCTTCTAAGAAATAAAATAAAATTAGAAAAAAAAAAAGAAAAAAGAAAGCTTTTTTTCACTTAATTTGGATGCACTGGGATAAAATACTCTAGAAATACTAGCTAGAAGCAAATTGACTTAGTGTCAATTTGAACACCTACCAAACTGTTAGATTCTGTTACTAGAACAGGAACCTGCAACTCAGTGCACCACCTGTTTGTGCCAAATCGATGTTACAGAACTATATACTAAAAGATATAGTTTTTTAGATTTTCTAAGGAAAAAGGTTTTTAAATCAGTCAAAACTCTTCTTCAGATTTGGCAAGATACTTGCCTCTCATTTGAATATGCCAACAAAATATCAGTAGGACATGTCTGATACCTTCTTAGAATTATGGAAAAGGAGTTTGCAGTTTTGATTTACAACTTTGTGGAGCTGGAATTAAAAGCAATGTATTACTGCTCAGTTCATGGGTAAAATACCTTTAAACCTACCATTCATATTAATTCAACACAAATGTCTTTGGCAATGGAGAATGAGTCAGCACCAGAGTTGTTACTGTTTTTAACACTTCCATAGATAGGACTAGGAAAATACAGTTAAGAAAATCATAGCTTCTCAATTTCTGCAAAAGGACATTTAAGATTAATGGGAATTATACAACACTTTAAAAATATGAAACAAGTACAGACAAATCCCAGTTAATAACTGCCAATTGCCTTTTGTCACTGTCTAGTGACAAGGCTAGCTTACTGAGATTCTTTAATCCCCTGTGTTTGTACTAAAAGAAACAACTACCTGTGTGTGGAAAAATAGCTTGTTGAAACTTTCATATTTCTTCTTTGTTAAAGGGAAATCCAGTGTATTATTTAACTTTCTGAATCTACAAATACAGATAGTATTCTAAACAGCTCAGCAATTTTTTAACATATTTATGCTGTTTACATGCTTAAATGCTCTTGTAGGTCAGTTATCTATAGCAAAGACCTCCTAAACCTTGGTTAGTGGCTGGAAAAAGCTTAGAATCCAAATACACCTGCACTGTGGAGTCCTTGTCCATAATCAAATACAAATCTTCCTGCTGGCCTTTAGAGGCACTGAAGTGAAGTACTAACAGCTTATGAACTTGTTGCCCAAGTTAGCTTTCACATGCCGCTGCTTGTACATGTGTTGTATTCCTCTTCCTTACTACTATGTAAGTTCTACATGCCTCTGGATAAGGCTGAGGGAAAAGCAAATACTGACATATTTTAAGACCACCATAATTTTAATAAATTTTTGAGTAAGTGAAGGAGTAGACTGTGCATGCTAGATCCCCGAATTAATTTTGAAGAAACAAAGGAGACTTTGTGCAGATAATCCATTGAATATTTTCTCTTGAGAGTTTACTGAGACATGACCTTAGAATTTGAGTCAGTAAGATGTGTAAACAGACCATGATTAAGGAAAAAGAGAAGAGAGAGTCAGGGCTCTTCTAGGGAATCTGTTTCTGAAGGCTGTGGTACTACAAGTACACATTACCCAAAGAACTGAATTGGTCCACTGCTCTTTACAATCATTTTCACTTATGTACCTTGCTGTTGTTCTGTACTATGTTTACATAGCTTCACAGTGATCAAAGTCATACATTACGTGTTGTTACTAAATCTCTTGCTTATTTTCTGTTGTTGCTGTCTTCTAATATGATTGGCTAAGTAACTAATCTCAAAGGATCTTTTATATTAAAAAACCCATAATGAAATACACAATATTCTTAGCAAAGGATTACTGAAGGCATGACAACTCTTTCTTTTCCGTTTTTCAACTCCAAGTCACTCTTTGTGAGAGGGAAATGGTGTCAGTACTTCAAAAGTTGTCATCTGAATCACCTGTTTTCATGTATAGAAACATAATAAATAAATACTAATGCATATGTACAGACATAGCTGGCACTTGTTCCTTTAGTCCCAGTCAATTTGAGTAATCTCAGTGAAACTCATCATCAATTTATAATCAATTTTGTATTTTAATTATGTAAATCAGGAGAAGTTAAGAAAGCATATGACAAAGCTTACTCAAATTTCATTCTAACCAGCTTTTGAAAACTACAGAGATGACACAAAGTTTCCCTAAAATTTGGGTTTAGGGCTTGACCTTTCAGAATTTTTTATGTCCATCTTGTTTACTTAGCTTTTTTTGGTATTTTACAAAACTAATGGCAGTTATTTGGAGTTGTCAACATTAATACAGTTACTTGAAGGAATCACAATCATTATCTGATTCAGATATTGAATAGAAAAATGTACAGGTGGAACAGTTTTTTGATAATACAAAATGAAACAGTTTGGATCTCTGGAGGAAGGTTTGGAAAAATCCAGGCAGATTAGAAGTGGGATTGTCAGGCTCGCAATGTTGCATCTAGCATTTACAGTGAATTTATAGAGAAAAATGCTGACTGCATGGTCCTGCTATCATTCAGTATATTTTAAAAGCTCTTGTAATTTTTGCCTGTGGGAATTCTGATGAAGCATTTAGGAGACAAGATAGAACAGCTTAGTTATAGTGCTTGAAATGCTAGACTTAAACTCTGTTCTGACTGTAACACAAATTGGTCCCTATGTGTTTTGTAGGAAAGGTTAAAACATATTGCCATTTTTGATATAACATGGGAACCACACTGCAGTACACAGTTAACTGAATTTTAGCTTTTATTTAATTTAGGTTGTAAAGTTTAAAAGCTGTTCTTTTATGTGATGTATATGGAACAGTGATGTTGTATTTGGTCCCTATCAGCTTGCTGTGTCTTATTAAGACCTACACATGTATTTGGATGCTCTTCTAACACTCATAATTTGTAGAATCTTCATTATGGTTAAAATTGCAGCAGTGCAACAAATGCAATTAAGAAACCCCAATATTTTTGTCTTGTAAAAGCTCCAGTGAATAAAACAAGTTCAATCTCTATCTTGCTCATAATGCAGTGCTTAGGATGGTTATTATTATTTTATATGCATTTTGTACATGGATTCTGTTTCTGACTGAGGGTTTGGGATGCTTCTAACACATGTTATAATATATTGGGCACACTTATTTATCATTATATCAGGATTCATCAAAAATTTTGTGTCCTCTTCACATTTGTAACCTTTAAACTTACTGAATTGTGGATGGTATTCCATACTTAAATTTTGTATATTACACCAAAGATTGTAGTTATTATTTTATATTATTTTCTTCTGCATGCTTTTAGTTTGTCTCTAGTGTATCACTGAGATAAAGGACTCTTATTTTGTAAAATTGATTTGCTATGGTGAATTTCTCCTGCTGCTATTTTAATCTTTGTTGATCTGGATTTATAGTGACCTCTCTTAGAGAAATTGTTTTGTATAACCTGTTTTTTTCTTAGGATTTAAATAATTGCTTCAGCTGCATCCTGAGTTTTTTTGGTCTGTTTTTCATCTTCAGGATTATTTCTGTTTTACATTAGTTGTGTTGCTATTTTCTTGGTGACCTACTTGGCTATCACAATGTCCAGACTCAGTCTTTTTGGCTATGCTCTTTTTTAGAAGGCTGTTTCTAGAAATCTGCCTGCTTGAACAGCATACAAATAAAACAACAGTTCAAGTCTTCTTTCTGATGATGTGCAAAATTTGCCACAGCATCTGTTACTCTTGGTGTTTTTCCATGTTGGCTTTAACCATGATATTGGAGTGAATGTATAGGCATGTTGTCTTTTCTGTCAGCATTAAGCTATTGGGTACTATGATTCCCACTTTATTACAATTTCAGATATAATGTCAGGCTGTGGCTTTTCTTGGACAGTATTTCTGTAAATATGGCACTTGCTTACCAAGTAAATCTATTCTTTATTAATTGAGAGCCACACCTGCAAAAGTAAGCCAGTGGCAAAACAAAATAAATTCCTGCTAACCCCCTTCACATCTCTGGATTTAACATCAAGGACTTATTTATATGACTGGCAACAGTTAAAAGTGTAATTAAGTTTATTGCAATGTAGCACGGACTGAAATTTCTAACCTTACTCAAAGTCGAATGATGCTAAAACAAACTCATCGCTAAAAATGTCCCTTAGGAGTGAAACAGGACAAGCAACAGTAAACTGTTACCTGCTCTGCTGTTGATTTGTCTGGTTTCATAGCCTGTAGGCAAAAACCTAAGAGTGAATCCTTTCTCCGTTACTATATCACTAACTTATTTTTCATTATGGTCAGCAATTGAAAGATCGAAATGTTTACAAACAGACCTCTGTACTAATGTTGCAGAACCAGGTAGCAGTGGCCGTGTCACAAGCAGTGAGGGAGGTGACTCTTCAGCTCTCACTAGATTTACAACAGGCAAGGCAGGACATACAGTGAGAAAACAGACTGTAAAAGCAAACTACAGTAAGTAGTAATTAATAACAATTATAAGGAGAAACAGTCATGGCAGTCATAAATAATTCCTTTTGTATTCAAAGGCTGTGGAATTTGCCATTAAATACAGATTTAAAGTGCTGCTGCAGCAAAATTCACTTTTTAAAAAACTGTAGACATATGCATAAACATAAAAATGTGAGTAAGGTCGAGAAACCAAGTATTATAAAATGTATAAGTGCCAGAATGAAAAATACCTCTGCAATCTTTATTTGGCATCCAAGTGCTTATGTATTATGATATAGAAGCACATATTTAAAATATTGCCTAATTCATTACAGCTGACAGTGCACACTATTTAAGTTATTCTCTGAATTATTACCTTTCTCACAGGTTTTCCTGTGAGATGTATCATTTGCACCAGAAATCACCACAAAAAAATATTAATTTATTTTCCCAACACTCTTGTGAAAAAATGGAGTATTTCATCCGTATTTGATTTGTAGAAGGCTGAAGTATGGAGAGGTTAAGGTGGAAGGGATCCATTAATTTCATGTGTCTAACTAAGAAGGCAGAAGCCTCATTTTTCAAATAAGATATTTTTAGCAATTCATATGTCTAGAGCAGAGGTCCCTCTGACAACTGTCAAAATCGGAGTGCTTAACACTTAAAAAAATCAGACTATGTGGTTAAAGTTTTCACTTCTTATACCAGAACCAATCTGATGCAAAGCAGCTGGGAACAGCCAGGAAAGGGAAAAAAATCCAAAACTCTGTTTATGAGCTCAGTCATTCACTTTATAGAGATAGTGCAGGATCAGCCCACTCATCACTACAAGCCTTGTAAAGCTTTAATATGTTCAGTGACTACGGAACTTCTAACAATTTTAACTGTCATCTCTCACAGGTCTCTGTGGGTACATGTGGTTGGCACTTTAAAGCTTTATAATGTGGCCATTTGAGATGGTGTTTCACAGGGATAGTGACAGGTCCATCCTTGAGATATCAATGTCTTGCTCAGGTACAAAACCATGAAGCAAAGTATGGAGGAGAGGAAGACAGGGGCAGAGTGAGATGAGGCCAAAGTATTGCCAAGAAATATTTGGGTTTAGTATGTAGAAAACAACCTGTTTTCCCTTATTTTCTTGCCACAAATAACCAAAGTGTTATTGCTAAGGTTTTCTAAAAGTTTCCAGGCTCAGCTAGATTTCCAGTATGGAAAATGTCAGCTTCAACAGCTGTTGTTGGGCAAGTTTAAAGTAACTGCTCCAACAACTTTTTCAGCAGTTCTGTGAATTGACTTAAAGCAAAGAATGACTGTATATTTGATGATGTCCCTGCTCATTGCAGGGCAGTTTGGCTAGCTGGCCTTTGGGCGTCCCTTCCAACTCAAACTACTCTATGATTCTATGGACAACTTCTACTGGAAAGTATCGGCTATGGTTATCTCTACCACCTGCCTTTCTAGTAACTCTAAAGGCCTCTTTCTGCTCTAAATTACATTAGGACAGGTCTAAAATATTTTCATTTTTGTAAAATAAATAACATCAGTGCAAAATGATATCAAATAATGAAAATAATGTCACATAAAAAGTTACATTAAATAATTTCTTTCATTAAGAAACACATAGTGCCTAACAATTGTAGTCAATACTGAACAGCTAAAAATGAAGTAATGAAGTACAGCTCCTTTGTCTCATTAAGTATTTAGCAACTATTTCTAGGTCCAGTTGCTTTTCCAGACGTACTCTGGCAGTTTTTCTAGGAGAAAGCTGAGATTTTTTTCCCCCCTTTCCTTCAATTTTCTGCATCCTAACAATTAGAAATCCCAGATAATCAATTTAATTTACCTAAAATATTTTTTATTTTCCCAAATCAGATCAATCTCTCAGCTAATTTACCTGGAGAAATGCATAATTTCTATATATCTTTTAGAATGAAGTCCACTCATGTTCATAAAAGAACAATCTCATGCTAAAGGACCAGAGATCTGTTGCACTTTTGTTGTGTAAATCAGGAATTATTTCAGTGCCCTAGAAGAAAATACATGACTCTAAACCTGGGACAAATGAACAGGTGAACTGATTTAAATGAAGTTATACATGGCATTGACACTGTTAGGACATTTTCTATTCTATTTTCACTTGTAAGTCAGATAAGATAATACTTAAGTGTATGTCAATAAAGAGAAGGATGGAACTTTCATGAATTTGAACAAAAAATTGTACAAATTATGGTAGATTAAGCATATTTTCCCTCTTTTTTCCTTTTGCACACTAAACTAGGAAATTAACTATCTATGAATGTCTGGTCTCTCTACACAAATTCCATTGTCCAGAAAATCTGTTGTGATGAGGAATTGTGTCAGGACTCTGACTTTTGCCTTACTTCTGCTGTAACAAATACAACAGTGCCTTCGCAAGACTCTTACCCTGTTTATGTTGCCTTTATTTTCTTACTAATTTGGAAATTAAAAGTATCAGACGACATCTTGGACTTTGTACGTATCTGGAGCTAAGTCAAATCTTTCAAGCACATACATTGCAGTGGCGTTTCATAGCAGCAGCTGCCTTAGTTTCCCTATATCCTTTATTTTAATTTTGACTTACTAGTTTCTCACAGAAAAATCCAGTCTCCTTTCTTTGCCAGTAAACTTATTAGTCAACTTCCAGTTTCATGCAAACATTAATTTATTTAAAAATCATGTTACTTTAATAATACGAAAAGCGCACAGAAAATACATTACATTCCTGGGGAATTAGTCAATTCATGAACTGATAAAAATATTAGGCATATTGTGAAATGTCTGGCATTATAAGTATTACTGGCCTCTGTCAAGACTTCTATGAACTCTAAGGAGAGTTGTGTGGAGCCATTGTAGTTTCTTTTTCTGAAGTAATATACAAGGACAAGAGGCCTTCGCTCCCCCTCTGTCTCACCCATATTCTTCTGAAAATGTTTAATTTTTTATAATAACATAGTCACTTCATGAAATATTGTTGGTAGAATATTGAGAAATGACACATGTTACTGTGTGGCAGTGGTGTCAAACTGATTTTGACCGACGACCACATCAGCCTCGCCAAATGTAATTTTAGGACTCTATAAATGGAGTACTTACATTTATACAGTGATAAATTACATTTGGCCCTTTGAAGGCAACTGTGAGGCTGATGTGTCTCCTAGTGAAAATGAGTTTGACACACTTGCTGTATGGCTTTAAAGATATATAGGTAAAACTGTACAATTTTATTAATAAATTTTATAGAAAAAAGATTAACATTTTGAAAGTATCGATCCCAAATAATCAGGAATTACGTGCTACAGATAATGCTTACCTACTACTTATAATAGTTGAGTGCAGTTTTTGAAAAATGTTTTTTTTTTTAATCCTTTTACAGCATGGCTGTGTGAACTCTGGTTTTCCTTTGCATGCTACATTTAGTAAAATAGAAAGAGGAGCAGTAGTAGGGAGAAGAGTGAGACCTAACTGCTTTGCACCAGACTCTCTCGCGACATTGGCTTATGTACTTCTCAATGAGATCATGCTCAGACATAGTGGTCATGTCCTTCCTTTCCCTGATTTATCCCAACACTGTGGGCCAAAGCAACAATATATTCTGCTTGAATAATTTTTAAAATATTGTTTTATTTAATCCTGTTGGCAGTCTCATATATCAAAGTTTCTTTTTCAGTGGAGTTTTAAGGGTATAAAAGGAGAAAATGTGCCTTTTGAAACCCTTATTTGAAGGAAATATGTGTTTTGAATAAAAGAGATCTAAATCAACCCATTAAGAGTGATGATCACAAAATACCTCTGATTTCCATTGCATTTTTCTCCTATCCATTTTAACCAATTTCCTTTAGAAGTGCAAAATAGGACTCATGTTACTAATAATTTGTTTGCACTGTTGTAAGAGAAGATTTGTAGTGTTTATGTTAGTTTTATACATAATTACAAGAACTGCTTTCATTGAAATGGAAAGATGTTGCAATATCCAGATTTGCCATGGCTGGGAAATTTCTTGGATGTGTACATTTCTTGAAGTTTCAGCAGAAATTAATATTATGATGGATCTCTGGCAGGGTTCTCTGATTACTTCTTGTGATCACACAACTTCTGTTCTTGAAACTTAAAGAGCTATTTCAACAGAATTTTGTTTGGGACAAAAATCCACTTGCTTTTCTTTTCATTCTACATCAAAATGAAAGTAATCTTGAAAGCTATTGGTGAATTGAATTGTTTTCCATATAATCTTAATAGTTAACTTTCCCAGCAGAGTTGCTAATAATGGTATCTACTGAAGTTCATCTTTATTAATGGAGGCGTGGCCTGCAAATCACTTCTGGTACACTCCCTGAGATGTAGTTTAATAACCAGCATGCGTCACATGTCAGCTCTGCTGTTCCTCCTGGGATTCCTCCATCAAGAGAACATGTATTCTGTCTGTGCTATATGAGCAGTTCCTAAAGCCATCGTCCAAATTCCTTGCCAAAGACCCACAGAGGATTCAGAAAAACAATGAAGTTATTTTTTCAAACTACTGCATAAGTAGTTTGAAAATACAATGCTTTCATCATCTTAAGTCAGTGAAAGACAAAAATGCTATTTCAACCAGATGTTCCATAAAAATCTATCTTGCTGCTCAGGAAAAGGAATGTCACTGTTGTGTAGCAATCATGAATGAGGCAAAGCTTGACGGGGAAAAGACACTTCTCTAGGTTTCCAAACTCAGCAGTATTCTAGTTCATTTCTGAAATACGCATTGTTGATTGGCCATCCTCCTTTAAATAACTTTCTTACATAGTTATTCTAAACATGCAGACAAGGGCTTTATATAGAAAACAGAACATTTAGAAAATAAAACATTTAGAAAATTTAGTTATTTCCACACAATGACATGATTGCCTCTCTCCAAATATACATTGGGAATTAATTTCAAGGATCATATGTTCGTAATGGATGCTTTTGCATAATAAATTCAGTGTCCTTCAAATATGTTGTGGTTTAAGAAATGTCATGGGTTTAATTAGATGGCTTTATTTATGACTAGAATATACTGTCTATCATGGTGAGATACTGGAAGTACTGGGACTGAATCTACAACTCTCCAGTTAAACTTCTACTGAAAATACATGGAATTTACCCTCAACAACTGCAAAACTGGTCCAAATTTAGTAAAATATTATAATCTTGGTATTCATAACTTCATCTTCTTTTCAAAAAGAAAGAATGTACTCTCATATGATCTGCATAGAATAAAAAGACTTCAAGACATTAATTTATGGATAGAAATTAATAACCACTTTATTTTATTTTAGTAAATGCAGGAATTCATCAAAACAGTTGCTTTTTTGAAAGTAAAAGCTCAGTCATTTGGGGGCTTTATGTGTTTCTGTGACAGATTTCCAGTTTATATTTCTAGCCTTGTTTTTAAAATGATAATATTTATCCAAATACATGCATACACCCTTCCCATCCTTTCACATATGTATATGTATATGTATATGTATATGTATATGTATATGTATATGTATATGTATATGTATATGTATATGTATATGTATATGTATATGTATATGTATAGTGTACATATAACCATGTTTTGATACATATTCTCAAGTACAAAATTGTTTTGTGAACCACATAAACTATGATAGTGAAATAGTGTATCATTCTTTGTCATCAATTTCTAAAAATGTGTGACTATATTCAACTAAAAAAGTCCTTCCTTGTACCATCAGAGAGCTGTATTTCTTAAATATAAATAAAAACAGTGAAGAAATAATGTAAGTTAATTTGATCTTTTTCTTATAGGAGAAAAATTCACAGAGCTAAGAGATGAGGTTGGAAAACATTGTTGAGGAAAGAGACTGGGGAGAGGAAAGGAAGAAGAATGAGAAATTTTAATTCTATATGGTGTCAAGTTAAAAAAAAAAATATCTGGACTGGGTTACAAGAAATAAAATGAGAGGAGGTTAAAATAATCTGTCCTGAGCTCATTCTGTCAGTCAGAGACAGGAAAAACTGCCTTCAGAAATCTGAATACAGTTGATCCATTGACTTGTCAGTCACAGGAGGATATCAGTACACTGATTCCAAAGCCTGATTTACACCACTGTAGGAGTTACTGAGTGAGGATTAAAGAAATAGGAGGCTTGCTTGGGAATACAATTTCTGAAGGAGGTTAAATGAGAGAAAAAAATTGAATGAACAAAATGGAAAAGATGAACTAAAGAGAGGGAATTAAGAGAAAAAAGGAAGAGAGAGTTAATTGCTATAGCGTCTTTTGATGATTTTCATACAGACCATCATGTTTGCTATTTTTCTGGGACAAATTTTTGTTCAAAATATTTGTACTGGGTTTGCGTGGCAAGGTTTTTGTAGTGAAGGGCTACAGGGGTGGCTTCTGTGAGATGCTGCTAGAAGCTTCCACCACATCCAACACAGCCAATGCCAGCCAGCTGCAAGATGGACCCACTGCTGGCCAAGGCTGAGCCCATCAGTGATGGTGGTAGCACCTCTGGGATAACGTATTTAAGAAGGGGGAAAAAAGCCTCGCACAACTGCAGCCGAAGAGAAAGAGAGAAACAGCTCTGCAGACACCAGGGTCAGCTCAGGAGGGCAGGAGGTGCCCCAGGAGCTGGAGGAGAGATTCTCCTGCAGCCCATGGTGCAGCCCATGGTGAGGCCGGCTGTCGCCCTGCAGCCCATGGAGGTCCATGGTGAAGCAGAGATCCACCTGCACCCATGTAGAAATGCATGCAGGAGCAGGTGGATGCCCAAAGGAGCCTGTGACCACATGCGAAGCTCCCACTGGAGCAGAGTCCTGGCAGTACCTGTGACCTTATGGAGAGAGGAGCCCAGGCTGGAGCAGGTTTACTGGCAGGACTTGTGATCCTGTGGGGGACTCAGATGGCAGCAGTGTGTTCCTGAGGGACTGCAGCCTGTGAAAGGGACCCACACCGGAGCAGTTAGTGAAGAACTGAAGCCCATGGGAAGAACTCATGATGGAGAAGTTCCTGGTGGACTGTCTCCTGTGGAAGGGACCCCAGGCTGGAGCAGGGAAGAGTGTGAAGAGTCCTCCTCTGAGGAGGAAGGAGCCGCAGAGACAACATGTGATGAACTGACCACAACCCCCATTCCCTGTCCCACTCTGCTGCTGGAAGGGGAAGAAGTAAAGAAAATCAGCAGTAAAGTTAAGCCTAAGAAGAAGGGATGGGTGTGGGGAAGGTGTTTTATGATTTGTTTTGTATTTCTCATTATCTTACTCTGATTTGATTGGAATGAATTAATTTCCCCAAGTTGAGTCTGTTTTACCCATGACGTTAATTGGTGAGCAATCTCTCCCTGTCCTTATCTCAACCTATGAGCATTTAATTGTATTTTGTCTTCCTGGTCCAGCTGACAAGGGGAGTGATAGAACAGTTTTGGTGGGCACCTGGTGTCCAGGCAGAGTCAACCCACCACAGTGATCAGTTGATGCCCTTGTGTAAAAGTGCTTGAAGCTCTAGTCCTTCCTTAGATAATAGAAAGTGATTGTGATACCTGGGAGTCTGGCTCTATGAGTAGCTACTATGTTTGAATATTTAATGGCATGACCTGCTCTACCTATTTTACTCCTGGTTTAAAGCATTATAGCAACAGACAAATATTTTCAAACTTGAATGCTCACTTAAGTCCTAAAATTAGAATTAGACCTGAAGGGGCAGTCTGTGTTGGTGGAGCCATCACTTCTGAGAAGCTTCTTTCAGACAAGATGTTTCTTTCGCTGTATGTGTGACTTCTGAGGATTTATACTTAAAAATGTTGGCTTCATTCCTCAGAATATTTCTGTGCCATCTGTAAATTTTCCACCCCACTGTTTTGCATTGTTCATCTGTTTAAACTGAGGATTTTCTCACGGGTCCTGAACACAGTATCTTATCCTAGAAAGCTACATGAAAAACTATTTATCTGTTGATCTCAGGACAATGCAAAATTCAAGGCATTTATTTCCCCACAATCCCTGCAAGGTGAGGAGGTAGCAGTTTTCTCAGTTTTCTGAGGCAGAGGTCTAATACCAAAAGATGCTTAATGCAAAAGTCTCGAGTAGTGCCAGCTTCCACAACTTTGCAGACACAGAATCCTGCAATTTGGGTACTGTGTGTTTTTCTGCCACTGAGGTGCTTCTGCCACTTTACACTGGTTGTCACTGCATTGCTTGGGGACCTACACTGAAAAATATTTTCTGGCAGGATTGCCAAACCAGACATCTTCCCAGATATCTTCTTTTAGATGACCAATTTAAAGGATGTTCTCATAGCATTTCCGATGAACGATAAAGGCTTTTACAGCCCATGTGGTAGTGGATACACATATTCCCTCCAAAAAGCAACAGTTGGAGCACTCATGTGAGAAGAAAAAATGCATATTCAAATTTTCTTTTTAATATGTCAGAATCTGAAGCAGTCTTCCCCTTTTATGCAAGAACATCTGTGGCAGCCTTGAAGCACCGCTCCCCATGGCTCATCTTTTGTAAGACAAAGGACCACGTTATGCCTTAAACATCTGTTTTTTGCTACTTTGGGCTGAAAAGATAGATGGCTGTGGAGGCAGTCTGTCTTTTCCAAGGTTCTGTGAAATGAAGGCATAAATTTTTGAGACAGAGACAATTAACAGTGTTGCTGTCAAGGTCTCCTGGTCTGATTGGGAGATCAAAGATGGACCACCTGGTGGACAATGAACTACTAGGAGAAACCACGAAACAACAGCTACTCCTAATGAACAAAACAACTCACTTCTGGTCAGTACTGCAACCATTTATTGACCATTGACCTATTTCCTGTTTCTAGAAAAATCTTCTTAATTAGCATGAAGAGCAAGCAGAGGGAGGAGACAACCTGTCCTCTCCTATCTCTCATGCAAATGGACTGGGTTATAAAACTTCCTCACGTGAGAAACTTAGGTCGTCAGTTTGTCTGTCGGTCTGTCTCTCTGTTTTGTGTTTTTGTGTGTGTGCATGTGTGTGTGTGTGTGTGCTGCAAGGCATTAGCTAAGTTTGGCACCCACCATCAAGAGCAATGGAGTGGTGAGATCTTACCTTTTTTTTCTGATATATTAACCTATCTCTCCTTTTTTTCTCTCTCTCACTTTCTCTCTGTTTGTTTTATTCTGGGCACATAAGAGTAGTATCTTCCGAGTTTTGTTGTTAAAGTCTTGCTAAGTTTTATGATATAGTTACAAACTTTTGCCAAGTCACCCTTTTGCTGTAATTTGTAATTCAGCTGAGTGCTTTTACTAAATTCGTGATTGAATTGGACCTCTCAGGTGATTGTCTATTGTCACTTTGTGTTACTGCACAGAATACTCAGAGTTAACTCATCCCTAGTCTCACTTGGTAGGGTGGGCCAACACCTTAATCAATAGAATACAGGGAAGAGAAAAAAACTAATTTTTTTTTTCATTTTTATAACATAAAGTAATTATTTGCTTGTACACAGGGAAAAAATGACACAGTAGTTTTAAACTGAGATATAGAATAGTCAGACTTAGTTCACAGTTTCAGTGTATTTTATATTTTGCATCAACTTTGAAAAGTAAGACCTTCAGCTGTAGTGTTGAGCAAAATGGAACATGCTACTAAAATCGGTTTATGTAAGCATAGGATAAAATCCACAAATTTTTAAAAAATCACATATTTCAAAAATCACAGTAGGCAGGTATTAAATATTGACAGATATTGACATACATACATATATATATATATACATATATATATATAAAAACAAAGAAATAATCATTTCAGCCTTTAGGCTAGTGACAACCTATCCTAAGGATAATTAACATAGTGACTTCTGGTATTTTTGGCAGAATTAAATGGCAACAGGATAGCCTTAATCTGTTAGCAAAGCAAGAAAGAAAATGTTTAATGTTCTGTGACTCATCTTACATTTTCCATAGATGTTTTTTCCATCATACCTCTCTTGATAGGCCATGAAAAATTAATGATGGGTCTTCAACATTTGTCTGTGCACTACACCACAGCCAGGATATATGTGGACCAGTGGAAGGCTATCCGTATCACCGCTAGAGCTCATTTCCCCTGCACTTAGACATATGTTTTCTTGATGTGAACCAAAAGAAATAAAGCATTACTAACAACATGCAGGAATATCCAAGACTATAGGGCTATAATCAATAAAGATGGCACTGATTCATAAAATTATAGAATAGTTCAGGTTGGAAGGGACCTTTAAAGGTCATCTAGTCCAACCCCCCTCCAAGGAGCAGGGACATCTTCAACTAGATCAGGTTGCTCAGAGCCTCGTTCATGATCAGCTCTGTCAAAGGTGGGTGGGTGGATGGATGCTAAGCTCTCTGTACAGCTCCACAGGTGATGGAAGAGGGATGCCCATTTGGGAGGAGGTATTCCCATGAGACTGCTCCTCCTGCACTGCCCGTGCAGCATTCTTTCCTCGACTTCACACCATGACCACAGGGAGGGAGCAAAGGAGATGTTACTTCCTGGAACTCTGTAAAGTGACCCAAATCAGGGCAAACATAATCAAAATGAAGTTTTAAAGGGTGTTTGTGTGTAACAGTAGAAAGGATAATCAGGACTTCATTCAAAAATCAACACTCTAGTTTAAGATGAGTAAAATAGGTTTAAAAATCAACACTGTGACATATACAATTCTTGTTAAAATTTGGTTTTATGCTGCATTATATGAGGTTCTAGGCTATACCATGAACCCTAGACACAAAAAACCCAAACAAAAAACCCAAGAAAACAAACAAACAAACAAACAAACCAACCACAGAAATGAAAGTTAAGGGACTGCACAGGTCTGGACAGACAGCAAAGAACTGCAAATAAAACCCCAAAGTCTGGATTCCTACTTGTAATCTTAACAACTGTAAAGTCATAGTGAGTTTACAAGCAAGAACAGCATGAAAAAGGGCAGATTTTTGATCTCATTCTTTGGAAACTAAGAATATTTTGTTCTGTACTGAAACTATCAGCAGCCAAATGTGGGGGAAAAGTATGTTATCGTTAGATATAAATGTTGTTATGTGACTAAGCAAGAGATTTGAGGTATCATTGTTGTCAGGACTTTGAAGAACAAGAGTTTACTCTCACTGTAAAAAGAAAAATGTAACCTGAACTGTTATAATACAACTGTCTGAACATTTTTGCATGGCATGTTATCTGGAAATGATAGAAAAATTATGGGAGCTAAACAGTAAATAATTGCTCCAGACATACTGATTTTCGTGTCACGTAGTCTGTCTATTGTTAAATCTTCAGGAAATATTAGCCTTGTTATGCTAGGCATAGATACCACCAAAAAACTAGAGCAGTTATGAATATGCCAATTTTTAGCTGTATGAAACTGTTCTATGACACAAAATGAAACTTTAATTCAATAAATGCATAATTTAAGCATGAATTAACAATGTTTAATGCTGTTATTTGGACAAAGTGGGAACAATTACAAATTGGTCACAGTAAAAATGTTGTCAATCATGAAAAATAGAGGGACATTCATAAACAAACTGTTGCAGAAATGTGGTTTAAAGGCATGGACAAAGAAAGACCAATGACATCTAGAGCAAGATATGTGCATGACAGTGATACTTGTCTAGACATTAAGACCCTTAAATTTAGATTTTTATATTTAAATGCATACAGATATGTCTATGACCCCATTATAGTCAGTAGAAATTTAATCTGAGTTGGAGTCTGAAGGGCAGCTTGATTCACCTTAGAGCAGACATGAAGGCTATGACCTTACTAGCAAATAAACCAGTTCCACAGCTTAGATGCCTATAACGCTTTGATTTACGTGTCTTAATCTCATATTCAGTACAGTCACACATCAAAAACCTTCATGTGGTGGCTGTAAGTTCTTCATTTCAGAAAGTCATCCTGACTGTTTCCTTGGCACTTGGAGTTTTTTCTCTGCACTCCCAGTATAAGGAGCTCAGTGCTTGGCTTCCACCTTTGCTATTGCAGAACCCAAACACTATCCAAAACAGCTGTTAAGACTTCAGAGGGATCCAGTCTGAAAATGTTGCTTGAGATATGCCTAACTTCACGAAAAGATCTGAGATCCTTCAAATTCAATCAGAGCTCTACTTTCTAAAACATAGCTAATAGAAGAGATAATAATGATGATTCTATTATCAAGAAATAATTTAGTCACACCATAACTCTATTGCTTCATGATCAAGGCACTCACAGAAAGAACAAATTTCTTAAACAAGTCCTTTGCTCAAGTGATTACACGTTTTATTTTAAGTGGTCTCTCTTTGGGGATCATTTCCAACAAATTTAATATGAATGTCCTTTTTCTCCTCAGCTTTGTGGGAAATTTGTGTAAAAACTTCAATGTGAAAACTCACAGAAAATCATTTTAAACAAGACTGATTTCAGTCAGCTCTAGGTTTTCACTCACTCTTACCCACATACTCACAAGCACAGAGACATGTGTGTCCAAATGATCATCTGTGTGTTATGTGGATGAAAAAGGATACTGGTTGTTGATTCTTTACTATGTCTCTTAGCTTTCTTTTCACTGGCAATAACAAAAGGGTCTTTGGGCTGCTCTTCAATACCACTTAAAAATCAAACATTATTTTAGGGTTATTCTTCTGTTTCAGCATTTAATTTCACTTTCCATGAATCTTAGATCATGTGTTGCCCATTGTATTTGTTTCCTCATTTGAGGTATCTTTAAAGTTACAATCTGCAATCCTGTTAAGGGGAAAAGGAATGGTACATACAGTATGGTCTGTCTTTGTTGCCATTCTCCAGTTATCAGAACACAAGCCCTCTGATCTTGACAAAACCACATTCCTCAGTCTTTGCCAGTTTGATTGCTGTCAGTTTTGTCCTTTGCCATCAACACAAGCCCTTCTTTCAGCTCTTGCAGTACTGTTTCTTATAGAATCATAGAATAGTTTGGGTTGGCAGGGACCTTTAAAGGTCATCTAGTCTACTGCTCCTGCAATGAGCGGGGCCATCTGCAACTAGATCAGGTTGTTCAGAGCCATATCCAATCTAATCTTGAATGTTTCCAGGGATATGGCATCAACTACCTCTCTAGGCAACCTGTTCCAGTGTTTTACCTCCCTTATTGTGAAAAATTTCCTCCGTATATCTAGTCTGAATCTCCCCTCTAGTTTAACACCATTATCCCTTGTCCTATTGCAATGGGTCCTGCCAAAAACTTCACCCCTATCTTATAAGTCCCCTTTAAAGTACTGAAAGGCTGCAATAAAGTCTCCCTGGAGCCTTCTCTTCTCCAGCCTGAACAACCCCAACTCTTTCAGCCTGTCCTCGTAGCAGAGGTGTTCCATTCCTCTGATTATCTTTGTGAGTCTCCTCTGGCCCCTCTCCAACAGGTCCATGTGTTTTCTGTGCTGAGGGCTCCACAGCTGGACACAAGACTGCTGGTGGAGTCTCACCGGAGACGAGTAGAGGGGCAGAATCATCTCCTTCAACCTGCTGGTCATGCTTCGATGCATCCCGGGATACGGGTGACTTTCATGGCTGTGATTGCACATTGCCAGCTCGTGCAGCTTTTTATCCATTGATACCCTCACGCCCTTTTGTGTGCTGCTTTTGCACAGAAACTTTAATTCAGCCCACACCAGCCTTAGTGCTTCTCTTACAACTCTCTACTATTGGAGCAAACATGAAGATAAAGAAAATTAAGGTTTCTTTCACTTCACATATATAGCCAGGCAATTCCAGTTGCAGAATAAGTTGAACTTATTAACTTGCCTGTCTCTTACCACGAGCTTAGCCTCAGTCACCTGGAAGTGACTTTGGGATAGCATTTAGAGTTAGTAGAAAGAAGCTAGTAAATAGAAATCTGAAAAATATGAAAAATTATAAAAGAGAGTCTTTCTGACTCTTTCTTTTTTACTGGGATTTAGGCTAGTGGAATTCTATGTCATTGTAATCAATACCACCCAAGTCGTTTTTTTTGTTCAGTGCTCTTGGTTTTGAAAAGAAATATTTTTCAGTGTTTCTAATCCTCAAATCAGACAGAAAACAATGTGCTGAACTTTATTTTAACAAAGAATGAACAAAAGGGAAAAAGAAGACTGTACTCTGTCTTAAAGATTTTTAAATTTAACTTTTTATTCCAACCTTAGTATTGAAATAAGGTGGGTTTTGTTTGTTTGTTTGTTTGTTTGTTTGTTTTTGTTTGTTTTTTAATGGGAACGAAGCCATATCTGTCACTGAAAGCTTTTAAGGACAGAATAGACAAACTTCATCAAGTGCGACAAAGCTGATCCTGCACTGCAACAGAAAGACTAAATGATTTTCTGAGATCCTTTCCAGACCTGTTTTCTATTGTTTTGTTAGCATCGTGTATAAGTCACAACTACAGGATGCTGAAATTTCCATAAGGTCAGGAAACCATATACATACATATACACATACATAGTAGTGTTTGTATGTATATACATATATATATATATATGTAAACACAGTTTGTTAGTGGAAAAGCTCTCAAGTTGATGTTTTAAAAGAGATTTAGAAGCAAAAGCTCTTTCTTGTATTATGCTTTTCAATAAATATAAGGCTTAACAAAAATGAATCTAGAAGGTTCTATTAAAACAAGACAGTCATTATTTTGTATATGGTGGAATTTTAATATGAATTTATAAAATTTGGAGGTTTGAGAACATAGGGTTTATTTGATTTTAGACGTAGTTATGAAGTATAATGATAAAACCAGCTATGCTATATCTATGCAGAGATGGATTATCTAGTAGAGCAGATTAGGGCCAATTCAACATGTACTTAGAAGGTAAGGTCATGAACAGTCACTGCCTACATTGGATGATTTTATGATTTTGTGCCAGTTTTTCTTGTGCCTTTCATGTGATCTTTTGTATTTTCTTGTGTCTAACCTTTCATTTACTTTCCACAGATCTGCCGTATCCACTGCTTTTCTATCTGCTTTTTGCTTCAGAGCTCAGCTGCTGCCCCTGGAGGCAGCTGCACTGGACTGCCAGATGTAGCCACTGCTTCTATCTAACTTCCCACCTGAACTGGATGGAGAGCATAAACACTGCACTGGAAGGACTTTTGCAGGTGATGATATTTCTGTTTCAAGCACATGAGTACTGACATGTACCCAGCTGCTGAATCTCTGCTGAGCTCAGTGGGACACTCACATTGCAGAAGTTGTGCAGTCCAGACTGGCTGGCTGGCTGTGACCTGCTAACTTCATCATCATCTCTGTTGACCCCATCTCTTTCACTAAATTTCTGAGTTTCTAAAGATAAAAATGAGTGTTAGCAAATAGTCATGCTTTAAGGATTGTGAACAGACGCAGATGTTTCAAATGGGGACAGTGACATTCTTGTGTATCACATACTAAAGCAGAATGGGTGGCTGTTAGTAGTTCTTTACCTGAGTCTGTGTTAGGTCTTGGATAATTGGTTTCATTTCCTGCCATGTTGTGCTGTGAGCTCAGGAGTGTTTTTCTCCTTGGTATTCTGGAATACCTAAGATCATGGTCAGCCCTAGGACAGCAAGGGGGGCAATTATTCTGTTTCAGACAAGGATATGAAAATGCCTATTTGCTCAAGCAAAGAGAAAACTGTATGCATATGTCTAGCAATGTTTCCAAACATGGTACTGCAAGGGGAGACAAGTATACAGGCAAGAAATGTCATCAATGGATTCGTGGAAAAGCAAAGTTTTGCAAAGTGTGCATACCGTGATATGTTTTGCAATGTGTTTGTGTCTGCTGGATATCCTTCTGCAAGGAGGGGATTGTTGTTCCTTTCCTGGAGACTGACTGATTTTGCTTCGGAAGAGAAACTTCCAGAGGTGTTAGGTGATAAGTCAGGTGGAAGAGAGTGGAGTAAAAAGGTTTGTGCCTGCATGTGAAGGAAAGGCTATGTTCAGCCCATTAAATCAGTCAATCAGTGGCTGTAATGTGACAGGGACATTGATATATGGGGTATATGTGGGCTTTGCAGAGACAGTTCACAGCTCCAGAGATGAAAAGGAACCTGGAGTAGGATTCTGGGCTGGGCCTCATAGCTATAACTTCATAACTAGATCTCTAGAAGCAGAATGTGTAAGTCCAACCTGTAAGATGTCCCTGCTAGCAGAACAGCCAAGCCTGGTTGTGTGCCCATGAAATGGAAAGCACTTAGAAGCCAAAGCATATACATTCAGGTGCACTCACAGAAGAGGACCAACAGTACTGCCTACCTGGGCTATTTGTAGAACCCTTAATGGACATTGAAGCTAATTTTCCTTGGTTTCTGCTGTAGCAAATAGCCTTACACATTAGGAGATGCTTGTTTGATATTCAGAAAAGCTACTAACAGACCCAGAAACAAGGTCTTCATCTCCAGGAAGTAGGAAGCCATCTTATCATAATTTGGAAGATCTGATAGGTGTTTCTACAGACCCTTATAATGTTCTTCCTTTCTTGAGATCCTTCAGATGTCCATGGTGGTCCTTCAGAGAACGACTGAGGCAAACAGGTAGTTAGTAACAGCTTCAAACATTCATTTAATCCTCCTGTGCACTCAAGGCATAAAACTTGAGAGCACTGGATGGCTATCCTACTTATAGCTTTAATATCTCACAAGGGGACAGAGATAAAAGATATGAGCAGAATTATATAGTTCCATTGGACCAGCCCTATATCTCAGGGTCTTTGCTATTCACTGTATGATACTCTCAGGAAGCTGCTGTGGTTTGGCTGATCCAGTTGTGCCTAGTCAGATAACATGTTTAGAGGGAAGCTGTTCTGAATGAGATATCAGCATCTGAAAGACATCAACATGCAGCTATATCTTACTGTATATATCAGCTACTCAAACTGTATGTTTACATTTATGAAAAGGCATTTATTAGCAGTTTATCAAAATGTATAGCAGAGGCCTGCCTTAGCAGTGAGGTATTTCAGGTCTCATAAATTCTAACAAGATATGTTGCTAACAGATTGTGATTGTTAACACCTCAGTGCTAATAACCTAACAGGAAAAAAATGGGAGAAATGGTGGTTGCATTACCCTTTTGCTTAGGGTGTGGGAAAGAAACATGGCTGCAAAGAGTTTGAATAAGCAAGCATTACATGGCAAGGACAATAAAGTGTAGCAAAAGAACAAGCAGAAACACTTCCACAGTAATTAAAGGATTAAACAGTTTATTTGTGTGCCTTTAAAGGTATAGAAGACACAGCAGGATTGAAACACTAGACTGACAAACCAGTTTGTTTCAGAACAAAGAGGAATGTTCAAGGCAGGAGCATGGTAAAAAGTGATGTGTTCATACCCTTAGACAGAAAATGAGAAATAGGATATAAACAAATTATTTCCAATTTCATAGCTGTATCAGCCTCCCAAAAATTTGCAGAACAGACGTGATCCCTTCATTTTGCAGATGCACTTTAGTTCTAAGTCACAAGTAAAATCAAAACCAGAAAAATAAATTAATTCAGCAAATATGATCAAAATGTTTGTGGGCATGATGGTTTTGCCACTTAGTGCTAAGTTAGCAGTTATCTCCTGAGAGAGAGCAGAAGTGGATAACTGGAATGAAAAGCTCTTGCAAGATTCTAGCTAAATCTGTCCTCTTCAGTTTGGGTGCAGTGTTGCTGGGTGGCATTTGACTGAATCTACAGCTCAGCAATCCATCAATGTGTAAACACTGCAAATTATGAACTTAGCTCTGAAAGCAAATCAAAACATTATTTTCTCTCATTTGTTTGTTTGCTTTAGTAGTCAGAAAGCTGTAATTTATGGTCTGTCTGATTGTGTAGTGGGCATATTGATTTAAATATCATTAGGTTAGAATTTGCCCTGTTGAACTGGTAAATACAGTAATTTACAGACAATTAGCTGCATGCTGCTGTCTTTCAGATGCCGATCACTGTGAAACATATCCCCAGTGCCATGTCTGCACAAGCAGTTCCTGCCATCCTCCCACTGCTGCCTATTCATCTGGACCTCAGACTTCACAGGCTCATTTCAGCAGTAAGTAAAGATTTAACACTGTTGGCAGATTTACGGTTATCTGGTGCCTGAATTACAATGACACTTTGGGGTAATCTTACTAATGCTAACTGGCAGAAAGCATGTCTCATACCATCTAGAATTTTGCAGGTATCAAGAGATTGTCTATCTGCAATACAATAAGCAACTCAAACATGTTAAAATATTAGGAAACAGGCTTGTTTGTTTTGTTCTCATTGAACCTCATGGTTGTGGAGTTATCAGTATTGTAACCATTGGAACTTGACAAGGACCTAAAATCTGTTGCTTGTCTGTGTCTGGTTTATCATCTACGCTATCTGAACCACTAGTGATTGCTTCTACAGAGCATGATAGGTATGCCTCAAGAGTCCACATGTCCTATAATCTGCCTGGCTTCCAAGCAACATCATTTAGTAGCAGTGATGAGAACTAGGGATATTCCACAAAATGATGACTACAGTGTTTAAATTCCTCATAGTATTCAAGGAGGAAGTACACTCATATACAAAACATGCAGAGAAGTTAAAAAGAGCTACACAGCTTAAAGAAAAAAAAAAGGAAATTATTGATTATCAGGATGAAACCTCAGTAGTATTGTCTCTTCTAAACTAATTATTAGTTTTTGGTGGTTTCTAAATCCCCTGCTACATTCAGAGGACATCATATAAACTATGATGAGTAATAAAGATGTGATAGGATCTCTGGTTTTGTTTTGTTTTTGTTTTTGTTTTTTTTTCCTTTTCCCATTTACCCCATCATCTTCCCTTGGCTATTTAACCATAGAACATCTCCTTATCAGAGCCTGATCATCTGGTTGTCCTGTAAATGTCCTGTACATAAGATGATTGCATCCTAAAGCCATATTTACAATTAAAACTCCACATGAAAAGGACCTTCATTCGATGTACTGCAGCTCCCTTCTTCACTGAAAGGGTTATCAAGCATTGGAATAGGCTGCTAAGGGAACTGGTTGAGTCACCATCCCTGGAGGTGTTTAAAAGAAGTGTAGATCTGGTGCTTAGGGACATGGTTTCATGGTGGACTTGGCAGTTCTAGGTGAATGGTTGAACTCGATGATCTTTAAGGTCTATTCCAACCTAAATAATTATATGAATCTACAACTCTGTGACTCTGTATCTCTGGGAATCAGACTGATCACATCAATTTCATCATATAAACCAGCCATCAAATGAAAAGAGCTTCTACACATTGCCAAACCTGTAATTTCATCACTAGCTTGCAACCACTATCCAATCAAAGATTTTTAATTTTTTTTTAATATACTCACTTTAGAAGAGGAATGAAGTTCATACTTCCAATGGAAAAACAGTTGAATTATTGTGTTAAAGTATAAGAACAACTTTCATGGACTTACAGAATCACAGAATGTCCTGAGTTGGAAGGGACCCACAAGGATCATTGAGTCCAACTCTTGTCCTTGCATATGACAACTCCACAGTTCCCACCATGTGTCTGAGGGTGTTGTCCAGTCTCTTCTTGAACGCTGTCAGGCTTGGGGGTGTGATACCTCCCTGGGGAGCCTGTTCCAGTGCTCCACCACGCTCTGGGGGAAGAACCTTTTCCTAATGTCCAACTTAAACCTCCCCTGGCACATCTTCCTGCCATTCCCTCGGGTTCTGAGGGAACCCTTTGTTGGGTCAGAACATCAGTCTAGCTCACTGATTTGTCTCTGCTGATGGCTACTAGCAGATACTTTGAGAAAGACAGTAAAACTGGGAAAGCACTAGTTACTTTTCCTGTGGTTTTTCTCTTATAACTTTCAGCAATCTGAGACTCGGGGACTTTCAGAACAGATGTCTTTCATTAATTCTTCCATTAATTTTGTCTAATTGCTTTTTGAGCCCGTTTATACTTTTGGCATCAACGACATCCAATGGCAATAAGTGCTACAACTTAATTGTGTGTCACATGAAAAATATTTCCTTTTATTTGTTCTAAACCAGTTGCCTCGTAATTTCATTTCATTTCATTTCATTTCATTTCATTTCATTTATTTATTTCACCTTGTCTTTGAGTTATGGGAAACAGTGAATAGTTATTCCTGATTCACCCTCTCTATTCCTTTCTCAGTTTCTTCATCTCTCCAATTTCCCCGTGTTCTTTTATTTTCCATAGTGAAGAATCTTAGTTTGCATAATCTCTTCCCATATGGAAACATCCCAAATTCCTGATTATCCTTATTTTCTCATTTTACTCTGTTCCTTGGCAGTAGAATAAGAGTGCCTTATTTCTGTTTGTTTCTTTGCTGTTTTCATTATAGTTCTTGCTATTCTATTTCCTGTTTTGCTCACTTCTGAACATTGAACAGATATTTTCAGAGAACTTTCCACAAAATCTACTTCCAGGATCACCTTCCACATCATCATTTGAAATCTAGTATCAAGTTTGTCATCTTATGGTTTGCTTCCCTTCATGATGAAAGGTATGAATTTGCATTCATGAAGGATGAATTTTATTTGCCACTCTGTCAAGTAGATATTTTGTATCATAAGACCATTCTGCAACTTTTCCTTGTCAGTTCCAGTACTGACTCTTGTAATTAATTTTGTACCACTTGGAGATTTTTTGCCTCACTACTTACCTCTTAACCAGATCATTAGAAAATATAGTTAATATCATAAGTTTAAACACAGATACCTGAGGGACACTGCTGCTACCCTCATTCTTTGTGAAAAATCTACCATTTATTCCTAATCTTTATTGATTGTTCTTTGACCAGTTACTAATCCATGAGAGGACTCTCCATCTCCCTCCCTTGACACTGAACTCTTTTAAAAGTGCCTTTGTCAAAGAATCTTTTCAAAAGCTTCTTGAAAATCTAAATTAATTAAGGAGATTCAATACTAATTCCTTAAGATAATTGTTGCTCATGATAATAGAAATAGATTACAGTTCTTGATTAGGGGTTAAGATGCTGAAAAGTCCAGACTTGATACCTTTGAGTGCCTAATCTATCATGAAGAAAAGTTCAGGGAAGTCACAGAAAGCTGATTTTTGTGTCTCTCCAGGCAACTTTTTCAGTTGACCACCTTTCTGTTCTTCCAGTGCAGGACAGTGGGCTAAGCAATACTCCGAACTCCATGTTGGCAATTGACATGGGATGATGAAAGCTGGAAACTGTATTTCTTAAAATCAAGATTCAGGTAGCTAGTGTCTAGACATGCACAGTAGCTACCAGTTTAGAGGCCCTGGATATCACTGTGACTGGAGACAAAAGTCACTATGCATTTTACTGCAAATCTTCATTAATATGTTTTGATTGTGAAGACAGAAGTAGTTTCCTAAGTTTGAATAGCTCTATGGAAAGGTACCCTATAGAGGAGCTTGGCAAACTGTTGGGAAGTTAGTCAGGAATGGCATTTTGATCAATATTCTCCTTTTTTCTTGGGCACCAAGAATACAGTTTCTCTATAGTATTGGCTTCACAAGGTATTGTGTTTCCCCAATACTTTTTCTCCTGTAGCACTTTTTTTGGCTTCTTTTTTCCTCCTTAACCTTATAGGCTAGACTTACTAGTGTACATTGACAACAGTGATCCATTTTGGACTGTGGGATAACACAGAAGCAGAAATGTCACAAAATGTAAGAGAATATATTCTTAAATGCAGGAAATAGGAACTAAGCGTAACTCAGGTTCAATATGTGACACTTGGCAAGTCAAGGAATACCTAAATTTAATCAGAGGCATATGATTTCCTACCAAACCTACTGTGTAAGCCAACTCAGTCAGGTTGCAAAACCAGCCAGAGGCCATGAATGCAATCACAAAGAGCAAATTTATTTTAGTTACTTTGCTACCAGGGGATCTCAGAAACAGCACCTAAGCTCCCGGGCAGAGGTGACACAAGCAGAGGCACAGGCACTGCAAAATTCAGTCTTGGTAGAAGATCACTGGGCCTGCTGCGTTCACCTGTATTTCAGTGGTTCAAGCAGATGCAGTCTTCTGCTGTGCTCTGCTCTTTCTCACAACAAAGCAGGAATCTCAGTCACAATGATAAGGTGCCTTAGAGCTTCTCACCGGCCTATGTTATCTAACACAGAGGTTCTACTTGTCAAGCACACAAGGTCAGTAAAACAATTAGTGTGACGTATGTGCTTTTCCTACACCCCCGCTGCAGTCGCTTAAGCATATTTACAGTTATCCTCCTCGGCATTCTTATGCTATTTCCATACACCTGGTATTTTTCTTTGCAATTTTACTAGCTGATAGCCATTCTTAATTGGAAATAAGACAGAATTTATTCTCTGAGTAATAGACAAATTTTACTATGACCCATCTTTAGAGTTATTGTGAAGACTGAATTTTCTTTGGGAAAAGGTATTAGAATATTGTGCATACTGTCTGTTAAATATTAGTAAAAATTTTTATCTTCGGGTGAAAAAATACCAAACTGAGGAAAGGTTTAGTTGCGGAATGGGAGCTGGAGCTTCATAAATGATGAGATCTTAGAAGAACAAAACAGTTTCAAGTATCTGCAACTTGCACGTTCTTAAAGGTTTAATCTGCTACCTAAATAAAAAATGAGGTTTTCTGAATAGAAATCTGTAATAAAGCTGGACTGCTTCTTAATCTACCATCCAACAAGAAAGAAACATAAACAAGTCTAGATATTTATTCTTAATTAACTCAACTGAACCTCTAGAGTCTCATTATTGTTGCGTTTTGTCTCTCAGACTTCAGTTATACACCTAATCTTGGACATATTTGTTATACATATATGATTTGAAGTCTTGTTATGCAAGATAAAAATTCATTACAGGAATAGCATCAAATTGTTGTCTTCAAATTAACACTGAATTTTGAGATTAGAATAATAAAATTAGAATTTATGAGACACATTCATTAGCTTTTCCACAGATAAGGGCTTGCTGACAGAGTAGCATCCTTGAAAATAAGCTCTCTGACAAACGTAGTCTGTTTCTGTTACCAGAGTAATCCTAATTTGTCTGAACAGATTTGATATTCAGATATGTCACAAATAATGGCAACAAATAATTCGTAAGCTAAAATGCTTCCTGGATGCAACATCCTGTATCTAGTCACTGTGTTTAGCAACCAGAAAATTACCATTTGGATTTCCTACCAGTTTGCTATTCAACCAGTATTTAGGGCAATTCCTGATTGTGCCCATTCTTTGTTCTCTAAACAGTCCTGGCCAATATGTACAGAATTTTCTTTTTCATATTAATATAGATGAGACTGTGTAGGAGTTCCAGTCATGAGGTATTTTTTCAGCTGCCTGTTTGGAAGACAAACTTAATAAGAGTATAGTGAAAGGGGAAGACTACATTTTATGCTCTTCAGAAAACTTCAATTGAATCAGAATTCACAGTAAAATTCATTAGACTTTCAGAATTCACAGGCTATTGATTTATCAATCTGTAGTCCTTTGCATACATGTGAAGTGCAATACAGCCTCACAAAAACCTAAGGAATTCATGTTATTAAACACTGTGTATGCATATGGTTCTTCATGAAATTAGAGTAGAGAAAGAAGACGGAAAAAAGAAAATCAGATAAAGAAATACTAGGAAACAATATAATTTGCTAAAAGCTTCATGGTATCTCAGACACAAATTCCTGAGCTCATATGTAAAATCCCACATTTAAAAAACCAGCTGAGCCTCCTATTAGAAGCAATTATTGTATTTTGCAGCTACCTCTTGTATTATTACTTGCACAAAGATTATAAAGAAGGGTTATTTCTTTGTGAAAATCTAGACCATGGTATAGTACCTAAGTTTCATTTATTGACTTTCAGTGCAGTTTCTGAAAGGATCAACTGATATGAAAGAATGCAGCCATGCTATGTTCTTCCCTTGAGACAACCCATATTCATCTAAGAAAGGCTTAAGTCCGGACATGTACCATGGAATCTTGTTTGCTTCTCATTTAGCACAGGCTGCCAGCTTGCCTTGCACATTCTTTGCAGAGGCAGAAAGAAAATAGTGTATTCAGAAGCAAAACAGCACAACAAAAAAAGATGTTTCATTCAAAACAGGGAACAATTTTGGAGACCTGTAAGTATTCACATATATTTTTCTCTCAGAGAAGAGTACAGAATTCTAAAGTTTATAAAGAGGAATGCTTTCTAACCCAATTACATGCCCAAGAAGTTCAGCAGTTCACTTCTACAGGCCAACACATACAGGAACACAAGACCATAAAGTAAGAAGAGGTCCCAACAAAAACAGTCAGAATTACTTTATTTCAGATTTAGACTATGTCTAAAAGATGTGCATATTCTAGAAAAGGAAAATTTCAACTGTTCTGTTGAAGCCTGCTTTCAGCTAAGTGTGAACAGTGGTATGAGCTGGGGGGAGAATGGATTGACAGCAGCCCCGTGGAGCAGAGCTTGGGGGTGTTGATTGATTAGAAGCTCAACGTGACCCAGTAATGTGCGCTTGTAGCCCAGAAAGCCAACCATGTCCTGGGCTGTATCAAAAGAAGTATGACCAGCAGGTCGAAGGAGGTGTTTCTCCCTCTACTCTGCTCTCATGAGACCCCACCTACAATACTATGTTCAGCTCTGGGGCCCTCAGTGTAAGAAGGACACGGACCTGTTGGAGACAGTCCGCAGGAGGGTCATGAAGATGATGAGAGGGCTGGAGCAACTCTCCTATGAAGACAGGCTGAGAGATTTGAGGTTGTTCAGCCTAGAGAAAATTCTGAGGAGATCTTATAGCTGCCTTCCAGTACCTAAATGGGACATACAAGAAAACTGGAGAGGGACTTTTTACAAGGGCATGTAGTGACGGGACAAGGGCAATGGCCTTAAACTGAAAGAGGGTAGATTTAGATTAGATATAAGGAAGAAATTGTTCATCATGAGGGTGGTGAGACACTGGAACAGGCTGCCCAGAGAAGCTGTGGGTGCCCCATTCCTGGAAGAGTTCAAGGTCAGGTTGGATTTGGTTTTGAGCAACCTGCTCTAGTGGAAGGTGTCTCTGCTCATGGCAGGTGGTTTGGAACTAGATGGCCTTCAAGGTCCCTTCCAACCCAAACTATTCTGTGATTCCATTCTAAATTTTTGCCAGAATTGCAAATATAAAAGTAGCTCTGCAGAGATATAATAGTTCTCTGTTGATTAATTAAAAAAAAAAAAAAAGGAAAAAGAGGGGACTAGCAAAAATTGAAAAAGTAGCTTTTTACTCAGAATGCAGCGTAACTTTTTTACTGGCTAATTGTTTGCTTTCTGTGACTTACTACTGTAATGTTGAAACAGTAGACCAAAAAAAAAAGTTTCCAGCTGAAAGGAAATGAAAGGAAATAGAAATAGTTATAAAATGAGCCAAAAATGAATGTTTGCTGCAGTGTGAAGTGTATGCAGATGTGACTATGGCAGAAGGATTTATTCAATATTTAGGTCTGAACAATAAGGAATATTGTGCCAAAGTAATTTCTTTGACCTCCAGAACCAGTGGTGTTTCTTTAGCAGTTTGGTTTTCTTTCACTGATCAGATTCTGCAGCAACAACCCTGGCTGATTTGTTCTGCTATAAACCCTGGAGCTTCTGAAGTGCACTGTGTCTTTGTGCCTGGGTGTGAGCACGTGTATGCAGGTGACTCACAAAATTATACCCCAGCTTTGCACCACCATTTAATTCCTGGAAGGGAAGCTCCTTGTACCATGTCCTGTCACAGCCCATGAATATGACCACGTGTGCTCCTATTTACCTTAATAAAACAAAACAAACCAAGAAAACCTTTAGGAAGTTTACAGCAGAGAGAGATGACTGTTTTTGCAAAAAAATATTTGCTTACCTCAGAAAGGTGCCTAAAACACATTCCAAAACAAATCTTTTCACAGAATCATAGAATCACAGAATGGTTGGGGTTGGAAGGGACCTCTGGAGATCATCTAGTCCAGCCCACCTGCTAAAGTAGGTTCACCTAGAGCAGATCACACAGGAATGTGTCCAGGCAGGTCTTGAATGTCTCCAGAGAAGGAGACTCCACAATCTCTCTGGGCAGCCTGTTCCAGTGCTCTGTCACCCTTAAAGAATTTTTTCCTCATACTCAGATGGAACCTTCTGTGCTTCAGTCTGTGCCCATTGCCCCTCATCCTATTGCTGGGTATCACTGAAAAGAGTATGGTCCCACCTTCTTGACATCTACCCTTGAGATATTTATAAACATTAAAGAGATCCCCTCTCAGCTTTCTCTTCGCCAGGCTGAACAGACCCAGCTCTCTCAGTCTCTCCTCATAAGAAAGGTGCTCTAGGGCCCTAATCATATTTGTAGTCCTCGCTGGACTCCCTCCAGTAATTCCTTGTCCTTCTTAAACTGGGGATCCCAGAACTGGACACAGTATTGCAGGTGTGGCCTCACCAGTACGGAGTAGAGGGGTCACACTCTTCCTTATGTGCCCCAGGATACCGTTGGCCTTCTTGGCCACAAGGGCACATTGTTGACTCATGGTCAACCTGTTTTTTCCTGGTCAAATATGGTTTTGCCTGCAGAAAACTGACTCTTTGGATGAAGAATACAAATTAAATAAAATACATGAACCAGGCTATGGGCAAAAATCCCTTCTGAATATACCCATCTCAGCTGAAGCCACTAATGACCCCAAATGTACAGCCTGGTTGTTTATGACTTGACTGCCAAAAGGCGTGTGCATTCATTTTCTAATCTACTTTCAGGCAAGATCGATGAGCTAGTCTGTGACAGTGGTGATACATGGCTGCATACCAGCCTAGTCACCTTTGCCTAAAGTAAATTTGGGATGGCTCACAGCATTCTTCCCACAATAGGGCTGTGGGGTCAGCAACCTCCAACAGACAACTGTGAACAAGCAACCTGGGACTGTTAGTGTTTCCAGTCACATAAATGAAAGTTTACTGTTGTCTATTTTTTTAGCTTTATAATGCTACCTTTTCGCTTTCATGTATTTTACAACCTGAGCTGCATTATGTTTGTTTCAGATGTGCAAATACAGAGGAATACAAATGTACTTGATTGAGGGCATTAGCAAATTAGGTGGTGATGAGTAATCTGTGCTTTCAGATTCTCACTGAGAACAGTTCTGAAACACTTACAGCTTAACAGATGTGTCACGCAGAAAATTAAGCCATATAAAAGTGGAATATTAAACAATAATTACGTTTCAATTTGATTAAAATAAATTTAAACTGCCAATTGCTTCTCCTCCAGATTTCTCAATATTATCTCTGAGATGAAATCTGTGAGCCTATCGTCTAATTTAAGATGGCTAGGTTTGGAGAACTGCACTTTTTTCCCTCCTTTTTCCTTATGTGTATCTGAATATTTCATATATATAAATACATGTCAGATACACACTTTTATATACAAAACTGGACTATTTGCTTGTCTCTGTTGTGTGCTACCCATTTTTATAAAGAATAAAATATTAGAACAGATACAAAATCTTCCATACAACTCACTGAAACATCAATGAAAATTTAAGCTGATTTGTCATCTCTTAATTCTTCCTTCAGTTAAGTTGCGTTAACACTTTCTGTTCATGGAAGATATCACACAATTTAATGTGCCATCCTACAGGCATCAAAGATGGCATGTACTCCCATGTGTTTGTGATGGTGCAGTTGTACTATTTTTAGTGATTTTAGAAGTTCCAAGAGAACTACACACACACACAAATATCAGAAAGTTAACTAAATGCAGTGAATTATCAAAAATATCAAAAATATCAAGCATAAGGGTCTATCTCTGACTAAGTTATTGGTTTTATTTGGCATTTCACATAGAAAGAAAAGATCACATCAGGGCTAAGTAAGTCAGATGGCACTCTTCCAAGTTGCCATACACGTTCCTGCCAAAGTCAGCAACTTACAGAAATAAAGCACCCCAAAACAAGCTGCTAAACTCTAATCAATGTCAAATGAGCCTAACAAAGCAGAAGTTGTTTTTATAAGGTGTTGTTGTTGTGTTTTTTTGTTTTTGTTTTTGTTTGTTTGTTTGTTTGTTTTTTCTGTAGTGTGATTGAGGATTGAGTTGTGTTACAGAATATTTTCCAATGGACATTTAAAAACATTCTATTGATTTGTCACCACATCTTACTATTTCTAAATACCTTAGATAGGTGGTTATTACTCTGCCACTACAGCAGACCTGTCACTGGGGAGCCAATTTCTTGCAGATTTCCGTTGTGTTATGTGAGCCAGAGTTGCTTTTGACCTCTGAATAAAAGGTAGAGGCTTCCAAAGATTTTGAAAAGTATTTTCAGCAAAATAGGCACTGGGCACAGTCTGGTCACCAACTCAGAGCACAGAGGGACTCACAGCACGCGAGTATATCCCCTTGGACCTTCCCAGTCCCAAGTTTCCTTTGAAGATATACCTACCTTTGCTCAGCAGCCTGGGAATTAGAGCACTTGCCCAGGAAATGCAAGATTTTGGCTATCACCTTTTTGTCTGGGAAACGCTAAAACCAAATGTTCCTGCTCTCAGGGTCTGATGAGCAGCTGTATGAATGAAGCTGGACTACTATGCAGAAAAGACTGGAAAAAATTCATGGAACCAAGAAGAGAAAAACTCATGGGGAATGGGGAAGCATCTATGTCCAATACTGTTTGTGTCTTTTATCTCATGTCTCTTAAATGGATATTGCATAGGCAGAGCTCAGATCAGGAACCAGAATGAGAAATACTGTCTCAAAAAAAAAAAGGCTATAGACATATTTGCCCTCTTCTTTGCCCTCTCAGGCTAGTGCACAGTATGAGGCACCACATGTGGACAAACTGGGTATAGACAAAGTCCTGAGGGTGCCATTCGAGCCCAACAGCTGTAAGAGTGGTTGCAGGTAAAAGAATCTCAGCAACATGAGGTCACTTCTGGCCCAGGCCCTGTCAACCCCAAAATCCAGACTGTAGGTAGGTGGGATTGATTTCAGCCACTGTGACTCTAGTCCACTTGAATTTGTCCATGAAATGTCATATTTCACAAACTATGTATAATATTGTTGGACTTCATAGAGGCCCATGGGGAAAATACTATGAAAACAGATGTTAAAAATGCAGTTTATTGCAAATACAGGCTTATTACATTGAAGGACATTAAATGATGAAATAGATTATTAAAAAATATCAAAACTAACAGTTGCAGACGTTCTCTTGGGGAGAAATCTATTTCCTGCTCAGCCACAAACTCAGTAATGGTGGGATATGATCCATTTAATGCAGTTTGAAATGTAAAAGCACTCATACTACATCATGTTGTATGAACTGTTTGCTCTAACACTGCATTCAAAAATAAATATTGCAGTGTTGTACAGGGACCACATACCTGAAATTTTCTTATCTGGGAAAGTTCATCGCCTCTTTGTATAAAGGACTGGTTTTATCACCTCAGAAAATTATTCTAAAGCTAGTCACAGTTATTAGGATTTTGCAGAAATACTTGTGTTTGTCCTCATTAGCAAGCTGAGAGGTGCTCCTCCTTTACATTCAGAACCAACTCCAACGCTTCAGTGAACAGACTGATAATGAAGAGAAAATAGGAGAAAGAAGCTTTCCATCCTCTAAGAGATTGTTTAGATATGAAGAGATTAATCGCACTCACTGGGGCATCTGAACCAAGAATCTCCCTTCAAAAACTTCCCAGGTGATAATGGCACAAAGAAGACAAAGCCAGATTTAAATAAAAATTTGTGGAGTCCTGTGGGTAGCTCCAGGTCCTAAGATGCAAGAACCTTCACATTTTAAATCCAGACCTGAATCTTTTACAGAGCAGGCTCAGGTTAATGTAGCAACCATCAGTTTAAGGCAGTCAAACCGATCTTGGAATGCACTTTTTGTTATTGTTTGTCAAACAGAAATGAAGTTTTTGCAATTGTAGGTTCTGAGGTTACTCCGCATATATGGTGATTTTCTGAATCCTCCATAATAACTGGAAAGTCCAGTCTAATTTCTATTACATTTGGCAAAATCGTAGAGATCCCAAAAATAATTATGCTCCAAGTTTTATGCAAATCAATGAGCAGTTAGAGGAGGGGAAGTCTGTTAATTAAAGCCCACAGCAGAAATTTAGGATGTGCATGAAAAAGAAGCCTCGATCTTAGAATGAAAAACTTCATTTGGACAGCACAGTTTGTGAAAAGTAGTGCTTCAAGTGCTCATATCTGGTCAAAGTCAATCAAGTACAAGGCACAAATTTGTAGGAAACCAAGCTTTATTAGCTTCAATGTTCAGGGAGGTATTTGTTTTACTTAGTAAATAATTTATTCCTTCATTTTTTTTTGCAGTCTGCTGTGCCTCTGTTTTCGGCTGGGTTTGAGAGCAGAATTGCAGTAATGCTGTGAGAAAGGCCAAGACATTTCTGAGTGAGACTAAAGCAGAAAGTCTGGGCAGTCATGTGAAACAAAATTTGTTATGAGATTTGCAGCCCAGCTTCTAAATCAAATGGGTTTTGATAATAAGCATCCATCTTTTTCCAGTCTTTCTTTGGCTTGTTTTTAGATGGCTGTCACCTTAGTATAAGACATATTAATTCTAATTATCTAGTCTAAGACTTTTCTCTTTCCTTGATACATCATTTGCAAAGAATTTCCTCACTGATAGGGCTTAAACCACTTTGTTCCTTTGTCACATCTCTGATTGAGAAAAAGCTTTTTCCTGATTGCTATGTCAGAATGTCTGCTAACTGCACAACCATGTGTGAGAGTGTCTGCAAGGAAACTATATAGATGTACATATACATTTAGGCTTCATGAGGCAAAATCTATGGAAATATGGAGCTCTTTCCAAATCCTTATGTCCAAGGCTGCCAATATCACTGAAGTCCAACCATAAGTCTGATTAAAGTGTAGTTTATGACTGCGTCAGTATTGCAAATGTACAACTGAGACAGATTTTTTTCTCCTTTCTCCTCTGTTTTTCTGCAATGTACAGTAAATCAAATGTAATGTTTCTAGCATGCAAATGGTAGCCTCAGTAGCTACCATTTAAGCTTAAGAATATTTGCAGTGGGATTTCCTAAAAGGCTTCATAGAAAAAAGGGCTCTTTGTTTGAAGCCAAATTCATCTTTTAGTTAAGACTGATCAAAATAGTTTATACAGATTTTCATAAGCTTTTTGCTCACACTGTGTATTATTTAGCTTAGTGATCACAGCTGAAAAGCATGATTTTAATAAAGAAGTTGAATAAGTAGATTAAAGTAAGTTGTAGAGACTACCTCATTCCAATGGTAAACAAAATAAACTAGTTTAATCAAGGCAAGATAGGTTATATATAGCATGTGTATTATCATTACTTCATTTTCTTATTGCTTTGAATTTGTATTTAAAGTAGACAACATAGCACAGATGATAAGAAAGATTACTTTTTAATTACCAGCTGTTATATGTTTTTACAATTTCTTCTGATGAAGTAAGGAGAGTTGTTGATGTAAACTCCAATTATAATTAGCATCCCTCGAACACCTAGGAATCAATAATTTGTTTGCAAGCCCCTATAAGGAATGACTAAGCTAATAGCTTGGAGTGTACCCCTTATGCAAGGACAAACCCATGCTCCTGTGAATGCCTATGCTAACTATAGATTGATTTTGTTGCCTTAACTATTTAATGTTAGATGAAAGAAGTGGTAGGAAAGACACTTATAACAATAGTATCTCAGGTGATGTATGCAATAAAACACATAAGCGAAGGGGTTGAACAGGTCCCCAGGCTTGGAATTGGGTGAGAGTTGTGTGTAGTGGCCGCAGACTGCTGAGGATTTTGAAGGTTTTCTGGCTTTGTGAAAATAATGCGGGTATATTCCACACAATCAAGTTCCTGCAAGTGCTAGAGGGAAGGTGACCCAGGCTGCTCTCTGCCCTGCTGGTGAAGCTTGATTCAGGCCTCCAGGACGCTGCTCTCACTGACCCACCTTTCCTTCTTGGAAATCTCCAGCACATATAAGATGACAAGTGTGAGAACATAAGTGCAGGCATGTGACTAGTAGCAACTTTTATATTAATCAACAAACAATCATATGTACCAACTAAACACCAATGCCATCTTTCTGAGGAAGTAACAGTCAACCTCACTGTGCAATTTACATATAAAGAAACTCTAGTGCTTTTCCTGTACCATTCAAAACTTCTCCAAGGTATTTCCCTAATGAAGAGTTTAAAAAGTTTTGACCCCTATCCAAAGGTCTGGTTGTCTCATTAATGCTGCAGCCCCAAACATGTGAAAGAGAGCTAACTAGAGCTCTCTGAGTCTGAGACAGAGAAAGCAGGTCCCAGTAAATTAAGACCTATTTAACTGCATCTCATCTTTACAATCATTACAACAATATTTATGCATGGACAGTGATATATTGTGATACATACTCCTTTTTTTTTTTTTTCCAAGTTTTTTTCCAGAGGAATGACTAATCTCAGAAATCCACCAGTCGCTTGGGATGCAGGTAACCATGGTTACTGTTGTTGCCTAGCGACATCTGCCTTGCGCAGCTGAGCCTGCTCCTGCTCATGCCACTTCTGTGCAGCCCAGCTCCATTCGGCTCCCACCCCAGACCAACTTGATATAGGACAAGTTGTTTTGGGTTTATCCTGCAGACCAGGAGATTAGAATTTGAGCTGGTGTCTTCATCTGAAAAAAAGAAAGAGGGAGGGGGACCAATCTCTGTCCTCTCTTATAGCAACGTAAACCCAGTTGCAGCATAATGTAGAATCTGACTCAGTGTGTTGATGAAACTCCTCAGTTGTGCTGTAAGACACAAGTTTGCACAGAAGTTCATTTGGGGTGGAATTTAAGCATATCTATTATTTTCTCAGCCCAGACACAGAACGGGTACTAACAAACTAGGGTCTGGAACCTTTACCGACTTGCTGAAGTGCAGCATTACTTCATTTAGGAACATGTAATACTCATTTATGTCATTTCAGAAACAGAAAATGCATTTCTTTTATAAAGAAGATTTTAAAATACAGTTATTAAAAAGCTACGAGTCAGATTCTCCCAATTATGTCAAGCTGAGTTAATTGTAAATTAAGAAAAATAATTTTTACTGGACTTGGTTATGAAGGGCTTCTCAAATGCTGCTGTTTCATGTATTCCATGACTCACCAGCATCCAGGCTTGGTATGCAGAGCTCTGAGGTTGATGTCACAGCCTTGGGCTCTGCGTTTCGAAGCATTTTCTCAGAAAATGACTTGCAACTTCTTTTCACCTGAACACTTGAAATGGTATTTGTGGTCTAGCTGGATTGCTTACACAAATAGGAGGGCAAATTGCTTATGTAAGTCAAGCACTTCTGGTGCAATCTTCTCTGTCTGTAAATAGGGATGCCCTTGTCTTCCTCTTCTGCCTTCCCCTTCACAGCATTCAACAAACCCATTGCCTTGCAGTAGGAACAATCAAAAGAAAATTGTTTCTATGTTTACAGTCCTGAGTTTGCCCTTCCAAGAAGTGTTCTGCTGAGCAAGAGCTCCTTTAGGAGCTTGTCTTCTGGAGTATCAGTCTGTTTTCTGCCTCTGGTACTTACATAGATACAGTCCAGTTAACGTGCTTTTGCAGTAAGTTCTTGAAAGCACCATTGTTCTTCTTTGGTTAATTCTTGCTCATTACTTCCTTGTGGTTAGTGCCACAGGTGGTGTCTCTGACGCTAAATCTGAAGTAATAAACTCAGTCATCTGTAGTGCTAGATCATTAACCTGATCCCTGATTTGGGCTGGATCAGCTCAGACTCTTCCCAGCAGTACTTGGGCACTACTTGGGACTTAGTACAGAGTATAGGTTATTCCCTCTAGGCAGTTTGGAAGCAGCTACTGTGCTTTGGAGAGAAAGAGCAGTCGGTAGTGCAGACAAAGGACATTCCGGTCTAGCCGGTTTCAGTATCAGAGAGAAGTTCTGGGCATGTTTATTCTTCTGTAAAGTAGTGTAGTGCTTTAACTGGTGAATTCCAGCAAGCTGCTTACTTGCCACCTCTTGAGCAGGTTCAGCCTAATCACTTTTTGCAGTGATACAGACAGGTACAGGATTCTCATTCTGCTGTATTTCCTGAGATCCATTCAGAAAATCAGACACCTGCAAAAACTATTGTCAGTTACAGTGCAACTAGGGTGCAGATGCTCTTCAGTGTCTGTCATGGTGAACAATAAAGTTTCAGGGTACTTTCCCATTTCTGTGGAAATACTAGGCTAGAAAGGACCACCTAGATCCACTGAGTGATGTTCATCTGCATTTATCTGTTAATTCTTGTGCTGTAATTAGGTTTTTAACAGTAGGGAGCTTGTAAAGCCCATAGCAAATAGGGTGATGATTCAAAACTTAAAATAAGCTGTACAGTTCATGAAATAAGGAAATAGCGATAGCCTTAGCTAAACAAAGGGCCCCCGTTGCCCAGTATGAAGCTGGTGTCCTTGTACAGTAAGAAAAGAAGGGATTTCTTGCTCACTTGGCTTGTTGTCCAGAAGTGCATTTCTCCTTTATTTCTCTGCCTTTTTCAGAGCCTATTGAAACTTTCATTGTTTTTCTTCTCTATTTTCCTTTGTAATTGCATGTCAGGACTACTCTCAAATTACACCCTTCCTCTCTTTCTGTCTGTATATCCTATGCTTAGCGTTAGAGTAGTATTTTTTTTCTTTCTACATGCTGTTCCTTGTAAAAGGCCTCCTGGTTGAACATAATTTATTTTTCTGTGTTAATTTGGGATAATAGTTCCCCTTGCCCCATTTGCAGCCCACATACTGATGCAACTTCCCCTTGTTTTGTTCCCAGATAAGTATTGCCACAGTAGTTTAATAAAATGATGTAGGACTCTGTTTACAAAAGAGTACTTCTGTGGTATCTTACTGCTTTCACAGGAAGCTTAACAGCTTGCAGAACAGTAAGTGGCAAATGTTTAGTGCAGCATTATGCCAACTTGAGGACAAACTGTTCCTCTCAGGAATGTTTTCAGGCTTAAATAAGAGGAAAATCCCCCTTGCAGAATGTGAATTCTTAGAGGGGGCGGGGAGTGACTGCCACTTCTTTGCCTTGCCAGCAGCTCCAGTTCTCAAGCACCTTCCAAGGCTTTTTTAGATCAGCTGCGATGTATGCTCAGCAGCAAGGAGTGATAAAGATGTGACTGGCTGTCGGAGGAGTGAGGATTCCTCTTTCATGCATGAGGCAGTAAATCTTCCAGCTTTCCTCAGACCACAAACATTGGCTTGTGCCCACAGGTGCTGGGAGGGTACTGGGAAGGGAGACGTGAGCCGTGGCAAAGCTGTTAATGTGAGTAAGCAAAGGTTGGCAGCATAGCTGAAAAGAATGTTAGACAGAACATTTCAGAACTTAAACAGTGACGAGTCAGACTGAAATATGTGGCACTTTAGCCACAGATGCGAGTCATCCATCAAGAAGATAAGGGGATATTAATGAATTAATGACTAGTTTGACTAAACTGTGAAATGAGATGAATTTAATACTTTTCTCTCTATTAACCCTCCTAAGCGGTAAAAAATCATTGGCAAGTGGCCTTCACCCTTCAATGGTATTGTTCATCTCTGGACCTCAACCTCAGGTTAAAATGTTCTGCTGGCTTTCTGTGGCTTTTGAGTTCTAGATTCATCAAAGACGAACGGTGTGGCTGTTATCTGTAAGTGGATCCAGGACTTCTAGATGGGTGGCTGAGTTATAGAGTGTGCTGGAGCCTGAAGGTACAAGAAAATGTGTTGTGTGCTGTTTTATATCCAGCCTTTGGTGCAAGGCAGCACATAGGTGCTCTAAAGCTGACAGGTGCTCAGCTGATGCTGTGAATTTACCATAGGGAAAGCACAGTGAGCTGCAACTCATGGCTCTCAAAGCCCCAACAGCACCTGAAGACTTCGTAAAGTCTGAATGAATTTCAGCCCTGGATGCCCCAGTACTCCACCTCAGAAATATAGTCTAATAATGAGGGAAAAGAGGAATAGAATGAAAAACTCATCAGATGAAATCTGTGATCTGATAAAGAAATGCCGTTCTTCACTCCAGTAAAGGATGTCTCCAGTAAATGATGGGAAACATAGTCTGGTCAGGAAGCTTCACAGGAGAAAAGGAGGGGTAACAGCTTCCAGATCACAAGACTCCTGAAGCCAGAGCTAGAGTTCAGTATGTAGCGAAGAGCACTTTTAGAATCAGTTAATTATGGTGTTTCAGTGCTTTTCACTAAAAAAATAGTTTTCTAATGGAAATCCAGATTTTGCAAAAACTCTGCTTTCCATGAGAAGCAGTTTTAACAAAATTACTCCTTCATATGTATGCGTAGGCTTCATCTATTTCTGATCAAGGAGGGCAGAAGTGTCCTCTGGAAGGACCTATGGCCCAGTTTCGGGTGTTGCTGATGTACAGAGGCACCATGCCCTGGCCTAGGTGCCCAGATTGTCTTCAGATAGAGGCTGAGGGGACTGGAGGCATTCCCAGGTTTCAGCTGGCTAAGGATTTACATAAGGTCAGTATGTGCTTTCAGACCAGCTTGCTGGAAAGTGTCCCATAGCTTAAACAGCCAGAAAGCACCACTTGGTGACTTGGCCATGAATTGCAAACTTCTTAGGCAAATTACTTTTGCAAACCAGCAATGACAGAAGACTTTCTAGAGAAGATACACTGCCCAGGTTGATTTACATAACAACACAAAAATTTAGAATCCTTCATGTAGAACTAAATAGGTTTTTTTGTTTGCTTGTTTTGCCATGAAAAAGAACCATTTTCCTACATAACACATTACTCATTTTATCTTCTATGCTTCAAAACTGGCAGGCAAAATTGTTAGGCAGGTGAATTTCAGAGGGCCAGTAGATGAAGAAGTAGTAGATTTATCCAGGAAGGTTTTTAGTTTTTCAAGCACATAGAAGCATTTTGGGAAGGAAGAATTAACTAGAGGATCCTCCTTGATACCTCTGGAACTAGACCACGGGCATGGAGTTTGGCAAGATTTGGAGGGATTATTTGAAAAGCCCAAAAGATCCTTAAATCATGTGGAAATCCTTCTTCAAATGGAAATCTTGCCTTAGTAAAGAAAAAGCAAAGAACATGGACGATGAAATGTTTGTTTTATATGTAAGAGAATTTACTGAGAAATGTAAACAAAACATTACATTATGATGTATGACCCATTTTTCATATGGATTTTCAGCACTAATAACAGCTTAAAGTTTGTTTTATTTTCAAGTGATTAAATTATGCCTGTGTTGAGTGATAGGAAACATCGTAATGATGACATATGACATGGCCTGTACTTCTCCCTTACATCCTTGGCAGCAGTTAGTGTGTATTCAATAAAAATAAAAGATTTGACTTGAAAATTGAAAACTGGGTTTAAGACCTTCATGATAAGAAAGTGAAAACTAAAAGGACAGTATCTTTACTTACAGTATTATGCCTCTGTAAGTTAATGTCAAGTGTCTGAAGCTTCATTAGGCACAAAAATGCCAATGATGGAGGCATTTTTATAATGCTATTTTGCTCACTAAAAACTAACAATGTGTTTTATTCTCATAGAAAATGAATTTCTAAGAATGCTTCTTTCTTTGTGGCAGTTTTGCAATGGCTGCACCAACTCATGCAACAAAATGAAATCAAGTATGTTAGTAAACCAATTTTTTTCTCTTTACTGTCTTCTACAAGCAGTATCCATATTACCGCATTCTAGATTCATTTACATGTGACATTCAGACTCCAATGCAGGACTGCAGGAGTCTGAAACAGAAGTCTGAAAGCAGCAAAGGTCAGTCAGTTTTTGTGCCGTCCTGTTTTTTCCTCATTTTTATTAGAAACAAAGTTCTACTCCTGGCACTCATTCATCTCCCATATAAAATTATTATAAATATGTGTGTGAAAACAGTATTTTTCATGACAGTCTGCTGCACTGTCATGTGTAATTTTACCTTGTTAATGGAAAAATCATTTGTGCTGTAGTATTCCGGTAGACAGTAACTAGTCAGTAGTAACTAACAGATGTTTTATTGCTCTTCAAAGATGAAAATCCTTAAAAGAATACAAAAAAAATGGTGGTATTATCAATAATCATAAAAGAATAAAAATTTTGTTTTCATGCAAATATTTATTTTCATACCAGTAAAAAGGAGAGCCATAATAAAAGAGCCCTTGTAGCTACACTGTAAAAAGAGAATACTTTTCTTAATAATGCTTCCACAAAGCGACAGAGATTCTCTGAAGAGCCATATTCAGTGCACGGTAGTGGATTTGTTTTGGATAACCAAAACCAATTACTAATTGTCATTTCTTGAACAGATTAGTTAGAGATGCCTCTCATGTGCAGTGGGTTCCCTGTCCCATAAACAAATACAGCAATGAGGTAGTATAGGCAATCTACGTCAAGCCACTTCTGACAAAACTGATTTTAGGGGTAAAGGCATTTCAGTAGTATGAAGTGCTTTTGGAAAGGAGGACTCCCATAGGAATCCACAGTATTGCCTTTTAAATTTTGATATTGCAGCTATTTATTAGCTCCAGGCACAGGATGTCTGGTGCAAGCCATAACAAAGTCTCAGGGCTGTACAGTGAAAAATCTGTTTTCCTAGGTATTTGTAAACGAATTTCATACAAAAGCTCAACAGCCAAAAGTCTGTGTCATAATAAAATTTTGTAAGTCTCAAATATTTCCCATGTTCCATGGTAGCATCAAACCTCCTTCACTGATTAAATAGGTTCACAGGTTAATGACCTCTAAGAAAGCTCTGTTTTTCATCATGTTCCTGGAGTCTTTGGTTTCTTTTATGTTCTCACTTTAGGCTTAGTTATGAGACTGAAAAGAGGAGCTGAAATGAAGAAATCTGCCTGAAGGCAGCCAAGCACAAACTGCGAGCAAACCCAGAAAAACAGGCTGAAGATATGGACAGAGCAGAATGGAAGCAGCCATGGCAGATGAGTCACCTAGTTCAAGACAGAGCAAATCTGAGATTAAGACTGTATTAGCTATACATAGATTAAAACAGAATGAATAAAACCCTTCAGAAAAATGTAAAAAGCTTTCAGGTCTGGGCAGTAGTGTGTTTGAAAAGATACTTTTAAACAGGCATTATACCTAAACAGCAAATGTTGAAGCTTCTTAAATTGCCAAAAAGAAAACATATTTTTTTGTTTTCAATCCTTGGAGAGACTGACTGACAGTGAGAAAAACAAGTCTTCTTCAAGGGGGCTCATCCTGTCCCTAGAACTTCATTATAACTATAAACAAAGGAGCTGAAACAGGCTAAGTAAACAAAACTGGAAACAGTTTCTTCTCTTAAAATCCAAATGTAAGTTAAAGTACATTGAGCAAAGAATTTTGTTTCATTTTTTCTCTGCTGTTCTGCCATTGCCTAGTGACATTTTCAAACAGTGCTGGCTACTACTTGGAAGCAGAATTAGTAGGAGGATTGACTTTCTTCCCTCAAAGAAAATATTGGCTTTTTTGGTGAAAAATTGGGTGCTGAAGGCCTGAGTCTGACCTCATCAATTTTCAACCTCAAACTTTTATGTGTAAAATGATGTTTTTACGAGGAATGCTACTTTCATGCCTTGTGGGAACTGCAGCTCAATTGCTCGTATTCCATTTTCTTTCATGATTTTCAGTGAAAATGCAACAATTCACATGAAAAATGATCACATTTTAGTGTTTAGTAGAAACAATTTTCTTCTGGAAACAAGCCAACCAAATACTGAAACTTTTCACAGGGCAATGCGTATCGAATTCAAGATTGTGATGCATGAAAAGCAAAGACTGCCTCTGCTAACCACTTGCAAAGCTATTGTAAAAGGCACTCAAAATTCAACTTACTTCAATTTTATGAGTTCATATAAACTCACTTATTAAAAATGGATGTAGGATGTAGGGTCAAGCTGCACAGAAGCTAGGGATCACACCACCTGCAGTTGCCTCTGAAACCTTAATTTAGCTGCCATGCGAATCCATTTTCTAAACTAAATGTAAGAGGCAAAAAAAAGAAAGATAGGATGTGATTACATAATTAGAGACTTTATTGAAATGCAATTGCATGAAGGAACAGTATAAATGTTGCCAGGAAATAATTTATCTGATGTTTCCTAACTTCCAGTTCCTCAGTCTGCATTCCCCACCGGATGGTCACACACCAGCTGTGGTCCCACAGTTGCATGGCTAAAAAAGTAAAGAACTTGCAACTTAAGTAATATTCTTTTTGCATATTAGTTTTAAAGTTAATTCCTTAGTTGTTTGTTTGAAAAGGTGACTGAAAACTGCTGTTATGTGACACTGTAGGAATCTCCATCATCAGATTTGAACCCTCAGTTGTTTTCCACATGACTGATGTCAATGCATGACAGAACTGAATTGTGGACAACAGGAATCTGTTATTATTTGTGGGAATATGAATCCATGTGCTAGTGCTTAGATGCCCTTGTGAAGGAGAAAGAGTAAAAAACACGGTTCCTCTGTGGAGCGAATTAGCACTCTGACTTCTTGACTGAGGATGGGTAGCTGTGGACTCCTTTCCAAGTATGGGCTCTTGCTCATTTTAGTGTACATTTTCCATTCCAGCTGCTCACTCAGAGTTGGAGGTCCTTGAGCTTGCTGTGTGGTTGTGCTAGGAAGCGTGAGGTTGGTCAGGTGCTGAAGGTAGGCTGTTCACTGGGTGAAGTGTGATCTGCTTCTCATTCTCAGGCATGAAAAATGCCTAAGGCTGTAGGATGTGGCTCAGTGCTCTTTCACCAGAATTCAGTGGTGACTCCTACCTTACAATATTTTTGTGTAGTCATTTTAGTATTTCCAAATGTCAAAGATTTGGTAGAAAAGATGATGTGATAAGAATTCACGGAAGGAGACACAATACTGGTTTGTAACCAGCCTGTGCAGCAGTATCTCATTGTTGAAACAATCACAGGAAGGTTACTACAATAACTAAAAAAGTCATAAGAAAAAGGAGACTTTGAAAACTACAGTTATTTCTCCTAAATGCTTTTAAAGATGCTCTGGTGTAGCTGTGCAAAGGAGTCCTTGATTCTCTGTATGGACGCTGAGTCATTCTGATGTCAAATGCCCGAAGCATGCAGGAAATTGCAGGTTTGTTGTTGCTGACTCATAGTGTCATGTACATCTTGTTAACTTCAGCTGACGTACAGGGAGGATTGAAACACTTCTCTCACTCCTTGCATCTCTCCTTGTCTCTCATGGGTTGGGAAGACTGAGGTCTGCTTTGGAGATCACCGAGAGAATAATGCAGGAATACTCTCAGATAATGTTTATTTCTTGGTTGCTTCTTGAGCCCCTAATTACAGTGGAATGCTAGGTGCAGAATAAATGAATATTCTACAGAGTGGGACATCAATGACCTTTTAAACTATTCTGGTGTTTCTATTGAAAGTTCATTTTCCCCTGCTGCAGTAATGGAAAGAGAAGAAGCAGTGTCAGAACTCTGTGTGTCTATTACATATGGTGTGAGCAGCACCACTTATTATGCACCACTGAAGGCACCAGTGAAGACAGCTTCCATTCTCATTACACAACACTGGTTTTAGTTGTTTATACCTTTTTGAAGCACTGAGTTTAAGCCAAAACTTTTCATACCTTGCCTGTGCCCCTGGCTGAGTTCCGTAGTATTTCAGCCAAATAAATCAGCTCCTTCAGTGAATGAGCCTAGGAACAAAGTGCCACTTTGCTCATGCTAATACTTAGAGGTCTTTTCTATAAAATTCTCCAGAACAACTCTGCTTTGAAGCAAAGATTTTAAATTTGGCAGAGGCATAGCTCTCATGTCAAAAATAAGCCTTCCATCATGCCTATGAAAATCCTCCCAATTTTTTTTGAAGTCTTAATAATTATGTCAATTGCATACAGGTTCAGGAAAGTTGTGAGAAAGCTGTTACTTTAGCCTTTTAAGATATCTCCTACAAAAACAAAGGATCGTTGCAAACTTCATTATTACCTTAGGCTGCTACTTTAGCTTTAGCTGACCAGATGTGTTATGTGTGCTTTCCCCATAGAGTAAATATGCTTCAATCAATGACTTTGGGAGAACTCAGAAAAACTTTTTATGTACTGGGCCACTTCTAGCCCTGTACTGGCTTTCTGTACATAGAAAGGGAAACAACATAGAACAGTACTTGGCTGAGAAAAGAAATAATTGCAGAAAAGCAGATTGCTGAGATACAGTCTGTGGGGAAGAAAGAGAAGATTGAGGCATGATTGCATTATGGAGACTAAAGATTTCCTGGATACTGACTGTGGAAGGGGTGGGAACCTATGTTTTAGGGTTAGAAATGAGCTTGGGAGAAGAGAACAGGGATGACTGGGTAAAGAGACTGGAACAAACATGCTGGGAATGTAGTCTGGGACTAGGAGAACAAGGAAAGGAATGTGGTACCATGACTTATGGAAGGAGAGGCTGGTGATGGATAGAGATTACAAGAGGAAAAGCAGAGGAATTATTGAAGAACAATTAGCCGCAAAGTTGTTGGGCAATATTTTTCTCTGGAGGTTGGAACTCAAGATGCTGGAGATTTTCCTTTCTCTTGATACAAACAAATACCTGTGGAAACCTAAAAGGAAAAGTTAGCATGCTTATCTGCAAGTACAAAGAGTGTTCTATACTACATATACATCAGGACATTGAATTAAGTTTATATATAAAACTTCCATTCTAGTTTTATTTAATTACTGACTTCCTAAATTGAAAACTTTAAAAATGATTGTTCTGTATCTTTACAGTGTTTTTGTCTTCTATGTAACTTAATAAAGATTTTTTTCTATTACCCCAACACTTTAATATGGATCACAAGGTCAAGCAATTCAGTTAGCATGCTTACATCTTTTACAAGTAGTTAATTCTATTTTTACCTTCTTGTCAAGGGGGAATTTGTGTTTTTGAATGGTGTATTGTTTTGGTAGGCTTTCCTTCCTTTCTTGTATGTTTACACTGGAGATGGCAGGAGTGGACACTCCTACATCTTGCATAGTGAAGTTTGCAATGATCCTCGGTTTCTGTGAGATATATCTAACATGAACAATTTTTTCATGAACAAAGATTAATGTGCACTGCATTAAGTTTAATTGTACTTCAGTTGTGTTTATTCTGGGACTCTACCTGATGCATTTGCATCATTTCATGTACAATAGCCAACGTTTACTTTAAGGTGAAAAGCATCAGGAAAATATATTTTTACTAATCAGTATTATTTGTATATTGGTATGGCTTGGGAGAGAGTTGAAGTAGAAGATGGAAGATAAATAGTGAGATGATGAGTTTTCTACCCAAAACTCATAGTTATAAATACGCATAGGTAGTGACCAGTGATTTTGATGACTACCAACCATGTTTTTACCTAGCTTCTAAGAAACTATTTATGAAAACTTACCTAATTTTTAAAAGCAATTGCTGCCCTGATGTAAAGTACCACTGGTACTAATTTTGCCTTATTGTTTCTCTCCTAGAAGCAGTAAGGAGGGAACATGCACTCTCCAAAACTCTCCCAACAAGTATCTCCTTGAACCTGCAGATCCTGGGGCAGTGTGTGGCGAGGAGTTTAGGCTTTGACACTCCTCTGCAAGCAGTTGCCCCTCTTGAGCAGAAGTTTCTCTCCCACAGCTCCAAGAACATGAATGGTCACACGGCAGTCATCACACTAGTGGGGTATTTAAGCACCTATTCCCACTCCTTGTGTTAATCTTTTTTTCTAGGCAGGTGTATCCTGGCAGCAGCAAAATCACTGTCTCATTATTACAAGGTCAGGTTCTTCTTTGCTGTTTTTGTAATGACTTTTACCTTTGACTCCTCCAAGCCTTATGTCCTTCTGCTTGAGTAGATCAGCCTTCTGTATGGATAACTGGAAAAAAAAAAGTCTTCTACATTACACTGGATCAGTAGCAAACAAATGAGGATTTGGCACCTCTTCTTGTTCACATAAGCAGATAGATCCTTTCCTTACACCTTCTCTGGATCCTATTTGGAAAAACAGTCAGGTATTTGCTGAAGATGCAAGTGTCTACAAAGAGTGTTCATTCATTATTAAAAGTAGCTACAGGGTAGAGGGAGTTATTTGTGAGTGGGAGTTTGAACCTCTGGACTGGATATGGGAAAGAACAGCCTGTTTTTGATACTGTAAGTAATCAGCTTTGAAAAGGCAAAAGCATAGTAGGCGTGAACTGGCATGATAAGGCAGTAAAATAGGTTGGTCAGAAGTTACATGTCCTCAATGTCTTTACCAATCTATCCCAATGTTGTTTATCTTATTAAAAAAGTTTACAGAGGTTCAAGATTTGCTGAACCTTTGGATTATGGCACAAGGAGTTGAGTCCCTCGCCATTATCAGAGTTGCAGAAACAATCCAGCAGTTGAATTGTTTCAAATGGCTTATGGCACAAGGAGTTGAGTCCCTCGCCATTATCAGAGTTGCAGAAACAATCCAGCAGTTGAATTGTTTCAAATGGCTTATGGCACAGATCATAGGTATTTCATAGCCTAAAGGCTGAAGAGCCATAGGAGGCAAGAATATTTCATAGCCTCCTATGTTCTGTTCTATCTCTACCTAATTTTACCCCACTGGACTTTCAGTCTAAATGTAAACCAGTATAGGAATATGGCCAAGAACAGCTCTTAGATTGTGAGGTTAACTGGAACTGCATTACTCATGCCCTTATGCCTAATCTTTTGTGCCTTCCAGTATGGGTTTGGCATATCTAAGCCCCTTTTTAGGAGTGGTCCCTGGTCTGTGCTAAGCCCTGAACCATGCCAAGGCATTGCTCTGTGGAATGCCACCTGGCATGTGGGCATGCACCAAATCCATTTTAGGCTCACCAGTGGAGGGAAGTGTTGTAATAGTCCACTATCAGCAAGTAAGAGTGATGGACTATAAGGGCACTATTAGATGGCATTTTATCATGTGCCCTCAGACCATTCATCTGTTATGTGCATGGATGTACTGTTATCTGGACATCTATCAGGGTATGAATTTTCTTCACAGTCTTGATCAAAAGAACAGCAATGACAATATACAAATCTATTTGTGTAGCCTTGAACCAGTAGTATTTCAATGGATAGGGTAGAAATGCTACGTATGTGTATTATAAGGCATCAGAGACAGCACACTTAGCATCACTCTGTCCAGCTACTTTCCTATTATAGATAATGAGTATTCAATTCAGTGTTCAACCTCAAGTATGTTTGCAAGCATAACAAAGGATAAATGGCATTTGTAGAATCCACTGATATTATCTGACTCAAGTAAATATGCAAAACTGTGGCAGGATCATGATAAACATTCACTGTATTCTCTGTTGCAGTGTATGCTACTGTATGTATTAACAACTTTTAATGCACATGATTGCTTTTTATAGCTAAACCTCTTTTCTAAAGTTGCAGGTACAGTCCCAGTAATAGTATACTACAGAAAAAGCCTCTGATTCTTTTCTCCTCCTTCTAGGTATGGATAGTAGTATTACTTTGGTAAGTGTGTAAGATATGTGCAGGTGTGTGGGAGTACAGATGCTTTCCAGGACTAATGTGGTTTGCTCCATTGAAAATATATACAGATTACTTGTAACTTTTATATCAATAAATGCCATATATTAAGCATTCCAATTGACCTATTAGGTGCCAAAAATGCCATTACATCTGCTCTGTAAAGAACCTTATGAACAGTAGCAAGGAACTCAGAAAGGCACTTTGAAGTGATCTGGTAACCCTCACTGTTTAAAATTATTTTCAGCAAGATTTTGCTGCAGTTTTTGGAAAACTCTTTAACGTGGATGCCAGAGCATTTTCCTTGAGAGCAATAGAAAAATTATACTCTGTACTTTTGCAATATTTTCTAACTCGTTTCTGTTACTTGAAGCACGATTTTTCTAATAAATAGATCAGTCATCCTTAATTCAGCACTGAAATGGCAATATGAGCAAGAAAACAGAGTAACTGTGTCTTGTAATTGTTCCAGTTTTACCTGGGACTGAAATACTATGATGCATTTGATAATAATTGCATAGCCATTGCATTATGTCATCCAAAGACATGGTTAAGTCCTGATATTTAAGGCCTTCCATACCTTAACGTGCTTTTGACCTGAATTACCTAACCTGAATCATAACTTCAAATTAGCATAGCTTTTTATCTGGACATAGCATGGAAGGATATTTAACATCACTGGGCCAAACCTTAAAGCTTATGAAAAGCCATCCCACTAGCACCACTTATAATAGTATTCAGAGGCTGTTTTTACCTGATATCTAAAAATGCATATTGGGTCCTCAAGAGATTTTCAGAACAACTTATCTAACTCTCATTTAAGTCACAGGCTGTTTGTGTCACCTGTCTCTGTGGACATTGATAAATGGAATGAGATTGCACTGAGGGAAGATTTGGTATCAGAGACTCAGCAATAAGAGAAATAAGACATGTGGATGAAAATTTCAAATAGCATCTATTTGCCTTTAGAAATTTGGCTCTAACTCCTTAGGCCATCAAAGAGGAGTAACTTAAACTGATTGCATGGGTTGCTAGGGTATTAAACTAGATATGGGGCAATGAAATAGAAAGTCACATCCCTTATGAGTTTTTGAAATATTTAGACAGTTTCCATCCATCTGTTCCTAACTGTTTGACTGTAGTTATTTTCCCAAGTTTGGCAAAACTAAACTCTGAGCTTTCAAGTACAGTTCTTCTCTAGACCAAGAACACAGTGTCACAAGTCTTGTAAGAATTTCTTTCTAGTGAGGTTCTCAACTGTGACGGAAGACTAACAGCATGGAAATAGGAGTACAGCTAGCTGGAATATTGTTAACAAAGTACTGAAGTATATCAGAGCGAAAACATTTTGCAGAAATGTGTTTAAGAGTAATGCAAGTTTTATTTTCTTCAGAGGTAGGGAACCTTCTTACATATTACCATTGCTTTTGGGGTACCACCTAGGGGCACTGGATATACATGCCTAAGTCCATGCTTTGCCTGACATGTAGGTCATTCCAAAAGAGGTTGATTTTAATTGAATATGAAGTTGGCTGCTGTCACCACTTATCCCCTCTTTTTCTAAAAGTGTTTTAAAAGTTCTGACTTCATTTTAACATGGGAAGAACCACTGTGTGAAATAGTGACAAATGTCACAAAATGGAACTGGCAACCTCCGTCAACATTTTTGAGAAATTCCTTAATTAATAACTGAAGAATATAAGGGTCTTGGCAAGTTATCATAACCACAGATAAATAAGTTGAGTCATCAGTGACTTTAAGCTTTTATTTTTGTGGGAAGAGAGCCTGGTTAGAAATGGAGAGTGTATTGCAGGTTTCATAATAAGCTTATTTCAAAACAAGGTTTACTGGCAAATACCTCAGCATTTCTACTTTCTTGCTAGCTATTCCTTGCAGTAATGGAGATTTATTTTATGCTGCAACTAAGTACTTCTTCTTGTCTAAATAATGTAAGAGATTCCTATTGGTTGCAAATCAAGTACCTACTGTATCAAGATATTTCACACTCGATTTCAGAATGAATGTTTTACTGCTTTTTGATGTAAACTGTAAATCTGTGAGGATGGTGCCACCTAATGTAAATAGAGAATATAACAACTATTTTCCATTTATTTGACATTGTGACATTTCAAGGTGAGATTGAAAGGTTAGGAATTTAGTATTCTTTTATCCCTTCTGCCTAATTATCTGGAAGGCTATTCTGCCAGAGGTTTCCATGGAGCAACTGAAAAGATCTCATTCCTACAAGGTTCAATTCTTACCTTTTCTCATCAATATACTTTGAACTATTTTAAGTTTTTAAAACATAAAATACAGAAAATGTTTAACTAAAAACCTCTTAGGTTTAGCTACATGCATCTCTCCTGGCTTCAGCTGGATTCATCTATCACCTGAGAACAGTTTCAAATACCATTGGAGGAGGGAACAGCAGAATTTAGTAGATACTAACCACTGAGAAGAATCAAGGGACGATGTCTCAGAGAAAGCCTAATAAGTAACAGCTCTCTTGTGTCCTCCTTAGCTATGCTCTTTCTACCTGCATTGCTGTAGATTTAGCCATGCTCATATCCAGGCACTGGTGTACACCTTAGTGTGTACTTAGTGCTGCTGTCATTTGCACCAACAGTTGACTCAGATTTTGAGAGTGTGTATTGTGGTTTCAAGCAATTTACCTCTTCTGCATTGCTGTAACTTCAGGTACTGAGTCCCTGCTCTGGCTCGACATAGTCAGAAATGTGTTTCAAATAATATTTTCTATAAGAGGAAAAAGGATTTTAAAGTTTTGTGAAGGCAAGGAGATGTTAGGTACCTACCTTGAAGAAAGATGTAATGGAGACCTATTTTCAGATGATCTATTTCTTAGACCGTTTTTGAATAATCCATATGGAAACTGGATCTGACATAAACTCAGCTGTTTGATACAGTGCTTTACAAGACATAATGCCCTTGTCTTTTAACTTGTGTAAATAGGCTATGTAATTCTTCACCTTTTTCCACATTATCAAGCAAGCTCATTCAGTTGCAGTGGTTTGGGTGAGACTGAGTGTCTGCATCACTTAAGCTGCTTTTTGGAACTTGTTGCTAAAATTATGGTAAGGATTCCCAATTCAAAAACATCCCAAGCATATTATGAATAAATAAAGGATAAACATTGTGACTGTGGATGCACGTTTTAATTAACTAGAAAGTCACATGTTTTCACAGATTCTCTGCTCTTTGTCTCCCCAGGCTCATGTGTAGTGACTGTAGAGAGCTGAATAATGCTTTAGTCACACAGCTTTCATTAAAGCTATCAAAAACATGCAGTTAATTCCCTGAGCTCAACCTTGAAAACATAAAGGTTACTGCTTATCCCTGTATCTAAGAGCATGAGCACTTCTAACTGGCTTAGAAACAACCATTGCTTAACGTGGTAAAAATCCCCTTTATATAAGTAGAATTATATTAAATGTTCAATACTATTGTGATATTCTTTGGGTCTTTTGGGAACCTCTTTATAGAAGCATCAAGATGGGTGAAAAAGCACAATATTCTGATGGCTGAGAACAGAAGAATAAAAACTTCAGTCATTACACTGCTAGCAGATAGAGGGGGTGCAGTATCATCTATACATACAAGTCAATAGATGAAAGGGGTTTTGAGATAGCTATGACCTTTTTTATGTTATTTGTTGACCCCAGTAGTGTGCATTGTAACTAACTTTTTCCATCATATAGAAAGAATTAGCATTTTTATTGCTAAACCAGCCAATTTGACTGGGGTTTATATTTCCCTTAACATACTTGTATTATTCCATAATTCAACTGACCCTAATACAGCAAAGATGGCTGTTGTGCCAGACTGTAAAATCTAATAGTAGGATTTCTTTCCAATACAACACAGAGAATGTCTTCTTCTCGGTCTCTGTCACAATGATTGATTTGGGACAGAAAACTTCACTAGCAACTGAAGAGTATAATGCTCAATAAACTTGCAATTCAGCATGGTTTTATTTTTCCCCTTTTCTGCCTAAATCATCTTCTCAGATGGATTAATACTCCACACTCCTTGTGTAACCTTTAAGAGGCTAAAAATGCTCCTTTTTGGATATATCTAACTACGGGACAAGAATGCCCTGCAAGTTGCTCACAGTCCTCATTGCTGGGTGTGCTCCTAGCTGTGTCTTGACTCCATGTCAGGACAAGAATTGAGTGTATGTCACCCTCCATTTGACCTGGCTTCTCTTGAAGGGGAACTCAGATATATGGGTAGCAAAAGAGCTAAAATAATGGTGGAGTAAGTAGTCAGGTCTACGCTATCTAGGTCAGACCAGTGCAAATCAGGTTGGAGTAGACTAAAGAGTCTCAACTGAGCTACTGAAATCAGTGAGGTGGAGCCATTACTACCAGTGGATAGCTGTGCACAACTGAATCTGGATACCATCAAATAAAAGTCATAATTAAGTCTAATTTAGCACAGGGTTTGAAAAGAAAAATCAAGACCAAAAAATCTCCCTCTAAACCACCAAACTCAAAGAACCTGTTTCCCCTGGCACTGGGTTGTGTTCAAAGCTTCATTGAAAATGTGAGATAGAAATATATATTTAAATGAAAGTAGACATTCTTAAATTGTCTTTCCCAGGAGCACTGGGGCTACAAGAAAATGCAAAAATTATTGTGGCACTTGTCATAATATTCTTGAGTGCTGTTCATAATATGTCTTTAAACTATTCCCTATGGGAATTCAGGAGAACATGACAATTGCTTGATACCATTGATTGTCTATAAGTGAATCAGAACTGTATTCTATTTCACTCATCCCTAAGGAAAAAAAACAACAAACCAAAAACAACTAACAGATTTTTGAGGTTAATTCTGGTTAAACTCATATAACTAGGCTTACAGTTTTACAGCTGTGATCAATTTTTCCCTGTATTCTTATGATTAGTTTAGATTTTGTGGTCCTAATTAGGAAAGCATTTTAAGACTATTTATGCCCAAGTGGAACTTAACATAGAATCGCCTTTTGTTTTTCCCTTCCTCCTCTTAGATCACAGCTTATGAAGACTACAAGTGACAGATTCTTGATTAATGTTTTTCGTATAACCATTTAAAATAGTTAACTGTTTCAGTTGGGGTATAGTTACTAATGTCATCCCAGTCATTTTGGTGAAATCCTGTATCCTGATATCACTGAGTTCCCACTGTTGTGACAGAGATCACGGTGTAATCCTCTTGTATTGAAAGAATATAATCCAAAGGGAAGGGATCCTACACCATCAATTTTATGCTAATAGAATTCAAAACTTGCCTGGCAGAAAAGCTAGATAGAAAACAACTTCAACATAAAATATATCCTTTATACCAAGGCAGAGATTAAATCTCATGCTCTCTCTGTCTAGAAGAGTCTCTCGCTAGTGATATATAGAATAAAGCATATATTTCTTCCCCTTATCTGACCCAATGACTTTGTAGTGAGTTTACATCAAGTGGAATAATTTTAACAAAGAAAGATTAAGCATCCTTGTCACCTTTTCCTTTAGCAACATCAGCTGTTGACCTGATTAGAATAGCATAGCATAGCATAGCATAGGATAGGATAGGATAGGATAGAATAGAATAGAATAGAATAGAATAGAATAGAATAGAATAGAATAGAATAGACTAGACTAGACTAGACTAGACTAGACTATTTCAGCTGGAAGGGACCTACAATGATCATCTAGTCCAACTACCTGACCACTTCGGGGCTGACCAAATGTTAAAGCATATTGTTAAGGACATTGTTCAAATGCCTCTTAAACACTGACAAGCTTGGGGCACTGACCGCCTCTCTAGGAAACCTGTTCCAGTGTTTGACTACCCTCTTGGTAAAGAAATGCTTCCTAATGTTGAATTTGAACCTCCCCTTATGGAGCTTTGAACCATTAAGCATTTGAACATGACTGTAAAGAGATTTGGTATAGAGTGTAGAATTGTATATTTAAATCCATTCAGACATGAGTTGATTTGAAACTGTATCTACTGTTCTTTAGATAAGTATACTTCATTAAGCAAATGAAAAGCGTATGTTCCTTTCTGTCTGAACAACACAAATAATCTACTAGGGAAAAGGGAAAAAGTACATATTAATAGAAGTAAATCAAAGTGCTCTATGTGCGCAAATAGCGCAAAGGAGAATTTCTTTTCATAGTGGACAGATTTACTGAGGAGGTAAAAATGAAGAATACTGGAGTTATGGTGCAATAGCACAAACACATAAAAAGATTTAGGTTATTAGGCTAATAAAGTTGGGGCCAAGTTTTAATCTGCAGAACTACAAAAGTTTAAAGTAAGCATAATCACCCAATATAGAACCCCTCTTTGTCTATAAAATTCTAAAAATTGTTCCAAAGATAATCCTGAAGATAATTTCCTTTAGACTTGTCCATGCTGACACCTGATGGTAACCATCTGATCTTCCAGCATGGGCTCCTGGCCTTCCGAATTAGCATGGTTCTGGAATAAATTATCAAGAATTTGTGCAGGATGCAAAGATTTGTAGTTCCAGCACTTCAGCCTGTGACACTGCTGTCTTGATGAGTCAAGTAAAATCTGTTACATCTGCCAGTAATTTGCATGGTAAATTAATGTGAAAAATGCCAGCTGCTGCAGAAGACGGTGTTGGTGCTTTGGTTGTTCAGTTTCTGTTGTGCAGCTTCTTCCAGTTCAACTCAGAGAGTGCGTCATAGCTAGACAGCATTACAAGGATAGCTGTAAAACTGGAATAATGGTATTAATGCTCACATGACGTATTTTGCAGGATTAAAAGCATTACCTGCATTTAAATTAATCCATATTAGTTGCTAATTATAGCCTGCAGGACCAAGTGCAGCTATAAGGTTCACTCAGAGGAGTGTCTTGCACCTCACTTGCTGGTCTCCCTCCCCACACCTCGTCACAGGTTGTGCCTCAGCATGGGGCAGGTGTGACAAGCTGCATACGGAGTCACACTGTGAGGGAGCCTTCCTGTGTGATGCCATGCTGGAACAGGCATGGCAAACCACAGACACCATTTTCTAGCTGCAGTTCAGCCACTGCAGCCACTGCCTTGTGTCAGGAGAGAGAGAGCATACATTGCCACTGAGGTGGTGAAGGAGGAGGAGGAAGGTATATTGGGCAGAGCTAGGGGAACAGGAATTCTTGTTCTATCTGTGGTCTTATTTTGGTTCTGATTTAATATTCTTCATTGCCTGTCTAAAGCCATAACATTATTCTATAACTTTTTTTTTTCTTTTTTTTTTTTTTTTTTTAAATTCTATTATAGTGTCAGCTGTATGCAGGAGCAAGTAAAGTAGCATATGCTTTGTAAGTAAAAGCTGGCCTATGAGAAAACACTTTTGGTGCAAGCCTATATTTAATACATGAAGAACTGACTGGCTTCCAGACTGGAATTATATTTTTGGAAGGGAATAAAAGCAAAAAATAAATCAAAATAAAGCAATAGATAAAAGAAATAGAACAATTTCCAGTCACTTAGTAAGACAGAGGAAGCAATAGAAAGGATGAAAAAATATTTGATTCCTCTTATTAGGAATGATACAAACTCATAAGGACGTGACTGTTTGTTTAAGAGCATGACTTTGACTCATGGAAAGACAGACTCTTCATGATCTCCTAATCAGTAGTTCTTTATAATTTGAAAAGTAATTTTAAACTTTCAATATAGCAAATAAATCAGATGTGTTGTCAAGAGCAAAATAAAGAAAAAGGTTTCTGCATTTTATTTGGACATTTAACATATAAAAGACTAAGAACTGGCAAAGATGTAATAAGGTCTGGCATTTGATTTTAATGCTGAAATTATGGAGCATAACTGGAAGCACTAATAGTGCTACAGTTTCAAATAATCAACCTTTTTGACAACTGTAGTTGTTACGAGTATAAAATAATTGTTTATTACCTATTGATAAGATTTCTCATGTTGTGCCATTGTCATAAAAGTTAACTTCGTTAACTTCTAATACATCTTGGGCCAATTTTTGAGTCCTATCCTTGTCTGTGAGTACCATTTGTACCTACCTTTTGTCACCTGCAAACAGAGGAGGGAGCAACACTTTGTTGTGGAATGTCTAGTTACCTAAATAATCACTGGACAACAAATGGGTGATACTGGATAAATGCAATCATGCATAGTGAAAGTGTACTTGTGAAAATGTGGGAAGAGAAAACCATATGAATAAATCTTCAAAGAGGACCTATCAGAAAGATAGTTAGAGTAATTGAGTAAGGATTGGTGCAAATCCAAGTTCTAGCAATTTTTCTGTTTTACTAATAGCAATATGGAATTTAACTAACTGAAGCCCTTACAAATCTTGATGCAGAATAATATATCAGCTGTTAAGAAATGACAAAGAAAAAGACACTTTGAACAAGACAAACTATAGCATTATTTAATAATGATGGCAAGGCTCAGGGTTAGATGTAAAAGCAGAAATATATCCTGTTGGTGAAGGAACACATTAGGTTAAATTTTCCTGAAGGGATTTTGATGTTTGAATTTCTCCTTCAGCTTTGTAATGCCAGCCTTTAGGTACTAGTACAGAATTGTATAGGTTTATGGCGGTGAGGAAGAGACAGTGAATACCTCCTTTTGCTGGCAATGTAATTGCCAGCCTTGGATCTGGGGAACTCAAGGATCTTTGTTCTCAAACACTCCTGAGATAAGTCTGTGCAAAATCCAACTTAGCTTGTATATCTATATAGTACTATATAGTGTAGATATTACTTGACACTAGCCAGTTGGCACCAGTTTGGAAATCTCAGTGTGTTAGAAGAATAATATAAGGCTTTATAATGCCTTTTATTTTTAAGGCTCCTGAAATTGGAGAAAACAATTAGTAATTTTAGCTGTGTTCTCTGTTAACCTTTAGTTACCTATTTCATCTGTCTTTAAGGAGAGGGCTACTTTTGAAGCCAGTCAGGGAGGTTAGGTGTCTTTTGTCATGCCTGGCAGGATTAGAAATGGCAGTGGCCATATCCCATACAATTTGGGTGATTACAAAATGTGATCAAATTATTCGGAGAAATTTTCCAGCCCCATGAGCAGATTACAGGATGCAATCCTCCCTTCCTCCAACCTGAGAAGCACTAGGCACTATCCAAGACCCATCCCAGTTACAAAATGTATATCCTCTAAAGTTTCTTTTGAACAATTTAGGCATTTCAGGGAATCCATTGAAATTAACAGCTGAAGTTAACCAACACTAGTGGGGAGAAAAAAAAATTTCCTGGTGGATTTCCTGAGGCCTGATTCTTTTCTACTTAAAAGAATGTTAATTCAGAGTATATAGAAATTTCCCCTTCTGGAAAAAACAATCTGAATGAGAGGAGAGTACAGGCAGTGATAATTTTAACTTCTATTTCTTTTTGAAAATACTTGAAAAAAAGCCCCGACATTGCTAGCTGGAATCAGAAGTAGTTCTGAGCCACAATGATGGTGAAATTGCATGTATGGAGGTTGCTGGCAACTTGCCAGCAGAGAGCTCCCCTGAGTTGGCAGTTATTTGCTGCAGTAGCTGTCACTATAGAAGCTGTATCTCTTTTTTAGCTGCCGAAGCACCAGCAGTTGGAGAATGAGCAGTTTGCAGTTTCTCATTACTACTTATTCATCAGAGACAGTGCATACAAAGTATCTGTAGCTGAATTATTAAGTGATAATTTTTGTGATGTTTGGTTTGTGTTACACTTCCGATGTGTCTAGGTTTTTAGATTAGTATTTGATAAACTGTGTTTGAAGCCCAGAATATTTAAATTAAATAATTATGCAAACTCATGATATCAGTTCTACATTCTAAAAGAAAGGGATCATTTTGTGTAATTCTCTGCTTCTCCTCCAGAAAACAATCTTATTTAGTGTTCTTCTGGGGCTTCCTTTCCAGTGATGCTAGAAAGAACAGATAGCTATCAAAATATTAGACTACATGATACACACTCTTAAGAAACTGTATTTACTAATAACAACATTAAATATGATTTTGTAGCCAATGGAAGCTGGAAAAAAAATAGCAGAGTTATGCTAATGTTAAGACTGAAACCATCTCAACGCTGATGAGATGAACTAAATTTTGCTACAGCTACATGTAAGGATTAAAGACTGGGAAAGGTGCTTCTGTAACTAAGTGGAAAAGGAGAAGGAGAGGAGAGGTGGGACAAGCAGCTGAAAGAGCAAGAGCCTTAGAAGCAGGTCTGCTACAGCCCCTCCATCTGCCAGTGGGATGCGGGGGTGGTGCAGATGTTTCTTGCAGGTACATCCCTGGTCAAGCAGCAGTCATTCCTCCAGAATTTCTTTGTTGGCCAGCACCACAATCTTCTACTCACCTTTGTTTTCCAGGCCTGTTAACTTTGCATCTTGATGTTGGAAGGTGTTGCCTCATTTAAACATGGCTGTTCATTCTAGGCGCAGATAAGTTTAGCTATAAAAAATTGATGTACAGTTATAAACTTTTCTGTACTTTATATTAATAGTTCACTCACCTGTAATAGAAAGGCCTCTCATGCAGAATTCAATGGTAAATGTAAAATAAACACAATCTCATTCATTTCATCTTCCCTTCGCTCTGTTGGGTACTAACAAAACACTTCTCCCTCTTAGGATACCTTCCTCTCTGGAGCTTTTTTGGAGGAAAGACTGTAGAGAGGTTTGTTTTTATGAAGCAATACTCCCACACTCTTGTGAAAGCAGTTTTCTGCAAAAGCCTACTGACAGAAAATGTCTTTTTGAGTCTATATATAAAACCCAATTTCTTTACAAAATCTTGGATATTCCTCATGAAGATACAGTAGATTTAGCTTGATTTATCTTCTTTGTTAAAGGTGGGAGGTGAAGAGTATTACTGAACTAGCTGCTCTTTGCAGTATGCCATGTAATGTGGTAGATGTGGAATGGGCTTCCATCAGCTTCTGGCTTCTCTGACAATCACAGCTCTACTGAAACCAGCAGCCTCCCTCAGGCACATGTTGGCAGAGAATCCTCTCTCTCTTCTATTTCACCCTGTCCAGAAAACAAAACTAAACAAATCAACATTGGTTTTAGGAGGATCTAATATGCGCTTGAGATGGAAATAGCTGATCCTTTCAGTGCTAATGGAAATATTATTCATTACTAATGGTGCTTGCCAGGCTAGTGCCTCAAAAACTACACTCTTCAAGGCACAAGTTGTTCTTTCTTGTCTTTATGTTCTGTTTAGCAAAACAGAGTAGAACAGAATACAAAGTATAATCGAGATGTTTTGCTCTTGCAAAACCATAATGGAATTAATTAAAAAGATTTATAAATGAATCAGAATAATTTAGGCTGAATGACCTCTGTGGTAGTCATCAGGTTTGATATGTCACTTAAATCAGGGCCAATGTTGAAGTTGTTAACAGGTTACTCAGAGCCTTATACACTCAAGTCCTGAATACCTCTGATGGAGATCCCACAGCCTTTCTGGGCAACCTATGCCAGTGTTTGACCTTGCTGTGAAGAATATTTTTCTTGCTCTCAAGAATGAGATTTTTAACCTGAAGTGTATATTTTTTTCAAACTATGAACTGAAGTTGTTCAGGCTTTCATTCAAAATGAAAAAAGGTGGAGAGTCAGAAGACCTGTTTCTGTCTGGCCTCTGCTTCAGGTCTGAGTAGTTATGCTCAGAAGTGTTCCTCTCTTGCACAACTCATCACAAACAGCAAAATATAGGTCTATGACACCTGTATGTTGCTTAGAAAAAGGATTTGTGCAATTTTGCTGACTTGCATGATGACAGTCTGAAAGGAACTTGCAGGAGACCAGTCCTATGGAGTATGCTGTGTGTTGTTTTTTTTAATGTCTGCTTGATAGAATGTCAAGTCTTGTAAGTAAGCCAATTTCTTGAATATTAATAAACGTCCAGTTGTTTCCTGCTCTGCTCTGTGACAAGTGGGGTGGTTCAGAACAGGAGCAGTTGCAGAAATTGGCCAGACAGTGTCACAAGGTTAGGAGTTGTGGTCTTTCGGTGCTTTCAAGGCGAAGAAGGATTTTTAGAATCACAGTTTGGGACTTGGGTACCTGTATTGGTATGTTTCACTGGAGATGTCTAAGGTTTTTGTTAACTAGAGCTCCTAAGCCATCTTCATTATTTCTATGGGTTAAATTTAACAAACTCTATTTATTTATTTATTTATTTTTTAAGTATAAAAAATGCCAAACTTGCATTATCACAGGGTTAAATGCCAGTCTTAACATCGTGTTTACTTGTGTTTGTTGGGTGATCAGTTGTGGGGAAGGGTTACTGTCAACACACTTGATATGGTCATCTTGTAATGTTATGTCAGCTAAAGGAATCTATATGAAGATAATGTCAATTAAACACAGTCCTTTGAATTCACATTAAACCTGATAAATAGAAAGCATAAGAAAGAAAATACAATGGTTGAAATATTTTTTGAGATCTAACGCAAAAATGACCCCTATCCCCAATTTTTATACAACCAGATCTACCAATATTAATTAACAACATACAAGCACCCAGAATAACAGGCTAGTACTGCATGTTGTTCTTGCATTGTGCTGTCTGTTTCAAATCCCGGTCCATGTGCCTCAATAACATACTGTTGTTATAATGCCCAATATAGGTTTTACCTCTAAGGAGCCTAACAATAGCTTCTATTCCAGAACAGAAATGGCTTGTTCCAGGACAAAAGCCTTTTGTGAGGAGAAAAGTAGAGCAAAACAGTTTTATACTCAGTTGTCTTTGTTTCCAGGCAGGCAGCAGCTAATAATGTGCATTTGTCAGTTTACTACTTTAACACTGTTCCAGAAAATGGTGCTCTTGGCCATGACACGTTGGGGTTGCTCTTTATGGTTCATCATCTGCATGGCTTTCTGGGAAAAGAATTTTACAGCAATTCTGGTTTAACTAACCTTTATTGTACCTGTGCCTATAAATACGTGGTGGCTTTCTGCTAGATTTTTACTAAGCCATTTCTAATGGTGACCTGAACTAGAATGAAGTGGACATGAACAAAAGGGAAGATCTTACTCAGCAGGTAAGAGACTGACTGGGAAGGATTTCTGAGCAGATATGCTAATATAAAATACTTTTTACATGTGTTTCAAGATTCCAAGTGAGCGAATGCTTCATTGTGGATTATATGCAAGGCTCTTTGTGTCTAGTTCTGAAGGAAATGCAGGTCAAAGAAAGGCTTCTTGTTTAAGCTGAAAAAAGCCCCATTTACTTTAGGAAGCAACTGTTACACATTTTTACTTCCTATCTCTTTCATTTATGACTTTATCGAAAGTAACAGAAACAGAGGACTAAAACCTGATATCATTAATATTTGTGGGAAAACCATTTGGCTTTGACTTCATTAAGGTAAATGAAAGCCCTACAATTTGTGGACCAGAGTCTGACCTGGATTTGAAAGTGACAGTCCTCAGTCAGGCTACATGATTTGAGTGGGGCTGCTCGGTTTCTATATGAGTGCATTTTAAAAAAGATTCTGGTCTTGTATTTGTAATATGTATTTTAAATAAAGTAAAAAAAATATGAAAATGTGCCTGCTATTTTGAGTAGTGTCCAGAAGATCTCATTGTGAAAACACCAAAATGTTTCTTTAAAAATATTGAGAAAGATGTAATGTGGCTTGGAAGTAAGAGTGCAGGTAGGCTTCTTGAGGCTATTAGACATTTTAATCGAAGTGAAAAAATGGATACTTTATGTGCCAGAAATGTACCTACTCTGAGTCACTGCCTGCCTCCTAGACCATCTTTGTGTATGAAATGAGTCATAGAAATTGGACTTAAAAGTCTTGTAGATCATTTAGTCCATTCCCTTGCAAATGTCTTCCTGAGGATTAGTCGAGTGTCAAATGGATCCTGCTTTTAGATCTCATTTACACCACTGCAAATTGGACATGACACCACCAGTGCACTTTTGTGGTCTCAGGATCAGCTTCTTCATTTTGACACTTTATCTTACTTCAAGGATTTTTTTTTACATGGTGTAGGTGTTATAGTTGAAGGGAAACTATTTTTCAAACAACCTTGCCTCACTGACAACTCTGCTGCTTTGAGGCAGCAAGAGAATCAAAGACCCTCAGAAGCTTATCTAATTATTGCATGTATAGTATGAAGGTTTTGGATGGGACTAGCAGATAAAGGGAGATGTCAGATGTGAAAAGTAGCACAATACTGTGATGTATTCCATTCATTTCAATATGAAGGTCATTCGTAGTCTTGAGTATATTTAAAAGTTTCAGAGAAGGAAGGAGACTTTGCTTTTGCTTCTAATGTTACCACACGTCTTACCATGACCTATGGCAAGTCTGTACTTCAGCTTCTCTAACTACAAAATAATCACATATACCTAATATTTATGCCACTTGTAGGTCCTTCACTGGGAGGTTTTGTAGCAGTAAATCACTCTCATAGAATCACTTCATCAAACAAGGTCACTGAGGGAGAAATGAGTCACAGCAATATCTTGACAATGTGCTGCGATCTCTATGTCTCCAGCTTACAAGCCACCAGTGCCTGTCTATCACAGCACACGTTGCTTCAGCACTGCACACAAGAGCCAAAACCCCTCTCTGTACCTGGACCTGCTCCATGGAAATGTCTGTGTTGTTCTTCACATGACTCCATGGCCAGATTCCCTCCTGGTACAAATCTGTGTAGCTCCAGTGACTCCAGTGAAGCTGCATTAATTCCCTGCAGTAGATAACTTGTTCCTGAGTCCTTTGCTCCTTTGCTGCCTTATTACTGGGGGAGCAACTGGGCAAGGCTTTCCATCTGTCAGAGTAAGTGGCAGGGAAAGCACGTGGACATGGGCATACATGCTTTATGGGTAGTATTGTGTAAGGTTTGAAGCAACATCTCCTGTTGACTTGACTTATAGTTTTTTGAAATTTGTTGCTACACAAAAAGATTAATTAAATTTGACTGTACCAACGTGAGGGAGCTGTAAAGGGCAACCTGGTAACAGCCAGAGTGACTCAGAAAAAGTTCCTCAACATTTACAGTTTCATAGCAGTTTAAAGGCCTTGAAAAACTGTGTTACTTTTGAAATAAAACTGGAAAAAGGTTCAACAATGTCACATGTCAACATCACTTGAACAATATTTTCAGGTTTTTTTAGTTTGGAAACATTTGTTTCAGTTTTTCGACATTGTTTTATATGAGAGGAAAAAAAAAAGAGTAAAACCTAAATGAAGCAGTTTAACTTTTCTTAAATAAAAAAACTCAGCCAGCAAAACCTTACATATTTTTGACTTTTCTGTTTTAGTTTCTCATGTTTTTCTAATTCTCAGATTTTGACATTTTTATGTTCTTCACAAAATTAGTCTTTCAGTCTTGAAAAAATTATAGCAACAACTCGGGAAGATCATCACAATTTGACCTCTTACCTATCAGTTAAAATAAAGGCTAAAATTGGTTAATGATCTGAAACAGAAGAGAAAAGGAGAATGTGACTGAGACTTCAGTGCATTTTGCTGAGTGTTTGTATCATTATTTTTTAGGGTAGCCTGTAGCAGGAACATTGGGTCATCTTGTTAATTAGATATCTAAAAGCTCCCACTACTGTTGCTCTTTGCTTCTTTCACCTTTTCCTATGATAGAAATCCTTGTGCAACTATTCATCCACAGTTACTCAGAGCTTCTTTTAAACGAACTCACTTCTTCCTTTTTTTTTCTTCTCATTTCTCCCTCTCTTTTTGTCAATACATTTTTGAGAGACGTTTATAGACCCCAATAGCATTTGCAGTCTTGCCTGAGGCCATGACACAAACACAAAGTAGAAGAAAAATAGAAGGTCCTCTTTGCAGTCTCTGAATTTGCCCCATAGCACATTACAGATATATTTTCAGTCACCTATAGAATTATTTTAAGGCCAAAGTTCGAGAATTGCCTTGGATTTCATCTGTGTTTCACACACCACAAATTTTAGCACTTATTATTCCTCCCAAAGGCAACACTTTACATTTCCAAAGCCTCTCAGATTGCAAATTGACAGATTTACAGATGAACTGCCTTATCTCAGTCTTGTATTTCATTATATAGTTAATGTTCTACTTCAGAGCTTGTATAAAGCCTAAAAGTGAACACACATTGATTAAGAAAAAATGCTTTAGATGCTTGTTTTCTGTGTTATCACAAGATACAAAATGTCTCCTTGTTGCAGAAGCCTAATGGCGTGACACAAGTGGCATGTAATTGGGTTAAGTAGAGCAAGCAATTTCATCTGCACAGTGCTGAAATGCTTGCTTGCTGATAGTGTCCTCTATTCTCCTCCTACCTGCACAGTGCTCTAACATACTGCTGTAATGCATGAGTATAGCCCTTGTCTTCTGTTAATAGTCACAGATGTCCAGACTCTTGTGTACCCAGAGTGACATAAGAGGCACCTAGTGAAGACAACCAAAGCTGTTATTCATATGAGATGAAATTATCCATAATGAGAAATGAAGTCTGATCCACCCTGATTCTTCCTGCCTATTGTAGGGCTTGCACTGAAACGGCACCATTGCTGAGGGGATAGGTGTACCAGCACGAGATGCGGCGCTGGGGTAAGAGGTCCTGGTGGAAATCAGAACTTGGAGGAATACCAACTCCTATCAATGGCAATTAACATCAGATACATTTCTAGAAAGGAAAATCTAAGTCTCAGATTCGTTGCATAATGTGGTCCATAGTGTTTGTATTTTGGGCCTAATCCTTCTGGCAAGAATATTTGAATGACCTCCCAAGCATTCACTTGGGAAACAGAAACACATTTTGAAACTTTCAAAATGTCTGGCTTTGGGTGCCAGTAAATATTTGAAAAAAAGTAAATAAAAATTGAATGATTCTGAAACAAATGTTGGCTAAAAGAACTTTCAGGTAGTTTTAGTATTCCCTGTTCCTGTGGCCACACAGCAACAAAACTATAGGAATATTCAGCAATTAAATAAAAAATTATCAGAACTTTTGTCACATTAATGCTATGGCTGTTCTGCTTTCCTTTCAGCACAGCAGGACACATGATTCCATGAAATTAAGTAATGATCTGTATCCAGAAAGCAATGCATCAGAAAATAGGGAAAATAGGAAGAAATAATATAGAAAAAGGGAGGCGTAATGGCTTTAATGGAGACCATGTGGTGGTTTCCTTCCACGTGCACATCAGACACTTTTGCCTTTTCTTCTACATGCTTTTGTCTGCCAACAGGAATCTATTTCGCTTTATCCAGACTGGCATTCACTTTGCTTTTGTGCAGATCTTTACTTCTGGAAGTTCAGAAATTGGAGAGAGCGCACATTATTCCATTGTGGAAAAGGTAAAGAATGGGCTCATTCAGAGGATATCTCCTGATACGTGTTTTTAGAAGTGCTCATTGCTGCCCATTCCAAGCAAACCAAGGACTGCTGGTTAAGCTACTGAATCTAAAATAAATACTTGAGTAGGTATTCATGAGCAATATAACAGTTTGTGATCTATATCTTGGTGAAACCATATTATGGAGTCTTACTTAGGACAATTCAATCCCCATCTTGAGAGTTTGTGAAATAACTAGTCACTCACAATATTAAAATATCTGTTATTTTAAAATTTGAATCTATCTGGTTTTGATTTCCTGTCCTTTTCCCTGTCACCTCACATTAATCACACTTCTGGTAGGATCAGGATACTTAGGAAGAAGGATGATCCAGACACTTCTTGATATTACCTGGGATAATGCAAGCAGATTGATTTTCATAGCTCCTTTTTGCACCTTCTCCACATGTTTACATCCATTTTAAAATCTACTCCCAGCACTACAATAAAAATTATATCAATGCCATATATAAATGTAAAAATCTTCTTGTTCTTTCCTGTTTACACATCCAAATATGGGTTTGTCCTTTGACTACTGCCCTGGATGTTCAGTTATTTGGCCAGACTGGAGCCTGAAATTCATTTAAAAGCTGTTTATTTTCTGCTTTTACTCCCTATACTTATAAGGATTTTCAGTGTTCTGTGTTTCAGGGCAACAAATTTCCTTTGTAAATACAAATGCTTTTAATATGAACAATAATATAATTACATGTAATTCTTAAAATACATTTTTTCACATTTAAAGGGCACATGTTTGACAAATGATGTCACAAAGTGTACAATGTCATATTTTAATCTTCTAAATCTGCCTAAAAACTGCATTATGACGGAATTTTCACCAATTTTGTTCTAAAACATAAAAAAAAAAAATCTGTGAGAATTTTTAAAATCAAAATAGCAGAATTTGAGGGTCAGTAAATGTCCACAGAGACTTACTAGAAATAATGGAAGTACTATGGTAAATTCAGCTGGTGGTAGTACTCCATTGCTATGTTCTGTTTCATTCTTACATATTATTTGTTTGTATATTTTATTGTTATTTACAGAACACATCTGAAAGTGACAATGATGAAGTTGATGGCAACAATATATGTGGTTTCAGAAAGAAAAAGGGAGTCAAAGGTCCTGTAAAGTATGTTCCTCCTTTAGAAAATGAAAGGATGGAGCTGTCCTGCACCTCAGAAATCCCAGACCCTTGTCCCCTACAGGGAATTACTGGTTGCTCAGAACCACCATCAGACCAGCCTCTTCAAAACCCAACAAGCTTTCCTCCAGTGCAAAAGGGCAGAGAGGGTTGTGACAGTTCCAATACTGGCAGCAACATTAAAGAAGACACATCTGGAGAAACACAAGAAATCCAGGAAAATGCTGACACTAGGAAAAGAATAATAGGAAAAATGCATAAGGAAATAGATACACTAGCTAAAACGGAGCAACTCATGGGCATACAGCTTGAGAGGAGCACAGAGAAAGCTGGGTCTGTAGAGGCATTGTGCAGGGGAGAAGGCAGTGAGGAGGTAGAGAGCAAGCAAGAAGAACGGTGTGTGATGGAAGAAAAAGATGTCAGGTTTCACGGGATGAAGATGAGCTCCCTGAGCAGTACTGTAACCACACAGGGAAGCAGTACTGCACAGTCCTTCACTGGGGCACCTGACATTTCTAAACGAAGTCTGAAAGAGTTGAAAAACCTGCTGAGTGAAGGTCCTCTGCCTGCTCGTGGGCCCAATTACAGTGGCAAGGCAAGCGTCGGTTTTTCTCAGAAAAATTCGAAGCCTTGGGAGAAAACAGCTGACAAGCGGGGTCGACCCTTTGAGACTTTTAGTCCGCATTTTGGAGAGGAGAATCGAAAGCACCACATCTTCCATGAGGAAGGGATGGGGCAGCAGAGCAAACCTTTCTTGATCTTCAGCTCTGCTGGGTCTGATCAGCAGCAACCAGCCGGGAGTGACGTGGGTCAACTTCTTCTGGGACTACCAGCAGCTTCTACACATGCAGAAAGCACAGATGCTGAGATTCAGTTTGACTCCTCTGCACACTATGCTGGTAAGATATTTAAACATCACCTGCTGTCCTGTTAAATAAAATGTTCCTGTTGTTTCATAGACTTTGTTAAGCTGCAAATTTTAGTTAGAGCTAGCACATGAGAGAATTGAGAACTGACACTTGTGGTTTTTGTGTGATCAGGATGGATCAGAAGTTGTGCATTAAAACTATGCTTTTTTTTTTTTTTTTTCAAGCAAGGCATTTATGAAGCCCAGCTGCCAAAAACTGCCATGCACAAGTGGTCATGTCTCCTTCACTAAAACTGAAATATTTCCTCATTTAAACTGAGTGCGGGCAACGTTTCCCAAAGGTATCACAGTATCACAGTATGTTTGGGATTGGAAGGGACCTCAAAAGATCAACTAAAAGGTCTGCTAGACATTGCAAGGCTCTGATGGCATCTGGGCTTCTTAAAATTTTATTTTTCTTAATGTTTCCAGCAGTGGAAATTGCTCCCATTTAGAGATGGTGTTTTCAATTATCTGTCCTGTGAGAAGACTGGAATGCAAAAACATCTCAGATAAACTATAGGGGAAGAAAAGCAAATGAGGCAGAGAACTTCCACTTCATGCTGTTCAGTAAGTCTATTTTGGAAGTGCTTATAGACCCAATTAATTGCTACTAATAGCCTGTGATTTCTTTGAAACTATAAAAGCTATAGGTTTGGGCCAGCTGGATCAGCAAACTGAAATACTATTAGCTGTGATAATGTAATGGGTTTGAGCAGGTCGTTGTTTTCTGTCTATTCCAGGAAGCACACAAACAACGATTTGCCATTGAATAGATATCAGGTTAATACATTTCCAGGACCATCAAACTCAGATCATATTACCAGCTTTTCAGGATAGTTATCTTACCCTCCGACTTACGTCGCTAGTACTAGAAATACAAATCTCTTCATTGATAAAAAACCTTTTCCATCATTAACTATGTAATGAAATATAATGGTAGCAATCAAATTTTTACAACAATATTAAGTTATCCAGCTTTTTTAAAAGTCTCCTTTCAGAAGGGTGGAAATATTGCTATACATAGTCTGAAAACAGACAATTTGAATATATCAAATGTTAGCAACAGCAGGATTTCTTAGTAGACATATTGAGTTATGCAGTTTGAACAAGTTTGAACAAGATATCAATTAACACTATCAGTTCTAACTCAGGGCACTGCAGGAGAAATATAAAGCTTTGAAAAGATATTTTGTGCTCAAACTACTCTCTATTAATGTCTATTAGAATAAAGAAATTAGAGGATTATTTCTCAGCCTACACTTGACGCTGTTCCCTTTCCAGATTACATCTTTTTTGCATTGCTGAAAGGCTAGCAAAATGCATTGTCAAATTTAGATTACCGCTGTTTTCTCATTGTCTGCAAAGTTACTAAATATATTTTAAAATGTATGAACAATTATTCTTTTTCATAACACCATTTACAAGGTACAGGGAACTGATGAGATTGTCGATTCCACAGGGAGATTTCAACCCAATTTTAGCCATTTAAAGCGAAGTGGCTAATCCAAATTTATTACCTAGTCAATAGAGAAAGACAGGCATTTTTGTCAAGAAACTGACCTCTGGAGGTGGGCATCTCTGTCCACTCAGTGTGGTACAAATCCCATGGTGATTAATATAGATTATTTACATAGCACTGAAATGCCTTAAACTACCTGGGGTGAAATCCTAATCTTTTCACTAGTGATAACAATGACTGTAAGAGAACTGTAGAGAACTATGAAGGGAGATGTGGTAAAACTGTTTTGTCTCATCAGAAACATATTGAAAATTAAAGGTTTTGCAATCTCACAAGTTTGGGATTCCATTTGGCTTTGACTGGTAAATTCCACAAGTAAATGGAATGCTCAGAAATAGTTTATACTTAATTAGAAATGTATGCATTTAAATTTAATTTTCATTTAATACATTCAGTAACTTAAGTGAAGAGGATAACGTCTTAGATAAAATTCTTCATTCTTTAATTAGCCTCTGCATAAACAGTATTTAATTGCTGCCAATGATAATTTATTGATTGATAAGTTAAAATCCTAAATGTTTTACTTTTTAAACTATTATTTTAAATATTTTAGTTGCCAAAGTGCATGAAGTCTTGGATCTAAATGTATCTTGACACTGAGTAGATCCGAAAAGGTGTTGTCTTCTGCAAGTTTTCAAATATTTGAACTGGCTCAAATCAGATATCTTGATCCAAAATGTCTGGAAGACTCATTTCAGATGTACTCACTGTTTAGATACGGGCAAAGCAGGATTGTTCTGAAAGTACACAGTTAAGGGAAAATCTCTAGAGGTCAGCAGCGGAAAGGCTAAGACACATAACTGAGCTAAAGCTCAGTTCCTTTCTAAACCTTCTCTATTGCCCTTGTTTTCTGTTGAACAAACCATCATATTTTCTTCCCATTTTTTTCCTTTTCCCTTTGAACTGGGCTGTGTACAAAGTGCTTTTTTTTTTCTTTTCTTTTTTTTTTTTTCTTTTTTCTCACAAGCTCTAAGAGCAGCTATTTTTCTTTAAAACAAACAAAACCTCTTCAGTCCTTTATCTTCCATACCAATAGCTGAAATCTTCCTGCTCTGTGACTGCATATGATTTTTCATTTTCCCTCTCAATCTACACAAAACAAGACTGCTCAGATAGCACTTCCATCCCATCTATCTGATATATTTTGTCCATTTCTGGGTGAGATCTAACTCATCTCTCTCCGGTGCCTGTAGTAAGATAGTCATCCTGTGACTCTGTGAGAGAAAGAGGTGATACCTTCTTTCTAGTAATAGTGAAAGGTTGCCAAAACAATTAGTTTAGACTTAATGTAGTTAAAATGCATGCTCTGCTTGACATCTTTGCCAGCTGCCTCTCCTTCTATAACATATTCAAGAAGAATTTAGTCCTTACCTTCAATATTGTGCAAAACCCGCTCTTCCATAAATAATATTGCTTTCCATTTTATGTGGTGCTCTCACTCTTTCTCTCCTGATTTTTTTAAATTAAGTTAAACGTTTTTAGACAAGAAGGGGCTACCTAGTTTGTGACAGTGTGTACCTCAGTTCATGCAACTTTGCACAGTGATGTCTTCCTTAAATCCAAATTTTCTCTTTGAGTTTGAAGAAAAACGTGCCACTTTAAATCCAACATATTTAAGATTATTAGTTAGGTAGCTCCAGTGCATATTACTCACCTTATTTTTTTTTTTCAGACACCTGTATATCCTTTTGCCTAGTTAGAATATTTTCTAATATTTTCTATATAACTGTGATAATTTTCTCAATCAATATAGAAGAGTCAGTTTTACAAAACACTCTGGAAGACAGACAAATATAGATAATTTGTATTTCATACATTAAGAAATAAAATCCTACTTTGTGTGAGATTCTTGATGATGTAGCTCCTCTGAGAAGCTGTGTCATGTTGTTGTCATACCATTTGGAAAGAATAATTCATGGATGATCGAAGCCATTCATTACTCTCTAAATTATCTATACAACTCACAAAAAGCTGACCTTCTCCATGGCCATATCAGTAAAAAAGCCTGCTTCACAGTTCAGATTAAAAAAGAAAACAGGCTATCATGAGACAAAGAAATGGATGGAAAAAATATTGAAAGTGTCAATATCAAACAGATCAGGGAAATGTGTTTACTGTCTCCTATGCTTTGATACGTTTTTGATATGCTCACATATTTATTCCCCTGTTAGGGGTCTTGTACGGGAGAAAAAATATGAGGTAAGAAAGAACTTTTTATGTACTTTACTGCACAAATCAAATACTCTGCTGAACTAGTGGTAGACATCTTTTGTGAAGCTTTTTTGAGTAAAAAAGAAACTTAAATTATATAGTGCCTTCAACTGAAAATGTATCTGATCACTATTCATATCAATAGTATTATTCGAAGGTAACCCAGAACTTATGTCTATTTACTATGTCAAAAAGCAGATGAGAATAGAAAAGAGAGGCTTTAAATGCTACCCTGTTTTCCCCCAAGTAAGACCTACCCTGAAAATAAGCCCTAGCATGATTTATCAGCATTTTTGAGGGTGCTTGAAGCCCTACTCCAAAAACAAGCACTAGTTACAGTTCATTAAAAAAGTCAATTTAAATAGTGTCCAGGTAGCTATACATGTAAAATGTAATAAGTTTTGGAGCAAAAATTAATATAAGACGCTGTCTTATTTTCAGGAAAACAGGGTAGCAATGAGAATGATATCTAGCACAGGAAAAGTTGCCATATAAGGTTTGAGAAATAGAAGCCATTAATGTTTGAAGACAAACATGAGAACAGTAAGTAACATGCTGTACAAACCAAGTAGACTGGCTTTTCTTAAGTACACAAACTGGAGTCCTGTAAGGAAGGGCAGATATATTTAAATTAGCACTGACAGGAATTTCCATAGAATTTAGAAGAGTGTAGATATGTGGTTACCCTGTGGGACTCATTGCTAGTGGATATCATCAGTACAAAGGGTTCAATATTCAGATAGATTATCAGAGCACCCAGTGTTAGGTTTCTAAGAATGAAGAAGAAAATAAGATAAATTTGGATATTAACTCTCCTGCTCCTAACCTTGAGACCACCTTTTCAGCGAGGTATTGCAAAACCCATTTTCTTTAGATGGACTGTTTTGCAAAGAACACCCGACTTTTCCTGTTAATATCTGGTGTGAAAGATAGCTGTAGCATGGTGAAATGCTGGCTGCCTTGACTGATGTAGTACTTCCTATGCATGCAAGAGTTTTTATTTTCTTGCCACTCTGTCACAGTAACAGGTGGCACAACTTGTCACAGAGCATAGGGACACGCACTCTGACACTGTGTGGGGCTCAGGCCTGCCCAGACCCTGTCTCATGGGTGCGCAGCAGCTGCGTGGCTGCAGCAGGGTTGTACCAAGAGGGAGCACATCTGGCACAGCTGGTGCTGCTGGAGAGGCTGTGGGAGGAAGAGACTGGGGGAGGACTAATGGAAACATGTCTCCTTCTCCAGTGCATGATTTGTATCTGGAGTTTATCTGCTGGTGTCTGCTGTTATTGCCTTACGTTGCATTGGTGGTCATGTTTCTCAGTCAAGAGTTTTCAATATTACTACACTTGTTAGGTCACCCTGCTCCTGTCATTGTCAAGTCTCCTGGCAATATGTAACATGTTCTTTTTGTTCCATCAGTTTGACACAGTCACCTATGAACTGAGATATTGTTTGTTCTAGATGTGGTGTGATTTAATAAGGGACTGTGGGAAAGGATTTCTTTCAGCAAGCAGATAATAACAGGTTGATCTGGGACATGTGCGGTTTCTTCTGTCATGGCACTTTTTTGTTACTGAGGAGGTAATGGTGATGTTAACTCCTTACCCTAGCCAAATGTCAAGTACCCTCAGCAATCTGAATGATTTCAATATTAATAATCTAAGAATGGCACCACTCTTCCACTAATAATAACAATAACAATAATATTTGTATAATTTTTAGGTTTTTTTTGTATTATAGTATTTTTAGTTTTGCGCTATTAATCTTTTTAAAATGCATGAAGATAATGTGTTTATATCAGAAAATTTCTTTATTCATTTCAAAAGAATAATGAGTAATACTGATTGTTTGTCAGTGGAAACTCAAATGGGAAATACAGATAGAACCATTAAAAACCAAACATTTAGCGTTTTTCCATGTACCACTGATTTAATATAGATATCTAAGGATCTGTATGTACCATTCTGCTTTAAGAACAATGGCCTATCTGGATTTATATTTGATTTTTAAAATGAAAATCTGAATCAAAATCTGGGCATCTTGTGAAATTTACATGCATGTTTCCATAAGCAGATTTTCTGAAATGAAAATAAAGTTGTTGTTATTTCTGGAGGCCCAGACAGCTAAGGAAAACGTTATACTCATGAACAAAATCCTCCCTCATAAGAATGTAAATTTTTAGGCTGTGTATCTAAATCAGCTAGACCTGTCTAATACTTATTAGCTACCTTATCTCCAGTAGCTAATGCTCTTGATAATGACTCTATGAACTGGAAAAACACAAAGTACTCAGTTCCTTACTACACCTTTTCAAACTTAAGGCATCATTGGCTTCATGGACTTAGTTTGCCAGTGATTTATTTAGTGGCTACCAAGAAAATATATTTTGAGACCTGTCTTGGAGAAAAGTAAGTATTGTCAGTACTTATTAACTAAATTTTATTTGGGAAAAAATCCCCTTTCATATTTCCAAAATCAGTCAGAAATATTAAGTCATGACGATATTTTTTATCTATCATACAATTTACAGAAACTGGTTATTTCTGTGGGAAAGATAATCTGTAAGTGAAATAAAAGATGAACTGCCTCTAAAAAGTATGTGAAAGCCGCAGGAGTGTTTCTATTGATTTTAACAAATTTTGGAGAAAGGATATTGTAAATGAATAAGTATCTGTCTTTTGACTAGTGGGCTGTCTAGGCTGGTATATAGCCTAATTTTGTACTAATACTAGACCAATAGATAAATTTTAGTCTCATCATTTAAAAAGATCTATCATGAATCATAATAAGTCCTACTAGAGAAGACAAATTCTTGCTTCTTCAGCTAATCATTTTTTCTTTGCTTTATGTTCTTTAAAACCAGGAATTTTCTGTTAAATTATGTTATTTCATATATTCTAATTATCTATCTATGCATTTATTCAAATAACTGTAGCTTGAATACAAGCTATATAAAATTTGGAAAGTTACCTACCGTTGATAGATGTTTCAATGAAGTATTGACCTATTTGTAGCTTTATTTCTTAAACAAATTCATACATCACTGATATGAATGCCTATCACATATGAGTTTTTCGTAAACATTGATTTTACATTGTTTATATCACTTAGGAATACTGATGTAAAAAATTACTTGGGTCAGAGTTAAAGTTGTTGTTTTTCACGAATTTTATGTTTTTACCTGAAAAATGTTTGTTTAGTAGATGAAAATTTAACAGGCAACATTTCAGAACATTGTAAGATACTTGCAAAATATATATCAAAATTTGACAATATTTGGATGTCAAGGCTTGCCAGTCAAACTTTATTTGAAATAATATGAAGACATAAAAATCTCAGTGTGACAGATGGTAGACAGGAACTGTTTAACGTCTTTGCACAGGAAATTAAACATGTAGAATAAGGGACAGAGCACTGTTTTTACAAAGGAAAAAACCTCAATATGCTGTCCCTGGAGTTGAAGAAAACACTATTTGCTGTTATCTGTAGCAAAATTTTCAGAATTTTCTTTTAATTCAATTAATCTAATAAATAGCTATAGTTTATCAACTAAACTTCTGATTGATGGTTAGGTTCATAAAGAGGCCAAATCTGCTAAATGTCAGTGAACATCTATGTTGTAAAATAATGTTATGGGATAACTGGTGTTCAAATAACTATTACTTGGATGACACATACAAGACGAGGCTGGTTTACATATCCTTCCTGCTCACTATTGTATTTTGGCAGCATCTGTAACAGAGTATATGTTACACAAAATATTTAAACAGGATTTCTTTACTTAATGCACATCTTTTAAAGGACATAGTGCCCTAGCAGTTATAGGAGATACTGGAAAAAAAGCAATTTTCATAAGCTGCTTACAGCTGAAGCAGATCAAAGGGAAAGATGTAAGAAGGAGAAGTGCATGTGGTAAAACTATTTTTTTCTTCCTTCTACTTTTTTAATTTTTACTCTCTTTTCCTACAGACTGTTACATTTACTTAAAATTTTGTTCTGTATTTTCACCTGTCATTCCTCTGGGAGTACTGTTATTACTTAACCTCTTCTTACTTTACTTACCTAAAGTCACCTCCTTGCTATCTGGAGCTGGAGGATGCTCCAGTACTATTCAAAGACCCTGAGAAGTCTGTGACTGTGGCTGAGTTTGCTTCCTTCTCAGGGAAGAGTCAGACAGCCTTGTGGTGGACCAGCTGGAGAGCCTCCTTACAGCCTCACAGCTGGTAGCCCTATTTGCCACAAAGGTGTGGTCAGAAGGCTGTGTTTGTCTCTGCTGGCTACTGCTAGAGATCTACTCTAGTTTGGGTAATTTGGAACTGGGGAGATTGGGAGTACTCCCACCAACCCCTGTAGCCTCAGCATGAAGACTTTCACCTCATGAGTGGCAGTGAATGGCTCCTGTTGGTGTTCTTCCACTATTGATCTTCCTCAGAATGAATGAAGGACTTTCCTCCCAGAAATGTAGAAATAAATATTTTTTCACATTTTTCCACCTCTTTGATCTTGTTGGTTTATTGTACTAGATGGAAATTAATACCTTATGTAGTTTAACTTGAACAATAACAATACATAGATACTCAAAAGAAAAGCAGGCTGAGAGACTAAGAGGTTTGTGAAATTACTGTGCCCAGCTCTCTGCTCCATTACAGAAGTTATATTCAGATGTTACTGCTTTAATGTCAATATGTTTATATAATCCTACAGCTGCTGTAGTACAATTAAGAAGACAACTCCATAACAGCAAATACATAAGTGCGTAAGCTCTTTAAAGTCTACTGCGTGTGGTGGAGAAGACTACAGTCCTCCTCAGAAGATCTTGAGAAATGTCATCTTTCTGTATCCATGCACTTTTCAAAGGCATCAAAGTAATGTAGCATCTGATTTTTTTCATCTTTCAGTGGGAAACAGGTACCCAGCTGCTACTTGGGCTCCTAAAAATACCCAACAAACCAGCTGCAGTATCCCTCAGAAATTCCTAGCTTTACTGCATGATTCTCACGTTCTCTTACCAACTTGAAAAAATGCTTCAGCTACGGACCATTCCCAAAAAACCCTGGCAATTTATACAGGTCCTCAGGGAAAGAAAAGTGTGTTTATTTACAAAAAATGGTTTTGCTTTTACATTCCATGTCAGAGTTTCCTACTATTGCACTTTTTAGGAGAACAGCCTGTATTCTAGCATTCATTATTTTGTTTCACCTGAACATTCCTCTTCACTTATAGTGTCCAGCAGAGAGCCTGATGTAAACAACCTTGGAAGTCCAACTCTCCTTCGCCTGTTCTCTCATATTGAATTTATTAAGCAGCAGATGGCCAGGGACAACGTACAGTTTGTCAGATTTGAATCAATAGATCTCCATGGTGTGTCAAGATCAAAGAACGTTCCTTCTCGATTTTTTCATGTAAGTCTTTTGGTTTCTAGCTGTACCTTTATGTGTTTTAATGGCCGTGTCTTTATCTCTCTCTCTCTCTTTCTCTATCTATCTTTTTTTTTTTTTTTTCATAATACATGTAGAAATTCAAACTTAGAATAAATTATTTGTTCCCTCCACTTGTTAATATTCCCAAAGGATCTGAACATTTCTCATCACTGTGAACATCCATTCCTCTGTTCCCCCAAACAATAATCTAATTAAATAAGAGTAGTAATATCAGTGTTTCAAACTTCTAATAATCCTTCCCTCATCATAACCTTTTCAGGTCAATACATTATAAATACTTTATTTTACTGAATGTCAGTAAATTCCTAAAAAAAAGGAGTAAACACTGAAAGAAAGAACATGTCTGAATGAAAATCACTTCAGCTGTGAGAAACTTTATGTCCATCAATCAGATAAGAAAATACTATTGGCTTGCATGATGATATTTGCCATAGTAATGATTCAGAAAATAAGAAACGAATTAGGAAGCAATCATCACCATGTGTATACTTGACCCATCAGCCTTTTCAGTACATTACTTCTGTGCTACTTCATGTGCATAACTACATTATACTTTCACTTACTTATCACTATCAGTATTTTAAGCTTTACTCAGTGATCACAAAAAAAACATATGAACATGAAAAGATGTAGAGCATTTTTGTTTCAAGTTCCTTCTGAAGCCTAAGACACTTTTTCAAAATTTCCATTTTAGTTATTGCTAAACTGCAACTGTATCATCTAGGTACATTTTGCCTTCCCTGATGTTATTTGGGTTTTATCAAAATAATCTTCTCTCAGTCATTTTAATTCTTGTTAAGGGTGGTAGGTTAATTGCAACTTCTCTTTCAGTTGCTTTGTCAAATTGCAAATGTCTAGATCAGCTTGTTCAAAGACAGCTTTTTTGTTGACCTTAATATCTGAACAAATTGGAGCTTTGCATGACAATCTAAACTTTTCCACGCTAAAACATGTCTATATGTACACACATGTACGCATACATACAGAACAACTGACTATAGGATAATCACCTTCGATACCTTTTCAATGTCAAATGGATAGCTTAGCTATCTTGGAGCAGTATTTACCATGCTGTAGAGTTTTGGTTACGGGTGTCACACAGGGAGGATACCACTGGATGGCCACCTACTTAAGAGAAGGCAGAATTATTTATATATTATTTATTTATTTATTACTTATAATTTATTCATTTATTTTAAGTAAATCCACCATATGCAGTTTGAAGTATTTCAAAAATTTTCCACCTAGATAGGCAAAATTTTGGGTTTTTTTCAGCTCTGAGTTTGCCCCTTTCTGGCTTTGGTCTGTCTCCTCTGTTCACTCAGATGGTAATCCTTTCCCTTAGAAGAATAAAGGTAAGATCTAAACATGAGACAAATTTCACTTGATAGAACTTGGCATCACAAAAAGTTTAAAGGTAAGTTGTAAAGGTACTAGTTTGAAGGTAGGTGATCCTTCCTTTTGGTCCTATCTGCATTTCATTTGTGTAAGCTGAAGCTCACTGTTCAAATGGAGAAGTATAATGATGAGCTTATCCTGTTTGCTACCTAGGAGAGGAATATTGAAACAAATGCTTCCATGCATTTCACTCCCAAAATTATTAATTCCAGAAAGTGAGAATTTTCTGTTAAACTTTGCATCTGAAAATAGTGACATTTAGAGGGAAGTCAGAACCTGAATTCGTATTGCCATGAGTTTTGTGTGATCACTTGAATCTATGTAAAGGAAATGCTCAGATGATAAGGAAGCCTGATAGAGTAACTATAGATAGAAGTTTGACTTGCAAAATTTGCATCTAACTGGTGATGCCCATGATTGTATAAAAGCCATGCAAGACAAGTGTTGACCATTTTTTCAGTTCTTCGTGGAAATTTAGAAATTGGTCATTTGGATACTTGATGCCAGTGTTTTCATACCAATCTTGTAGAAGGTTGCACTGCTTCATAATGACATGGTAATGGCTGTTGCCCTCTGCTTTAGTAATTACTGCATTTTAGTGTTCTTTTAGGAAAAATACTATTATTCTTACTGAGAATTTGAGTTTTACATGTTTTACATACTTAAAAATACTGTTGAGTTATTTTCATATTTGGTAATCTGTCATTGTGCTCTGTGTTTAGGAGAAAGCAATTCACGGTGTTGCCATGCCCAGAAGTTATCTTGAGCTGACGCTGAATCCTAAAGATAATGAATCAGATTACATAAATGCAACCAATTTTAATTGCGACATAATCCTGAACCCTGATTTATCAACATTTCGAATACTCCCCTGGACTGAGCAGACTGCAAGAGTGATATGTGATTCCTTCACTGTGCTGGGCAACCCACTAATGACCTCTCCGAGGCACATCGCCAAGAGGCAGCTGAGCCAGCTTCAGGACAATGGCTTTTCTCTGCACTCTGCCTTCACTTATGAATTTTGTATTTATGGCATTACTGAGGTTGTAAATTCAAAGACAATATCCTTTGCTGCAGCCACGATACTAAATAACCATGACCAGACTTTCATTCAGGAGCTCATTGAAGGAATGTATTATGCTGGTGCCAACATTGAAAGCTTTTCTTCTTCCAATGGGCCTGGACAAATGGAGATCACTTTTCATCCAGCATTTGGCATAGATGCTGCTGACAGTGCCTTCACATTTAGAACAGGTATTAAAGAGGTAGCTAAGAAGTATAGCTACGTGGCTAGTTTTTTCTCAGAATCAGGATTCTATAATTCAGGGGCTCTGTCACATAGCCTGTGGGATTTGAATGGCCAGAAGAATTTGTTTTCTGCTGGTTATGGAGTTGAGGAGCTCTCAGATATTGGAAAAAATTGGTTATCGGGTCTCTTGGCACACACAGCAGCTATCAGCTGCTTGATGGCTCCTACCACCAGCTGCCGTAAGCCTTATTCTAAATACAGTAAAGAATCAAGAGAGACTGTAAATGCAAAATGGGCATATAATGATAACAGCTGTGCCTTTAATGTCAAATGTCATGGTGGAAAAGGCACTCAAATAGACAATAAATTAAGTTCTGCTACAGCAAACCCCTACCTGGTGCTTGCTGCTACTATTGCTGCGGGTCTAGATGGAATAAAGAGAGGACTTAGGTATGATGATATGCTCCAAGAAGAAAATCACACTGCTGATCTGAAACATTCAACAGTCCCTCTGAAACTAGAAGATGCTCTTGTTGCACTCGAGAAAGATTCGTGCATTAAGGAGGCATTAGGTGAAACTTTTATCCAATACTTTGTTGCCATGAAACATTATGAGTTAGAAACAGAAGAAATGGATAGTGAAAGGAATAAATGCCTGGGCTATTTTATTTAGAAATAGCACTCTTCTATAGTGATGCTGTGTAAATACATATAGTGAATGGCTAAGAATCTTGAAATTAGTAAATATATTTGAAAATGTTTTAATGGTTTGGAATTATTTTTTCCTCTTTTGTATAGTACATGGTGATTGAATTTTATTGTTTGTGTACATTCTGGACAGTGCAAAACTGATATTCATGAAAACCAATCTTTTAAAATATGGTATTTTTTTCAATTTAAGTGAACGTACCTTCTTGTGAAAAGGAGAAGGTGAAATTAAGAAAAACTGTGCAACTGTAATAGGACTGTATAATATGCAAAAAAAGTAGGAATAATGGGGGCAGTGCAAGAGGGTAGGAGAACTAAGAAACTAGGTGAATTTCTTGTTCAGCATGGTTGTGAGAGCTGAACGGTTGCCAAACCAGAAGAATCTGAGTTTGATTTAAAACTTATGCTAGAATGATGAACACTGTAGAGAGAGTGGTAGAGGTCCGAGGCTGTAGAACCTGAGAGTCAGGATTCAGTATCTTAGTAGGCATAAATAAAAAGACAGGAGGGATTATAACATAATCTATACATCAGGAATTTTGCTGCTGAATGAAGTTTGCAAGAATATAGTGGATAGAGACACTAAAAGAAATAAAATGGTGACTTGAAGAGGGAATAATTCATAGAAAGCCAGGAGTGTCAGGCCACTGTGCAATAAAAAAGGAGCTAGTATTATGTATGTTTTTATAGTTAATGTGTTAATTCAGAGTTGAATGCCAAATAAGAAAAAAAAATTACAAAGAAGTCAGAGAATTGAGAGCTTAAACTGGACTTTATTAGCAAACCTGCTGTTATCAAGGACAAGGAAGATGGATGTGAAGAGAGGAACAGGAAGAGTTGGTTAAAACCAGAAAGAATAAGTGAAGATGTAAATTCGGAGACTGGAAAATACTTGTTAAAACAGAGTAAGAAAAGACCCATCCTAAAATGAGAAATGGCAGCTGGTGTAAAGAAAAATAAAGTTTTTGGAATGGCAGGAAGTGGGGTTTAGATTTACTCTCTGTTTTTTCTCACTGTTGCTTCTGTCATCCTTTATTATTAAAGATAACCCTTATTTCATACCTCACCTCCACATTAACAGTGATTTCTGATGTTCTTCATCTTTTGTCACAATATTTTGATCTATGTGCAGGAATTTGTGAGTGAAATTGTTTGGTCATCAGTGGAGTGAAAATAAGATTTGGTCAATGACTCTGTCAACTTGCAGAACTAGAAGGTGTGAACAAAAATGTGGTGGTTGCCTGCTGCTGGATCTTTCACACTTACCCTATAGAGTATTGTACTTGAAATATAGCATCTGGTATGCTAAAACTTTTTGTGGGATTGAAAAGTAGAACTCACTTTATGCTCAGGTAGCAAGAGGAAATAAATAATCTAAGGAAACATGACAAATGCATTCCCTTTTCTCAGTTGGTAGCAGGTAGTTGGATTTACTCCTTTCTCTCTTACTCACCTGACATATTTTTTTGGATACCCCAGAACATGGGAATTTCTTTGCTCCAGGCTGATTTGCACTGGTGAGGTTTAGCCTTGCCTTTAAGCAGAACTTCCCATTCTGGAAAAAAATGCATCTCTTTTGCTGCCCTAACACTTCTTCAGGGACTCTGGGAATCTGTTTGTCTTCTAACCCAACTTCTGTCTTCTCTTTCTGGTTATTTCCCACTCTCATCTTCACAAGCTCTAGGTAGAAGACATCCATAAAAATTCTTTCCTTGCTCAGGCAGCTTACTTACCACACTTGTTGTTTAGTCCCAAGAGTCGCGCAGCTTAATAGCTATTTCTTGGTTCTTCATCTGGCAAGGATGTACTAAAGCACAACACTGCATGTATGATGTGTGTTAATGTGATATGATTTTTGTATGGCAATAAATACGCTGGCTAAGCAAAGCTGTACCAGAAATGGCTGTGGAACATGTATTAAGCTTCTGCAGGTAAAATGATCTTATTTTTAAAGTTTGTCTAGAAGTTGATCTTGAAATAGAAGCACACTCCCACACCAGTGTTTCTAAAATCCAAATTCAGATCTGTATCTGCTTTTCACAAAAAGGTCTTGGAAACTAAAGCATATTAAACAAAACATAAGTGAACTCAGCCTTCTCAGTGAAGTACCTTATAAAATTGAGTTACATTGCTCTTTCAGCTATTTTAGAACTTGGAAATCTACACTGACATAACACTGACCACATTTTGAAGCTGAAATATCAGAAGATATTTAGGTTCACTTTCTACATTGCACTTCTTCTGGACCTGATTATAAGGATGGCAAAATGGATGAAAGATTAAAATAAAAATATATATCTTTATCTTCATTTTATACATATATTAGTAGGATGTCATCTTACTTACTGTGCCAATTTTCAAACAATTTTTTGGTGAGGTTTTAGTAGACACTTTGTGATTTGTTTGGATTTAAAAAATCTGTGACTGTATACAGTCACTTTTTAAGAGATTACACATAATGAACTCCTATAACTGAATTTAATGAACATGAAGTTCATGATATCTATACTATATGTATTATCCACATTATTTTCTTCTTACAAAATTGAAGTAATATCATCAGACCTAAGTGTTTCTCTGTATATGTCCAAAAATCAGATTAAATTGAGTTACTGACAGCCATTATTTAGAAATTAAAACCAACCAATTGGAACTGATATTCTGAAGGCTATCTTATTGCAAGATCAGATAAATCTACACGTATTTTCTAAGTAGTCCTCAATGACATAAACTCTGAAAGGAGAGTGACCATATGATTAAATAAAAAATATTTTATGTTTCTGGCAAATGAATGTCTTTTTTTAATTTTTTTTTTTTTAATAGGAGGTCCACAAATCCAGTTTTAATCTAGTATGTCCTAAATTTTGATCAATATTTTGTTCAATATTGTTTCATAAATATGTTCCATACAATAAAAATAAAATTACCCCAACTCTGTGAAAAACATAAAAATATTTATTTCAGAATAAGTAGTTATGAATTTTTAAAGTTCTATGCATTCCCAAACAAATTCTCATGCATATTCTTTAGAAAGTCAACAAGAGAAAGAGAGCTACTTCATACTGCTCAATTGAAATGAATTACTATTGACTGCTATATCGTTAACATTTCATCTTGAAGTGTTGTCTGAAAATATTCTTCACTTTTCTACAGTTCCAAGATCAATGTTTTGAGCATCAGTAGTTAGATACTTCGAACTTGTGCAGTGTTATATATTAAAAAAATAAATAAATTTGAAACCTCTAGTTTTGCATAAGGCCCTGCTGATTTTCCAGGATAGTACAGTCAGATGTTGCAAAGCTTTATATAAGAAATTTCTGCTATTAGTAAAGCATCTTTAATATTTTCAACTTTAAGCAGACTATATATTTATATATTGGTTGACAAAACAATACTACGTTTGACATTGCACTGTGTTATGGCTGGGTTTTCCACATTTTTGTCCATGCCAGACTTTGGCTCCATAATGTACAGAAGAATTATGAGGAGCATTTCTATAAACTCTTAAGCCTTTTAAAGTACCAGAAGGTGGCTTTTGCAATGCCAGCATGATAAAGGCATTACAGTAGCTTGCAATTCAATATAAGCAGGTAAGTAAAGATTTGCCAAGCTAGCTAAATTTTTTATCAATAACACAAAAACTACAGAGCTCTTCATACAACAGCTTATTTTGAATCTGGAAATCTCATGCTTCTACCTAGGCTTCAGGTTTAGGAGATATAAGAAGAGAATTTGATTTATTAGCTAGCATTTCTCTGGCATGTCAAGACACTGACATTGTGCACACAAGTGAATATTTCTTCTTTCAGGCTCCAGCCAGAGGGCAGCACTGTACTGTGCAACTTTCCTTTGGGATCTCAAGCTCTCATGGTGTGCTGAAAAATGCCAGATTAAAATACACCTAGATATTTTATATATGTACTTACAATATTTTAAAAATAAGGTAGAATGGCAGCTGAAAGGTAATGCATATCTTTGTCATTTGTTTAGTTAAGCTTAGTTAACTGTTGAATTTGCATAGCCTTTTCAGTAAAGGAGGCAGTATAACACTCAAAATATTATTTTAATTATTGATAACACTGTATAAATCTTAATCTAGTAAAAGGCATATATCTATATTTGTATGTGTGTGTGTATGCATATCATCTTTATGTATTCTTTAACAATATCACAAAAAAAATTACAAATAATTTACTGTCTGTATGCAGTATTTGTAATTTAATGTAGGCTGTTACTGGAATTACTTTCATACTTCCATCTTAATAAAATACTTTGGGAAGTCTGCTTGATTCTAGGCACTGCCAGTTCACCTATACTATTTCCCTTCCTTTTCTAATATTTTTTACTGTCTACTAGAGGAAAATAATAAATACATAGTGAAAAAATACACCCTAGACACACCTATTCTAACTACCTTTCTATTTGTGAGCAGACACCTAACTCTACCCAGAATTTAAATTATTGGAATTTATCTATATATTCTAGATATCAGTCACTATGTGGGATAGACATAAAGTATTTCTGACCCTTTCTTTGCAACATCTTCCTGATTTTTTTACTAAAGAGCTTAACTATGTTCAAAAATCTTCAAACGTTTGAAATAAAAATTGATCCTGCAAGGTTATTGCAGAGCATTAATTTGGCTGCTCTGAAACTCTGTTTTAAAGCATTTTAATACACCATCTGTGGAAAAGAGCAAAATGTACTCCCAGGGTAGGGCAGCAAAGGAAGTAAAGGGGAGGGGAGCTATTTACAAGCAATTCCACTAAACTTGTACTTTAGGATTGAGCAGGGGGAGAAAGATGTGAAGAGGGCTGAGCAGGTGAGAGTGCTTTGTGTGAGCTCTAATTCATCACCTGAGAAAAGCACAGAAAGGCAGTGGTCAGGAGACCTGCTCCTGAATGAAGAGTGATTGCTTGAAGATGAGAAACCATTTGGATGAGTTTGCAACTTCAGAGCAATTTTCTTTGATTGAAGGTATGCAACAACAATTGTTCAATTTAGGCTGTAATTTCAGAGAGCTTTTTGATTTCTTTGCTGACACTAAGCTCTCATCATAACAACATCCACAAATAGTACTTTCTACCGTCTCCCACTGGCAACGATATTCCCTCCTGGTAAATATTATGTCCTTGGTTCTTCACTCCTTTTTGCTTATTTGTTTGTTTGGCTTATAAGACTACAGTATCCCTGAGATGGAACCTGTCACCACTTACAAAATTGCAGTTAATACATGAAATTGTTTTTTGCCCCTTTCACACATACTCTACATGGTCTTTCTATATAATAGTAAGTTGAATTCAAAGCTATTGGGCACAGACTCACACCCTCACCAAATTCTAGGCACTGAACTGGTGCACCTCAGTTAGGATCTTAGCTCCCATAGAACCCCTGGCTGCTCAGCGGCAAGACATCAGTGCTTAGTTACTGGCCACAGTCAGCCCACCACAGTTATTTGAACACTTGTGTCCCTGACCCAAAAGGACCCCAGGTGAAAGTGCATTAGCTAAAAGTCTTGGAGTTTTTGGAGGGGGAATAATGATAGTATATACTAGGGGGAGGGGGAGTAATGATTAGTATATACTAGGATTTTGGTGGAAAAGTCTGAGGGTTTTGAAAACTGGGAGATAAAAGGCACACGTAATACACTACCTGTACGTGGACATTAGGTGTTTAGGAGAAAATTATATTTTCTGTGCGACATCATATTAGTGGATGGATTAGCAGCAAATGTGTTTTAATCTAGAGTCTGTGCTCTAGAGGCTGCTTTTGATATTTAGATATTTTATTGGCTGTAGATATTCTTTCCCACATGGCAGCATCAGTGGGTTGTTACAGTCCAGCCTACTCTCCAGCAGGATTCAGCGAGCACATCGTCAGAGAGTCACACCAGAGCTGTACAGTGAAATCTTCTGTGCCTCCTAGTAAATCAGAGCATGTCACACTGAAGTTACAGTTACAGCCGCATGATACTGGGAGTAAGGACAGTCTCACAATGAAGCTATACCATAGTGTCCTGTATATTGTACAACAAATCAATATAAATTTAGAACGGAATTACATGCTAAGCTTCTCCGCATTATACGCTAAATCATGGAGATTCACAGTAGGATTTACCTTTAAGCTCCCATGTAATACATGATAAATCACTAAATATAATAACAACAAGGCCCATCAAGAACCTTGCTTTATTTGCACTATTTTTATTATTGTTGTAGGGATATGGAGGCATCTATCATTGATAGGTAAAGTTAAGCAAATAGCTAATCATTCTGACTTTGGGATGTACATGGAATGTGGCCACCTTTCACTGATTCAAATTTGTTCTTCCTTTAGGCTGTTCAAAATGCTGTTTGGGAACATGTAGCAGACAGGGACATATTAACAAAATAATTTTAAACATCCAAGGACAGCAAGATAGTCTCTTTAGTGTAGGTATTCTGCATACTGCTTCATCACTGCTGACCTCACTTGACAGTGAGGATGAACTAATCCTGGGGCTCTGGAGGTTGACCTAGCAGCATATGCATTTTTAAAGTAAAAAGTTGAAAGTAACTCTTAGTTCTCTTTTGGCAATACTTTGCCATTTAGCAAAGACTGCACTAGGCACTGGCAAAACAGTATTTGCAAGAAACTCTGTGAAAACATCCATTTAAAACTTACTTTTGTTTTGTTTTGTTTTGATGAGTAGTTTCAGCTCATAGTAACTAACATTTTATGTTCATAACATTTTCATTGAAATCTTAGGGGAGTACTCTTAAGGATATGTGTTTACAGAAGTGTTTGCACTGTAAGTCTGGTGTGCTGGGAGTTGAAAGGAAAAGGAAAATTTATGCAGAAGAATAGGCATCAATAAAACTAGTGGAATGAGAAAGAAAAGCTGATGCTCATCATGGGAAAGCAAAAGAAAATGAAGACAGATCATATACCTGCTTCAGGCAAAAGGGTTGATCCTTCATTCAACTGAATACCTGGCACATGACCAATCAAAAAATAAGTGTGTGGGAAGGCATCTAGAGGCAGTTTCCAAGTGGAAGTTATTTTGGAGATGTCTTAAAAAGCTTTGAGAAGTTCAGTGTTTTGATGGACATTCCTTACTCAGAGCATGTTTTTGACCTTGAAGTACACATCACCAACAGTGTCAAATGATGTCATTGCACTGAAACATCAAATACTAGTTACAGAAGGCACATCGAGACCAATGGTCACTTGGCTTCTCTGGGGTTCTGTTAAGTGTAAGTAACAAATTAATCTATAATTTTAAATGGGTTTGATTCTAAGCCTTGGAAAAGACCTTGCATGCTATAGGTGTGATCTATACTAACTCAGCAAAGAACTTATAAAGTCAGGCACTACAATGTCATCCTGCAGATAGCAGTTATCCATCTGCTCAGCTGCTACTTCAGCTGAAAGCTGCTGGACCTGATAAGCCAAAGGTTTCTGCTCTGTCCCATGGGTGTCGCTTTGCAGCTGAAATGCTGCTTTCATCCCCTTGCCTCTGTGCTTGACTCCAACAATGACAGTGTAGTTTGTCATTTGGATCAGGGGCCAGCCCAAGTCACTTGCACTATCAACTGATCAATACATTTTTTAGTTCATTTATTTTGTATGTAGGAGGAAAAGGGATTAATCTATTTTAAAATCTAGAGTCCATACAGGTCATTTCTTGGAGCCTACGGGTAACCTTCATTGTACCAAGCCTCTTGGATGCTAGTAACAACTCTGTATTGTTACTTTTCTTGTACCACTCTAACCAAATGCTCAGTGCCTGTTTCAGAAGCAGTTGTGTGGAATGACCAGGGAACTGCCAATGTCATCTTGCATCATTTTCATTAAGTCTTGAGATGCCACAAAGTATCAGTGTATTGGTTTTGTGGATCTGGGTTACTTGCCCCGAGGGAAATATATATTTGGAAAGTCTGCAATACCCACCTTGCTGCTGTAATGAACAGAAATGGATGTTGCCACCATCTGCTTCTCTTGATAGCAGGGGAACAGATCTTTCTATTGATCCTGTCAGAATAAATGATGCAACTCATACAGGTTGTATGAGATATGCTGTCCATTTACGTACCACCTTGTGCATCTTCAAAAGTGACAGCACAGAATGCAAAACCTGTTTTATTTTGTTGAAACCTGTTGAATCATCATGCAATATCTTCTTGATTTACCTGCTGTTTGAAACTGTAAATCTTGTGAAAAGACAGAGGCCAACTATTGTTCTTCTGTGATAGCAGAAGGTGCTGTGTCTCTCTGGGTGCACTGTGTGAGCTGGAAATGTAGCTTCATAAAATCATGAAGTTGTGGAAATTACCTTGAAAGAGGTCTTGAAAGTTGGTTTGTGTCTCCCAGGACTGGGGCTGGGAGTGTCAGATTCATGGCAGAGGTTTATTTAATCTGTATCTTAAAACTTCTGGGAACAAAGATAATCCCAAAGGCAAACCCTTCAAAGACATTCTCTGCTTCCACACACCCTCAGTGTGGAACTTCCTGAGGCTGATAAACTACTAGACACAAATTATTTTCTTTAAACACCAGCACCTGTGTGTCATGTGATAAAAGCTCTTCCATACACCCACAAGGGGGCACAGAAATGCAATGGCACATGAAGGGCAACCCAAATAAAACCATAATACCCTGCTGTGGGCCCTCCCAGGGCCATCAGCGCACCACAGACCCATCTCCACAATCCCAGAGGAACATAACGCCAAAAGGCAGGTGAGAACCCAAATTAAGGATTCAGAGGAAGGGACATCCTGTCTGAGACCCACTCAGGGCTATCCCAGGTATCTATGGAGGATGTGTATGTGTGCTCTGTGTGAGTGTGCATACTGGGTATATGTACTCAGACTTGATAGTGGTTGGACCTGTGGCATGGAGCTGTGGCAGACTAACCTCTCTCGGGCTTATGAATACAGCACAATATAGTTTCAGCATATATCATACACAAAATTTCTTTTAAAAATAATGTTATACAGGTTTTTCTTACAGAGCCACATAGAGGATAAATGCCCATTAACTCAGAACAAAATAAATAGAAGGAAACTTCATATAGCCTTCTCCTCCGCACCGTATCTTAAGAACAAGAAATATTTAGATAATAAAATTTAAATTTGACCAGGAAACTGCAAACAGGACACATCCAAGTCGACAGTCAAACATTGTCACCATCTTAATTTTGTCTCATTCAGTAGATGACTATCCCAGCAGTTTTGTACAACCTGCCACCATGTGATGATGCACAACCAGCAAATTTCAGAGTATAGCATACAATTTCTGCAGCAATAAAATGTTTCCCAAAAGCTCCCATGAGATTTATTTCCTAGGTGTGAGATCTAATGGAATTACAATACAGTTTGGTATTTTGCTGTTTCTACTGGCCTGACTTCAGAGATAAAGGGAGAAGACTTGCACTTTTGATGGTATCCAGCTTAGCTTATCTGCTGGGTACAAGTGTACCTCTAAGAATCCTGAAAAAAGAAGGTTCTTGGATAATAGAAGGAATTAGTCTGAGGTTTAACTTTGCAGTGTCTCTTGCTGACTTGCAAAACTTAAAGTCCTACTAATATCTATATAGTTGGTGGGGTTTTTTTTTTTTAAATTAAGACTGAATTGTTCAAGTGAGGTTGTTTGCAACAGAACCATAAAGGTATTTTTTTTCCTACAGAAGTGTTACAAGTGGAGATGGGAACATGAAGAAATGGTTGATTAAGCAGCATAGTACCAAGCCTAAAACATTCATAAAATGTAATTGACACCTACTAAGAAAAAAAAATAAAATTCAAGATTGTTTTTATTCTCATTGATTTCCTTCTGTATTGCTACATCCTGGTTTTGGCAAGAAAAAAAATAGAAACAGTATTTTCTTAGTCTTCTGTCTATGGATCACTGTGTCTTACGCCTGCAATATTTTCCCATGCAATAATATCACATTTTAATATTTATATATTATCTTATACCAATCAAAATCAGAACTATTAATTATCATAATTATAGCTAATTATGCTGTTAAAAGCTATGTAAAATTAAGAAGGTTTTAAATATCATCTTTTTATCATACTTGCTGGTTGTTTCTTCTTCAAAGAGTTGTTCTGCCAACTAAGTGCATAATAACTGATGACATTTTTTATCTTTGTTCAGTTTTTTGGATGTTACTGCCTAGCCGTTCATCTCTATAGCATGCAGACAGAGATGTCTTATAGTTCTGTCTGACAGAAAGAGTTTTTTTAAAAAAATATTTCCTTCACCTGTTATAATGTAGACACCAATTTTGTCTATTTAATTCTAAAATTAGTTTGAACAGACACTATGATTAAGATTCTCAATGTGGAGCCTTTCGGGAGAAAAAAATACCCACAAAAAAACCCCTAAGATTCTTACAAGAAGCAAATCTCACCTCCAGTGAAAATACAGATTCTTATTTATTTTAGTGCAATGAGCCCAAATGATCATAGCATTCAGTTCCTTCATTTCTTTCAACCTATTTAAACTCTAGGCCATTGCTTTGTAAAATTTTACATTTTTAAAGGGAGAAGTGACAAAAAAACACCCTTCTGTTTTTTCCAGATCTATAGCTCATTTTGCTGAGTAAATAATAACAATGAAATAAATTATTAGCTTTAAGATTTATTCTAGCTCATCTGATGCTTTAAACATGATTCCTGACATAGTAGGCTATGGTCTCAGCTTTTTGCATTTCAGATTTACTAGGAAAATAAATTACATTTTCCCCATTAAAATAAAGTCAGTATGAGTCATGACTCTCATGTTTTTCTTTACAAGAATTAACAGAACAAGAATCCTTATCCCCTGATCATCCAGAACTGGAAAAGGTTAAAATATGCTCTGTTACTTTTCTGGCAGAGGATGCTCAGGTTTCTTTCCCACAGAAACTGAGATGAAGCAGTATGAGATGAAGTTAGTGTACATCAATATACATCCTAATAAAGGATAACACATGATGTGGCTGGAAGATGTCTTGCAATTACCAGTTTAGACATAGCCCTGAAGACCATGTCTGTGCCTGGGGCACATTGCTAGCTCCTCCTTCACTAGTGCGACCATCTGTCTTAAAGAAAAGGTGGAATCAGATACACTAGTTTTTTCCATATAAATTGCAACTCAGAACTATTCCAATATGACATATCACCTTCCACATATATATTGAGCTTTAAAGGGAGAGTCTCTTTCCCTCCTGCCCCTCCTCATTGCTACACTGTTTCCTGTTCAATGCAAGGGGTTTATGCACTGGTTCCCCTCTATCAGCATATTTTAGAGACCAGGACTCGTTGTCTGATCTCCCTTTGTCAATCTCTTCCTGCTGATTCGTTGTTACTGCCTTCCTGAGATGGCCGAGGCTCCCATAGCAAATTACATCTTCCCCAGCTGTGGTCTGACTAGGTGAGGGAGAAAGGGCTTATATTTTCTCATATACTTTAGATATATGGCCACTATCTAAAGCCTACATATTGCCTCACTGACTGCAGGACTCCTGAGCGTTTAACTTATTTCACCTGTTTGCCTGGACACTTTATACTGCTCTGCATGGCTCTTTATTTGTATTACGGGACTGCTTACAGCAGTAGTCTGCACATCAGGAATTACAACTGGAAGCAGAGCGATAGTAGGAGCTATAACGGGATGTCAGAAGAAATGTGGTTGTTTTTTACTTTATTTGCAGTTGCATGTCTGGAGGCAAGCAAGGAGAGAAGCTGCAATCATAAACAATTTGGGAATGAAGCCCATGGTCTCTAGTAATGACTAAGTCCTAATAGGCAAGGTACAACAGAGACAGCACTTGGGAACAGAAATACATGGCTTACAATCTAAGTATCTATTTATATCATTTTAAAAGGTGGAGGTGAAATGGTATCCCTTCACCAATATAATGAGTATTCATATAAAGGTCTGAGAAACAAATGTCAAAAAGGTTTCGGCCAAAAACCAGAAACATTTCACTTCTCTGGGACTTTCTTATTGTGGGTTTTCACAACAGTGAAGACAAAATTTGTCTACATGGACACATTGTAGTCTGAGCCTCCATTCAGGAGGCTGATGTATTGCAAACTGTTAAGTAGGAGTGTTTCAGTAAATCAAATAAATGTCTATTCAGTACCTATGCATTGTGCACAGCTACTTCATATTGTCAACAGAAGGATTCGGGTTTTGCAGAGGCTTTTACACTCTTTTTTTTCCTAATAAAGAAGAAATAATCTGATGGGTTCATTCCTCATTTTCAAAGCATCCTCAGGGTGTAGCCACTACTCTGCTAGTTACAATTCAATTAAGTGGAAGTCTATGAAGAATAAATTACTGTTATCTACTTATATTTAGAGTTTTCACATTATCTGTAAAACCTCACCAAAGGACAAAAATGTCTTAGGAATTTCAAAATTTTTCATCAAAGTGGGTTTTTAATGTTTGCATTTTTACAATCCTTCCACATGTTATAGAGCTTTTACTGTAATATAATTGAATTGCAAAACTGGGACAATACTCCTATTTTCATTCTAGCTTTTATTATTGATTAGTTGCTTGTACAATCTTAAGTATGTGAATATGTATATATCTTTTGGCTTAGAAAACAAGATAAATCAACGAGATCTAAATGCATGTACAATGTTAGTAGAGCAGATCAATATTAGTATTATTCATTAACAGTATTACCCCATGTTAGAATTTATATGATTTCTATAGACAGCTGTCTTGTGCCAAACAAAACAGAGATGTTCCCATCCCTGTCATAATATCATCTTCCTTGTAGTCAATTTTATTCTGAGCATCCACTCTCAAGACAGCACTGTGCTCTCACCCATCTTCCTCTAATATTCTCTTCAGCTTCAGGCAAAAATGATAATTAATTATAAGACCTGAGTAGTGTACAGCTAAATACTAAACCGGGCTGCCTCCTCTTGTCTCTGTCAGTTACTTGCTCTCTGATCTTCAGCAATTTCTCAGATCAATTGTAGGTAAAATTACACATTATGAAAACTATTATATGTCTGTTTACTGTTTCAAAATAGATTAATTTCATTAAAATCTGTGGTGTCATGGGACTCTTGAGATCTTTGGTCTAAACAAAGGTCTGTTAAGCTAATTAAGGATGTTAAGGTAAAATTTGCTCTACAGGAACCATTATCTCTACTGGAAAACCTTTAAAAGTGTCTACACTTTGAAAAATGCTAGAAAAAATCATTTAAGGCTAGGTCCATGCTAGAATCTTTTTATGATATGATGATACTAGTTGCAGATATTAGTGTTGTAGCTCCGAGGGTATGTAGTCAGGGAGGAGAAGGAATATTTTTGTTAGATAAACTTTTATACTAAAATAATGATACATTTCTGAAGCTAAAACTGGCCCATTTGTTATACCTATGTCAGTTGGTCTAAAAAATTACTGTATCACCTAAAAAAATCAAAACACATAGCACTTAGCAGTACAGTTTTCTGAAATGTTTGTAGTTGTAAATTTTAATGTAAACACAACTATGATGCTGGGGTGGAAATAAACATTTTTGTGAGTGTGTTTTAGTTTGTTGGAATGAAGGAGGATTTATTACACTGCCAAAAGATATATCTAACTCAGAAAACGTCTATTTTTACAGCTGTGGAATAAATCTTTTTCTAATGTTAGATAAAGCTATGATCTTTCATTTCCCTTCACTTCTCTTTTTGTTTCCTGAGATTGTCCTGTTTTATTTAGATTTGGGTGGTTCTTATGGCAGGTACACTTCCAGTAATTTAGCAGCAACAGACCTTCACTGAAATCGCAATGTATCAGGGATTTGATGGCTTCTCAAACAAACTTTTTCTAGATTGAAAGCCTTTCTGTGTGAAGTTAAAGAAAAATAGTTAAAATGTTTCAGGAAATCAATGTTGTGGCAGTGCACAAAATTTCAACTATAAAGGCATTTACAGATCAAAACAAAGAGCCAAACACTGTGCAGAGTTAAACAAGAGTCCTCAGAAGAGAAAGACTTATTTCTCACCCCAGTAAACAAGTTGGCAGTTGCATTCAGCACATCTTTCAGGCCTTCAAAAATAGCTCATGTGGCAAACATCTCATTAGTTCATTTGGGAGACCCCAAATATGCATAAACTTGTGCAATGCATGACAATAACAAAGAAACGGTACAACAATTCCAACAGTACTCTAGCTCCTACATCCTTTAGTCTGACAAATATCTTGTTAAGACATGAATGAGTATACATGGTTAGGAGTATATAGAGGGACCTCATGTGAATTCTCATTGAATTCCTGTTGCTTTTGTGAGGGGATGTGACAACTAGTTTCAACCGCTTTCTCAGATTTAATGAGAAAGGTGATTTTTCCCTCGGGGCACTGAGGGATCTCTTACCCTCACCAAAGTCTTCCCCCCTCACCCCATGCCAGGCCTTTTGCCATCCCTTGAGCCTGCAGTGATGTAGAGCGAGATAAGGACTAAGCAAAACAAGTCGATTCAATGTGAATCACGCTAAGCCATTTATTACAGAAACAAGCCTCCTTATATATGCAACTATATTCTAATCACGCGTCCACGCTCCAAGCATGGATTCGTTAAATGAGTATCGTGGGCTGTCCGTGCGCTGGAGTCTCACTGATGATACGTCCAATGATTCGCGCCACACCAGGACCCCGGTGATTGAGGAACGCCCCTCTTTCTCACAGCAGAGTCTGTTCTCGAAGTGGCCTTGAGATACCTTTGAGCCTGACGAATTCAGCAACAGATCTTTATCTATCAAGACCCGTCCACACAGTGAGGGCTGTACTGTGCTACCTAGCCTTGCTGTGCTCTGGGGGACTGGGAATCCACATGCAGATTGTCCTTTTCACACAAGGCTTTGCAGGAGTAGATGGAAGCCTGGACTGCATTTACAGACAAGTTTCAAGATGGAACACCCTTAGCACCAAATAGGCATATCAAAACATATTTACTTCTCTCATTGTCTTTTCTTTTGCCTATGTAGGTATATAAAAGTGATTTAAAAGGTTCTGTATTAAATTGTTTTAAGAAAAGTTAAAAGAAAAGATATTATTTATTATACTTGTATTATTGGCATAGTTATGATTTTTATGCAAGACTGTGTACAGGGGACACAAGCAATATTTTATAAACAAAAGATTCATGACCATATACTAGTAATGCAAGAAAAGAGAGGAAAAAAGAGGACAATAATGCTGTTGGCGTGAGGATTTAATTTGATCCAAAACATAAACAAGTCGGGTTTAGCTCCAGAGAAGAACTTGTATAACTAAAAACATGTCCTGTTTTTGTCCAATAATATCAGTTGCTTAATAAAATACTATTTCTTTCTACAAGTCCATCTCACTGTTATTTGTTAAGCCCTTTTTTTGTTTTTGCACAGGGCAAGAAGAGGATAATAGAAGTACTCTAAAATAATACAGCCAATTGTGCTATTGCTTAAATCCTTTTATAGCCAGTATAACTATGTTCTAAGTTAAAAGAGAAGGTCTTTACATTACATTCAAGTACACAAGCAAAAGCACTAAGCAGCTCTTACATAGAAAGCAGTTTGCTCCTTTCCATCCACTAGATAGAGCTAGGGGACTTTATGCATCAGTGCAAAGTTCTCAATGTGGTACACGTGTTTCTTCTGCCAGGAGACCTCATGCTCCTCTGTCCTAGTCTGGAAATATAAGCAAACACATTTTCAGAGCTGGCTAGATTTCTGTGTTTGGAAGGTCATTTTATATCATACATTGACTCTCATGTTTGGAATAGTGAAATGAAATATAGTATTTTCCTTCTTTACTCCTTTTTATTTTTGTATTAATTTTTGTAGGATATGGCCTTAAACTCTCTTATTATGCATTTATTATTAGCTATCTTCATACCAATAAGGTTATTTCAGCTTCAAATCTTACATCAGACATGCATTTTTCCTTACCTGACAAAAAGACCGGGGTAACAGGTAATTTAATAATTCAAAAGTGTATCTTTTGAAGTTTAATGTCTCTCATTATTAGATTGTTTTGCCTTGACAGTGACCTAGTATTTAAAAAAGTATGAAACTGAACATTTTGATTTGAGATTTTGTGGTTTTGTAAAATGTGAAATTTGGGCCTTATAAGTGTTGTTGGTTTCATTTGTTTGTTTGTCTGTTTTCCTTGTCAATTTTCTTGCTTTTTTTAAGGAAGACTATAATAAGATTGAATTAGGATCAAACTACTAAGTCCCATAGATATGAATAAAAAAAATATAGCATTTCTAATGATGCAACTGAGCTAGGGAAATAGATTTTTATTGATTTTTTTGGTACTGTCTTATGAAGTTTTTTGAAAAAATACCATTTACCACTACATTTTATTGAATTAAATAGAATACCTCAAATAGCTCTACTTTGAAATTGTATTTGTCTCTTATATTCGACAGCGCTTTCCATAGTGTTACTATGCTTGCAAAAGAAAAGGCTGGCACAATGTACTTGTGGTTAAGCCCTCCATCTCTTTGATGCAGGGCTGAACCTGTCGGAGGCAGATGGAGGTGAGGATCTGCCCGCAGCCAGCTGACTCTTACTTACAAAGCTTGCAACAAGGCCATTAGAACAGCTAGGGACAAACAGACAGAATAAAATGCTGAAATTTGAAGGAAAATGACAAGTGAAATTCTTGGGAAAATAGAATATTCCTGTGTTCCTATATTTGCTTCTTTTCTCCCCCTCCTTTGAATGTATTGCTTGTGTTTTTTTAGAACTACATTCACATCCTGGGTGGGGGAGGTTGGAAGGAGTAGGCGTGAGAAGGCAAGGGAGCTAAACCCTTTTGCTTTGGGTGAGAAGAAGGGAAAAACAAAGGAATGGATGAGAAAATTTTCCCCTGAGAAACAATACAGAGGGATTAAAGAATCCAAATTCACTCCGCAGAACCACATCACCCTATGTTTGAGATTTGTCTCTTCTTTGACTTCTGAACTGGTTAGCTCTGGTTATCATGCTTGCTCTAGGGATGATGCTTCTGTAAACAAGTTTGATAGGCTTTAAAGCAAGAGTTACAGCACACAGAGCATAAAAGATTGAGGAAGACAAAAGCAGATTCTGAATTAGAATGGATTTCTATCTCTTTCTAATCTCTGCAATGAAGAGGGGGAATGAACAATTCATCTTCCCCATGGTAGGTTCTGCACATTGCAGGTTATTTTTCATGATCATAAAGGAAAAGTTATATGTGGCTACTATGTACTAGCAGAGTGGTCTCTTACTGACAGGAGAGGATTTGATTCTGTTGTTCCATGAAAAGACAGAGGTTTTTAAAATGTATTCAAGTACAATTACTCTTTTTATGTGATAAACTGGGAGACAGGGCAAAGATAACAAGAAATAGCCACTCAAGTTTGTATTCTTATGTCAGTGTCTCTCATATATAAGTATATGCAAGAATCAGGCTAAAGAGTATGTCAGAAAAGTTGAATCTGACATATGTTTCTGTTCTTGGTGATAGCACATTATACTTTCAACCCAGGGACTGCATGTGCCACCTTATCAGTGATTACATTCACTAAAATACACCTAGGAACCCCAAGGCAGGAATGGAACAAATTGCAGTTCATGTTAATGTTATACAAATGCATTGTTCTATTCCTCCAGAGGGCTTGTCAACGTAAAATTCCTTTACAGCTGTCTTAGCAAAACCCTTTGCATGAAAGAACTGTGTGTATAAACACACATGCACATACACATTACGATCTGGCATTTAACAGAAATTACTTGAACCAAAAATCCTAGTATTTAGCATAGTGTGAAGTATTTCCGTCACTAACCTTAGACTGGGCAGGTAGAACAGTGATTCAGGATTTCTGACTAAGGAAATTTATATCGGGTCTTCTCTATTCTGCTAACGCACACCTTTCTCATATGAGATGAGCAATGGTTTTCTGTGTTGATTTACTGATATAACATGCCCTTCTAAGAACCAAAGTTTATTTATCTTTGTTTTGGTTCTCAATGATATTTCATGTATGTCCTAACTGCAAACCGAATTGCTGCTGTCAAGATTAGTAACATTCAGCCCCCTGCTTGGAGGATGAAATGGAGATGCTTCTCTGCGTGAATGAGTTTGGAATTTATTTGTATCGTTTCCATCAAGCTTCTTCACAGGCTTAGCCTAGAACCTGGTGCTGCCAATCCTAGCAAGCTTCAGTGACCCTACTGAACACACACAAACTCTTTCTGCTGGTCCTAATTTCCCCATGTCTAGCCAGACATAAATGACTTTGATCATTAGTTTTCAAAGAGAAATGTGGTGCCACTCCTCTGTCAGGCTTACCATTACATAGACCAGCTGGAAATTTGACTTTAATTTATTTTATTTTATAAAAGTTCAAATATGCCTTCGGATATTTTTCTATGTTTTTCCAATTTTCTGATTTGGAGATCGGTATAAAACCCCAATTTATTCAACTGTGTAATTCAGAGGACATTCTTGTGTGTCTGTGGAAGAAAGCACCAGTGAAAAATGTGTTAGTTCCACATATAGTATATTTTAATTTGCAAAGCTGTTTTCTTGAGCTGCGAAATATTTTTTCACCTCTTTGTCTCTTCTTCTGTCCTACTTTCCCTTAGATCAAAATTAATTTGGAATTCTCTTAAAAAAATCAGAATGGGAATCAATGGCTCCCAGAATCCAGCTGGAACAGTGTTGAGTAATTTAGTCTACATTGAACTGATTCTGCTGGGCATCATCTTCAGTGAATTTCAGGCATGTGGCTGGACTATGTTGGTCTTGGTCCTTCTTGTATAAAGTGGACATCAGACATCTCATTTTACCTTTGATGTACACAGTGTGGGTGTCTACATCTTCATTGTCCTGGTTCCTTGACCTTCTTGATTTTGATGCATCTGACTTGTTCTAGACTTCAGGTTCAGGATTAGATGAATTGTACCCTAAACATACTTATTTTTTCTCCATTCACTATAAAGAGATCCCACAAAATCTAGCTCAAATTCAGACATTTGTATTATAGGCATCTGAATTTGAACAGGTTAATCCAGCTCATCTAATATACCTGTATATTTTATGTGGATGTGGTAAGAATGATGCCAGAGAAGACATTTAACAAGACAATAAGGCTCAAACTCACCCTATTTTCTAAATACTCAAGTTTTCAGCTGGGAGAGGCACTCCAGGGCACTTTCCTTCATTAGGCTATGACCAAGAAATTATCCTTAATAGTTATAATGATTTGCAACATCATACAACTGATTGATCTTCAGCAAAGAGTGCTTTGGTTTGTTTATGTGTATCTTTTCTGTGTTAGTTCTTGAAAGATAAATGTGCCTAGGCTTTTGCAGAAAGTGAAAATGTTAATCTGTAGAAAGGTGCCAGAAAAAGCTATTTTTGTCTTCCACTATATCTTGTTTCAATTTTTTCAATGCTTTACATGCTTATGAACACAGATTTAAAGATTTGTATTTATGTTAAATGTCTAGAGCATGAAAAAGCTACCAAAATCTAATGTGGAATTTAAACTTCTTTAGCTTTAAAACAAAAACTGATGAAGGTATGCAAAAAAACATGCAATATGCAAGTGACTATTAGCACCTCCCTAATTAAAGTCATGGTGTTCATAACATCACAGTAGCATAAGTATAGAATTCCCTATTAAAGTTATCATAATTTGTGCTCAGCATGTTTCAGGTCTGTTTTCTTATGTGCTTGGGAAAAACGTAGATCAGTTACTTCTATCACTCCAGAATGCTTGAGAATGGCTCAGTGAATCACTATAAATATGCAATATTTTACCCATGAAGTGTGAATATAATGTTTTTCTCAGAAGCGTGAAAGATGCATTCCAGATTTTGAAGGTCTTTTTTTTAAGATGACTGAAATGTACACTTCCTAGAGATGATCTGTTTTATTTATTCTGTCAGGATTCATTGCAATTTTTTAATTCAAACAAGTGAACTTTCAGAGCCTGACATTTGGTTGTGCCTGGGTGAAGCAAAGATGAGGTAGGTAGATGATGCAGAAGGTGGGCTGAGGGCAATCTGTGTCAGGATTTATGCTTTCCAAGCATTCAAACTTCATTGTCATAAAATGGACAGTAAATTAGCTGTCTACATTTATTAAGACAAAGAAAAAGTGTTTTGAAAATTGCATCTTCTAAAGGTGCAAGATTTCACTCCTGATTATGAGAATACAGACCAGCCCAGAACTGGGGAATTTGGCTGGAGATCCTTCTGTGACCTGTGTATAATAAGAAAGTAAGCGCAACTTATTCTTTTAAAATGTCATGAAAATATAATATTTTTTTCTTTTTACTTTGCCTATGTTTTTCATTCCAAGAAGTTACAAAGTGAGATGTGATCTGTAGTGTGTTGTGGGTGAACCAACAATAGCCAGGGCTATAAATAATTAATCAAAAGCCTTAGAAGAACTCACTTTAGTGACTGACTCGGGTGCAAGCAGAACAGAGAGCTGCAGGATTCAGGAAGATTAATGTCAGCTTTTTCTTCTAACCAAGACTATTTCTCATTCAAAGCATGTATTTCATACCCTCTATTCCTGAGTAATTTTAGGATGCCAGTTTCCAATTACACACTGTACAGAGTAGCAATAAGTAATATTAGTATTATATCTTAAAATAACATTTGCTTTGTAGTTAATTTCTCTTATACAAAAATGATGCTAACTCTTGTAATTTTGGTAATTATTTCTTTCCTGATGTATGTTTCTTTCATTTGTTACATTGCTAAGCCCAGGAAGGAGTGGGATTTGTTGACTTTCATATAGCTCAGTTGTTTTTTTTTTTCCAAATATTTTTTATTTGCTGGTCATTAAGGGCTTTTAGTAGAGTTACAGATAGATAACTTCAAATATCTTCATGTATATGGTGATGCCTAGCATATATGAATCTCCTTCCTTTGCTTTTCCTTTTTCGTAATCATTTTTGTGTGAGTGCTACAAGCAGTTTAAAAGTTTCAGAGAAGAATTTGATAAATTTGATTTAAATAATTGATTCATTGATTAAATTACAAAATAGATTAAATTATTTTAAATTATATACTACTATTTCTAGTGATATGGAAATATAATCAGTAAAATGTTAATCAAAATGATAGTTTTGATTAAGCCATACTTCCTGCTGGCTTCGAGAAAAGGCAGTTGCACAATTCTCTACTTTTCTGATATTGACACACACATCTGTATTCGAGAAAGTTAAGAAAACATTTGTTTGAAAAGTGCTTCTAAAACTCTAATTTGTACAATCTTTGAGCATTCTAATGATATCCCAATGTGATATTCTTATTTGATGGGACAGTAAAGTCAGTATGCATTAGGAACACTATAAATTTCATGAAATCCAGTTTGATTTTCTGGCATGATTCTATCTCTATATCTTACCTGTCTTTACCCTAAACCATCTCCTGATGTTTTGGTTAGGTGAGCTGGGAAGAGATGAATAAGGAGTAGCAGTATTATGTCTACCTGTGACAGGTTAATTATTTTCATAGTACCTCAGATGAAATCAGTGGATTCCAGGTAAAGGCAGTTTCTTATAAAATGTTAGAGTTTAGGAAGAGGTAAATCCCCAGGAGATCAAAGAAACTGAGTATGGTTGCTCTGTATTGAAAAGTTCTGGAAGTTGATTGGAAATTCTGGAAGTTGGTCTCTTCCATCTGAAATGATTCTATGATTCTATGATTCTAACTTGAAGGAATTTTGAGAGAAATGTAGGTTGCTGAAGAAAGAGAAACACAGAAGAGCCATTTTTAACTACAGAACCTGTAAGAAATAAGATGACTGGTGGCGTGAGAAAGATCTGGCTGTAATTTGGAGGAGGAAGCTGGAGGATTCCTTATTTGTCTGGTGTTTAAAAACAATATTCAGGAATTGTACGATGCTTTGTCTATTACTAGTTAGCACTGAAAGCTGGATTAAAACTCTCCTTATAAGAACACTGGGGACAAGAAATCTAACATTTCTTGATAAGTTTGAGTTTGATAAACTTTGAAAATGATTATGTAGCATAGCTGTCTGCAATGGCAAGGAACTGAATCAGAGAATTAAGTAGATCTTTTTCCATCTTATGCTCCTTAATAAGCAGATGTATATCAGGGACACTAGAAAGATAAAATATGAAATTTCAACCTGTTGAAAAATTTTCCTAAAAGGTGAGTTGTAACCTAAGCTGTGGTGCAATCCTCTTCAACAACTGTTTCCAAAACCAACTCTTCTTACAGCACAAAGAAAAACTCTGCCTTCCCAGACCTAACTTTATATTGAACACTCTGCTCTGTTCTTATGCAGAACATTACAGAACATAATAAATTTGTAAGGATTGTCCATATTATTTATCACACTATCACATGAGCTACGTGATATGGATGATGTGATGGCCTACATAGCTCAGAAAAGAGTGGATCTAAAGAGCAGAGTTTGTTCTAGTTGTTCTCAAGAAGGAATTTCGCAATGGGCTTTTCTTAACCTGCTCTCCATGGTGTGTTACTTCTGACAGCATCACTTGTGTGGCTTTGCAGTCCACCAACTCAGACAGTTAAATCTGCTAAAAACTAATGTAGAAATAAAATATTTTTCAGTAGGGCCAGTAGGATGCAGCCATGTGCCTGACCGCATAAGTACATGTGCTGACACAAGAAAAAGACTGGGAACTTGTAGCCAAGAACAAGGTCTTAAACTTTCTGCAGAACTGCCAACCAGCTTTAAAGGGACAAATTTTATAGATGTAGTACTTAATTATTATTCTGATACATTATTTTCACCTTTTTCCTGCTACAAAGGTGCTGAATTAGATTGTCGTATTTTTGTATTGATTTTAGCAGAGTGCCTGCTGATTTGCCACAGAGGATATTACCCATAGCAATGATAAAAATGGCAGTTATTCAAATTTCCTTCAATGGGAACTATGTTTGGATTCATCAAGAGTTGTGATGCATTTAAATAACAACAATAAACATGGTCTTGTAATGCCATTTCCTCTTTTTACTCCTATTTTTTTTTGTCTTTAATCTGGATAAATATCTTGGAGGGCTAGAGGGGGAATGAATATATCTCATATGTATGACTATATTAGCAATTCTACAATTCTTACTCTGTAAGATATAGAATATAATGAATATTTCCCAGAGTTTTGTAAAGGGCTGAAATGTGATTAGAAAAGTATTTTGATTGACAGAGGGAAATTGTCTGATTTAAGAAAAAGACACAACACTAAGCAAAAGCTTCTGATTAGCTATTAGCAATCTAAAGGAGAGGAAATTTGAGCTCGATCTCCTTTAAGACATTTACTTCCAGTAGTTGCACCGAATGTGGGGGTTTTTGTTGGATCAAGAGCTCATTCCCAAGATACCCAGGGCTGACAAATTTCTGCTAGAGATCAGAATTACTAAGTCTTCTCAAAGCGAGACAGACATACCCTTGCTCTTTGGTTTAAGCTATGGCTTTACCTACTTCTCAGTTGTTTCCAAATCCCTGTTGAGTCCTACTGTGTTTCTTAACCTCTGGACCACTCATGCCAGAGGTCTGGGAAAGCTTGGACTATCACTGTGAAAACAGCAGAGTGCCCTTTTCTTAGCTCACGGCAGAAGGCTGTCAAAACCTCCCTGTAGTCTAGAGAAATGCATCAAAGGGCTTCACCTGGAAACCAGAGCTTTTATTAAACTGCAGCACTTAGAATATTTTTTCTTTTTTAATTTTTTTTTTCCTTAACTCCTTTTTAAAACACATATTCTATTTTAATTTAAAAAGGTAGATTGTAAATACAAGCCAGAACATTTGTCATTGCAGACTTTCTCTGAGTTCACTAAAGAAAAACACTTGTGCACAAAATGCAATTTTGCTTCACACATCACATTGTGGCATTGTTTTTCAACCAATGGTAAAAGTTGTATGGTCTCGTTAGCACCAGTAAATAAAAAAGTGGCTCTATATTCCTGTAAAGACATGCTTTTCTGCCATAAGGGTAGTGCAATGTAAACAACAAGAAATACTTTTCCAGCAGCTGAAAAAAGATGCTACAAGAAATAAAATGGCCAGAGCCATTATGTTCTGAGGCCATAAAAGCAAGTGCAACTTATCAAAGCCAACCACCTAATTGAACCACCTGTGTTACTGTGACATCCTCAAAGCAAATATAAGAACAAACGCTACATGAGTCCTTTGATATGGGAACAGGCATGTTTAGTAATGTGTTGCCATTTTGACTTTGCAGAGACAGTGGGCAGGAATCCAGCATTGTAATTCCAGGAAAACTCTCACTGAAATAGTTTCTAATCAGAACTGCAGACTTGGGTCCATCTTGATGTTTCTAACCCAGCAAACCAATGAAGTTAATACTATTTGTCTGACTGTATCCCATAAAACTCACTACAGAGCCATCTGAAGGAACTCCAGGGTTTTATTTTAACAGTGTCTTTATAACTGATTAATAATCAATTCTTACATATGATGTATTTTTAGACGTCATTTTTGGGTGGAATAATAATAATAATAATTATGCAGAGCCAAGTTAACCATGTTTCCTTGCCCAGAAACTTTCTGGAGTTAGAGGAAAATAATTCTTCCTTTTTAGGCAGACAGTGCAAGGTTTTCTTAGAGTCCCTTTCAGCCTGCATCTTCTCTTTTCTCCCAGGAATCCAGTGCTCACAGGAGGTATTTGGAGGACACTAATAAAGTCACTCCTTTCTAGCATTAGAAAAACAGCTTGTGTCCTGTGGAGCAGAGCTGTAGAAGCTACTCTGCCTGTGCTGGGTGTGGAATAATCATTGAGAAGGCAAATAATTGAAACTAATTATCAAAAGTACAGTTATTGAAAATGAAATTAGATCCACATCTTTGGCACATAAGGAACATGCTCTACATGGTTCCCCCACCTGCAACATGGCCTACATTCTTGGATGTTAGTATAAGGAGCAAGCCCAGTGTGCTGGCACCAAGAAGTACCGAGGGTGGAGCCATGTGGAAATACCACGGCCAGGCTCTGTGTATGAGGCAGGTACAGGAGCTAGATGGTACTGTGCACATAGCTGCTGTCTAGTAAGAGATAAATATTCCATTCCATCCAAAGTGCTAGTTGCTGAGCTAGCAGATGTGTTGAAATTTGTCTTTTGGATGAACTTTGCTCATTATAATCTCATTATAATACCAAAACACATTTCCATCCTCAAAGCTACATGCCTCCATCACACCTCTATGCTCCCATGAGCATGCTCCCTAAATTCTTTTAAGTCTATACCTTTAAAATCGAAGCAAGGGAAATTTATGCCAATCAACAACAAAGGTATGTATAAATTGAGTTGCTCAAGCTTCACCTAAATGTAGAAAATAGTATAAAATACCTTAACAATAGGAGGAAGTTAGAGAAGACACCATCACTGAGAAGTCAGTGAGACAGCATTGCAGACTTCTGGGATTGGTCAAAGGGCTGATTCTGTTTTCTCCCCCAAAAGGGCACTTTTGGGTAAGATTTGCACACTTGGCTATACCAAGTATTTCCCTAGGAAACTTAGGCTTCAAGTTTGTATTTATAATATCATTAGCACTGCCATATACTAATCTTAGAATATATCTATTTGGTACCAAAGTGCATTTTTGCAACTGAAGTGTATTTTTGCAACTAAAGTGTATTTTTGCAGACAGTGTATTTTATCAACAGCAATCTAAAGAGCTTGTACCTGTTGCTTTAATGAACCTCATTGTTTGTGGATCTAGTCTTGAGAAGCTCTCATTGGGTCTACTCAGACGTATAGGATATGTTATACTATTTGTACAAGTGTGCAAATTCAATGACCATGACCTGACCCTGCACTATTAATGAATCCGTAATCATGTGAATTCAACATAACGCCAGAATGGCTGTTGAACATGATCAGACTTATAATGACAACTTGAGGTCATTTGGTGTAATTTGGCATCACTCAGAAGTTAAGCTCAGCTGCATCCAGCCCCTTGTGAAATACTGAGGATGAACAGGAACACAAGGGAGCTTAGCTGCAGGTAATTTAAACTTCTTAACACAACACTGGGACATTCAAGAGCACTTTTCTTCTGTTCAGCCTCTTCCTGACTCTGATTTGTGTAAAAGGGTATGCAATTCCTGATAAAAATGTATTTCTAAAAAATGTTGTGCAAAATTGCTACTTAATAATACTTGTTTTATCATAAGTATACATTTCTCTTATTAACGGGTAAAGCCCAAATCCTGTATTTAAGTTTGGAAATCTCCAAATTTGGAGTTGAAATACAGAAATGGGCCTACTTACAGTGTTCATTAAGGACAGGTGATGGGTGACCAAACAAACTTTATTTTTTCTCTGTTAACAAAAACTGATGAACACCAGTACCAAATAACAGCGTTTAAAACTAGAAGTCTAAAGAAGGAATGTACTAGGAAAAGGATGTAAAAATTCTTTCCTGTAGGAGTGAGTGGGCACTGTAAACAGATGATTACACTAAAATGTGAAAATATAAACTGAAGAACAAGATAAATTGAAGAACAAGATGTCTTCCAGAATATAACGTAGCACAGACTCTGTATAGCTATGAGGTCCATGAAGATCCAGCAGTCCAGCAATGCTCCTGCCTTTGCCGCCTTAGCAACTCCCAAATAAGGTGCTTTTGCCTGTGCAGCAACTGGCAGGTGAAAACGGGAGTTACTCTTTCCCTTTTTCTTCTCCTTGTTTTCCAGTCAAAAGAATAAAAGCAGATTGCACTCTGCACAATACTGGAGGGTGCAGGGACGTACAAACTACTAGAAAAATGCACTGCAATTCCTTCTGTAAATGAATTATAACAGGACCAAATGTGTCCTTTGCTATTTAGAGCTGTCATTGTTCAAGGTTTTAAACTTTTAAAAAAGATCACTTGGTGAGGTCTAAAGGTCAGGCAGGGCTACACAAGATCAATGTATAGCAAGAAGTGTGGAAAGTTTTTGATGAAATTTGTGTGAAATAGAGCACATAGGCAAAAGAGGAAACTGCTCTCTTTCCATAATGATAGCATTGGATTTTGAAATTAAGCACAGCAGGTAGAGAGAGGTCCCACACAGGCTTCAAAAGAGGATTCGTGTCCTGGCGCTAGCACACTTCAAATTGCCACAGGGTTGAAAAAAACGCTATATTTAACAGTAACTTTAGTTTAACGTAGACAAAGCTACCAGGCAGTACAGCTATTAGTGCTGGGCTACTACTCAGTGTTTAACACACCTGAAGTATACAAACAACAGTAATCATACCTCTGTATTTTTGTCTAGTTTTTTTCAGTACCCACGGCCTGCTAATTTCTGATACATAGCCACTAGTCCAAGCCTCTCAGTTAATTAGAGCTCTCATTTAAATTATCTTTTTTAATTAGCAGGCTCAAATTTCTGACCTAAATTTTAAAGAAAAATGATAAAGAAGCCCAAACAAACCCTTGTAAAGTTATGAGGAACTGTTAGACCTTCCACGTTACTGGTGTTGTCTTAGCCGAAAACCGGTGTTGCCTTAGCTGAAAAACAGTTTTGCCCCTAGCAAAAAAGTAGCAGGAAGACAGCCCATCATCATACCTTTGGTTGCCCTTATTTTAATGGGAAAAGTTACATCTTTTTACATCTCCTAATCCTATCTTTAAATAGTATTATAAATTGAATTCTATTTAGCTTTATATAAGAAAATTTTACTGCAGCAGGCAGTTCTCTACCAAGACAGAACAGTTTATGAGGATGGACAAGGATAACGAAAAAGAAGATCATGCATATAAATCATTGATATTGGGGGTTAAATTGGATGTGTAATAACCTGTGCAGGTATTAAAATTGTTAGTTGTTGTTGTGTGTATCAACCTGGTTGATCCTTACAGACAAAGATATTCAGCTTTAGAAAAGTGTTAATTATCACTGAAGATTTAAAGCCCAAGAATTCAAATGGAAGTTTAAAGGTAAATTTGTATAAACTAGAATTAAAGCTTAAAACTTACTTCAAGTATTTGTCAAATGAAAATGCAGATGTATGAACTGCAAAGAGGTCCGGGGTCCAAGGCTTTTACCAAAAGTGAAAGGAGCAGAAGGACAGCAGGAGGAACTGGACTGGTATGTATTCATGATGGTTTTTTGTTGCTTGAGAAAAACATGTGAGTAAGGAAATGAAAGTAGTTACAGTAAGTCAGAGGAAAGGAAAAAAACATATATATGGCAATAAATGAAAGCATAATTCTGGAATAAATAGTTTACACACTTAAAGGGGAAGTTATAATGGGAAAAATGACCTTTTATATATAATTTTGTTCTATACATATGATCTTTATATTAGTTTAGTTTCAAAACTACCCATTCCACCATCCTCCATTTTTAGGAGTCTATTTAAAAATCTGATCTTTTGAGTGAAAAAAAAAAAGAAGGGAGGATTATTTTGATTTTTAGTCTAAATAACCATATGTTACCCCCCAACAGCTGAATTTATATTTATTTATTCCATTGGCATCTGAAACACTATGATAAACCAAAGGAAAAACTGGACATGTGGTTAGATTTCTGACAGAAGATTTTGGCAATATGTTGAAGTTTCAAATTAGCCAGAGGACAGCAGTGCTGTCAGTCTATGAAGAAAAACCTTCTTGCTAATGGTGTTCCCACAGCACTATCGACATCTCCTCTTGTTTCTTCGGTGCCTGGGCTTGTTCAACAGTCCTCTATGTAGGCCAATAGGAAACCTGCCAGTTTGATGAAAAAAAAAAAGAAAAAGGGTTTGTTCCTGAAGTAATATGAAAGGCTGACAGGCTGTGAACAACTGAAGCTATATATATATATATATATATTTTTTTTTTTTTTTTTTTTGCAAAACAGCCTTTAAGTAATGTCAGCAAAGGTCAGTTGTTGGAATTAAGTCAGTTAAATGCTCTAGATGTTTTTTAATCATCTACTCATAATGCCATGTGCAGGCATGATAATGCTATAAAATGTCAATGTGGGTATTGTTAAATATATTGTGGGGAACAAAATCTGTCAGCCATTCACACATGGTCTGTAGCCAAATATCCACTCTCCCTATCAATCAATCTATAGGAAACATGAATTCTGCAGATGGTGTGTACTTTTACATTATGTTCATTGAAACATTCTGGAATTCAAGGTGTTTAAAATGTGGAACCACTTCTTGCTTTTATTTTTTTTTGTCTTTCCATAGATCACATTGGCAGAATAATCTCTTTGCATTTACAGATAAATGAATTATTTTGTGTATACAAATATATCTCAGATGACAAGTATTCAGTTTGCTTTTTAGCTTAAGTAGAAGGAGAATGTTAGAATAGCATTTTTGTTGTGACTAAAAAATGAGCTAGTATTTGGTAAATTTAAATAGATTTTATTACAAAGAATAAAATTCAATGCTTGTGCAGAGTAGCATAAGGAGTCTTTTTGCGACAATTTTGTTACGTAATCAAAATACTCATAAAAATATCCTTAAAGGATATCCTGTTCTTCTCAGAGCCATTTTTTACTCATAGAGAATTATGGATATTTATTAGAACACAGCATATTTTCTCTTTAATCATTGCTTTGAGCAAACTTACCAAGAAACACTGAGTTCATATTGTTATTATCCACTTTGAGCAAAAAGAACAAGTTGGATGATGTACGTGTACATTTATCTTTGTGCACCAGCTGTTCAATGTACTGATTTCCCTAGGAAGCATAAAGGAACTACTGTTCTGTTTGTGCACAAGGAAGAATCACAATGTCATAAAGAGGTCTTGGATTGTATATGGGCAGCTTGACTGTCTGGGACAGGCAGGTCCTGTGGTTGCTTTGCCTGCCTTGCTGCTTCAGTGCTTCTGGGAGAAACACCTTAGGTACCATGTGGGTCTGGCAGTGCAGCACTGAACAACTCATCATTTCAGCCTCTGTTGATAGAAAAGATCATTTTGAGGAGGAATAAAGGGTGGTTGCTTCAGTGTCTACAAATTTTTGAACCAATGTTGATACTTTAAGTCAATTACATTGACCAAAATAGTTTTGATGTGTATAAGCCTCATCTGCCTGAAGGTAACCATTGTTTCTCCTTGTAGCTGTAAATCATGGTGTGTGAGGATGAACTGTATTTTCATGTATCTGTACCATGGCTAATGTTACACTGGTCTTATCTCATATGCTCCACATAATAATAATGACAGTTTAATTCTGTAAATGTGATAGCCTGTGAATGCTGCTGCAGTTGTATTTGTCACTGTGGAAGATGGGCACGTGTAAGCTTTGTGCTTATCATCTGCAAGTCAGGATCTGCAGTATAGGAACATGGTGCTTAACTGGGATACTGACCTGCATTTCAACTATATAGACCCCAAGCACTCAATATATAAACATGTGAAGTTATTTCAACTCAGAAAAACCTGGATCACCAACATGAAAGATACATTTGACTTCACTAGTCAGTAAGTTTTACTGCCTCTCTTTCTTATCTATATGTTGTCTCCTTAGCAGGATATTCCTAAGACAGGGACTGGATTTTCTTTTTCTGTCTTTTTTAATTGTACATACATACATTTGAGATTATACATATACTTTACATAGATATGGTTATATTAATCCATCAAAGCCTTAAGTTCAAGAATGATGTGTTAGATGGAAATAATCTCACCTATTTTAAACATTTCCGTGTAAGTTAATTTTTAAAAGAGAAATACACATCTCAAAAGAGTTATTAATCTGTCCTAAGACAGTGGATTTAGAATGAGACATATTATCTTCAAGAAGTGACTGTTTCTTTCTAGTGCTTATAGAGAGAGCTAGGAGGGTAGCCCAAATTTCAGATGCCTAGTGTTAGGGCAAATGCCATTTCATGGATAAAAAGATGAACATTTTCTTGTGATAACTTATTTAACAATGACTTATGTCTTGGTTTTGCAGCACAAAGGGTCTCCCTTGGTCTCACACTTGTATTATGTTGCCTTCTTGGTGTGCCTCTGCTCTAGGGTCTGGTGTGCAGCATGACCTTACAAAGAATTTTCTGGCACATAAAAAGGAGTGGGTGAAACTGGCTGAGAGGTGGGAACAAGTGGCAAGAGACAAAGGGAGAATTAAGTACTCTAAGCTTATGTTTTCTCTAGATAATTCGTATCATGAAACTATAGCCCAGGGCCATACAATTAACATGAAACAGCTTTCATTATCATCAGTATTATCAAATGCTGCTGAGATTTACTTTAAGAAATGTAAAGAGAAATACTAGGTTTAACTTAAAAAAAAGTTACTGAAAAATATTAATTCTCACAATGTTTCTTTTTTTCATATATGATGAAGGAAATCTGAAAATGTATGTTTCTAAAAATAATGGGATAACTTTGTTTCTAATATTTTCAAATGTCACATTTTTTCATTCTTCCCACTAAAAAACCTGCAAAACTTGTAAACGCTACAGGGAAAAATGGATTTTACTTATTTTTTTATTTCCTTTTCTATGAAAAAATTCAAACTATGTAAAATACATTTAAGTAGTTGTCATATTCTTTCTAACTTTCATTCTATACTTTTCCTGTAAAAGCAGTACAAAAAGTGAGACAGCGTGAAAAACAAACCATTTAAAATTACGTGTTCCAAGGAAAACTGAGGATGGAATTTTCTATATTGTTTTTTCTCTTTAGCAGCTAGGAAGTGAAACAGTTAAATTAAACTGAGACTTCCAATTTTCCTCTACAGTTCTCTATCTCTCATTTTATGATGAATTATGATATTAAGGATTTCACCATGTTAACAGCAAGCAGACTTGCACTTAGTCCAGACTTGTACAAGGTCACATTAAACTAGGTCATATGTATGATTTATAAAAGAACAGTCACCAATCCCGAGAGACAGTGGCCAAAATAGAAAAAACCCCAACCAACCAAACAAAAAAACCCCATGAACAACAGAACAAACAAACAAACAAACAAAAAACACAAAATAAAACAAAACAAAAAACAGAAGAGCAATGAGAAAGCCCTTAATCAGATGCCCTGTGTGACCTTAGGTAGGTCATTTTAAACTCCCCATGACTCAGTTCCTTACTTGCATAATATGAAGAAACTACTTCAATTTTTCACTGAGATGTACAGGGAATAAGTATATTAAAGTTTGGGGGTTTTAGGAGACTATAGTGATGAAAGCCTAGTAAATATTTATCATGTAAACAGATACGTCGGTAGCTAAAACACAGCTCTTGAATCTTTCTGTCCATTGACTACTTCATTTCTTGTCAATTTATATCCTGAAAATCTTTATTAAAACTTCTTTTTCATATGAAGCTTGATTTAGAGTAAGACTTTTTTTTCCAGGGAAAAAATAATTTACTTTTATCTTGGCCAAGTAGAAAATGAAATAAAATTAATGTAAAAAAAACCTCAAAAAACAACAGACATCTTCCACTTTAAGGCTGACACCTTTTACTTTGCATCTTCCCAAGTGGAGAGAATAAGCATACTTGCTATGTCCTGCAGAGCTCTGCACACAGCCATCCAGTTTCTCAAATAATATTCAAATTAGTTTCAAACTTTGCAATTACATTTTTTCCCTAAAGTAAAGTAATGGCATTTTAACTTAATTTTAGGTTCCCTTCTATAAAAGTAGCATTACTTCATGCTATATCCTTCACATTAGACCTTGGATGTGAGAAAATAATATAAGTCTGGAGTTTTCATTGTGGAAATATTTTGTTGCACCACAGAGTTCAATTTAGATTAGGATAATGAAAACAGTGTTTGGCAGAAACGAACAGAAGAATCTAGTTTTAAGAACTAACACACTAAATGAAACTTGTATGCAGTATGGACAAATAATTCTGGAACACCTATAAAGTGTTTTAAATGCAATCACTGGGAATGTAGTATCAGATCTTTAGCTGAACTCCTGACTTGTAGCTGGATTTATGGAAAGTGATACTGTCAGAAGTGCCAAATTTCAGCAGGCACTACTGGTTTCAGTGGGAACTGCCAAATGGTCAATCTTTTGAAAAGTGTATCAGTGAGGCTCCAGTTCTGCATATGGTCAACTTGAAAACTCTGCCTGAGTTCTGTAACTTCTCGTGGGATTCAGGAGTTAGGACAGAAGTCTAGACCTTTACTTCAGTATATATATATATTTCAGAACTGGGCCTCTGTAGCTCTTATTTGAAAACCTTGACCTATAGATTTGTTCAGCTTCCTAGGAGTGGAATAGATAAGTCACACTGAATTCTTCTATATTCAGTCACATCTCATTATCTGATGTGATCTCTGGAGTTATAATTTCCTGACAGGTAAAACCAGTGTCTTCCTTCTGTGACAAAATGTCATGGGGTACTCTGTTTTTTTATTTAATATTGTGCTCTTTCCTCATCATATTGCTAAAATTGGTATATTATATCTTTACAGGGAGGAAAAAAAAAAAAGTAGCTGAAAATTTACTTTGTCTCAACCAATGGCACCAAAACCGGTCCAAGGCTTAAAAGGTGCACAGTAGCTAATTATCGTCTCCACAATAACAGAAGTCACAATCATTGTACTGCAATTTTAAAGGCAAATTTTCATTTTTATTCATTATTTTGTTTCCAACATTCCCAGATTTGTGAGTGTGGCTATAATGTACCAGATATATTTGCAAGAATTTGTGATTGGAAAGTCACTCATCACCAGAGCTCAGAACTAAGGTTTCTCTCAAGCAGCCATTTCTTCTCTTGTGCTGCCTTTGTCCAAAAAAACCCCAGGAATAACTATAAGAACAGATAGCAAACGGTGATGGGAGAGTGTATTGTGAAGAAGTGACCTGGAAGAGCCCTGGTTTAGCAACTTGTTCTGTCCTAATGTGTGATATTACCTTAGACGGAGGAAAGTCTGGACAGGTCTAAGAGACATTGCATGGTAATTATCTATAAAACAGTGTGTAAACCGAAGGGAGAAAGCTTGGTGGTTTAGAATTATTCAGGGTAACATGACAAAGGCAATTTGTGAAGAATTGCAAAAGACTTTATAAAATATTATGATTAAGCAATCAAATAAGAGATGCAATTCAGTTTTATGTAAAATAAGGAATTTGGACAAAATGCATTTGAAATGGCTGTTACCACTCAGGAGGGAAACCTGAGGTTCTGTTCTGTTCTGTTCTGTAGTTCCATGGAAGCATCAGCTCAGTGCTTAGTAGCCATCAAACAAAATCCAGAGTTAAGAATTGTAAGGGAAAAGAACAGAATACAAAACCCAGAAAACAATGTTATGCCACTGGAATACTTTTTCTAGCTCTTCCACACACTGTCTATAGTGAGCCGTTTTGATCCCCTCATTCTAATAAAGGACATACTAGAACTAAAAAATATTCAGGGAAAGGTGATGGGAATTACCAGAAGTAGGAAACAGTTTCTGTGTGAGGCAGGGCTGACTTGATGAGTCTGCTGCAGCCCAGATAGAGCTGATGTGGGCGAAATATGACAGAGATCCGCAGAATGACAGAAGACACAGAAAAGCATGATTAGAAACTCTTCAGTACCTCTGTCAATAGGAGAACAGGACATTGCCCTGGGTATTACTCCCATGGAAATCCTTTCCAAAGGATTTTGTGGAAGTAAAAATTTTACATGGATTCAAAGGTTACTGGACAAGGTCTTGGAAGAGAGATCAGATGAGGAGAACTAAATAACAACCCACATCAGTCTCAGGAAATGCTGAGCATAAAACAGGCAAAGGCTGAGTGCACACATGGGAGATGTCATAAATACTTGCTCTGGTTTTGCTTTTCCTTACACTTGTGTTCATAGCTACTTCTGGGGATAGGACAATGATGGGCCATTTTTCCCACCCAGTACAGCCATTTTTAGGTGACCATAATTTAACATCATGCTGTAAATCCTATTTCTCCAAGCATTATTTCTAAACACAGTTGCACAAAGTGAAAGTGATATATGAGTTTGGTGAGGTTTTCTTTATTATCTGACACTTTTAGTGTGTTTATTTACATTTCACAGGCAAATGACTTTTTTGAAGAAGTTCCATTCAAATAGAAAAAATAATTTAATTATTTAAGGTGCTGGTCAAGAACCTGAAAAGTAAAACATTTTAAGTAGAAGTGAATTTTCACATCTTTGAATACAAAAATCCAGAGATGTTTCCAAAATATGTACTGAAAAAAAATTCTGGACATGTAAACCATCACTCCAGACTGAATGACAATCTTGTAAATATTTTTGCAACGTGCTTTTATTTCCTTGCCTGTTTCTGACTGGCTGTTTCTGATGGATAAATAAATTCATGTATTTGTACAACATATATTACTGCATATGAAGATATTACTACTACTTATATTACAAAGTAAACAAAAAATGAGATCCTGCAGTTGCAACATGTTTAATTCATGAAGCTCATTGAATTATTTTAAACAAGAGGTGTGTCCTATTAAAGAATGACTTCTATCAGTAAACTACTTGGAGTCCTCCTATTTGCTATTTGGGGCATAAAAATACAAAGAAAACATAAGGCATATACTTGAAGTAAATCTACTTCAATTCCTTGCCCAGAATATTTGTCTTCTACCACAAGTTGAGCTATATACCCTCTGTTTCCATAGCATATAATTAAAATGTGAGTCATAAAAAGAACACTACTTGGAAACTTTAAACAGAACTTTGCCATATGCTGTCCGATTACAGCATCTTCTTTGTTGTTCTCAGCTCAGTGAATTCACTGAGCAAGAGTTTATTGGCAAGCTACCAGATCACTAACAATTTCATTTGTTTAACGTTATTTATAATTTTAATTATTTACATGCACTACACTTCATCTGCCAGAGGTATTTAGACTTCTAAATGGGGCCCAGAAGGATCATTCTGATAACACTCAGATGATTAGCTGAACAAAGGCCCTTTTCCCTTAATTGGTTGCAGACGCAGAGTGTGATAAAGTCCCTTTACAAGCTTCTCACTGAATTGGGTACAAACAATGTAGTAATATTACACAAATTAGCTGGGAAGAAACCACCACCCTATACAAGAATTTTCTTTTTCTTTCTCTTTCTCTTAATAGAGAGACTTTAGTGACATACTCTACCTAAGCACAGAAGACCATTTAAAAGCAGACATTGCTTAGGAAGCTGGGTATACCACAGAGTGAATCTAGCAGGTGACAGCTCTGCACCTACATTGTCTCCTGGTTTTACTTCACATTTTTTTAATTATTTGCCTCATTTAAAATCTCTAGTGAGACTGACACTGCACATGTCTGAGAATAAGCCTTCCTTGGTGTTTTGTCAAAGCAGCTAGGAATGATTAGTGCACTCTAGCTGACAAATCTGAGTGACATACACGCATGTCCTATGTCTTCGTGTCCATGTCCAGAGCAACTGTTCACTAGTAGAACTGAATCAAATATTTGGGCCAAAACTTATTTCCCTATGAAAGGTGCAGATTCAGTGGCACTCACTGAAGTGCTTTCCAAATGTGTTAGTTTCATCGGTCTCTTCCATCTCCTTCAAAATTATGAAAAGTGCCATAACATTACTCCTCTGCAAAGGAATGGGAATATGGTTTTAGCAACACCTTGTTAGACTATCCAGCAAGCAGAGACTTGCCAGTATGGTCCCCTCTCATGTGCAGATTTTATATGATTGCATTCTTCAAATTAGCTGGTTAGCTTTATGGTTGGCTTGACATGAATGTTTTTCCTTCCTTATAATAATTTATTGTTACCTCAGGACTTTTCCATGCATCCATTTCTGATTTTATATTTTGGTGTCAAGCTCTTTCAAGTAAATAGACATTGAAAGAAATACACAATAACTAACAGAAAGGACATCCAATGCCTTTGCAGCATTGCTGCAGCACAGAAAACACACTATTAACAGAGAGAAGTGACTGGGGTGTTAAAGTAGGTGAATAAAAATAGCATACCCAGCTGCTGCTGACTAATGTGAGTGTAGCAGTTAAAGGTACTTAAAAAAACTGAAGGATATGATCAAGTTTTCTTTACGCAGGTGCTAATTTCTGTCTGAAGTTCAAGTGCTTAGTAATAAAGTCATTATGGAAGCACAGAAAAATCCCAGACAATCAGTGCAGAGACTATGTGTAGTTGGAGGTTTCCAAGAGAACCTGTCCGCTTGAGTGAAGGGGACAGAAACCTCTGCTGCACCTTTGTTGGGGCACCTGCCCCCTCCCCAGCTTTCTTATGGAGTCTTACAGCACGGACAAGGATTTACCTCCATGTGTATATGGGATGGAAAAATAGCACTGAATGCTACTGACCCTCGTAGCCTGTCTGCTACTTGATACAAAATCCTGCTATTAGCATACTGTTGTTGACGGTGGTTGTTGACAGAAGAGAGTTAGTCTAGCATTATGATATGGTGTGTAGGTTGCAGAAATTATTATCATGGAGGCAAAGTCACTTTTGCAATGAAAAGGAATTTGAGAAAAAAGCAGATTTTCATATTAAATTGTGAATTGAACTATCTCCCAGCACAGCACAGACTGCCTTCATAGAAAGAATCTCTTAAAGATGAGAGAAATTATTTTTCTTTCATTTTGGCACCTTGGATTTCCTGCTTACTGTTCTAAATATACTAGATGATCCTAAAGAAAATGATCCAAAGGAAAATAATAAAGTCAGTGAGATTTTATTCAAAGAACAAAGCAAGGGTTCCTGGAAACTTTTAATTTTTTTAATTTTTTTTTTTTTTTTAACATAATAATCAGTTATACTTCTATGGTGTGATATACCATGAAGTAGAAAAGGTATCTCTAATGATATTTGTAAGGTTTATACAGTAAAGTTGATCATCATAGTATTCCTAATGCTTTCATGCAACCAGGACATATTTTCTTCTTTCTTTTCAGCATGCATAATTCAAACATTATTTTTCTCTTTTTTTAATGCAATTCTCTTGCCAAGACTGATAGACTGTAGTCTTTTCAGATTCAATATCAGAATCCTCTGTTGCATCTATTTCTCATTTACTCTTGTTCATTAAGGATATGGCTGATCTTGTTGAAAGAAATGCCATTTCAGCCACAGCCTCATGAATAATGCTCTAGGTTTACACAACAGTAATTCAGTTAGGTCTTTGAAAAGCAGAGATTAATAATCATGAGAACCTGGAATGTTTTCTGTGAGTTAATTGGTGTTTTAACATTGCATAATGCAATAATATAAATGAATGGAAAGAAAGGAGAAATAGCTCAATAGCCTTGCTAATGTTTTCAGAAACAATGTTTTCCTTTCATCTTCAGCCCAAAATCCAGCCAAATATTGTAAACCAAACTAGAACATAATGATGCTGTAATGATGCAGTGTTTCTTACCTAACAACTAGGCAAAATTTCAGGTTTCTTTGAACAAATAACAGTGCTGTTGTACTTTGACAAATTATAAATCTTGAGGTGCCTGTTAGAACTTGACTCTGGCCCATCATAATTTTCAGCTGACAAATGTTTTGAAGATGTGAACAACAGGAAGAAACACACCCTCAGATATTTCCTTACAACATCTTGCAGGGTTGGGAATACAGCAGGAGCTGGACACCACAAACTGCTGACTGGTAACATGTCGGGGGTTCTCAGTGCATTCTGGGTCCTTGCACATCTCAGCTACCATGGGGACAACACTGGGAGAGGACAAGACGCTCATCTCCCAGGATGGTCAGACATCTGTGGGGCTGCAAACAACAAGTGAGTATGTTTGTGTCATACCTCCCTCATAGAAAAGCACTGGTGTTGGTCCTGTGTGCTTTTGCCATTGTGTCATAGGGCTGCCCCTTGGGCTATGTGGGCAGCTTCCTATCATTTAGAGGCCCAAATGCACACAAATGTCACAAACCTCTCATCTATCCAGGACACTTTCTGTATTTTGAAGTTTCAATCAGTTAAGTTCATTAGATACTGGTACCTATCTGTTTAGCTGTGGAAAAGCATCCAAGTCTTGAGGGTTAAGTTACTTGGCACATATTTCAGATTTAAGCTTCATGAGAATCACAGGGTATGTATTTTTATCCCAATCCTGCAGGCTCTGTTGTTTGTGCTACCTGCTCTAATATTTGTGCTATGAATGTATTGAAGTCATGATGCCAGTGGGGTACATGCTAGTAGTAAAGGATTCATTCCTTCCCTACAAAGGTCTCATTGTATGGGCTGGAGACCCAGATTCAGGATATCTCACCCTGGTTAAATTTTGAAACCCACTTCTCCCATTTCCATTATAGTGTTCAAGCTACCAGGACACAAGAAGTTTTGAAATAAGACCTTGATTTTTGTCTGTTAAAGCTGTGTGGTTTTAAACAGATATTCAAATATGGAAATGGAAGATGTCTGCCAGGCTTGTGGTGGGAATACTCTTGTACGAGACCTGGAGGCAAAAGCAGCGAACACTGTGTGGTCTTGGTTTCCTGCTTCTTGCATGACCTCCATGTCTCAGGAAAGCTGCAGAAGAAGGAAACGTAGTAGTTGCTTCCCAGACTCACCTTTGGCAACTAAAGCCAGGAGATTACTTAGAGGTGTGAAATTTGAGAGAAAACAGGCATTTCCTAGTAAGAAAGATTCTTTTGTTGCTGGTAATAATTGAACTGAACTCAAACTTCCCTGAGGATCATAACCCTGCTCTATGAAGAGGCAATGGGTATACAACATACTTGTTGATAATGAGGCTGAAGTAGAAAAGCAATATAATGAGCTACAATGGTACTTCATTTGCCTTGAGATTCCAGCTTTTTTTCCTGAGATGCTTTAGATCAGTGAGGACAGTAAATTAATTTCTGAGAGAAATAAAAGTTCTCAAAACACTGATTTTCAAATCTCGTGTTGATAAAAACATAACATGTTTGCAAACTCAAGGTTTTAGCAATATTTCAGAGTTTTTTGGCCAAAGATATCTCCATTTTAGTTTCCATTTGCTGAGAAAAAAGAAAAGTGTTCTGATTAAAATGGGAATTTTACTAAAAAAATTAATTTGATCCAAAACCAGGCTTCTTTATAATACTCCATAGAAAACAGTGTGAAATATCTAGATACCTAATATTTTGTCTACTTTATCTAATCATTACACTGGAGGAGCATATTGCACTCTTATTTCTGTTGACTAAGGCTGTTGACTTTTCTGTTGACTAAGAATGACTTAATATTAATTTCAAAGTTGAGCCAAGTAGTTTGCAAGTACATTAATATTGTCTTTGTCCTTGAGTACATGACCCATGTTATAGTTTGGTGTGGAGGAAGTATAATCCTATAGATTTTTAATGGTTTTTCTATTTGCTTGCTTATCCTTCTAATAAAACTAAATAAACACATTATCAACCTGATACACTACAGTTTCAGAGACCTAATTAAAAGTGGCACAGGGCAATGATCATAACTGTGACAATCCAAGTCACAATTAAAATTGAATCAATAAATCAATGCATGCAAATGATCAAACCAGCAATTAATACAGCAGGTAATCAAGTCAAATTACTCTGTGTCACTCTTGCATTAGAAAATTTTAAAGAGAAGTCACTTAACACACATTTTAACAATAAATCAGTTCAATTAGTTGACCTAGTCAGGGAGGTATGAAGAAGCTAATTTTATATTTATATGCTTGCTTTGAGGACAGATATAGAATGGTGTCTCAGTTCATCTAAGGAAAGAGTACTCACTAGAATGGTTTACTTTATGGCCTCAACTTCACAGTTCTAGCACAAGTTATGTTTTGCCCCCCGTTCCTCATGTAATGCAGATTCGTCATTAGAAGTCTGGAATTTGGAGAGCGTGCAATGTGATTCAAACTACTAACAGATTGATAATGGCTTTTTCATCTTGTGTTTCTTTAGGGTACTTGATAAGGAAGAACACATAGTTTGAGATATTGCTGCTGCTGTGGGGGAGAAAACATCACTTCTAGAGAAGAACCTTGCTTTTCAAAGATCACACGGTGTAGCTCTATTTGAGGCATTGATAACCCTAGAGTCAAACAGTTTTATCTGTGCGTTTAGGACAGGCAATGTGGCCCAGTATTTTCAGAATGGGCAGGGTTTGGACTTAAGTAATTATGGAAATGTCCTTAAATCACTTTACATTGTTAATGGCCTGAAAGGTTTTCTAGCTGGAGTATAGGTAGGTGTCTTTTCCAAGAAAACAAACACAAGCTGTAATTGAGGTGCATGCCTAGAAGTTTAACTACGGCCTTTTATCTTATGTGAGGTCTAGTTCAGTAATTAACCAGTTTCTTAAAAACAATAGAAAATATCTAACCAGCACATGTCCTCCATTTCTCTCTTCTATAGAAACTGTTTTCCTAACCTAAATAAGGGAACTAATATGAAAAAGTTTAGAATGTTTTAATGGTTTTTAATGTAGAAAAGAAATCAGAAGCTGCTATTATATTTTGTGATAGTAAATTACATAATTAAAACCCTCAAGTTTCCCCCCAAATCAGCTTAGAACTAGGTCCTGTCCATCATAAATGTTACATATATTTTCTGACCCGCTTACATAAAAATATGTAAAATTACTTCATTTATTGAGGAATTAATCCCTATTTCCCATTACTGAAAGGCATGCTTAGAGGGAGGTTCTTTTTTAGAGGTTTCTTCATATTTAGTCTGCAGCTCTTTTAGGTTATGCTACAGAAGATTATTCCTTATATTTTGCAGATATTGGAAAGAATGTGTATTTACTTAGAAAACAAGGAATGCAAGTGTATTAATATTGAATGTAAGGCCCACAGAGCCCAAGCAAACTGACAGAGAGAATTTCCAATTAGAAGGCATAGTCCTGGAGGAGATGGAGCAACCTATTTAGCAGGCAGAAATGATGCTGATAATTTTCATAGCTTCCATGCACTGTGGGATTTTGCAAGTTTACTGTTTGGCAACAGATATTGGCATTTGGGCAAAGGGCTTTACTTTTCCATGTTGTGTTTTGGAGCAAAGACACCAAAGTATTATAGCATATACATGTGCAGCTATTAGATTAGTATTTTTGCTAGAAACACTCTCATGGAAGTTCTTAGAGACAATGTCAAGCATCATTGTATATATCAGGCATTATCTCTGATCTTTGTAGCCTTTCAGTACTTAAAGGACATTTATAAGAAAGATGGGGACAGACTTTCCAGCACAGCCTGTTACAACAGGACAAGAGGTAACGGTTTTAAACTAAAAGAGGGTAGAATTAGACTAGATATAAGGAAGAATCTTTTTTACAATGAGAGTGCTGAAATACTGTAACAGCTTGCCCGGAGAGGTGGTAGATGGCCCATCTGAAAACATACAAGGCCAGGCTGGATGGGGGTCTGAGCAACCTGATCTAGTTGAAGATGTCCCCACTCATTGCAGGGGGTTGGACTAGATGAACTTTGGAGGTTCTTTCCAACCCAAACTGTTTTATGATTCAGTGATTCTATGATCTGATGGTTGATTCCTAGCACTGAGCTCGGAGAAGACCTGCACTGCCCATGAAAGCAGCGAAGGATACAAAATATATTCAGCAATGGTGTTTCCTGAGCATACAGAAAGAGAATTCCAACATTGCTACTGTTTCATTACTTTCTTGGCATGGGGCTAACCTTGGATTTCAGGAAATTTCTGGTCCCCATTCCAGTGAATAGCCTTAGTCCACATGTCAATGTAGGCTTCCTCAAACCACTCCATTTACATATGAAGTGGTACAATTGGGTTTTTCAAACCCCTCACAGACCTGGCTCTGCAAATATGCAGGTTTATTTTTTTACTTTATAACATAATACCTAATGGAGCAAAGGTACAGAAAAGCTCTTTTCCATTTTGGGATATATTTATCTGGTCTTCTGGATGCAGGAACTATAAAAGCAGTCCTACTAATTTTAGCAAAATAGTATGATTAGAAAAAAAAAAAAAGTTGCCTTTGCTGTGCAAATGGCTTGGAGCAAAAAAATAATCATTTCTCCTCATGATTATTAGTCACTTTTGAACACTTGGTCGCATGTCTTTGTATAATAACAGTAATCTATGCTCTCAACATAACAGCTCTCAATATTTTAGCAGGGAGAAAGAATGCACGGTTCTATTCACAGCTGAATGCTAGGTCTATAAATTGTTTAAGTCTGAACTGCTATAAGAACTGTAGTAAAAAACCCCACTAAATCCTATTTGGACATTGCAGCAATTTAGATTAGAATTCTTCTGATAATATTTCACACATCCCATAGCCATCTATATGCTAATGTTCCCAACAAATTATCAGATGTTATCCTACACAACCTTTTTTCCATAAACGACCTGTCATATTCATAATGGCATCTGCATTTGGTGACAGTTTTTATTTTATCTAGCAAAAACTGTAGGTCCATAAAAAAACTAATTATATAGTTTCACGGTTGATAATATGGTTTCTAGTTTTATAACAAGCAATATGCAAACTGATTCAGTACAAAAAAATTATCCTGAAACTCAAGGGATTTTCAGAGAGCTGGACCAGTTTTATAAATGACAGACAAGATTTCTTAGCTGTTACTCTAAGACATTGCTTTTTAACCTCTTCTGATCATCTCTAAATACAGTTTGTTCTTACATTTCACATTTTTTGTCTAGTATTTCTATTTCACCGCATATTTACTTTCTAAGCTTATACTGCAAAACCAAAACATAACTAGAACAACCGACCCTCTCTTCTCCTCATATCCAGAACACAGACAAATATTTCATGGCTCCCAAAATGCTTCCAAGAATTACATCTAAATAAGTCAAAAAGCTCTCTTGTTCTGGAAAGGAGCAGGAAGCAATCTTACAGTTATAGGGTGAGCATGAGCTGTAAGGTTCTTCTGATCCTTTTATGTCACACTGAGATTCACATCAAACGCTGCAGCCCAAGGTCGAGTAGCTTTTTTCTCAAAGGTGCAATGTTTCAGTTCAAGATGCACCATTTGGGCTGCAGCTTCTCTATTGCTGAGACAAGTTAACATGATATGAATAACTTGGTGCCTGCATTTCTTTCATTCTGGGTATTGTCAGAGTCTGATTTCACTCATAAAAAATATCCTGTTCAGAAGAAGACACTTTTATGCACCTGAGACTTCACAGGATATAAACTTTCCTATCTGTGCATACTTCTCTTTAATCCATACTTGATAAATTTTGACAGATTACTTCAAACAGCTAATTCTGTCTCTGGTTGGAAGAGATGGAGTGCTTGGAGCATGCTGCTTCCTTCTAAGGATTTCCACTGATTCCTGATGAATCTTCAGCCTCTCTACTCTCAGTAAGCTTCACTATTAAGCCTCAAAACCCCCTTGGTAGAACAATCTTTATCAGCTGTATCTTGTAGCATTCACTTGTTAGCAACTCTTCATCATCTGTCTTTAAGACGTTGAAATATCTGTGTCAGTCCTCTTTCTTTAGTACTGTTTCATTTCCCTTTGACTTCTCTGCTATAGCATTACGCTATAATAGTATGATAGAGCTCGCATGATTGTCATTTGTTAAGGACTGAAGTTTGCTTGATCAGGACAAAGAATAAAAATAAGAGTGAGGGCAGGTCAATTTACAGTTAACTAGTAGTCTTTACTTAGCCTATTCTGAGTCAGCCTTATGCTACTGGGTAAGATAATATTGCTTGTTAAATCAAAATATGGAAAGTATTTGTAAGCATGACACACTCATTTCCTATGTGCTTCTCAGCAATGCAGTATATTAATAATTCCCTTACATTTCCCAGGTCCAGCAGAATTCATAGCTCTCTAGCAATCCTGAGCATGTTAACATCTGATTTCACAGATCCAGATCTTCTGAACATTCATCTTCCTGACAGTTTACAAAACCCAAGCCTGCCTTTGTCATTTTATTGTTACATCCTCTGTTTTCTGCTGAGATACCAAGATCCAGAACCACTTTTACATAGGTGCCTGATTTTGGCTTTTGTTGTTTATACGTCAGGATAGCAGATAAAAAGAGTGTTTGGTAGGAATTTATCACTTCACAACACCATTGTTTTCCTTTCAAGTGAAAAAATACGTAAATTGATAATTGTCTGGGGTATCAATAGCATATAAATTATCAAGCACAATATCACCTACTTAGGGCCTCCAGCTGTTACAACAATGCAAATGCAAACATTAAGTTCCACAAAACTAAAATACTGGGGTTTTATTTGCTTGCTTGTTTGTTTTTAATCAAAGCAGATACCATGCTTGTGATCACTAGTAGTTATCATTCTGTTGCCCAGCTAAGGAATATGTAATAACTAGACTATGCTAAGTCTATTGCATGAAAATTTTGTAAGCTTGTTTGTAAGTTTGGTATGACCGTACCAATTATGGGACTAGTGCTAAATTTTACTCTCATTGTCTGATTTTTGCAGTCATAGCCTCTTTGATGATTACCTCATAGCTCACAGGCTGGCAAGGCATTTTCTGTGTTATTACTATCTGTTATGAAACTGATAGATGAAACATGTGTCTCAATTTAATTGAGGCATAAAACAACTCATTGGTCTATTCTTACTCTTTAATAGGTCTGAGATTTCAGCAGATGGTCAACATGCACAATGCATATTCTAGCGCCTTTGCAACAAAGTACATCAATAAAATGAGCATCATTGCAGTAAATCACAAATATATTATTTTTCCTTTCTTAAGACAAATACATACTAGATTTATCAATCATTTTGAATTTCAGAGGCTTACCCTGAGTTTTGTCATGCAGGCTAACTTGTTTCTATTGCATCTTGGGGAGTGTTTTGAGCAAGGTAGCTCCTACCTCGCAATATTTCATTCTGTTTTCTTTTCCACTACTCCCTGAAAGGAACTGTCAGAAGCCATTTCCAGGGGAAAAAAAAAGGAGACTAGCTTTACTTCCTTTCAATACACTGATACAGTAAACCTAGCAAAACTAAGCCAAAGTAAGAGGAATCTGTGGGTACAAAATTGAATTTTTGAAAAATCTGTTCTAAGTTTGAATATAAGGATGCTTTGTGCATAGTAATCCATATATTTAGTAGTTCTTTTTCCTGATTATTTTGAAAACTAAATTATAAAGTTGGGGAAAAGAGCCCAAACACAGGAAGAGAAGAAGAACAGATCTCTTTGTTATATTACTTGCCAGGGAGGGAGTCAACTAACAATGCAAAGGTGACTGAATCTACATCAGCTGGAATCAGATAAAAAGATTTAAGGTCATACTTAAAAATGCAGTCACATGTAATACCATTGTTTGATGGATTATTCAAATGAGGAGAGAAAAGGAGCTGTGTGATAGAAAGATAAAACCATGTGAAAGAAACTGAATGTGAAGGAACTGACAGGAAAATGACAGGAGGAAAACAAAACAAAACAAAATCAACAAAACCAAAGCAAACCAAACCAAACAAACAAACAACAAAAAACCCCCACAACAAAACCCTAAAAATGGAAAAACTATTACAGATAAAGATGTTACAAGAGACAAAAGTGTAATGTATTTGGAACTTAATAGAAGTATGATGGAACATACAATATGAAGGAAATTCTCTGTTTTGTATTCCTTTCATTTGAATCATGCATATAATGAATTTTCCCTTTCTTGAGATAAGGATTTGAATGTTCTACCTCTGTTTCTTGGTTTCTTGTCTGTCTTTTCCTAATGATGATTATAGTTCTTTCTTTTAATTTAAAACTCTTCCAATTTTAACTAATGTCAAAAACTTCCTTGTTTTTTAATATCTCTAAGACTTTTTTTTTCTAAGATTTTAAAAATTTGCATCAGATCACAATCTAGTTATGCCAACATCCCATCTTCTTCAACAGGCATTTGGAATTGAAATGGGGGTGAAATAAAAGCACAGAAACCACCTCTGCTTGCTGTCTTCTCATGTTCAAGCCTAGGGATTCCTTAGTTGGAGGTTACTTTTGGCATCATCATCATATTGTAGCATTGAGTTTCATAATTTAAAGGCATACTGTATGAAAATAATACTTTTGTGTGTGTATATGCGTTGTAAAGCTACTCCCTCTCCTTTAAATCTTGAGTAATGATTAGTGAAAATCACTTCCTACTAATTTATCCATGAACTTCATGATTTTTATATCTTTATAATATTCCCCCTCATTTGTCTATTTCTAAGCTGAAATGCTCTAGACCATTTTATCTAGGGGTATGTCCAGTTAGGAGGAAAAGAGGCTGAGGAGCAATCTCATTGCTCTCTACAGCTTCCTGAGGAGGAGAAGTGGAGAAAGAGGTGCCAATCTCTTCTCTCTGGTATCCAGTGATAGGATGTATGGGAATGGTTCAAATCTGTGCTAGGGAAGGTTTAGACTAGATATTAGGAATAATTTCTTAACCAAGAGGGTGAGCAAACACTGGAAGAAGCTTCCTAGAGAGATGGTTGATGCCCCAAGCCTGTCGGTGTTTAAGAGGCATGTGGGGAATGGCCTTAATAATATCTTTTAACTTTTGGTCATCCCTGAAGTGTCCAGAAAGTTTGGCTAGGTGATTGTTGTTGTTCCCTTCCAACTGAACTGTTTTAGCCTAGTCTAGTCTAGTCTAGTCTAGTCTAGTCTGGTCTGGTCTGTTCCATTCCATTCTGTTCCATTCCATTCTGTTCCATTCTTTTTAACCTTATCCAAGCCTTTACATTAAATATCTCTTATTTTAGTTGAACTTCATGCAAAAGTGGATTTGGTTCTCCATCTGTAATTTCATTATATCTAGTGGCCCGTTTGGTTCATATTTTACATTCACTTGTTTCATCATTAAATTCCAGGGCAATTAGTTCTTTTGTGATATCTGCTCCTCTTCAAAACAGTGATTTCTATCCAACTTCTCAATTTCTTATGACCACCTAGTTTCATGCCATCTCTAGGCACTCTGACATGTATCAAATATTGATATCTTTCAAGCAATGACAACACATCAAAGCCATTCCCATAGTTCAAGATGTAGCCCAAGACAGTTCTCTTTCAGAAATCCGTGTGTACCAGCATCCAAGCTCACTTTCTCTAAACTTGCAACACAGTATTAGGAAACAGATTGGAAGGGACAATAAGCTTTTTGAGTGGACAAAGGACAGTGGTGCAATCTCACAGGGATCTATGTAACAACGTGTCTTTTAATACCCTCAGAAAAGGAGTTGGAGTACTTTGCTGATGATGAAAAATCACCCAGAATGGTACAAATGAGTACTTTTTGAAAATGTTACACTAGTTTTCAGCAACTGTTAAAGATTGCTTATGTACATGGGTATCACTGATAAGAAGCTAAAGGAGAGAGACTGTGACAGCTTAGTTCAGGATTTTTACTAGGGTGAATAGAAATTGCACTGATGCAACGAAGAACAGAATTTTTAATTCCAAAATGTCTTGTTAGGCTAATGGTTTCTGTTTGTATTTAATTAAGTTCAACCAAAGTTTATGATTTTGGTTGTGCTTGTATCTCTGACATTAGTCTCAAACTGTTGGTTGTGGGTTGTGCGTTACACATATGAAATGATTCTGATGTTGTTGGCCTCTCCATGTTAACCATATGAAAACACTGAAGAATATGTGTTTTTAAGCTGTTCTTAATTTATGACTCTTCAGATTTTCTAGAAACCTTTTAAATATTTACTGGGCTTTAAAATACCACACCAGGATGTACAATCTGTCCTGGAATGTGGTTTCGTAGAACCACAAATATTCATTCAAACATACGGAATAAGTGGACAGTTCAGCATGGGTAGATGACAGGTCAGAAAAGGTGAGGGTGCTTTCTATCAAAACATTAAATGTATACACACAATATTCCAGTACGTGCTGTTGTGTCATGATGCTGTCGGGTTCATATCTACTCCATCAAATGACCAAGTTTGAAATACATCTAGGATCTGTAACAGGACTTAAGATGTTCTGCAAACAAAATAAAACTCAGAAATTGTCTTCATCTTGTTTTTATATTCTTTGAAATGTACATGGAGCAAAATTTCAATCATCCAGTTAAGTTACACTAAGGATTATTTTAGACCTTCATTAGCTGCTACTGCAAAAGTATTTTGCAAGCATTTTTAATGCTTAAAGCCAGTAGATATTCATAATGTCACATAACCATAAAGAGACTCATTTTGCCTTCTTACACAAGTAAAACTCCTGTTAAAATCTATTGGCATTTTGCCCAAATTGCCTTGTCAGCTCAGACATATAGCTACTAACAGACTGTGAAGACTGTCAATATGCATACCATTCCCATTACAGAGTAACTGATTCTGTTTAAATTCCACTTACATTGTAAAGATAAAGAGAGAAATTTAATCTAGGAATTAAAGATAACTTCTATCTAATCAATATTCACATTACACTTGTGAAAGACCCATTTCAGAAAAGCAGCATATTTAAAAATAGGGAACTACTTATATCCATTCCTATTCAAAACATGTACAGCCTGTGTTGAACTGAGACCAAAGAATGCTTTGAGATCCTCAAAGATGCTGCAGAAAACAAATATATACACACATTCCCAAATGAGTGCTTAAGTTCTATTTTTGTACCTACCTTTTGTCTTGAGAGAAAATTATTTTACATTTCCTCTCTGAATACTAACACTTGGATATTTTCTTTGGCTATGCTTTCAGTGGCTGGGTTTATTCCTAAGAGAGAGGACTCAGTAGTTAAAAGTATATATGACAAGGTCAGCCAGACCTTGTGTGTACACAGTATATATACACTTCTCTTTCCTTGAGAGAAGTAGACTAGGCTACAGTTTTCTTCTCAGACATAATCAAGAAAAGTCTCCTGATGAAGTTATTAAATTTGGAGGAATCAACTCTCACCCCAAAGTCTTACAATGCATTTATAATATTGTAACCTCACTCTGATGAAAAATCCTATATATTTAATAAACAGAATAAACAACATCTCATATAGATGCTGATTCTCTTATATATCAGCCTAATAGTCAGGAAAGAGAGAAAGCAATGGGCATTTCACTGAAAAATCTCAAATAAATAAGAAGACCTTTGAAATTCTGCCATCAGACTTCAGAAACCTTTTAAGCATCAGATTAATGTTTGTTTTTGTGATAAGAAAATAAAGGAAATATATTTCTGTTATGATGATTTGTTGCCAGAAAGCTTGACTGAAGTAGCAGATCCATTCAGGGAAAATTCACAGTATAGAAATTATAACTAGTTAGGTTATAAAAGAAATCAGAGCATCCAAAGTTAACATAACTGTCTCCTGTAGATGCCAGTAATTACATTTCTTTTATCTGGTGGAAGAAGCACTGTCAGCTTTCTATAATGAACTCAACATCACCTCAAGGCTTTTAAATCTTAGCACTTTTACAGTCATGCATCAAAGCTGAAATTATAGATTTTATGACAGAAGTGAACACTGTGCATACATGGTTGGACATTAGAGGAGTCTACTTGTAGGGCAGCTCCCAAAAATAAAACATTCTTAAAAGAAAATCTACTTGACATACTAGCAATGGTGAAGAAAATGGCAGCAAAGAAGCTGTACAAAAGTGTGTAATGAAGAAATGGCTAGAAGAAGGTAAGATTAAAAAAAAAATCTCAGAACAGAATTACAGAATTTAAGTTTTTATGTGTGGGATTAAAAATGTCTCTTTCTTGCCTCATCAACTCACTCAAGCAAGGCAGTGCAGTGTAGCCCCTGTGACTGCAACATTCACGGTGTGTAACCTGGAAACTGTTGGCTCTGGCATCAAACTGGGATTCTCATGAGTTCTATACTTTCAAAGCTCAGGTCCCCAACAAAAAGTCCTGAGACACTTCATAGAAATAGTTCAGTTTTTGAATCTTATCTAGAAGAATATCTGGGGTTCCAGATATCAGGACAACCGATATACTACTTGACTGTCATATTAATTAATTCACCGTAGTTATGCTATTCTTCCCTCTGAAGATCTCACTCTGTCATGTACTAGCTCTTGGATTTTTTATTTTCTTCTACCTGCCATTTACTATTGTTACTACCCAAGGAAGTTCATAAAATTGGTATAATTGCTATTTTCATTTTGAGTTAGTTAACCCTAATGAGATATTAATTTTCCTCATTAATATGGTACATGAGACATTTCCTAGCAATCAGTTGTGTTTCACAGATAGAAATAAACCAGATTTTCACTTCGTAGTATAAATCATTCCAACAGGGTAAAACATTCAGTGCTCTTTTTTTCACAGTGAGAAGCAGACTAGCAGATTTTTCTTTTTCCTTCGGAAACTGAGTGATTCAGGTACACCTGAGCAGGTACATTGACATGTTGTGACTAGTCAGAATTTGCCTCCTTTTCTCTTAGGAACATCTGCTACTCCTCTCTGCATTACAATTCTGTCCTTCTGGGAAGAAACTTCCCAGTGATTCATTTTTACTGTCCAGAGAGACCTAGTCAATGTGCTCCCAGTCTTCCACCCTCCTCTTAATGCATTGTATTGAACAGAATTTCTCCAGCAGTAAGTAGCTAGGAAAGGAGCTGTAGGCAGCTATTTTAGGTGCCCTGCAACTCCAGAGTGACTTTACAGAAGGGGAAGCATGAGGAATTATCTCAGTCCTCCATCAACGTTGAGCAAAGAGCTCTGTATTCTCAAGGCATTCAACACAACCATGTATGAATGATACCCCTTTCTCTTTCCAGTGACAGTCATGCCTACTCATGTAGCCTCTCCACGAGAGGATCTCACAGACCCCAAGGAGAGGAGGCATTATTATTTCCACCTTGCAGATGGCAACGTGTAGTAGTCCTTAGCTTCCTGCTCTGTGCTTTGCGCTGAAGAGGGAAGGTGACCGCAGAGCTGCCAGCTTCAGATCAGTACTAAAGACTTTCCTATCACTGGTTCCTCTAACCCTAGTGAGAAGTTTGAATATGTCCCTTTCTTATATCAGTTGGATACTTGAGGTACTAATCAAGACAGATGAAGGAGGAAGAACCTGAATTATGTTGCCAGATACTTACTCTGGGCAGTAGTCATACTGCTAAACCTTTAGCATCTCAAACAGCCATTTTATTTATACATTGCTTTAAAGGTCTATCAATACACCAGCTTGCACTTTGCATCATTTGGCCACAGCATTTTTTAAAGCAGGCCTGAGCCATCTAAATTGAAATTTATTATGCCAGGTTTCTTTTTGTAGGAGGGTTGCAGTCTCCTTCAGTTATAAGTGAAGCCATGGGAGACAGAGAAGTTAAGTTAGGTGTCCAATGCCTGGTGGTGTAAATACTGTGCTATATAGTTCTAGACACATGGACTGGTCAATAGCACACTTTTGATTATTTAGTTTGCTACATTTAAGACTTTCTTCTTTCTCAAGCACCTTTCTGTCTCTCATCTGATGCTGACGCTGGCAAAAATATATTATGAAACATCCTTGGGGAATACAATGTTATGTGACATCGTAACAGAAACAGCAGCAATCAGATGTTTTAATGATTGTTACTCCTTTCAAGTTTTCATTGTCCATCACATTTATTTTGTAAGTTTGATTAAAAGATTCCAGGTCTGGCCTACCAGAGCATCCTTTTATTTTCCTGAGACAAAAGTGCCTTCTCCACCCCACCCTGCAAGATTATGAGTATCTCTTATCAGATGTTGACTACTTTTTGGTAGTTCAGGAATAATCAAATTTATTAGATAATATTGCTGAAGAGGTGCTCAGCACGTTAGGAGGCAATGTCTATATAGCTGCACCAAATCTAACTGATGTTAATTAGATTCAGTGTTAATCTAATGCTAAACTTTGTCCCTGGAACTCATAGATCTTTGAGTTTTCAGGGAAAGTTTCTGTTGTGTGAAACAAAGTGGAAATGGCAGGTTTGAAGAGAAATTCATACAGTTCTTGATAGTTTTATACTTCCATCTAATATAGTGTCATATCATGGAAATTGTTTGCATTCTATGCATGTGAATCATAACTTCTTTCATAAAGCAAAGGGAATAACTCTGTTTTCCATTAGAGGCAAGAAAAGGGAACACGGGTAATGATCTAGATATCCCTTAGGATGAAGACTGATTGAATTTCCATATGAAAGCCAAAAAGGATGCTTCATTTCTTTCTAAACCCCATACTGAGACTATGATGCCAGCTGAGATCTTTTACCCTCACTAGTGTGCACATTGTGAATGACAGTATATGCCGGCTGAGCCTGGACACATTAACACCATGTTATTATACTTCCTAACATGAATACTGTTCGTTACTAACAGAAGTCTATGCACACAAAGTGTTTTCCCAGCTCTATTTCTTTGTTTTTAGACAGAGGACTTCAGCAATGCCCCTTTTTTCCCTGTACAAACCTTTATTTTCTTGAACAAATAAATCAATCTTTTCGCTTTATCACAAAGCTTGAACCTATTTTTCCTTCTGACTAAATTTTCTGTAGTTCTGTGAGAACTGCGGTGTTAACCTGTATTCATAGAACTGACGTACAAAAGTAGTACGTAAATACACCACACTGTCCAGAAGGTAGAGACATCTCTATGATACGTATTTAACATGGGCAATGATCACCAATGAGAATTATTGTCTGAGGAAAGATTTGTTGCTATGGTTCACTGCTCCTAACTAAGGTGTATTTTCTGTTTACAGAAAATGTAAAAGAATGTGAACTAAAAATACAGGCCTTATGTTCCCTACCCAGCTGTCTAGCAATTCCTTCTAATTCAGAAATTAGGTTTGAATGAAAACTTAGATTTGAATCACATGCCACTTTACCACTTTTCTCTTTCTTTTTTTCTGTTCATAGGGAAGATGGATCAGTATACACTGCCAGCTAATAAAGCTTAGATCAAAATTAATGTTCTGAGATGTCAGTTTTCCACCTCTTTTAGGATGACTGTTAACATAACATCCTACAAATACAGTACACTGCTATTGCATGTTTTTCAACATTTGAGTAGCTATCCCTAGACAAACATATGGTCTCTTTATGAAAAATGCAAGAACATGCATGTCACGGGAACTAAGTTAAATAAGAAAAGATTACTTTTAAATGGAGAGTTTATCAACTGAATTCAAAAATATTATAAATAGCCAGTGAAGAAAGGACTGTATTACATTTGTAAGAGAATTAATTGCTAGTGAAGGACGTGCCTTATTTGGTTATTCACTATAGGTATGTCCCACTATGCCACGTGTGTATTTATTCCAGTTTCTGTAGTTTGTTTATCATCTTGTGCAGGCAAAGTAACAAGCACTCTTGAATGTAACCTGCACGCTTGAATAAACTGGTCTCTGTAATTACATTTGTGTCTTTGTTTCTTGGCATCCTGCTACCTTCTACTGATGACTTTTCCAGGTACATAAGTAGATGTGAAGGTGGAGGTGTGGAGTCTGTGTGCACAGGGACATCACCAAATGGGTTTATCTTCAAGCTTCCACTAAATAGCTGCTAGAGTGACTAGGAAAATTCTTCATTAATTTACAGCCTATATCACAAATACTGTAAAATATTACAGACATATTTTCCAAGAGAGCTCTAGGAGTCATATATGTCCAGCAAACTTTTGCTACAGGGACTGATTAATCTCAGAATCAGACGTTTCAGCAAGTTACACAAATCCTGAATTAATAGCACTTCTAAACTGAAATGCTATTAATCAACGCAGTTTTTGTCTCTTAGGCAGTATTATAAGCGGTGAGTTCTCAACCTGACCCTATAATTAAAAGGCAATTATTTATATACACAAATATGACGAACTTCACAAGTTGAAATGACTGCATTATCTTTACTGTTATCTTACAGTAAAAACTCTGTGATTATTACGATGACAGCTAAAAGTACACAGAAAGTGAGCGTTGTATTAGCTGAATATTTACAGAGCTGTATACAGTCAATTAAATACATATTTAAAAATTATTTTAATATACATTTTTCAAGAGAACATTCTTAGAAGCATGATATCTCATGACAAATATTTTAAAAACTATATCAGGCTTTCATGGTATCAGTGATGCTAGACAGAGTAACACATTGCTTTCATGTATTCATTTACTGTTTTTTTTCTTTATTTCTGACACCTACAGATGTTTTAGATTTATTAGTTTAGTATTTGATCATTTGGTTTTGAAAGTTCACATTAAGGCAAATCCTGACTACAAACAGTTTTTCCATTTAATCAAAAACAAATCAGTGCCATGTCAGGAAGTATGCATTCTCAGAAGCAGTGGGTTCTATTAATTGTTAATTCTTTTCATTTCACATGTTAAAGCATCTCTTTCAAGTGTCATTAGTACGAATAATTTTCCCCAGGGCTTCTAGAGACATTTTTTCAATGTAAGTATTTGTTCTTTCCTTTTTACAGTTGGTAGACCCTTACATGCATGTCCATAATTTTACTAAGCCACAAAAATGTTCATACACATATCATTGAAACACAAAACCATTAGTGACTTGGTCATACTTGTTAACTTATAGCCCCGGAGCCTCTTACACAATAAGGTGACAAGAGAAAAATGTTACAAACTGAAATATGTATCTAGAACGTGGGTTTGGACAATACAGAATATATACAAGCCAAATCAGTAGGTACCAGTGATGTGCTAACATTTATAATTCAAGCTACTCCACATAAAATTAAAAAACCAAACCAAAACAAAACAAAAAAAAACCCAACAAACAAACAAACAAAAAAACACATTAAAATCAGTTTGCAAGGGAAATCATGACTCTGTGGCTGAACCTTTCAGATATTATGGTTGTATTTTATGGGTCATAAGTTCAAATGGACATCTATGCTGTCTGTACCACTGAATTTCTCACGCATCTCTGGGTCCAACAGGTCCAAGAAATACAATGTTATGCTCTGATGTGATACTTGGCAAAGAAAAAAAATCATCAATTATTCGAGTGAACTTTCATCTTTACCAAATTCTAGGGTAGGAAAATGGAGAAGATTATATTTGGAAGGCTAATCTTCTTTATTATTTAATAGAAAATATTCAAAAGGACGACCCTAGACAATCATGTTTAAAATGAATCGTCTTATGTTTGTCATTAATAGAAAATACATGATATAAAAATTATTCCAAATGAAAGAATAAACTGAGGTTTTAATTAAATTAATTAAGAAAATTTAATATAATTTAATATTTATTATATATTTTTGTATTCTCAAGTGCTACTCATTTTGTGTTAGAGAAAGTATAGCATATCAGAATACTCTTAATGACATCCAGAAAAAAAAAAAAAGGCTGTAAATAAGGATATATAATTAAATTCATAGACCTTTCTGTTAAATAACTTAAAATGCTATTTAGCTAAATGAAAAGAGAACAGCAAAATATTGTACACATGTATAACTGTCACAATGTTTTGCCAATGCTCAGTCCATTTTACTGGAAACTCTGCTGTCCTAGCAATGAAATCACATTAGTTTCATTTGAAGATGTGACTGTCTCAAAAATATATATGACATGGACTTATCATTTTATCACAACGAAAAATCCTGGGCTATCTTTACTGTTTATTAAGTAATGGCTCTTTCCAGGTAAGCACAGGAACTCAAAATAGTTATTGATTTTGCTGCTGTTTTCTCACAGGAAATTAAAGGTTTTATCTAAAGTACATAAATCTCAGATGGTTAAGATAATGAATGTATTCTGAATACACTTTAGAAATGCATGACTACTGAGGTAAAGAGGTCAAATCTGTTTGAAAAGTGAGCCAAATTTGTACATTTCAGTTTGTTCTTGGCAGCTATAAATACCTGGCAAACTACAATTACATATAAGTATTTCTGAAGCTATAAAATTCAAATATGCTGCACCTGTCCCAGAAAAAGGTTGCCTTTTGTACATGCATTGGTAAAATTAATGAGTACCGTCAAACATTCAATCATTAAGTTACCAGATATCAGAACACAGAGTTGATATTAGGATACAAGAGTTATTTGAACAATAATGTAGTTTACAATTCAGCAATCACAGAATTGGTTTGGATTGCAGAACTGCTCCTTCACTCCCTGAAAACATGATAGCATTAGTTTAGCTATCTCTAAACAAACCTGAAAAGAATAACATCTTTCCTAGGCCCAAAATTCATGGGGATGGTGAAACCACACTTTTTCCTGGAAATGCTTTTCAATTGCCCTACTTGACCAATATTTTAAAAATCTGATGGTCTCTTCTTTAGATTCAATCTGTTAGTATTTTTTCTTTCTATGTTGACTATGGAAATAATTGATACTAGTTCACTTCATTACATCACCTTATACATTTGTAGACAGTTCTGTCTCCCTTCTTTTTACCAGACTGTACAGTCCTGTTCTATTAACCTTTATTTATAGGTCCTTGTTTCTGAGGTTTTAATAATTTTTATTGTACTTGTCTAAACCTTTGCCTGTTTGACAATGTCTGATTTAAGATGTCATTTTCATGCTGAATGTATTGCTCCAAAAGAAAATATATATGGCAGAGTGTCAATGCAAGTTTTTACATACGACACTTTAGGCAAACATTTAGCAGCTAATGTAGTCATTGAGTTAAGTTCCCTTTTCAACTTACAGGACATGCACAGACAAGCTGACCATTATATAATCTTTTCTTGTTATCAGTTTATCCTTCCATTTTTTATGAGTGATGATGTGCAGATCAGCTTGCTTTTCAGGGGAAGCCAAGCATTGCTTTTTCAGAACGAGAACATTTTTTCTATGTTTGTAATTTATTCATCATCTGGAATTAAAATATCTGAAAGCATTCAACTTCAACAATACAATGGAAATAGTTCAACTGAAGGAATGTGACTACAGAAAACTGGAGTTTCTAATTTAAATTTTGCATATAAAAGTCTGAAGTTTGCAGACATTAATATCCATATTAACTTTCATATTATTTAGTAATTTTTTCTGTTTGTAAGGAAAGAAATTTTACAAGATCGCATTCAAATTGTATCTTTAAGATAAATATTTTATCAAGGGCTTAGCTAGGTGCCCAGCGTTACAAATAGTGGATTCTGAATGCATACAAAATTAAGCACAGGACTATTCCTGCAAAAATATTATTGACCATATAGCTATATATTTTTTTTTCTTTCCTCCTAATCTGACATGTCTTATGTTGTAATCTGTGCTTGCTTTTTTTGGGGGGGGTGAGGGGGAAAATCCTATTATCATTATTAAGCTAGTATATGCAACACAGCAAAAAAACAAATTAAAAAATAAATATTTCTAATATTCACTGTGATGATAACATGATAAATGATTCTGCCTTTTTAATTTTTTTTTAGCAACTCACATCCTATGGTTTAATGGAAATCAGGTATTTGTATGTCCACCAGCCCAACAGTTTTCTGATATGCAAGCACAAGAAGCATCTATCCTTTATTAAGTTAATTCTTAGCATTCATAAATGTTGTTAATAAAATCATTGGGCAGAATGAACTGTATGCTTATGAACAACATCTTGACACTTTGCTGTCAGATGATCAATTTAAACATCGAGCAATCTACAAAGTGTATGAATTTTTGTAACTGTGTCTTTGTTCATTGGTCTAGATGCTCTGAAATGTCTCTTTTCCTCTCAAAGGTCAGTTTGAAATTTCTTTCATTTTCTGAAAAAAATCTATGAGCTTTTCCTAAAGTTGTGATCTTGTTTTTATCTTTCCTTCTCAGATCAACTGAAAATGACATCTGTAATGCCACTTGAGACACATCAATCTATACTTATGGCAGATACATCATCTGTGAAACTAGTTCAAGAAAACTGCCAAGTCTCATTGGGAAAATTAAGCTTTCTATTACAGGAATGAATCATATATGACAAGCATTGACTGATAGTTTGGAAGAAGCTATTGTTTGTGAAATGCATTTCAGATTCAAGTTCATTCTCACTTCACAATTATAGCAGCCAGTTCTTAGAGCTCCTTTAACATACGTATATATTTGCTCATATAAGTCTGTTGTGCCATTCCACAGATTTAGGAAGACACAGCATAACAACTATTCAACATATTACTGTTATTCAGATAAGGGCAGGTTAAATTATAACTTTCAAGCCTTCATTTAACTAAAACCAAATTAAGAATCTTGTGAGTGACCATTTGTCTGATTAGGTTCTACTGTTTTCCTCCCCTTATACTTGTATGAGAAGATGCTTCCTATGGCAGGGATGGCTAACCTCTCACAGGCTGAGATCCAGGAAATGAAAATGTGCAATCTCAGAAAGACATAAGTTTTAGAACATAATAGCTGAATTTAATAATCACTTATTTTCTTTTTTATTGTAAATAATGGTAGAACCACATCATACTTAATTAAATATTTTATATATAAGTGTATTTTCTGTATATTATTGCTATTTAATTTCTCAGTAAAGGCAATAATTACATGTTATTAGAAAAAGAATGCAGCACTAATGTGAGTGAAAAGTATACCATCTTTCCACAATACTGTAGGAGACCTTAACATGGCCCTAAGAAGGGAATTGTTCCATTTCATCAGGTTATTCTAGGAATGGGACTAAAAAAGTCTCAGTTTACAATTGTTCATCCTTCTCTATCCTTCTTGTAAGCCAGCACAATGGCATACATCTTGTCCCAGTACTTTACCATTTTTCCCTGTTCTTTTTATATATACTATCCTTCTTCCTCCCTTCCTCCCTCCTTCTTCCCTCCCTCATGTTTGTTTGTGTTTTTTTGTTTGTTTGTTTGTTTGTTTGTTTGTTTCCTACAAAGAATGGGCTAACCACTGTCTCACATCAAAATTTACATTTAGAGGAATCCAGAGTGCATATCTCAGGAGCCTCCTGTGGAAACTATAATGCACATGCTGTTGCATTGATTACTAAAGAATTGGGACTCTTAGTGTGAACCTGAAACTGACTAAAAGGTCTCTCTTGACATACCTAGGAAGGTTATTTCTGTAGATTCAAAAATGTCTTCTATGCATGATAACCAGACGACTCTATGCATACTCTTAAAGTGCATTCATTTAAACCCTGACATTAGATGGGATGCTGCTGCAAAAAGCTGACTCTGAATTTGCTGTAAAAACATACTGATAATTAGATCAGATGATTAGATTTCTGAGAAATGAAGGATGCAAACAACACATGTATATTTAAGAATAATGGCATTATAAACAGATATCTTAATAAAAAAATACATACACCTATGTATAGACACATCTACATATATAGTAAGGCAGAGTCAGCAAGATAATTAGGAGGTATCTTAAAAAATAATACTTGACAAATGCATTGTTTAAAAAATGTTACAGATAAGAATTATGACTATTTACACAGTTTTAACTGTCCTCGTTCTGTATTTGCCTAAAATTACAACTTTACTCTTTGCATAGCAATTTTTCATCACCGAATCTTACCTCACTGAGTTCATACAGAAATATTAATAAGTTTCTTCATCTTTCTAACTGACGTATATTATTTGGCTTTGTTTAATATTAATAATATACAGTTTGAACTGGGCATAAGTGGTGAGTGAACCCTTGTTAAGGGCCAGATGCCCACCCAGCCACTCTCTCACTCCCCTCCTAAAAAGGGGACGGGGCAGAAAATAGGATGAAAAAGCTCATGGGCTGAGAAAGACAGAGAGATCACTTACCAGTTATCATCATGGGCAAAACAGACTTGACTTATGGAAAATTAGCTTAATTTACTGGCAATAGTGAGATTTGGATAGTGAGAAACAAAGATAAAAATTAAAATAACTTTCTGTTTCCCCACCCCATTGCCCCGGTTCAACTCCACTCTCTTACTCCTGAGGTCTGCACGTACTCCTCCAAGCAGCCCTGGGGGATGTGAAACGGGGTTGTGGTCTGTGCACAGCAGCCACTCTCGGCTGCTCCTTCTCCCCCACACTTCTCCCTTGCTCTGGTGTGTGTCCTTCCCACAGGTTGTAGGGTAATCTCTGCACCCACACTTGGAGCATCTCCTCCCTTCCCTCTGCTCTCACCTTGGTGTCCTCAAGGCTGTTTCTCACACTTATTTCCTCACTGCCAGGTGGTGTTTTGCCCTTTCTTACATAAAATTTCCCAGAGGCATCACCACCTCACTCAGCTGTCCCCTGTGGTGGGTCCATTTGAGCTGGCTGGATATCTCACCACATGAAAAATACAAACGTGTACATTTCAACTGTGGGCTCTAGGTTGGGCCGACAGTAAGAGCTTCTGCTAGATGAGCCTATGGCATGATTTGAGGCTGTGCTGGAGCTGTGCATTGCATGGAGCTCCCATGGGAGATGGATGAAATACACTTTCTCCGATGGATTTACAAAACTTGCTGATAGCAGAGAGTAAACAGTAACAGCTGTAAACAACAGCAACTTCTAAGGTCCAGCCAGGCTTTTGAGACTTAGTTAATTATTTTGGTTTGATTTTTTTTTTTATTCTCTATATGTGTGTGTGTGATATGTTCACCCATTAAGCATCCTATATTTCCTGATTTTTGAAGCAGAGTGAAACATCACAATCCTCAACTGTTTAATCTAACACAAACTGACATCCATACTCCACCAGGTTTTTATGAAAGAATGTGGATGGTAGCCATTGCCAACAACTGGATTCAGTTCAGCTTTGTAAAATATACACAATATGTTGTAAAAAGTAATTTGATGGATAGATGTCAGTATTATGTGTAGCTAGAAATTATTCTTAGCAGAAACAATTTTTTTCTATAACTACCAAAGAGAATTAAATGAATTGGTAGAAATTACACAGGAAATAGAATAGCTAAAAAAATCCTTAAGATTTTGCTGAGCAGATACAGAAAAGCCTGGACTGCTTTTTTAGCAGTCTTAAAAATAAATATTTGACAGCATAAGATGATTTTTAATATCCATGCTGAAGAAAAAAATCACCAAAGACTTAGGTTTAGTTACCAGCTTAGTAGATATAATTAGATTCAGAAAAGGTTATGTTTTTGCAGTGTCTAGAATGTCTGAACACAAAAAGATGATATTGCTAGCTGGGTAGGTTAGAATGATTAATTAAAAACTCTCTTTTACTGCCAAAATTAAATTACTTTTCTTAGAGTTTCTTCAAAGGGTAGTCATAAAACTGTTTTCAGACAAGAAACTTAAGTAAGCTAATTAGGATCTTTTTAACAAGTGTCACTTTTTGTGGGGCACTTCAGCCGATACTGGCATAGGAATCTCAAATTTATTGTGGTCTAAAAAGAGATCTTGTAACATTTTGATTTGTAAAAGTAATAAAATTCAGTGCCAAAAAATCATTTCTATAGCAGGTCAAGTGGTCCCACTCACAATGTTCTACTGCTCAGTGGGTAAAGCAGTCACTCAGTAGGTAAACAACTGTTTTTATTTTTGAGGAGAAAGAAATCTACAACCTCTTGATTTGATGCACATGTTACAAACAGGACCCTCAGGGTGAAAGAGTTGCATGTATTCCTGATGCAGCGGTTCACCGCTGGCCAAGGCATGCACCTGGAAAGCAGACTGAGCTGCCCTCCTTAACCCAGTAAACATTTCTGTCTAATGTTACATTCCATCTAATTTATATTTAATGCCATTAGATGGATCATTTCAGACTGAGATGGAAGACTGGCCTTCTCAAGAAAGTGCACAAGCTACTGTGTTTACCCCCTCTTTCTCTTTCTGGACAAAACATTCTCGAAGCTTTGTTGTGAAACTTTGAATCTATGACAGTGACAGAAACTGGGATTTTGATGTGAAGCTCTAATGTTTTAGAGCTTCCTTGCAACATATGATTGCTGGGAACTGAATTGAGATCTTTTGGGCTCTGAAATCAGAATTTATACCAAGGCCAAGTTCTGAATCTTTTTGCAAAGGGCTCAGTAGACTGAAGAATGGATATAATTTTAAGATGTTTAAAATGAAATATGTATAAGCCATCTTTATAAGATGGGACTTAATTGTATTTGTACCACAGATAACTGTCTTATTTAACTCATGCATAAAATGATGGGAATACATTACTATTAACAAAAAATAAAACATACATTTAAAAGTTTGCAAACTCACTCATCTTCTGCTTCTTCCTTGTATCTTTTCAGAGCAGCCTGATGCAAAAGAAGAAAAAGTTGAAGATGGGTCTCACTCTGGTTTAAACTACCATCCATATTGTAAGTCTTTTATCTCTACTGAGACCTTATATTGTATATCTGATTGACCATTTTAAATGATCTGCACTCATCCACCCAGCAGGTGATGTTGATTTTACCCTCCTAAAAGCGAGCTGATGCAATTTTGAGAGGAATCTCCAAATTTGAGTTGTGCGAAGAGATAAAAAAAGTTATAAGATACAACCACTGGCAATTTTATGACCCCACAAAGGAGCTCTTTGGAACATTGTCATCAGCTTTCAAAAGATTTCCAAAAGTTCCATGAAATTAGAAGAAAGGCAATATTGTGACAATATTCAAAAAGGAAGGAAAATTTCCTGTGTTAATTGTAAACTGTATTGGCATTACACTGAGTCTGAGCTGAGGTGATTAATTATCAGCCAAAGTAGGATAATGAAATAAAAAACAATTAATGGGAGTACAAGAAAATAGAATTGACATACGGAATAAAAACAAACTTCCAATTGTTTGCAAGGTAGCTGGAAAAAGCAATAGGGTTTCTGAATCTGGCTTAGTGTTCTACAGAGTATGTAGCAAGATCTACATGGAGATATGCTTCTCACAGTGTCCCAGAGGAATGGGCTCTTGTCTATTCATAGTTTACTGTTTTTTGTCAGTGGACTGGAAGAACAGATTTGAACTAATTATTAAACTTAAGGCAAAAAACCTTTTTTTTTTTTTTTTTACAAAGGAAGAGGCATGCTGAGGAATGTGGAGTGTATTTCATTCTGAGAGTGGAGTGGTTACTACTGGAACAAAGAGGCAGGGCACAGCATCTATACTGCAGAACGGATGTTGAGAAATTGGAGTGGGTTCAGAGAAGAACCTTGAGAGTGATGAAGGCATGGAAAAACATGGCTCTTACCGAAATACATAGCTCAAACAATTTGTCTAATAAAAACAAAGTCTTTGGGGGTGACCCCAGCATAATCAATAAATAATTTCCTGGGAATAGAAAACTATTAAGAGAGAACTAGCAAAGAGGGAAAGTAATTGCCTATAGTAAGCATTTAGCTAATGGATTCTCCATCTCTGAAGAATATTTATAAATCTATACTGGATATTTTATTAAACTATATGCTTGAGCTCAAACAGGAATTAATTCAAAGGGTTCTGTAGTCTGTGTTTTGTTGAAGGATAGACTAGATGATCATAGCCTGTAACAGAATCTAATAATCTGTATTTTTTTATTGATTAAAAGTAATAAAATTGGTGAAATTCTAGTTAGGTGCAAGATTCTTTCTCAAAAAAAGACCTAAAATGCATTTTTAAATGCTTTTTTAATTGTTATAGGAAATACTTTTTGTGCAACTATTGCTAATGACTAAAGTAAATTTTATGTTTCATATGCTTTTGCAATTGTCTGGTACATAATCTACTGGTGAATGATTAATAAGATTTTACTAGCAGCAGTAAAAGCAATAAATAAAGCACAGATCAGAATCACAACAAAGTTTTATTCTCTATGAGGGGATGACAGTGTTGTAGTTGATTATGTTTGTTTTTTACAGGTATCATTATCAGTTTTACTGTGTTAGAATACAAGTGAATTGTATTTCAGAAAGTATCTCTCACAAAGGTGCATCCAATGGAATTATTACTAAAGGAGTCAAGAAAAATACTTTGGAATCCTTACAATTTTTTTAGCTTGTTGAGTAGTTAGATTTATCTGAAGATCATTAAAACACAGAACAACTCTGGTATGACTGAACATTAATATGGAATTAATTAATGAGAAATTGCAAATACATAAATGTTAATTGCAGGAGATGTAGAAAAAAAGTTTTGAAAGAAGATGAAATAGACCTAGGAGATACCTGTGAGGAAAATAATATAATTTCCAATGTTTTAACAAGACGGGAAGATTACAGATTTCTAATAATTTGATGTTTTGTATGTTGTAAAATCACATATTTGAACAGCATCAGAAAGGTTTTCCACTCTTGTGTCATGTGGAGTTACAGACACTTCTACCTGTTAGCTATTTTTCCCATTTTGCCTTTTAGAGCTTTTTTCCTTTGATTTCTACAGACTGTTGACATGATTGTAAAGAACACGTATTGCTATTCTGACCGTGATCTGTGTTTTGAACACATTTTCTATCTAGGTAGGAATTTAGTCTAGAATTAGGAAGCAATTATTTCATGTTAATAAATCTGTGCCTGAGTGCAAAAGGTCAACTTATGAAGATTTGAACACAGATACATTTTATGTACCTACATTCCAGATTTGTATGGTTTAAACTAAAATCACATACGCGGTTTGAGCATGCAAATGCTGGTTTTGCTGGCTGTCTTTTTTTTTTTTTTTCCCATACTGTATATGTTTGATTTGGTGTTGAAAAATACTTGTGCTTGCCTTCGTTAGTAATAGATAATATCTTAAGGATACATTTGAAGGAAAGGGTGTATCTTAAGTATTGTGTGCTGGAAATAAATGTAAAGAATTGAACATTGATTCTGCTTCCTATCCTTACAACAAATCAATACTCCTGAACATAAAGATATTAATTTATTTTTAAGTCACATTATTTTTAATATACTATTTTTAGATGCATATTATAAATGGTACAGTGTAAAACTGATTTTAAAATGCTTATTTATATATATTATTTTAAATATGTATTTTTCTCTTGTTCATAATACAATTTTTTAATGTCATATGTGGATTTACCATCACATTTTGTTCTTCTAAGGAAATGGAATGTGTTTCAGTCAATAATGCATACATTATACCTACTTTGGTGTCCAAAAGTAGTTAAGATTAAGTGTTCAAAGCTTCTCTTCTACATTTATTAGTTATGAGAAAGATGTTACTTATGTGTGCTTACTTGTGCTCAAATAAATCCTCACTTTGTGGACAAACTGATAATGCATGTTGGGCCAGATAGAAAAATGATGAATTCCATTTTATACCATTGTCATTCAGCCTTGGAAACTTCAAGCAATACTGAGGAATGAGTGTGATCACTGTACAACACATTAAAATGGACCAAAGTGTTTATATTGCACTTCTGGGCTGTACTCCCAGAGCCTCAAAAGACTGTAAGCAACTAATTCTCTCTTCAGAGTCATCCTAAGCTTCAAAAGCCTGACATATACCAAAGGATCCCTGGAGAGATTTATTGGCTTGAAAGAAAGTCAGACAAAATAGTTCTATTTACCAATTAAAAACACCTATTTTGAGTGAGATGATTCTTACAGAAGGTTAGTTAAGAGGCTGGAGCACCCATTTCTTTCTGTGGACAGAGGCTTCAGAATAAACTCAGTTAAATATTATTTAAGATATTAAATCATAATAACATAAAGCTTCTCAGGTTGTTTTGTCCAAAATTTGGAATGACTTCTGCATTGGAGTACTGCTTCCTACTATGGATAGGGAAAGAAAGACCAGTGAGAAACCAGGCAAGGAGGAAGGACTGGTGGAGGAAGAAGAGGAAGAAACTGCAAGAGACAGTTATGTAGCTAAGGTTTGCGTACTGTGGGTGCAGTGAGCAGCAGAAGGAGCTTTGAACTGGTAGTCTTACATGGTGCTGCATATTTATGAAAAAGAACATGCAATTATCTTGTTTCTCTCTTATGTCACTTGGCTCAGACCAGAATGGCAGTCCGCCTTTTGAGGAGGAGATATTACTCTATCACATGGAAAATGTTGAACATTGCTGGAGTTAAGAAGATTCCTGTGGAGAACTGTAAGTATTTTTTTCCTACTAGGAAATTCCTTGATAATTTCACATGAACAAATGCTTTTTGAGATCTGTCACTCTGGTTTCCATAAAGCACTGAGTGCCTGCTCTAGCGGCATGCTATAGCATTAATTTTTAAAGTTGAAATGTCATCTGTTAGAGAGTCACGCTTCTTACAGAAATCAAACTATAAACAAACTATAAGCAGAGTCATTTTTTTTCCATCAAACTGGAAAATATTATTAAAACAATTGAATTAGTTAGACTATATGTGTTTTCCATAAAATGGTTAATGTTTGAGTTTTGTGGCACAATATTTAAAAGTTACATTTAGCTTTCCTTGTTTTTCTGTAGCACTGCTTGAAAGTATGTCAAATAATTGAGTATTTTCAGTTTAAAATCCTGAACTGTTTGAAACTTTTCTACAGTTTTTTCTCTTGCTTGAAATCACAATTGGAAATTGTAGCAAGATATTTCCATTGGATTCCACAGAACATGGTTTGCAACTGAATTAGGGTGAAGAACAGATAGGCAACCTGCCTTTTCATGGAAGATATTGGTGAACTTCTCCTATTGTAGTTCCCAGTTCATGGACAAGTATATGTCAAGTCCAATGTAAACTATTGAATATCTTGTACAATTGAAGTTGGATGTTTTGTGGTTATTTGTTTGTTTGTTTGTTTGTTTGAAGTGTAACGTAGCTAAACTACACCACTGGTTTAGGGAAACAGAAGTCAGTCCAGTCAACCAACTTTAAAAAAACCCTTTCTCAGCCATCTCTCTAATTAGATATATGTGTAATGAATAGGGCGTCTCTTATTAAAGACATCAAGGTTTTACAATTAAAAAAAAAAAAAAAGAAAAAGGATGAGAACACACAAGTGCCAAGAAAATGGAGTCTTATACATTGTTTTGTATGTTCTGATCTCATACAGTAGTTAGACAAAAAAAGGAATGCGGAGTTAGAAACCAGAAGATAAAACTACAAAGCACAATATAGGAAAGTAGAATAACTGAAATGTAAGTCTTTATTTTCACAGCATTTATGACAATTTTTGGTCTTTTATTGCACATTTACACATTTCAGTGACATTCATGTGCTCAAAATGTGAATTTCATGGTGATCTCTGGTCTGGGTACAGTAAATATCCTATCACACAATGAAAGACGTTAAAGCATTTTAAAGGCAGAGCTATTACGTAGTTGCAGCTGCTCTGCCTTCTGGTGACAAAATTTATAGAACAATTCTGCTGATTTCCTGTGTTTCTATTGTGACATTAGACTTTCCAGCTCTGGTACATGACTAGAAAATGAAGAAAAACATGGTGCAGTTTCCCAGTAATGTGTGTTGACAGTACCACTAAATTGTGTGTGTACGTGGATGCACTGGAACATGGTGGGTTACTGAAACCTTTTCCTTAAAAAAAAAAAAAGGAAAACAGTGAACTGAAAATTCTATACAAGGAAAATGGGAGTATCTATCTAATTCTTAATAGTATATTAAAGTTGAACAGTATAGTTACTTGTTAATTCCTTCCGACATCAGTTAACAAACATTCCACCAATTTCACTAAGCCACAGATCCTAAATAGATTTAATAATCTGGGCCCTAGTGCTTTTTACTCACTTCGAAGGGCTGGAAGTGAGATACCAAAATGAATCTTTTTTTAGTATAATGGTCCAAAAATCTGACCTTGTCAAAGCTAATAGTGAGGTTTAAGTCTCTGAGCATATGATTTGATCTAGAATTTAGTAAAATATATTAAAATAAAGCTTCTCTTTTCAGGTCACATTCTTTCCAGGTACATCAAGACAGTTAGGAAGACTTTATCAACATACCCAAAATGCTTTATTTCATACTGGACCTACAAGTAAAACTGAAAAACTATATTGGCTCTTACACTGGGTTGCTGGTGCATAATTTGGCCCTTTTTAGCTGTTCTCAAGGAAATGTGTATGTTGGAGTTTCTGAGGCATTTTTATATTCCATCTAACCTATAAAACTTTATAACCCTAACAAAAGTAATAAAAATAACAACAATTTATAGTTATAATTGGATATGTTTATTAGTAGTCTTTAATGAAGGCAATATGTCATTGTTGGAGTTGAGATAGGATAGCAAAACTGCAAGTCTTACCCCTTTCTTTGTTGTACCTGCATAAGAAAAAAAGATGAGAAAGCAGCTTTTAAATAGATTGACTTTTCTCTCTTATTGAGCTGGAAATATGTTTGGTTTCAAGATCATTTCTTGCATATTAGCTTACATGGTACAGTAGTTGCTTCCAAGGTCAAAAAGATCTGCTGAAGTTACTAAATGCTACTCACTGTGGATATTCTCAGTGTAAGTGGCATGCTTATTTATGCTTCCACAAGTGTACAGTTATAACCATTTGTTTTCTAATGCACATCCAAAGTAACAGAGAGAGAAATTAAAAACATCATTCATGCAGTATACAAAGTGGTCATTTTGGTCACTAAGGGAAAGGTTTTCATTTAGCAAGTCAGAGCAAAATTGCAGGCATCAGCAGAAGGCAGAATAGATTTGTTGAAGTGTGGAGGAATCCTGTTGACACAAAAAGGAATCCTAAATTATTGTCTCTACTTTTTCACAGTTTGTAAGATCAATGTATTTTCCAACAGCTGTCTTCTTACCTCCCTTAGAATATGAATTGAGTCTCTATGAAACATGTGAAACTATGATGTTCTGTCACAGCAAATGTGGGTATTTTCTGTACATACAGATTAGAACAAGATGTTGCACCCATGATTTCTGAAAAAGAAAACAAACCCACGTATTATTTGCAGTATATGGATATTCTTTTTGGCTGAAATAAAGTGTATGTTGCAAACTTAAAAAAAAAAAAAAAAAACAAAAACAAACCACTAAGTAGAAAAACTGTTGCTATAATGGTACTAACTTTTCACAGAACTGAGAATTTAAAAGTTTATTTGATACTAGTTCAAACTGGTCCAAGTAGTAAATTTGTTGTGTGCATATATGCATAACAGTTGAAATATTCAAGCAAAGATAACTAAACACTTTTAAGGGCTGCAAATTCAGAATTTCAACAGTTAGAAAGTGACAGAATGATAGTTATTGATGTTGCCTTACTCTAAGCTGTTGTACATATCCTTTCTGATATGTATAATGCAAAAGTATATGATGCACTTTTTCTCTAAATCTTACTTCATTTACTGTAGGAAAAGTGCAGTGCTTGCAGAATAAGTAACTATTTGAGCCATTGTTTTACTCTAGTTGGTCAATGGGTGTCCTTGGGCATTGCATTACAGGTTTTGGACAGCCTGAAGTCCCAGAACTTCCTTTCCCCATTTGCTCTCTCTGGTCTTCTTAGGCAGCCAGTCCTATATTCTCTCTCAACTCCTTCACACCATTCTACTCTTTTCTCATTTGGTTTTCAGTTTTCATCCCCTGTTACTTCCACTCCAATAGCTTGCTACTTCATGCTACCTGAGTACTAGCTCCAGAACAGAGTCTCTTTTGGTTCGCTTGGATGCTTCCCCAGATCTGAGAGATCAGCTACAGAGGGAAGTTCAGGGGGGAAGCTGTCACTCTTTCTGTGGCTCTGGAGGAGATTGTTCAGATAAGACTTTAATAGAATAATTTTTTTTTTGTATGGTAAAAGCAAAATCATTTCCCTAGTTCTATTCATAGATAACAAATTGTTTTGGTTGACATTCCCTTCCCAGGTTTCACACTCTGAAAAAACTTTGGATTTGAGACATTCTCGAAATACATGTTAAACAAAACTTCAGTGATTCATAGGCTACTCTTCTATGAAGACATGACTGATACCAACAATAAGACCTATTTTTATGCTTAGGTAAAATTTTATTCTGCAAAAAGCCAATTTCAAAGTTTATCTGCTTTTGATTCGGTCTTTCTCATCATACTTCAGCAGACTGTAAACAGATCTAAGCCAGGAGGCAGGCTGAGTTTCAGTCTATCAGGTATTCCTAACACCAATATACACTTGTTTCTAGGAGAACTATAAGTAACTCCGAGATGAGAGACAATCCATTGGGGACACTAAATAAGAAAAGAAAGTCTCATATTTTTAAGCTCTATTTAATGCAGTAGCTCAGGCTGAACTACAGATCCTGTGAGCTGTTTGTTGACACTCCACTGCAATGTTCTGTCTGGACATATGAAAATTCCCAAGTATAGTTTGGTTATATTGCTCTACCACACCACTGCCCTGCCTCCATGTGCCTGACATTTCCCTTTCTCACTTCATATCACAGATGCAGACCGACGTCAGAAGCTGAAAGGAAAACAGAGCAACAAAGCCTGACCTGCTTCTCCTCTTATTTTTCTTCTTTATTAATGATTATTTACTATTAGAAACTGAGCAGCCTAACTTTAATCATGTTGTTTCCTGGAAGAATAACTAATACTCTCCTGTGGCTCAGACAGTAATTATCAGGTTATTGCACTTGCATTAAGAAAAAACAATTACAATGGCCTTGGCTGATGCAATTATTTATTTCTATAGACCACAGATGTTTAATGATTTTAAAAATATAAGTATGTGACAACCAATACCATAAACCAACCCTTTTTCCAAATTGTGGGCCAAAGTATCTTTTTAACTAAAGAAAATATGAGTTCCTTACAGTCAGGTATTCTGTATACCATTCAAGAACCCATGGAGACCCCTTTGTCCTCCTTCTACCTCAGATTCCTTAATAAAAACAATGACAGAAGTGAGGGTAACAGATCTTTGTACTACTATCTCGGCAAGTCCTCATCATATGAGCCTTGACAAGATGAAAATAACGTATGTGTACATTGTACCTTAATGTTTTTATCTTTTATACTAAATCCTTGTAAGCCTAAGAAGGTAATAAAATACTACTGGAGCTCTGCTTTAGCATCAAATTGAATTGAAATGTTTCATTGTTGTTTGTTTAAGGTTTTGGTAATTCACAAAGTTGGATAACTGCATCAGTAAAAGTTTAATATTTTCAATACAAATTTAATTAAATATCACACATTTTTTTCTTAAATAACAAACATTATGCAGGGAAACACTGATATCCCTGGGGCAGGGGTTGTATATATTTAAAGTGAAAACATACTTCAAATGGCCCACAGGTTTTCCCCTGCCTTCGGTGGCAGCCTTCACAAAGTGGAAAAGAAAATATTTTCCAAGAGGAAACTGATTTACTGCACAAAAAAATCTAGTTTCTGAAGACAATCAGAATGTTCTCTCCTGCTCTCTATATTCACTGTGGCAGCTACAGTAGATTTTACTCTGCATAAGTCCTTACAGCTCCATCACTTTCTGTCAAACACTTTGGAGGATGCTTAATTTTTGACTTGCAGCTCAGCTTTGTATCATCTTTTGCTGTAGTCTACTTGATGACAACTTTGGCATGCTTCCTTAATACTGACAGTACCTTCAGGTGCTTTAGAAATTGAATCTGTGTTCAGCATGATGCCTCAAAGCAGATTACAATAGCAACAACTGAAAATAACTAGAACAATGCACTGCCATGTCAAGATAATGTTCATTTGTTGTTACTGGATGAATTGACTAAAAAGATCAGTATTAGACAGCTTCTGTTCTCAAGAGAGTTGTTAGGACTTGTTTGTGATAAAACTGAGAAAGTAAAAAGCCTCTGCAGTGGTTTTTGTAAAGTCTATTTTAGTACTACCTAAAGTTAACAACATCAGGTTCACTTCTGCTTGCCCAGGGGTTTTACTCTTGTGTAAAAATCTACAGACACAGTTTTTACAAGGAAGGTTAAGAGGACAATCAAAGTAACTTGAAAATTAAGGGAAAAAAAATCTAAGCAATGAGGAAGCTAGAGAAAAGCCCTCTTGCTTTATGAACCTCTTGCTCACCACCAGAATTATTTGAGTATTGCTTGTCCTTTCGAATTCTCAATAGAAATGGAAAGAAAGTGAATTTTGGGAAACATTCAGTCTGTCTGACTTAAGACATAATTTGGGTACTTAGACTTCCTGTATTATTAAATTTGATGTGGGTGCCTCCACAGGAAGTTCTGCATTTGGGGTATAGCACCTGCATGGCTTAAGATTTCTAAATTCCTTCTGGAGGCTCATGCTTTTCTCTGTTAAATATTAGAGTGGAGAATCGCATCTTGGAAAATTCACTTTGGTGCTAAAGTTAGTGACATAAAAATCCTCTTTGATCTTTGTTTTGCACTGCAGACTTGTGTGGTCTTTGGTTTAAGTTAAGAGCACATTAGAGGTTGCCAGCACTTCAGTCAATCTACAAAGGTTTACCCTTCAGCTGATCCTTAGCCAAGAGCTATGCCATTCAGATCTGCCTCCAATTTCTGACATGTCCCTGGCTGTCATCACAAAGAGCTGTTTCAACAATATTTTTCTGTCAAAACTATTCCCTAAGTTGGATGAACTGGCTTAAGGCAATTTTCAGAAATTTTATATACATTGAAACACTTACTGCATAAAATGGACCTAAAAGGTCTCAGTAACTTACAGATGAGTATGCTTCTTGTAAGCAGATTCAATTTAACATTTCAGTTATCTGATATGCTCAAAAGTCCTATTCTGAAGCTGTGCTGTTGTCCTAAATCCACTCTATTCAGCTAAAGGCACTTATTAATTAAGTGTGGTGTAAAGCATTCCTTGCAGGTGATTATTTTTTCTGTTTCAATTGCAGCCTGTGTATCTACCAGATCTTTTGGGGACTTCCAGTGGGACAAGAATGGGACAGGCAGCCATAAATGACTTTTTCCACTTATTGGACTGTGGCAGAATGCAAACCCCCCTCTCTCCCCCTCCCTCCTTCAGTATGGAAGGAGTGGGCACATCTCCCTCTCTCTCTGCTACTTGAGGCTAACAACTTCTTTTGTTTGGCCCCAGAGCACCCTGGCCAGGGCCATTAGGAGAAGGGGGTGCCGAGGCGCCAGTGAGCCGCTGCGCACCCGCAGCCAGTGTGGGGGATGTTTGGAGGCTTCAGGGGCACCCACAGCCAGTGTGGGGGTGCAGAGAAGCTTCTGGAATGCCCACAGTCAGATCTGATCAGGCATCATAAAAACGGGACTCTCGTCGAGACTCCGCCCATTGTCACAGGTCTCTCAGAGCACGAGCAAGATGCTGCCGCTGAGAGCCCCCTCCCCGGGATGGAGACTGCGCTTGCCTTGCTGCCACGGGTGTGAGTAAAACTTCTCGCAGGATTGCGAGTATATTTATACTATTCCGTGCACATATGCACGTGTAACTTTCCGTGCTCAATATAAGCATGTGTAAAATTAATCCTAGCAGAATCACGGGTGTATTTTCCTTCCGTGCACATTTTTACGCGTACTTTCCGTGCTTAATACAAGCATGTGTATTTTCCGTGCACATTTGCACGTATAACTTTCCGTGCTCAATACGAGCACATGTATAAATTAATCCTCGCAGAATCGCGAGTGTATTTTCCTCCTGTGCTTCCACATAAGCACGTGTAATATTCCGTGCACATTTGCACGTGTAAGTAAATTAACCCTCGCAGGATTGCAAGTGTATTATAAATTTACCCTCTCGGAATCGCGAGTGTACACTTCCTGTATTCACTACAAGTACGTGTATCTCTTTAAAAATAATCCCGCACCGTGTTCAGGCAAGTGTGTATTCGTCTCGGACTCAGGGCTGGCTCCAGCATTGTTTTGAGTGAAGCCACGTGCATGCACTCTGTGGACCGCCTGTTGTATCAGTTGCTGCCCCTTAATAATTTTCCTCAACTGATATCCGAACCTTTATTTAAGTCACTTTGGAGTGCTAAAACCCTGTTTCTCACCGGTTTAATAAAAGTTGTTTTGGACCCTGTTGTCCCTTAAACTAACCTCGGGGTACCTCCGTGACATGGACTGATTAGATTTTTTTTTTTTTAAGTCCTCAGTTGTGATTACAATGATAAAATATCAGTGATGGCCATGCTCTGTATTTCAGACTAAATTGGATTACTAAAAGAAAAAAGTTGTTAATTAGTTGTGGTTAGTAATCTAGTTGTTTCTCCATGTAAAACCTCATCTAGACATAAGCAAAATTTTTTTACAAAAAATGGTGGTGAAATCCGAGAGGTGGTGAATCCCCTATCTGTGAAAACATTTAAAGTCAGGCTGGATGGGGCTCTGAGCAACCTGATCTTGTTGAAGATGTCCCTGCTCATTGCAGGGTGTTTGGATTAGATGACCTTTAAGGGTCCCTTCCTACCCAAACTATTCTATGATCTTCTGTGAGGCACAGAAAACAGATACAAAGGGATCTGATCCATTATTCACAAGTGTGTGGAAGGCTCTTAATTTTTTCTGATTAGGTTCATATTCATGGTTGTTGTCAATGTACTGTAAATAACAATTTGTGAACTGGAAAATGAAACAGAAGTGGTTTTGAGAGTGCTCATGAGACAGCAGCAGCAAGTGTAGATTCAGTTGTAAAAATGTATGTCACTTGTGCAGCTTTATCCTGTAGCATGCAACAGAAACCCACAAGTTGCATATCACAAAAAAAAATGAGACAAGAAGGAAAGTGAGCCTTGTGTTCCACCTGGGCGGCAGGAACAGTCCTAACCAAAATGTGACCTTGTCATAATCCAGAGTCTTAGCCAAAATGTCTGAATCCATTGTATTTTCATACACAAGTATGGTGGGACATGACTTTCTGGGAAAGGGTGAAGATGATTTGATGGTCCTAAAAGCAAGTCCATTTTTCCCAACTACATTGGGTAGTCTATCAAACAATATTATCTCTCAGTTGGTCTCTTGATATGCAGTCAAATATAACTGCATAGGATATACATTGTGAACGTTACAAAATATTTCAGCAGATCATTCTGTCATGCAAATTAGGATGACAGAGTTGTAGTACAGCACCATCTTTTCTTATCTGTAGTCATAGACACAAAACTTTTTTAAAACAAACAAGTAATTTTTATTCTGCAATGTTTTATGCCTTCTGCGGCTATAATTTAGTTTATATTCCTTTCTTTCTTTCATTATAAATTCTGCTTTACACTTCTAAATATCCTGTGGTTGTCTTATAACATCTGATTTTATTTAACTTTGGGTTTCCTCATCCTTATTGATGTTCGTATTTTATTTATTCACTTGAGCTCAATATTGTCAGTAAGGTGCTGAATCTTCAAAAGAAATCTTCAGTCACAACTGAGTTCAATTAAATCACATTTCTGCAAGCTGTGTGCCCAGGTTAAAATTATAACATTATAATCTGTGGATGTGAAATGGAAACAGGATAATTATGAAACTCTTTTTGAAGTTGAAAGCAGAAAGCTGATGATTTTTCTATTAGTATTTTTCCTTTAAAATTATGATAACTTTAAACTACCTGCGAACCATGTATCTAAATTAATTTCCTACACTTCCCTTTTCTGCATTTCACATGCCCTGCAGAACACCCCCAATAGAAAGCTCAAGAGAGACAACAATAAGAGGTTGCTAAGAGACAATATTAACCCTTTGTCTGGCAAAGCTGACATATGAAGTGTTTCCCTTTTGTCTGGGAACCCTCAAGGATTTATTTAAAAAAGATTAAGATCTCTTATTTGGGTGTCAATGTAGTTTCAATATTGGAAATGTAAGAACATGTTTAACATTGGAAATGTAAGATGTCTCATCACATCCATGCTTCATAGCAGCTAAATCCTTCAGTGACTCCAGGCCACAGTGTTATAATGGATGAATCACACCCTTGTTTGTGATCTTATGTGGAAACTGACATCCGCTCCTGAGCTTGAAAGGTGAGTTTTATTTTGGTCTAGTTTCATTTTCAAGGGGTAGGAGAGATGCTACTGTGTCCAGAGGACAGCAATAAAGCTGGTGAAAGGGTTGGAAGAAATGTCTTCTGAGGAATGGCTGAGGGGTTTGGGTTTGTCTAGTTTGCGGGAAAAGGAGGCTGAGGGGCAGCATCCTTGCCCTCTACAGTTTCCCAAGGAGGGAGCTGAACTCTTCTTCCTGGTCTCCAGTGATAGGACACATGGTAATGATCCCAAGCTGTGCCAGGCAAGGTTTAGACTAGATATTAGAAATAATTTCTTTACCAGGAGTGTGGTCAAACACTGGAAGAGGCTTCCTAGAGAGGTGGTTGGTGCCCCAAGTCTGTCAGTGCTTAAAAGGCAATTGGATTATGACCTTAATAAGACACTTTAACTGTCATCCCTGAAGTGGTCGGGCAGTTGGACTAGATGGTCATTGTAGGTCCCTTCCAACTGAAATAATCTATTCTATAACTCAAGCTGAAATCAAACAGAGTGTTAGATAATTCCACCTAGGGTCTATTTTGCACAAAAGGTTGGACCAGATGATCTTTGAAGTCCTTTTCAACCTGATCTATATGATGATTCTGTGATGAACTCTGGAAATCTGCTGACTGGATGATGTTTTAGGGTACTTTCTTCCACAAGCAGTTATTTGAGTGTAGTAGATAGAAAGTTTCATTTCTCAATTTTATAGGTGGAGATTTTTGTCTTGTGATATTTTCTGCATGTTATGGGATTATAATTTAATATTTATAACTTTTAATGATGCAGATCTCAGAATACAGTCAATTGACTATATTGACATAATGTAGATTTTATTGTAAATGCACACAAAATACTTTCAATGTAATAAATAAATAACTCTAGGAAAAAATAAACTAAATATATGAAAGCTTAATTTTTTCATTCTGGTACAATGCAGACTACTTCCCCATCATCTCTGTCTGGATCCTTTTGTTCATAGATAAACTCTTCCATGAGTGAAATAATGTGTGATAACTCCAAGAAGACATGAGCTCAAGGCTTGTAGGACTTCAGCCTAGCTGCATGGTATAGCCAGGTTATCTCCAGGAGAAGCCTAAGCAGTTGTGTGTCTGGTGTTGTTATTCATGCTAGGACATGGACAAGGGAATGGAACATGCCCTTGGTGAGTTTGCAGATGGCAGCAGTTGATATGCTGCATCATATGGTTTCCAGGCAGCTGGAACAAGGCTGGGGAAAGGGGATGATGGGAACCTCGTGACGTTCTATAAAGACAAATATGAAGTCCTGAATCTGTGATGGAATAACCTCATGCAGTTGTATGGGCTGGGGAGTCAAGTGTCTAGAAAGCAACTAAGAGAAAAAACCTGGAGGGTCCTGGTATACAGTTAAATTGAATGTGGATCAGCAGTGTGTCTCTGTGGCTATGAAGTTTAACCACTGTCTGAGCTGTATTAGTAGAGGTGGAGCCAACATGCTGAGAAAAGTAATTATTCAACTCTGCTGAGTTCTTATGAAAGCACACCTGGAGAACTGTGTTCAGTTTGGGGCTTCCTGGTACAAGAAAAGCTTGGTTAACCTGGAGAGAGTCAACCATGGTGACTATAGGGCTGGTTGACATAATGCAAGAAGAGACCAAAATAATTGGGTTTGCAAAACCTGAAGAACAGGCTGAGGGGGAATCTAATTGCTGTCTTCAAGTGCATAACAGTTTTAGAGAAGGCAGACTCATTCTTGAACGGGACAAAGAAAGGATAAAAGGTGATAATCACAAGCTCCAGCAAGGAAAATTCTGACTAAGTGTCAGAAAAGCATTTTTCACAGTGAAGTTGATCAAAGAGTGAACCAGGTTGCCTATAGAGATTGTGAAACCTTTATCCTTGAATACATTCAGAACTTGGCTGGACAAGGCCCTGAGCAACCTGATAAAACTTTGAAGTTGGCTTTGAACTATGGGTTCACCTCCAGAGGTCTTTTCCAACCTAAGTTATTCTATGGGTGCGTGGGAACAAACAGATTGTATGTGTTTAATGAGCACTTCAAATACTTTCTGGTCTGGGACAACTTACTATCTGGATGCAGTCCTGCCTGGACATGACCGTAACATTCTAGACCAGAACAGCTCAGACCCCGAGGCACTGTTTCTGTTTCAGACTTATTCCATTATCCAGAATATCTCAGTCCCAGTTCTCTGACTAAAAAAATGTGAAGATTTTGACTTTTGGCAACATCATGCAGCTCTAAAGAGATAATCAAGTGTACATAGTTCCACCACCATGATCATGCAGCTCTATTGAAGTTAACAGAAATCAAGACAACCTGGAGACAAAAGTCTGGTTTAAAGAGCTCATTAAGTTCCCAAATTCTTCAGCTGAAGATAATGATTGTAAAGGGAAAACTAATCAGCTTAATGATTGATTACCTTCCAGAGAATAGTTCAACTCTTCTACAGAACAGTTTTTGTAGTCTGTAGACTTTCAGCAGTATATACATTTAATTGCAGGTATTTTAAAGTTATTTTAAATATTTTAGAATGTAGTAAATAGATGGTAAGCCTCTAAACTGGAGGCTTGAGTACTAAGCGATCACTGTGAGTGAAATTTATTTTTCTCTCATCGGCACTCTCCAGAAAATAAAGGGAATAGCTTCTATTCTGAAATCAATGTTTGCAATTTTCTGCTTCTCCTTCAAATACAAAAACCAAATTATTTTAATTCATAAAACCAATTACTAGATAGTCCTTCAATTTTGTTCATTCACTGGTACTTGCAAATAGCACTTTATTTTTGTTTGTTAGATTAATTTAAATGAGAGGTAATCTTTATCAGGATAAAAGAAAAACTCAATAAAATGCCATGACAAAACATTTTCCATAAATATTTCTGCTTTTGCCAGGCCATTTATTAGAATTGCACCAGCTCTCAGAAACATTTTTTGGCGTAGGAGGTGTAAAATGGTTTAAATGGATTAGTACTGTTTTACAGTAGTTGAAGAAGTGATCTATGATGAAGCTGCTTATTTACAGAATACATAGATGAAATTAGAATGCACTTTTTACCATTTTTCCAATGCCTTTAATATTTTTATTTAAACATTTCAGCTTTTCTAAAAAACTCCACATATTCATCAGTCCTTTAAAGACAGTAAAAATATTTTTCAAATTGTCTGTATTCACATGAGCCTTGTTATTGGAACAGTTCATATGTTTGAGCAAATGCCTGACAATATGACTGAGATTAATAAGGGCACAAAACCCAGAGATAACTTTGGATTACCAATCTCTTTTGAAGTATTCAGAAATTTCAAATTAGGAACCAAGGCATCTCTGCCTTTCATTTTGGTTTCCTGATCCTTTCCAAACTCTTGCTGATTATTTCTGTCAAATTACTTCACTTAATTCTTCTAATTGCTTACTTTTGTGTTTCTTGCCTCCAAAAAATGTTGTCATGTCTTTCCTGGCTTTTTAAAGTAATTTTGATGTGAATGGTCACAGACAGATTCAGAAGTAGCTGAAATCAAATTGGTCTTTGCCGTCTCAATCTAGTGTTACAGTTGGCACTACATTATTCTGCTGACAAGGATAAGGTTGAACCCCTTTGCTTAGGGACTCTCATAGCCTGGGAGAACATGTTAGGTCAGGGTAGAAATCCCAGCTTCATTAAATCAAGCAACAAAACTCCATCAGTTTCAAACACTTGCCTGCGAGCTCTGCTTAGTGACACAGCAGAACATACAGGTGTAGATTTAATACTCTGGTAATCTTAACACTTTTCCCATCCTGTGCCAGGCAGAATCTCACCTACCTGCATTTTGAGGCACAGAGGCAAATTCATTCTGGGGATTAGAAGGGAAAATGTGTATGACCAGAGGTGAAATAAGGTTCCTATGTGCTGATATTACCTACTGGCACTCAAAGCATGACAGCAAATAGCATGAGGAAGGCTGAGAGCAAGGAGGCTTCAGACTGGCCATAGGGGCGTTGTCAAATTCCCATTTGGACCACTCCATATAATCACACAGCATATTAACATAAATGTTGAGGTCACCAAGCTAAGTGTGAATTTGTTGAAAAATCTGCAATTCTATCAGAATCGCTGGAGCTGATCATATACTTTTCAATACACTGCTTTGTAGTCATTGATATCACAGTTACTAGAATGCCTACCGAGTTTTAAAAGTTATTTCCTTTCATTTGCAGCACTGGTGTCTAGCTGGCAGTAAGCAAAGGAGGATTTCTGTGCAGTGGCAGTTTTTCCAGGCTATGTTCTAGCTATAGTTTTACAACTCCAATGAAAGAATTTATAGATGAAAGAATTGTTTGTTTAGCTTTATTGCAACACAGTATTTTACAAAACTCTAGTTTAATTCTCGATATTATAAAGCAAGAATCTTTGCAAAAAAAAGGCTAATAATAGTTTCTCAAATTAAAAAAAAAGTCACAAAATAGAATCTAACACAGACTATCACTTCTCTTGAACTCCAATGACAGCCAATATTTCCCTTTATCCCTTATCACTTGAATCACTGTAAAGCCACTTTGGATGTGGTCATGTCAGGAGCTAGACTAAAGGACTTGACTTATGTCAAGAGAGAGATTGTTTCATTTCCTGCTTGTCATGGACAAATGATTTTTTTAATGGTCTCTACACCTCACACTTTGTGAGGTACTGTTTGGAACATTACATAAAGGAAATACAACTGAGGGCAAGACCTTGGCATACTCTAATATAACTTCTGAACTGGAGCCTGGAAAATGTGGCTTTAAGCCAAATTATTTCTCGTAAAGCATGTAAAGCCTGGTGTAGACTGCCTAGCTTGGTAAAGCAGTAAGTTTTATATTTTTATATATTTATGTCTAAAATTGGAACTCTTCTTGTTTGTTAAAATTGAAAGGCTTTAAAAATAGATTTGTCATTACAGGTAAGTTAATTGCTCAAAATTCTAGATACTTGAAAATTTTAAGCATCACATAGTTAATGTGAATTTGGAGCTGCTAAAGTCAAAACACTTTCTCTTGGGCTTAGGATCTTTGTTCCTGGAGATCACACCTTTATCTTCTTTTCCTGAAACTTTAAAGGGTACAACAGACAATAACAGACACAGAAGTTGTCCCTCCATTTTCAAGAATAAAACAAATTCACTGATGATCTTTTGGTTTTGGCATTATCTTCAGTACTTAACAGTAAAGCAGAAAGCTGACTTGAATTTCAGCATGAGCAAAGAATGATAGATATTCTCCATTAAGTACAAATGAGAAAAGGAAGTGAAGATGTCCATTCTCACTCTCTTTCTTGTTCCAAGGAAACAAGAGTATGTGCAAACCTCTTAATAAATACAAATGATCTCTTTTGCAGTGCTGGTTAATCTGTGCGAGCCACAGCCCTATCCTCTCCCATTGCAGGGAAGCTGCAGTTTCAGGGAATCTGTTCCTTCTTATCCCTACAGAATAATTACTTTGGAAGGCAACACAAGCACACTGTAGATATGTTATTTGGGGACCTACAGTCCTCCTGCCACAGGCAGATTTATAAGACAATAGAGACTTGCCTGTAAGGTCTTAAGTGTAAATTCTTCAGTCAGTTACAATCACATAAGTGGAATCAGAATTTAGCTACTGTTGTGGGTATTCTGTGTTATATCTCTCAGAAGTGCAGCACAAAACTACCTGGGAAATGTCTTTGCACCTCTTTAGTCCAGGGGTGTTTCATTGTACTCTGCAATGAAAAAGCCTAGGTATCTGTTGGACCTACTGCAGGCTCACAGGCACAGCTTGGACTTTGTAATCTGCTATGTTACTTGATCTTGAGACTATCCTCTCCTCTGTGCCTTTTTGCTGAGACTTATGTAGGGCATCTCATTCACCATTTGATAACACTACATCCAGCCACCACTGTGGCTTATACAGCTCCTTTTAGCCCTTCAGGACTTCAACATAGTATTTAAGGATCAGGATAGAGCAAAGGACACAATCATCTACATATAGACCATCTACATGGTGCAAGAGGGGGGGTGTATTTTTGGCAAGTTTGCTTATGCCAAATAGAAGTCTTATAATCCTTAGTGGTAACAGTGACTGAAAGTACCTATCTGAAAGTAAGATTATATGTTAGCGTCACTATCTTTTTATTCTTAAAAAAAATTTATTTTACTAAACACATTTGCCAGCAAACTTGCTAGGTGGCAAAACCCCTACAATCTAGTGAGATATAGGGGAAAAAGTGGAGAAATTAGTGAGTAAACCAGACAGAAATCTTCTAAAACCATGTCTTAGCTTCTGGAAGACAGATTTGCACTTCATGTGAATGTTTCTACTTAGTGGAATGCCAGACCTGTAAACATAATAAGGTAATGGAGTTTCAGAACGGGATTAGGGGAACAGACCACATAGAGGCTGTGTTCATATTGCAGGATTGTACATTTGGTGGTATGTAAATGTCCAGTTCTCCTACATGGACAGAGACTGAGGATGGAGAAGAAACTGAAGAGATGAGTTCTCATCCTGACTTGAAGAAGGAACATAGCTTAAACAGCATCTCCTTGTAAAACAAGAGATCATATTCAACTCAGAAAGAAAGCAGAACACGCAGGCCAGATGCTTAGTTGCTATGAATATAGTTTTGAAACTTTAAAAATGCCATACTCATTTTCCCTGGCTGATCGTTTGACAGGATTTCTATATTGTTGCAAAATACAGTCAGCAATAGCTGGACAAAACCAGAGGAGTTGATTTGTCCACGACCAGAGCAAAGCCATAGATCTAATGACTGTTTGTTGTTTCTTACGCTGTCTCATAGGAAAAGCAAATGGGTGAAGGAAAACCCCCAGAGAACCAATTAAACAACATGAGTAGAAGGCATCCTTTCTCTTCCCTAAAATTACCACAAACATCAGAGGGCTATTTTATAGGGAGATAAAATTCCTAGCAAAAAGCTTTATGTTTTAGGCATATAGGGGTGTTTCATGGCTTGTTCCATACAAAAGGTGAAAAAGAGGAATATTTCCATAAAAGAAAATAAATAAAAGAAATTTCAGAGCCTCATTTTTTCATGCTACCTGAGTTTCCCCCCCCCTCTAAAATAATGAAAATAAGCTTAAGAGTAACTGTTTACTCACCCTCCTCTCCTGAATTTGTAAAACCTATGCATTAGTATTTTTTGGTTTGGTTATAAAAAAACAACAGAAATCCATTCATTGTGCTCATCTTGTGAGAAATATCTAACAAAGTCTACTTAGAATACTATGAAAGAGATGCAAGTATTTGGTTTGCAGTCCAAAGGCATGTTTGAATTCATCTCTAAATCAAAATCTTAAATTTGTTTCCTCCAGTTTGCTGTTAACTTACTTTCTTTCTCTGGAGCCTGTAAGATTTTTAACATCAAAAGATTGAAGCTTCAGAAAGTCATTGGATCAGATTATTTTATACACATACAGATGCTACTGTGTTACATCTTCTAGACTTCTACCTTCTACTGTAAAGCACAGATATTCAGAGGCAGGAGTCTAATTTCCATTTTACATAATGCATTACTGATAACAGCCTACAAATGAGATGTTTATGTTTTATGCACTAATCTATTGATCACAGAGCAGTGAAATGCTTGAGATAAAAAACCTTGGAACACAAGCACAGAGCTGCCCAGGGGAAAAAAAATACAAAGTTCTGTGAAGAGAAAACAGGTGATGTATACACTGAAGATCCCCCTTCAATCACCAAACAAAAGGAAATACTCCTAATCTGAAAATACCATAGTTCATCGACTGACACTAGAATTAGAAGACTGTTGTGAAACATGCAGAGATGCCAGTAAGGACAAAATGATTTCTATAAAATAAGTATGTCAATAAACACAATACATAACAATTTAAGAAAACAAGAGTATGAAAGAAGGAAAATGTTAAAATACTGCTTAACGTATTTTTAGAGCTAAAAGCTGGCTGTTCATAATGAGATGACAAGAGAAGAAAGTGCATAAGTAATTTGAAAGGATGAAAAAATGACACAAAGATTTGATTTCTCAAAAAAAAAAAAAAAAAAGACGCCACACTGTATTCTTTGCAATGAACTCTTTGATGTGCTACAGAAATATTTAAAAATCCAGAGCATACAAAATATCGATGTAAAACAATAAATAAATAAATAAATAAATAAATAATGTTATCAAAATTACAGTGGAATGGGAAACTTTGGATATTTGGAGCAATGGCAGAACAATTTCCAAGTTTTCTATGAAGCTGGATGAGTGAGAAGGCAGAGAATTACTTTCCAAATTCCTTGTGTCCTTGTCACCTAAGGAAGCAGCTTCTTGACTTTCCTGGTTTTCGAGTCCCAGCTCCATTATGGTCCACCTACCAAGTATAATCAGAATTTGAGCTGGGGCTCCTTGGGATCCCAGGATCCTGGCTGGCAAATCAGGGAGAAGGCTGCGAATCTGGTCACCACCAGGTCAGGTCTACCCAGCAGCACATTAGGCAGCAGCTGGACAGTGAAACAGAGAAAATCCTTCCTGACAGACAGTGTTTCTCAGAACACCACTGGCACTGTCTCCTTTCCCATGGAACACTTTGGTGCTGATGGACTGATACATTCTATGGAAAAAAAACACTAAGTTAGAAAATTTCCTGACAATCCCAATTCCCAGTCAATAGTCTGAGTTGCATAAACATGGCTTTATAAAGCGTGAGAGACAATGTTCTTCATCAAAGTTTTTTGAAAGGTAAAAGAAACAAATGAGAGTTTTTCTTCATAAAAGAAAATGAAAGAAATATGTATTCTCCACATACTAAGACTATTGCTAAATGCGGGAAAAAAAAGCAAGCATAATTATTAAAATGATCAGCTGTGCATTGTGCTACCAATGGAGATAGATAACATTAGAAAAGGGAAAAACTAGTAGTGTGGTATGTAATGATCTGTGGGAACTGCAAGGAGACTCTTACAAACTTTAGTGATCTGCTGTTAAAGGAAACAAAAATAGAATGACACATGGCCAGATACTTCACTATTTTCTTTCCCTTCTAGCTCTTCTGTTTGAGATATCTGTTTTGGCATCCAAAAATCAAATTGCTCTAGAAGAATTGTGTTTGAATTTCTATTGTCATGAATTTGCATCAAAAGAGCATTTCTTTTCAGGATAGTTGACTGTTTTGAGCGACCTCTTTGTAGCTGTAAACATCTGCAGTGAAAGTAAATGAAAAATATTCAACAACAGAATTCATTTTCAGCTAGAAATTTTACCAATCCATTTAAAACTGAAGAAACAGACACACTAAAATATATATATTTTTTGATGGAACATTATGTGAATGAATGTTTTCCCTTTATATTTCACTTTAGAGTCCCAAATTAAAAATAGCTTAGAAATTTTTTGTAGGTAATGGAGAATCTGCTTCATATTTGCATGTACTGCATATTTTAGAGTGAAAAGTGGTGATTTACATGATTTTGTGGAGTTTCAAGCCCCTTCTATGGTGTTGATCCATTTACTTTGCACGGTCACAGAATCATTTTGGTTGGAAGAGACCCTCAAGATCGAATCCAACTGTTAATCTAACACTGTCACTAAACCATGCCCCTAAGAACCTAATCTATGCATCTTTTAAACTCAGTGAAGACTTATATTGTTTCCCATATCAGCAAAACTACTCACAGGAATGTAAATGTAAAAAAACTTAAAGGGTCAAATGAAATGAAAATTAATCTGGCTAAATCATAAATATTTTTTTCTCTTGAGGGATTTAGACCTTTGGGTCTTTCTCAGTTATCCGTCCGGTCATTTTTTAACTCTTAGATATTTTTAACTTGTTTTAAATTGTTTAGTTGGTTATGCATATTGTGTTATCTATTTTAATTAAAAGTTAAAAGATTCTGTTTAGTAACACACCGGATTTCTTTGTTAGCAGAGCAGGAAAAGTAACAGAAAAATGGTCTTATACTGTCAGTAATAACTTATTGTGAGTTTAAGTGCTAAAAGGTAACACTTATTTAATTCAGTCATCATCAAACAAGCATGGGTGTCTAGTTTCTAATCATGTTTTTCTTAAGAGTAAAATGTCTAGTGTCTCTATTATAAAAAATAAACTAGATATTAAAAGACAATAAAAATGTGCATCATCTGTTCAGTTCTAAAACTCACACCTCAGGCCTACTGAAATGTACATTTAATTCCCTTCCTAAGAAGGATTTCACTTCTTAAAGATATAAAAGCTTTATTGTTCCAGAAAGTAATGAGCAGTGATCTGAGGAGACAGGAAAACAAACATAGTGTAAATTAATATTTTTGCGTCATAGCCTAAAATATATTTAATTAGGCAAAAGATTCCTTGCAGATGGATATAGCTGTAAAATAGGGTAAATTCCTGCTATTAAACAGGTAGGTAATTGGCTTGTTATTTTTCCCATGTTTTTTGCTGCCAGAACAGGGGTCATAAAAATACCAAATTCTTATTACTAAAACATAGTAGCATGGTAATGTTAAAGCTACATTCACCCTTGGCATTGCAGATAATAAACTTTCCACTGGACTTTCTCTCTGCTTCTTTCCCTAGGATCTCGTGAGACCTACATTTCTTAAAAAAAAAATAATTGTTAACCTCTATGCCCTGTGTTTGGGACTGAAGGAACAGAGAGCTAGGAACTAAGTTATCTGTTTGCCTACTTCAATTCCTGAAATGCTACACAGCAGAAAAAGAATTTTTTCTCTCCTCAGACTATTTTCCAATACACTGTGGCAAAAGCATTGTATCTTATCAACATGGTTATGGTTTCTGGTCTGTGGGAACTGTTGACAATGTCCCACCCTTGGCCACTACTTTTTGCTTTGTCTGCCAGAAGACTGCAGTGCACAGTCCTTCTTCGAGCCTGCATGCAACCCATGACACTTCTTCGAGCAAGAGGTTGGACAAGAGTTCTCCTGAGATCCCTCTCCGCTTGAATTATTCTGTGTCCAATGATCAAAGCACAATGAGGTCACAGAGCGGTGTGAGGCCCTCAAGGACTGGAGCAATGCAGGTGCAGCTCCTGCACTGAGCTTTATAAATTTCAAACCTTTCTCAGTCTTACCTCTGTCCCATGCTAAGGGCAGAGAGCATGCATGCCAGTAAATCGCTCACCACTCCGAAGCACCCCACTCCACCACCCACAGCACAAAGCATATTCTAGAATGGCAGTCACCGTACTCCTGCATGACATCTCAGAGGGCAGGCAGGTTACCCATGAAAAATAAATCAAGCTGCCACTGACACAATATGAATAGTACATAATAAACACAAACACAGATTATGCCCTTCTGTAGCCTTTCACTAGGCTTTCACTAGACAGGACTAGAGGGCAAAGGAAAAGAGGATGTGTATGGAAAAGGTCTGTTCAATCTTTCAGTTCAGGCTTAAATCTGGAAAGGTAGAATATCTGCAGTGTTTAGGTCCATCATGCATTATATATGGCAGCTCTTGCCACCAAAAACCCTCAGGCCAATGCCACTAACTGTCCGGCAGTATCTTAAGTGAACTTCAATACCTTTTAGTCTCTCACCTGATAGAACACTGTATAGCAGCATGCTTTTTTTTTTTTCAGTGCAAAGTTTACAAAAGCTTTGAGCTGTATTTGAGCAGTCTATTTGAAAGAAACGCAACATGGAAACAGCCCTGCAGAATGTTACTGAATACTAGATTAATGTTCAGACTTCGTGTTGTTTTTTTTTTTTTTCCAAATATCAAGGTCAAGTATATATCTTAGAAGAAAACTGGTTTACTTATTTGTGGGATTTGTGAATATGGGATTTGGTCCACTGTTTGCTTACGGTAAGTTCCTTCCATTGGCAGGAATGATTCTTGATTTACCCAACGGTGAGGAAGAGAAACATCAGATCCATAGACTGGAGCCCCAGGTCCTGGCTTTCTTCAAGCTTAAGTTAACCATTTACTTGAGCAGGCATTTGATCCAGTTATACAGAGAATAAAAGTTGTTGGATTACTATCTTAGATATTAAAAGAAAATGAATTTTGAAAATGTATTTTGACATTCTTGTTCCTGGAACAGTATTTTAGAACAAGAAATGAGACTGTTGTCTTTTTCCCAGTGGAGTTGTCATCTCATTGATATTGAATTGTACTTCTTGGCTGCAGACAGAGTAGGACTGATAAAATTTAAGTCTCACTGAATATTCAAGTCCCATTAGAAAACACTGAGACTCAGAAAATGTCAAAACTGATTTAACGTAAAATCTATAGTTATTATAAACACTGAACACTTTCTTTCAATCTTGAAACAAAAGAAATACCATATTCTCATTAATATTTTAAATTAACCCCCTTTCCTTAAAAGAAATCCATGGAGTCGCTGGGTAATGAATGTTGTAAGAAAATGTTGCATGATAAAGAATTTAGACAGCTGCTCTTCTGCCTGCTTAACAGGTATAACTGTAAGCTTGGACATTCAAAAGCATTCCAGACTAACTCAAACAGTTCATGGTAAGATTACATATCTGACAACATGAATGAAAATCAGTGAGGAATATAAAAATTAAACCTGATTGATTTTATGCTTCCTGTTTTATTTGCCTTTTCGCATCCATTGCTTGAAAGTTGTGCTCTTTTATGTTTTATTATAGGTGAATGAGTAGCAATGAAAATACATATTCAATACACCGTATGAACATGAATTTTGTTTAATGCACATTTGTTTCAAAGGATAAACTGGCAATGGAATTGCGTCATGTTTTTAAGGGAAAGCAGTACATTTTTAGTTCCAAAGAAATGAAAAGAGGAGCAGTAAGGGTGGTGGTATTGATTTGCTTCAAGTTTTTCTATTAGTTTGCTCATAATGCAGATATCAGAACCCAGTAAAACCAAAGATGTGAAATAAAAGAACAAACTGAGTTTTTTCTCAAGGACTTTTTGCTAATCAGAAATGTCAATATGGGCAAATTGAAATTCCTGCTCAGTAAAAACTTCAGTCAAAATGTGTACATTCAGTAAAAAAAAAAAATATAATGAAACTGTCAACATAAATAAAACAGAATTCACACCCTTTTCTCTGAGAAACTAAATGAGGAGGAGTTGACATACATGCATTCAGGGAAGAAAAGGTCTTTGAAGTACTATTGGAATTGTTCGAACTACAATCCAACACTATCATTGTAGATCTTCATTTTAGCTAACTCAGACAAGTAGAGTATGGAGGTGGTAGGGATGTATTTTGTATGGATCAGAGGGGCACCAAAGCCAAGCTGGGATGTAAGCCTGTTCATGAGTGTGGGTCAGGATCAGGCCTGGTGGGGAGGACCCAGGGTCAGACATGGCCCTAGCATGGGGCTTCCACAACAGAGGAGCACATGTGTTCCAGCAATTGCTCATGTGGCCCTTCCCTCATCTACCTTCATCTTAAGGATTCCTCAACAGACAAAGAGCCTGGGTTACTGAATAAAGTGAGTGTGAATTTTTCAGGGACATTTAACATGATTGGGCTGTGTGGTCCATGATTGCATGGATAGTCTTTGCCCACTGTCAGGCACTTGTTCCAGAGAGGAATGGACCTGAGTATCTCAAAAAAAGATTTCTTATTGAAGTGTTAAATTACTGAGCAGGCATCCATCACTTAACAGGATAATGATTAGCACAAAGTGTTAGATTTTGGCAAACAAGTGTATGGCGTCTTACACTTACCTTTCAAACCTTAATTGAGTCACAATTATTTCTCCTCCTCAGTAAAGGAAGACAGAGAGCAGTTTCCATGAGATTATAATTATGTTCTTACATCAGAGCTAAAGCTGTGTCCTACTTACAGTTCTGTAAACCAGAAGCATGAAATCGTTGAACTACACTTGCACATTTGTAATTAGTTTCAATCACTGAGGGTACCAAAACCAGATTCATGTTTTAATTGCAGACTTGTGAATCTGTAGGAACCAATGCTGTAACAAAATCCCAATAACCCCTTTTAGTGAAGGTTGAGAAGTGCAAGGTTTCTTTTCAGGGCTATCACATTTTAAATTCCTAGTGGAGATTGAGGAGGTTAGTATTTTTACATTATCTTCATTACCTTATTGTTATCAAACAAAGGTGGAAGAAAATATTTGTCTTAATAAAACATTATATCCTGAGATTAATGACTCAACTGAAAACTCATAGGATTAGTTGCCATATGAGAGATTAAATGTAATACAGACTGCATGTATTTTTGTTATTTATACTTGTCTGGTTTACATTTTCTTTTCTTCTTTTATATTCCTTTAAAGTAATGTCTTTGTGAGGTTCTGAATTAAAAGCTATTCTGCACTCATTTTTACTGTCTTTTCCTATGAAGAACTGACAGATGCCTTAATAAAGAATGGACAGCTGGTTTATAGACAAAGAGGCACAATTAATTTAGGCTACAGTTTAAAAGTACATAAAACAGCTGTACCCTACTAATGAATTCTAACAGTTTTACATCTTGTGCATCATACCATTTGAAATATCCATAATTAAATGTGCATTTTGTTAATGAAATCTTCCCCTTGAATCATTAAAAGAAGGAACTTGTACTTTTTCTAAAAAATTCTTCAAACATGTTTGGATAACTGTTTTGTTTTGTCTTGGATTGGTTGTTTTTCTATTGTATTTTTAAAAGTTATTTTAACTTTCAAAATATGATTATTCTGTATTGATTTGCCTGTCATACAAAATGACTTCTTTTCATTTCTGTCACCATGTAGCAGTTGTTAGCTGTTTTGCATTCTAATATTGCCTTTGATTTCCAGAGAAGCAGTAACTTTGTGAATCACAAAAAGGCAGTAAAACCATTGAAAGACATGGAGAGCATCCTGGGAAGAAGAGATGCTAAAAACCTTCATTTTGTGTTGCACTAAGAAAAATGTGATTATATGAAATGGTTAAGAAAAAAAAAATATTGAAGCTAATCAGGGAGATACATATTGGGTACTATATTAAAAAGAATATTTATACTCTACATCAAAAGCTCTTCTGTAGTGAACTCAGATTTAAAAACGTCATATTACAGCTAGAATGAGTGAGTCTGTCACCATTAGAGAGAAACATGTCTAGACTATATCTTGACGGTATGTCACGTGTATGATTGCAGTGAGGGTAGTTGTAGACTAGTTGGCACTAAATAGCAAGAACTGTTGTAATCTAGTGGTCATAGTCTTTTGATAGATTCAGTTCAAGTTGTCCTAGTACCTAGAATATTTGCTTGAAGGCTGAAAAAACAATTGTTGTCCCTATAACGGGTGTCACTGTTAGATAGATTAAAGCATGTAGAAACAAATATCCTTTAATCATAATGTCCTAGCTGGGTGAGAAACTGGGAAGTAGATGTGTCCAGACCAACTGTAATTCCTGACTGTAACCACTTCTTAAACAACCAGTAGGGACAAGTTGAGAACCTGCTGAGTTGAATGCTCATTACTCTTTCAGTGCCACCTGGAAAGAGAAGAAAGCAATTTCCTTGCAGTCCTTAGCTATCTCTTTACTGTTCTTGCCCTGGTATTCCTGTCTTTCTCTCCATACTGTCCATATCTTTTCATTATACACATATGTCAATCCCCTCCTGCAGTGGTTTAGGACCCATATTCACCCCTTCCTCTCTTTACAAAGGTCTGGTCTTAGTTGTGTCAGTCTGACAAGCATTCCAAGAGAATTTTGTTAGATTTAACAATCAGGACTTTGAAGGCCATTCGAAACAAACAAAATTACAGCTTTCATACTGTTTATCTCCAGAAAAAGATACATTACTTTGGAAATTAATTTGGAAATTAATTCAATTAATTTATTTCATTTTAAAATCAAGAAGAATGCGTGATTGTAACCAAATTTGCTACAAGAAAGATGAAATTGCGTGACTGGACCACTAATTGGAAGTAAAAACAATAAACCTGTAATGATCTTTATAATTTCTCATTAGCTGGGAAACTAATGACTCCAAAATCATTAAAATTACTGGCAAAGGGCACTCTGTTGTCTTCAGTATTACCAGAACTTGAATATTGTCTACATTATCACCTATTTATTGTTCTATGTCCAGCTAGCTAGAGTGAAAGACTTACATGATGGTTTTACCTTTGGTAGTGCTCCAGATAAGGTCAAGAATGCATTTTGGAAATAAATCTCCAATCATTCCTATGTGTATCATGCTTTGCTTTATATAAGTCTTAGAGCATGTAAATATGTTTTCCTTGAAATGAAACTGGGTCACAAAGGCTGAGTCAACAGACTTTCACTCCATGGAGCCAAATTATTTTCACAGAGAGTCTTCCTAAAATACACCCAGTATGGAAATCTGGTCTTCAGTAACACGTTATGCTTTACAGCTCGATTTCTGCTGTACCACATTGTGTGTTAATGTGGATGTGAGTGGAATCAACTCAAATCCAAACTATGGTGTGGGGCATGAGTGATAAACATGTTGAGGAGTATGTTGAAGGAGAAAGTTTAGACCTATGCTTAGTGTGGATTCACAGAATCACGGAACGTTAGGGATTGGAAGGGACCTTGAAAGATCATCTAGTCCAATCCCCCTGCCAGAGCAGGAACACCTAGATGAGGTTACACAGGAAGACGTCCAGGCGGGTTTTGAATGTCGCCAGAGAAAGAGATTCCACAACCTCCCTGGGCAGCCTGTTCTAGTGTTCTGTTACCCTTACTGAGAAAACATTTCTTCTCAAATTTAAGTGGAACCTCTTGTGTTCCAGTTTGAACCCATTACCCCTTGTCCTATCATTGGTTGTCACTGAGAACAGCCTGGCTCCATCCTCATGACACTCACCTTTTATATATTTGTAAGCATTAATAAGGTCACCCCTCAGTCTCCTCTTCTCCAAGCTAAAGAGATCCAGCTCCCTCAGCCTTTCCTCATAAGGGAGATGCTCCACTCCCTTCATCATCTTCTTTGCCCTACGCTGGACCCTCTCCACCAGTTCCCTGTCCTTCTTGAACTGAGGGGCCCAGAACTGGACACAATATTCCAGGTGTGGTCTCACCAGGGCAGAGTAGAGGGGAAGGAGAGCCTCTCTCGACCTACTAACCACCCCCTTTCTAATACACACCAGGATGCCATTGGCCACAAGGGCACAGTGCTGGCTCATGGTCATCCTGCTGTCCACCAGGACCCCCAGGTCCCTTTCCCCTACACTGCTCTCTAATAAGTCATTCCCCATCTTATACTGAAACCTGGGGTTGTTCCTGCCCAGATGCAGGACTCTACACTTGCCCTTGTTATATTTCATTAATTTTTTCCCCACCCAACTCTCCAGCCTGTCCAGGTCTCACTGGATGGCAGCACAGCCTTCTGGCGTGTCAGCCACTTCTCCCAGCTTGGTGTCATCAGCAAACTTGCTGACAGTACATTCTATTCCCTTGTCCAAATTGTTGATGAATATATTGAATAATATAGGCCGCAGTACTGACCCCTGAGGCACTGCACTAGATACAGGCCTCCAACTAGATTCTGCACCATTGACCACGAGTCTCTGGCTTCTTCCCTTCTGCCAGTTCGCAGTCCACTTCACTACCCGATCATCCAGGCCGCACTCTCTCAGTTTAGCTGTAAGGATTCTGTGGGAGACTGTGTCAAATGCCTTACTGAAGTCAAGGTAGACCACATCCACTGCTCTGCTATCATCCATCCATCTTCTTATGTCCTCATAAAAGTCAATGAGGTTGGTCAAGCACGACTTCCCCTTGGTGAAGCCATGTTGACTGCCCCTAATGACCCTCTTATCCTTGATATGCCTTGAGATGGCACCAAGGATAAGTTGTTCCATTAGTTTCTCGGGGATGGAGGTGAGGCTGACTGGTCTGTAGTTACCCAGGTCCTCCTTCTTGCCCTTTTTGAAGACTGGAGTGACATTTGCTTTTCTCCAGTCCTCAGGTACCTCTTACGTTTCCCGAGACTTGGCAAAGATGATGGAGAGCGGTCCAGCAATGACCTCAGCCAGCTCCCTCAGCACCCGTGGGTGCATCTCATCTGGACCGACGGATTTATGGATGTCCAGATTGCCTAATTGGTCCCTAACCCAGTCCTCATCAATCAAGGCAAATTCCTTCATTGTCCTGCTTTCCTCTGGGGCCTCAGCAGTACGGGGCTCCTCAGGACAGCCTCTGGCAGAGTAGACAGAGACAAAGGCGGCATTCAGTAACTCTGCCTTCTCTGCATCTTCTGTCACCAGGGCACACACCTCGTTCATCAGTGGACCTACAAAGCCTCTAGTGTTAGTTTTATCTGCCACATTTTTGAAAAAGTTCTTCCTGTTGTCCTTGACCCCTCTCGCCAGGTTTAATTCTAAGGAGGCCTTAGCTTTCCTAGTTGCCTCCCTACACCCTCTGACAACAGCCTTATATCCTCCCCAAGTGGCCAGCCCCTCCTCCCATGATCTATAAACTCTCCTCTTCCACTTGAGCATACGCAACAGTTCCCTGTTTAACCACACAGGTCTCCTGGCTCCTTTCCTTGACTTCCTACATGTTGGGATGCTCTGATCTTGTGCCCAACAGAAACAGTCCCTGAACACTAACCAACTACCTTGGGCCCCTTTACCTTCAAGCAGCCTTGCCCATGGGATTTCCCCTAGCAATTGCCTGAAAAGGACAAAGGGGATTCAAGGGGATGGGCTAAGTATATGTCCGATGGTGTTTATTCAACTAAAATCTGCCTCTGCTCATTTCAGCATGTAAGCATAGCATTTTATTTCTTAGGTTCTTCCGAGCTTTTCTTAACAGGAAAGGAGAGGTATGATACCTTAATCCTCCCCAGGCTGATATCTAAACAGCTTTATCCACTGGAAATCTGAAAGTCACTGAAAACATCCTTGCTGATATGGGATACCAACAGGAAATCACCATTTGAAAGGCAGAAATCACCTTTGTAAACTATCAATGGATTCCAGGATTGCATTTATATTTTAAATTAGGTAAAATGACATGGTACATACAGTATTGATAGAGTATGGAAAAAATCCCTCAAGCTTAGGATAGCCCCACTGTGGCATCTGTCTGTGCATGTGAATTCTATATTCTCTTCTGTGCAGCAACATAGCTTTAACTAGCAGAACAGAATAAAATTATTGCGTCCAAGCTAAATAAGGCAGTGAGGGATATGAAAGTCTAAGGAATTTCATTTCTAGAGAAATCAAAGTCTGAACTTCCTCTGGCAAAGGAGTGAACTGACCCACAGAGAGGAAACTGTTGAACTGGTACCTAAGTTTAGTCATATAGCATTGTATGCTAAAAGAAATTGATTGAACACAGATATGGCTTTATGACAAACTAGAATTCTCTCTGCCTTCCAAAATAGCCCTTTCTTATTCTACAGGCAATAAATTATCACCTTTCTTTCTCTTTCTCATAACTGACCACCTTATCATCTATCTTTTTGCTAATATTTTCTAACTCCACAGGTACCAGCCTACTTTTCTTCTATGTGGTTTATACTCAATGTTTCCCGTCTGTTCTTAATTTGGAAAGATGTTTGAAACTTTCAAGTCTGAAGAAAGGTTTCTGTTTCAGCAAATTTGTCTACTTCTTCCCCAGTGATGTCAGATGGTCTAGTAACAGGTATAATGCCTCGTAATGAATCTCGCCTTCTTCAAAAGAAAGGGCAGAAGTGTCTCATGTTGACACAGGTGGTAGCAATGAAAATTGTATGCATGCTGGATACTGATGATTAGCTTTGATGAATTGTTAAATTTCACAAAGTTTATCACTACCTTGTAATTCCTACATTTGGTCATAACTTATACATGATCTCTTAAGTCTCTGATGGTAGCTGTTATGAAAACAGAGGGAATTGGCCTATAATAACCTAATTTTCAGCTTAAAATGAATTAAATATACCAGATGACAGAGCAAGGCAGAGTGAATGGCACCAGACTTATAAAAATCAGTCTGAAGATTAAATCCTTTGTTATTACTACTTTTTCTATTAACACCTACCCATTACTATCAAGAAACTAAAGTGTCCTGCATTTGAAGGATCCTTCTCTTTAACCTCCAATAGAATGAATTTTCCCAGATCTTCAGGTATTCCCACCAATGACTTGTCCCCTACAAAAATTAGAGGGTTTAGATGTAAATATTAGTGAAAGAAGAAAACAAGCTTCCTAGTAAGTCAACCATTGTACCTTATCATTCCAGAGAAAAACAGAAAAAAATGTGGCAGGAAAAGTAGGCATAAAATTTTTCTATTTTGCTGCATTTTCTTAAGGTTTCTAATAATTAAGACTTTGAAAGTAAAGTTTCTTTAAATGAGATACACTTTGTCATTGAATGTGTGATTTGACAAGGTATGAAATGTGCCAGCTGTGTGCTGACTGGTCAATAATTGCTTGATAGCCATCAAATAGCAGCTGTCTTCAGAGGGAGCTTCCAGGCTGTGGATCCCGCATAACAAAACCGTTTCTGTGCAGTTCCAAGTCCTTGAGGAACAATATTTGAGCCTATTTCTTTGTTGACTAGCTATACAGAACTCCTTGTGTGATGTCAATTCAGAGTATCAGTGAGCTTAGTTTTTAGAGGTACTTAGGTCTTCCCAGGCACTGAACTGAGGCAGTGAATTGTACTTCAGTGGCACCTGAGTGTCTGGTTTGTTAGTCTTTTCCTCCTACTCTGCAGGTAGGTTTTGACCTTAGGTGCCCAGTACAGAATTCCAGTCTCTGCTCTGAAGAATGAAGCTTTTTATCTGTGTACCCTAGCTAAGACTATTATGCTGAAGCCCAAAGTAATCCACCAGATATAATTTAGAACAGTTATGCTGTAGGTATACATTGGAAATGTGAATTAGAAAGCTGAGCTGAGCAGTGTTTAATTAATATCTTAATGAACATCATGTTAAATCCTGCAGTTGATATGTTTGAATGAGTTAATTTTAAAACTGGCTTTAAATGAATAGGAGAAATCATAGGTTTATCATCAACAGAATGAAAACAATTAATTTGCATTGACTATTGAAATAACAAACATACATGCTTGCTGATTTTATTGAAACACATCTGTGTAGTTCAGGTCTGACAACAGAGAAAAATATAGGAAAAGTGCCTGCTGAGAAACAGGTGAAAGGGATCACTTTTCCCAACTAGAAGATTGCCATATCCTTTCTAGCATCACCAAATTGAGAAAACTACGTTATACAATTTATTTAATCCCCAAGAGATGCAACCTCTGAATCCAGCTTAATGAAAGCCTATTAACACAGAACGTCATATTGTGTTATGTAACAATGTGAGGGAAGGTATTAACTTAGGGACACCTCATAGAGATTCTTGCAGAAACCGTAAGCAAAATTTCTGCATCTAATCAGCTGCTCAAATAGAATTTTAAAATGTGGCTTCCATCTGGTTTTAAAATTAACACTTCTAAAAGAAAGAACATTGAATAGGGTGCAAGCATGTCAATAACAAGAAGTAAGGCGGTATAGCTAGGGGAGATCTTAAAATTTCTCTGTGACATTCCAGAGAATTTATCTACTGTAAATTATAAAATATCAGCCCTCAGTGTGTCAGCTCAAACTTATATAAGTCTTCTAAGAGAATGAGAAAACTAAGGTCTCAATTCTTGCAAATATGTTATAAGTATCAGGTCATCATGCCTTTTAAAAACAAGAATATAATAGTACACATGCACTCCATAGCAAATAGAGAGCCTCATATCAAATATTGCACAAAAGTCTGAGAGAAAAATGAACTTTTATAAGCTCATTCAGAAAGATTTTTGTTGATTTAGTTTTGAATAGTCTAAGAGTCTTTGTAGATCAGTGCACTTAACCTGTGATGGCAAGATTATACAAGGTAAGAATATTCTATTATTTTATTTATATCTAATCCAGGGATGACTTTGAATATAAACAGAGAAATCAAAACACTCTGGAAAACTGAACTGTAAATTTCTCAGGACTACAAAGAACCATGGTCTGGAGAGATAACTCATTTACTTTCTAAAGCTGTGAAATTCTTCAGATTAAAAGTTCCAATGGGCCCGGAGCCTAAGACTTCTGGTTGTAACTACTGGTTTAAACCATTAGCATTAGTATCAATGAGAATGGTTGTGAGACAGGTTGTTAAAACTAGAGAGTTAACAAAGAATTTTAGAATCAGTGAATTCTCGCAATGAGAATGTATGGAAAATATAAATATTTTAATCAATGCCAGCTAACTACATTGTAAATTACTAACTAAAACCAAATTTACCTTTATTTTAATAAATGCTATTTACCTTTTTTCAATGAGATATTGATTTTTCTCTGCAGATAAATCCAAGATGTGGTTCAAAGTTATTCAATTGATTTATCTTAATACAAAAAGCTTTGTCCATACATACAATGTACTATTAATTGCTCAAGGGTATTCCACATAAGTTATGGTATAATATATATGTGATTACAAATGTAAAATTAGTTATTAGCTTTCTATCGTATTTGAGTGTGTGTTTAATAGAAAAAATGCTAGCAATTTTGAAATTAATGGTTACATTGTTACTGATTTGCATAGCATAAGATTTAATTTGTTTTATATTTAATATTTCATTTGGCTCTGCTAAGTATAATACACTACATTATATATAGTATTTAGTAAGATATATTTTAATTTCATCATCAAATTGAAACCCATATTACCACTAATACTTGCAAGAAATAATAAAATGTAAATAGTCTTACAGAAAGATAAAATAAAAAAAAAAATCCTCAACCATTAGTTAGTTTAGAATATAAATATTCCATATTTACATTTCCAGTAAAAATTACACTGCCTAAATTAAAATAATTTTCAATGTTTTAATTTTTTGGGGACACGAAAATTATATTTAATTATATCTTCATCTCAGTTTCTATTACTTTCTTGTGTGGTTAAAGAAAATTTTTTAGCATATAGGAAGTGTTATTAAAATTCCCAAATATGTCTGACTGAATGTCTGCGATATTAGGTGGCCATAGACAATCATCTTTGAATCAGGTAGTTTTCCCTTACACATTTTTAGGAATATGTAAAGATGTTTAGGGAAATTCAGGTAAGAAGCTATTTTGAAAGGCTCTAAGTCTGCATTATCTACAAACTTTAGTTAGAGTTACATTATCAAAAACAGGAGAGAGGTTTCGTGACACTTTGGAAATATCCCATTCTCCTTTTAATGTCAGGCTAATATTAGAAACAGAAATGCATTTGCCAAGTGCCTTTCAAGCTGTATTTGTCTGCCTTAACCTCTCTTCTTAGGAAGAATTTTTACAACAGTAAGATTTCTTTTTTTTTTTTTTTCTTCAATAAGTCATTCCTAACAGGAGAAAAAAGGTGTAGAAAAAGATTATAAAAAGGAAAACCAGCTGAAAACCCAAGTCCATTTTTTTCTAAAGACTTTTTCAATCTGATTTTATCAGTCACAGGAAGCAGCAAAAGAGATGGGAATTGTGTCTCCTTCCTTTAAGTTAGACCACAGTTAATAGGCTGGTGTGCAGCCCGGTAGATCTCAGAGTGACAATATTTTCATCTAAGGTATAATCTCCATTTTTCTTACACAAATTTCATCCTGTGGATTTCAGTCACTGTCATGGTTTCTCTTATCTTTCCTCATACGGTTTCTCCTTCCTTGTACGGGCCACCAATAAATCTGTCGAAGTTTATTGCAAGGTGACAATAAATCGTGGCAGATGCTCTCTGTTAAACCTCCCCTCATACCCTTTCTTCATAGGAAAAAAAGAGTGACAGAAGGATAAGGAAGAGAGACTTCAAGTTAGAAAGGTTTTAAAGGCTTTAATAATGCTACTAACAAATAGAGAAAATATATAAAATATACAAACCCAATCTTGAACATCCCGGATAGCAGCTTTGCCCCTTCCTTGGTGGTGGATGGAGTTGATGTCACTCCAGCAGCTGCAGGGCAGGCACCCGGAGGTCCTGGGCAGAACTTCACCGCAAACCAGAACTGGATTCAGGGATGCAGGACCTGGGTCGGCCTAGGAATGCAGACACAGCAGGCAGGGTCCTCTTCAGATGTGGGCCGTGGTCAAAGAGAGCGAGACCGTCATGATGTCCCTCTTTTTTAGAATGTATGACATGGATGGCATGGAATATTCAGATGGTCAGTTTTAGTCATCTGTTCTGTTCGTCCTTCCTTGCAAATATGCCCCTCTCAATTATGGGATGTTATCAGAATTCTCAGTTGTTATAGCAATAAATCTAAACATAAGCTTCTTCAACATTCCATTGGTCACTCTTATCAGACCAGAGCACAGTGTCTGAAAAACATGCAGTTACTTAGAAGGTACTTAGAAGAACTTATCTGAAAGGAAAATTCACTAAAAGAGAACTGGTCTTGTTTTTAACAAAACGGGGACAGTCACATAATTTTGTGCCTGACTAAAAAAAAAAAAAAAAAATTAAAAAAAATATTACCTTATAAAAATAACCTCCCTGAGCTTTTTTACATGTTTGTTGTTTGGGTTTGTTTTTTGTTGTGTAGGTTTTTGTTCTTTTTTTTGTTTGTTTGTTTGCTTGTTTGTTTTTGTTTTTTGTCAATTTTTTTGTTTGGTTAGTTGTTTTTTTACTTTCCACTTAAGAAAATACATAGCTGTTTCATTTGTGGCCGGTTTTATAAAGCATTTATGATAAGGCTGAATACTGAACTACGTGATTAGTACTGTTAACCATGATGGTTGATGATGACCATGATGCATGCAATATGCATACATCTTAAAACATATTTGCATTTTTAAAGCTTTTATCTGTACCCTTAACTAATTTTCTATCCGTAACCTTATTATCATTACTTATAGAGAGGTCTCTTCAACACAATATTATATGTCATGTTACACTAAGAGATGGTTGAGTCATTCCAGTTGTAGTCACAACAGATATATATGCACATGTTACTTCTCTGATATTTGTATGCACCTTTCAACCGTGTTTAATATAGAGTCCTACACTATCTTAAGTCACTTTCATCTTAATATATTAGTATTTATTCAGTTTCTTTTGAAATTCATTATTTCTGTTTTCAGTTAATATTCTTCCTAACCAGCAATCTACAGTGAGTTTATTATGCCCATGAAGATGTTCTTAGTAAGCAAATTTTAACTTAGAGTGTCCTGCCCAGACACCTCACAGGAAAACAAAATCTGTTATTTATGTATCTAATGAAGGGAGATATGAAGCAAAAACTGTTATCTGTCATCAAGACATTTTAAAGTCATATGACTTGTGAATACTTCTAGGAAAGGTAACCTATGGTTTAGCTAAAAACAAAATGATGTCTTACATCAGGAAGGTCTGAAAAATAAGATTTCTAACTCCAACTACTTCCAAGCAGGCAAGATAAAAACTTTCACTGAGATTAAAATAGAGATGAGACAACTTTTCTGATTTAGGGTAAGATCCTGAATCTATGAAGTTTTAACTCAAGAAACAGGTGAAACTTTTGATTTTTGTAACATTTTGGTTAACTTTTCTATATTAGTGATTTGGAATTTCTGATTTGGAATGAAAATGCTAAAATGTCTCAAGAAAGACTAAGATCTCTGGTCTGTTTCTTCCAAAGTGAGAAAGCTTAGGTGTTTTGGCTATATATCCAGACTCCTGGATTTTTCCCTTCATAGAACAGAATTAAGCCTCCAGGCACTTTAACATGTGCCCATGAATAATAGTTTATGTCTTTTAAAAACCTCCACTTTCAACATCTTTTCTGTAACTCAGCTGAACTGGACCTCACTGTAGCTCAACAAATATTAAGTTGTAAATTTGTTGAAGAATATTACAGCTCCTGCCCCAGCTCTTTCTTGAAGCTTATGCAAGGTCAGAGGGGAACACATGGCCTTGCCTTAGGATTATACAATAAGTGCTCATATGAATTTTTGTGTCTTTGTTTGCTAGCATTTACAAAAATGATTGATGTTTTATTTCCAGCCCAAATTCATCAGTTCTTCTAGAAGATGTTACTATATTCTTGTCAGAACTCTGCAGAGAGAGGTAGGTACATTAAATTATCCACACTTATCCTTCAGTCACTTAAAAAATAGAAAAGGCAGCATGCCAATATTAACATTAGACATGGCTCACTAAACAAAGTTTGTTTCTGAGTAAGAAACCTCCTCTTCAGTTTGCCGCCCTATAAGTGTAACCTCCTGAATGTTTAATATTAGTAATAAGATACTTCATAGCTGTCATGATCGTTAATCTGAACTTTACTACAAAATATTTATTTCTCAGTAATACTTTGAAATCTCTATTTGTGTGCACTTGTATGATCTTAGTCTTGCCAAGCATATACTTAACTCTTCAGAATAATACAATTTCTTCCAAATCAGTATATCAATTTATTCTTGAATAAGAATGTGCAGTAGTTTCTAATGCAGATTTTTTTTTTCTTTTTTCTTCAAGAAGACTGCTATACCATAGTCCTGTGGTCCAAAATACCTTTTTGCCATTGATAGTAATAGAACACAGGCTTTGTATTGTGCTTGCAAAGCCTCAGGACTGAGACTTGTCAGGTTTGCATGGTCTGAACTTACTTTGACCTGCCTGGAGCTTTGTTTTTACTTAGTTTAGCTGCAACAGCAGTTTTGCTAATGATCAGGTGGCTACGCTTAATTTGTTTCACTTTTGCTTATCTTCGTGTGGCATACCCATAGTTCTATGTAGATGGTAGTTACAAATAATTATTCCATGTAGACTGACACATTTATGGCTCTGATGTGATGATATAGTGTAGAGGAACAGAGGCTTGGTGTAAGAGCCGTGGCCTTGAGAAATGGAAACAGGCTGGCACCAGAGACTCACCAGTGGTCATTTAAAGTAAAGCAAACCCAGATTTTAAAAAATCAGCTTTAGCAGTAGCAATGAGAACAAAAAGTAAGCATTAAATACTCTTAGATGCACTGCAGGTAGTAAATTCAGTTATATAGACCCTTACTGACCGACTTGACTTCCCAGCTTGACCTCAGACCTGCCTCATCACGAGAGACTTGCCTGGACTGTGACTGACCATGGTTACCATCAGCATACCTATCCTGGTCTCCTTGCTCGGGCACTGTGGGACTGTCCCCTGTCTGGTGAGGATATGCCCTGCCACCTTGCTGTCACCCCAGCTCCCGAATTGCCTCCTCTGGTGAGCAACCCACTCTCACTGCTCCCTGACAGATGCATTTCAGACTTTAATTTGTCTCCAAAATTCTGCCTTTCTTGTCAAAAAGATATCTTTGTTATGTTCTGAAGGGTGCCCTGGGCATCTGTGGTTTTCTGTAAATGTAATCTGTTCCCACCACTGAGGTATTCTGGGGGGATAATTTCTCTACAACTTGAAACACACATGCCTTCTGTTAGTTATAACTAATGGCTGATGGCTTACCAGGAAAACTGACATTTTTAAGGTAATTAATCATTCCAAATGGTGAATGTGCAGAGGAAATTCAATTCACTGTTATTTGCATAGATTTCTGGGAAGGACCAGTCAGGATATAATTGTCACCACACAGTCTTGTTGCTCACAACAATGACATTTAACAGCTCTCCATCAAGCCCTGAACATAATCTGGATACCTGAAGCATATAGGAATCTGTTGAGAACAGCATGGCAAAACATATACTAAGCAGTGTTGATGAGAAGACAAGACGTTATGTTACTGAAGGAAGTGAGCATTCAAACTTGTGCCAATCCTGCCTTCATTTCATCATGCAATTTTCTAAACCTCAGAATGAAATTGTCTAAGCAGGCAATCCTAAAGTAAAGACCCTTCTGACAGAGTCAATGTCACTGTTAGGTCAACAAAAATGAAGCAGACATTAGAGACCTCTCTATGTTTCTGTTTTATGTGTTAGCTGAAAAAGATTAAGCTTGTTGTTCATACCATTCTTTGAAACAAAATTTTCTGCCAGGCAAAAATCTTTGTGATATGGTTAACTAAGACAGCTAAATATGTACTTAGTAGTGATAATACCAAGAATTTTTAAAGGGAGAATTCTTCAATGAGCGAAGTGTATGAAATGACTATCCATCTTGTAACAATGGACAAAGAGACAAAGTTTATGGTCTTGGGTGATCACTGCTTTATCTCACGTAAACAGAAGGAGCTTTCTAAGGATTAAGAAGCCCCAAAGCTTCTGGGAGTCTCGATTGAACTGAAAGTAAGTACTTTGTCACCTGAATTTCTGAGACAGTAAATGACAGCTAGAACGAACTGAAGGGCTGTGAAGACAGGTGTTCAGTAGCCTTGTAGCTGATGGTGGATTGTTTACTGAATAAGAATTTAAATGCTGACATTTAGTTTTAAGAATTCAGTTCTTTCCAGTCAGAAAGGTAACCTATTCTAAATTCACACCAGGAGTGGAACTGCCATTAGGAGAACTATCCTGTATTTTAAGAGCACCATTAGACTTTATGCCTGTTTGATTGAATTGTTATCACGGCTCATCTGTTTTCTTGCCATCCAGGCACTATGCATATCTTCAATTTATGCTGAAGATTGTAAAGATTTTTCCAAGATGCTGATACTCTATAAGCTATTTAAGATTAACATAAGCAATATTTTCCATCAAGCAATTTCCGGCAAACTGTCTCATAGAACTTGTCTTTATATTTCCAGGCCGTTGCATGAAGAGTGTTCAAAACATTTGTGTTGAAAACTCTTCTGAAGTGATTAAACACTACCAGAAGTCATATTAGTGATAATTCAGCTTGCATTATAATGCTTTGCCATTTAGAAATTTTGTTGTAATTCAGCTTATTCAAAAGCTTTTTCCTGAGTTCTGGAAGAGAGAAGATGATAGGTAGAGGGGCTGAATTTTGAACGAACAAAAGGATAGTCTGGCCAAAATTAAATTTGTCTTCTAAACCTGGTGTTCTTGATGTTTCTGCTTTAGAGGGGCTCATTAAATATCAGTAGCTGGGTCCGAGGTGCAACCAAGAATTAATATTTTTCTTCTTTGAATGCTGAAAGATAGCCTTTACGGTAAAATTGTGTTCAGCAGCTTTTCTGAAATAAACTATTGATGTTTCTTCTTCTGTGTCATTCTGCTAAGTAATATCCTAACAGGCATTCTGGTTACTATGAACACGGGAGACAAACAGAATAGGTTTGCATCTTACCCAGGCTCCAAAAGATTGTCTATTGCAATTGTGTATACCCTTTGTTTTGATCTCATGAGGTTTTCTTGTGATCACTGAGAACCCATTAAAGGTAAGATTTCCAAACAAGGTTCATTGACAATTACAGACCAAAGAGTAAACAGTGTAATTTATAGTGACAATGTATAGCAAAGGTATAGCTGATTGAGGAGGTATTGATCCATTACTGCTTCAGTTGCCCATATGCAATTTTTCAGCAGTTACATTCCCTGCATAATATCAATGCCTGAATCACTGTATATGTATTGTCACAGCATACAGAAATAATGATGGAGGCATGAGATGCTATGAAATTTGACAACACATAAATTACTTTCTAGGGAGGATTTTTTGATTAATAGACCTATCAGAAACTTGGTTGCGCTGGGTAGGTGTATGTCAGCCCTACCAGCTATGATGACTTAAGCTGTCCAAAAGACTTTGCCATACAACATTTCCTTCCTGAGAAAATGAACATATCTTTTGGTTCATTATATCTGACTACCTGAAGCTGAGTGCTTTGTAGTCTAAGAGTGTCCAAGAGTTACCTGCTTTGCCCTGTGAAACAATTCAAGGGCAGGATATGACTGCCATCTGTGACAATGTTTTAGAGTAGCAAGGAAAGTTAGTGCCAGCCAAACATCTGATTTCCATTGCATACAAATCTTTAAATAGATCTTGATAAAAAGTTTCCAAAGCTTTTGCTGTATAGCAAAATGTTTATTTTTATACATTTAACATTAAAAATGTTATAAGTCCAGTGCATTAACTGTATGTGAAATACAAACAACTCGCAGTCTAAATATTGCATGGGTTCTTAAAGACAGTGAAAATTATTAAACAAATTGTCTGTAAATTCAAGCACCCTCTATAAGAGTCTTGCTTCCAAAGATCTTTTTTCTTCCTTTGCATTTAATCTAGCCAACTAGGAGGAGAAAGCGTACAGTTCTAGACATAAAATTTTTGACTCAGGAAGCTTGAAAAAGAAGTGATTGTGGTCTCTCAAACCACTTATAACCCAATGTCAAGCCACATATGATGCACTCATGAGAAAAAAAAAGTGATCTTTCCTTTTCTTTTTATGCTCTTTTATTAATATTTGAATAGCTAGCAATGATGGTGTTCACATTTTAACTAGGATTCAGAATTTGCTTCCCATTAAGATGAATCAAGGAACCATTTCTTTCAAGGTCTTTGCTAGACTTCAATGAAAAAGCTGAATCATTGTATGTTTAATTCACATCACAGAGATTATTTTTTTACACTTTAAGAGTGAGAAGCTACAATTATTTCATATGAAGCTTGAATCTTCAGGAGGGATTCTTCTGGCCAGATGAATCAAACTTAATTTGTTTGGTCCCATGGGATCAAGTTATGCCTTGGTACATAAAAGGAATTGATACTTAAATATCAGTTAGGGACCCCTTGACTCACTTTGGTAAGGAAGGAACAACTAGAACTTTTTTTGCATTTTGTAGAAGTTGTTAAACTGGACCACTTCCACTTCTTCCTTTATGGCAATCAGAATATCCCAGAGCTTGAGACACATGACCTTTGGCCATGTATAAAGAAATGCAAACTGTATCTGACACATCCCAGAAAAGGTTCAATAACTGAGCTTTTAAATTTTAAAAAGTACATTTCTGTATCACATTCTGTAAGAAAGTAGTCACTTTTTTCTTTTTTTTTTTTTTTTAAATAAGAGGGTATCTGAATCCCAAGTTGGGATGTCACCTATTGCTAGAGATTAAGAAGAACAGTGAGCACAAAGCTAATCAAATGCTTCTCATTTCAGCTTCTCATTTCAACTGAAGATTTTTGGTTCCCTTCCCTGGTGGATCATGTTCAATGGTGAGCATGGACAAAGAGTGCTTAATGTGGACTATACATAACTTTGTGCAGTGCCATCAAGATAGAAGCAATTTCTAATATGGATGGAAGCAGAATTTTGACAAGGTCAAAAAATTGGTGCTTATGCAGGCTACGAATCTGCCAAATTAGGCAGCAGTTGACTGTCTTTAAAGATTCTTTTTGTGGACATAAGCATCAAAAGTGGGAATTAGTCTGATTTAATGGCTTTCTATTCCTATAAATAAAACTTTTACCCTCTTTGTAGAGTTGGTATTGCAAAACTCCCCCAAGCCCCTTGAACCAGAGCTAAACTTTTGTTTACTATTGACCAAGATGACCAGAGTAGCTTATGTCTTCTAATGTGGAAGCTGAAACTAAGGATATCCAACCTGGGGGAGAAAAAAACCAAAACACCACTCCATAAAAATTACATCAGATCACTGATTTATTTCTAGGCATGAGACCCACAGATGAGGTGGTTGTTATTGTATCTGACATTTTACAATAGGAAAACATCTATGGAGAGATGAACCATAAGCAGTAAACTGTGGAAACTTTTCAGACTCTGTAGTCTGAAGGACTAAAAAAGAAACTTGAATGCTATATAACCTTTCTGTTTTCCAAAGCATTGAACATTTTGTAGAAGAGTGACTGCTCTTAAGGAAAAAGGATTACAAACCCAATGAAGTGCTGTTACAAAAATCTATACAATATACTTGTGAAACTGCACCTCATTATGGACTATGACACATAATTCTTCAGTGAAAAAGGCACTGCTGCAAAGACTGAAAATGTATGGATTGCATAGACCAAAGGGAAATCTTATGTGAGATGAATCCTTCCAACAACTACAGTCTGTGCTTTGCTCTTTCTCCTGTGAAAGATTCTGTAACAAGGATGTATTGATGAAAATTTTTTGCATGTGGATGGTTTTAAACACTGAGCTTTGTACACTACATGAAATATTCTAATCCCTCCTTGTCTTCATTGTTTGAAGAAAACAACTATCTTGTCTTTCCCAGCAAATAGTTTATCTGTTTATTTGAAAGTACATTATGTATCTATATATTTGAGAGGAATTTATGAAAGATTGAGAGAAGTGATGTAAGAGGATATTTCAGACTAACAGAAATAGAGATCAATAAGTATATGACTTATTTTACAAAACATAGGTATAATACCACTGTTTTCTTTTCTTTTTTTTTTTTTCTTTTTTTTTTTTTTTAAATTTATTCTATACTAAATACTAAAGACATCAGGCTGGAACCATAAGCTACAGTTTATATACCTCAGGCTGAAGTGCAAATGCTCAGTTGCTCAGTCTTATATAAGTTTTCAACCAAATATTTTAAAGTACACGTTATTTAGTGCAGTACATTTAGGAAGCTAAAGAATTATACAGAATTAATGAACTCCATTAGCTGTAACTAAATTGACTATGGCTATTCCAGTGGTAACTATAATATCAAACCTAGTTTACGTTTGCTATTGAAAATAAGATATTGAGTTTCTCGTAAAATAGAACTCATGTAAAAAGTAGTTCAATAGAGCATTTGGCCAGGTTCTCACATAAACAAACAGAAGATTCTAAGACAAGTAATGAAATTATGTTTTATGAATCTTCTGGAATAAGCAGAAATAAGACAAACAGAAAGTTAATCAGTCTAGAAATGCCATAAGTAAATTTCTACTGTTTGGAGGCTGTAGGTTTTTCTCAGATTCCAGTTACAGGAAGAAGACTACTTTTTGTGGCTCTTCTCCAAGTCTAATCTATCTATCTATCTATCTATCTATCTATCTGACTGTATATCAGTTTCATCAATCATTGTGCAACACAAAATAATAACATTTAAACTATAAACCAGTTTTAAGCTATAAAAATTGTAAAAACTTCTTACTTGGAAAGGAAAACAATTTCTTGAACTATTTATCCTGGATTCAAGATCATTAATTAACCAAACATCTACCCATACTGTCTGCTGGTAGTTAATCATGCAGTTAGTTCCTTGGTTTCTGGTAATTATAACCCATTCTGTAGGGCAAAAACGCAGTTTCCTCTGGAGTGTTTCCGACTGTTAAAAAAACATCAGATTTGTTATGAATACATGCAAAATCGAAGTGTAAAGTATATATTCAATAAATATAAAGAATCTAAAATAAAGACTATATAAAAATAAAGGAAAACTGACATTTATTAATTCTCATTTTACTTGCAAGAACAAAAGCAACACTCTCAAGAACCTTCATGAAAATACAGAAAAGGAATATAACAGCGTAAGTTCATCAGTTTTCCAGAAAGGTTTTTTTTTAGAATATTAATCTTTCAATCTCTCTGAAAAAAAATAAGAAGAATAAAAATTAGATTTACCCAGTGAATAATTCTTTTACTTTCTTTTCCTTCATCAGCTTACAGCAAGTGTCCTAGTCCTTCGTCTTGTGATAATTTCACACACAGGAGCCTTACTGACATCTATGAAGTTCATCACACTGAATGAATAACAGGAGCTGTTATGGATTGACTAGAACATGCTATTCCCCACCCACCCTGCCTCATGAGTAGAACAGGGAAAAGGGAGAAAAGTCAGGAAAGAATAAGTGAAGTTGAGCCTGCGAAGTAGGGAGAGATGGGGTGAAGGTGTTTCTCTGTTTCTCATCAACCTACTGTGGTTTTAATTGGCAATAATTTAATTTTCCCAAATATGAGTCTGTTTTTCCCTGTCTTTATCTTGACTGACAATTTTTTTTTCACATTTTTTTCTGTGTCCTGTTGAGGAGGGTTAGTGAGAGAGCAGCTGGGTGGGCATCTGACAGCCAACCAAGGTTAACCCACCACTAAAACAAAGGAGAATCCTCAGATAAAGAGAGCCCAGAGATGCAAGAGGATGGATGCAAGAGGATCTGCTAACTGGGAGCAGGTTCCCAGATTCCCAAAGAGAACATTACAGGGCAAAATGCCAATGACCTTAATTATACAGCCAATGCAAGGTGTAATGGGAGACATCTGGACTGATGCTTTGAGGCTGAGACAGGCTAGAAGAAGCTGGTTCAGGAAGAACAATATCGAATGTGGGGATGGTTGCTGCTGAAGGAAATAACCCAACACTAAGGCATTGTCCTTTTTTTCTCATCATCTGTGTTCTCACTTTCCCTGTCAGTTGCTCAGCCATCCTCAATCTTTTCCCTCTAACCTGTCTTCCCCTATCTTCCTTCATAAACTTTTCTCCTATTGCAAAATTGTGTGTTATCTGCTCCAGAGATACTAAACTCCAGCACGAGCTATTTTGATCTCATCCCTTGAGGGATGGGGAGGGTTAATTCAATTTTGCCTACGCTAAATTGCTGCTGACAGTCCTTAATTTCTCAGCAGTGTAGTATATACAACTCATTCTATGTTTCTTTTAAACAGCGGCATACTTTTAAAGCATATTGGACCTGCAGAAAATATTAATAAGCTACAATAATCACTCCCCTATACTTAAATGCTGCAGTGCAGCTGTATCCACACTTCTTGATAAACTGTGACTATATTATTGCAAAAAACATAATTGCTGGACTTGTGATGTATCAGTGAATCATGAGCACTATTCTATATGTGCACTCACAAGATATTTCATTGTTCTTTTTCAATCTTGTGAATGATTTATGCCATTCTGCAGAACATAAGAGAAGATCACAAGTCCTGTAGCACTCTCGTCTCTTAGTAGGTGGCATCCTGTACATACCAATGTTAGTAAAGCAGCTAGCAGGTTCTTACCATGTGGAGAACTGATGCAGCTCAGAATCACAAATCTATTAGGAGAAAATTGTCTGTGTTATAGAGTCAACTTGTATTGTAGATTATGCAAAACTACTACAGTGTGCTATTTATGGCTTTGTGTTCTTGGTACTATATTTCAAGAAAGCAGAACAATATTGCCATTAATTCACCCTAAAGGAGATGTATACAAAGGAAAATTTGAAATGAAAAGGTGAACTTTCATGTTTGAATCTGAAAAGCTGTGTGCAAATAACAGTCTTTGAAGGCACACAAAATGTCATAAGGAGGAATTTGCCCTTGCTAAGGGACCAGTGATACTAGTGATATCCTATTTTCCTGATGAGCTCTTGGAGTTCTGTGACTAGCAAAATCCAGATGTCCAGATACATATGACCACGGACATGTTGTGTACCAAATGCAATAAATGAATAAAGAATAAATAAATGAATAAATGAATAAATATATTAATTAGAAGAAATGGCTAACATCATAAATTTCTATGTCCCTATTAAGCTTGAATCTTGTGTTCCAGTTCGTATCCATTGCCGCTTGTCATATCATTGGTTGTCACTGTCATCATTGGCTCCATCGTCATGACACTCACCCTTTACAGATTTATAAACATTAATAAGGTCATCCCCCAGTCTCCCCTTCTCCAAGCTAAAGAGACCCAGCCCCCCTCAGCCTTTCCTCATAAGGGAGATGCTCTACTGCCTTAATCATGTTCATGGCTCTGTGCCATACTCTCTCAAGCAGAATTTTGGACAATTCCAACTCATCAAAAGTGCTTTTGCATGCATAGTAGGAAAATCCTTCCTTTAATTGGTATAAAAAGGTCAAAATAGGAAAAGTATAAGTTTTCTGAGGTCACCATAGCTGTTGATCAGATGTCAGTCAACAAAAAAGCCTTATGGGTACAATAAAATTACAGGCAATGTAGCAGGAGGTAGTTGCTTCTCCAGAGCTGCAAGTACACTTCTACTTTCAGACTGTATCTGCATGCATTTTCTCCTGAAATATGCCTTCTGGAGTTAGAAGTCATAAAGAAAAGGATGCAAAATATAGCCTGTGTATATGTTAATAGAAAGTAGGGTCCTGTTTGATTTATACTTTTAATTAGTTTCACAATATATCTTTTGACTTAAAATCATCCTTTTCTTCTGCAGGGAAGAAATCTCTTGTACAAATCAGTGTTCTGACAGAGGGGAAAGAGAATTAAATTAATTTTGATAAATTTCCTGCCTTGATGTTTTTACCTGTGGAAGATCATTCTCTCTGTTAGCTTCTTCTTAGTTAACACCATCTCCTCATCACTGGACTCAAGGCTGAAGATTCTGACTTAATTATTACATTTTGATCACACCTTTTTCCCATAGATTTGGGGTCCCAGACAGCTGGCCTATGCAGGCTTTGGTGACCTAAGTTGTTTCTTTCTCTGATGCTGAGCACCTTGGTTTCTGCCTCGTTGATGTTCATCCTGGCTCCTTCACCATACTTTGGGGAAACTCCAGAGGAAAGGTGGGTGGGGAGCAGGAACTTCCAGCTATCGCTTGGCTAAGTAACAAGGGAATTTTGCACAAGGCAGCAGCTCCAGGCTTCAGCTGATCTCCTTCTGCAGGCAGAACCAGGGAAGTGAACCTGCCCTTGGCTGATGTCTGCCAGGGGCCAGGCTACCTCTTTAGCAGCTAGCCTTCTCCTTGCAGGAGCAATCTTCAGTGACCATTAACATAAATGTTACTGGCATGGCTCTGAAAGCTGTCTCAATCCCAGAAAAGGCATCAGCAAAATATGCACCTTGAGTAAAGGTGAGATACATTTTGTGTTGAAATTCATGAGAAAATCCTTGCTTTATTCTCAAGAGAGAGGCTGTTACCTTTATCTCCTGTGCCAGGTGGCCTTTTCAGGTTCTTCTTATAAACAATTTTGTGGTTTTGTTTCACATAAAATCTAATGGAACTAAGCAAATGTTATGATCTTTGTTGTTAAAGGCCTTGCATTTCTCCATAGCAAACAATTTACATTGTTTTTCAAATACTTTGAGATTTACTCAAATGACAGCTTTAGTTTAAAGAGGTTGCTTCAGGCACAGTGAATTGATATAATCACTTTTTAGTCCTTTAAGATACACCTTCAAGGAAAATTATCGGTCTTACAAGGCTGAAAAGATTGTGTTATTGTCAGATTGAATTAACTCTACTTTTAAATTCACACCGGTTCTTGTTAAAAAGCAATACTCAGCAGGGATATATAAAAAAACCCTAGGACTGTAATTGTCTGGAAATTGCAGAACTCACATTCCCAAACTTGTCTCTTAACAAAACCATTGAAAGGAAAACACTGACACTTATTTTTGTAGATATTTCTCTGGGATTATCAAATAGAAATAGTCTTGGAAGTGGAATAATTTTAGAAACAATTCAGCTGTAGCACTTTGCTATACAACCAGTATATGCTCTTATTTTCTACTGAAAAGGATGCTAAGAAAATAAGAAAATAACTTCTTTTGAGTTGGGGATCATAAGGCCACGTAACAAATGATGCTTCTCACATCTTCTCACAGTAGTATATAAGACAGACTTATCTTTCTCACATAATTTTCTCTGATAGCTGAGGACAGTGCTTTGGCAAAGTGCTGTTGCCAGCATTGAACAATAATATCCTTCATCATTTGAGAGGGCAATAACGGAAAAAAATATAAATCAGTACAGATACAGGTTTGAAGGATTTGGAAGAGAAATACATAGGCTTTTATCCTGCAACAAACTTGAGTGGGGGCAGGAATCGGGGTTCCTGGAATTCATTGCTAGGTTGGAACAGAGTAGGAAGAACCTGCACCCTGAGTTATCTCTCAGTGTAAAACTGAAAGATGAAGTTTAGATTGCTTTGTATCATTATAATGTGATGTAAAATATAAATGTATATATTCCTAACGTAATTGAAGGAAACGCATGGGAAAGGCAGACCACGGGATAACATCACACATGGCCTTATTACTTGCATAGTTCTTATTGAAGATCACTTACCTTAGTGGCTTTTAGACTGTATTGAAGAAACAGACACAGATTGTGGGCTTAGCACTCTCTTGGAAGCACAAACCATATTCTACTGAGCAGTTAGTAATGCTTGGGGAAACCTGGTTTCCCCACAGTTCCGGTCCTTCCATCAGTTTTGTCATTTCCATAATCATATACGAGAGAGGTGTAATTTATTAATGAATTGGGTTCAGTGTGCCCATGGTGGAGCAGTGTGCCTAAATTGGATTGAAATAACCCACCGGCAGCTGGAACTGTTAAGTGCAGAAAAAAAGGACAAACCAACATGGATACCTTTAGACAGTTCTATAGAAAGTAGCGAACTAGTATGGACTTGATAGAACCTTTGCTGCAGAGTTGCTACAGTTTCCTAGAGACATTTGAGAGCAGTCAAATGGATCTAGATAGGAAAGAAAATTAGAAAGCATTCAAAGGATTTATTGATGGCTTTGTTAGATTGGGAAGGACAAAAGGACATAATGATTTCTCTGGATCAGAGACAGGAGCAAGAGTAGAAGTGTTTTCTGACTGCACAGTCCAGTAAAACTTTAGAGAGAGGAATAAAGTTGTCAAGTTGCAGACATCTAAGAGATTATGGAAGATCAAATAGGCTTTTTTTTTGTTGAAAATGCAAATGTTGTTTTCTCAGTATGAGATCGTAAGCTATTCTGGTTAGGAGTGAAAGAAAACTTCCGAGGGAATCTTTGGATCACTGCCAAGACAGTTACATACTGTGATCCTTCCACAGGCACTTACTGTAAGTTTGGTACAACAACTGCCATATTGTTAAATAAACACATATTCCAGAGTCAATGATGGTTGCTACAGCAAAGTACGTGATTGCTGTCCTAGTGTAAACAGATCCACTAAGATCTGGTTAAACTAAGATTATTTTTTGAAGGGCCTCCTCTGGGTCTCCAGCCTATCTCTAGTGATTCTGATAATACCACATATATAATGGGAAATTTTGTCATCTTCTTTTGACAACATCAATTTGCTGTGAAAATTCCACTGGGTCTCTAATGGGATGGATCAGTTTCACTGTATTAACCAGGCAGTTCTTGAAGAAAAGGCAACTCCATTAATCCAAGTCATGTTTTTCAAAGGGGAAAGACAAATGTTTCCTTCTAATAATAAAATCCTATAATCTGATGAGATTATGGTGTTACCTTATCATTCATTGTTTTACAGTCATTGCTTCAAATAATGTTTTCTGTTTTCACTAGGATGGAGCCAGGCTCTTCTCAGTGACATCCAACAGTAGGACAAGGGGTAATGGGTTCAAACTGGAACACAAGAGGTTCCAGTTAAATTTGAAAACAAACTTCTTCTCAGTAAGGATAACAAAACACTGGAACAGGCTGCCCAGGGGGGTTGTGGACACTCACCTGGACACCTTCCTGTGTAACCTCATCTAAGTGTTCCTACTCTGGCAGGGGAATTGGACAAGATGATCTTTGAGGTCCCTTCCAATCCCTAACATTCTGTGATTCTGTGATATTTTTCACATGTAATAATAAAAAGAAGGATTTTACAAAATGATGACATCTAAGTCAGACTGTGGATGGTAAACTTGCCAGCAAGATGAAATTGTGCTGATTTTGTCTGGAATAGAGTTCATTTTCTTCATAGTAGCTACTATGGGGAAATGTTTTGGATTTGTGCTGGAAATGGTGTTGATAACCCAGGGATGTTCTTGTTTGTGCTGAGCAGTGCTTACACAGAGTCAAGGCCTTTTCTGCTTCTCACACCAGCCCACCAGTGAGTAGGCTGGAGTTGCACAAGAAGCTGGGAGAAGGCACAGCCTGGAGAACTGATCCCAACTGATCAAAGGGATGTTCCACACCCTATGATATCACGTACAACATATAAAGCTGTGGGAAGAAGAAGGAAGGGGGAGATGTTTGGAACGATGACGTTTGTCTTCCCAAGTGACCATTGTGAGTAGTAGAGCCCTGCTATCCTGTAGGTGACTGAACACCTGCCTGCCAATGGGAAACACTGAATTAGGTCCTTGTTTTGTTTTCCTTGTATGTGCATATTTTGCTTTATTTATTAAGCTGTCTTTATCTCAACCCATGAGTTTTCTCACTTCTAGTCTTCTGATTCTCTCCTTGATTCCACTGTGATTGAGTGAGCACCTGTGTAGAGCTTAGTTTCTCTCTGGGGTTAAACCATGACATAGGTTTACAGAAACAAACCCAAAGAGATATAGAAAAGTGAAAAAAACTATTTGGTCACTCATGACTGTGAAAGAATTTGTTTATATTATTTTTGCAAGTCCCATTTGTAGTACTTGAACACTGATACAGGAGTAATCTCCATGTGGGGTAAACTTTCAGGGTCAGGATTCACAGAGTTCAGATATATAACTTCTAGACCAATGCAGTGCCTCTTTTTATTGGTTTCCTTTTTGTGGAAGATATTAAACAGTATGTGTGCTCAAAAAACTCATCTAAATTGTAGACCTAAAAGGTTTTTTACAAATTATGAGATTTTTTGTTGTTTGGTTTGTGGGGTTTTTTTGTTGTTGTTTATGGGGTGGGTTTTTTTTGGTGTGTGGTTTGGTTTTGGTTTTGTTTTTTGTGGGTTTTTTGGTTTGTTTTGGTTTTTGGTTGTTTGTTTTTGTTTTCCCTGCTGTTTACAGTTACTTACAGTGAATACTGGAAACCCTGAAAAAATATTTCTTTTCGTACTTGGATGCTAGTAAGTAGGGTCATAAATTGGATTGTCAAAGGAGTTCTGTTTTGAACAATTCTGAGTCAGAATAAATGATAAGATATAAAGAATTAAAAAATACTAGACTTTTATAGGCCAAGTGAGAGATTACTTATCTTTAAACACCTGAGCTTACCTGTTTCTGTAGAGCTCTAGACAGGCTTGTACTGTACTCATTTATATCAGTCTTTTTAGATTAGCTCTGCAATACTACTTTTACTGTTAAAAAGTGATGACAAAACCTCTCCAGAAGCTCCCTGCAGTGAAAAGGAACTATCCCAATTTTTGTATTAATTTTTGATGTTTTACATGTTACATTTTAGGCAGAATTACAAGCAATGTCTCAAATATGCAAAAGCAACTGTTAATATTACATTTAAATGAATGTAATGTTACTTTATTGGATGAGTTATTCTTTTTAGGGAACAGTCTCAGAAACAGTACAATGTGGAGGAAGGGTAACTTGTTGCTTCCTACATTTTCATGCAGTGTAGTATATACATCAAAGTGTTGCCTTACTAAGTATCAGAGAAGTACCTAGAAATACTGGTTTCTTACTGCCTGTCTACTTCATAGGCTCCAGATTCAAGTGTATTATTTTTGAAAATATGTAATTCTGTTTGGACTTCACAGAATTTAAAACCACTTCTGCATTGAACTCAATAAGCTGAGTTGAGCTACTTGCCTTTGTGCTATTACAATTATTATTCCCTCCAGCAAATTATATTCAAACTTCAAGTGTTGATAATAAGTTTCTGTTCTGAATTCAAAGACTTCATTTGAGCACTTTGTAATATTAATATGAACACCTGTCAAACTTCCTCCTTCTCTTTAATTGCCTGAAGTATCAGACTTCACAGATTATTTGCTTCCTATATATTGGAAATATCTCTTCACATTTCCCTTGTTATGTTTGATGTTTTATTTATGATGATATTTTTGCTTATCAATGTTGCATTTAATTGTTTCTAGCTTTCATAATCTTCTCTTTGTAATACAGTATGTTACAATGACATATTTATCAATAAAATTTTTGTTAGTCTATGACACTTTTAGCAAAAACTATTGCAAGATTATACAATTTACAAAATTAGCCTCTTGCACATACTACCTACCTTTGATGACACCTCTTATACACCTGGAAAGCAAATAAACTTCCTTTGATTCAATATTTAGCTGAAAAATTTAAAAGAGGAAAATGTTGACTTTTGGTTTAAACTACAATAAATATCACAATCAAAACTATTATAACCTGGAATAAAGTGCTGAGACTGTTGGTCAGTTTCCATTTTTAGTCTACCTATGACTATTTTTCTTTTGCAAATTTTAGTTTAAAATCTGTATTTTTAAATACAGGCTTTCTCAGTATTAATATAATTTGGTTGAAGTTACATATTTAAATATAAATGATTAAAAGTTTCATTAAAATAAAAATAAGTCATCTGGCTCTTCAATATTCTTACTGTTGGGTTTTGTTTGTGCTTTTTATTTTTATTTTATTTTTAGTTAAGGATGTTTGCAGACTATACACTTCATTTTATTCCTTCTAAAACTCCTTAAGGCAATGTACTATACTCTGGAAAAATATTAACTTGGCTTTTAATGGTTGTATTCACATATTATAAAAGAAACCCTATTAAATTCTGGAGTGTGCTCCTGGCCTTAGAGGATTAAAATTCTGAATAAAAGGGAGTGGAAGTGGCTATTAGTTCACCTGACAGTTTATCTCATGGCAGCACCTTGGGTCTACTCTGTTGAAAGACTCAAACATGTATCAGTCTTCCTTAAGACCTGCTTCAATGACATAATTTACTCTGCGGAGCATCAAGGTGAGCAAGTAAGGGAAACACACCAACTAAATGTGCTAACAAAGACAGTGTATGTGAGCATGAAATCTATCAACTGCTGTCCAAGTGAAATTACATTAATGAAAGAATTTTAAATATCTATGCTGATGACTGTTTTCCTGATTATTTTTTTATACACGTGTTTTCTCTGTTTCCAAAGCAAGTATACTTGTTAAACTACCATAGCACTTTTTTCTAGGGAATTTGACAAGCTACACAAGGGTGAAAAAAGTCAGTGTACTGAGAACAAGAAAATAGACAATAAGCAGGAATCACATTTTCTTCACTGTGCATCATAAAACTCTTTTAATATCTCTTTTTTTTTTATGTTTGATCTAGAGAAGACTCTGTTTCTTACCTACTTCATTTTCATACTGTGCCTGAACTATTCTGTACCAACAAAAACTTATAATTACCTCACTTGTCAGTAGACAAAAAAGGTATTTTTTGTTTGATTATCAGGGCAGTCCTGATAAATGTCAAATTTATGGCATTTTCAGAAATAAGAAGCTGTAAAATTTCAAGAGAGTACTAATCTGAAGGTATTACTTAATTCCCTTAAAATCTGCTGAATCAATTTGATATTAAAGAAGATGCAGACTAGATACTAATTTGAAAAATACTTACAGAGGGCTGTGGATCTATATTTTTCCTCCTCTTAGGACCCAAAAACTACTAAGAGAATTCCATATTTTTTCATTCAATGGAAAGTTTATCTTCTTGGATGCAACAGCACAGAAAGGTGAGATTTTTCATCCACTTTGAGCAAACCTTCTGCAGAGGTTAATAGAGATGTCATTCTTTAAATAATCTGTAGTGCTCAGAGGACAATTCAATCTTGTTCTGAACTTTTTTTTGGAAGAAAATTCCTTTTGTTATTTTTAAGAACAAAGTTTGAAAATGTTTTGAAAACATCTTTTGCAAAGCTTTGAAGCAGTAACAGTGACAATTTTCCCAAATTCACCACCTGAAAAGACTTCTCACCACCAAACCAGATGCCAACTTGGATGTACAGGATGCTTATGTCATTATTGTTTTCCAAAACTCTTCTTTGATTGATTTAGAACCATTTACTAAAGGCTAACCAAGACCTTCCATGTGAAAGGGATGTTAATGTTTTTCCCCTGGGCTGGACCTGTACTTAGCTTTGAAGTTATTTTTAAACTTAAAATTCCCATCAAATTGTTTAATCTGCAGCAATTTACTCAGATATATTTATTGTCAAGTGTATCTTGTCAAGAGTGATCTTCCAGGAGGTGTAGAGTATTATTTTGTTTAGCAGGCAGTTTGGGAAATTTCTATGGTTTTCAGCAGGTGGTTCTAACTAACTGCTTTTACCACAGGTCTGGATCTTTTCATACAGTATATGGGCTGGAGATTTTTAAGTACAATATAAATAATCTAGTGTAAGATACTGCATAAATATTTTTGATCTTTAATGCTTGCTCTTTGGCACATTTTGCAGTTATGGATGAAAGAACTAAAACGTCAACAAAAACACCTCTGTAAATTGCGACGCCATCTACCTTCTTCGTTATTTTGCTTTTCTTGGTTTGAATTTTAGTGTGTATTGTTGGTAGCCTCCTCCTTGCATTTAGCTATTGATTCCAGTAATCTGAACTGTTAAAATGTTTTCAACAACTTGGCCTAATGAGGTATGAAAGGCTACCACTAGGTATCTGGAGACTTAGTAGTGTCAGGCAGAAGAAAACCTGCTTGGAAGTATGCCTCAGAAGATAAGGTGTCTTGTTCCTTTGTTACTTCAGATTGCAAGTTCTACCTGGTGCTGTAGGATGTTAATCTTCTGGGGAGGAATGGACTGTGCCCAATGGAAAAAAAAAAAAATCAAACCAAACCAATGCAACACTTCACAACAACAAACAAACCAAACCAAACTGACCAATCAACCAAAACACACACAAACATACAAACAAACAAACTCAAGGTGCAAAACTCAGGAGCTTTAAGACATCTTCAGAAAAAAATGCTAGAAGATATTTGTTTCAATACAGTTGCAGAAAAAATGTTGGAGGATGTTTGTTCAGGGCTATCCCTTGGCACAGAATTGGGGTACCCACTTAAGTACAAAAAGGGAGAATTGGGGATTTATGATTCAGAGTTTTTAGTTAGCTTTGTGCACAGCATAGAAAACATCCACCAAAAAAGGATCTCACAGTGCACAGAAAAAGGTTGATAGTGGTAAATGCCTACAGGTGGTAGCAAGTAATAATTGGATCTGTTTGTATTGGAGTTTGATGCAACATGACACATTTGTGGTGGAAGAAAAAAAACTGGAAACTTTTATACTGTATTAGAGAACCTTGCCTTATTCAGTCCTACCAGGTTTGGCATATCACAATCACTTAGGTTGTATAATCTGACATACTGACATAATGAGACCTGATATGTGACCCTAATGATAGGCATATTCTGAAAAGATGAAAGAAGACATGGCTCATAATATCAGAGCTAAGATTACTATGGCTTTCAGTAACATGCTCTTTCCAATTAAGATCATAGTCAAGCTGTGCTAAACTTACATGCATGTGAATATGATCAGTCATATAATCACATGATTTTATAATTGCAACTACATTATGTATGTAGAAAGGCATAGATAAATTGTTTTAAGTGTTTAATAGTCAATAATAGATTTGCTGTAGCTTTTTAAAGCCACCTTATGGGCTTCCATAGCAAGAATCCAATACTATATTAAATTTTAAAAAATTGATTAAAATGACTGACATGTCATTTCATTGTAAATCTATCAAGATTAACCATTCATTCCCAAAGACTACAAGGTTATGTACTGTCTTAAGTTGATTCACCCACACAGTGTTGATGTTTCCCATGGAGAGCATAAACATACAGTAAATGCGTGGCAGTTTCTAGAACATATCTGTCATTGTTCCTTTGTGCTATACTATTACCAACATGGTAGGAATGCAGCAAATTATTGCAATTACTATTATGTTACAGCTATGACAGTTGAAATGAACACAAATTTTGAAAATCATTTTATTCACCCTTTTTGCAAAAAGCTTTTAAAAATCTCTTATCATAAGCCTGTGACCTTGAAGAACAAGATTGACTCTGATAAATAAGAGGTGCACATTTTCCCTGTCACACTGTTGAGCCCTTTCAAACCCTATTAATGTCAGGGGAATGCAAGGACTTTTGGCACCTTCTATGCAATAGGTTGGACATTAAGATCTTTGTAGTCTAAGCCATGCAGTGTAGACCCAGGCAAAACACCTTACTAGGTAAGGGATGTATGACTGTCTCACTGGGATCAATTTTCTGACTTTCTCTTTGCCATATTCAATTTGTCATGAATGATATACATAATTAAACTTTGCTTTACTTCAATGGGTAATATTTATAACGGTTCTGTGTATGTTTATTTTTTTTCTTCTTTTTTAAAACTGAAAACTGGAGTAGTCAGTGTAGCCAGCTGATTATTGTTTAGTAACTAGGGAGTACTGACCATTTACTAAACACTTTCCAACAAAAAGAAATTTTCCCTCTCAGACTGAAATTTTAAAGAAGAAAACAGGTTTTATATAAACCTTTAAATATATGAATCCATGACATTGAAAATGTAAGCTCATATTCCTCTGGTGAAGGTAAAACATCTTCAGGAGAAATCCCTTCCATAAAAATAAAGATAATTGTCAAAATGAAGTAAAATCCATGATACAGGTACACTGGTGTTTTCAGGCACTAGAAATTTTGTCCTGGAAGCTACTGCACAAAGAGGGAATCTAATATAACACTTTCTGCTGACCTGAATCACTCTGTTCCTGTGTAAAATTCGCACTAGAGTAGTGTGGAGGGGTGTACACCCTTGTCAGAAAATTCATTTGGGGAATCATTCTGTCAGGAATTTGGTTATATAGTTTTCTGTTTCCCAATAGTTTTTTACAGAGCCTTAATTTTAAATCTGTTTCGAGCATCAGTGCATCTGTTAAAATATTACAGAGAAATAATTAAAAAAATAAGATATAAATTGGACTGATGTGTTTCATTATCTATTGCATGATCATTTAAAATATAAAGAGGTGCCATTAAAAATGTAGTGCAACAATGTAATTTCCCAGCTTAACTTTGCCTTTTTCTTCTACTTCAATATTGGCAGCAATTTATGTATCATGTATTAGTTGGAGGAAAGAATAAATTGTATGTGGAAAAAAATCCACATTAATTTTGTTTTCTTTTACAGAAGAACTTTATTTCACAGATTTCCAGCAACTCTGAAAGTGCTTGTTCAGTACAAATCCAAGCAAAGTTAATCAGTGATTTCAATTTCAAAGCACCTTTGATTAACTGAAGCCAGTACATAGGGAGGCAAACTACTTTTCATTAATGACTCTTTTTATCATTTCTATTATAAAATACCTCTAATTGACAGCACATATTTTCCAAACAGTCTGTATTATTAGATTAGAACTCTTGACGTTTTTCACATCTGGGTACATGTGCAAAAATAATTAAATTTAACAATAATGGAGAAAACACAGTAATCCATCATGCTACTACTGTAGCATGAGCAATGAAGTCTGAGTGGGTGCCAAATTAAAAAATGAATCCATAAAAATATGCCAATTATTACAACCATAATAAAATTTCAGCCTCTGTTCAAAAGAATATGAACCATAATCCTCTCTCTCAATCTCACTGGGCTCTTCTGATTTCAAATTGCACCTCAACACATATTAGAGGTGACTAGCATTACACATTAGCTTCAGAAATCACATATGACACTGTAGCCCTGACTGAAAGAAATCTCCAGAATTTAAAGTTTCTCCATTTTCTGTGCTATTGCCTCAGCTTCATTCTGTATGATGTGAACTATTTTTCCAGACTCATTGTTCATACACTGGCAGTTTCCTAAGGTAAGCACAGTGTGATTCTCTTTCTTAAACATCAGTTTTTGCATTCTTCTCCTCCTTCTATACCAAATATTCTCATTTATCAGGATTCAGAAAGCTTTTTGAAGAGTAAATAGGGACCTTTGAACATTCAGAATTTTTGTGTGTGTCCTGTGAAAGGTATTGTTCAACGACCAACCACCTGCTTTTTTCATGGTTAAAATGGATTGCTATCTTAACAACCAAGAAAGGCATTGTATAAATGTTGTTTCAGCAGTGCAGATGTATGTGTCAATGTCATGTTTGTTTCACCTTTTCCATATGGAAGAAGAGAGTATGCCCTGGTAGACATGGTTTCATTAAAGGCTTAATATGGCCAGTTTATGAGATCATTGATAATTCATGCGTGAAGGGACCTCAGAATGTCTCCAGTCCAACCTCCTCCTCAAAGCAGGGCCAGCTATGGGGTCAGGTTAATTTACTCAGGACTTTTTGCAGATGAGTCTTGAAAACCTCCAAGAGTGGAGCCTCCATAACCTCTCTGGGCCGCCTGCTCCACTGTTGTGCTTTCCTTGTGGGAAAAAGATTTGTCAACAGACTAAATCTCTCTGATTTAAAACTATGTTTGCCACCATGCACCACCAAGAGCAGTCTACAGTTGTCTCCTTTATACTTTTGTAGTACTGGCAAATTGCTATTAGATCCCCCTGAAGTCATGCCTTTTTCAGGCTGAACAAGACACGCTCCCTCAGCCTCTCGTCACAGTGCAAGTGCTCCATACACCAAGGTCTTGGTTGTCTCCACAGAACCTGCTTCAGTTAATCAGTATCTTTCCCATGTTGAGGGACTTAGAATAATCTCTTCCCTGTATTGACTGGCCATGATCTTGTTAGTACAGACCCGAACGCTATTGGCTCTCTCTGCTTCCAGGGCACGCTGCTGGCTTACGCTCAGCTCCATGCCCGCTAGGATCCCCAGGACATTTCCCACAAGGCTGTTCCCCTCCTGGTCAGCCCCAGCATGGATCATTACAAGGAGCATTTCCTTCCGTGGTGCAGGATTTAGCTTTTGTACTCATTGAATGTCATAAAGTTCGTCTAGACCCATTACTGTAAACTATCTAGATCCCTCTGAATGATTTAAATTGATGAAAGGTCCTCCCTTGCCTCCTCCAAGTCACTGATGAAGATGTTAAAAAAGAGAAGTCTCCAGGCCAGACCCCTGAGGTACTGTAATTGCCTCCAGACAGAACACGATGCATCAACCACAGCCACCACCAATCGTGTACACCCATCCAGACTGCAATTCACAACTTAGGTACAAGAAATTTGTGGAAGACAGTGTGAAAAGCTTTGCTTGAGTTGAAGTAAATTACATCCACCACTCTCTCTTCACTCTCAAATCCATTCATTTTATCAAAGAGGGGAATCTGTTTGATCAGGCATGATTTCCCTTGGTAAATCAATGCTGACTCTTCACAATCACCTGATTGTCTTTCATCTGCACAGAAATGTGTGCCAAGATGACACTCCATGATTTTCCCAGGGGCAGTACTTTGTAGTTTCCCAAATAAAGTTTCTTTTGTTGCAGAGTTGTAAAGACACCATGAAGTTTGTTGTCAACACATCCCCTTGAACCTGTTTACAAAGAGCAGATGATTTACTTTCATCTGAGTAGGCACAGTTTGACAGTATTGATTAGATATTTATCTCTTTCAGTGAATATCCTTCTCAGCTCTACTCTTCAGAAAGCATTGTACTCAACCACACCAGTCTGAAGATCTTGGCAAAAACAGTTATGATAAACCTATCATAGAGAACATTTCAGTGGTTTTACTTTGTTTTACTTGAGGATGTGTTAAAAAAAGATATATTTTCCAGGTATCATAAGACTATCTTGTTCTAACTTTCTGGAGATTACAGATAACTTAGTTTATGTCTATAAGTAAGTCAACCTAAAATAAAACTGTCAGTTTTCCCCTCACTAAATGCAAAATTCACTTTCTGCAGTGATGTATAAGCCATGTGCATATGAAAAATTTTCACATCATGAACATCAATCACAAATATTTCCTTTTTAGTATAGTTATGAACAATATAAGTTGCGCTCTTTTTTCTGAACTTTTTTTTTTAATTTAAAAATTTATTAGTATTCTTATGGAGCCCCAGTAAAACTGTCTATAGATAATTTATGTCCTTTACCTTTAAAAAAAAAGTTCTCTGGAAAAAATATATTTTTCTCAGCAATGTGAAAATTGGAATGGTGATGTTTAATATATCATTTAAAAAACTTGGAAGCCTTGCTTAGGGAACACAATATACTGTTATTGGGTCCACAAAATAAATAATTGTATGAATGGAAGCCAAGTCGTTTGGTTTAATGATCAAGGGGCCTCAGAAACATACTCAGACTTTACAAGTACATCTGCAAGAACCTGTCTACAACATTTACAGAATGCATTAGAAAGAGACTGTTTTCACAGGTATAGTAGTGTTCCTTAAAATCTTTGATCTGCTTAAAGGTGTGCAGAAACAGTGTTAGTAATTATATTTATTCACTGGAAATAGAATTATTCCGAGACTATTCTCTAAGGTATATTAATCTAAAACCAAGGAGTTTTATCCTTTTCATCTTGAACTAAATCCTTTAGTGCTGAGGAGGGCAGTAGTCCTTTTTCACCATGTTGGTCATATCAGAATATGCTCTGCATGCCAAAAAGTTGCCACTGGTAACTGTAAAACATATGGATAACATGTTAGAACATCTAATTATTTTCTTGTAAGAAAATAAATAAATATTTTCCTGTAAGAGACATGAAAAAAAATTCTTTATATTCAAATGGAAAAAATATAAGTATTTTATCTTTGAAGCCTCCCATTTTCAGGATTGTGAAAGACTGCAGACTCTTGACATTTTTGTGGCAGAGGCATTAACTGTGCTGAAGAAAAGAATTATATTCTGCACTCTCTCAGATACACCTTGTCCACAAACAATAATTTCAGAAGCAAATGTACATTCAAAGCAAATGTATTCTTAGTTCTTACAAGAGAAAGACCAAGAGACACAATTTTTTTATGGTGATACTAGAAATCTCGAACAACATAATATACAGAAGGCTGTGTAGTCTATAATTACGGTGGGCAAGCTGAAAGATATTATGTAGAGGGATCGTATTGCTGGAGACCTGGGCAAGACTTCAGGAAGAATAAATCCAACTATGTTGACCTAAGCCAACTGCAGAATGCAAAGAAGAATTTCATGTCTTTATCCCCTTGCTTTATCAGAATGATTCTAAAAGTACTTTAGTGAACCTCTGGACCATGAGAAACTCCTGGCAGCCCTTTTGAAATGACCCCTCAAGGACTGCAGGCACACATTCCCTGATGTGTTTAGGTGGCTGATTCCTCTAGCAATTGATGGGAAACAGGGACCTAAATGCAGGCTACAGTCCTAAAAAGCATTGTACATCTGACCCACATGTACTTAAACTCACCAAAGAAAGTCAGCAAAGCTTTGTAACATTAAGAATTATACTACTGCAGCTACACAAACAGTTGCAGTCTATTTGCTCTTGCAGTTTTATACAAATATGGTGCAAGCCTTTACAGTGACTTCAGATTACAAAAATATTAAGAACAATGACATTTAGTGTTTTGCATATTATTACTTTTGACAGCTCTCAAGGATAACAGCCCTGGACTAGACTGTTGCTAGTTCAGTCTCCCCCAAATCTGCATGAATTATTTCCACTAATTCTAAAATGTTGGCAATTACTGAAAACAGTATGTATTAGACTATATACAGAAAAGGAAATAAATCTGAAAATACTGTAAAAGCATGGAGAAATAGGGATGTATAAAAAACTTCAGTGATGCACATTAGACTTTATGATGAAATGTAAAATGTCATATTTAAGGCTGTTCTAAGGTAAGGTTCTGTGAAATTAATTATATTTTAATTGCTCAGACTAACAAGATTTCTCCTCATATGCATTATCTGTTTTACACTTCAAATTCAGTGTATCATTGAATCAAGGAATAATCACCACATCATTATTACAGTCAAAGCAAAATTTATCTAATTAAGGTGCTTAGGACTCACTGCAAAAAAGCTTGCTATTGTTTTAAGCCCTCCCTTTCATTTTTAAAAAAAATATAAAAGCAATTCCATCACTTTGCAAAGAAAAGCAAACAGATGTAAGCAAGCACTGTCAACCCTGTCCGACCCTGTTAAAAGCAGAGAGTAATCCTCCAACTTGTGAACTTTGTCATACATGTTCATGGGCTATTAATGATGAAACATATTTTAACAGGAGAAGGAAACCCAGCTCATATTATCCACTTTGCAATAGCTCCATGGGATTTTCACTGCTTGATTGATGCAGTAGCAACAAGCTTGGCTTCAGCACACAAGAGCTAAGTCTGTCCAATGTGCCTAAAACCAAAATTGGTGGTGCAGAGAAAGGAAAAGATGGAATGAGTACTTCTGAGTCTTTACCAGGAAAAACAATTTGCTTTCTGTTTCTTGCTAATACAACTACCCGCTATTGTGCAAGACAGAACAGAGTGTCATCTTTACAGAGAAGTATATGAAAGTTTCACCAGGGTCTTAAATCTTTCGCTTTGAAAATCATCTTCTCACAGACCTGGGGTGAAAGTTAAACAGAGTGTGCTGGACAATTGCACAGAGATTTGTTCCAGTGTTTCCAGTTAGGAAAATAGTTTGTTAGAAAGCAAAACCCCAAATTTTATCTCAGAAAATCAGTCTTGCTGTAAAATGACTGATTGCCTGTGATCCTAAGAGTTGTGAAGTGACTGCTAAAGAAAGAATAGTAACTATATTCATGTAAACTACCAGAGAACTCAGAAAGTATGAGGTTCAGGTGTGAACAGAAGACAGAACAGTAATTCTTTATTCTTATAAAACCATTATTCAATTTTAACAAAAAGAAGCCAGACTTGCTTTTGTATCATACTCTAAATGGAATAGCGCCCAGATATTGTAGTTGAGTGGAGTTTCCATGCTTCTCTGTCCTGGCTCAAATAAGATGGTCAAGAACAGAATTACCATTAACACTTTCTGGAGCAACTGGTCTGAAATTTCCATTAGAAATGTCAAATTTGTTTCAGTTTTAAAAGATCTGGCAAAAAAATACAAAGCAGTGCATTTCCATTTCTCATACATGTTATTGTCATCAGTGGTATCTGAAGAAAATGGTGGGGCAGGGAAGCTGTCTTATATTTGTCACTATGCTCTGCCCCTGTTTATTTAATTGTTTTGGCATTACTTCATTGATGACTACCAAAGACTTGTAGCCTGCAAGAATCAAGTTTGCTTGAGAAAGCAGTAATTCATTCAGATATGTAATTTTGGAAGTAGTCAGAAAAAGAAATCAGTTATAGTTTGACATCTGCTCAATTCCTGCTGTCAGTACAATGGCACCGTAAAGATCTCAATGATAAAGTAAAATTTAAAAATGTAGAAGAAGAGAAGTTAGCAATCACAAATTCTTAGAATGTGGAAGCTTGAAGGTAAGCAAGACTTGTCCAAACCAGCAAGAAACACATTGAGAATTTCAGTACTGCAAAACAAGTTGCTTTGGTTTCTTAAATTTCTACAAACTAGGGCTTTGGATGAAACCATCAGGAAACTTTTTTCCTTCTGGTCATAAGTGTCTGAATGCAACTCAAGAACAGCCAGATCTGATAGGTCTAATGGAATGCAACTTGATCTATTGATGAGGTGTCTTGATGCTATTCTTTAACTAAAACATCTCTGTTTACTTCTTTCTTCTGCTCATTCTCTCCACCTCACATGTCTTCTTTCTGTCAAATGCCTCTGTCCTTACCATCTTTTCTTTTTAAACCAAACAGAGGAAGCTCTTAACCATAAATGTAAAGCTTTTATTTTCCAGCACATCAATTAGCAGTGTTTGGCTCTCCATTATACTTGGTTATTAGCTCCAAAGAAGTGGCACTAAAAATAATCTCATTACAGTTACTGATCAGCTAAAAAATCTGTGTAATTTTCAAGATCACCTCTCTGATTGTACCAGGTATTTCCACTGCAGACATCCAAGAACTAAACTAATCGGTTGTCTACAAAAATTCTTAATCTCTGAGTCACTACTTTTCAAGTATTTCCAACCCTGATATTATAGGTAGCCTTGCTCCTAAATACACTGCTTGGCTGCATGCAAAAGCCAAATGGCACTGTTGCACAACCTATACACACCTTTCTTCACCAGCAGGAAGAAATACACATTTCTTTCTGCTTGCAGTGTTAGGTCTAGAGACTTGTTATGAATATTTTTTCTATAAAGTTGTGCTTATCTAAGATGATTTCAATGATAAAAACTTCTGTTCAGTGGCAAAAAATTCTAGGTGAGCTTCATTCATTCATTGTAGCTTTACTAATGCTATAAAGCAGCAGGGTTCCATATTTAATTTCCGTAGCTCTTTAGGGTTTCATCTTTAGCTTTAAAAATTATAAAGAATTTCCTGTCCTATTTGCAAATTCTCATAGGATTGTTTCTTTGAGGCATATCTATATGCATATTTAAATTTTTTCAGCCTTAAAGATTATTTCAATTTTTTTTTCCTCAAAATGTTGTAACTTGCCAATTCTGACCATAGCCTCAATGTTTAACTTTTTATTCTTTAACCCTTAAAATATGTTTTAAAACCATGCTTGTCTTGCAGTCCTATATTTTTAGTTATGCATTTACTTAGATGTTTAACTCAATGTTCTTTTAAGACTTCCTTGATGTTAGTGCAGAAAGTCTTTTCATTTGACGCAGATTCGGGGCGGGGTGGGAGGGGAGCAAATAAGTAAACAAAATAAAACAAAACAACAACAAACTTAGAAAACTGACAGTCTAGAAATCATTACACTGACCACCACCTTTGAGTTGCCAACCAGTTGCCTGAGAGAGTCATGCTGGTCAAAAACATGCCAGGAATCACATTAGCGATTTAAAAACACTGACAATCACCTGCTTGCGTTTGGGATGCTACTGTGATACTGATGGATTTGCTGCTACAAAATAGTCTGTTAATCAACAGTCTGCAAGTTTACGGATGTCTGAAGTGTCCTGTACCATGTGATACAGGGATTGAAGATACTCTGTCATTTTAAATTAAATATATGATTTTGAACTTTGAGCAACTGTAGTAACTTAGCAGAGATTTCCAGCAAGCTTTATGAAGGTCTTTTCAGGCAGAATTCAGACCTGTCTGTTTTAAAAGATGGTGAATTTTCTGTTGACTATTCCTTGTAAAGCTCCATTAACTTTTTCTTTGCATAAAACAAGACATGTAATAAGGCAGGGCTATGTTTCCTGAAGTTTGGCAGCTCTGATTTTGTACAAGAGTTATGATGATTTTATACAACTAGACATTTAGCATTGAAAATACAGATTTTTGAATTTTCTTTTTTCTTTTTTTTTTTTTCTTTTTCCCTTTCTTTACCAGTTTCAAGACCAAGACAGCTCAGATTCTTTATCTTCTATGATTGTTACAGAAAACTGGGTCATGTTAGGGCATTTCATTTCACATTGTCAGCAACAGACTTCCTATGAGGAACTGCATGTTTTAACTGCATATTGTTGTCACTTGAAGGGCATTCCCATCAGGAAAAAGGAAAAAAAAAAAAAAAAGGAGAAACAACATTGAGAAATAACATTACAAGAACTATTGTATTGTCCCAATTTAAATATCTGCAAAATATTGTGCATTTCCAAATTAGGACTTGTTCAGAGAGGATTCAAATTTATTCTGGATGAAATATCTTTGTTGTTCTCCCTTTTAGCCTTTTGTTAGTTCTTCTTCAATGAAATCAACTGTGGGTGCTTTACACAGAGTTATCTAAAAAACTCATTGCCACTTACAGTTTCATTATTTGAGTTTTTGGAACTTCTATGGGGTTTTTTTGCAGTTGTCTTGATTCTGACATCTAACCCTTCTGAAGCAGCAACTGAAGTCTAGTGGGATCTCCAAAGCGGTCTCCTGGACATTTCAAAATACCTTAATTTGCAGAACTGATTCATGCTCTTAAGAAAAGAGGTTGCTTGGGATATACACATTTATTTGTCATTGTCTACAAGAATAGTAGATGTTTTAACTCCTGTTATAATCTGTGAAAATCTAATCAATGTGACCAGGGGATTCAAAAGACCAATTAAATAAACATTGAAGACCTGGTTAACCAAAATCCTCTGCAGGCTCTGCTGGCCATATTGTCCCAACTTCTGCTGATTGTAATAGTGGAGTCTTCTATATATAATAACATTTAAATTCAGGTGTTTTGATATAGAACTGAATTGTGTCCTTAATTAATCAAAAGAAGCCACTGTGTGACACTGGACACTGCGGTTCTGGGGCTGGAACAGCAAGTGTTGCCCACATATGTATTACAGAAGCTAATATTTAGCGGAGTCTCCACTCCCATCATATTATGTTCTCTGCAGTGTAAATGAGTAAATATGTGGTGCTGGGCTCAAGGTGAAAAAGCATAATATAGCCTGAAAATAGTAAATTTTTAGTATATCTGCCCATGTGCAGTACAAGACCAAAAGAAGTACACCATTTCTAATCTTGCACTTTCAGCCCTGCCCATAAAACTTGTTGCACTGTAAGTGTAGAACAAAAGTACAGGAGAATGAGTTAAAATTATATCAAAACTTTAGTCGCAGTTTCATTCTCTTCTGATACTCTAATTGTTTTCTTGCCTGTGCATATGGTCAATATTTGACTTGCTGTATTTTTGCCAGGTAATCTCAGATTTTCCAGAATCATGATGCCCCCAGTAACGGCCACACACTCCTGCCATTTTCACACTATGGAGAGATAACCCTCTGGATGCTGTGAGACCTTGAATGGGAGGGATAGAATGATTTCGTTACTGCAAGCTGAACAGCTGTGTTGCCACAGCACTGCCATTTAGTGAGCATTTAACATATTTTTTTCATGAAAGTAGTATTTCATACCTAAATAGAGCTTTCTATCTTCAAAAAGCTAAACAAACATTAACTAATTACTCCAGACAGTATCCTACAAAGGTGGCAAGTAATGTTGTCTCAACTCTCTTTTAAAATTCAAAGTCTATAACTGATCTGCCTAAACCAAAAAAGAAATCAGTATAAAATAGGCTCAAATGGAGATTTCTGTTATGCTCTGATCATTAGTTTACTAGCAACTGCCACAGCTGTATCTATCATTTGTTTTATGTCTTTTCAAAGGTTTTAAAACAATATTTTCTTTAAATGTTATTTTAACACACATTTAGGCTAAAAATTAGATATAATGTAAAATTGTGAAATGTAATAAAATTTAACTGTTAACATAAAAATGAAGAAAAACCCCTCACAATAAAATATACTCAAATATCATAGCTTTTAAAGCCAAGTTCTAGGAATTTTAACAATATCTAAAAATATATTTTCATAAACATGCTTCCTGCTTCCACAAATCCCTAATTTAAATTCTTGAGAAAGATAGTGGTTAACTCAGTAGGAACAGTTTAACGCAATGTGTGGCATGCTGCACTACTTCTGCCCTAAGTTAAAGGATTGTGAATCTTATGCAGTGGCACATGACAAACCCTTTTTCAGAAAGATTGGCATTTAAGAATTTTTAAGAAGCTGCTTGACAAAGCAGCTAACAGCTGTGGGATTGAAAGAAAGGATTATAGAAGAGGAATGATTTCCACCCCTGTTCTGCTCCTCCCAACTATTCACTACAGTGGTAAATATTTTGTGATTAAACACTGTTTTGTCAGGTTTCTCAGCCTTCTGAAGTCTGAATATTTTTGTTAGGGAAAGATGAAATAGCCTGTTTGAGTTGGTATCTGCCTGCCTGTGCAGACAAGCCTATCCCCCTCTGCTGAGAGTGGTACAGGAGGCTTTATGTAAAATTATCTTAGGAGAAGTCAATATAAAGGTTTAAAATGTACATTTGATGTATGTGATACCTACTTTGAACAGAAAAATGGTGTCTTTGATAGCAGCAAAACACAAACATTTGCCTTTTTTTCTGACTATTTTCATCAAATAGTGTCTCCAACAGCTGAGGTACTATTTGAAAAACAAATCGCTTAGGACATATGGCACTAAGTGACTTTTGGCAAACCTATAGAGCAAGGCATATGGCACATGATAACCTTGAAGGAAGAAATGTCTCCTTGTATTCTGTACAATGATATGACATATTGATCTCTGAACCTATTCCTTGTTCGGAACTTGCAAAATCTTATTGCTTACCTATTATAAATTTAAGATCCATTATAATTTTTCTACCCAACTGTGATTGCTAATTACATCTAACTGGTGAACTGAGATATTTTTTGAGTCTAATATATGTACTTGAATATGAGCAGTCACCTTATCACTCACAGCTATAATATTATCTTGGTTTATTTTTTCCTATCAAGTGGGGAGACTAAAGCATTTCACATGCCTTAAAAAATAGTAAACCTCATATAGCTGTTACATGTTACACGTTTTAGGTAAATGCAGAAATGCCATCAGTATCAAAACAGTGAATAAATTCATTTAACAAAGAAAATGCTATTCATCTCCTCATCTTTTGTTCAAATATTATGCTAGCAGAATTTCCTAGCTTTCTTTTTTTTTTTTTTGTATTTTCTGTGCTAACTGTATATAAAATATAAGTCATTCCTATGCATAGATTTCTGAATTGAAATAATTCTGTGTGATACATAATTAATCAGGACTACAATTTTAGTGTTAGTGAACTAGGAGCATACAAATTCATTTACCATGAAGATCTTATGCTACACAGTCTTGCTGCAAATTCCATAGTGAATTAGTTTCCAAAGCTGTAAATGTTTTGGGTTTTTTTCCTAATCTTCAAATGTGGTGTGTTTTGTTTGTCTGTTTGTTTGTTTGTTTTGTCTCAAATAGGCAGATTTTCCTAGGCAATGGCATTACTTTGATGTGTAGTCATAAAATAAAAGGTATGTTTAATGACAGTTTCAAGCCACACGTACTAAGGCAGTTAATTTTACGATGGAATATCCATTTTTCATTACCAACAGAGCTTTAATAAAAATTGAACCCTATTTTTCCTAAAACCAAAATAAAGTAGGGATATAGTCTTGGCTTCCTCAAGTTTAAAGACCGTTTTTGATCAACCAGTGATGAATATTCAGCATCCTGTAGTTTATAAACCAAATCATAACCAGAAATCAAGTTGTTTATTTCCTTAATCTGCATTGGAATAATTTCATAATCTATTTCAGAATGGCACTGGAAATGTTCTTATAGTCTGGAACAACTATTTGCATGTCAGAGCAGCCAATTTGGAGGTAAGCATATACACATTCTGTATCAATTTTATAATCAAAACTATTCCTGACTTAATTATTTGTGATCATTTTTCTTTTTTTTCAGAGCAGGAGAAGGTTGGACTCAGCTCAGTGCCCTGAATAGCAGTTCCTTCCTTGATGCAACACTTCCAAATACCATCAGACTGTGCCCACCCCTAGCTCCAGCCAACTGGCACATCTCAGTGACTGCAGAGTAGAGTTTTCTGCAGCCCACAGGAGCTTGTGCTGCCTGAAGCTTGACATAGGAAACCTGTTAGCACCTGCACAGATAATTATTCTGGAAATTTCAGCTGCATTCATTGTGAATCTGTATCTTATAATAAAGACTATCTAAAAGTAATCATAGAATCTAACCATTCATTTAAACCTTTATTTCAGTCAGTATATAAAAAGGAAAACCTTCAGAACCCAATTAATCTCAACCTAAGATTTTCCGTAAGTTCGATGCAGCAGTCAAATTTAAAACAATTGAAAATTGGAATAGACACTCAGCTAAAGACACATAGCTAAAGATATGTCAGATGAATCTCTTAAAGCACTACCTACTCGTCATCAAAGAATGACTTCTAATGGCTTAAAAGGTTAAGTCTTCCTTTGACCTTCAAGGCTAATAGAACACGTCTGATTCCATTTCCACAGAGCCAACAAGAGCTACACATGTACCTTTAACAGGCTCTTGGTTTGGGGCTGTGCCGTGGTACTTGTAAACTGCTGAGAAAATGTTAACACCCTCTGACTCTATTGGTGTTAATGAGGACAAAGAATCATCATTATCTTTTAGGTCAGAGCTGCAGAGACTGAAGGAGATGAAGGGAGTATTTCTGCTCAAAGACCTTCCTGAGTGATTATGCTGTGCATTTCCATGGATAAAGTATTGACCCCTCTACATCACTAGGAACTGTGTCTTAATTTTAATAGAAACCAAATTTCACTGTAAGCATCTAAGTGACCACATTTGTGTGCATATAATCTAGAAGATAACAGGAATAAGTGATCAGATTATTTTGATCCTATTTGTGATATTTAATGACAAGTTCAAGCTGTAGAACATATGCAAGTATTCTTGCTATGAAGATCTTATAAAAGGACTTAATAAAAATTAAAATGAAACAATCATAAATTCAAATTTATTTTCATTAGGTTATTATAATTTTCAATTATTCATTAAATATAATTTAAAAAATTAACTATACTCTTCAAACTCCAGTTGTATCTCGTTACACTGATGAATTTATAATTACAAATGAAAATTATTCTAATAGGAAGGAAATTGTTTGCAAAAAGGTGTTTAAATTTATTTTTGGTAGAGAAGCACACCAAATACATTTTAATAAACCAGCCAGACTGGGATTGGACATAAAATCTGTAACATGCACATTTAAAGATTAGCTTCCATCCTCCAAAAATAAACCCCTTGTGTTGGTTTTAATTATGAACTGACATCATTAAAAAGAAATGACCTTACATGCTTTTGATTCAGATCATGCATACTTTATCTGAAATTTCATATTACTGCTAATGCATGGCAAATAATTACCTTATTCAACTGCTCAGAGGTTAAACAGACTTTTTTATACTTCATAAAGAAAAATAAACATCATCATGTAGACCTGAGTTTTTATAGAAGAAATTATGTTCTGCTTTCTCTTCTCAATTCTCCCTACAAGCTTACGCCTTTTTAATGGAAATTACTTGCGCATATTATGTGGAGAAGAATTTTATGTAAATAAAATTTGTATATTAAACTGATTATCTTTTTCCTTTCTGTTTCAAATCTATCTTCCAGCTTACCCACCCACTCATACCCATCATTGATCACACTCTAGTTCATGTGCACTCATAGCTAATGCTCCTGAATGTAGACTGCAGCTGAAAAACTGCCCCACCAAAAGCTGGGGGCACACAGAGCACCCCGAAAGACCAAGGAGCAAAAAATGGCTGCATCTCTGAACACTTCTGATCCCAAGCTGCTTTTTTTTCGGACTGTTTCCAAGATGACCTGACAGGAGCCTAAATCGTGCTGCTGGGCAGCCATAGGAGAGGAGGGCTACACAGCAGTGCTGGCAACATGCGGTCTCTCCCCTGTCCCACAGCACTGGGTTTGGGGGCAGCACTGGGAGGGAGGATGTTGCTGCTGCCATCACTTTACCTCTGCATTCCTGACATCTCCCTCCGTGTGCACACTTCCGTCACAGCGAGCTGCAGAGCTTCGCAGAGCTGCCCTGACAGGGAAGAGAAGATCAGCCGGCTCGTTTGTTCTGCTGTCAGCTTTTGTTCACTCTGCTTATTTATATTTTTTTCATGATGCACCCAGCATTACATAAACAGAGTATGCTAACTTCCTATTTATATAATGTTGAATATTAATTGATACAGTAAATTATTTATAATGCCTCAAGTGTCCCTGGCCTTAAGAGAGATGACATCTACTAATACACAAAGGACCACTATATCTGCAGCCTGGTATGTCATATTACAGCGAGGTCTTACTTAAAAAATTGATTTCTCAGTTTAAGGTTGTGAATGGGCTGTAGAGCAGAGAGGACAGAGACCTTTTAAGTTAACAGATTTGGAAGTGGAAGTGCAACTTACGTAGTCTTCCATTGACGTAAGTAAAAACCATAATTTTTATGACATTTTTCAATAAAGCTTTCAATTATGCATGCTTCATAGAACCAAATAATCGCTTAACATGAAACAATTTGTAACTGTTTTGAAGCAAAGGAGCCCCTAATTGGTTTATTCCAGTTGTTTGCCTCTGCTTTTCTCTGCCATAATTGTACAGGAACTCCCTTAAAATCCAAACAGAAGGTAACAATGCTTCTTGACTCTTAATGTGAATTTAATAATTTAAAGAATATGCTTACAGCCATTAGAATTGGTGTTTTGTGCAAATTACATTTATTACTTTCTTATTTTATCTCGAGCAGAGAAATAATTTACACCATCTGATAAAATGTTTGCCATTTTGAGAGGTAAAAGCTATGTTCTGTCATAAAAACATTTTAGGTCTGGATAATACTATTCAAATCAAGTCAAAACAAAAGGATTGGACAAAAAAAAAAAAAAAATCACTGCTATTTAAGGGTAAATACAAAAGAGTTGACTGGAAAAATCTTTCCAAGGATTTTGCCAGCAATATGTTCTTCTAGGGAAGATTTGTCTGTGCTGGTGGAATCACCCGTCAGGTTTCTGAAGAGACATATCAATCAGATTTGATGTATTGCTGATTGCTCTTAAACCACCAATGGGGTTCTGATTTGTCTCATCGGGTCAGATGAATTTTTTTGAGGAAGCTTGAACTAGTAAACTGTTTTCTTTTTCTTTTTCTTTTCCTTTTTCTTTTTTCTTTTTCTTGTTCTTTTCCTTTTTCTTTTTCCTTTTCTTTTTCGTTTTCTTTTTCTTTTCTTTTTCTTTTTCTTTTTTCTTTTTCTTTTTCTTTTTTTCTTTTTCTTTTTCTTTTTCTTTTTCTTTTTCTTTTTCTTTTTCTTTTTCTTTTTCTTTTTCTTTTTTCTTGTTCTTTTTCTTTTTCTTTTTCTTTTCTTTTTTCCTTTTTATTTTTCCCTTTTTCTTTTTTTCGTTTTTTTTTCCACTTTCACTTTTGCTTTTGCTTTTCCTTTTTTTTCTTTTTTTTCCTCTTTTTCTTTATTTTTCTTTCTCTTATTTTTTTTTTCTGATTGTTTCTGTTTCCTGTTTCTCTTCATCTGCTTTCCTCTTCTCCTCTTCTGCTTCCTCTTCCCCTTTCTCTTCCACTTTCTCTTCTCCTCTTTTCTTCTTCATGTCTCCTTTTACTTTTTTTTCCCCATTAAAAGCTACACAGAGTATTTGAAGAATCAAAGTCTTTTCCTAAAATTCTCTACTAACATTTAGGTCAAAGAAAATGATGGAAAAAATCAAACAACTATGGAGAACAATAAAGCTTTTAGAATGCAGCAGTTACCTCTGAGAAAGCATCTCTGACACATATATCATATGACCTCCTTATGTTCCTGGATTTTCTATTAATATTTTGTATATGCACCCAGATGTTTGGATGTATGAATATTTAAGAAATCTAAAGAAATTAATATGTTAGATTATCACTATTTTTAATATTTCTCCCTGGGTTTTGCATATAGGGATATGGTAGTTGCAAATCCACGTTTGGTTATACTCATACCTGACGGGACTCTGGGCAGATGACTTACAGGTGGCATGACTTTGTCATCACTTAGATTTGAACTTGAAAGCAAAGCTGTGACCCAGCAACTTCCTGACTTGAACATCTTTGGAAACAGACCTGCTGTTGGTATTTCAGCATAGCTGCTTCCCTCTTGATCCAGTAGAAAGAAATACCATGGCACATAACATTTTCTGGGTGCCTACATTTAGCTTACATAGTCTATATTTCAACATCTCCAACAGATATTTAATTAAAATTAATGGAAAGCATAAATAAATAAAAAGAGGAAAAAAGTTTTGGAAGCTCTATAAGCACTTGCTCATGTGACTTTTTAATCAATGGCCTTTCTGAAGGATTGTCCTTACATCCACTGTGAATACACAGCTCCTGATGAATCAGGAGGAAGTGGATATTTGGAACGCTGACATAAGGCTGATTTAAGGTGTGGGTAAAGAGGGTAATTATGCAGTAAAGCAGCCTGTCAGTTCGCAGTGCCTCTGCTTTGCTTTTGCCCAAAATCATAAGGACTGACACCATGAGTTTCTTACCTGTATAAATCTCTTCTGCTACAAAGTGACACCATATAGACTTTCCCCAAAAAGGATGTGCATAGGTAGGATGTAGGAACAATGGGTAGACTGCTCTGAACAAGAGCAGTATGTTCAACTCCCTTCCTTCTTCCATGTTCAATGGCACAACTGCTGCCATGTGACTGCTTTTGACAGAGACTCTGTTTCAGCACATTCTTACCAACTTTGGTTGGGCATATTTGGGCAAGACTGCTTAAAAACAGTTGTTTAAACCATACCTGGTATATTGAAGAAGTTATTAAAAGTTTGGAAAAGGTCAGCATTGAATCTTTTCAGTTTGAAAAAATCAGAGAAAACGTAGCAGAGCTGTTACATTTTAAAGACAGATATCAGTGAGGGTAGAAAAAAATTAATGTTCTTGTGTCTGCTAAAAATCAGTGAAAATGTTGTATTTGACCCCCATATAAGAAGCATAAAATATAGAGAATGCCGATAAATGCCTCACAGCTTTTGTGTCAAACGTAATACTATTTTAAACAGTATCAATCTTGTTTCCTGAGTGCCTTACACATATGCTTACAAGAAAAGTGCTCTACAAAATTGACTGAGCACTGCTGAAGACTTAATTCTGGAATTTAAATGGAATAGCCTTAAGGTTTAATTCAATCTAATTCATCTGAGAGTCCCCAAAAGACAGAACTCTGGCCTTTGCTTCATCAAAGAGCTAGCCTGAGGTGAAGAAACAGAGAGCTACATGTGATGTTATGTCAGCATTTGTGCCTCCTTATGCAGGGCAATGCTTCACTGGTCTTATCAAGAACTGCAAAATGAACAGTTAGCATTGTATTGGATAGAAAGATTAACCAGCACTAGTCACTGCCAGAGCATCCCTGTCCCCATTAGGAAAAAAAACCCACATCTGAAACTATAAGAACATTTGTGAATAGCTTTGCCCTATTTTTGTTCAAAACATCATATGAGTGAGCATATGCAGGAGTCTGATTTGAATAAACAAGTCCCTCAACATTAAAATGAGCATGTAAAAACAATATTATTGGAAAGACAGTTAAGCACTTGCACCAGAGATTTCTATTGTGTTAGTTATAAAGATATTGATAGGTATTTCAACTACTTCTTATATAAATCACTAAGCAATGGACATGTGCTACATTACCCTTGTAACATACAGATTCTTGAAACTTGATTCTAAGGATGTGTAGGTTTGTGCACTTCCACCACTTTTATCTTCAGCTATTGTAGTTATGAGACATGTTTGCATTTTAAATGATCTGATTTTCTCTTGAAGTGTGTTTGGTATTCACTTTGATGCTGACACTTTTACTATGTCATTTGTGTTATACTTACTCCAAGGAATGAAACCACCACTTTGGTGATTTAAATGCTTAAATGACATGTGGAATAATTCCTTGAAGAAAGAGTAGCTGTGTTTCAATTTTACTCATCAGCTGTAGCTGTCAGTGTATATCAGGCCCATAAATAATACAAAATGTATGCAAGTCCAAATGTATAAAAATATTCTGCTTGGAACTTAATCAAAAAGAAAAGGAAGAAAATAAATAAGTGTTTTAAGTATTAGTTATTACTAAAGTACAAATTGTGTGAAGTGTCTTTAACACTTTAAGTTAGAATTTCCCATACATACGGATTTTACACTTCACCTCTTCTAAAGGATATCACTTCATTATTCTTTTTTAAATTTTCAGCCTTCATCACTTAGACACATAATATAACAATTACACTGTCTTCATACATAGAATATTTGTATTCTATTTCCTGTTAAAGATATATAATTGTTTTGTAGGCACATCAAAATCAAACCAGGTAGATCGAAAATTCAAAGGGGAATTTATTTTTTCTTCTGATCAAAATTGTTTAACTAGTGGTAAAACGAGAAGAAAATGTGTTCTTAATTAAAATCACTTTATGCTCTGACAAACATTTAGTAAACCAAAGGTTTGGGATACCGAGTGGAATTTGATTACTATACAGCTGACTCAGGGGATCATCAAACTTCAAATCTGCAATCACTAACCTATAAAATGAGGGCTCTCAACCTCAAGGAGTTTTCTTAGGTGGCATCCCCACCTAAGAGAGAGTCACCTACTGCAGGCCCACTGCTCAAAGGAGGATTGACTCAAACAGGGTTTATGATGGACTTCATTTATACCTTAGTCAAATCTGATCTATGGTCATATACTGTCAGTGGTCTAGAAACTTCTCTTAACCAAGACATTTGGCTAAGGGTCATGTCTGTTGACCAAGGTGTATATTTGACCATAGACACTGTGCATGGTCCACTGCTCAAGAAATTTCTGGTGTTGTAGAAGGCTGGGGAGGAGTGCACCTGCCACAATAATTAACTGCAAGCCACAAATCATGATATATGCCATTTAAGAAATCTATGTTGACTAATCTGATTAGGATGGAGTGTCACATAGACAAATTCCTGGTTCCTTTAACTTTATGTTTACCTACTCCCTTAAATCCCTTCATATAATCCCACAACATCTCCTAGCCATGTGCTTCTTCTAGCCTCCTCCACTTCCCACTTCAATCAACTCTCAGCTCAGCTTTCCACTCAGTTCCTCACACACATAACTATCCCATGACAGATCGTCACAAAACTCATATGAATTTATGAGACTTCAGTTGAATTTGGTGGACCCTGGCCAGGAGATTCAGTTTATCAAAAGGAAGACAAATGAGTAGGCAGATGTGAAAAGAGACAAACAAACAGATAGTATGATTGCAGTAGCCATGATTGTTTGATAAATGAGGTTAAAAGGCTCTTCTATTTTTAAAGGCAACAGTAAGCAGCATTTTAAAGGCATATATATGCTATCTCAGGGTAGTCCATTTTCTATTACCTTTAGTGAAAGATTTGCAGTAAAAGAAATAAAACACAAAAAGAGAGAATACTAATAAGAGACAAATACTTGTTTCAGAGATAGTTGATGCCAGATACATCACTTCTCCAGCATCAGCTGGTACAATAGGAGCTGTATTAGTAGTTTATCAGTCCAAACTGATTTGATACTTTGTGAACAAAATAAATTAAGGATAGCAAAGATACTTCATGACATTTCTGTTTATTCTTCAGTTCCAGGAAATGAAATCTGCTTTTGAGGAGGAATAAAAGTTTACTATGTTAGATATGCTTTATATGATGCATATTTAAAATGGAAACTCTGTTATATTTCTATAGCAGATAGACAGAAATATCTGTTTGCTTTCCTCATTTTAATGTAATAGGGATATTGGAACCTGTAATGTTGGAAAGATTTTTTAAGCGTGGAAGATTTCACAACTTTCACTAGAGACAGCTGCAGTCTGGAATCCTCTTAGTCCCGGAAGACCCTCCCAAAAGTCAATCTCCTTTACCAAGAATGGTCTATCCTAAGGACTTTGGAGATCAGCCTTGACACAGAACAATATACCTGTTGCCAAGAAAGAATCAAGAAACTTTAATCCTTAACATAACAGAGGCACGATTCACTAGTTGTTTAAAGTTAATGACGGATGTAGATTATGGATGTGATGTGTTCTTAGGAACTCAAACCATGGACATGTTAGACAGTCATATTTCTAAACGTGCTATAACCTACAAATTTCTAAAAGTCTGTCATAGTAATACTGTTCTTGCCAGTTGGATTAGAGCCCTGACGGACCATGTCAAGAAGGATTGCCACCTTTTCCCTTTCTAATAGTGTGCCATATGGGATATCACAGGCACCTTATCTCCAGGTGAGACCACACCTGGAATATTGTGTCCAGTTCTGGGCCACTCAGTTCCAGAAGGACAGGGAACTGCTGGAGAGAGTCCAGCACAGGACAACAAAGATGAGTAAGGGAGTGGAGTATCTCCCTTATGAAGAAAGGCTGAGGGAGCTGGGTCTCTTTAGCTTGGAGAAGAGGAGACTGAGAGGTCATCTTGTTAATGTTTATAAATATATAAAGGATGAGTGCCATGAGGATGGAGCCAGGCTCTTGTCAGTGACAAGTAATGGTAGGACAAGGGGTAACGGGTTCAAACAGGAAAACAAGAGGTTCCACTTAAATTTGAGAAGAAACTTCTTCTCAGTGAGGGTAACAGAGCACTGGAACAGGCTGCCCAGGGGGGTTGTGGAGTCCCCTACTCTGGAGACATTCAAAACCCACCTGGACGCCTTCCTCTGTAACCTCATCTAGGTGTTCCTGCTCCGGCAGGGGGATTGGACTAGATGGTCTTTTGAGGTCCCTTCCAATCCCTGACATTCTGTGATTCTGTGATTCCAGGATAGATTAACAGGTGGCAACTAAACCTATCTTGTTCAGCATTGTCCTAGTGTGCTGGGTCAACTGAGATAAGGTTAATTTCTATAGGCAGCTATAGGACAGCGGACCCAAAACTAGACCAAGGTGTATTCAATACCATGTAGGTCATACCCAGTTACAAAGGGGGTGGGCCAGGGGGGCAAGGTTTCTCTCTCTTTCTCTCTCTCACACTACTGGGGAGAGGGTGGTCTATGGCGCTCTTGATTCTCTCTGGAACACGTGATTTGGGGCTATTGTGTTTCAAGTGAGAGCTGCTGTCCAGGACGAGGGGAGATTTCAGCATGGACTGTGGTTGGGAATCCACTTGCTGCTTCAGAGGAGGCAAGTTGCAGTGATGGGATTTCTATGTGATGAGATTGTGCTGTATATCCATCACTTTGTATATGCTTTCATTATTATTGTTGTTATTTTTGTTTATTTGTTTGTTTGTTTCACTGTTGTGTTAAACTGTTCTTATCCCAACCCATTAGTTTTTACTTTTGTTTCCTGATTTTCCTCCCCATTTCACTGGGCATAGGGGAAGGGTAAGTGAGCGGCACATGGTTTTAATTGCCATCTGAAGGTGGGGCTGGGGCTAAACATTCTGTGGGGCTATCCATTCTGTGATTCTGTAAACTGCCACGCCTAGATAACAGTCACGCTCTGTTCACTTGATTATGGCTAAGTATTGCATGTTTCCTTTGTAACCTCCAGCAAACCTCAGCAGTGTACCCTCAGACAGTCTACAAATGACACCAAAGAGGGAGAAGTGGCTGATATGCCAAGAGGCTCAAGCTGCCATCTGGAGGGACAAGCTGCAGAAGTGGGACAACAGGAACCTCATGGCATTCAACAAGGGGAAGTGCAAAGTCCTCTACCTCAAGAGGAATAGCCCCATGCACTGTATATACTGGGGGCCACCCAGCTGGGAAGTAGCTTGGCAGAAAAGAACCCAAGGGTCCAGGTGAACATGAGGTTGAACATGAGCCAGCAATGCACCCTTGCTGCAAAGAAGGTGAATGGTATACTCAACTACATTAGACAAAGCGTTGCCAGCAGGTTGAGGGAGGAGGTCTTCCCACCCTAATCAACACCAGCGAGGTCACATCTGGAGTACTGTGTCCAGTTCTGGGCTCCCCAGCACAACAGAGACATGGACATACTGGAAAGAGTTCACTGAAGGGCCACAAGGGTGATCAGGGAACTGGAATGCTTCACTTATGAGGAAAGGCTGAGAGATCTGGGGCTGTTCAGCCTAAAAAAGAGAAGGCTCGGGGAGATGTCATCAATGTATATTAATACCTAAAGGAAGGATGTGAAGAAGACAGAGTCAAGCTCTTTTCAGGAGTGCTCAATGAAAAGACCAAAGAACTGAAACACAAGAGATTCTGTCTGAACTTCAGGAAACACTTTTTCACCATCCAGGAGACTGAGAACTGGAACAGGTTGCCCAAGGCTGTTGTGGAGTCTCCATTCTTGGAGATATTCAAAAGCTGTCTGGACACAGTTCTAGGCAACTGGCTGTACATGGCCCTGCTTGAGCATAGGGTTTGGACACGATGATGTCAAGAGACGCATTCCGAACTCAACAATTCTTTGGTTCAGTGATTCTGGGAAACCGTTAAAAAAATTTCTACTTGTCCGTAGAATCTTCGTATAAACAGATAAATCAGATCTAACTCCTCTAGGAAATGTAAATTAGTATTTCTGCATTGTTGTTCTCTTTGTTCAAATTATTATGGAGATGACACAAGACCAGGTGGTAGATCAGGTGTATCAGTAGAGACATCGTCACTAATTGCAAAGTGCTGCATCCTTAGTATTTTCATTTTTATAGTGGTAATCATAACTCAGCCTCGCAATATTTGGCCCTCCTTCCCATTTTCCTCTGAGCCATTACATGCACTCCACTCATATTTGACAGTGTTTGGGTGGCATAACAGCTTTAATCTTGCAATGAGCTAATAGTCACTTCCTTGTACCTCAAGGTCTCCACATTGTTCTGCATCTGTGATTTGACTTACCACACTCTCAAATTTCATTAGGTTTGTTGTTTTAATGGTAGCCTATGTCTTCTACCTCTTTTCAGCTGAGTAGTATAGAATCATACAATCAGTTGGAAGGGACCCACAAGGATCACCGATTCCAACTCCTGTCCCTGCATATGACAACCCCACAGTTCACATCATGTGTCTGAGGGCATTGTCCAGTCCCTTCTTGAACACTGCCAGGCTTGGGGCAGTGACACCTCCCTGGGAAGCCTGTTCCAGTGAAAGGGTATATGTCTTAAATATGACTACCCATAAGAAGATTTCAGGCTGAATTAGTTTGGTGAAGCTGTGGTCACATGTAAAAGCCTTATTTGTGAACAGGGAAGAGGACAACTTCTCTCCGAATACATGAGATACTTCTAGCATTTTTCTAAGTTGTTATAAAAATGGCTTATTTGTTCCTAAATGTTTTTTGACTGAACAGATTAAAAAACTGAAAGCCCTTTTATATGTAAATGCCCTTATTTGTGTTGGATTTTTTTCTTCAGCTTTAAGGACGATCATTTTTGTAATTTCCATAGTTGAGAAACATTAAATGGAGCCGCTTCCCTTTCACACCAACAGCAGGTGGATTTAATTTCCTTATTCTATTTATCCAAACAACCAACCATCACTAAAATATCTGTATATCGTAGATTATTTTTGTTGCCTCTTCTTTCTTCTCCAAGGTAAACAGGTTTTTCACTTGGTTACATTTTATTTTTCCAAATATTAATTTTTGATGAGAGTTTTCCTCATTTTACTTTCATAAACCTTCAACCATCCTACATTTACATTTTCCTTTATATGTACTCCTCGTGTTTCTGTTCCACAGTAGAGTCATTTCTGTTAATTAGATATTGTTTTTCACTTTCAAGCTCTGCTACTGTGGTTAAATACTGCTTGCTGGACTGAGCCAAGATTAACTAACAGGATTTATGCAGCATCCAGACTTTTCATACTGAGCATAGACTTACCATACTAACATTTTCCTTTAGTTTTTGTACATGCAAACTTAAACCTGATTTATGTTTCTCAACTATTGCTAAAAATGTAATGAATAGCTCTAAAAAATCCCAAGTCTCGTATGAAAAACAGAAAATACAGTATTTCATGAGAAAGAAACTCTATTTACAGTTTTAAAAAGAAATTATAACTCTTTGGGATAATCTGAAAAATATCTCTCTCTGTTGGACTTAAAGAGCAAAAGGAGTTTACGAACAGAAGATAGAGAAATTAACTACTGTATATGTACTTCATAGGCTGTACATATAGAAAAATAATAAATATATGAAATATAGTAAATGAAAAGCTTTTTAAAGATTTTTTTGAAAATATACCTGTTTCTCTACTTATATTTTTGAGCTCATTTTGGTTTTTCCTATATTTATTTTTTTACCAGACTTTGGATAAACACTTATGAGAAGTTTATATATTATTATAAAACATTGTCTTGAAGAGCACATCTCTGTTTTCTGGAGCACAGAATGAGTAGGAATGGCAAATTTTGGGTTATATATCGCATTTTTTCCATTCTCACAATGATCAGAGGAAACTACAGTTTTCTATTTAAAGATTAAAACCAGAAAGGTAAGTAAAAATATAGTTCATATTAGAGTACAGCAAGCATGACTTAGGAGAAGAAAGCTTTATAATGCAGTGAATTAAATGTTATTTGGGCAACAAGAACCTACATCTCAGTTCTCCTAAATACACATTCACCTAAACTATAGAAAAAGCAGCAAGTGGTAAAGTCATACAGATGTTGATTTCTTGCCTTAGATAGGTTACATCATGGCTTGAAAGACTATTTCTTTTTTTCTTTTTGCAAGTTATGATACTTACAGGTTGTTTTCTTTCTAGATGTAATTTATTTATCATGATTCTTCCATCTTTTCTGTAGATAAGATAAACTGGTGGAACTCCCATAGTAGTTTTCTAGGCTGCCATCCTTTCAGTTTGGACAGGCAAATATGAAAATACCATTTCTGTTCAAAATAATTCTTGCTGAGGCCGTGATTTTTTCCACTAGCTGGAACTTTTGGTCCTTTCTTTGCTCTGCTTCTCTTTGTGATCCTGGCACTGGATCAGTGATGGGCCTCCTTCAGGCTTTAACTAGTATATTCTCTCTCTGACATTTTCTACTTTTCAAAAAAAAACCCCTTTTTTTTTTTTAAAATTCAGTTTTATCCCTTAACTCCTACTCTGGCACTATCCCACAAAGGGTGTCTGTTAATACTGCTTTTCTCATAGAAGTGAACCTTTGCATTTTTTCCTTTTTCCTAGCAGGTTCCCATATTCTATTCCCATCACTACTTAAGCTTTTACATCTAGCAGAATTCAACTCTTAACAGACAGAGAGAACTTGGTGGGTGTACACAAGCCACTATTAATGAGTAAATCTAAAATATGCTTAAGTTTAATTTAATTTGGAGAAAATCATAGTTTGTAGTACTGTGTAGTGTTCTGAGAAAACTATAAAGCTAACAACCTGAAAATAAACTGTGAAAGCCAGCAGATATTATCTATGAAAGAAGCATCTAAATGACTGACAGGCTGAAAACATCAATTGTCTCATGGCTCATAAATAAATAACAGACACAGACATTGTATCAGCTATTATTAATGTGAGGGTTACTTTTTCAAAGAAAGTTAAATCCCTGTTGCCTATTCTAAACAGCTATTAGAATAATGTAGAAAAAAAAATGCAGCTACTTTCACATCATTTATGGTTAATAGACCAAAACATTTCCTAATTCAAGACGATGAAGAAACTATTTTCTAACCTCTGGTGAATCTCATCCTATTGACTTCTTGCAAAGCCTTACTGAAACCTTTACACCATCCTTTGAACTCTAAAGGCCTTTTAAGCATCACAACTCATCCTCTATGTCGCCCTCCTTAGAGTCCAGTATGCAATTGGACCATCAGTGTCACACATGGAAGCAAACTTCTTCAACTGATTTAGAGGCTTAGGCTTTCAAAGTGCTAAATTAACTTTTATTTCATCAAAATAGCAGAGAAAAAAAATGTGCTAAATATTTATGTGTAATTTAAGTTTGATGAAGGATTGCTAAGTCAACAAATCCTTGAATTCTAGACCTATAGATATAGAAGATTTCTATATTGTCATTGCACATATGCCAAGAGATCTGTACAGGAATCTAGAGTTTCACCAGTGAAGCTTCATAAAAGTTGTTAGTGAAAATTCAAAAACTATCTCATTTATCTGTGTTATACTGATGCTGACATTTTTGCTGGTTTGACTGAAATCAAGTTAATTTTCTTCATGTAGTTAGAAACTATTCTTAGTATCACAGAATCATAGAACACCAGGTTGGAAGGGCCCACAAGGATCATCTGGTCCAACCTTTCTTTCAAAATGCACAGCCTAGACAAGATGGCCCAGCACCCTGTTCAGTTGAATCTTAAAAGTGTCCAATGTTGGGGAATCCACCACTTCCTTGAGGACGTTATTCCAATGGCTGATTGTTCTCTCAGAATCACACAATAGTTGGGCTTGGAAGAAATGTCTGGACATCATCTAGTCCAACCCCTCTGCTAAAGCAGGTACACCTAGAGCAGATTGCAGAGGATGCAGAAATGAACAGAGTACTCCAGATGTGGCATCTCCAGGGCAAAGGGGGAGAATAACCTCCCTCAACCTGCTGGTCACACTCTTCGTAATACACCCCAGGATACCATCCATGAGGGGTCCTTTTCCTGTGACTTCCCTATGCCCGCTGTTGATCTCTCAAGGCAACAAAGATGATGAAGGGAGTGGAGCATCTCTCTTATGAGGAAAGGCTGAGGGAGCTGGGGCTCTTTAGCTTGGAGATGAGGAGACTGAGAGGTGACCTTATTAATGTTTACAAATATATAAAGGGTGAGTGTCATGAGCCAGGCTCTTCTCAGTGACAAGCAATGGTAGGACAAGGGGTAGTGGGTTCAAACTGGAACACAAGAAGTTCCACTTAAATTTGAGAAGAAACTTCTTCTCAGTGAGGGTAACAGAACACTGGAACAGGCTGCCCAGGGGCGTTGTGGAGTCTCCTTCTCTGGAGACATTTAAAACCCCCCTGGACACCTTCCTGTGTAGCCTCATCTAGGTGCTCCTGCTCTGGCAGGGGGACTGGACTAGTTGATCTTTCAAAGTCTGTTCCAATCCCTGACATTCTGTGATTCTGTAATTCTGTGTTTTGCTGGACTGCTGTGCTTGCAGTGTCCACCCTCTGGCCTTCATTGCTGGGAGCATGCAGCTAAGTATCACTTTGTATCACTTTTCTTTTCTTATTCTAATAAATCTGTTTCCATTTCAATAACAAAAATCAAATAGCATATTGGTTTTCTTACACTGAAACAGTAGACATTATATTACTAAAAGTAAAAGGTGTTGGATACTGTGTGTAAATTACATCAGTTCTGTGGGACTGATCATGTATTCGGGGAACTGACAGATCTACACTTCTCTTTGGTATTCACTTCTTTCCTGGCAAGAGAAAACTTGAAATAGCAATAAAAATATCTTACACAAAAAGAGCATAATTCCCAACAAACCTTTTATGAGTTTGTGCAAGAATGACAGATTCCAGAGATCTCTTTTAGAAACTGCAAGAATTTAAGTGTTCTCCTAAAAGTGCAACAACTGATTTCAATTAATATTGTTATCAGCTATTCTGGCAAAAAGAGGTGAAATTGATTCTAAGAAGCTCCTGCCATGCAGAGACCATCTGTTCCATCTTGCGCTGCACACGAACTGTTAGGCAGGAATTTGGAGGCAGTCTTTGCAGCAGGAATTCATCCTGTTGAATACAAAACTGGACAACTGATGCCAAGGGGAATCTGGATATTCAGAGAATGGTTGGATCATCAGCACTCAAAGCTATCCCTGAACTCACAAATACTATGTCATTCTTTCCTGCCGAGTCAGTGAGCATACATGCATTAGAAAGCCACTTAAGCACTGTGGCAGAATGCGACCTCCCCTCACTTTCCCTCTCTGCCCCCTCTCTCCCCCTCCCTCCTTCAATATGGAGGAGTGGGCACATCTCCTCTCTTTCTCTGCTACTTGAGGTTAACAGCTTCTTTTGTTTGGCCCCAGAGCACCCTGGCCAGGGTCATTAGCAACGGTAGGGAGTGCCGAAGCCGCTGTGTGCCTACGTCCAGTGTGGGGGACATTTGTGGGGGGCAGAGGAGCTTCTACAATGCCTGCAGTCAGGTCTGATCAGATAAAAAAAACGAGACTCTCGTCGAGACTCCGCCCATTGTTGTGTGGGTCTCTCGGAGCACGAGCTTAGCCACTGCCGCCAGGAGCCACGGCCCGCCCCCGCTCCCCGGGACGGAGTCTCCGCTTGCCTCACCGTCACAGATGTGAGTAAAACTTCTCGCAGGATTGCGAGTATATTTATACTTCCCATGCACATTTGCATGTGTAACTAGTCTGTGCACATTTGCACGTGTACTTTAAATTATTTTCCTCGCACAATCGAGAGTGTATTTTCCTCCCGTGCTTCCATAAGCACGTGTGGTAGTCCGTGCACAGTTGCACGTGTAAGTGAATTTACCCTCGTAGAATCGTGAGTGTACACTTCCCGTACTCACTACGAGTACGTGTATCTCTTTAAAATAATCCCGCACCGTATTTAGGCAAGTGTGTACTTCTCCGGGACTCAGGGACGGCTCCGGCATTGTTTTGAGTGAAGCCACGTGCATGCACTCTGTGGACCGCCTGTTGTATTAGTTGCTGCCCCTTAATAATTTTCCTCAACTGATATCTGAACCTTTATTTAAGTCACTTTTGGAGTGCTAAAACCCTGTTTCTCACTGGTTTAATAAAAGTTGTTTTGGACCCTGTCGTCCCTTAAATTAACCTTGGGGTGCCTCTGTGACAAGCACACAGGCATGTAAAAACTGAAAACAAATATCAATTACTGAAGGCCAAATGGATTAAAATATTACCCCAATGAAAATCTGGAGAAAAAAAATGCTAGTATTGTTGTATAGGTTGATAAGCTATATAATGATGTATAGCATTATATAACTGCATATAATGTGTGTATTATTTTATATATTAGAGTATAAATTATAAGGTAGGTATGCACTTACCTTGTTTTATATATTTGTGCTGTTAATGGCACTTCTAAGGTGCTAAAATAAGTCTTCTGACCTATCCGTCTTTGAATGTCTGAAGTGCATGTTCCTCTCCATTGATTATAAAGTACAAACACTGAACATACTTTAAGTTAAATCAGATAAACCCCACCCCTGTTCTTTTACAATGCCGTATATTGCACCTGGTATTACTTCAGCGAGGAAAAATACTTGAGCTTTTTAATAATTCATACAAAGAGAATTTTAGTCACCTGTATCAGGGCTGCATGCACTTCAGCTTGGATTGTTCTACATAAATAAGACAAACACAACACCTGTTGTTTTCTTTTTTTCCATTCAAATGTTGGTGGTGCTTTCCTTTATGCAGGCAAGTCAATTCTTTCAAAATCTGTCATCTGACAGAAGCGATTATTGTCTGCTCAGTCTTTGCTACATGAACCATAACATTTATGTCCAGTGGCCCAGGGAAGGGACTCTGAAGAGCACATTTCTATATAAGAAGCTTCTAACTTTTTCACACTTATTTTTCTTTGAATCCATCAATATTTTTTACAGGATGTGTGCACATACAGGTAAATGTCTTTTGGCCACAAAACACAGTGTTTTGGGCCACTGAATTATGCTGTCTCTCTTTTAGCTGAGCTCCTGCCCTGTCCACACTGTTATAGCATCACTGAGGACCATTTGGGCTCCTATGTGTTCTCCATTACCTTGTGATTATTCACAGATTTTGGAAGAGACTTCTACACTTAAAATATCTATATTTCTTACTGTCAACTGAACTTAAACATGCAGCTTAAAAAACTTTCAATCCAGAGACCCTTTTATAATATACTGGAAAAACTTAATAAGAAACTTCATACTTTTTTTTCCTCCCTCAACTGAACATAGCTTTTGAATTCTTTTATGTTAGCTCACTACTTTTAAACCACCCTTAACTCATATAATATTGAGGTAAAAGTTAATTAATATGTTTATTTATCAAATGACAAATACCATAGTTTGCAATTTTATTAAGACAAAAACATATGGGTGAAAAGAAAGCTTTTTTAGGTAGCATTAAGCTCATCTGTCAAGGTTCCTTTCAGCTGATATAATCCAGGTAATAAAATAATGTTTATCATAATTCCTGGGCACTCACATGATTCTTACCCCTGAACTTCTGTTAACAGAAGGAAGTTGGATTTGGACATGTTTTCTTTTATGAATAGTTCATATATATTTCAAACCTTTCATCTCTACTAGATATTTATGACTAAAACAAACAAACAAACAAATGAACAAACCAAAACAAGACCAAAAAAACAAGCAAACAAAACCAAGAATGTGCCTAGATCTTCTTTAAAATTGCTACCTGCTACTGCATGCTTTGAAAATTTTAGACTGATGTAAGCCTCACCCAAACATTTTTACCTCCTCCATCAGCAACTTCAATTCAGGGACCAACATGGTACATATCTGCCTCTGATAAAACCACAGTTCTCTTTATATTCAGCAAAAAAGAAGCAGGGTTTATTTTAAATGTGATTAATTTCATAACAAGTCATATGAACACTGTAAGCTTGTTACCAGCATTTGCTTGACACTGAGTATCAAATCAGACTGGTAATGGTCTTGTTGGGGTAATGACCTTGAGAGATATTGAGACTGCAAAGAAAGCACAAGACTTAAGTCTACCTGTTTAATATTCACTTTGTGGGTTAAGGAAGCCCTAAGTTCACACAGTGCCTCTCTGGTGCCTCTTTTCATCTGTAAAGCTGTTTGCTTCAAAATAATTTAAACATCTTGTTCCTCTTGATCTGGCTGCTTCCATTTTTGTCTTCAGTTCTATATTATATTCTGTGTCATCTATCAACATAGTAACTTTGCCTCTCTCATCATGTGCAGTTTATCTCTAAATATGCCCTCCAGCTGGTATTTCCATGGTACTTCAAAGGTGCAACCATCTCTTCTGTGCTGTCATTGTTACCACCTCTCAATCAGTGAATGAATGTCTGCTCTGAGCATGCAGCAGATGTTGGTTCTCAGAATACAGGTCACTGTTATGTTTGTCCTCTACATTTAGATGTGCTATTTTGGGAAGACTGAGCTTTTACAGGTACAGTCTCTCTGTTGAAGATGGGATCCTGGTGTCCATCTTCTTTGTTATACTATTTCACACAAATATTCATGTATCACAGTCACATTTAACAAGCATTCCATGAATCCTCTTTCCATTTCTTGGCTTCCTTTTAGATGAAGATACAGCCAATCTCACATGTTGTTGTCATATTTGGAGCTTTCCTTGGTGGTTTAGATTTTTTCTTTGTGAGTTTTTTTGTTTGTTTGTTTTTTGGCACTGTCACTTTCAACAGCTTGGGTATTTCCATTCTGCATGTGCTCTAGAATTTACAGTATTGAGCTCTTATCTAAACATTGACAATGTGTGGGGCTGGTCATAGGTATCTGCAAGCACAGCAGTCTAGCAGCACATGCTGGAACCCTGCATAGGTGCTTGTATTGTCTGAAAATCTGAATACTACATTTGGAAATTATGTGAAACCTGTACAGAAAGCTGTCCATTGGTCCCATATGTGGGAACAGAAATGTCATACCTCTGGAATAATTCTATAATGCTCTCTGTGGTAAACCACACATCATAAGCATCATATGAATAAGAACAAGTAGTAGCAGACACAAAAGCAAAAGTGTTATTGGATTGTTCACGTTTTGTTACACTGAGAGCAAATATTAAGCTTATACTCAGCTAGACACATAAAGCACATAGAGACAGCTTTTTCCACCTCAGGTGACAGTAGCCAAGTAATGGAAAGAGGATTCATGGAGTGCTTGTTAAATGTGACTGTGTGTGATATCCCTCTTGCCTCATAACGATCTATGCAAGTTCTCTTTTTTTTTTTTTTTTTTCTTTTTTTAAGAAAACTGTTGCACAAATTACTTACAAATCTATAAATTGCCTCACTTTAGTAGAAACTCATTCAAATGATCTATACTCACATTTTTCTTGTGAACCTTCCTAGCATTTTCCCCTACAGCCCAGAGACAACCAAACCTTGTAGTCTGAGACACCCCACAACTAAAGTGTAACTGTAGTTAGCTTCTTTTTATGCAAACTCCAGTTTCTGGCTCTGTTTGTTTTAACAGAGAAAGATGCTCTTCGGAAACTTTCTTTTGTAGAAAGTTTTCAAAGACTTTTTGAATAACTGACAAGCCACAGACCTTTCCATAGAAAAGAAGCAGCAAAGCTAAAGGTGAAAGGCTTCCAAAGTCAGCACTATCTCAGCAGATCCAAGGCTTCCTATGCATCTTCAAAGCAATCATTTCTACACAGGCCAGCCAGGGCAGTATTACTAACCTGGAACTGATTGCTGACATCAATAGTTTCCAAAACTTCTGTATTTGAGAATAAACACAGGAGAGCTCCATGTCAGAAATAAAAGGATTGTCTAAAGTTGCTCTCCTTAGCAGAACTGGGCTGAAGGAAACTACGAATAATTTGAGAGCACTTTCAAAAGATACTACCTTTGTTTTAGACTGTATCACTCCTTCATCATAGCAATGGACTTTTGTCTTGTCTTCAATGATCCTGAACTTAGCAAAAAACTGCTACAACAAAAACAGCCTACAACAGATAGGAGTTGCTAGTTGGTCCTTGAACAAAGAAAATCTGTTCCCTAAGAGTTGCTCTTGGAGGTTCAATCTTTTTCCATTTTTGTCATGAAATATTTTGTCACAAAATGTTTTGTCACAGTGTTCTATTTTCAGCTTTATCTCCTCCTCATCAGCTATGTAAAAACTCTCTGTTGCACAAACCTTCTTTGCATTTAGCATCTAATTTTATGTATTAGACATCAACTTAAAGTCATAAGCACCATTTTCATTAGTAGATGTATGAGACTGGTGTTGTAATACTGCCTCGCATAGAATTGTTGCAGAAGGTCATCTACTAATGCTGCTCAGTTTTTCTGGAAAGACAGCGTATCTCTCTTCCAGGGTTGTAACTGTTCTGCGTACTGTCCAAAGAGTGCCACGAGAGAGGTGCTTGTTTGTGTAGATGAGGTTCGTAGAGAGATGGTTTAGAGGTAGACTTGATGGTGCTTGGTAAATGGTTGGACTTGATGATCTTAAATGTCTTTTTCAACCAAAAAAATTCTAGGATTCTCTGAATTTAACACCTGTCAGGCAAGTGTTATAATGATTTATAAAACAGTTTAGGAATAAAAGAAACTCTGTTTTACCAAATATGTTAAAGTTGCTTGCTGTTTGTTACCTTCAGTAAGAAAGTCATACAAGGTCCAATGTATATTTTCAAAGTTTAAGATTTTAAGTATTTTTTTCATTCTAATTAAGGCCCAAAGGGAGAATCCCTTGTTGTTATCAAGGGTTATTTTCATACTGGGATTAAAAGATCAAATTATATTTTAAAATGTTTCTTCTCAGTTACTTCTATTCTGAATAAAATGTTGCCTAGCACATTTATGAAGAGGTACTAGTATATCTCATCTATTTGAAAGTATGTGATATATAAGTAATCTTAACCGTATGCAAACAGGAGTACAGAATTTACTGATTTTAGAAGATTCATTGCATGTGCAATAATGTTGGAAAGGCCTCATGGTAACAAGGAGGTGGAGGAAAGCAAAGATTAAATTCTTAATAAAGAGAGGAATGCAGATGGTTACAGTATTGAGCTCTATGGGGTCTCTCTACCATTGCAGAATTACAGTTGATTCTGTGTCCTGAGTAGGCCTGGTCAACCAGGAGGGCTGAAAGAAAATACATGTATGTCTGAACTCAGATCCTTGTTATTCTTCTTTTAACGGATTTGAAATGGAAGCCAGTATTCAGAATAGCACAACAGTCTACCATGCTCAGAAAAAAGCAGATTCTGAAACCACATAAGCTGATTGTTTACAAGGTAAATCACACAGTGATATTTCATCCATTTACAGAAGCAGAGGGTGTAGCCTACTTAATCAAAAGAAGTGGTGAAGCTGGAAGTGACAACCAGAAAAGTAAATGTAAATAGCAATTTTTCATAACTGAATGACCATCTATAACACATTGAACATATGGGTGAGAGACATTTAATGATAAATTTAACATTCAGAGAGGATATTGTCATAATTTATCATGATATGTTTAAAGGAACTGGAGAATTCAAGCATATTTACATAGAAATAAATGTTGTATTATCTATATGTGGTTGCAGTAAGACATTTTATGTTAAGTTGTACAAGTTGTTTCACTATAATCAATAGTAAAGTTAAATCAACCAGTTATGGAATAAAGCATGATTCAAGTGACTGGAAGAGCCAAAATTTGGTCCTTGGCCAGTAAAGAACAGAAGATGTTGATATCACAAGCAACTGCATCAGCACTTTGACTGGAGCAGAAAAAAGCAAACAAAAAAAGACTCAGTAAGTATGTTTAACACCAGAATGTTAAATAGCACCATGCTTATTACCACCACTCAGTACTGACATCAGAAGATTTGCAACATCAATTAGCAATTGAGCAACTTGTTACAATATTAGATAAGAAAGATAGGGCCTGGCATTGAAATTAGCCAGGTATGTCTCTTTTTAGGTACCTCCAACTCTCCAGGAGGACATTACCAGTTTTCTAGATTAATATTTGAGATTAAATGTGTCAGTGAAATATTGTAGAAAGAGAGTTATGAGGCACTTGGTGATACTTCCAGGGAAGATATAATTACTGATGATATGATTATTGCTTCATCTGATGAGACTGAGTATGATAGTACCCTGAGAACAGTAATGCTAAAAGCAAGAGATGAAAATACTAAATATCACAAAGATACAGTAGAAAGAAACAGAAACAAAATACATGCTGGAACTTTTATGACTTCAAAGTGACTAAAAAGGTAAAAGCTATTGTGATATGATGAATTCCAACAAGGACAATGAGACATCATTACAGAGAAATTATATGTGAAACATGCGCATTGTAATAGTTTAGGAAATACTGTGCTATATTTTTCCGTAATATGGATTTATATTTTTGCCACATTGAGATATTTCAGAAATCTTTGTAACAGAAAATATAAAGTTCTTCCATGGTGTTTATAGCATGGTTTATGTCCTCAGTCACTTACAATTTTGAAGCTATTTAGACACAGAAAAACACTAATTCTCTGTTCCCAAGACTAGAAAAGGCAGATTTCCTAAGGTTTGTTCTTGTAGTTTATTACTGCCTTATTAAAGACTTTCTAAAGGTCTGTACAAAAAAATATATCTACAGAGTAGATCATCACTCATCCCACAGGCCCACAAAAAAAAATGTCAGATTGAACTTATTGGAATACATTCTTCCAGAAAAATTCAGAGGGCACTTTATCTTAAAATTTGAGTCTGAGTCAGCAGAGGTTAATCACCTTCAGGAAATGCCTTTTTCTGTTTGCTATCTGTACAAGGAACCTGGGATGATTAGCTTAGATGTCGAACATTTAGGTATTTAAGGAGATAAACCACACAGAGAGCAAGTGAAGATTTAATGCCTTTCTGTTCAGTATGTACATATAACAGGGAGAATCCCAGTATAATATGAGTTTCTCTTTTACCATAGAGAAGTTCCAAGATGTCTCAACATTGTATCACTAAACTTTTCCTATGCAAATTCTTATTTTATTCTGTTTGTCATCTAAGTATGCCTTTGAAATTCTGTTTAAATTATATAAATTGTCTGTATAGTATTAATATACTTTTCTTATTAATCGGAGACAAGGCATGAAATTTAATAATTTCCCCATGACAAACCCATGAAATTTATCAGCCTGGCCCATGCTCTGTACAGTGAACTATTTATAATATATGGTTGCTAAAGGCAAAGAAAGTTAAAATAAATGAATAAACATGCAGAACTTTTCTCCTTATGGTAATTTTATTAATTACTTCTGTGGAATATAAGTTTTACATTATTCACAAGCTGTAACCACATCCTTTGACATGGTACTGTATGTTATTAGTATTCCACTTGATACTAAGCAAGTAACTAATTCTGAATGAAAATTCAAGAATAAAAGGAAAATATCCTCTCTGATCATTTTAAGTAGCATGCATTTAGGAAGCAATCCTTCTGCAGCCTCAAGACCGTCCTCAGTTGTCATAGGAACTCAAGGCATTCCCTGTGACTACTAGTTCTTGCTGCAAATTCATACTGTCAGCTATTATCTCTAGTGCAGTCAACTTCAAGTACCGAAAAAGACAAAATCTCCTAAGTTGCATGATTGGCTTAAGGGATGAAGAATGAACAGTAATCATTCTCTCTATTTATTCTTTGGCACTGAATGGGCCTTACATCAGTTTCCACAGTTTCTCTCACAAATCACGAAGTCCAAATGGTCAAGTAAGCACTTCAAGATCTTGGTTTTTTTGAACAAGGACCACTCTTATGGGGCTTATTGAAAAACTGGCAACACATTTTTCAGTCTCTGCTGCTGTACTGGTTTGTTATCTGTTGTTATTGTTCTGGTTTGGTTTGGTTGCCTGGGCACCATCCACATGCTGATCAGCTTAGACTTATTTTTCAACATTTTCATCTGACTTTCTCTTTCACCATTCTGTCAACAGTTTCAATCAGCCTTGTATTTATAAATAATATTCTCAAACGAGGAAGCAGGGGAATTGTAAAAAACATTATTTGGAAATTTGAGGCATGCAGGAAAATTAAGTGCACATGCTGGAAGACATACCTTGGATGTGGTTGTATTAAGGTCTCTGGGGGTTTCCTTTCCTTGTCATGACCATAAAAGCCACTGAGGGTGATTAATCTGGATTTGGACATCTGACTTTGAGAACTATCACTTGCAATTACAACTCTCACCTTTGTTGCCTATGTCACATTTTGCATCTGTCACTAAGGCTTTGTAGAAGTGAGAACCAAAGTGCTTAAGTATGTTTCAAAAACCCAACCTTTGTCTAGATTCTGTCATTGTACTCAAAATTTTCCAAAATCACAATATTTTGCATATATACAGAGTTTCAATGTATAATATTAATTTTCAGTGGAGGCATTTGATGATCTCAAAGTTCTGCTTTAATCTAATTTTCCATCTGAGCTAAGGTCAAGTTTCTTTTCCGGTGACCAAGATTGTACCAGCAACTTAGGCAGTGGCTGGAGAAGAAACTTCACTACATTTCTCAGGTCTTTCTAGACTGCAGAATTTGGTGCGCAATAAAGTCAGAATAGGAAACTCAGATTTCAAAGAAAAAAGGTCTAGAATTTTAAACAGCTTTTAAACATTTATACATTATCTACTTTTTCCTTTTAAAAATAGGATGTAAAAAAGTGCTTTATGAAATTTTATAAAACACTCTTTTTTTATTCTGACTAATGCATATACACATGCATAAATTCAATATATTGTTGATAAAGTGCCTAAAATTTCTTAAAAATGAAAAATAAAAAATAGCATAGCCTTCTATAAATACACCACAAAACTATACAGTATATTCATCTAAGATTAACAAATTACTCTGATTATTATTAATTTGGCATCCTCATGATGACCTACACCGAGCAAAATGTATAAAGTTATACAACACCAAATAATGAGCTAATATAAAACCCAGCACTGCTTTGTATTTCAGAGAAGATATTCTGGTTTACCCCACTGGCTGATATCTCATTAGAGGGTTTGTTTGATTGCAATGATGGACACTCTTCACTCCCCAAATCACCCACTTTTTGAGACAATTTGCCCTTACCACCTTCATACTTGATCTATTATGGTACTTTGTGAATTTTAAACAAAACAAAGCTGGGTTTGTTTGTTTGTTTGTTTGTTTTTATCCAAAGGTCTTTAAGAGTAAGTCTTGTTGCAAAGGGACCATAGTTAAGCAGTAATGGGATGTTATTTTTGCCTAGGCATAAACTTGCTGAGAAGGGGGAATGAAAGGTCACAGTAAACTTAACTTCCCATTGAGCCCTCATTCTTGCACACACACATGCACACACACACACACATACACACAAAAAGCTGCTGCTCAGTGATACCACTTCTCTCTGCCTGATAGAAATGGTAAAATTGATCAGCAGCCAGGATTATTTTGTAGTGCCTATTCCCTTCCTTAGCAACCCTGAGCAACCCTGTACAGCAAGACTGTACTCCAATTATGCAACCTGTACTGGGAACATGTCCCTGGTTAAGGGGCAAACCTGACACAGTAAGAAAGTTTAGTGTCTCCCCAGTGTTTATGAGATTGCATTCAGCCTCAGGTTTTATTTTAAGCAAGCAATCCTTATGAATTAAGGTAGTTCTGAGTAGTGTCTTATAATTAATTTCTTCCACTTAAAATCAATGTCTAGGGTAAATGTTACATTGTTGCACAGAGTTGTTAACAATAAATGCAAACACTGAACACATCAAATAACCAAATTGTTTCACACAACTTCAAGCTTCTCACAGCTTGCCAAAGGCTTGTTTGGAGATGCTCAGCCTCACAGACCAGAAGCTAACACACCCAGATAAGTAAAATCAAGTACTCCGTCTCATATCAAAGATGCAGTCTGTAATTCATTATGCCAATTCAACTGAAAGTTATTGAAGAGTACATGTTTCCAGTACTGCCAGACAATAAGTGGATTAAACGAAATTATAATGCATGTGAAGGTGTGAAAGATTTTATATAAAGAACAGAAAAATTCAAAGCTAATGTTTCTACAGAAGGCAAAAATTGTTGACAGGAAATTTAACCTGAGAAGAAAAACATAACTCCGCAATGTCATTCAAGATGCATTCCAATCCCCAAATAAAGTCACTTCCCAAGAGGAGCTCCCATTTTAATTCCACTTCAAAAAAACACACCTAAAAAAAGTTAAAATATGGAAAGCTTGATCTATAAATAAATAACGAGTAACTTCACCAAGAAGAAGTTGGGGGTCTTAGTGGACAGCAGGCTACACACGAGCCAGCAGTGTGCCTGGGCAGCACCGAAAGCTATTAGCATCCTGGACTGTGTCAACTGAAGTATGGCCATTTGATTGAGGAAAACAGCTACTCCCCTAAACTAAGTCTTTATTACAAGACATCTGGGATATGCAGTCTAGTTTGGGACCCCCAAAGGAGATACTGATTAGTGTGCACAAGTCTAGCAGACTTGCTCCATCCAGCATTGTCAGGGGCTGGAGCACTTACCCTACGGGTAGAGGCTGAGGGAGTCGGGTGTTTTTAGCCTGGAGAAGAAGCAGCTTTGAGAGCATCTAAGCAGCCCCCCAGTGCCTATGTGAAATATGGTGAGGAGGAGATGGAGACAGGTTTTTCACAGCTGTGAATGTCAGGAGGTTGAAACAAAATGACCATAAACTGAAAAATGAGATTCCAACATATGGACAATTATGACCATGATTAAACACTAGACCAAGTTTCCCAGAGTTGTCATGTTGTCTGCACTCTTGGAGATTTTCAATACCTGACTGGATAAAGCCCTGAACAACCTGATCTTAATTCTTTGCCAGCCTTGCTGTAAAGAAGAGTTTAGATGACAGACATCCTGAGGTCATTTCCAACCTGACTTATTCTATGCTTTTATGATTCCACATTACCAAGATCTTGACTTGTGTAATCATTTCCAAAAAAATTCATCACATTAAAGAATAAGAAAATATGGGAAGTCTTAATATATTTGCTGAGTATATTAATTCCTTTGGGCTTTACTGCAAGCTGCTTTTTTATTTATTCATTTATTTTTAATGAAATGGGTACAGCATATGTAATGATGTTTGGAGAGATGGATGAAAAGGAATAAAATATAACTATTACATTAGAAATGATTTTGAGATCTAATGTGAAAAAGTATTAGGAGTCAAGAGCTGTATGGGTTTAGAGGGAGATCTGTTGGTAAATGATGATATAAAGCGAAGCAAGTTAAACAAGGAAAAATATGCACATATGTACAAATATGCCATAATACCCTTTAGTCTAAAATAATAAATTAAAATAGAACTGTAAACTGTAAAGAACTGAAAAAAAAATCAATTAAACAAATGTGAAATGAACTAGAAAAACTTAAATGTACCTCTTCACTATGAATCATGCTAAATAAAAAAGTTATTTTGTAGACTACTTAACAAAAGCAAAATTGTAAAAAATGAGATTTGGATTGTAGAGGTCATATATACAAGACTGAAAATTAGAACAAAATACTGATGCAAAAATAATAATATTGTAATTATTCGTTTGTGTGACATAGCATAAAATGAGAATTTTTGTCAGGCTATGTAAAGAATTTAGATCAATTTTCAGCCTGAAGGAACTTGAAATATAGAAGAAAAAAGGGAAATGCTGGTGATGTGAGTTGTTAAAGTTTAAGAAGCAAGATAGTAATCATGCTAGGACTTGAACTTGCATCTCTCAGGACAGTTCTGCAGTCACCAGCTTACATTGCTTTCATAACGACACACCAAGGCATTTAACCTTTCAGCAATGATGAGGAATTCTTCCTGCATAATGAAGAACATAAGATCATATCCCATAATCTTTCTTAAGACACCCTGTTTATATAGGAGATAGCACATTTGGCCAAAACTAATTACAATTCTCAGTTTCCCTGGAGAGTAGGTTTCTATCACCAGCTTCCACAAATAACTGACAGTGAATTATCAAAGTGAATTTCTGTAAGCACCTCACCAGCTGAAGTGTATTTGCATGCTAGCAGGCAGACTTCAGTTAAAAAGATTAAAATAATAAGCCAATCTACAGAAATCTGTATAAGTACATGAAAAATTGTAAACCCCAAATCCTTCACGATTATATGTATTATTCACTGAAAATGAAGTCCTCATCCTAGCTTTAATAATGTGCATCTTAGTGGAAGGCTTGGCTCTTAAAGTGGCACGAAGTACTGCTGTTGGCCGGACTTGCAGGAAAACAGCACCTCAAGTTTTCATAACTATGCCACATAACACTCAGTTTTATCTTCTGAATAAATACAGAAAAGAGTGGAAGCTCTAAGTAGTGCATTTGAATTTCAACCGTGTCCAATCTTTCATCCACCAGTTCTCCCAAGTCCTTCTCTGAAGGACTGCTCTCAATCCCTTCAGCCCCCAGCCTGTATTGACACCGGGATTTGCCTCAACCCATGTGCAGGACCTTACACTTTGCCTTGTTGAACCTCGTGAGGTTTGCATGGGTATGTTTCTCAAGCCTGTCCAGGTCCCTTCAAATAGCATCCTGTCCCTCAGGTGTGTCAACTGCACCACTTAGCTTGGTGTCATCTGCAAACTTGCTGAGGGTGGACTCAATCTCTCTATGTCATCGCTGAAGATATTAAATACTGTTTGTCTCAGTATGGACCATTGAGGGACCCCACTAATTAATTATTTCTATTTGGACTTTGAGCCATGGAATTTAGATGAGGAAATCTAAACCACAAATATATTTTATTTTCTAATTGTTATGCCTACCAAATGTTTGTTTTATCTATTTTCTCACTTTGGGAGGTTTAATAATCTGAAATTTGCTTTAATTTTATAAATTCTATTATTGATCTTCCTGACATTCAAATAGTCATGTCTTGGAGAGCCTACTTTATTCTAAGCAAAATATATCAATATTGTCAAATGCTACACTGCATAGTTTATAAATATATTCAATAATGAGAACCAGCAGTTTGAAAACAACCCCACAAAGATAAACACAATGGTATACAAGCTTTCATCTGAAAAAGAACTAAAGCTGAGTGCCTTTCAGACTCTGATGAATACATACCACCCGTGAAAGAGCTCTCTGGGCACAAGAAAAAGAGCGTAATTAAGTACACAAACAGAAAAGTGGGAAAAGATGGATAAATTGAGACTCAGGGAGACAGAAAAAGAATTTGACAGAAGAACAGAGACAGGAAAAAAGAGTAGGGAAAACACTGACTGGAATACACAACCTAAAGTGAAAGAGACAGCAAGAAACTAACACTAACAACCCAGTTCATTCTTGCTGCGCCAGTGCTGTGCTGGAAAAATCATATTTGTATCAGGGAGTACTAAACTCTGCAAAACAGCAGTAGCTCTGGACAAACAGGGGTTGGAGGGAAACAGAAAAAGCAATAGAGTTAAAAGAACATACCAAAGGTGAAGCGGATGTGAGCACAGAAGGAAGCAATAATGAATAGAGCAGAAGAGAGTCCTGGCTTCTGTGCCCTCCTCCCAGCCAGCGCTGCCCTGCTGGGGCAGAGCGTGGGAGCCATGGGAGGGCAGGGGGGTCGCAGGGGCGAGGGAAGACAACATGCTGTAACACCATGAGAGTCATCTTGGAAGAGAAGATGAAATACTAAAGATTGAAGTGACCTGAAGTATGCTCAAAAGAAGGTAGAAAAAAAAAGAACAATGGAAAGTTTTCATAAACAAATACTGCTGGCAGATGAGTTCACTCCAGTGTGCGTAAGCGTTTTTTAAGAATAAATTTAATCACTAATATACTCTGTTTTATTTATTTGTTTAGTTACTAAGTGAACTGAAATGCATAGACAATCTTTTCCTACAGTATCTAATGCAGTGAAATTTTCATAACAACTTCAAATTGGAGAGTGTTAAATGAAATTAATTTGAATAGACTTCATAATCTATTTTTAAGACATCTACACCTTTGCTTGCTAGTTCAGGCTACTTTTGAAGCCAATGGGAAAAAAAAAATGAATGAGAATCACCTTCCCCAGTTTAGAATCTTATCTTATAAAAGTACATGGTGGAGTGCCCTAGAAACCATATTTTATAAACACTTTACCTTGCATTTTTCCATATAGATATGCATGCACAATATCTGCACTTTGTTGATATTTAAACTAAGTTTTACCAGCAACCATGATTTAGAATATGCAATGCCATATTCATATGGAAGACTACCTCATAAAAAGGATGACATTGAAACAGATTAATTCACATACAATGCTCTGACTCAGACAAAACCCAGATTTGCTATGAAAGGGTGAAATAAAACATAAATATTTAATATTAGTAAGACAGACGGTATACAAATTGCTTCATATTTGTTCAATATTTCATTCCACACAAAGTACTGAGATATCTAAAACATCTCAACTCTCAGTTTCTGTGGCTTGTCTTTCACTTGAAAGACAGGGAGTTCATGTGACTTAATTACTTAACTGTAAAGAAGTTCATCAAGGTTCCAGTGCACCAAAGAGTAGTTGTATGCTTAAAATTAAGCACCTGCTTAAATTGTTCCCTCGTGTGACAAATGACCTAAAAATGGTGATGCTATTTTTATATGTTGTGAGGACATTAAGGAAGAGCTAGTTATATAAAATAACCTTGGAGAAAGTTAATTATATACAAGCTAATTTTATTCAAAGTACATTGAAGGACAGAGAAAAACTGCTGAATTAGAGAACAGCAGACTTTTATAAACTAAGAAAAATTGTAACAGAAATGTTCAGAGATTTTGATCATTCTTATGGGCCTTCTTTGTAGCTTTTCTAATTTGAATATACCTTTTTTGACATGGGGGTCAGATATGTATTCAAACTGTAGGTGCAAAATAATATATCCTTCGATTTGTTCTCTATTCTTATTTTAATAATTTTTAACATTTGCCCACTTTTTTGTTTAGTATGTTTCTTTTTGTTTGTTTATTTGTTTGGTGGGGTTTTTTTTGTTTGGTTTGGTTTGGGTTTTTTGACTGTTATGTAGCATTCAGCGGATGGAATAACCTAGTATAACTTCAAGAAAAATTGAAGTGAATGCTTAGCCTTCAATTTGACATATTTGGAAAATATATTAGAAGTCTGACTAGATGCGAGGGCTCTTGAGAACCCTTACGTATGTTGAAAGCTACCGGAATGACAAGTATTCCCAATATTTCCTACCGATGTGCAATATGTTGTGAAACTGAGCTTGGAAACTTCCAGCTCGAACCTGGAATTAGGACATAGTGCCTACTTAGGATACAGAAGGATTTGAACCAACAGAGGATAGAAGGATTTAAATGTCAATGCCCTGACTAATGTAGGAACATTTAGATTGACTTGTGTTTGGCCATCTAGATGGAGGTGTGTCAAACTTCATTCATCTTTTTCCATTCAAGAAGAGTAAGAACTTGTTAAGATTGAAGAATAATGAGCACAACTTTAAAAGATGCCCACAAAATTTAAGGAAATGTGAATTTGCTTGAGGATCTGAATTACGACTTCAAGTTTCAGGCAAAAACAAGATCAGTAAGGAGATGCTTCAGGATGGACTTTGTTAATGTGGAAGCAATACTAGCTTGCTTTCTTACCCCATCAAGGAACGAGTACAGTATTGCTAACAAACTGACCCTCTTTTCAATGATTTCTAGAGCTGTCACATGGATTAGAATAACAACTGCTCAACAGATTATATGGTTTAAAATTCCATTTTCTCTCAAAGTCAGTGCATCATATCAAGACTTGTAAAAATTTCTGCCCTGTTGGATGGCTTGCCATGGTTTTACTTTATCTGCATTTTACTTAAACTTGTCTCAAACCCATGCTACAGCTGAGGGATGAAAATGTTTCCATAAACAATATCATTTTTTATTTTTAAATAAACCATTTCTTAGAAGTCTTTTGCCATCCAACCTACTAATCACTTCTGCACATACAACGGAGGTCAATAGAACTCTACATTATCTTTTTAGTTGTACATACGCTATTTTCTCTGGTAATAAACATATGATAAGATAGAAATCTCAGTATTGTGGTTGCTCCCAATCTTTCCTGCCAAACAGCTTTCCAGGCCTTTTTTTTCATGTCATGACAAACAGTGAAGTCAACATTCCTATAATATATAAACAACCTCAATAATAGCATACATTAAACATACAGCAAGAAGAAATTTTACAGTCCATTTCAATCTCTGTTCTCACTGCCATGTGCATTGTTCACTTAGTAAGACATTATTTGTCTTAATAATATTTACATTTGGCAACATGAGTGTTCAGTGTCTTGAAATGCAGAATTATCTTTTCTGAAATACAACAAAAAATAGAAATATAATTATGTTTCCATACTTGTGCCTTCAAATATCTGTATGCTTTGATCACATGAATGCCAATTGAAGTGCCATTAGCCATTTAGTCATAGACAAGGACAGAAGAATCTGAACTCTTAAAAATCATCACACAGCTACTCTGTTTACCCTGATCAATCAAATACAACAACAGAGAACTGGTTATGACTGAAATCTTAGTGCAACAAAATAAATAACTGATTACCATAGCATTATTTTTCTCAGATATTAAATATATATGCATCTGAAGTCTTTCAAAACTGTTTTTGGACTGCACCCCATTAGAACTTTTCACATATGAATATCTAAATTTAGCATTGAAATACCGTTTTAAAATCATGCTGAACATCTTTTTTTAGCATGTGAATATCCACACAAAAGTGCCACCTTCAAGGGATGTAAAAAATACCCAGGACCACTGCCTTTTGGTGAAAGGCCACTAGCTAATAAACCCACATTAACACAGGGTGTAACTGAGTTTCCAGCATTCAGAGAGAGGTCCTTGCACAAACACATTACTTACCAAGGTGTCATCAATAATGAAATCTAGACAGGGGATGAAAGCTTCCAAATTAAGAGTGTCACTTTGGACTTTAAACCTACTATTTTTACAGCCTCCCTCTAGGAGCTCTTCTTGCCTTCTGTAATCAGCACCAGAACTATTCACTTGCTCCCTGCTAAGCTTTTCTCTCCATGAAGTGAAGGTGACAATGAAACACTCTTCTGCAAGTTCCTCCTGGCAGCATTCCCACAATGCCTGCTGGACTGTTTTGATCCCATTTCATATGTCCACAATTTAAGCAGCACTACAGCTGCTAGTCTCTGAATTGTATCGTATCACTGCAGGGCACAATCCTGTGGTACCTGAGTTTTGAAGTAATCTTCTCAGCCTATTTCAATTTTCACATTAAAGAGCATGCTGCCTGGAACTCGATGATTACAGGTTTGTAAGGACAGGATCAAACAGAGGAAGATGCTAGCAAAGAGTCAAGAGTAAGAACATTATTCTGCACGCTTAGCTGTTTCTCTTGTCTCCTTTGAATGAATTCAGCCGTCTACAGCAGCACCAATCTAAGCATGGCCTTGCAGATAGATATTACTGCAGATACATTTGAGTGAATTTCTTATGTGTGACTGCAGTCAGGAAAGCAATTTATGAGAGAGCAAGTTTTATCGTTATCTAATTGTAGCTCTCGATTATTAAGTGCAGGGACTGAAAACCTAAGAATACCTGCAATATATAAAGAGATATTGGAGTGAACAAAAGATTCAGCATTCTGATTCAATGTGAATCACGCAAAGCCATTTATTACAGAAACAAGCCTCCTTATATATGCAACTATTCTCTGATCACGCGTCCACGCCCCAAGCATGCATTCACTAATTGGATATCATCTGTGTTCATGAGCTGTCCACGCACTGGAGTCTCACTGCTGATAGGTTGTTTGATTTACGTCATGTTGAAGCCCTGTTATTGTAGAACTGCCTCACCCCCACAGCAGGTCCTGTTTTCAGCTTTCCGAGGTGGCCTTGAAATTCCTTTGGGCCTGGCTAGTTCAGTAACAAATCTCCATCTAAAAGAAACCCATCCACAGAGAGAGGTACGTATATGATAATTTACTTGAGCAATAAAACTATCAATTATTTTGTCTGCTGATTAAACACTATGAACACTGAAGAATCAATTTATTTTTCAGGGCAATTCACTTTCATAAACACACTAACTGCCCTTCTTTCCCTGAAATCTGTTAAATGTTCTTAGCTCACATTAAATCAGCATTTTGGTAAAATTACTGATGGTTAATATCATAAAAGATAGTTCTTTGACAGTGAAACATTCTGTCATGTAGGAATGCTAGCTAGTGAAGGTCCATCTTCATTTACAGGCTGGTTTTCTATTCAGAGAGATGTGGTCTACCTTGACTTCAGTAAAGCCTTTGACACAGTCTCCCACAGCATCCTCACAGCTAAGTTGAGGAGGTGTGGTCTAGACAATAGAGTAGTGAGGTGGGTTGCAGACTGGCTTAACAAGAGAAGCCGGAGAGTGGTAGTCAATGGTGCGGAGTCTAGTTGGAGGCCAGTATCTAGTGGAGTGCCTCAGGGGTCAGTACTGGGGCCGGTATTATTCAATATATTCATTAACGATTTGGACGAGGGAATTGAGTGTACTATCAGCAAGTTTACTGATGACACTAAGCTGGGAGGAGTGGCTGACACACCAGAAGGCTGTGCTGCCATCAGAGACCTGGACAAACTGGAGAGTTGGGCGGGGAATAACCTAATGAAATTTAACAAGGGAAAGTGTAGAGACCTGCATCTGGGCAGGAACAAACCCAGGTTCCAGTATAGGTTGGGAAATTACATATTAGAGAGCAGTGTAGGGGAAAGGGACCTGGGGGTCCTGGTGGACAACAGGATGACCATGAGCCAGCACTGTGCCCTTGTGGCCAGGAAGGCCAATGGCATCCTGGGGTGTATTAGAAGGGGGGTGGTTAGTAGGTCAAGAGAGGCCCTCCTTGCCCTCTACTCCGCCCTGGTGAGACCCCATCTAGAATACTGTGTTCAGTTCTGGGCCCCTCAGTTCAAGAAGGACAGGGAACTGCTGGAGAGGGTCCAGCATAGGGCAACAAAGATGATTAAGGGAGTGGAGCACCTCCCTTATGAAGAAAGACTGAGGGAACTGAGTCTCTTAGTTTGGAGAAGAGGAGACTGAGAGGTGACCTTATTAATGTTTATAAATATATAAAGGGTGAGTGCCACGAGGATGGAGCCAGGCTCTTCTCGGTGGCCAACAATGATAGGACAAGGGGTGATGGGATCAAACTGGAACACAAGAGGTTCCACTTAAATTTGAGAAGAAACTTCTTCTCAGTGAGGGTGACAGAGCACTGGAACAGGCTGCCCAGGAGGGTTGTGGAGTCTCCTTCACTGGAGACATTCAAAACCCACCTGGACATGTTCCTGTGCGACCTCATCTAGGTGTTCCTGCTCCGGCAGGGGGATTGGACTAGATGATCTTTTGAGGTCACTTCCAATCCCAAACATACTGTGATACAATTGACATATACATATTTACTAATGTTTTTAAAAAATTAATGTTAAAAAATTAACATAATAAACATTCTTACTGATGACATAAAGAGTAAACAAGTTTTAAAATTATTTTTCACCCCTGGTTGTGGGACTGCACTATGGAGACTGAGATCCTTAGTGGGTACTTTGTGTTATTTTCCTAGTACTTGGTACCATCTATACAGATATAAATAAAACCAGTTTTTCTCCTGTTTTCTTCCTGCAGTAGATGGTTAGTAGAAAGAATATAGACTACAGAGCCTTGGCTTTAACCTTATCCAAGGTGGTAACTCTGCCTGTACTGAGGGTGATGAGGGCTGAAATATTTTCTATCCCCTTCTTTTCCACTCAGAATAGAGAGAAAGAAGCACAAGAGGAATCATGCCTGCACAAATTACTGGCACAAAATATTGAATCAACATTAAGGATCAGATTCTAACATCCTTCCTGTTCCATTCTTCTCTTTGCTACTTCATTCATCATCAGTACCTCTACAATACATAAGAATCTGTCTCTGGTAGATTAAATAATATGCTCAACATCTCTCAGGTGTTCTCCTTCTCTTTTCAAGACTATGAATAGTGGGAGATCGGTGTATTGTATTTTGGAATCTTTTACATTACATGTATCCACCTACACATCTACACATGCATTTTTACATGGACATACGTAAGTACTATTCTGAGTTAATCAAGACTGTGTGAAAGGAAAGTGAAGTGGAATAAAATAATAATTCTTCTGTGATGGGCCATGGTCTCTAGATGAGTGTTTTCTACAGTTGGAGATTCCTGAGAAAGCTGTCTTTGCTGTACAAAGTAAATTTCACATTACTGGAAGTCTTTGTTTCATAAGTTCTTATTAATTGTATTTAGATAAGCTGGAACTGGGCCATCAAATGCCTTGAATCCTTTGGATTCAGTACTAGTCAGAATTCCCAAGCTTCATAGCTAGATAGATCCTTCAATTTGCAATGGCCAAGTCAGAAGAACACACAAGTAGCTGTGACCAAGTCATAGCTGGCCAGCATGAATCAAATTTTTCTAGCCAGCTGGATTTGATAGAAAGCATTATTTTTGGACATTACTTCTGGCCACTATTTGGAAATGAAACATCAGTGGGGAACCCAGGACATTTCTAACACACGATCTAAACTGGCAAGCTGAATACATCTCCAAACAAAGGAAATAATCCTAAGGTTAAAATAATGGTAATTAATATTTTTATGAATTAATTCATCATGATTTGAAAATTGGAATAAATAGACTAATAGTTAAAATCCCTGATTATCCACACATGTATGCATCTACACCCATTGCGGATTAAATATACTAAAATGAATTAAGAAGTTTGATTATTTTACTTCCACTATTTAATTTTCCTTATGCAATCATGTTTCTTATTCTGATTAAAATTAGCAATTCAGTGTGCCCAGTTTTCAGGTTAAAGGAGCTTGTACTTTCCTGAAAGATATATAGATATTTCTTAAAGGACATATTATGTGAAGAAGAAGATATCAGTCACAGTGACTTTTCAGTTGTCTGACATTCTGGATCAGATGTACCTGGATGTCTTAAAAACATGTTCATAATGGTTTTGCAGATACACTGTTAAAGTATGAAGGCATTCTGTGATTCTGCATGAGCCCTATTTTAGTTTGAAAGGCAAACTAACTCAGAGAACAAAGTTACAAGTTTTGTCTGATCAGATGGACTGCTACAAACATTTTTCAAGCTTACTTCTTACAGGAGACACAAAAATCTGATTTTTAGTGGCAGAGACATGTAATCTTATTTGTCAGAGCACAGCTGCCTGTCTTCTTAGTGAGAAGTTAGACTGGAGGTGATATCTCACACAAATTGACAGCCATGTGTTGTGGGGGTCACTTGCACTTTATGAAGTAGTTATGACTTGAAAGTCCTTCTGAAAGCTTAAAAAAAAAAAAGCCTTACCTAAGCAATACAAATAGTTACATATAAATAAATATTTAGGCAAAAGTTCTATGTAACTTGCATTGGAATGAAGCTGCAAGATACACATTTTTGTCACTTATTCTTTAAGAATATTTTCTACCTAGAGGGATTTAAATTTGCAAATAACAGCCACGGTTCTGTAAGGCTTTTGAAGCAGCTGCTGTCATTAGTTGTGCGTTATGCAACAAGAAGCATGTCACTGTTATTTAGCAAATAAGAATGCATAAAATAACACATGCAAATATAGCAATAATAGTTTATTGATTCCAAAGTAATCAATGAGCTAAGGATATTAAAATATGAAAACAAGTAGTGTAAAAATCATTTCACAGTTCTTCAAAGATAAACAATAATTAAGTTTTCTTCTTTGGGAACCTAGTTGCCTGATTCTGAACAACAATGGGGAGAGGGGTACCTTGGAGAAGACATCAGCGGCAAAAGAGCCGCGGATGAAAAAAGCCTCTATGTACCTGATCTTCCCAGTTAAGAAATGGGAGAGAAAATCTCTCAAACAATTAGCAACAACCCAAAGAGACTCAAGTTGATTCATGTGCACTTCACTGCAGACTGAACTAAAAGAAAAAATAAAACAAACAAACAAAAACAACAACAACAACAAATACCCCAAAAAACAAACCCAAACACAGAACATTTTGTTAAAGAAATAGCTATTTAGCTCTCTTGATACTAATCTTGAGACTAGTTGACAATCCTTCTAGGTTTTGGGGTGAGTTTTTTTGCAGGGTGGAGGGTAAAATTGTTTGTTTGTTTTCTTTTATTCTTAGAAAATACAGAATGTCATGACAAAGCAGATGTCAAACATTTTTCTCTAGAAGGTTGTTGACTTAAATTACATTAATGTAAATCTAAGCAAGACCAATAATCATGTATATCTTCTATTCTTATCAACATTTCATCTATTGAAAGTGAGATTACAATTCCTTGGATGATAGAAATAGGCACATATCTCAGTTTTAGTACTATATTTTTACCAAGTTAAGACCTTTTTCTGGTTAAACAGTGTTGATTAATATTTTGGTGTCTATGAAGAAATGTACATGCTTCAGTGCATAAGAGAATGATTGAGTTTGTTCATCAGATTGGATTTTAGCACACAAGAAATAGGCAAACTATTAGTTTATTACACTAGTGTAACCTATTTATATCAACATTGTTATTCTCTGCAAAGGTGGTATCAGCCATATAATACTACAGCTGAGAATGTGATGTCTGAATTCAGCCAGACATTATGGTGTTTGAAAAGGCATAACTAAAAGCTTCTGCTTTTCTTCTCAATTCAGTATGGCAGCAAACAATAATAATGAACTAGAAAGACAGCAGAAAAGGCCAGTCATACCTACAGAACATTAATTGATGTTTTCCACTTCATACTTCTAATCCATAGTAAAACCTTGGTCCCTTCCAGTTGCTTTTAAGTAGAGACTTCATTTATCTTTTCCATCATTTTTGTGTTGACGTGGACAATTCATCTGTTTGATCCAGTTGTGTTTATCAGTTGAATTATTCTTTTCAATTTTTCTTTAGGATTATAACCTACCTACATATACATCCATTCTTAAGTAAAATAGTTGTTGATTACAGGAGCTGGGAAAACATAAGCTTTTAGTTGCAGTTAACACAGAGTTAAGCATTTGTACTGAGCATTATGGACATGACTTTCTGTTCTGTTTTCTAATGGAAGAAATTAAAAGACTGTGACAATATTGACTAGATCATTAGACAAACACAATAGCAGCAAAAAATTACAATATAATAGGGCCTGGGATAAAGTGATGGTGGCTTCTCAAGACCCACAGACTCATTCTTAAAATTTGCCACAGAATATTTCTTTCCTTTGGCCTGTTATTCCACTGAGCACCAAAGAAAAAAGCTTGTGCTCATTGACTGCTGAAGCTAATGAACTAATATTTGGCAGCTGTGATGCTGAATATATTGATCTGCAGGTAACAGATTTTGTGAGCTTTTATAGGACACTTCTGAATTTTTTTCAAAACCAGAAAGTAGCCTAGAACATATATCGTTTAGGCATGAGCTCTCAGTCAGTGAGTTGTAAGACAAGTAAAACTGTTAAAATCATTATTACTTCAGGATTTTGCCTGATTATTTTTCTTATCAGCCCCAAATGAACCAAATCAAGGAAAATATATTCAGGATTAAAGAATTTTTTTCATACTCTTAACCAACAGAAAGACCTTGAAGTGCAAATATAGCAAAGATTTCCACCATCAAACCAGACAGTCTCAGTAGCAATAAAATGCAAATACTTAATAAAACCAGGAAATAATATGATAAAACCCAAAACTTAAACCTCTACATTTCTGGACTGGCAGCTGAAAGCCAGATAGGAGAACCTGAGGGCCTAAGATGCCGCAAGATCTATCTTTTCTACGTCACAGAAATCTGTGCCATTTTCTTTGAGATGCTTACTTTCCTCATTCATCTGGAACAGAAAAACTGAACTTTAAAAAATGAGGTGAGCACATCAGTGGTCAGGTTGCAATCACCTAGGGCAAGATATTCACACAAACTTCATATTAACAAGAGTTAATTATGAGACTGTGGCTTTTAGAATATCTTATAAACTATTTCTATCCAGTTAAGTACCTAAGTTAATAAATTCAGCTCTTGATTTTATGTAGACTCAAGTATGTACTCAATCTTATGCAACTCTCTGAGATGTGTGGAATGATGCATTTAATTTATTTGCAGAAATATTGCCAGGGCAAGGTCCAAGGTCTTAATCTCACTTTCTTAAAGATTCATTCATTGATTTTTTTTTTTATTTTTTTTTTTTTTAATAATTTGAGATGCTTAAAATGAGCTTTATTTAGCTCAAATGAAAGTATCACGTTTTGTGAGACCAAGTCAAAGAATCATATATTTGAAAATAGTAGTGGGATCGACCCTATGAAAGCATGTCATTTTGAGGCAAGATGGAGATATATTACAACTAAACTTACAATGTTATGTAGAAACCGCATTCCTCCAGTGTAAGTTTGTTCTAGGTGTTGGGAACATGTCTGTGGCTGAGACGTTACACATGGCATATGTGCTAGACTGACGGGTAGCAAGCTGGTTCCTCCTCTAACAGTATGAGGCTGCTCAGGTATTCCTGTCATCCTGGGGACAGCGTGATCCCGTATGATTTAAAGGAAAATGTACAGTTTAATCATTGATGAATGTCACACTTGGAATTTAAAGGGTAATTTATGGAGGTTTGCAAATCCGTGTGTCAAGTTTCTTAAAACATGGTATGGCATTTGCTAAACTCATTTCAGACAGTAAATACCTCCTGTGTGACAAAAGTACTTCCCTGGGTAAAAGTAATTTATTGAACATCCTCCTCTAAAAATGATACAAGATCATCCTTCCTTTGATCATTTTAGTACCTAAGCCTTCCACCTCTGTATTTGCAAGATATATGCTTTGTCCTATACAGAAGGAATCTTTTAAAGGATGCAACCTTCTACAACTTACCCTTTAAGTATTTCTTTATCCAAGAAACTCTTTCTCTTTTTCCATCTGTACAAGAAGGTATGTATAGAATTCAAGTGTAAAGCTAGAACCATCACGATGTAGTTCAACTTATGATGGAGTGCTTCTCACCTTGCAGAGAAACCAACCAAAGATTAGGATTTCAAAGCTCCTAAGTAACTTAGAAAAATAAGGGCACTAACTTACAAATAATTGCAGGTTCTTGGTATCAGAGTATGTATATATATTTTACACAGAAAAAGATACAGTTTTATACACACACACACACACACCAGTTGAACTTTTGAGATCCCTTCCAACCTGGGCTTTTCTATATATGCATATATAGACAGATATATATGTACATACAAAAATATTTTAATATGCAGTTAACATATATATATATATATAAAAGCATCTCAATTAATATTTTAAAGTCAGTATGTCTTGATCATATGATTAGACAATAATAATAATGTTTTCCTTTTATAATTCTTAATGGGACAGCTAGTAAATGTTCCTGCCTCATTAATGTTCTCAACACTTTGTGAACTTGGTTTTCAGTCCCTTTAGAAAATTATATTTAGCTTCTTAAGTTACTAAGGAGGTCCTAATTTTTTTTTTAAGGAAAGAAAGATAAAAAGTCCAACAGATAAATATGACTTGAGAACTGGGATCACTATATTTACTCTGTTTCTCCACTAGCCCCTCAGCACAGAGATTTTAACAGAAGTCTTTCTAATGTTATCATATCCCTGTGCTGGTGAATCAATAAAAGGAATAACTACAGAATGGTCCCCATAATGCATTTTTATTTGGAAATTAGTGAGGTTGCTGGAGAGAAGCTTCTCACATGCAGGGTATGAGGGCATGGAAGGAAGAAATTACTTCCTAGTTTAAGACTGAAATTCTCAAAACCTCTGGTTCGCAGCTCTAGCCTCATCACTTCTCCAGAAACACTAGTGTTCTGCTCAGGCCTTTCCCCTGTTCCTCCTCAGGGGTCAGTTCCTTTCCTCATTGCCTCTGCTTAGTACCTGTGGGCTAGCCATAACCTTGTCAAGGAAAAAAAGAAATGGGAGAAATACATAAATGATGATGAGTTTTTATTCTTAAAAGAATTTTGTAGCCAGTAGTTAGAAGGACATAAAAGGAGCCTCTTCGCTCTTCTTATTTTAACGGCTCCTGTTCAATGATCACATACTAATGACTTAATGCCATAATCCTGTGAGTAATGTGCAGTCATTACAGGTATGGATTGTACTATAGACTGACTCTCCTATTCATAGGAATTGTATGCCTGCCCTTAGCCCTTAGAAGAATATATCTCCATTGTAGCTCTGTGGAATGTAAGCAGGTAGTAGCTGTCTTGACAAGAGTAAAGCTGACACAGATGTTCTTCCACAAGCTTTTCTGACTTGCTTTAGTGGAACTTCAAAAAGATTAATTAGATGGACACCAGCCAGAATACTATGCAAACATTAGATCAACACACAACTTTACAAGTGGAAAACAATTATGCCATGGTATCCAGATGATCATGGGTTTAAGATTAGAAATGGCAATTTTAGAATTCCAAGAATGTATTTCTTTTATCTAAATTCATCTGCTAACATCAGTGGGCGTTTCTATTCTTTTTCTAAAACTTCATCTGCAATAATCATGTCTTCCATTACGAATGAGCTCAATGCAGTTGCTCAATGTGCTTGCCTGGCTACTAGAGGCTGTGGACAATCCCTCAGATGTGGTGAGACGGAGGCAGGCAGACTGAGGCATTCAGAAGGAAGGTCTTTGGTTGAAGTTATTGCAGGGCTTTTCAGAGTTTATACCAGCTCAGCCTGAAAGGTGTTTATGCTGTGATATGGAAAGACACATGCTCAGGGTTCTTGCCTTTGTCCTCCAGTTCCATCTATGAAACAGATTTTCCCCTCCACTGCCTCTATCAAAGAGGATCCTTATCAGTGTGAGTGCTCAGCTGAAGTGTACCATCCAGTTGCAGAGAACAGCTCTTACTGGGAACGCAGTGGGAGCAAAAGGTGAGAAATGCAGAACTCCCTGTGGACCCCAGGTTTCTGTGGAGATAGTGCTGGCCTCTTCCCAGGACTTCCTTTAACACTGAAGAAATGCCATCAAATCTTCCTCTTCATTCATGTTGGCTTAAACTAACTATACCCCAGAGTTGCCTATTTCTCTCCTTCATTGGGAAACTAGAGTGACTAGCAGAGTCAGATACCTGACTGTTAGATACGTAAGGCTAGGTGAGATGAACAATGCCATTAACAACACCAAAAGGCTGAAGATCACAATCTAACTGTGAGGCGATAATGGCTTCTGCTACATATACAAGCAATTTCAGAAGCATTTCACTTTGTAAATGTTAATGGCTGACTTGAGTGATTTATGTTCAACAGCCTGCTCCTTACTTCAGATCTTACTTTACAGATCTCTTCCTGTGATCTCAGTGAAGCTTAATTGTACCAAACATGATTAAAAGCCTTTCGGTGAATGCTGATATTCACTCTTCTCCTTTTTCAAATATTATGTCTACCTACCCAGTCTTTTGTAGAGTTGTGAAACTCCGCAACTCCCTATCCTGCAACTGATCAAACATGGGAGACATCTCTGTAGTTATCAGAACAGTGCTTTACCTCTCACAGAACCGCTCTTTAATTAATGGCTCCAAGGTCTGGATCCTCAAGCCATTTTTATCTTCTGTCTCCTTTCTTTTATCAAACACCATGTCTGGTACACTATCATAATTTAGCTTCACGTTAACCTATTTACATAATTTTTTAACTGTTATAATTAGTTTTTCTATGGTCTTCCACCAAAAATATGAGTGATACAAATGAAGTCCAGATATTCTATTAAAAATATTAGCGCTTTATTTCATTCTTCAACATCTTTACTGGGGATCCTTAGTCTTTGCTCATTACTTAAAGGAAAAAAACCTTGGAGTCAAAAAAGAAGGGAAAGAAGATACCAACACTATCTCTCTCTCATGGACACAGAAATTGATCATTAGCAACTAAGAATATAGGCTGTCATGTTAATATGTCATCTTTTAAATTTGAGTTATATTCTATACATATGTATGTGTGTATGTATTTTTAAAGAAGTATTTGTCCCCAAATCTCTTGTCTGAAACACAGTATGCACACACAATTTATCCAATCTAGATGGTATTGATGCTGCAAGGGATAAGTCTTGCATATATTGAGCAAAAACACCAAAACCAAAAATGAAAATGTTAATATGTTTTCTAATTCCCCCTGCATTAATGTTTGCTATCTTTTCTGTTTGTACATGCCCTAAAAATCTACAGAAAATCCTAGTCTTCTGACAATAATCTTCTTTTTGGTAGTTACCTTTTGTACATACATGTCGAGTAACAATCCTTGAGCCCTTGGACTAAATCTATACTGATACATAAAATGTTCCACAGACTGACTGTTGTCCTGAAGCCAGCTGACATCCATAAGCAAAATATTCTCACCCTCATCCCATATAGGGTGGCTACCTCCTAGATGCCTATTGGGAAAAGATTCTGATGTAGGGACCTCAAACCATGCTTAGACTCTGCTAACAATTTAACAGCATGAAAAAGCATATACCGATGTTTAGTCCTAGGCTCTGGTACTGTTTAATTTACTTATAAGTTATAACCTTAAGATCCAGAAACTACATCTTGAAAACCACTACTTTGGACAACTTTGGACAGAAAAACTTGCCACTTAAAGAGCATGTGCACAACCTGTTCAATTCACTGGTTTTGGAATCAACATTCAGTGCCTCCTGACTCTGAAAGTCAGAAATCAGAAATCAAACTCTGATAGTGAATGACAGCACACCTGTGGTTATACTACCAGTGTGAAGCGAAAGAATTAGAAGGAGCCAAGGGTGTATGAAACATAAAGGCTAGAATTAATGTGGACACTTGTTGTCTGCCAATATTTCAGACTTGCTTATTATTTTTACCAATTTATTTGTTCTTACAAGCCTTTAAATAGGTGAAAAATTATATGTCCCTTTGTGCTAGCCTAATGGGCTAGAACATCACTCCATTTTCCCTTCCTCTGAGAAACAAAAAAGGCTTCCTATAAAGCCTTTTTTTTTAACCTTCTGAATTATTTATAAAACATATTTGACAATCAGTGTAAAAAGTATGGAAGCATAGGGGGTAGCTCTCTGGGGTACAGCAGAAGCTTTGAAATATCCAAGTCCCTAGAACCACCAGCTTGTATTCAAGATAATTCTGTAGTGAGAGAAATAGAGCAGGCTTTGGAGAAGACCTGATAAAGTTCTCCCTGCTGCTAATGACATTGAACATCCCACAATAGCCTGCATAAAACAGAGGACTGCTTTTGTTCCCGGAGCCTGACTCTCCCTGGTCCTGTGAGGCATGAAGAGTAATCAAGAGCTTTTCCTAAACACTGCTTTCAACAGTATGAATCTACAGTGCAGATATCCACCAGTAAGTTATTATTTCCATACTGACAAAGGTGTAAATGGTGTTCTACAAAAAAGAACAAAAACAAAGAAAAATAACCCCCCCTCCAAAAAAAAAAAAAAAAATCTGTTCACTCTAAATAGTGCACACAGGAAAGTTTTTTCTCTGCTTCTTTTCTTCAGTGGAGTAAAAAGCCCAGTAGAACTGAATCAGGCTGTAAGCTAAGGAGCAGGCGTCTTCTCTGTTTAAAGGGTTTGAATGTCTCACTCTGAGATTCAGTAGCCCCACAACTTTATGATACAGTACATTATAAAACTTGAATCTCTTGTCTTGTGTTTATCTAAAATGTAAATAAATACACTTTTCACCCTAATTCCGATATTTCAGATTTATCCATAATTCATATTAAAATCTACATTGCCTCCATCTAACAACAATTTGTTGAAATAGTAGCCTGGGGCAATCAAAGGAGAGAAACATAAAAAGTCGTTATTTTTTTCTGCTTTGCTCATGTTTGTACTAACAGGAATGAACTCAAGAGGCACATGTGTCTTTAGGTTGTTTATTAAAGAAAACCACTTCATTATACAACCTGCATTTGCTCTCCTGTATTTTTGAACTGTGCCTCTATGTTTTGTTATCCTCCGGGGTGAAAGTACCTATGATATTTAAAATCCTAAGCCAGTCTTCTTGTTGCTGCATGAAGAAACAACTTCCATAATATCAAGAGAATTTCACTGGTAATTAATTTCACCCATTGATGACGTATTGTGTAAATAATTCATATATGTGTGCAATACCAGAATAATTTTAAAAGGTTTAGAGGCTGAACTGTAGGAAGAAAAGGAAACAGCTAACTCCACGAGACACAAACAGTAGGACAGAAGACAAAGTGAAAGAAAAGCAGGAGAGGAAATACAGGAAAAAGAAGTACTACGCATATAAGGTAAATAGGACTGAGGAAGATGCAAACAGAAAATTGCAAGTTAGAATTAGCGAGACAGAAACCAGTAAAATGAAAAGGAAGACATTAGTAAAAGAGAGATGTGGGGTAGGTTTTGAGACACATCACTGATAGGTGAAACAAAAGACAGTCTTTCCCTCTGTCTCATGAAAGCAGCCACAGCAGACATCCTGTTCTAATGTTACTCATGTGAGTACCTTTGTTCAAACTATATCAGGAGCTAAGCTCAATATGCAGAACTATTTCACTGTGTTGCAATAAATATGCATTGGAGTGGTATCTGTCTTTTCCAGTTGTCTGATTCATCTGTCTCTGACCTAAGAAGTACAAGAGAGACAGTGCAAGGACAGGCAGAAGAAAGAAGTCCAAGTAGAAATTCTATGCTACTATGGTAAATGTAAAAAAGAAAATAAAAGTCTAGTGTGACCCGGGGGAAAGAAAAGGAAAAAGCTGTGACAACCTGTAAACTCAGTATGGTGAATGACATTTTTCAAGAAATCTCTTACACTCTCTGCAATTTTTAGTCAAGAAATAAAGAATAATTGTCCTCAATCTTCCTTCTGTCTCTGTTCCTAGGACAGATAAATGGTGACTATCTAAAAATGGGTGATGATGATGTCTTGTCAACTGTCCCAAGTTTGGAAATACACTACAGAACAAAGTCTACTAGGAAAGTTGTTTTAATATTCCGTGTAGTTCCAGAAATGAAAGATAAAATTAGTTTTACAAAGCCTCATCGTGAAACTGGTTTGCAACTGTTACCTCGTCAATAATTATATATAACATTAATTAATAATTTAGGTTCATTTACATTCAGGTATTCATAAGACATTATAAAATTACATAAAAACATTAAAATTTTAGCTTGTCCCCCCAGAAGGTGTCATTTACTGTTTACACTGAAAGCGAAATCTACCAAAAAGCCTCAGCAACAAAAGAATAGAATCTGTTTGCCTATCCTATGTTGCCTCTACTTTCCCAACAGTAATGCAAAATAGATTTCTAAGTTCTCACCAAAAACCACACCTGTGAGATCAGGGCTTGGCTTTTGTGTTGTTTCAGTAAATATTCTTTCAATATGTGTTCATGTAGTGCACATCTGGTTTTAGTTGAATTCATGCATCAGCTCATCTGCTGAACACAGTAGTGCTAAAAAGACATTTTCTTATAGCAGATTTGAACAGATGTTCCTTCCCGGATTTATATGAAGCATCACAAAGTGTTAAATACCAAGCAGCCACCTTTCCATGGAAGTCTTCAGCAGAAAGACAAGTAGATTCTGCCAGCACAACCAAAGACACTTTGGTCATGCTGCAGGTGTGTGCTGTGGGGCAGGCTGAATTGCTTTTGATTCTTTGGCTGTCCAGATCAGGGGCTGGCCAGTGTGCCCTTCAGCTGCCCCCTGGTCGGTCTTCATGCATTGAATCTCTTTCCATTTGAAACACAGGAAAAGGGTAGGGGATGTGAAGACTGATGGTGTGTGCTTGGGTTTCATTCTGGGGGACAGGTGGGCTGCACTTGAAAATGTTCCTAGGTCCCAAATTTTAAATATAGCCAAAATATGAGGTATTTCTAATGCTCCACAGTTCATGTCAAATCAAAACCAAAAATCTTCATTAAGAACACTAATAGGATGTGCTGCTCTAAAAGGGAAGCTGGTTTTAGCCATACTATACAAAGAGCATTCTAGAAGAATGAATTTAAAGTTACAGCTTGCAACATTCAGGTCTGATTCATATATACATAAATGCTCTTATACTCTTTTTCACTAGTGTAAAAGAAGCCTTAAAGCAGAAATAATCCCATGCTGAGACTTCCTTTTTTACCTAAAGAAAAAGAGATGTCAGCATAAATAAGAATAAGGTCTTATTCCACATGCCGTCTACTAGGTAATTAACAGGCTATTCTCAGTGTTAGCATATGGTTACTGACATGTTGTCATACTCAGTTCCTTGGAAAAAAATTCAGTTATGTCTGGCTTTGCTGAGTCCATCACTCCTGGCTATGACCAGCTTGCTTTGTGCAATTTCAGTTTGTAAAACTTAGGACAGAGTAATTTCACTCAGTCTCACTCACCAGAAAGCTCCAGCATTTCTGCATCAGGCCTGATCACCACTGAGATATTTCTCTCTCACTTTCAGATCAGTGTTGTCACCTGCGTCAGACCAAGGTTCTTTATTCTCTGCAGACTTAATCAGGGCAGGATCAAAGGGTAGACACAAGAGCTTCCTACATGCTATATCAGAATTTTACAGGGTATATCCTGAGTCCGAAAGACTAGCTTGTCAGCCTTTCCTACTGATGTCAATCAACATTTTTCTCACTTCCGTATTTAACAGTGGAATTGGAGACCATAGCAGCAGTGAGGGTGTGAACCTGTTCTCAGAGGCAACCTAGGATCCTGAACCAGAGCACAGACAAGCTTCAGTTGCAGTCCAAGAAAACTATGCTGTTATATAGTGTATGTGCAGATTTTAGACTGGGTCCAGAGTCCCATCACAGAAAGAAAAGCAGAACTGGCTAAATACAAAGGTTTTAAGAGACCTACATGTTAACGTATCTGTTTTTTCTGAATGGCACATCAAGTCCAGTATTTCTATTTCAGGTAGGACATATATTTCAGAAAGCCATCTAATCTTTATTTGATCACTTATCAACTGTCCACGTAACTGGTTCTGTTGGTTAGTGATGGCTCACTGTAAAAATGCATGTTTCATTTCTAGTCTTAATTGACCTATGCTCCATGTTCAGGCTCAGGGTCTATCACATCGATGATAGATTAAACTTCCCTCCAGTGTTGGAAGTACCTGCATTTATAGACCATGATCAAGTCACTTCTTAACCTTCTTTTTTTAAACTAAATTAAGCTCATTTAGTATCTCTCTGTAAAGACTTTTTGTTCAGAACTTTTGTCATTCTTGTAGCTCTTTTTAAAGCCATTTCCAATGTGTCAATGCTGCTTTAAAATGAGTTCATAAACCAGAACACAGTACAGGTCTCACTAATACCACAGAGAATCAAAAACAGCTCTGTACTTCTATTTTTTCTTCCTCTTTCTATTTATCTAAGAATCACATTCTATTTATTAGCCATTGCCTCACTCCATGTGCCTGGTAAAATCTAGTGCCTCATATTGATTTTTACTGCCCAGAGGATGCTTTCAGCCAAAATCTGTGTTGGATATAACCATATTTCACCATTTCAGAATACTTCAAAGTCTTCAGCATGCAATCTAAGTATGTAACACCTTAAAACATTAATCTATTTTATAGATGATACCTGCACAAATAAAAGGAATATTTACCTTATGTCTACACCATCAAATTTTTAAAATTATAAATAGACTTGACATATTCAAAACTTGTGCAGGATATTGAAGGAATATCTTAAAAATACCACTGGAAAAAGAAAAATCAGAGAGAATAATACTATTTTTTTCATTATGGAAGCATTATCTGACTTCTTTATATCATATTCAGCCATATTAGTTATACAGTGGTGTTGAACACTCAGTTAACTGATCTGTGGGTGACTTAATGAATCAGATTTATCTCACAACAATGTTTAATTAAAATGTGATTAATGACCACTACCGTGCTGTCACAAAGATACAGAAAAAAGTCTCATAGTGCTTGTTCTGTAAAATCTTTTTTTTTTTTTTTTCTTCTTGTATGATATGCAGTTTTCTTACAAGTACTCAGTGACCAGGCAGAACATTTCTTTGCATCACAAAAATTTGTGCACCACCCGCCTGTAACACCATTGGTGCTATCTTGATATTTGTCATCAGAAAATCATTTTAATTTTCCTTTTTCTATTTGATGCTCAATTGCATAGAACTTTGGGTTCTGTATGGTGGCACAATTAAGCTACTTAAGTTGTCAAGCTGGAGCACCATCTGCCCTAGTGCTTTGCGTGGTAAAGAGAGGACCTGTCTCCTTTGTGGGCAGGCAACACTCAGTATTTTCATAAGGTCAATTCTGAGTCAGTACCTCAGGCAGACACTGTTGTGCCGGGACACCTGATGTAGCTCTCAGTGATTTAGTTCAAGAATTAGAGTCAATACAGGCATTGCACATGCAAGTCTGGAAGGTGTAATTTGCCACACTGCTGAAACAAAACAGCATCTGAGCTAACTTGCTTAAAGCTGGAATGGGCCTATTGTGGTCTTCATTGTAGGCATACTGCAGTGACTCATTTTATGTTTTGATCCAGGTAGGATTCAAGCTTATGTGGGATCTGGAAGTTTCTAGCTTTGCTGGCTGAATAAATTATAGTGGAAGAGACAGGCAAGAAGAACCAAATTACAGCACACTGCACTGTGATGACAGGATCCTAGAATTTCTTCTAAATGTAGTAATTCATATATATTTGTAGTGTATTTTTGCTCAACTTGAGTCAATATTACTACTCCATGGTGAAAAATACAAACAAAAATATGTTTGCTTTTCCATCACTGACATCCTCAATTTGAGTCTGAATACAATCCATTAAAGTTCTCATTTTTCTGCTGATAGCTATGGTACCAGGGGAAAACATTATTTTTTTCACATCAATTCATGCTTTATTAGGTTATTTCACTTGTCTCTTTTTTTTTTAAGATCCTTTCACAAGGGATAATTTACAGGTTACTTGCTACTCTTTTGTGAGAGACAGATTGATTTGTTTGTTTTCAGAAGCAAAGGCATAAGTAGGCTTGTATCTGGATAAAGAAACATCAGCAGCACAAAAGACAATATTTTGTCAGATTACCTAAAAGTCACTTATGTTAGGGCAACAAAAAAACATTCTGTTTCATATTCTTAACTATATGAGATAGAAATACATGTACAAATGGCTGAAACTATCAAAAGAAAAAAAAAGTTTAATACAGTTTTTGTTTTCTTACTACTCAGAGTATATTATAAGGCATTGAGGTGATGTCAGCCAGAGTAACAATTAACCAAGAGAATTCTAATTCATTTTTGCCACTGGTTGGGGAGCTATATGTGCTGTCAGTAACAAAGTGGTTAGTGATCACACAGCTCCAACAGTCTCTCCCATCACAGTTTGCCTGCATCTGCCCTTTGCATCAGTACACTTGTGTGACATTTTGCCACTTTCAAGGACAAAGCATCACCACAGACTGTTGCAATGCGTGTTTATGACAGGCACTCCACACCTCTCTGAGGAGGGAAATAATTTTAAAGACAAATAACTCCCCCACATGAAATCCAGAAAAATCATTGTATCTTACAAATAAAACAAGACAGTGATTTAATGCAAATACGATTCCTGATACCACATCTGAACCCATTTATTCCTTTCTCCAACTGCACTGAGAACTGTGGAGAAAACAGGGAGAGGGATTTGACATACAGAGACTTACTGAAATGGCACTGGAGAACTATGGAGTTAAAAATATTACATTCTTACTGTTCGCACTGGCAACTAGTGTTACTATTGAAAACTTTATCTTTCATAATATTTGCAATGGAAGTAACAGACCTGTAATTGTACTAATCACATAAGAAGCTGTTTGAACAAGAGGGCAATTTATTGTGGTCTATTTCAGATTGCAGTCCTTAAGATTTATTTTGTTAAGGGCACTTAAACCTCGTGATGAGCTCATTTTTAGCTTTCACGTAAGTCTAAATAAATCAGAGAGATCCTGGAGATATGACTAGGTTTTCATGCCAAATCACCATTCTTTTGGTTTACATAGCAATGTTATAAAAGGTGGTGAGGCTTGTCCAGATCACAGGTGTTGCAGAATTTGTCTAATTAAAGGTCAATTTGCTAGGAATTGTGAATGAAGAACACGTTCTACTGCACCAGCTTTTTTTTTTGTCTAAACTGTGTCATGAAAATCTCTTTCCACAAAAGACTTCCTCTGTAACAGGAGGAATATCTGTCTAGATATTCAAATTATTTAAACAACCATTCCAATGCACATATGCTATATATAAAATACATATTTAAAGTAATGATGTACTTGGGTATAAAAACTATATCTAGAGAATTAAAATTAAAATGTTCACTTGAGCTCTAGCAGATGCATCTTATTTAATTTCTAATACTCAAAAATTTTTTAAAAGTGCATTTTTTAAATTCTGTAGTACTGATTCAGCCTGAAGATCCATCTTAGGAGTGGGTTGTGTCCCTAGTAATAATCCCATAAAAGGCCAATCACATTTGTAAAGCTGACATGAAGGATGATAAAATATACATTATGATATGGGCCAAAACATCATTCTTAACACAAGGGGTTTACAATTTGGTACACAGCAGCATAGCCCCTTTCAGCTGCTAACAAGTGAGCTGGACAAATAAGTGATAGGTAACTTCTGACTGCCTATTATGTGTGGTGATATGATCCATAACCTCCCATTCCCATCTGTGGTTAAAGCTGTAGCTATGACACAATACAGGAGTTTCCTCAGCAAAACAAGCTAACAGCACCTCAGGTCTAACACAAGCTGCTCAAGCCTTACCTGCACAACTGGTAGTCCCTTTAGTATTTATCTATAACACTTTTTGATGGTGCAGCTTCCAAGAGGTGACAGGCTCTTCTCTGCTTGTTGTTTCTCAAGACTGCAAGCAAATTCAGCATTGTTTTCTGTATATATCAGAAAAAGAAATTTGGTTAGCACGTTTCATATAAAATACCAACAAGAATCACATGCAGTACATTACAAATTATCCAGCCTTTCTTTGTGGAGTCACTTCAAACTTTCACTACATTTTACAAATGAGGTAAAGCAAGATGTAAGGAACAGGCTAGGTTATCTATGTGGATTTTATAGTGTCTGATTAAAACACAATTCACATCAATCATGGTTGTTCTGTTGAACTGTAAACTTTGAACCAGGTCTGTACAGGAAAGCAGAGATGAACTAGATGTGTGGCGGTGTTGGATGCAGGTACCCAGGCTCTGGCAGCCGGGGCTGCAGGGGAGTCTCTATGAGGAGAGACCGGGGTTGTCCCATGCTGTACACAGACGGTTTCAGCAGCTCCAACCACCCTCCGCAGGGCACAGCTGAGCGCCCCAGCCAAGGTGGTGGTGCCTCAGGGAAAAAATATTTAAGAAAGGACTAATAATGCCAGACAGAGAGACAAGGAGGGAACAGAAAGAGTGAGCAAGGTCAGAGAAGGAGGAGGGGAACTAGTGATTCAGGGGCTGGAACAGAAATTCACCTGCAGTCTGTGGAGAAGACCATGGAGAAGCAGATTGTCCCCTTGCAGCCCATGGAGGACTCCATGCTGGAGCAGGTGGATACATCTTTAGGGAACTGTGGCTCATGAAGACTCCATGCTGGAGCAGGGGAGAAGTGTGAGAGAGAAGGAGCAGCAGAGAGGAACTGCTGACTACTGACCATATTTTCCCTCAACCTTTGACACCTCTCAAGAGTTAGTAACAAAGGAGTGAAGCTGAGGCTGGAAAACAGAGAGAAGGATAAGGTGTTGAGGTGTAATTTTAATTTTTTTCTTTTTTTTTCTTTTTTTTTTTTTCCGCACTACACAAATGTGTTCCAATTGGCAATAAATTAATCTTTCCCAAGATTAGTCTGTTTTGCCCATGAAAGTAATTGGTAAGTGACCTCCCTGTATGTATTCTGACCCACAAGAAACAGTTTTCTCCGTCTCTTTTTTTTCTTCAGATTCTAGTGGCAGAAAGGCAGTGTTTCTTTTATGAGTTTAGACTGAAACTGATCTGTGATTTTACCCATTTCCACTGCTTTATCAGGAGTGCTCCCAGTTTTTTCCCTCAGTGATCACGTTGCAGCTCCTCCACAGATTTACCGCTTTTCTGGCACCTGGATTTGTATAATTTCCTTTGCTTCCATCACATCTTTAATGTTGTCCTTCAGAACAAGAAGAAAGTTTAATTTGAAGAAAACCTAGTTGTCATGGTGTGTGTGTTAGGTGAGGGAAAGCCACTAACTTCTAGAATGTACTTATTTGGCTTTAGTCAGCTGTCTTGTTTATTTGGCTTAGATTCTCTTTTTTTACTGGCTACTGAGGAGTGACAAAACACATCAGTAATGTCCCCTCAGACCTTCTGCAAAAGCCTTCTGTCAACTAAGTGACTATACATAACAAAAAAACAACAAACAAGCCAAACCAAACCAAAGCAGACGAAAACTAACCAAACAACAGAATGAGAAACCCCATCAAAACAAAACAGGCAATTAAAGATCTTTGTGATGGAAGCATTAAAAGATCAATAAATCAGGCCTCTTTCAAACTGCAGAGCAGCACTTTATGAGACTGACATTCATCAACTCCACACTTGCTGACAAGGCTTAGCTCTTACTCATTATCCGTCATTATCAGTATGTATTCAAATAATTAGCCCTTAACAATCTTGCCCTAAGCTCACCATCAGTATGCAGTACTGATGCTGCACATTCAGAGCCGCATGAGGAGTAGGAATCAGAGCTGATGCTGCAGTTGTCAGTGAAGGTCACAGCCCTAGTGGCCTTAGTCCTCGAGACTGGGGTGGCCCAGCTGGAGTACTCTTCAGTGAAGGAGACCAGTACTGAAGTGGATGACTTCTTCCCCATTTTAGCCCTTCCATTGTTGATGTTTTTCAGTTCCTTCCTCTTCCCCAAAGAAAAGCTGAGGATCTCAACTGCTTCCAACAAAGCTGATATTTTTCAGCTAAGGACTTGTTCTGTTTTTCATCCCACTTATTCTGCAAGAGTTTTCTGATTCTACCAGGCCTCTTTCCTGTTTGCTTTTCATTCTTTTTTTTGGTTTTTTCGTTCTTGCAGATTTTGCTACTTGAACATGTTTTGATGTTCACTGTGCTCTATTGTGCAATGGAGACAGAAAGCCTTATTTACCCCTTTTTGGTTATGTGCTATTTTTATATTTAGGCCAAGTATACTCCTAGAAGCATAACTGTGCTATAAATGCTTATACTGCTTCCTGTTATGCTCTTTGTGGGTTCAAGGTAAGTAATGCCAATTATACCTGACTTAGCATGTCTCTGCTTCTCTGGCTGCAATATGCCCTTCATTTGGCCAGCAGCTCTCTGTAGTCTTGCATATCTACCTTTTCTCCATCTACTTATTCTCTTAGTAATGGCTTACTGATATAGAAACTTTCATCTTTCACACAGCATTTTTGGACAATTGACAGTTCTGAATTCGATCTACATGACAGTGTATAGAAATAAGAAAAGAATAATCTATGAAGCATGCTTCTCATGCCTCCTAAAATCATTAGATTTTTTGAGTCCAAAAAAATGAATGTATATCTTGTACAAAAACATGCTGAAATAGTAGAAGTAAGCCTGAGAATGAATGGTATTTATATACCATATATATATGCATAAGAAAAGTCTATTTGTTACTGCTGTGGTTTAACCCCAGCTGGCAATCAAAACCACAATAGCTGCTCGATCACTCCCCACCCACCACCACCACCACCACTAGGGAAGAGAATCAAAAGGGAAAGGAGAAACTTACAGACTGAGAAAAAAACAGTTCAACAAAATAGCAAAATAATACTAATAGAACAATAATTATATATATAAAATATATAATACTTATATATATATATTTTATATATATATAAAATAAACTACAAAATAAGGGATACTCAATGCAATTCCTCACAAACTCCGTCCATGTCGAGCAGCCAGTCCTGGGAAGAGAGCACCCTGGTCCTGAACAGTTGATCCAGGGGAGAGAGAAGAAAAGGCCAAAAAGGCAGAAAGGTCTGGAAGCCAACTGCAAAATAGCCAAAAGGCAAAAGGCTAAACTAAAATAAACTCCTGAACAGAGCTTAACCAAAAGAGAGCAGAACCATAATGTGTGTCCCAAGCTGGAAAGCCCAGCTCTCACAAAATACAAAGCATGATGCTAAAGGCATGGAATATTCTCATTGATCAGCCTGGATGACAGTCAAGGTCCTTTCCACCTATGCCACCCTCCCTAGCTGCCTCATACCTGCAAACAGAGAACCCAGAAAGACCTTGACTCCCAGATAACAACCAAGATTACAGTAAATTCTTATATTATCTTCATTCCAACTCAAAAACACTGGGAAGTTAATTGAAGAAAAACAATAATTCTGTTCTGGGGTGTTATCTTATTATTTTCCAACTAAATCCAAACAACAGCCATGTTAGCTATGAAAAAGAAAAGTTTCTAACTGCATAAAAAAATTATTTTTATTTCAGCCAAACCAGCACAGTTGTGCATTTTTAAAAATTAACATTATATCAGTCCTACAAATTAGCTTTATTTTGCTAATACAGAAAATCGGTAGTTAATTACTGATCTTCAGTAGTTAGATTAATAACACTATTATCATCATTAAAAATAAGAAACTTTGATACTAACATGATTAGAGCAAATTTCATGAATAAAAATCTGGTAATGCAATAAACAGCTTCTGCAACATACTGATAGTGCTTCATGTGATTTATGGTTTTGCTTGCATGTTTAAATTTTTCCCATGTGACACAACAGAAATGCAATGGGTTGCACTATAGTCTGAAAACTCAAGTCCAGTCATTAAAGGAGATTCACTTTTAACCAAATTTCGGTGGTGGTTTGAAGCCTTTGTGATGTTCTGCAGTATGGCTGCATATGTCCTCATTTTGTCCAAAACACACATTGCATTATTAAGCTGTTTTCTGTAGCCATGAATTTTTGGTCACTACATTTTTATTTAATGTATGTTGATATCATGCTTCAGAATAGTGTCATTATTTCTTCAAGGCATCAAATTCTAGGCAGGAAGACTAGTTAGTATCGCAATTGAGTTTTGCAGGTAGTTCTTTGATGATAATAATTCCCCGTTGAGTGGTACGTAATGTGATGTATGGTTCTTGCACATTCCTTTCACTTCACATCACAGAACAGAGAGTAAGTAAGGCACACAAAAGGGGGTCAGTGAAGATAACTGAGGATGAAGTTTATATAATTCATAGTTTTGACACGTTAAACTCTCTGCTTTATTGAAGCTATTTTCCAGTGACATGTGCTTTGGAAATGGTAAATATCATAAGCACAAGTGAGGAAAAGGATTCCTCAAATGTAAGAAGCTAATAAGGATGTGACCAAAAAAACCCCAACAATAATAATGTAGCTACAGAGAGGTACCATGAAATCTCTATGGTGTGAATCCAAAGAAAGGAGACAGATTATTAATTAAAATATACTGATAACTCGGTCATCTTAGCAGCAACCTGTGCTGGGAAGATGAAGAAACATCTAGTTGTATTCTGAATTATGGGCTTCCAGAGTCCTGCATAACTCAGCAAAAAAAATGCACCACTGTCAAAACTTCAGTTGTAACAGAGCACAGTAAGGAATATCCTACAGAGGACCATGTTCTTCATAAGTCTCCTAGAGAACCACAGAAAGGACTAGGACCAGCAAAACCCACAGTAAACTTGTCGTTTGTCAGCTATTTAAGCTGCCTCGTGCTATGGACCATAACTAGCTTCTCACACCTTGTTTAGATTTTATCTCATGATGGATCACCTCTTAGTGATGCTCAACTATGACTTTGTTTTCACTGAACAACCCAATTTTTGAAAGAAAGTGTGTCAATGGAAAGTATTAAAAAGTAGAATTTGGAAAGGAATATGAAAAAATTATTTTCCTTCAATGTTTTCTTACGTTTATTGCAAGATATAGAGGTTTTTTCCATTTTCTTTTAGCTTTACCACTTTATCCCAGACCTGAAGAGTCACAGATGATGAGAGGTAGCAAGAAAGGGTGGAATATATTTTCTTTTAAGATGTAGCTGTTATGTAGAGTCATGCATCTTTTATGAAATTACTTTTATGAAAAGTACCTACCCAAAGAGACACATATTTTGTCCTTTCCTCATCTTAAGGATAATCAAATAATTCACATCTCACAAGAACAAGACCTAAATACCAGACTGGTTGATCTTCATCTTTTCTGTTCAAGTTATACTGCTAAGGAGCAGAGAACATCAGATTCATGAGTCAAAGGACTGAGAAAGGTCAAGTGAGAAGAATATTGTCTCTGTCACTGTTATTGGGACAACCAGTCTGGTGAGAAGAATTCTACATTCCTGTCTCTGCTCCAGGATTTGTTTCTCACTGTTAATTCTATACAGAAATGCTGGGTAAAAATGCTAGAAATATTTGTCGTCTTTCTCTCACAGGTGCCATAACATTTGCATAATTTTCTTCAAAATTAAATGACATCAGCAGGAGCGGTACAGAACACATATCCATCAATGCCACTGATAGCTGTGTTTCCAAAATGTTTTTGGTACAACGTCTTAAAATGTCTTGATGTGTGCTATGTGTATCATGATCACCTTTATTGCATTGTGGGAGTTTGGTGGAAGTATTGTTTTCTTGGCTTTCAAAATCAAGTTTAGGCAAAAAGCACGTTATTAGGATATTTGTCTGGGATAGTTGTGGTAACTCACTAGTACTACAGGCTTCAGTAGTTTCAGGTCAAACAAAAAGGCACTTGTTCAGCTTATGCATTAGATGGAAATTGAACAGTAGGATTTTCAAGATGACATCTCTTTTTCTTTCTCTAGACTTTCTGTTGCATAAGTATCCCTGACTAAAACTTGTCACTATCCTGAGACAGACACAGTAGCAGAATATGGTACCTAAATCTATGTGACATTTATCAGTTCCATATTAATCTAAACTGCTTTCTAATTGTATATACCATATGCAGAATAGGACACAGAGAGCAATACATTCACCGAGAAGTTTCCAACACTGCTGTGGTCACTTTTAGTGTATTTGGCACGGAATAGTATGATAATCTGAGGAACTCTTATTACTGGTTACTTTAAATGGATCAGACTTGACTAACGTTTACCAACCACAAATGATAAATCAATGGATCAGTCAGATATTAGTACATACAGCAGAGCCCTCCTGCCTGGCTTCCATTTAATTTGAGGAAGCCCACATGTGCCTGCAGCCAACTCTCTGCACAGGCAGAACATTGTGGACAAATGTAAGTTTCTCCATGGTACTAAACACTGGTAAAGCCAATGTGTATGATCAAAAGTGTATTTCTACAGTCCCCACAGATTCATAATGATAATTTGTAGGGCCAGATTCATAGGTCATGCACACTTCAATCTTGTGAGCTGAATTAGACCAAAATGTTTTTTTTTCTAGAAAGGTAATTCTTTGAACTGAAGACAACAAGAAATGGACATTCACCACTTAACCCGATATTTTGTATGAGCAGCTTTCTACTCTAACTATTCAAAGCATGTTTCTCAATTGCAGATTTCTTTTTTTTTTTTTTTTTTTTCTGGTTTCAGCTGCTAGAATTCTTCTATTCTTCTATTCTTCTATTCTTCTTATGTCTTGTCCTCACAGACTGCTAAGATTTCAGAACCTGGCCTTTTCCCCTTTTAAAAGTATGTGCACCCCATAATCTAGTAATCTCCTTCTCCAGTTCTTCTCAGACCCAGAAAAAATGAGTTTTTAAAGTATGCTTTAAGATTTTTCAACATTTCTAAAGTATGACTGTTTCTCTTTTTTGATTATATCTTCTAGGTTTTAGCGTCTTTTTAAGAATGCATGCATTCGACTGTGTATGTACTGCTCCAATGTTAGCTGCACTCATATATAGCAGTAAAGTTACTCTCTATTCTTGAATCACAGTATTCTGGTTTTATTTGAAATTACTATTACTATCCTTTATTTTTGGCAAATCTTTATGCTGAGGACACCTGCCGAGTTGTTTGGTCACAGCCTATATATCCTATGAACTGTTTGTTGTTACCAGATGTGTTACTACACATATGGTAATGTTAGAATACACCTTAGCTACCAAATGAACCATGTCAATCTGCATATCATCTCTTTTTCCAATATTATTTGTTATTCTTCCATCTTTTATTCCACTTGTTTGTGTTTACCAGAAGTTATTTCACATTTTTAATTATTTCAGATAATTGTTGAAAATATTGGGTAGCAATGAATCTTTCATCAGTCCCAACAGAACTTTAATACAAACAATCTCACTTGAGGAAAAATCCATTTTCTTAATTGGTGCTCCAAATATCCTAATGGTACTGTATGGTTCAGGTTTGTGGGTTTTTTTTCATTTGGTTTTGGTGTGGTTTGTAGGTTTTGTTGTTGTGATGGTGGTTTGGTTCTGGGGTTTTAGAGGCAGAGGGGAAGGCTGGCATTGTTTTTGTTGTTGTGGCTTTGTTTTGTTTTGCTTAGTTTTAATCAGAATGCTATGCAGTAATAAGCTGAACTGAAATATAAAGTGGAATACTGCCAAACAATTTCAACTGCAGAGATGACTTGGACGAGGTAGACCTATATTGTTGCAAATGAACAGAACAGCGATCAGTTTAGTTGCAATCAGAGGATGAAGTTGAATATGATGTTGAGTAGAGATAATTATTCCTATGCAAGCTTATCTGCTACTGTCATGTTCCATTAAAGTGTGCAAGATGAGTTTTCTCTGTCTATTATGAAAATAACATTAATGAGAAAATGGTGAGTGTACAGCCAGTAATAAATGCAAGATCCTTTGATGTTTTTAATTCACAAGGCCTGTTCTGTTTTAACATAGTAGTTGTATCCGTTTGCTGAAATTATTTTGGAAAGTCAAGACAATCATTCAAAATAAAGAAAAAGAGCAACATTTATATACAAGTAACTAGTATTTTTGCAGGAACAAGTTGTAATGCATTAGCAGTCTATATATAAATGATGTAACAGAAAATAATTCTACGTGTTCATGACAGGGAAGCCAACACTTCTTTTAACTTAATTTAGTGTATTCCCTTTGCATTACCTTGGTTAATTCTAGAACATCTAGTAGGCCTTGTGCTCAGAGTCCAGGCTGCCAAACATAAAAAGTAAATTGTCAGGAGATGTTCATATGTTATTAATTTATTTTGAATTCTTCCCTAACAGCCATCATCACAGTACCATATGACCTTAAGATACCACTTCAGATTGATAGAGAACAGTCAAGGTACATTTCATATTAAAAGAACTTCCGATATTTTATCTTTCTTTACAATATTTAGATGAGTTTTTAGTATGTGCTAGATATTTCCCAGAACTCTGAAGAGTGATTTAGCATATGGAGAACATTAAATTGAATAGAAAGAGTGAACAAAGGCCAAAATCTCTGTTTAGCAGAGACACTAAGGACAGGAACATCATGACACTATCCCAGTATATTCATTAAAAATTTAGGGATAACTGGGAGCGCGCTCACTTTACCAGTCCTACTGTTTAAATGTTTGTTCACAAAAGTAGCAAAGGATGTGGACCCCAAAATGCATCTCTTCACAGCAACACACAGTGTATAATAATATAGCAATCACAGGATCCTGTTAATCTGATGAACAAGGGAACTAATTCAAAACCACTCCACAGCTATTCTTAGAGAACTCTCACCACAGCATTTCCAAAACACAAATTACTTTTATTTTTCTATTCCCATTCAATGGAGAAGTATTGACAATGGCAGACAGCATGCCACAATGTGGCCATAATATCTTAAAGAGTCTGATCTATGAATTAAAAACAAATGTAATCTTGTCAGACTCAAGAGTCTCTTGATAGAAGATGTTTTCATTGCTTTTCATTAGAAATCAACTAAAATTATGACTGCCTCAGTAATCCCAAGAATAGAAAGTGGTGTATTCACAGAAATGTTGTTTGGAAGGTCATCTAGTTCAGCCTCTCATTTGAAGAGTCACTGCTGTACCACAGAAGAGCAAGGCACAGTGCTGAGCAGGGCCCTAAACCTGCAGCCAAGCAGCACAAATGGGAAGGATCACTGAGGTCACTGGAAGCAGAATATACATAAACACTAGTGCCAGTGAGGAACAACAACAACAACAACAAAAAATAGGGGCACAAAATGCCAACCGCCTGAGTACCTTCAGTCATTCTTTGAACTATGACTTCCTCAACAGACAGTGAGGATCATATCTTCTTTGAGATCAATTCAATCTTCACAAAAAACCCTGGAAGGACCAAGAGGCAGTTCTTGTGTAACAGATTCCAGTCCATCTTTGATGCTCACTTTTAGCCTCACTATTATTTTTAAAGCTCACTGTCATAAAAAACAAAATGACTCCTCTTGAAACCATCTAGCATACATTCCCTACCGAAACAATTAATTTGATATGATAGAGGAAAATTGTGCTTTGATATTCAACTCCTGTATGTTAGAAAATGACAACATGGTTCTCCCTCAGAGATATACACTTGATTACTGCACTGTTTAACAGATCTAACATAAAAAAGGATTAATTATTGTTTCAAATTCCACAGTTACTGAAATTAATGTGAAGCAATCATAACACATTAATTCTGTAGCACCAGAGCATGGGACCCTGCCCTAGCAATTAATGCACTGAATAGGAAAGGTCTTGTTTAATGATTCTGCCTAGTGCATTGATATGAATTAAAAAAAATAATTTTAAGATGCTTTGTTAGATAGACCTTTAGACTATCCCTTGTGTTATGCCACTCATTTCAGAGATTACTGAGCTAAATCTTCCCTGAGTTGTGCACATTTTATTATTGTATATACCCAAAAGACTCAAAGGGGGAAAAGAAAGGAATCCAGATTTATTACGGTACAGGGAGAAAACACACTGTGCAGATAATGTCACAGGATGAGCAGATCTGGTAAGACTTACTACATTACATCGCTTCATTTAATCTGAGATCCTATATAAGACGTATGTTTGTTAATTGTCACAATAACTACAAGTTTAATGGGGAGATCTGAAAATCTGGCAGTATATGGCTAAATGCCCTGAAAAGATAATCATAGCCCAGATAACGCCAAATGTGAAATGGAGGCTATGAAGCAAACATTTAATGTTAAAATTATGTCCAAGTATTAAACAGAATTCTACTATTGTTTCTATTCCTTCCTAGCAACATTTCATTGTACCTTAATAAGCAGAGAGTTCAGACCATTACTACTAAAAGCAATTGGCAGCTCCATGTTTTCAGTCCATTCAGTAACACAGTAATTTCCAGAGTTGCTTCTGTTTATAAAATGCAAGTTTGAAGTCAACCTGAGTATTTTAGTGAAAGCATTCAAATGTCAGCACTGATAGTGGTCAAATACTAAATTTTGACAGAATGTTTAGTATAAATATCTCTGTGAATATAACTTAACACAAATAGCGGTTTTAAGAATTATACTATGTCCATAGACAGTTAGAGAAAAGAGCAAATATGATGAGCTTTTCAAGAATGGTTATTCTTAATGTCATATGGAAACAATGCTGAATTTAAGGAGTGTCTTTTCCTTCATTTTGTGTAACATTTATGATAGTATAATAATTACTTCAAATAATTCAAAGTTATATACTTGTCTGTGCAAAACACCAGATCAAAACAAAACAAAAAACAAAAACAAACCAACCAAACAAAAAACCCCAAACCAAACAAAAATGAGAAAAAAACAAACAAAAAAGAAAAAAACAAAACAAAACAAAACAATATTGCAGAAATTTTAAAAGCACCAAGCTTTGTGCCACAGTATGGAAGGTAGATTCCAGATAGAATAGAAGGTAGATTCCAGATAGAATATTTTCTATTTGCCTTTTGTGTAAGAGATGATGATTGATTCTTTGCAAGGTCTAAACAACTGAGGTAGTCCCACACTGAAGGTCATACAGCAAATTGTATGGACGTGATGGCAGGTAAACAGACAGACTGGAATAAAGCATATCCATCCACATAACCATCCAGAATTGGGCAACAGAAAGAAAACAAACCAGAAAATGAGGCTTTATGATAGGAAGGATTAAAATTGCAATTCCTGCCCTTGTATGCTAGAATGATTCTGGTAGCTTATGATTATACACCACAGCCAGGTACAGAGTTGCATCAGATCAGTAATTTAATAAAGCAGTAAAAATTCAATGACAGAATAGTTACCTTCTGACCGTTACTCTCAATTACAGCTCTGACTGTCAATCTAAATGACAGCTACTAATGTGTCATTTAAAACTAACAGCTTAGTCAGTGTTTCTCAATTATTCAGAGATTAATGTTCCCCAAAGGTGCTAGTAATAAGGAAAAAAAAAACCAAAACCAAACAACTTTGTGTACATTAACAGTACTGTTGAAAGCATAATCAAATTGAAGAAATTGGAGAACAAAAATTCGGTGATTTTTTTATTATGTCAGCAAGGTGGTCAGTATTTCTTATCTTACTGCACTTGTACGCTTAGAAAAAGGTAGAGGAAAAGGATGTACACAAGATAACAATAGAAAAGTGTCTATGTCACTTTGTCAGGGGAAACATCCTTAAATCTTATTGTCTCCAGAAAGACATGTGTGCATAGAGGTTCTATGTAAATTCCAGAATCAAAATTATTAATTATTATTTTTAATCCAGTGGCTAACTCTAAAGATATCTATACATTCTAACATTTCCTGAAAAATTACAGTTTATTTAACACTGGTTGAAAAAATAGACAAGAGAACATTTTTTTAAAGGTGAACCTTTTTTTAATAGATTACTTCAGTCTTTGATACATATTAAGGTATTTCCAGAATACGCATTTATGAAGCGGTTAACTTAAAGCTGTAATCATTTCACAGTAGAACTGATAGGAAAGTTAGAACTTAAAAAAGTTTAATGATGCAAAATTCTCTTAGATCATGCTTACATTTTTCAGGTTAGTTAGCAAGTTTTAGGAATATGTTGAAAAATACAGGCACAGGATTTTACATTACTTTCTGTTTAACAAAAGGAATTAAACATCTCAGTAAACTTTACACATTTGTATCTTTAGAAAAGAAAGAGACTTAAGTCATGGAAATAATGGATTGTCTTGCAAATCATACACAGGATACTAGTTTACACATGGAGAGCTATACCTTAGCAAAAATGACTTGTAGTTTTTGTTATCATTATAGATTTGTGTCAGTTTGTCTTGCATTAAATTACAGTACAGTATTTTATCTCTCTAGGCCTTGAAGTAACTCTGGGGTAGCCCTCGACATCTACTGGCTCAGCACTACAATGCTTAATTTTTATCTGCTGAGCCTCAGAGCTTCAAAAGCAGATGATTAACTGCAGTAGGATTTGGGATCACAGTTCAAGACACTTCTCATCAGTCATGTTGCCTGTACAGCTACAGTTCCACTTCTGTTTACACCTTGAACAAACACTGTTTCTGAAGATAAGTAGCATTTATCTCACATCTAAGTGCATTTAAGACTCAGCCATGACATATGAGGTCTAGGACACAATCTCTGCTACCAGGTGAACATAGGGTTCTCCTGTCTCTTGCAGTCTTTCTAGAAATACCATTTTAAAAGAGTATCATTTACTGTCAAACCTATGTCTTCCAACAGATCCTGTTTTCCCTCACCTCACTTGTCAATTCAGCCCAAGCCACAAAATTAAGTTTGTTTGATACATGTTAACATGTGAAGAAACACTAAGTACAAGAAGTGACAGTTTATTGTCTACCTAGATTTGGTAAGTCTTTCAAAACTGTTTCCCATAAGATCCTTACAGAGAAGCTGATGAAATATGGGCTGGATGAGCAGACAATGAGGTGGATTGAAAATTGTGTGATTGGACAGGCTCAGAGAGTGGTGATCAGTGGCACAAAGTCTATTTGGAGGCGGCTAACTACCAGTGCACGCTGGGGGTCAACAGTGGGTTCAAATCCTCTTTAACATCTTAATTAATGATCTGGTTGATTGGGCAGGCTACACTCTCAGAAAGTTTGCAGGTGTCACCAAAGTAGGAAGATGCTGATATGCCAGACAGTCAAGCTGCTGTCCAGAGGGACCTAGACAGGCTGGAGATATTGTTTGTCAGGAATCTCATTAAGTTCAACAAGGTGAAGTGCAAAATCCTGCACCTCTGGAGGAACAATCCCATCCACCAGTTTATACTGGGAGCTGAACAGCTGGAAATCAGCTTGACAGAAAAGGATCTGGGGATCCTGGTGGACACCAAGTCAACCACAAGCCAGCAATGTGCCCTTACAGGAGAGAAAGCTAAAGTTATCCTCAGCTGCAGTAGGAGGAGTATTGCCAGCACACTGAGAGAGGGGATCCTTCCCCTCCGCTAAGCCATGGTGAGGCCAAACCTGGAGTACCATGTCCAGTTCTGATCTCCCCAGTCCAAAAGTGATATGGACATACTGGAGGAAGTTCAACAAAAGGTCACAAGGGTGCTTAAGGGACTAGAGCAGCTCCCATATGAGGAAATGTTGAGATATCTGGGACTGTTCAGCCTAGGAAAGAGAAGGTTTGGGGGTATCTCAGGAATGTATATAAATACCTGAAGGGAGGTTGTACAGAAACAGAGCCAGGCTCTTTTCAGTAGTGCCCAGTGACAGGATGATGGGCAATGGGTACACACTGAAACACAGGAGGTCCCATCCGAACATCAGGAAACATTTTTTCACTGTGAGGGTAGCTAAGTAGTGGAATACATTACCTAGAAAGATGGTGGAGTCTCCATCCTTGGAGATATTAAAAAGCTATCTGTACACGGTCCTTGGCAACTTGTTTTAGGTGGTCCTACTTGAACAGGTGGATTGGACCAGATGATCTCCAGAGGTCTCATGTAACCTCAGCCATTCATTGATACTTTGACATTGATTCTATGACAAAACATTTTTACATGCAAAAAATAACCCAGAAATTAATGAATAAGAAACTATCATGGCACATATCCTTAGTCTATTGCATTTCTAAGCAATTTCAGATTTCCCAATCTGAAAATAAATGCAAAGGGAAGGGGAGGGAGAATTTACAATAATTCCTAAACTTCAACAATTTATTTCTTAGTGAAGTATCACTTGCCTTTTACAGGACTGAGGTTCTCCCCCTGAGAGTTGGATGTTTTCTTAGGAAAACTTATGATAATTAGGTCAGTTTTGGGAATAAGACCCCCAAACTGCAAGATTCTATTTCAATTTTGTGCATGTATTTTTCCTTATTTGCTTCTTGTAGACTGAGAAAATAATGTGAAATAATAGTTTTCGCATCCTGTTTTATAAAGAATTGCTTACCAACATATGTTTTGTTTTGTTTCTAATATTTCAGAGGAAGAGCCAAAAATCTAATTTAATTAAATTTTTGTGCTTTCCCTCAGCAATTATTTTTCAAACATGAAAGATAACTACTCTTTTCACTCTGCATTGAGAAACCAGTAGAATTCACGTACTGTCCTCTATGCATTCCATCTAATTGGGCTGGGACTAGAGAAACGACTGCTCTGCTCAGGTATAGCAGGAAGAAGAGTAACGAATAAAATTTGTGGGAAATTAAGTTCTATGATGCCAACTTTTGTGATCTAGCATTGGTCAAGACTTTTTAAAACAAAGCTATAAGTCCGTAAGTAACACTGAGGGCTTGATCTAAGAACAGAATGACATGGAACTTCTTTTCTTTTGTATTTTTTCCTTTCTATTTTTTCATTTTTATTTTTTTTTCTGATTAGTGTCTGTCTTCAGTCAAGATATATTTCACCTGCTCAGATGGAAGAAAACCTGCTGAAACAGCTTATGGCTTTGAAGAGTATTCTTTGTCTGTTCTGTCAGTCGGGATAAAAATAGTAGTGAGAAAATGGGATAAGAAGAGTAAATCAAGAGTTTATCTCTATTTATCTTTCTTGCAAATATTTTCATGGCATTTTCCTTCTAATAAGTGCAAATTCACAAAGCACAGAGAAGTAGTTTGACTTTGCCCACCAAACAATTAACAGATATTTAGCACAAGCAGCAAAGGGATTTTATGACAGGTAGAAACAAAATTTTTGTAGTTGGTCCATTTGCATCTGTCTTTTACCTAACATAATAAAAGTCCTATTAGTCTGAATGACTGAACCTGTGTAAGAATCGAATTATACCAAATGCTGCTATATAAATATGATGATTCTGGGATTACTTCATTGATTGATCTTCCACAGGAAATTCTGAGATTTCAGTCTTTATATAACAAGAACCATATGCCTGAAATCTCAGGCCTAGTAGCAGATTCCAAAATTATTTGCTTTATTAGACCACCTCTAAATATGTGCAGATCAGAGGAGACTACAGCATTCTGAATGAATGAAAGAAGACTGTCTTGCTTCACTTCTGCATCAACCCTACATAGGAAATGACATAATGCAGGGAAAATATTCTTTCAAGTACAATATTAGAACATAGGGATGGCATTTGTTTAGTTTTGAACATCTCAGCATTAGTTGTCTAAATCTAAATTAGTCATTATACATACCTGTACAGTTAATGAAGGTAAAGGTGGTTCCAGTTCCAGATAATTTGACGTCTTGTATGCTAATCCTTGCAGGAAATACTGTGTCCTAGAGGTCACTACTTGCAGATGACAGTGATCTGGGTTTAAGGTTTGGCAAGTAACTTTCAATTGTCTAAGTTAACTTAGATGAATCACAATGCAAATGCCCAATAACAGCTATACCATTTTAGTATTTAATGTCTCTTTTTTAAAAGAAAAAGAAGTCTCTATTTTTATGCACAAATTTCAACAGTGAACATTTGTATGTTGCTTGAATTTATTTAAGAAATTTCAAAGTACTTTACTTTGAGCTATAGTTTTAACAACAAAAGATTGGTTGAAAATTAATGATAATTTTGTATTACTTACAAGTTTATCTTCAATAAAAATAAGTCTTATTAAAAGATTGACATATGAATACATACAGAATTGAAAAGCTGTAAAAACAGAAGGCACTACAAGTTTTTGGCCTTTGTCACATGTTATAAAAAGAAACATATATAGAATATGAAACAAATGCAGACCCTGTTTGTAATTAATATTGAAAACAGCCATGAGAATAATATGTTCTGTATACAAAAAAAGAGCTTTGAATTTTCTTTGAATGATGCCAGTTATACTGGAAAAACACCTATGTTTCCCAGAATTTTCTTTGCCCTGGCTGACCAATATCCAGAATTGCTTTCGATTAGTTAATTTTGTGCTGCATATAACTAAAAAGACCTCCTTCCATTACACAAAATGAGATAATGATACGGCTTTTATGAAGCATTGGCAGAGCTATTTTACATGTACCAGGATATAATCTTACCCAATGAAATGGTACTTAACTGGAAACTATAAGATAAAACAGAAAGTTAACCAAGATTCGTATTCAAGATTATTGAGAAGTTTGTTAGATGTGGGTCATTAATGTAAACTACCTGAGAAGCATTACAGGGATTTTGCAAGGCTGACCCTTCCCCTTCTCCCAATGGTATTTTATGTTTTTAAAATGCTCCTCAGTAAAACAGAATGCTTTCTGTTCAGATTTGGGTTGTGAGGTGCTTAACGTTGATCACGTTCCTTTAAAGCTGTTTCTAATATTTTTTTGAAGCCTGAGTGCAGTGTATATATGTGACTTACTCAATAATACTTATAACTTGGCTGATTCTTATTTAAGTGGTACTAGACATAATTAGAATCAATGATGGAATAGACTAAAATAGTTCTGAAAGAGTAATAATTGGGGTCTAGCAGAAAATAGCATACCCAAAGAAAAACTGTTGAAAATTGAAATATATTGCATAAATTTTCTCTGCAGAGTGCATGAGATTGAAATCAGAAATTTTTACAGATTTCAAATCCTCAGAGAACAGAATCAAAAGATATATTTTAAACCTCATGCACACCTACCTTGAAAAAAAACTTGAAAGGATGTGGCTCTATGACCATCTTTCTGCACATGGCAAGCATCAAACTGGAAAAGTACATCAAGCTTTAAAGAAGCAGACAGTTTAGCAGCTAGTCAAACTTTAAATACAGATTTCCTTCTCAAAGGGAAATTATGTATCAGAGATATCTGTGTTTCAAAACCCATGAAATGCATAAAACATTTAACTTTTGTAAGCATTTGCTGACACAGAAAGTAAGCAAGTTTGCTGATGATACCAAACTGGGAGGAAGGGCTGACACACCAGAGGGCTGTGCTGCCATTCAGTGAGACCTGGACAGGCTGGAGACTACGCAGAGAAGAACCTGATGAAGTTCAACAAAGGTAAGCGTAGTTTCCTGCACATGAGGAGAAATAACCCCAGGTGCCAGTACGGGGCTGACCTACTGGAAAGCAGCTCTGCAGAGAAGGACTTGGGAGTCCTGGTGGACAACAGGTTGACCGTGAGTCAACAATGTGCCCTTGTGGCCAAGAAGGCCAACAGTATCCTGGAGTGCATTAGGAAAAGTCCACCAGCAGGTCAAGGGAGGTTATCCTCCCCTTCTACTCTCCCCTGGTGAGGCTGCATCTGGAGTACTGCATCCAATTCTGGGTTCCCCTGTTTAAGAAGGGCAAGGAGTTACTGGAGGGAGTCCAGCACCAGGTTAAAATATGATTAGAGGGCCGGAGCATCTTTCCTTTGAGGAGAGACTGAGACAGCTGGGTTTGTTCAGCCTGAAGAAAAGAAGGCTGAGAGGGGATCTCATCAATGTTTGTAAATATCTCAAGGATGAGTGTCGAGAGGATGGGACTAGACTCCTTTCAGTGGTGCTCGATGATAGGATGAGGGGTAACAGGCACAGTCTGAAGCGCAGGAGATTCATCTGAATATGAGGAGAAACTTCTTTACTTTGAGGCTGACAGAGCACTGAAACATGCTGCCCAGATAGGTTGTGGAGTCTCCTTCTCTGGAGTCATTCAAAACATATCTGAACACATTCCTGTGCAATCTGATCTAGGTGAACCTGCTTTAGCAGGTGGGTTGAACTAGATGATCTCCAGAGGTCCCTTCCTACACTAACCATTCTGTGATTCTTTGATTCTGTAATACCTACCTTTGTCATAAGAACATATGTAAAGTACTGTGTGCCTTTAGTGTTTTGGGGTTTTTTTCTCAACATTCAAGTTGTAAATTATAATTATACACTGGGATAACAAATGAGTGCTCCTGGGTCTTCCAGACAGGGATGTATATGTGGTACCATACCAGAGTTACCATACTGGGTACATGAATATCTTTATGTGAACTCCGCAGGGCAATGTTCCATGTCTAAGAGGAGAAATGGAAGAGAAATCTGAGGAGAAGGCCCACACACCAAAGGCAGCAGCCACCCACAACTCACTCCATCGTGGAAGAGTTGCTCAGTCTACTACTAGCATAGTCACACTTTTTGCCACTTAATGCTGCCTAACCATGCTGAAAATGCTCGCAGATCTCAAGTGACTTGAGCACAACAGGTCACTATTCCAAATACAGGTTCAGAAAAAAGTTGAAGTCTAAGTGCAGAATCAAAGTGAATTGGGAAATCTTTATTTTCCATTCTTATTTTGTTCAAATTGTTCATAAAGGAGGGATGAAAAGCCAAATTGTAAATAAATTTAAGTCAGAAGTTCACCGAGGGAGTTGACTGTCTTCGCTGACATTGCAGATGAATCTATCTCTTTATAATGTTTTAAGAGGCAGTAGCAAATCTATGCAGGTTGTGTGCACCCTCTTGAGTAGTACCAAACACAGTATTTAAATGCTTATCTTACAATAATCTCCAGTGCAGCTAAAAAGAATTTCCCAATGTTTACATACAATTTGCAAACTAACATTCTAGGCAAACATGTCACAGCAAACAACACTATTTTTTTTAACACCATTTGGGAATGGGAATCAAAGTACATATCAATGAAAAAAATCTGAAACAAAAAGTGAGTGACACTTACAGGCTATTCTGATAATTTCTGCTTAATATTCCTGATTCTCTTTTTGGAGAGTTTTGTTGGTGCTTTCAAATACTACACAGAGGAGGAAGTTTGTACACAGTAATTTGAAAAATTAAAGAATAAACCTTGATGTAAAGAAAAGGTATTTATCATTTTCTGTAAAAAACTATGCCAAGATTCCTCTGAGAAGGATTTTTTTTTTAATTATAGAGTTGAAAGACTAAACTGAAATATATATCTATAGGGATACCTGAATGTTAGTTATTTGGCAGAAAATATACATAACAATATTGTTAGCCTTTGATAACAGCAGATGTTGCACCACGAGATACAGACTTTCCAAACTGCTTTTGAAGGGTTGATGTCATGTCTTCAGAAGTGATGTTTTTAAAGCCTCTTGAATTTTCTCTAAAGGTGAATCTAAAATAGTACAAGAATATTTTTATATATTTTTAATATTGAATTAATATTTATGTTATTTTTATGTGTCAAGATGAGTTCTGCAGATTTTTAGTAGAAAGAAGTATTGAAGTTTGATGGGGTAATTGATCAGAACTGATGATTTCTTTTAAAGTTGAAGCAGATAAACTTCTCTGCCAAGCCACCGTTAGCCTAAGGTTTCCATATGTGTTCTATCTTAATTGTGTTCATTTTATCGTCTTTCATTTTTTCAGGTTTGAATTGTCCAGACCAAATGCAGCCACAGAGGATGCCAACTGTTGAGGTATTTTATTTAAATATTGATACCATTTAAATATTCATACCATTATTCACATTAATTTCTTGATAAGAATTTACCAATTAGAATTTAGACTACAGCAGTACTAATACAACCCAATACAAGTTTCTAAGGAATAGAAAGAGTATATTTAGATCAGAATGCATTCTATCAAAAGAAAACAAATAATAAAAGATCTGAAATAAATATTTTAATGGTATCAAAATAGATCTCTAGCATCTATAAAATAGTGCATTTGGTAGACTGGCTTCGAATATTTACTAATTTAAACAAATAGTCAAGCTGACCACATTGTTAATCTAAATTTTCAAATTAATGCCTTCTCCAGAAAAAATAGGGACAAAACCAACCAAACAAAAAACCAAATCCAAACCAAAACCAGATTTGGTCTTAATCTGACATACTAACTCTGATTGGTTTTAAAATTACTGTTCATGGTGTTGCAGGTTCCCAGATGATCTGCTGCATGACTTTAAGAAAAAATATAAATCTTTTGTTCAAAACAGGATTTAATTTTTTCCACACTAAATGCTTAAATAGTCTGTATAAGTTGTCAGTTTCCCCCGTCAAGGTACAAAGGCCCTACGCTGTCCCAGTCTCCTTACATTGCTCCTTTCCTCCTTCTCCACAAACTCCACCTATTTATTTACTTCCTTTCATTCCTGGGTGTGAGATCTTTATACTCTTCTACTGAATTGTAATTGTTTCAGGATGAGTAACCTACTGCTGTTGAACTTGGTTTAGAGTTTAGCAAAAACTCAGGGCTAGATGGACAGAAACAGGAAGTATGAAAAGGGTTTGCTTTGCAAGTCAGAATGACAATGGCAGAGAGAGAAGCCTTGGGGTCTGGCCCTTGCTCCAGGCTGGCACTGATGCTTTTCAGACACAGAGAGAATATTCTCAAGGAGGAAAATATTCAAACTGTTGAGAAGGCAGATGTAAGGCTCCCTATTTTCTCTTTGCAGGTCTTCAGCCCATTCCCATTGAGTATGCTATGCATAAACAAAGAAATTTCATCAGTAGATGAAGCCTGAGCATAGCAAGGGTGATACAAAAGTAAAGCTCACTGGGTATGATTCTACGATTCCTGGACTGTAGGAGTTAAAAGTAAATTGGGCAAACATGCCCAAGTCAATATCTTCTTTGATATCACTGACATTCTAGAGACTGCTGGAGTTGCTCTTTGTCTATAGATTAGAAAAAAAGGGCTCAGAAAGAAGCAGTGAACACTTGTGGTTTTAAGGCTTCTGGTTTTGATATAAGTACAAACCAATTCCTTATATCTCTGTTCACAGATTTATGTGAAATAATTGCCAGTATATAATTTTGTTATTTGACCAATTAGGAATATTTGTAAATTTTATTTCTGCTTGAGTAATAGCTCTAAATCCAGTTGTTCAGCATAGGCATCAACTACATATCAATCTATCAAAAATACTTCAATATAACAACCTATACAATTGGCATATCTATAGAATATGATTGTCATAGTATATGCCAACGATCTGCAAAAAAGTATTGAAACTCATGGTTAGTAGTTCCATGTTGAAGTTTTTTATAACAATTACCAAGGTTTTCTCCCTATATAATGTGCAGTAGATTATGCCCAGAGTGCATGTTGCAGCCCAGTTTAAAAGCCATGAAGAAAGAAGTATCTAATGAAAACACTGAAAGCCTTTCAACTACAGAGGTGTAATAGTACTGTTGAAATGATAATGATGGTTTTCCACAAAGCTACTTCTATAGTAAGCTAAATTAAATAAGAAATATATAGACTCTTAGCACTCTACCCATGCATTTTAGCTATGATTGTGTATTATAACACTTCAAAAACACAAAAACAGGAACGTTCATCTTTTCTTTGGGCAGTTATTAGCTCCATTTGGTAGTTGTAACAATCTTGTTTCTAAGACTTACATGGAGATTGCTTTTGCCAGTTACATGTGACAACAATATTTTTCCTAATCGCCTATTCTCACTACACTGTTTGAAAGGAAAGCTGAGAAGACAGTGTATCAGGTAGATCCATGTTAATGTTTACTGCATTAGCTCATGCATCAAACATACCTTATGGAGGAAGTCAGAGCAGAAAGTTGTGAACATTGTTACCACTTATTAAAACAACAAGTGACTCTAATTATAATTAAAACATTTGTCCAGGGAATTATATTGTGTGTTGAACTGAGATTAAATTGGAGTATATGATATTTTGGAGTACATTTTCATTTCACTGACAATCTTTTTCGCTAGATACCTAATTGGTACGTATTTTTCTATACATGAAGTATAGTAGACATAGCATATGTGAATGTCTTTCTATTTTACTGTTTTTGTTCAAAAGCTTGTTCTATAGTCTAGAGATTCTTCACTTGAAAAAAAAAAAAATTTTCTTTGTAATTCATGGGTTGGATTCTCTGAAAGACATATACATTATTTTTCCAAGAATCAATAGAATAACTCAGATTAAACATGTATCTTTTGACTTCACTCTTTTGCAAGGAAACAAGACTTGGACAATATGTCAGGTTATATTTTTCAAGGGATAACAGATCACTTTAGGATACACATGCCTTAATTCTTGAGGGAAGCAATCAAGAAAAGGTAAGAAAGAAAATCCAGCCTTGAAATTCTGATCCCACAAACTAGGAAATGTAAGACTTACTCTAACTCTAGATTTTTTACTTACCTAATCTTTTAAAATAAATGTTCATGTGTGCAAAATTCTTTGAAGTAGTTTGCTTTTTCAACTATTGCAATTTCTAATAATGTATTTTTCCAACCTGTTAAGAGGTGCAACTATGTTTGTCCATTTCGTAAGAATCATGATTTCATGTCCAATCAGTGGCATTTATTGATAGCTTATCATTTGGACTTCTGAAGGCCTCTAATGTGATCCTAAAGCACAGGAATGCAGATGATATGGTTCTTGTGACACATTATTGCATATAATATCTTTTGTTCGTGAATGAGACACACAATGATTTTTTAAACATGTATGTTGTATAAATGCCTATCCTCACACAAAGCACAGCAGCACTTAAAAGTTATGCGCCAGACTCCATGAATGATTCTTCACAATGCTGAAGCTACTTCAGTAGTCTAAACAACAAATAGACTGTGTTAAATATACAATGCTTTTACAGTATCTAGGAAAGAAAGTGAGGGAAAGATGAGTGACATTGAGCCTCTTTAAGTCAAGGCAGACCTTCAGTAATCAACTTCATTTATATTGTCTTGATTTCCAGGACTGAGGGAGCAGACTGAAGTGGGCATAAACTGCTGAGGGTAAGCATGCACCAGGTCACACTGATCCCACCTCTACTGCTTGACAGATGGAACAGTTCTCCAGTGAGCTTTGTGTCTGTGTAGTCTGGGCCCTTTCTAGCATACACCATAGAATCATTTCAGTTGGAAGAGACACTCAGGATCATCGAGTCCAACCATAATCTAACTCTAGTACTAAACCATGTCCCTAAGAAACTCATCCAAATGCCTTTTAAACAGCTGCAGGGATGGTGACTCCACCACTTCCCTGGACAACCTGTTCCAATGCCTGACATCACTTTCTGTGAAGAATATTTTCCTGATATCCAATCTAAACCTCCCCTGGTGCAACTTGAGGCCATTTCCTCTTGTCCTATCACTTGCTACTTGGGAGAAGACACCAACACCATCCACGCTACAACCTCCTTTCAGGTAGTTGTAGACAGCAATAAGGTCTCCTCTCAGCCTCCTTTTCTCCAGGCTAAACAGCCCCAGTTTCCTCAACCACTCCTCATAAAACTTGTGCTCCAGACCCCTCAACAGCTTCATTGCTTCCTCTGTGCTCTTTCTAGTACTTCAATGTCCTTCTTATGATGAGGAGCCCAAAACTGAACACAGGATTCAAGGTGGGGCCTCACCAATGCCAACTACACTGGTGATAGCCCTGAGATTTAGTTGTTCCAGGTCAGGTCTTGTCTTAATTTTGTTAAGAAAGTTGATATGAAGGAATTATGACCTAGCTCAAACAATGTAAGATAAGTAGGACACCAAGTATAATTGTTGAGATGGTGATAAAACAGGATGCAAGAGGAAAATTACTGAGAGAAGGTATAAAAAAACTAAGCCAAAAAAGCACAGAAGTCAATGAGCTACAATGGAGATCAACATTCCCCTTCTGACTTTCAGTTACTTGAGTCACTTATTGACTGTTTCAGTGAGGATTCGTTTTCAGTATTATGTGAATCTGTTAATAAAAATCTTTCTTTCAGAGTCTCTTTGTAAACATTAGAGGACATTGGAACACAAGTGACCTGGAGAAGAAGGGTTACATGTCAGTTTATCTAATGTACAGCATGTGATCCTCTTAGCACTGAGGCTAACATACTCAATACATGCTGGAAAAGACTGTTTAACCCTTGTTGCAAAAAAATGCATCCTGTTGCTACTTCCAGTGCTCCTGTCCTTGCTGCCACTCCCATTATTATTCTCATGAACATGACTGAGAAACTGTGAGAGTATCTGAGGCCTATTAATGTGTTATCCTCATTATTTGAGATGACTAAGATGAATCTATCCATCCCTGACAAGGTTCAAATCTTCAGTATATGGGAAACATTGACCAAAGTATCCAAAACTACCAAGAAGGTGGTCATTACTTTCTTGTTTTTTTCAGCTCTTTATCTTTACAAACCAACCATTTAAAGGGCTCAGTCACAGTAAAATCTGACTGTGAAAGATAAAGCTTTCTTGTAGATCCTTGAGGAGTCCTCAGCAGTGGTCACAGACTTCGTATAACTAGTCATCACATTTAGATTCCATATGGACAGGATGAGACTGGGATTGCCATACACTGACCTGCACATGGATCTCATGGCTGCGTTGATGGGGAGGACACTCATGCCACTGATGTTTCTTAGATTGTGGAGGCATGAGACAGGCTGTACTCCTAGAAGAGTACATCACCTTGAAACTGATGTTGCATCTGTTGTTCTATGTGTATGACTTTGATGGTCTCTACATACCTGTGTGGATGGTTATCAGGTGAAGACTGTCAGGGATATCTTTTGGCCATGAGACACTCACACATGTGTTTCCCGACTTTCTGTTGAGCTTTTGGACATTAGTGAGCCAATTTGCACAATAGTTTTTGGATTTATGGGAGTTTTACTCTCAAAGACTAGACAGTTAACAAACAGAGAATGGACCCAAATACAAACCATCCTCTCAGCATCCTCTGAGATTTCTTCTCATTATAGAAGGAACTGTTTGGTTTGCTCCACAAGAAACCCATTGGCAAACTTAGATTCAAAAACTGCTGTGAAACAGTAAGCAAAACAACAGTCCAGTGTCCTTCTTCATTGTACTTTTGACACTGTACACAGCCTTTTTTTTTTTCTCCACTTTTATTTAAGTGCTGTAACTACTATTTTACTATGCAGTGAGTTACATAAACAGAAATTCTCTTCCTCTCGCATCTTTCGGTGAAGGATATAATGATTTCTGTGCTTAGCAAGGAACTTAGTGCTCTAAGCAAAACTACCAGATAAGGCCTTTTAGAGGACTTTGGCACAGGGAATAGTTTATGAATCCTAAATCACCATCAGTGAGAGACTGGAGAAGCTCCCACAGTTGTCTCACAAAAACTTCAGAAAATAATTGGTCATTATGACAGAAAATTGAAATTCAACAGTATTTACTTATTATACATTTCTAACGGCACATTCCTGTGGACTCAACCAACAACCCTTTGCAGTATGTTGCAAAATTTCTGGGTTTATCATGTGCCTTTTACTTTGGTGTTATCCACTAATGAGCTTATTTTGATAGCAGCTATTCTGCAGTTTAAAAGTTAGGACCATGTAACACAAAGTATCTCACTGCTGGGAGTTGGCATAGTAACTCTAGAGAAGTTCTAACAAAATCATGGTTAAAACAGACAAAAAGTTGAAAGAAATGTCACCTGACAGTTGATTAGGTACTGCATAAATCTATTATACCTAATCGTAGTAGACTACATATATATGTGTTCTCAAATACTCTCAGCTATTGCACAACCTGGTTGTTTGACTTTTATAGTGGTCACAACAAAACTGAATCTTCAGGAAGCATGAGAAAATGAAACAAGTGTGGCTTTAGTGAATTAATTACCTAAACACTTGCTATGTGAAGAGACAACAGTATCTAAACAAGAATTATTAAATAAGTACAGGAGATAAATTTTCTATAAAGTCAAAGCTTGTTCTGTTGAGATTAATAGCAAAAATTCCCGTTGTTCTTTATGGGAGCAAAGTTTAGTCTACAGGTTATATGACATTCACTAAAATATTCATAAGTTGTAATATAAGGTTTAATATAAATATATTTCATATTTCATTAATATGTCAAGGTGACAACTAATGGACTACAGATAAGACAAGTTTAAGAGCAGATTTTCTGTTCTGTTTGACATTTCTTTCGTTAACCCCTTCAGACTTTCAGGGTCTTGTAGAACAATCAGAATATTTAATTTGCTCCCCTTGTCAAAAACCTCTGGTAATACAACTGAGTAGAGGAAGCAGAAAGACATATTCCACCTTTTCTGGGACTGAAACAAGCAAAGTCACTGGTTTAGAAATCCTCTTATGCAGGAGGCTGTGCTGGCAGCAAGAGTTTTAACCATTGGTAATGATTGCATCAAGTTGCACATAACCAGCAGCACTCAGCACAGCACCATGACCTACAGGAAACCATTCCATTTGTAAAAGGTCAAACATTCTTTGCCTTAAGCTTTTGAAATGAAGCAGAGAAAACAATTTCAGGGCTATTTACCACCCAGTTCTCTGACAGCTTTTGTCCTAGCTTCCTGTAAGAGATATTTGCTTTTACAGTCACAATTCTTTAAGTAAATATGATGCTTGTGGCTACAAAAAAAAAAAAAAAATAAATAAAAAATAAAAAAAAAAATAAAAGCATTTGATTGTTTTCTTTGAGTCATAAAGCTTTTATCTTGTTTCTAAAATCGTAGAGTTTGTCTAGCAATGCATTTTTTTTTTCAGAGCTAATGACTGATGTCCTTTCTATACAGTTTAGGCAATCAGATAATACAGATGATCATAGAATAATGCTAGTGTTTTTGCTGCTGATGTAAGTATGACCACACTCAAAATCAAGCAAAAATTGTTATTGTCAAGTTCCAATTTTATGTTGCATTTATAATCCTTTTCTAAGCTGCTGACTTTGGGGGAATATTTGGAAACAAGATATAAACTCCCTTCAGTATTTTTTAAAGGCAAAGCAACATACACGATCAATGTATTTTTTTAAATAGGCAATTGAGTCTTGACTTACTGTGGAAAATAAAAACAGAAGATCTACCAAGAAATCCCCAAACCCCTAAATTAAAATAAGAAATGCCTTATTCACAGTCCTGTGGATATTATTATGAGACAAAATGTTTTCCAACCTTCTGCCACTTGTGGTGAATTTAAACATTAGTGAGCTTTTTCAGTGTGTCAGAAAACCATGGCACAACTGTTAGCCTTTGCCAACAGCAAAGGGAGGCTCAAAATGACAAGAACAGTGTATGTCATAAAAACAGTATATTAGTAAGAAATACCTGCAAAGTTTGCACTAATATTGCCTGCAATATGCCATATCCCAGAATGATCAGTCATTTGTATAGGCGTCCTTATAGTCCCCTCAAAACTGAAAAAACTTCTAGAGTATCCAACACCACTTTGCTTTCCAACATTTCTCTTTTTGTTCCTGCTACCCTCTTTTGAAACATCCCTAAAGCGTCATCAAGTTTACAACTCCATAAATCTGCAAGAAAGCCTTGCAGTGAAATTATGGTCATCTGTTTCTAAATTAAAACTATCATAACAGTGGGGGTTGATATCTATAAACTTGTTAACTACCTATAAACAACACATTAAAAGAAGAAAAAAACTTTCACCAACATGATGTATAAGACACAATTATGATGTTAGTAAAGACTTTAGTGTTATTATACAAATATAGAAAAATAAAGAAATTTTAATTAAGCTGTTGATTTGTGTGTAGTTTGTAGCTATGTTCATGATACTTAAGAACGTTACTGAGATTAAAATCAGTAATTTTCTAACAATTACTGCAAATATTCAGAGATTACATGGAACCAAACTATATACTGCCCCAGGGAAAAAAAAAAAAAAAAAAAAAGTGAGGAAAAATAATTATTTCAATGTTAACAAAGCCAGATACCCATCCCTAGGACAGACTCCTTATGTAGCTTGCTAACTGCCACAGTTCTAAGGGGAAATCAAACAGTAAATAAAGTATGGAGAGATGGAGTGGCACATCCAGTGTCATCTTAGCTCAGAAGTGCAGTGTTGGAAACAATCATTGACTATTAGCTTTTAGTCAAAAGGAATGTTCTTTTATTTAGAATAAACTTCTTAGCCAGACTTCTCAAATCTTAGATATTAATAATTTTACCACCATACTATCCCTGATTACAGTTATTTTAAATTAAAGAAATTAGAAGAAAAAAGAAAAATAGTGAAGATCTCTCTCATCATCCATTCCCTAAAAACAAAAGACATCTATTCAGGAATAAGTGATAGCTTTTTAATTTATGAACCAAATGAAAGACATTTCTCCAGAGGCAAATTTCAGAATTTGACCATTGTGGTGAAATGCACTCCAGTAGAGGCAGGACACCTTATCCTAGGCCTGAATATATCCCTTGCCAGTAACTTACTCTAAATCAGTCTTCATTCTACAGATTTGCTCAGATTTGTTTACTCATGTTTTCCATCTTGTATGCATTTTTCTTTGTCTTTTTTTTTTTTTTTTCTGTCTTCTCCTGTCTTGTCTTTCCACAGTAAGCAGCAAATGATCCATTTGTAACATTCACTTGGAATAGCCTCTTTGTGTTTAATTGATTATCTGATTTTTTAAAGCGTTGTCTTTCAAGATTTCTGTCTTTTTTCTCTTGCCTGAATCCTTTCTAATCTTTCTGAGTAAAATAATATCTTTTCTGAACTTCTGAATTTTCTTGTGTTTAAACATAGCATTCAAAACCTGTCAACGTTTACTGCTGTTTTTAGAAATATATTTAATTTTTCCTTCACAGACAGCATCCACATATAAAGTAGTATGTTAGATCACTTTGTTGTATCATCTTGCAGTAGCTAGTCATACCCTTTCTTTCCCAGTCAAATCTGATTCAACATTTACTTTTCTTATCTTACATTGTTTTAGTTCAGGTCATAATTCCTTCATATCGACTTTCCTAACAAAATTAAGACAACGTGCCTTATTTAGGCAACACTGAATTAAACCTGACCTGGAACAACTGAATCTCAGGGCTGAGGTATGACCAGTGCCATGTAGTTGGCAGCGGTGAGGCCCCACCTTGAATCCTATGTTTAATTTTGGGCTCCTCATCATAAGAAGGACATTGAAATACTAGAAAGAGTGCAGAGGAAGCAATGAAGCTGGTGAGGGGCCTGTAGCACAAGTTTTATGAGGAGTGGTTGAGGGAACTGGGGCTGTTTAGCCTGGAGAAAAGGAGGCTGAGAGGAGACCTTATCGCTGTCTACAACTACCTGAAAGGAGGTTGTAGCGTGGAGGGTGTTGGTGTCTTCTCCCAAGTAGCAAGTGATAGGACAAGAGGAAATGGCCTCAAGTTGCGCCAGGGGAGGTTCAGATTGGATATCAGGAAAATATTCTTCACAGAAAGTGATGTCAGGCATTGGAACAGGCTGTCCAGGGAAGTGGTGGAGTCACCATCCCTGGAGCCGTTTAAAAGGCATTTAGATGAGTTTCTTAGGGACATAGTTTAGTGATAGAGTTAGGTTATGGTTGGACTTAATGATATTAAGGGTCTCTTCAAACCGAAACAATTTCATGATTCTATGATAAATCATCCCAAGTAGAAAACTCCTGCTCTGTATTTTAAGTGTGTAATTCGCAGATGTTATTTTGTATATCATGTTTTTACATATCATATATATACATACACAGTGAGGATTGCTCTTAACTATCAGAACAGTAAAACTGCTTCAGCACTTGCCTGTACAACAACACTGAGAGGATAAAAAGTATATTTATCACAAACATTTTAAACGGCTCTTATTGCATGACTGCCCTTAGGATCCAGATGTACACATTACTTGTTACAAGGTATTTATCTTGTAGATTTTTCTGTTAGACCAGAACAAGTAGTGTAAATAAGCTAAAATCTAAAATTCTTTGGAAACTGGCAGAAGACACTGTCAGTGTCACGCAAGCACCTTTTGTGCATACAGCAGAAAAATAGTAAAACTTCTCATTAGTGTCCAAAGAGTAAAATAGACCTGTGACTTATGGTGGGAAAAAAATTATCCTCAAATTGCACAATTCAAATTGTGATATCAAGTATCCAAAAAATTCAGTGTTACATATCAACCTCAAAATATCTAACAAAATACAAAACAAGCAATCACAAATCAAGGAAGACTGGACTGGTAAATCTGAGATAGCAAAGTTTTCCATAAGATGATGAATTAGTAATTATTTAAACAAATTAGTAGCATGGCATTCTAAATTAGAAGTATTTTGTCTTTATTTTCTATTTGTTTCAGATTTTTCAGTGTTTTTTTTGTCATTTGAGATAATTGAATTGTTAGAAGATGTGGCACAAGGAACATATATTCCCCCCCCCCCCCCCATTTACAGGTGATACTTTTCAAGATCACTGAAAGTTACCAAAAATACTTTATGTCAAAAACTGTGATCTAATTATTTTTCCTTGTCATAGAGTGTTCTCAAAATTCCTGCAAATCAGGCTTACTATTCTACTTTATTGCTCAATATGTCCTCAGATTAATTTATGAAGTGTCAATAAATCATAAACTCTTTTATTCATGCTCAGAACGCATTCAATCAATTTTACCCGCTGCTGAACTTCTGATATTATCAAATCTCTGCTCTATCTTTGTGTGTTTACTAAATAATTTAGGAATATAGTATTGACTGATTATACATTGCTTTGAAGTGAAGAGAATCTATAGTTATATTAAAATTTCTCAAGCTGACAAAAGCTCCTTCAGTTTTTGTTGGGAAGATATGATTAACATGTTCCTCAACAGAGCACGAAAGATACTGTACAGAAGATCTACGTTAATATGTTTTGTGTTATTCCAAGGCTTTAATCTACGTCTCATTTTCCTACTCCAAGATATCAGACTAGCCTGTAGCATTCACAAAGAGACAGAAAAGCCTTCTGTAGGGACTATCACTTTGATTCTTTCAGTGAATAGATGTCAGAGAAATATGAAAGGTGCACACCAGGCAGGTACAAAAGACAATGGGCTTGAGATTTTACTGAGGTGTGCTGGCATAGTCCAAAAGAAGGGGATGGGCCTTCACCTACTGAGAAGCCTATCCAGTTTCTATATCTTTCTGTGCAGCCTTTTGTATTGATTGTACAATAAGCAATCTCAATAAAATGTGATCTTTAATTTTTTCTCATCTTACAAAGAACATAGTTGTTCAGTGGCATTGATAGGGAGTATTTTTGTTAGTGTGAGCATATAAGAGCATAAGAGGTTGATTAAATGCTCTGATTACTTATGGTGGAAGGTGCTGAAGATTGCTCTTGCAGGACTTCATAACCTCAGATAGTATTTCCCACAAACTGATGACTAGAACACATGAGTTATAAACTATTACCAAAATTCAGTGTGGTCAGGGTAAAGGTAACTATCATGGAAGTCTAGTCATTGTCTTACTTCTTACATCAATTGTTTTTTTGCTTTAAAGAATTAAATGACATCTGACCTTGTTCTCCAGAAAAATAAGTGTAGGTAGTTACCCTCAGGCCATGGATACTGATCAGATAAAAGAATCTAAGCTATGCTAAAAGGGAGCACAACACTTTCTGTTTAATGCTACCTAAGAGCTGAATTTGACAACTCCATGTTCTGTATTAAAGTTTTTTAAGGTGGCAGCCCAAAAAGCTGCTTTTTCTTACTGATTTTACAGTTCTTCCCAGATTATACCCAGGCACCCAGCAATAGTTGGAAAATTAAGACAGTGCCCTGATGAAGGGCAGCCCAGCATAAATTCTGATTTCAGTATGATGCATTAGAAAAATATTTTAAATTAGAAATTTGAAATCTAATTTGAAATTAGATTTGTGGTGCCTATACAAACTAAATTCTGACTCCACACTCACAGATATAACTATATATGTCTGTAATATATGTATTTTAAATTCATGGATAAGTTGACAAAAGTTCAGTGGAATGGGCACAGCGAGCAGGCATAAAAAAGGGGTAGATGAAATTAAATTGAAGGTATCATAAATAAATCACTTTCAGATAAAGAGATTTTGATAGACACAGCAAGAAGGAAGAGGTGTAAAATGAAATTTTCTTTCAAGTAAAGAAAATATAATATACAACTCAGAAAAGACAGGAAAAATGTTGATAAAGACTTGAGACAAACAAAAGCATAGACATGGGAAAAATATTGTTCATAGGAATAATTATCTTTTCCTTTCCTCAACACAGAATTAATACCTGAATGCTGTAATAAGGTTTTATTTTGCTAGACTTCATTACGTGTTCAAGACATGCTGCCACAGAACATTTATTGGCACTTTATGAAGTGTTATAAATAATTGAAACTAAGCTACAGTAGTCAGTTGGATAAGTGCTTGAAATTCATTATTATTACTTTATCCCTCTCCACACTCAATAGTTCACAAAATTTAAGAGTTTCCATTAAATGTGCATCTTCGTATGCCAATGCAAACATGTCCTGAGAGGCCCTCACCGAAGTCACCCTCCTGGCTTCTCCACCTTGGGCAAGTGACTCATTGTGACTTCCAAGAAACACTCTCTCCTGCATACACTGTTTCCCTGGAGTATCTCCTCTGTACTCACGTCTGCAGTGACAGGGTAACTCAGAGAGAGGTTACCTTGTGCAGCTTAATGTTTGAGTGATGTAATTCTGCTGGGCAAAGTAGCATATATTTTGGAAATCCTAAATGTGGGGAGGAGAATTGAAGTGATACTCTCTGACATGGTGCCTTAGGGAGGCTGCCCCTTAGTGAGTTTTAATCATTGCAAGTGACACAAAAATGCTCTGATGAGTGTGCAAATAACAAAAATACTGCCCCAACTGTTCTTCATTGTGCTTGTCCCATCCCATACTAATTATTAGGTAGGAGTAGCTTTATTTCATTCTGGAAGCCACCTTTACCAGGAAGGTAGTAACTTGTGTATCCTCCTGATAACCAGGCTGATTCATCCAATTCCTAATTTAGTTCAGAGAGTTAATACAATTCTTGTATAATGTGGTGTGTTGCTTTTAGTTTTGATAAGCAAGGAATTGCATTCTGAATCACTTCTCAGGCACTGAATATAAAACCACCATATCATTTATTGTTTTAGTTTGAAAAGCAACTGTACTCGAATTGGTCATTGATCAAACGGAGCTTTTGTCTCAGATTACAAGAGAAATTTGATTGTTACTCCTTTAAAACAGTAGCTGCAGCAATCTAATCAGCCCTTTCATTCCTGTAAATTCCAATGTGATTTGGTAGCCAAGACAAACACAACCATGACTATATTTTCTACTGTTTTAGGTGAGTATGGGTTTGTTGTTGTATAGGCTGTGAAAACACCTACCAGGTAAGAGTTCTACTTTCTTGTGTGTTACACCTGCAAGCCACTTGAAAATTAGAGTGATTATAGAGTATGCATTATAAATTTATGGCATCCTGTTAGAATGTCTCATAGGTGCAAATATCAAGGTGTTCATCATACTTGAAAATATATGTACAGAATAAGTGTAAAAGATGAAAATCTTTTTATCTACCAATCTATGTAAATTATTCTTGTTACTGCTGTTATATGCAATTATACTTTTATTTTCAGCTAGATTTATTGAAGGATTTAATCAATGTTATCAGGAATGCATTAATTCCAAAGACAATTTAACTTTCTACAAATATCTATTTGACAAGAAACAGGAATACTACCTTTTGATTGGTGTGTAACCTGAAAAGCTCATTGATGCTGCAAGGTAGTTTGGAATAGTAGGTTCTATTTTGGGTAAGATAAAAACCTTTATATGTTTTTATTAGAGAAGTGCTTACATGGAAAAAAAAAAAAAAGTTCAATATTTTAATTCTTGCAAATTCAACAGTTTCTGATACTTTTTCTGTAACCCAAATCATGGTCTGTCTCTGGCATAAAAATTAGTTACTGTGAAAATGATTATCAAATAAAAAAACAGGATTATGACCTCAGATGAGAAATAATCAGGAGAAGCAGATGAGCTTCTTCTGGCTGTGAGGTACCATCAGGTGGGCATGAGAAAGCTTTAAAAAATGCCTTTATATGTTTTTAAGATGATAAGGTTTAACTGAAGATTGATCGATCTGTTTGTCCTTTCTTGGAAAGGGTGATTATCATGAGGTGTTCCATAAATAGAGTGTAGAAGTCCCCCAGAAGGAGTGTAGCTTGAAGAAAAACATTTTGAAAGAGATGGAGGGAGTAAATAATAGTTTCTGCCAGAAAGCACTATATGAGGAGATTTTTATACAATGTGAATCAAATACTGTTCTTACTGGAATGATAAAAAAGCTTGACCTTCTGCAGCTTTTTGATCATTAGCGATCTTGAGTACAAATTTTTGTGGATCTGCAAGCTAAATCAGGCACCCAAAGGACAACTACAGTGGCCAAGACCCTGGGTGAATTCCTAACACTCACTGAAGAATCTTTGATCAACGAAGATTATGAAGACACAGAAAAATATTCTGATCTCCAAGGAACGCCATGTTTTTGTTATATTGCTTAGGACATGGAAGAAATTAAAATTCTTTATTCCCTTTTAAGAATACTGAAATGTCACTATTCAAGAACTATTTATGTCTGCCTGTGCAATCGCTATCAGGTACTCAAGATCCTAGGGCATCTTTATTTCTTCCAGTGATTGTTTCTCTCAATGGCATATTGAGAATCTTTCAAATTGCAAAGTAAAGTACTTAATTGTGAAAAGACTAAAAGTTATTCAGTAATAAATCCTGAAGAAGAGTCAGGAATGGAGGAGTGAAGTTGAGCTTCAGAAGAAGAGTGGAGTGGGACAAAGTTGGTTTGAATATTTTGTCATTGTTATCACCATCCTACTCTTTTTTCTTTTTCTTTTTTCTTTTTTTTTTTTTTTAATTTGCAATACATTAAATTAATTTTCCTCAAATCAAGTGTACTTTGCCCATAACAGTAACTGATAAGTGATCTCCCTGTTTTTATCTCAATTCAGGAACTTTTCCGTCTTGTTTTCTCCTGCTGTCCTGCTAAAGAGGGGGAGTGATAGAACAGCTGAGTGGCTATCTGGCAACCAGCCAAGGTCAACCTACTATTGTAGGTATTCCTACATTCAGGTATTTCTTCTGAAAAAAACATATGCTACTTACATACTAGGCTAATGCATGACTCTTCCATGGGTCTCACCACAGACTAACACATCTGTTTGTTTTTCTCACTTCTGACCCATTTAGAGAACACAAGTGAGGTTCAACTATGACTACATGCTGCCATATCTTAAACCATTTGTCTCCTCTGAGATAAAGAGGAAAAGAAGGTGAGAAGGAAAAGGGAAGAAGCAAGAGAGAGGAAGATATAGAGAGGGGAGTTGGCTGTGGCTCCCTTTGCTCTGCAAACTGGGGGTGCTCTTACCTAAACCTCAATATCTGGTGTCATTCAAGGCCACCCTTTACTCCTACGTTAGTGCATTCTGACCACTACTCCAGGAAGGGACACTTGCATCCTTTCTGTCACACTTGTTTGGCTAGCCTGAACACCCTATGTGAATTTGAATGGCCCTGGGAACACATACATGTTCAGTAAAATCATCACCCTGCTTTTTAATAACTCTAAGGGGAGTCTAGGCACCTAGTACAAATGTTTGTATTTTAACTTCCAACTGAATTCTACTACTATGTTTATCTACATTAGTCTTAAACTGAATTCTACTTTCATAAATCTACTTGTAGCTTTCTGGACACTGGCCAGATTGAGTCTAGAAACTGTTTAGCTGTATTACCAGAGCAGTAAATCTCCTCAGTTCCAGCTGGGGAAATGGATTGTTTCCCTACTGTTGTTCTCATCCTTTTATTCTTTTTCAGCTGCATGGCTATAGCCATTCCTGCAAATAGCTGTCTTGGCTCAGGGTCAGGTAAACATGGCAAATTAGATTCACATATCCAGACCTCTCACTGTGTGGGCAGAGCGAAAACGTGACTTGCTGCACTTATAAACATGTGCTCATTATCAAAATCAAAAGAGAAAATACTCTGACACTAAGGTGCAATGGAACAAAAATCTGGGCATCCCTTATTATAATTTCAGAGTTAAACAATCATTTGTTCCTCTTGTAAGGAAGCTTTCTTGTCATTTTCAGCAGACTGTCCTATGTGTTAAGAGATTTTTTTTGCCAAAACCAGTAAGAGCTAAGTAATAAAAATAATTTCTGAGAATGTCTACTGAAATTCTGTTTTCATAATTAGAAGGTTAGGCTTGTGTTGTGGTTTAGCCCCAACTGGAAACTGAGAAACACACACCTGCTCCCTCCTCTCTCCCTCCCTCCCTCCCTCCCTTCTTGTGGGATAGAAGCATAGAATCATAGAATGTCCTGAGTTGGAAGGGACTCACAAGGATCATGTAGTCCAACTCCTGTCCCTGCATAGGACAACCCCACAGTTCACACCATGTGTCTGAGGGCGTTGTCCAGTCTCTTCTTGAATACTTCCAGGCTTGGGTCCATGACTGCCTTCCTGGGGAGCCTGTTCCAGTGCTCCACCACCCTCTGGGTGAAGAACCTTCTAATGTCCAACCTAAACCTCTTCCTACCATTCCCTCGGGTTCTGCCATTGGTCACTAAAGAGAAGCGTTCGGCGCCTGCCCTTCCTCCTCCCCTGTGAGGAAGCTGTAGGCTGTGATGAGGTGTCCTCTTAGTCTCGTCTTCTCCAGGCTGAACAAACCAAGTGACCTTAGCCGCTCCTCATACGTTTCCTCTCCAAACCCTTCATCAACTTCATAGACCTCAATGGATGGGGAAAGAATCATAAAGGTAAAAGTGAGAAACCTTGTGGGTTAAGCTAAAGGCATTTTAATAGGGAAAGCAAAAGCTATTCACACCAGCAAAGCAGGCAGGTAGGTGTTCAGCCATCTCCAGGACAGCAGAACTCCATCACACATAATGGCTACTTGAGAAGACAAATGCCTTCACTCCAAACATCATCCCTTCTTCTTCCCCCGGCTTTATATACTGAGCATGACATCATATGGTGTGGAATATCTCTTTGGTCAGTTAGGATCAGCTGCTCCAGCTATGTCTCCTCCCAACCTTTTGTACTTCCCCAACTTCTCGTTGGCAGGCCAGAATGAGAAGCTGACAACTCCTTGACAGCTTAACAACTAAAGCGTGCATGTATTATTAACATTATTCTCATATTAAATCCAAAACACAGCACTATTCCAGCTAATAGGAAGAAAATTAACACTATCTAAGCTGAAACCAGCACAACTTGGAACAATCTACCTTTAACAAGATAGTTCAAGGGAATAGTTATCTACCAATTTTTAAAAAATTAAGTAGAATACTTTGTGTCATAATAAATTAGATTATCTTTCTCATTTGAAGAAAGAATGAGGAATATAAATAAAATTATTACATCTATGATTAACAGAAAAATTAATATGTTTTTAAAAATAGAGCAAACAATCTATATATGTGGAGAGCCGTGATATTACAGATGCCATTATTCTTTCCCATCCATTCATTTTCTCATTTGTATTAGAAGTTATGTCTCTGTATCTTGCTGAGGAAAAAAAAAAAAAAACGAGCTAAAAGAGCTTTTTTTTCTTCTGTTTTACTGATGCTACCTCACATTTAGAAAGGATTTAGTTAAAACCTATTTCTTCTATTACCTGTATCAACAGTAGAATTGTACCTAAATTGTAATTTAAAAGGCCATTCAGTTACACACCAGAAACAAGAGCGTAGCTTAGGACATGCTGAGGCCAATTGCAGGAGAAAATCATGTTATATAACTGCAGGAGGTGTAATTTGTCTTCAGATCTTTTATGATGGGGTTGTATCACAAGAAAGATTGAGATCACAAGACTTTTTTTATCTCTAGTTGATTTTTCTAAGCTTGCTGTTATTGGGAAATAAACATTTTTGTCTAATTTAAACTCACCACAACACTATTTTTACAATCAGTCTTCTGAACATATCTATGCTACAACCCTTCACACAAATATTTTTTGATGGTAATATCCTAGCTAAGAGGGACACTCAATAAAACACACTCTGCTTGACATTATCTTGTATGTCCATTTGCAAATGAGCTTGATACTGGAGTTACATGTACAACCTATTCAGTTTCCTACTACTGCCCTGTTAGTGGCTCTGCTAAACTCAATTAAGGACAATAAATGGACCTGCCCCATATGTGCCAAGTTTTTTACAAGATTTTGGAACTTCCTTTATTCCACTTTAAGCAGTTTGAGACAGAGGTTGTCACATGCTGAGGCAATATTGCCACAAACATTTGAAGTAACAAAGACTGTAAAAAAGTATAAGTCATCCTAAAGTTACAGTCATACCAATTATCAGCCTCCAAACCCACTTTTGAACTTTCAGTTCCCTAGTTATCAATATCAGATCTCTAATTTTATTCTTGACTTTTTATCTTACCTTAGAATCCATCACACTAAATCTAATATTTGAATAAAACTTATGCCAATATATTCATTTTTGTCTCATAACCATTGAGCCTTTGCTCTCAGAGTTTTATGTTCCATTAAGTATGTTATTAAATGTGACTTTCTAGCTTTATTTGGAGGCTCTTCTCCTATTTTCAAGAACTGTATTCTATTTTTTGTTACTCTAAGAAACTGAATGCTCTTATTTTTTTATTTTGCTAGCCGACAACTTAGAATATTTTTGCAACATCTATAACTATTCTTGATCTTTAAAAAATGTATCAGTTTTACCACACAAATCATCCTGACTCTCTCAGCATGCATTTTCTTATAAAAAGAACAGAATCATTTTGGTTGGAAGAGACCCTTAACATCATCAAGTCCAACCATAATCTAAACATAACATTAAACCATGTCCCTAAGAACCTCATCTAAATGACTTTTAAACACCTCCAGGGATGGTGATTCCACCACTTCCCTGAGAAGCCTGTTCCACTGCTTCACAAACCTTTCCATGAAGAAATGTTTCCTAACATCCAATCTGAACCTCCCCTGGTGCAACTTGAGGTCATTCCCTCTTGACCTATCCCTTGCTACTTGGGAAAAGACACCAACACCCTCCATGCTACAGCCTTCTTTCAGGTAGTTGTAAACAGCGATAAGGTCTCCCGTCAGCCTCCTATTCTCCAAGCTAAACAGCCCCAGTTCCCTCAGCTGCTTCTGACAAGACTTGTGTTCCAGACCCCGCAGCAGCTTCATTGCCCTTCTCTGAACCCTCTCCAGCACATCAACGTCTTTCTGGCAGTGAGGGGCTCATAACTGAACACAGTATTTGAGGGGTGGTTTCACCAGCACTGAGAACAGAGCTCTTCCTCAAGCTTTCTTGCATTCTTCCTTTCCTAGAGTCCACCTTGTACTATGGTTTGCAATTAATGTTTTGTCGTTTTGGTTTAAACCATTATTGAGAACCTAGAAGTCATATGCCTCTGAGCTGTTTTACTCTAGTTAGAAATAGAGTTTAAGAGTTCATCCACCCAGAACAAACAAATTAAAATCAGCAAAAATGAGAGTTACTTTCACATTACAAGACCATAGATGGTTAGGAAATTCTACTCTGCTTAACTGCTCTATCACGCTGTCTAAATAATATTTCATAATAGTGAAGATATCATTCATATAAAACAAGTATAAGAAAATCTGGTTGCATAACTCATATTTGTAGCGTAATTAACAGTCATATAAAGAAATACTGCAGGTAGGCAGGAATAAAATCAGGACGGAAAATGTTGTGTTCCAATTAAAAAGACACATAAAAAGTGAAAAGAAAAACTTTAAGAATATATTGGAGCTAAGAAAGAAGCTAAAAGGAAAGGAAAGACACATAGCAAAGAAAATAATGAATGACACAAAGGACAAATTTCTTTTTGTTTGATTCTTTCTAGGAAAAGTGAACAGTGACCAGATTAAATAAGTTAATTTAAAAATTGAGTAGAAATTTAGGGCAAAGTCCAGAAAGAAGAGTTTAAAGAATGTTGAGATAACATAGAGGCATGCAAGTTCAGAGCATCTGATGAATATGCCTGACAAAATAATCAAAGAACTCTTTGAACTATCAAAGTTTATCTTTAAAATTTCTCTAAGAACAGAGGAGGTATCCGTGAGATGAAAAAGAAAAATATATCTGTACGGTTAGAAAAAACACCTTGAGGAACTCTGCACTTCAAGTGCCTGGAAGTATTCTTAAACCAGTGAGCAAAATTTATAGAAAACTATATGTTAATGAAATTATAGAAAAAAAAAAAAATAACAGGCTTTTCAGGATGATGACAAATCTGTCCGAATTCATCCTTTGGCATGAAGGTATGCAGGTTTTGGCTGAGATAGAGTTAATTGTCTTCATAGTAGCTAGTATAGGGCTTTGTTGGATTTGTGCTGGAAAGAGTGTTGGTAATACAGGGACGTTTTAGCTACTGCTGAGCAGTGCTTACATAGAGTGAAGGACATTGGCTGGTTGGTGGTGAGCGACAGTTTTCATATGCATCACTTGTCTTTCCTGCATTCTATTTCTCTTTGTTATTTCCCTTTTCAGTACATTTTTAATTATTACTTTTTTACTAATTTTATCCAATTTTATTCTATTTATTAAATTGCTCTAATCTCAGCCCATGGGTTCTCTCACTTTTACCCTTCTACCCATCCTGCTGGGGGGCAATGAGAGAGCAGCTGTGTGGTGCTTAGTTGCTGGCTGGGATTAAATCATGACAGAAGGGAACACAAGGTAAATGTTATATAGACAGAAAGATAATCCTTTGAAGCATTTTGGCACTATCTTAAATGGCATCACTGTAAAAAGGTGCTGAAATCTTCAAATTGTCATTTGCTGGGGATATCTCAGGCAAACTAATACAGCTGGACCGGATGATTTCTGAGGGCTTGACAAGCCCTGTCGTTTGTGGTTTCTACCCTTACAGTCATCTGCTCTTCACACTGCATTGTATGATCAAGGAATAAAAGTGGAATTTTGGCAATAAGTATGATTGCTTTCGAGCTCCTGCATGAAGACCACACTGAGTCAGCCCACTTTCCTCCCTATATTTGTGGAATCCATAGGCTACTAGCTGCAGTCTGAAGAAGTGGCTGTGATTTACATAGACATGCTTGCAAATAACATTGGAACCTGCCCACCAGGTTGTCAAAGTGGAATTGAATTCAGTGCATGTTCAACATTGAATTCAGGATCTTAGGCAGTTTTGCAGGCAGTATTGAATATTATGTTGCCCAGACCAGATTTTTTTTCAGTATCTAAAATAAAACAGCTAATATTAAGATAAACCAAATTCATTTACTAACTTGTACATAACTGAAGCTGGGTTCATTAAAGTGTGTTGTAGTTGTATATTTAGGTATGCAACAGATGCACCAAAGAAGAAATCAAACAAGCACAATACTCATGAATGACTCACAATAATTGTTTCCATATCTCTCTGTTCATGGAAGTGAGTTGTTTGGGTTTTTTGGTTTTTTTGTTTGTTTGGGGTTTTTTTGTTTGGTTGTTTGGTTGGGTTTTTTTTTGTTTTTCCACTGAACAATTTGTCTAAGTTTGCAAACACACAGAATTAGCTTACGTCTAAAAACAGACTTATAGAAAAAAAAAGATTAATCATAAAAATATAGATTTAGCTAAAGCTGTGAGAAAATTAAACTGGCTGGTGAGTAGGAGCAAGAGGGATAAAAGCAGCATACATTATAAAATACCAAACTTTCAAATGCAATTCTAGTGAACAAAAACTGTTAAATCTGCATTTCTTTGTCTTAGTCTCAGCAACGATTTATGTGCAATGGCTGAGCAAGCTGTTCTTCATTTTACTCTGATAAAGATATCAAAAACCGATATCCTGCAATACAAGAGTTCAAAGACACATATTTTATCTCAGATGCTTGGAGTCTTGGGTTTTGGTTAAGGAAGTGGCTAGTCTAACAATGTGCAATATCTTTACATTAGGAAAAAAAGCTTTGTTAATCTTTACAAACATGGTGGAGTAAATATTAAACTTAACACATTCCAAATGTGAATAAAAAAAATATATTATTTTATTGATCTATGTAGCACCTGAAGTTGCAGAAGTTGGGGACCTTTCTTTAAAATTATATTTTGTAGTGTTGTTCTGTTCAACAGAATAAAAGTTTAGTTGGCTTCTTTAAATGGCTGCCCACCCATTTGTGTATAAAACTCATTTTACAAGAAACTCATTTATCACTGTTTGTTTTGGTTTTAAGAACTTTATTATCTGTTACATTACTGAGTCAAACTCAGACACCTTCCCCATATCAATGAGTTACTCTAAATTGAGGATCAGATGTTCTAGACAATAAGAACATGGATTTTATATTGTACTTTTGCCTCTGTGTGAATGCAGGCAAAATAAGACCACATATGTGAAGTAGTCACAGTAATGGAGGTCTATCAAAATGGTGGTGTTAGAACAGAATTGCTTTCTGATTAATACTAATCTGCTTTTGCTCCCTGTCTCAAGAGCACACAGAGAAAAAATTCTCCTTAACCCTGCAAATTATCACTTTCTGTTTGTTTTCTTCTCTTTGTTTCAAGCAGCTAACACTATCTAGGAAACAATTTATAGTATAATTCTTTCTTTTTAATTATTCAAATCTTCTGAAGCTTTCAATTTTTCTGCCAAATTAGTAGTCTCTGCATGAGGTAAATTTTATTTGCAAATATACAGCAAGTAGAGTAAAGCTTTGCCCCTTCTTAATTATCTTATGAGGGGAATCTTTTGAAAAGGCAATAACCTGAACAGTAGAAGAACAAAAAATTTAATATATAATTTGCCAAAGCAAACATAATTCAGGAGAACTTTGGATAAACTTCTTCCTTTCCCCTTTTCCTTTCCCCTTTTCCTTTCCCCTTTTCCTTTCCCCTTTTCCTTTCCCCTTTTCCTTTCCCCTTTTCCTTTCCCCTTTTCCTTTCCCCTTTTCCTTTCCCCTTTTCCTTTCCCCTTTTCCTTTCCCCTTTTCCTTTCCCCTTTTCCTTTCCTTTCCTTTCCTTTCCTTTCCTTTCCTTTCCTTTCCTTTCCTTTCCTTTCCTTTCCTTTCCTTTCCTTTCCTTTCCTTTCCCCTTTCCTTTCCTTTCCCCTTTCCCATTTCCTTTCCTTTCCTTTCCTTTCCTTTCCTTTCCTTTCCTTTCCTTTCCTTCCCTTCCCTTCCCTTCCCTTCCCTTCCCTTCCCTTCCCTTCCCTTCCCTTCCCTTCCCTTCCCTTCCCTTCCCTTCCCTTCCCTTCCTCTCCCTTCCCTTCCCTTCCCTTCCCTTCCCTTCCCTTCCCTTCCCTACCCTTTCCTTTCCTTCCCTTTCCTTCCCTTTCCCCTTCAGTGAAGTCCTAAGGCTACCTTTCTCAGGGTTACCAAGATGTAGTCACACTAACTTGAAAAGCTGACTTTGAATGTCTGTAAAAGTCATGCTTTTTGTATTGTGTAGGTGAAAGGGGTAGTAGCACCACATCCCTTTTTCATTTGAGATCTTGGTACAGAACATACCAATCTACTAGCAGTCTGTGGTATGTGACCCTGCTCCCAAAATATGACCTAATCACTGGCTAATAAACCAATGCTAATAGAAGCAACAATATATCATTGAATACATCTGAAGACTTGTCACGGAAAAATAAAGCACTTTAAAAAAATGCATAGCAGCCGAGTAAGGGAGTTGAGGAGTATGTTCTTGGACTGAGGTACCTTCCTTGTTTAGCTGTCCAGGCTTGGTTTTGTGTCTGGCTCCTGTTCCCTTTCATCTTCTCTTTGGTGCTTATGAAACATCCCTGCAGGATTTAAGGTAACCACAGGGAATAGCATTTATTAAAGGACATATTATGTGAAATTCATTTTTTATTGGAATACATATTAGCCAAAATACATGCATTTAGAAGAATGAGATTTTACTGCCAGTGTTCTGCTTATTTCTTCCACAGTTGGTATATGAAGATGTTCTCACTGAGTCATTACCAAAATTCATTTTCTTGGCATATTCTCAGACAATCTCCTGTTCCTCTCTCCTACCCACATCAACCACCTTTGACAGCAGCCAGCCAGGTGGTTCACTAACTGACTTAATAACTTATAAATTCAGCTTGCATACAATTTCTGCAGAACACACTCTCTCACTACCAACAGAATTTGCCCAGCTAGAGTAATAAATGGGGTTACCTCAGGGTTTAAACAAATGTGAAGTGTGTCCTTAATGCAACCAATTTAATCAAACACATCACTGAGTTCTTCTAGTATATTATTTTCATTTAGCTCACATGAGACCTCCATTATACGTTTGATCAGTTTTAATTCCTCAGAAAATTTAATCCCTGGCACAGGCTAAGCCTACACATTCAAAATGAGAAACAGGATAATTCCTGTGTCCCCTTATGCAGACAAGAGTGAACCTTTAACACATTAATTATTTGTGCCTTTACTTACTGTGACATCCATAACATTTTTTATAAACTTTCCTGTACTTGGAATGAAGAGCCCAATTTAGATATTTTCATTATTTAGTTATCTAAGGCAAATGTCTATAGAAACTTGCAGCTGTAATTATCTGAATTTGTGACAATTTTTCTGCATATTGAACACTTCAGTTACATCTATTATTTAAATACTCGAGTACATTTCTGGCAATACAAAGGATTCTACAGTGGGCTTAACTGACAGGTTCAACATTTTCTTTCAAAATATTTGACAGCATTTATAGCTGATGATCCAAATGCCTACTGAAATTTGTTTGTGAAGGGGTAGCACAGGTTATTGTGCTTAAATCTACTTAGAAATTATGAAGCTAAACCAAAAGAAAACCAACAATTTTGAGTTAATTTGTATGTTGTTTTTTTTTTTTTTAAGAGTGATTCTTGCATGTTGTCAGTTAATCAAGAGGTCAGAGAATCACATGGGCCACACAGGGACTGATTTATTTAAAATTTAGTAATAACTGAGGTCAGATGTCAAAATAAAAAAATTGGTTGGGGAAATGTGTTTGTATTTCAGGATAGATCCAAGGTCAATAGATTGTTCCTACTGAATGACAACCATTTCATTCCTGGATAGTGTGAACCTTCTGAAAATTGAGAAATGTATATATCTCTACTGTAATTGACACAGTGTTGAGTTGATTGATTAAGTTTGTTTTTAAATTTAATACATACATTTTGATTTTCTGTCTGTTTTTCATGTTGTAAGAAACATCACTTTAAATCTATGTATTGGCATTCTGATTGCCGTTATTGGTCACATAGTCACTATGCATCTTTTTTCATCTCAAGTTCTGAAGGTCAAAGAATTTCATCCCAGCCTGAAAGCCTCAAACTTAGCCTAGGTTTACCTTTGTTGCCAGTTCTGTTTACATCATAGTGTAAGACAACCTGTATAAATATCATATGAATTATATATTAAGTGAGGAAATGGTCAGATTTACAGGAAATTCATATCTTCATATATATAATATTTTTCCCATGAATTACATAAACTTTGAAATCCAAAACCCTAATGGTAGCATTTTGCACAATAGTATAACTAACTTATACTTTTAAAAAATAAATGAATTGAGAAGTATGGATTAGACAAGTGGACAGTGAGATGGACTGACAACTGGCTGAACTGGCAAGCCTAGAGAGTTTTCATCAGTGACATGAAGTCCAGCTGGAAGCCAGTTACTAGTGGAGTACTCCAGGGCTTGATACCTGGGCTAATATTGTTTAGCAGCTTTCTTGATGACCTTGGTGATGGGAAAACATGCTCCCTCACCAAGTTTGTAGATGATACAAAACCAGATGGAGTGGTTGATACACTAGTTTGGTGTGGCACCACTCAGGGGGACCTTGACAGTCTGGAAAAATAGGACAGCAGAAATCTTGTGAAGTTACAGAATGGCAAATACAAGTCTCTCACCTGGGGAAGAATAACTCTAGGCACCAGTACCAACTGGACAATATTTCAGAGAGATAAAATGGACCAGTGAAGAATGGAGGAAGATATTACAGATACAGAACAAGAGCTAAGAGATGACAAGGGTGAACAAAAGGAAGAAGTATCAGGTAGTAGAGGAAGAAATTATGACAGTGTTTATACTTATTAGAAATACTGGATGAAATATGAAAATCAAGAGAAAGAAGCAATAATAAACTCATGAAATTATCCTCTGAGTAAATCAAGAGAAGTCTTCTGGTTTCAAAGATCTGCAATATAAAAAATAAGATATTCTCTGGTATGTCATATGGGTTTTGAGATCACTGAATACACCTTTCAGTCCTTTCCAGTCAGAAATATCATCTAAAAAAAAAAAAATTTTTTAAAGAAAAAAAGTTAATACCTTTCAGATAGAAATATGAATGGTATCTTTAAGAAAAAAAAAAAAAAAAAAAAAAAGCAAATATTGTGGCATTCCAAGGTCAAAGGGAAAAAAAGGGGAAAATAACTTCAGGAAACGAAGAAAAAAAGTGTGAAGAGGAAGATGGAATGATATGATGTTACTTCTGGAGATAAAATGCCAAATCACAAAAGAAGAGTTGGCATCAAAAATTATTTTTTTTCTGACTTTCTTCTTCCAGTGACTGTTTATGGAGTCCCATGTTAATCTCCTCAATTAATCTGATGGCTTTCAGGTTGTTGAATCTTCACAAAGAAATACTTTCAAAAAATATCTCCTCCAGTTTGTGGAGGAGTGAACACAAAGGAGATGTAAAACTGCCACAGAAAATGTGAAGAAAAGGATTTATAGGGAAGAGGGAGAAGAAGAACAAGGAAGGCAAACTGTCTGCAGACTAGATGCAGGTAGCAGTAGAAAAGCTGTGTCAGTATTAATACTACTTAATTTTTTATTAGAATGCATATGGCATTGCTTCTCTACTGTCTTGTTGCTATTATGTGCTGTCCTGGAATTTCATCTACTAAGTATTTGGAAAAAAGTATAAAATTCTGCTTGGATGTAACATCTGAAATCATCTGTATTTAAACAGGTAAACTGCTTCTGTGTGGGATCTTTTTTATTGCCTACTTACACTAATAGTGTTTCAGGATGTAAAACTAATGTCCTTGTTAATCTATTATAGTGAAAACTCTGAGCCAAGTGAAAGCTACAACAGGGACAGAGTTTCTCACACACAAATGCCTGTCAACAGGCAACTGCCTCATTGAAGTGAAACTGTTGTCTGCTTAGTCTTTGGGCAAAGAAAGTGGAAGGGAATGTGTATATCCCCATTATTTGTAGATCAACTAAATTCAGCTATCAGAGATACCCTGTAAAAATTTAATAACGATATTTAAGCCAAATGTTGTGAGAAAGATGGCATTTTGACATTTCAGGTCTATAGCCATTATACAAGAATGCTCTTAGAGGCATTTCTAAACTTTCAAAGAGAAAAAAAATCACACCCTGCGGCTACACAAAACCAAGACCATTTGCAACCTCTCTCAGATTGTTTTTCAGTCATGTATAAACAGGGAAAGCTGGAAAGACACATCTGTTGTAGTTCCCTGCCACTGCATTCTGCTGCAGTTTCTGGCTCATTTTAGCCTCAATTTGAGCCTTTTCTTGTTAAATGATGCAGGAGAACCTATCATGTAGCAGCAGCTCCAATGGGTTTGTCAGGTAAATCCATAGAACAAATTTCCTGCATGTTCCCCACTGGATCTCTGCTTTCTTCTGGCAATTACTTTGCCTGTCAGTCACCACACAATTAAATAGCTACCTGGCTGTGCCAGCTTGAACTTTTGAATCTGACAAGAGATGGCTGAGGAAGTTAGCTTGGAAAATAGTTTAAAAGGAACCACTCCAAATGCCACATCAGTCATCAGCAGTCCTCCGCAATCGTCATTGGAAGACAACAGGAGATTAGATATTATGAGACTATCACAAAGTTATGCAGATTATTTTTACTGATATTTAATTTTAAGAATAATAAATGCAAGTCACACTGTCTGGGAAGAAAAAGATATTGCAATTCAATAGAGCTTGTAAGTAGGAAGATAAATCTAGCATAAAAATTACCATGTCAAAGAATTTTTAGATGTCAAAAGACAAATCATCCCTAAAAAGTTTAAATAATATTTTACTTGCATTTTTCAAGTAAACAAAGTCTTAAGAAAAGAGGGCTCTTTCTGTATAATTATGAGGAGAAAAGGGAAGGGAAGATTCCTGGGAAATCTGTTTGGAAAATTCTTTGTGCTCCTGGACAAAACAATTATCCCCAGTAAAACTGGAGTAAAAGGGACTCAGTCTGGAGTTCTCTTTCTTTCAATAAGTGATGCTGGTTTGGTCCTTGGCTCTCCTAACTGAGAGGTGCCTCAAGTAATGCCTAAGAAACAACTGGACCTATAAATAAGCAACTTAAAACAACAAGTAAAATATTTCATATGCACATGTTGCACGAAAAAAAAAAAAAAAGAAAAAAAAAGGAAGAAACAGGAAAATAAGTGATTATAAAGTGGCTACTGTCATTGACATGGAAGAGTTCATATTTTTCTAAAAGCTACAGTAGTACCTTTGGCAGACAAGTACCAGAAATAGTTACTCAAAATTTTCTCCAGCAAGAACTACTTTATTTTAACAGAGTTCAAAACTGGAGGCCAGCTGCATTCTTCATTGTTATTATTACAGCTGTGGGTTTGTTGCTAAATTTCTGTTGCAACAGTGGTGCACTAATAACTCCCATCATGGGATAATTTCTTTGGCCATAACAACTTCTGTGTATAAATTAACACAGGCACCTTCACTATGCCCCTGGTTCACCAAGTATTTTTGAGCATACCAAACTTTATGCATTTGACCATTTTTTATTTTTTTTTAATGTTAGCTTGTGATTATTTGCTTTGCTGAATATGGTCTTTTGGTGGACTAAAATCATTCTCTTTTTAGTCCTTTGGTTTTTTTTCACTATTTCCAAATCAAAGCATACTGCAGAAAATTGTACTTCCCTTAGAGAAAAGCAATTCACTCTTATCAAAGCCATTTCAGTAGAAAAATCTGAGTGATTAAAACCAAAGTCAGAACTTGCTTTTCTCTCAGTGAAGTTTTGCATTTAAATGTGAAATTTATATTTGTGAAGAACATGTGGTGTATACACAACAGTCATTTCATATCTCTATAAAACTCATGTACGGCATATGGATAAGGTATTTCACTGGCAGAATTAAACAACACTGCTTCTCAGGAGCTTGAAATCCATTATATACTTAGCACTAAAACTGTGTTAGTTTTAGCTTGGTAAACTAGACATCAATTGGCATGGAGATAGAAGACATCAGGCAAGATGGAAAAAGGTTTCCAAAAGTCTAATAAAGTTGCTTATTTTTCATTTGCATGCACTACAGATTAATCCAATGTAGTCGCTGAAAGGAATGGCAAATCTTCCTTTGATTTGAATGGATTGGAATTTCAGCGTCAGGTTTTTATCACTTGGAAGTAAGTTTCAGATAGGAAGATGTGTCACTGTGGCAGAGATGAAAAAAAATGCATAATTTGCAAGCAATTTTAAAGAGAAGAAGGAACTTTGAAGATTTCAGACAGGATTAAGGTATTATTCCAATAAAAATAGGAACCCTGAAAAAAAGTGCGGTGTAGATTGGTCATAGAAAGTGGAATTAGGAACTTCAAACAGGGAAAGATGAAATGCTTAGTGACACATATAAGCAGTGCAAAGCTGAAATGTTAGAACTATATTATCCAAACTATTTCTGATCTTACTGTTATTCTTATCATGCACTTACAACAGTACCATAACTTTTAGGTAAAGCGACTTGCCACATGGTTCCAGACAACTTTTTCAAGTTTTCCATACCTCAAGGGCTACTATGAACTAAAAAACTGCTGTGCAAAAAAAGCAATCTACACCAGTTTACTCCAGTTTGCAATTCCAGTGTGTAGTCAGATTAAATTCAAGAGATTGTAACAGAACGGTAAAACAATGATAGGATTACAAAGCAGAAAACTCAGAAGTTAGGAAATTCTAGAACAGAGAGAGATGTTATAATAGATACCCTTAATAATTTGCTATAATAATCTTTATAAGATTATATACTGCGTAATTACATTATCATAATTGTCACTGGATCCTTACCTTATTTAGGAGAGGAGATTGCTTGTGGTCTAGGAGAGGGTCAGGCAACCTGAATGTTTTAGGCATGGTATTGTTATATGTAAAAAAGGAAGAAGTTATGAAATAAGCTCAAGTACATTTTTTTTTCTGTTAGCTCTACCTTCTATATACATTGAGTAGCTGCAGAGTTATACAACAGGATGATTGACAACAAACCAGTATACAATATAAAGAAATTATCTGCAGTCATATACATTCACATGCATTTAAACGTCACTAAAAGGATACCTAATTTCTTTTGGAAATGGAGAGACCCACTCCATCTTGCCCTTTATGCTGCCTTCAATAAATTTTTCTCTAAAATGTAATAACTGTTGTGTGAGTGACAAATTAGACAATACAATTAAGTCATTTTACAGTACTCAGTGCAAATAAGCATGTCAACATTTTTTTCCAAAGCATGAAATGGTCATTTTTTTTCCCACTCAGATAGCTCAAAACCAGAAACAATTAATTTTATCAAACCCCTCCTTCAGTCAAAGAAAATAAATAGCCTTGGCATTGAAACATGTCTGAAGAAAGGTCATCCAAGCAAGGAATTATTTTCAGTTTATAAAAGCCTCAAAATAGTGGCTAAAGAGGAAAACATCCCTTAACCATTCTGACAACCATTGTAAGTGTATTATATATATTATCTTCAAAGTGGTGTATGACAATCATTGAAGATGTGATTGGAAGCAAAGAATGTAAAATTGTGTCCCTGTTTCTTTATATTTCCATTCAAAATTTTACTGATCTTTGGACTGTGAACTTGGAACAGGCAAGATTGTTTTGCTTTCTGTCTTTACATGGCTCCTGAACCTCTGAACACCTAATCAGCATTGGGACAGTTGCTGGTAGCGTGAGAGCAGAGGAAAGTGAACACAAAATGTCTTTCAGCTGGTGCTGCCTCTTTTATGGATTCAAGTGATGAATAAGAATTATATGAGCTAAATAGCATCCACGGAAGAGAAGTGAGGTAGAGAAAAATATGAGGATATGGACATACAGAGTTGCTGAGAGCTTAAAAACAGCATCCAAAAGAGTGTATTTGACTGGGAAAGGGCAACACAAGAGCCACTGCAAGGCAAGTCAGCTCCTATCAATGGCCTCTGAGATGGAACATAATATTAACACACATAAAATAGCACCGGGAGAATGTGAAGTGTGTGAAAAAAGAGGCAAGCAAGAGCAGCATGGATTTGTAATAATACTATATACCCATATAAGTAAAACCACCAAACCATTCTTCAAATGGGAAAAGTTCATTCTGAGCTGTATGCTGGTAGATACTGACAGTCATCCAGATACGAAACAAATATGACAAAGATCCTTTGGATCCAAGAGTATGATAAGCCCCACAACCATCACAACCAGCACTCCAGACAGCTTCCTTAACAAAAAGTAGATGCTTGCCGCTCAGCTGCCTAAAATCTCATACTCTTGTGACAAAAGTTGTTGAATCCTTCTAAGAAGAATCATAGAATAGCTTGGGTTGGAAGGGACCTTCAAAGGTCATCTAATCCAACCCCCCCGCAATAAGCAGGGACATCTTCAACTAGATCAGGTTACTCGGAGCCCACTGTCCGGCTCAGCTACTTCATTGTTTCAGAATTAAACCTGTTAAATCCCTACAAATCTTTAGAAGATATGAAGAACCGTATCTGCACAAGCAGTGTTACATCTAGCTCTCCCACATATGCAATGAGTGGCACAACCTCCAGTTTGTGCCTGTTTGAAGGTACCACAAGTTTTCCGTCTCTCAAATCCTTCATCTTAGATGATGACAGCAGCCAGTCTGGGCTCAGCCTGCATTAGAGATCACCACTGTATAAGCTACAGAAAGACCATGGGCCTGAGAAGGGTTCCTCAGTGAATGTGGTCAGAAGAGCAAAGAAAGGAGACTGCCTGTCCCACAGAAGGCTTGGCAGATCCACATGTGAAAGCTGCCACATATAAACAAAGAAATAAAGGGTAATAGGAATGACCTGTCATGAAGAGCACAACCAGTGAACAAACAAGTACCCCATGACTGTTGATGCAAACAGTCCTACCCAGGAAAACACTGGAGAATTGAAAAGATGAGGAACACAAGTGACGTTATGCCTGTGATCCACAGTACCTGTCCACCTCTAAAAGAAAGTCTTGAATGGAAATTCTAGGACCACAACCTATCAGACAAAAGCGATAGTTTCTTATATAAAACTCATTATGTATAATTATTACTATTATTTTCTTACTGTGCATATTGTACAATGAAGTGAAAGATTCATTGCAACTTTTTGTTACTTAACTTATATTCTTCCTCTATGATTCTTATTAGTACCTAGTTACATGTAGATGCAAATACAAGTGTATATTTGTTCGAAACCACTCTTCACATTTAGCCCAATTTTATCACAGCTCTTGGAATACTGATATTTTCTTAAAGTCCAAGGTATTACAATCAAATTATGAGAATGAGAATTTCACTTTTCCCATACATTAAAAGTAAATTTCTAACATAAAGGACCAGAAAGTCTTAAGAGCTCAGAAACAAAGAAGGAGAACTCACAAATTATTTTTAAATTTTCATCATTTAAGCCATTATTATAATTCCTTGACAGAGTGCTGGTTGTACTGGGAAATTCAACAACTTTACAACTAGCTTTCAAAAATTCCCCAACACGTGTCTTTGAGGTTATAAGATCCATGGTATGCTTTTATGCACTGGAAAGAGATCAGTGATGAGAGAATTAAAAGGATATATGTTATTGCAATTTATGGTGTTGCTGTGGCGACACAATTTGTCAAATCATGTGAATACTGTTCAAAAGCTTTCTTGAGCTTCTTCACTATTGTTATTTTTCCCACATATATTTCCTATTTGTCTTTGAGAGATAACACATCAGACAAACTGGAAATACAAGCTACAAGGATGCACTGAGTTAATAACGTGGAAGACTTGTTTCACTATGCTGTAAAATATACCAATAGTCTGGAAAGGTATACCTCTTCCAAATGAAAGATAGAATGCTATGCAATGTAGTCCATTAAACTCTTACAGAACAGAGTAAATAGGAAGGAAATACAACAACAGAGATTAGCAATACTATACCTGAAAATCAAAATGTGCATTCCAGTGATCTCCTTAGGATACAGTCAATGCCTGCACAGCTCCTGAAGCCTATATATATGTTCAATTAAAACACAGTCAACTAAAAGTAACTATTTTTTAATACCAAGCCTCACAAGGTCCATTGTCAAATTTGTGATTTATGTTGCTTATTTATACAGTGCAGAGAGGTGTTTCACTGCAAGAGTACCTAAACTCTTTAGACCACCAGCCTGTCAGAATTTGTATGACTACATGAGATCAGCAGCACTCTCAACAAACAATCATCAAAAATGACATATTAAAATGAGCCAGGAAAGAAAAGGAAAATAATAATTTTGAATCTGGTTATGGAAAACATCACTGGCAAGGTGATACACTGACTTAGTACTGCTCTACTGTTTACTTATTTTTTTCATTGCATGGAAAGAAATCAGCTGGGTCACTAGTTTCAAACTTTTTCAGTTGCAGGTGTCTGTAATTTGAAAAAAAAAAAAAAAAAAGGAACTTGTAGATTATCTATCCCAGATACTCCTGGTTCCAATATATTCCCAAGATCTTGTGTTAAATGGGAAAGCCTCAAAAGACTGAAAGCTGCTGTAATGGACCAAAACAAGAGAGAAGATCGACAGCATGACTAGTGTCCTACTGCTGCAAATTTGAGAAGATTTTAGGTGAACTGGTGACACAGAAAAGAAGATCTAACCTGTTTCACTAAATCCATCACTTTTCTTGAGCCCCAAAGTGTTCAAGGTGACCCCCTTCATGCTCTGAGCTGACAGTCCAGCCACAATCTCAACCTGGAATCAAAGTGCTCAGGAGAGAGAAAGAATTCCTATCTGAGTTTGGAGGTCCACTTACTCCTCTTCAATGCTATTTTACTTACATTCACAGCCCAAAGTAAAACTTCATCTGATCCTTATTAGGCAGTGAAAATGTATAAGAATATATATAAAAGGAGACTGCTTTCAAGCAAGTTCAGCTTTCGCTGAAATGGCAGCTAAGGCAACACAGGTTAATGGCACCTAATTTTTTTTCTCCAAGGACAGTCAGTAAAGAAATATAGTCCTTTCTAAAGACAGTCTGAGTTTAGGCTGAATAGAGTGACAATGTACAAAATATAACAAAAATGATCTGTTGACTTGTGACAGAGGCTACAGTTCTTAGGAGAGACCATAATTTTATCAGGCCCTGGAGCCTTACTAAGTACTGAAAAAATGGTGCAGTAAAATTATGAGTGCTATTTTATTTGAATATATATAAAACCAAACAAACATATTAGCCTAGTACAAGAGACTTTAGGATGTGGAATATATTACTGGAACTCAGCTAAAAATCAGCAAATTTAAATGTTTGAATTATCATTTCTTAGGTGCCCCACACTGAAGTAATGCTAGTTGTTTTGGAGCTTTGTATTTGGGGTAGACTTTATGGTGTTGACAGCACGGGCTGCAGGGGGTCTCTGTGAGTAGAGGCTGGGTCTGTCCCATGCTGGACACAGCTGGTTCCAGTGACTCCAACCACCCACTGCAGGGCACAGTTGAGCCTCCCAGCTGAGGTGGTGGTGCCTCAGGAAAATGTATTCAAGAAAGGGTGAAAAACACAGCATGGGCAGCAAGGAATGAGCAAAAAGGTGTGAAAAGCATCAGTGTGAACACTGAGGTCAGAGAAGCAGGGAGTTGGTGCTCCAGGTGTCAGAGCAGAGGAGCAGCCCCTGGAAAAGTCCATGGTGGAGCAGATACCCAGACTGTAGCCCATCGAGGACAACATGCTGGAAAAGATGGGTAACTCCTGAAGGAACTGTGGCCTGCGGAGGGCCCGTGCTGGAGATGGAAAAAGTGTGAGAGGGACGGAGCAGCAGAGAGGAGCTGCTATGGACTGACCACAGCCCCCATTCCTCATCCCATCTCCAGGGGCATCTGGAGTGAAGAAGTGAAGCAGAGCCTGGGAAAGTAAAGAGGAAGAAAGATGTTGGGTTTGTGTTTAGCTTTTTGTTTCTCATTATCTAAATGTATTTTAATTGGCAATAAATGAAGTTTAATTATCAAAAAAAATTAGTCTTTTTTGCCTACAACAGTAGTTAGTAAGTGATTTCCCTGACTTTATCTCAACCAACGAGCTTTTCCATTCCTGTTCTTCCTATTTTCTCTGCATCTCATCCTGCTGGGGAGAGGATGGTAGTGAGTGGGCTTTTGGCCCAGGCTAACCTGCCACAGGCTTTTATAAACTCTCTTCCTTAACCCTTTCTTTATATCTTTTGTTGCCTGCCTTCTGTGTTATAGCACTCTTTTGGGTGAACAAAATCAATCTCAGTAAATTTGGCCTGTTTCATCTTCACTTTACAATGAGATTATGCTCCATAAGTGCAGGTTCCTACCCTTGATTACAAACAGAGCTAGGAGTGATTAGATCAGCTGCAGATGAGTGCTGTAGAAAAGAAAAGTTAGGCAAAATCAATGCAATCCTTTATATCCACAACTATGCTGAGGTCTTAGGTGTGCATGAGTGGCAGTACATTTGATTTGAAAGGAACTTTGAAGAAGACTATAAACAGAAGGTTTTGAGCTGCTGTACAAGAGAAGCAACAAGTTATGTTTACTTGAATACTCAGGGTTCCTCTGTGACGTCTTATAACTGACAAAATATATTTTAGATTAACAAAATGGTAGTCTGGTCTTCAGTTATGTAAAGTAGATATACTTAAATAATCTTAAAATCAATCTTTTTTCATTATAGATGGTAGATGAGTTCATACAACCACAATTTTCTCTTCTCTAAATGCATGCTGGCTAGAATAATATACAGATACACAGACTGTAAGAGATGATCTTAAAGATATATTGTTCAAGTGACTTATGTTTGCAGATCCACAGGTAGGTCATCCCAACAAAAATATCCTATGTTCCAATACTTGCAATTTAAAAGGAGTATAAAATAGTTTATTGTAGGATCCTCAATTAAGTGTTCATTTATTATAAAATACAGTTGGAACACACGCTGTGGTAATTGGTAAGCCTGTATACTGCCTCATTATAAAGCAAAGCACAAAAATAAAGCTGTCTTTTTAAAAATATGTCTTTGTCCAAATGGATATGAGCTTGCTGTAACATCTTTATATAGGCATATGTGGGTTATTTTTTTGCTGTTCAGTGTAATGAATAATCCACATTTTTTTCTGATCAGTTTAACAAACCACCTCATATAACCTCTTCAGATTGTTGTTTGTGACAGACCGAACTGTTTAACAGAACTAACTTAGTCATAAATACTGTCAGATGTATAGTTAGGGAACTGTCACCTTCCTCACATCACTGATTATTGCAGTATTCATTCTACCCACTGGAAAAGAATGGAGATGCAGATACTTCCCTTAAAATTTTCCAAGGATATATATGTATATGTTCAAAAGAAGTATGTACTTCATAACCCAAATTACCATAACTTAAATACACAACATCTTTAATTTAGTATTGCTCTGAAACTAAAAAGTGAACTGAAAGTAGTAATGCACTGGTGGGGGGACATACAGGCAATTCCTCCTCAGTATGATAATATTTAGATTGGAGATAATCTAATCATGGGTCAATAAAAAGGGACATTCTTGCGTATAGGACTCAGGTAAAATTATTAATGTTTTTTATTACTCAGGGTAGAACAACTTGACACCTTAAGATAAACTTTTTCCCTTCTGTCCAGCCCTCACTCCTTCTCCTATAGATCACGTAACTAAACATGTAAGGCACAAGCTAATGTCTGCAGGCAACATGTCCAGTAAAATTCTACACAGCTAGTCTGAAGGATAATACATGTACACTTCAGATGTAGATAGGTGTTTTTTGGTATAAAACACATTCAACGGAGAGGTGATCATTGGATAATTTAACAGCTATTCTTTATCAAGTCTCAATGAATTATGTGAGGAGAGTGATTCTTCACAGAGGAAAAATATTTGGCCAAATAAGGGTGATTTTCACTGAAAGGCATTATGATATCAGGGTAAAATCCAAGTTTACTGAAAAATCTGGAGGAATTAGAGGCTCTTAAGTATAACTATTGCTGAATAATTTGTCAACATGAGAAAATACGACATTTTACTAATCTCAGTCTGGAAATTGTTAAACCTCTTTTCCTGAAACTTTCCATTTTGAGACAGATACCCAGCCCATGAAATTTCAGTCTGAGCAGCTAAGGATTAGCAATGTAAAGTACAAATGAAAGCAGGATGCTGGGCTAGGAAGAACTAAGCAGCCAAAATAGAAGCAGCATTGCATAAACAGGTAATAGCATGTCATACTTCAGTTCTGCAGATGAAAGAGAGGAATTCTGCTTGTGCAGCTCTCTGCTGTGCCTTCTTATAAGCAAAGATTTTTCTTTTCTCCAACATATGCATTATTCCTTTTAACTTGCTAGAAAACTCACTTAAATTGTCTTGGTTTGTATCATAATCCACTCTGTATTGTTGAATTTCCCTGAAATATTAACAACTGTTTCAGGTGAATCCTGTGTTAAATTAAATCACAAAAATATATAGCCACCTATTGGAGTATGGACAAGGGACACATACTGGGGTGACTCAAGTGGCAATTTGGAAGCTATGAACCTACCAGCATAATAAAAATTAAGCATTCTAAGTTTATTTCTCTCCATACATATTGCATATCTTGAAGAAGCATTCATAAGTGTCAGATGAAACCAGTTCGTGAACTGGGCAGGGGATTGTGTCCTGACCGTCAGGCGCCTTGGTTCAGAAATGTGCTGCAGACACTTGTTAAAATAAATTAATAGAGTGAAATGTCATAAAGCTCTGAGAGAACATCTGTATTTGTAATAAAAATATGCATATTTTCATGAGCACTGATACGTGACCATGTCCAAAGAAGAACAATGAAGCCGGTGAAGGGTCTGGAGCACAAATTTTATGAGGAGCGGCTGAGGGAACTGGGGCTGTTTAGCCTGGAGAAAAGGAGGCTGAGGGGAGATCTTATCACTGTCTACAACTACCTGAAAGGAGGTTGTAGCATGGAGGGTGTTGGTCTCTTGTCCCAAAGTACAAGCGATAGCACAAGGGGAAAAGGCCTCAGGTTGCACCAGGGGAGGTTCAGAATGGATATTAGGAAAAATGTCTTCACCAAAAGTGATGTCAGGCATTGGAACAAGCTGCCCAGGGAAGTGGTTGAGTCACTGTCTCTGAAGATATGTAAAAGACTCGTAGATGTGGCACTTAGGGACATGGTTTACTGGTACATTTGGCAGTGCTAGGTTTACAATTGGACTTCATGGACCTAAACAATTCTATGATTCTATGTAGAGTGCTAAATTACATAGAATCACAGAATCGACTGGGTTGGAAAAGACCTCGGAGATCATCAAGTCCAACCCTTGGTCCAACTCTAGTCCGTTTACTAGATCATGGCACTAAGTGCCATGTCCAATCTGAGTTTAGAAACCTCCAGGGACGGCGAGTCCACCACTTCCCTGGGCAGGCCGTTCCAATGCCTGACCACTCTCTTATAACAGGTCTCTGCTGTGGCTTTAGTACCACCTACCTAATGCTCCCAAAGTAATTCTCTGAGGTGATTCAGGATCTAACAGAGGCCACAGACCCCCTCCAGGGGCAATGAGGGTGTAGGAAATGTCTCCTGGAGGCCAAGACAGTCTCACAGTACAGGTAAGAATGACTGCAATATGCTCGGGAAGCCACAGCATTGCAGAAGGGACTTGGGACTGCAGGGTTTGCTGGGCTGCAGGAAGTCTGAGTGCCCACTGAAGATGAGAACCTGCAGGATGGACCCCAGAAGTCCAATATCTTGTAGAAAAAGTGTTTGAACATCCTGTCACCCCACTGTGTTAATTCAGAGGTATCTGCTTTACATATATAATTTGTTCATTATATGCATTTGGTATAAATATTAGATATGAAACATTTCTGACAAAATTTGTCCAAAAATAGTCTGTGTTAGGGTCATCTCTTGAGTTAGTTTTTGTGACTCATTCTTGATTATCAAACATATATATTCTACATATTATTCCTAGCCTGAAAGCTCATGAGTGAGTCTTCATGTATCACAGTTGCTAGGGAGATAGATCTGTACTCTGAAGCCAAAATAAAGCACTATGGATTGACACAAAGCTTAAAATCTAGCACTTATATGGACTAGTGATTGGATGAAAAATGACATTGTGTTTTTTAAAGTGCAGATGTGTAAACGTCAGCTGAAGCCATATCTTCATACAAAGCACTGCCAAAATAAAGAGTATAGGCTGCTGAAATTTCTGCTGACCTTACTATGTGCAAAGAATGGCCATCTTTTGAGCTTTAGCTTTCCCTCTTCTTAAAGGGCAGCATCTGGACTACCCAAACTGTAGAGGAGGTTTATACAGAAAGAAGGATAAATGTTCTTTTCCCCTGGATTTGTTACTGTTTTATGAATAGAAATTGCTTTCTCTTGGAACACCTGGTTCTTTGGTAGAATTTTGGAAGTGGCTGAAACTCAAAAAAGCTAATAAAAGTATAAGAGACAAGAATGATGGAAACATCAGTTATATATAGTTTGTACTGAAAAGATATAAATAATTTTAATAGAAAATATTTTCACAGAAAATATTATTATGTGTAGTAAATAATAGCATTACTTCTTTAAGAAAACAGTTTGTAAATATATCAGATAAAAGGTAAATTCTGGGACAATAAATTCCAGATACATTTCAAAGAGAAACCACATAAACAGGTGCTTTATATAAGTTCTTTATTAACCCAAAAAGAGTAAAAAAACTGATATACTCTTTTAGTAGAAGTTCTGTTGTGTTCAAAGTCTATAACAATCATTTAAAAATAATTTATTAGCATGTAAAAAAAATCTCTTGATGGATTGATTGAAAATATGTGTTCTAAAATTCCTGAAATCTCCAGCAGAATTAGGTACTATGATACTAAATCAACAATTAGAAGTGCCACTCTGACCTTACAGTTGTGTTATCTGAAGAACAAGAGAGGAACGTGATACATGAAAAGACTGGAACTGCTGCAGTCATTACAAAATCGCCTTGTCACAGGATGAGGTCCAGTGATAAACAAGGTCAGGCTAGCATGACATCTGCCCATGGAATATCATTTCAATGTGTTGATCTGGGTCTTTTACAGCTACGTTGTTTTCGGTCACTTAGAAACAAGAGAGAAAATCCATTGGAAAAAAAAAAAATGGCTTACTTAACAACTAATTAAATGCAGAGGAAAACAGGCAATAAGCAGAAATATATAAATATATTATTGGCACAATGGTGAAAGCTGTTGTTGAAAAGATTGCCATTTTACACTATGCACCATTTATGAGTGCTTTAAATGGGAAGGAATCTGGGTTCAGCTGTTCGTCTCTGGAAGGAGTCTTTCTGAGAGCTGTGCCTTATTGGCACTGGGCTGTGTATTCTGGGCTCCTGTGGAGGGAAAGAATTGTCATAATTTCTCATCTGACTGTCTCATGCTCTGTGCACAGTGTGACTGAATTGGCTGAAGTAAGACAAATCTTATTAAAACTGTGTTTACGCCTGTTTCTAGAATGGGACTCTGAAAACATAGCACAGAGACAGAATGATGCCTTTTGCTTTCATTACACAAGATAATTATTCACAATTCTACAGACAAGATACAATAGAAATGCATGCAGAGTGGATATAAACCCCTTTTCCTATTTTATCTTTCCTTGTAAAAAGTAGAATTATCTTGTCTTTGATTTTTTGATAGCAAATAATTAAATGCACTAAATAAATACATTACTATTTCTCAAATTCTGTCATTTTTGCACAGTTTATTCCTCTTCAAGACATATGATTCCTAGTGGTTTCACTTGGAAATATATTTGAGTCCATCAAGGAGCAGTTAATATTTTATGTTCTTTTGAATTATGAGGAGTAATTGACTTGCTGTTCAGAATAGTATCCATTTACAGTACTCTGAAAATTCCTTTGCAGAATGATTTTAATTCAAGGAAAACTGCACTGGCAAAAATGGACATGTGAAGAAAAAGGAACATTGCATTTTATTATCATATGTATTTAAGACCTCTGTATGAACTCATCACACAGGCATCTATCTACATTAGAATCACAAAGTATTCATATGTTGCAGTATGAGAGGCTCCTTCTTCCCCTGAATCAGGGAGTAATTCTGCCTGCCTCTACTTGAATGCACACTAAGTACTGAGACTGACCATTAGAAGCCTTCAGCAAATTGCAGCTCTTGCATTGCATGCTGCCCAGAGGTTGCTCTTTCTTCTCCTTTCTTGAAAAATGTGAGTATCAAAGGACTATGAAAGGATGAGCAGGTGCTGATCAGTGTCCTCACACAACACTCAGCAGATCTGGTCAGTTTTATCGAAGGGAAAAGAAAAATCAGATTTCTAACGGGGGAACAAGAACCACCCAACTTCACTGCACCCTTAGGTTTACACCGCAGAGGTGGCATGGCCCTCTAACTCTTTACAGATTTCACTGAAATACAGGCAAGTACAAAATAGGCTATATAAAATATTTTTACTATGCACTTACTATGAGATTTCGATGTGAGTGATCTTAAAGGTAGGTAAACAGTAAGAATCAGAGTAGATACAAACCAAGGCAACAGTAGTTTTAACAGTCTTTCACATAAGACTGTTAAAAGAAGAAAGAAAAACGCTATAGAATGGATGACTGTTCTCAGGTGACTAACTAAGCCGATGAAGCTTCTGTTTTGGTAGTTTCCATTGCATTGTCAGTCCATACATAAAGCCAACAGGAATATTATAGAAAAACATATAGATAATACAAAGAAAACAGTTTGGTGCAGAACACTCAACGGAGATTGATATTTGTAACACACAAGTAACTGTGAGTTTCTACATATCTCTGCACACATATATGGTCATCATATAGAAATTAAGATATTTACAGATAATAAAGTTCAAAATATAGCCACAGTAGCACTTTTGTGTCCTTCTAATAAAAATTATATTCCATCTAAAGCTATTTCCATTGTGTGTCCATGGACATTTTCCTTTACTTCTTATGTATGAGCCTTTGCTTCCTAAACACTCTTTTTTTCGGTTTTAATAAGTCATCTGTAATGACATGGGCTTTTGGTTCGTTAATAATTTCTAGTCATTGCTTATTATTTTATTTGCAATGTTTTTAAATCTTATACTTAAGTTCTTTCTTTGTGCTTTTTCTGAAATGCTTTCCAATTTTACTGCAAGTCCACACAATCTGTAGCTTGGCTTGGATGCTTTAATGCGATACTCATTTCTTATTCTCTTTACCTCCCACACTTTTTCAAATCTTTTCCTTCATGATCCTCAGTTCTTGTTCTTATTATGCTGATATTTAACTCCTACACTTGCTGTACATTTGTTTAGCAAGAAGTTATTTTATCCTTCCCATGCAATTTATTCCTTCAGCCTAAGGAATTCAAAACAGATTCCCTACTGAGTGCTATCTTAATCAGAAAGGTAGCACTCCAGGGCTGACTCTCCACTAACAAGTCCCTCCACACAGCATTTCTCTTTGAGCCTTTAATATTTTATTCCAATTTTCAGAAATTTAAAAGTTGAGAGGCTTACCAGTAAATTAAAGTGTTAGATGTTTCAGCTTTTTATCACTTAAAGACACTATTCTGCATTTCTTCTCTTGAGATGTTTTTCAAATGTTCAAATTTTGCAATTGAGCTCTTCATCAGTACACAGGCCTAAGATTTTATTGCGGCACCCTATTTATGGCAAAACCTAGACGGAAATATCCCATATATGTTAAGAATGGCCACACATCAGGTTAGACAAAATCATTTTGTACAGTGTTACAATATATCAAGAAAAATAATATGAAAACTGAGGGGAAAAATGAATTCCCACTAAGCACAAAAAAAGTACAAGGAAAAAATGTTAAGTAGTTCATCTGAGTATTTATTCTGGGATTTGATATATATGTTTGGAAGGTAAGAACTATAACACATGCTGTATCAGAAACCAGAACCTGAGAATGAGGAGGAAAGTTTAGAGTAGCAAAAGCCTGATTTGTTGCTAGCATGGAAATCTTATTTCCTGATAGGTTCAAAAAAAAAAAAAAAAAGATTTTCTGAAGCAAAAACTCTTAATGTTTCATTTGGGACTGGTGTCATCAGGTGCAGGACACTGACAGAATTCTCTGTTAATGGTTATCTGTTAACCTATGGGAGTCTTATGGAATCCATATCCTATGCAATTGGTACTGTTAAATCTAAACTATCAATGTGTTGAAAGGTTTTCAGATCGGAGTGATAATTTGAGCTTTCTTTTAAAGGGAGAATGTCTCCTGTTCATCAAACAGCAATTCAATGACCCATGAGTAGCTGGGATACATTTGAGCAGCGTGCTGAACAACACTCTTCAGAGCAAGCACAGAAATAGAGGGAATTATGGAATGATATGAAGCTATGTATTAAATTATATCAGTGATCAAATTTCCTCTGCCTCTGAAATGTAAGATAGTTTTAAATCTTTATTTTAAAAATCTCTATTAAATCTATCAACCTAACTAGAAAACCTGTAGTCAATCGTGGTACAAAAACAGGCACTGCTGGAAAAGATATACAAAAATGTCCACAGTGTAACTGTCAAAGCAATATAGAATCATAGAATCACAGAATGGTTTGTGCTGGAAGGGATCTTACAGATTATCTCATTCCAACCCCCCTGCCATGGAAAGGGACACCTTCCACTAGACGCCCCTGCTCAGGTGTTTGAGAACAGTAGCACTGCGCAAGCGCAGTCTGTTGTCAGCAGTTTATTAAAAGCCATACACTGTCCGTGGTCTACATAACCAATTATTTTCAATTGTTTTATATGCAGCTTAGAATCAGTTTATAGTTCAAAGAACCAGTATTAATGCTATGGGTTTTTTTAGAATAAAAATCCTATTCTGTTCATTGTCATTCAGTAACCAGATTTGTAAGCAATTTACATTTTGCCTGAAGTCAGCTAATCTTATTATTATTTAATCTCTTTATGCACAGACAAATATCTTGATCTTTAGTTAGAGGGCTGGATGCATGTATGGGAAAGTGTTGTGTAAACATCAAGGTAACAAAAATCGCAAAAAATGACAAGAAAAAAACTAACCAGAAACATACAACAGTTGCAAATACTTATAGTTCTGGAAAGTACACTTCTTTTAGTCACTTCCAAATGTGTGAAGTTGTTCTACTCACCCTTGTAAAATCAAGTACAAGGAGAGAAGATGAATAATCATATATAAAATGGAGACTTTTTAAAAAAATAGTTTGTGATTACTCAGTTACTGAAGCACTTAATGCTTTTCTGGACCATTTTTTCCTCATTCTTCATGACATAAAATTCTACACACTGAAATGTGACTTTGTAAAGCTATCATATTCTTATTCCACAGATCATTTTCTTCTGTCTGATTAGCATTGTATCTATTCATTTTTTGGAATCATTACCTTTCTTCTTAGGCTTGAATAGCAAACGTGAATCCAAGTATTTGCAAAATGGTCTGTCATCACAGTATTTTTCTTGGCTTTGAAGGTTGTAAAGAAGAAGCGAGCCCATGCTCTTCCCTCCTCAGCGTTGTTGAGCCACAACTCGAGCATTTGCCAGTAGAGCAGGAAATAATCTTGACTCATCATTGCAAGCAATTTTCCAGGTCAAATCAAAGAGGGGACATGAATCACTCAACCTTACTCCAGCTATCCCAAAGCTGGCTAGGAATAAACTGTTCCGTGAAGACAAGTGACATAGCCATAAATACCTGGGGGAAAGGGCATTCCTTTGTTCTCTTTCTTCCTGCTATGTCAGTGTAGCTCTACGCTACCTTTCACAGTAGAGTGTAGTTTTAACATCTAAGCTGTTGGTTGCATCTTGATTGACATCTGTAAAGATGTCCCTGAGAGCAAAATTTGACCTACTGGTACTGTGTTGCTGAGGATTATAGAGGAGACACAAAGAATTCATTTTGACTCTGAAAAATTGATTAGAAGTAATAACAGAAGTAAAAAGCAACTTTTCATTTGTGGGCTTGCTCATGTACTATGGATTCTCGTCAACCACTAAAATTCTGAGACATCATACTTCAATGGTTTTCCATATTAGCGTATGGTTTTTCATGTTTTTAAATACATATATATATGCCTTTTCTTTGTATTTCAACTTGATTAGTGTTCAAGCTCTTACCTTGGACTACTCAGAACTGGTCAACAATTTAACAATCTGTTTAACAATTTAACAGTAGGCTCTTGACCAAAGTGCCATCCAGCTAATGTCAAATAATGTTCTTAATCCAAATGCTGTGATAAAATGGTTGTGGGGGTTTATCTGAGAATTTATCACACATCTTTGATCCAACAAGCATACAAGTAACTATTTCAAAAACTCTCTCTGCTGTTAGAAATTATTTCCTGCTGTTCACTGAATAGGAATTGACTGACAATATAAAAGTTTTACAATACAAATCACTCTTTATTGAGGGGAATACACTCAATTTCTTGGTTTTCATACAGCTCAGGAACTCAGTTTTAGCCATTTTTATCAAGCACACATGATATGATGAATGGCAGGAGGTCTGTGCCCTTACAGACTTTCCTTGGTTTGTTTACACGTAAAAATTCTGTGAGATAAGCTGTCTACAGGCTGCTGTCCAAAGTGTGACCTTGGTTTTCTTCTGCTCTGATCATGGGTTCTGACGTCCTCTGATATATCGGATGGTACTGGTTTGCCAATATGGTCAGAGAACTAATCTTTAACTTTGTGGTGTAGCTGCCCATCAGGTTAAGAAGCTGATCATGTGGCTGCAAAATGGCTGCATGATTCTGTGTATCATGCACATACACCATGCTATCTGTATTTCTTTGAGCAGTATCTCTCTGTGGGAAGCAAACACTAGTAATCTGTTTGGAATAAAATAGGCCGTGCTGTTTTTTTTATTTCTATTTTCTGTAGATGAGAAGAAGGATAGTCGGGAAAGCACTTTCAAAACACCTTGGGGAGGTAGACCATATGTACTGCACAGATAGTCCGGTTTGCAACACCCTTGTTATCAAACACATCTTCCTGTATATCAGTCTGAAAGAATTTGAAAAGGACTTGAAAATGTTTATTCTATGTTCTGGTTTTTTGTTTTGTTGTGGGAAAAATCAGCTGAAAACCAAGAGCTAGGCATACCACTTGGGCCATTTCATTTTGGACTGCCAAAATAAATCTTCATTTTTATAAAGAGTGAGCGTAAATCATCCAATGTTAGATTTTATGGCTGGTGTTCTAGTAAAGCAAATGCATGTATTCTGAGTTTTTGTTGGGTAATTTGATATTTGGTAAAATTTTAAGATTCTGAGGTGAAAGATAATTATAAAACGAGACATGACTCTGTATTTAATATCAAAGAAGAGAAGAAACTGACCTGGAGACATTTCTATGTAAGCAGAGCTTAGAGCTTTGAACTGCAGCATGAAGGATCAAAAGTAGAGAGTTAAAACTATTTTGTGGCCAATCCTGGATTTTTCCTGACAAGTTCATCTAGGCACTAATACATCATCATAACAACAACTCAATAATTCTGATATTTCAAATTTCATTGCAGTCTATAATCAGTTAAAAATCAATGACACCCCAGTTACAGTGTGTATGAGGGCTAGGAGTTTTTATTATTATTATTTAGATGCTGTAGAAACAGAATTTAATTTTAAAATATTACAACAATCTGTCAAGATTTTTAAAAAATATGCACAAAATCATCCACAGTGCAAAAAAGAAATAGGAAAAAAAATGCTCAAAAATGATGGTTTATTTCATAAAGTAACAAATAACAGAAAATATTAACTGTTAGTGAGCCAGCATATTTTAGCAAAGTGAGTTTATTTATGCATTTAAATAATTTATCAGATAATAGTGAGATGGTGGGAAAAGTCATAGGAAACCATTTTAAAAGTTACAAAATTGGCATTTGACACTGGCATTGAACATTGACAATTTCACAAATCCATTATATAATCATTTCAGGTAAGTGATTTTAAGAAGACAATAAAAAAAAAAATTATTCACTATAATAATGAATGATTAAAAACTAGACTGTGAAAAGGTACTGAAAGCACACAGACTACAATAGTAAATTCACATTACTATGCTGTAAGCACCAACAACCTAGTGATACTAGTGGCAAAAGCTAAACATTTGTTAAAGTAGTAGGATGAGATTTCCATATATAACTAAGTTTTCATAAAATTTATGGTGTCACAAAACTATATTATCACTATAGGCTTATGGTCTTTGCTAAAGATGGGATTTATTTCAGCAGAAAATGGAGATGGCCTTGAAATTTTCCACAAAAGTGCAAGATGGTTGAAATATTTTTTCTGTCTGTATACGTACCCTTACGCAAAGTGATAAAGAACAGGAAATGTGGGAGGAGAAAAACATTGAGGCTTATTCAAAGGGCGTCAGCATCACCTATTCCATCATAGTTTTGAGACTGATGTAGGTCCCCTTCAAGTCTGCTTGAAGAGTTTTTCTGAATATCCAGAAACTTCTTTTTCTTTACAACTCAGCTACATCACTGGACTCTTAACTGCCTCCGAATCTGATTTCACAAATGTCTTTGTAGTTGTTTTTAAAACGCCTTTAGTAATTCGGAGAACAAAAAATATTGGCAAATTATTTTATAAAGACACAGATGATCACACAGGAGAGAAGACAAAGGACAGTCCATACCAATATTTTAAAATATTTCTCAAAGTTTGAACACTGTGTTGGCACAAGAGTGGTCTCCAAGTAACCCAATGAGTCAATATTTGCTTTCAGAAGGGACTGGTTCTTTTCAATCCATGACAAAGTGCCCCTATTCCAAAATTCATGGTGTTATCCATCAATCCCTATTTTGCCATAAGTCTGCATACTGCTTACATTCATGTTCATTTCAAATGGAAGTGAGCCCTGAAGCTTAATCCCCTAGACACTTTGCTTCCACAGACTCACTGTTCTCCAGCTTTCACTGCAGCACCGGGCAGATCATCCTGCTGCTTCTAAGACCCTGAGTCCACAGACATTAGTACCCAACCTGTGCATCACCAGGTCACAGCAGGACCTGTCTGATCCCCTTCATCACGTATCTGCTGAGAGAACCAGAACACATGTCATAGTTTTTATTCCAGCTTTATACTTTTATACCTGCTGGGAGGATAAACAATGACTGATCTGGCATAAAGTGGCAACCCCTAGTCTAGCATGAAGTCTGATGGTATAAAATTAACCTGTCATCAGCCTTTTTGAACAGAGTAGAGTCAGCAGAGATTATATTGGATTGGCACTTAAGATTGTGTGATTGTAGCACTTTCAAACTGGGAGCAGGACCCTTCAAAAGGAATTTCTCATGTTGCTGAAGTGGTCTGAGCTAGTGGCTGCTTTTCAAATTGAGTCCTCTGAAGCAAAAGTATTAGAAGAGGTAGGGAAATTATAGACATATTTTCTCAACACTGCTGAAATGGAAGCTCCTTATCTGCTAAGTCCATTAAATTCAGTGACCTTCTGCTTTTATTCCGATGCTCCGCTTTATACATGAGTAATCCCACAAAGTGACTCCCCTCTGAAGGGAGGTGCAGGTGTTACTGACTGCCTGACTGTGTCCTTTACCTTTCAACCTCTCTGAGACGGTCCACGTTTCTCTCTCATATATTATAAATGTGACATCCTCCTGGAAATGTCATTGATTTTTTTTTTTTATTTTTTTTTTAATTCTGACATGTAAATAAAGATAGGATTGTATTCTGATGTGTTTTATACTTTTAGAAAGAAACTCTCAAGTTAATGTTCTGCTTCTTTTTCAAAGATGTTTCAGAAAATTTTATTGGATAAGTCAAAATGAGCTCAAAAGTCTATTTAGTTTAGAAACACACATACAAATTTGCACCACACCAAAGACCTGTGCACCATTCCTCCAGTTCATGCCAGGATCTACCTTGCTTCTGTAGCTCTATGATATAATGTACATAAATTGGCAAGTGTTTTGGCTATCATACATGTAATTGAAAACACTGATATGGACATATATTATCATAGTGGAGTGCAGGTGTGAGAACTTTCACTTAAATGAGACTCCCAGGTGACAGTTTCATCAGTTCCAGTTACTAATTTGCCCTTTCTTTTGTAAACTCTAGGAAAGAAACTGAAAAAGCAAAATAAAAAATAATACAAAAAAACACAACGAACAAGAAGACCCACAACAACCAACAAGCAAATAACAGCACAACAGTGCACTTATCTCCTTAAAATTATAATATCTATGGAATTCAAAACAATATTTTCTAGGGCAACTGCTTTGATCATTTTTTTTGTAGAAAAAAAAAGCTAAAATTTTACAGGTGCCACAAGGTAAGTGGGCTGACCCACAGTGCGCAACCAGGTCTTCTAAGGGATCCAGTTTCTGAGCTCAGTGGGGTTTGGAGGCTGCAATTTCTTGGCTGATGCAGGTTTTCAGTCTCAGATGACAGCACTGGGCAGGGAAAAAACAAAAGAAGGACTACCTGTGCAGGGGCATACAGTATCTTCTCAAACATCTTAGTGACTGTTCACCCCCAGCTTCTTTCTCATCAGCTGATATTCATACTGAAAGTGTGCAACTGCATTTTCAGTCCAGAGCCACAACAGTAGTCATAGCATTCTACCTACTGTGACTACAGTGCAGTCTGCAAAAAGCAGCGATTCTCCTCCTTAGTTTCAGAGGCTGGAGGTGGCGCATGCCTAGGGCTGCAAGTGGGTGGGTGGTAGAGACCACAGTTTGTCTTGACGCAGCAGTAGCTGTATCTGATATTAACCCAAAACCTGGCTAAGATAGAAGACTTACTAAAATACTGGAATTTCAGACACCGCTTTTAGAATCTTCTCTGTGGTTACAGTTATGGATAATTTATACAGTAGCTTTCTTTGCTTTCACTGTGGATGTAGTTGGATGAAAATCTGATGGGAAGGATCTTTGTGCATTGCTAATTTGGATGTGTCTTGACAAAGCAATGCTAATGACTACTGTTGTCTGTTTCATTCTCCAAGTATGTAATGCAAATTGATTACTTAGGTGCTTTGATCTTAATAATTTACTTTGTGGTAGCAGATATACTTAAAAGTGACATAAAAACTGTCAGAAATACCAGACAAGATATAGCTATCATTGGATTGCTTTAATGAAAATAATACACAATTAAGCTGTAAGATTTTTTTATTCTCAATATTCCTGGAGGCTAGCAATAGGAACGTCAGATAAATGAAAAATAAATCAATAAAAAGTTACCTAGAAACCAAAATAATTGAGCAGAAAAATAATAGTGACCATAAAGCATCCATTAATATTTGGAATTTAAATCACACCAAAACTTTCAATGAAATAACTGCTTGTTTAGCAACTATTTCTCAACATATACACTGAAATTATGGGGGTTATGTAAGGACCTGTAAAGCAAATGGAAACTTGCTGTTCTATACACACATTATTTTTGCATATGTTGTAATATAATGGATTGCATATGTTGTGATATAACTGGAGAAAAACTTTTCATCAAGAAGTGACTGAAGGAGGACAGCCTGTTTGTTTGGAGTTCTAGGGGTTTTTTTTGTAAACAGAGGAACTTATTTTTCTGAAAATGCAATTTCAGAACAGTGAACAGTATTTGTCAAATTGGTCCTAGGCCTAGACTTAAAAAACTGTGAGAAGTCAGAACAGTTTTTGAAATCTCATTTTTCGAACTTGAAATCCATAGTGTTGGTTTTGGGTTTTGGGGGTGGTGTTGTGGTTTTCCCCAAATACAAAAGGTCCTATTTTTTAAAAAAAGGCTTATTTTTCTGGGCAAGTGAATCACCAATTTAGAGCTCTAGACTAAAACTACATTCTTCAGCTGTATCATCCTGAGATTTTCAAAGGGGAATTGTAAATGAGAATATTGATATTCATATCATAAAACTTCCAGTGCAAGTAGACTGTAATGGGAGAGATACTTATAATGTAAATGTCTACACCTAAGGTTGCTGCCCTAGGCTCTCATTGGGGTAACTGTTATTGTGTGTGAATATCACTGTAAATTAGATTTAAAATTTTATTAAATTAGTAGCTTCTTTGAATAGCCTTACCTCTCCACTGACTAAAAAGAGAGAGGGAAGACTGTTAGAAACAGGTGGGCTGAATCCCACCTGAACTGCTTACAGTGGCAGTACCACTGACTCAGCAGATCATTCACAGCATAAATGTGTTGCAAGTATACAGTATTTCAGTTCACACTTGCATCCCTAAAACTGGCTTATTCATGTTATCAAACCAGAATCTCAGACAGAGGCGTCTGAGGTGCAATAACCAGAGAAATAACGGGTCTTCTGCATAGGTACAATGTCAGATCCTTAGCTGGTAACCATGTCCTGGTGCTGTTTGGTTCTTCCATAGCTTCGGACAGGTGATTCAAACTTGATCTGTGCTTTGTATCACACAACTATACCAAATCTGTTTAGGATTAGCAACCTGAAAATAAGTTTATAGTTTCACAATGCATTTTACTTGGCGGAAAAGCCTACCTTCCTTCTCATTTCCATCAATATTCTGCAGTTTACTAGTTGTGGATTGGTGAAGGGTATCCTTTAACAGGGTAGAGGGTAAAAATTGGATCTGGATCTCTCACTATAGTGAGAGAAAACATTATTGAGCCTGTTTTTCCACTCAGGAAAAGGGAATGTGTAACTACATCATTATTTGCCCTCTTTATGCCTTTGCTGCCAAACATAGTTTATCACTTTTGCACCCTTCACAGTCTTGGTAATTTTGTAGCTTAAGATGAATTCTTCAAGTAAGAACAAATCTTTCTCAGAGTGTGTTTCCTGTTTATAAACATCACTGGCAGCTGTCATCTTGTCTTAATAGAAGAACTAGTTTAGACTTAGAGTTTCAGTTTGGATGTGCAAATATATCCTTATGAATAGAATAGGTTCATTTTTAATCACAACGAAATTATGAAGATGTAGACCAATTTTTCAGCAGGTATTGACTTGTTCTGTTTGTGTTGGAGGTATCTCAAAAAGTTATGAAGCTTGTCAAATATTGTTTTATTCAGCTTCAATGTACTTGTGCAATTTGGCAGAGTAATGGATCTACATTATCAATACTAAGAGGCAATTGCTGATCCAGTGACCAAAGAGTAAGGACTTGCTCATGTTTTTGTTTGTGTAAGGAGCAGACTCTTCTGAAAATGTCCCTTGTTCTGCACCCAGTTTTCACCGTGAAGGAGAAACATGTCTCAGCTCAATAGGAATGTTGATACATATTTCTGGATCTTAAGTATTTGGTCTCTTTTTCCAGACACCACCTCCAGCATAAAGAAGAATTGCATAACACCACTTCTTACTTTATTGTATATGCAAACATTTTGGACACCTGTGTGTCCATATGAAATTTAAGCAGAGTTCCATACGATGCAAATGTTTGCTTTTGGGGAACCCGATGCAACATGATAATGTCATCATTATCACTGGATTCACAGGAATGCAGATGGAATGTTCAGTTTTCCTTTAAAAATTGAGTCAGACAAAAAGAAGGAGAAAGTTTCTTGCTTTTGTAATTTTAGGCTTGCTTGGATTCAGAATTCAAGAGGAGTCCAGATAACATGAACGAAGTACAACAGAGTCCTGTGCAGTCCATGCCTGTTCATGCTGTGCGCACTCCTGAGATTATGAGGTGATGTAAAGATATCTCAAGAATAATTAATAAGAATAAGAATAAGAATAAGAATAAGAATAAGAATAAGAATAAGAATGATGTCATTTTATTTTGACCAGAAACAGAGGTTTAGGAAAAAGAATCTCCTTAAGCTTTTGGATTTATCTTTTTGACTTTTTGCAGATAAATATTTTTTTTTGTTTTAGGGGTTTGTTTGTTTGTTTATTTGTTTTTCCCAGACTATCATTTCTTCATCCTTAATCAGGAAAGACACAACTATAGAAAATAAAAGTGAAGATATTTAGGTATTTTTGGGTTTTTTTCCCTAGTTTTGTAGCCATGTGGAGAGTCTCATTTATTGATTATTAGGAAGTACTTGCTCTTTCTAACTTAAATTTTTATTTTGACATATACTATGCATAAATTACCAGTAAGTTGACTTCAGAAAGAGCTGTGTCTTAATTAATGGCTGTAAATCTGTGCTGTTTTATAGCACTTTAAACTTATTCACAAAATTTCTTTTCTTTGAATTATAGAATAGCCTCCAAGCATTTTCTAAACAGTGACAGTAATTTTTTTATGCTTTGCAAGTAGCTGCTCTATTGTCATTGATTCTTGCTACTGTGTTGATGCCATCAAGTTACACTGGTGCTGTATAGCATCATATCATTAATATATTTTTTTGTACATTGAGTCCTTGAAATTTTATTGTGGTTTTGTCTAGAGTTACTGAAAAGCAGGAAATTGACTCAGGAGGAATTGCATTATTCTGAAGGTTCCATAGCTAAGGTAGCATTTCACCCCCAATGTTAAAATGTTTGTTCAATCTGTCAAAAGAATGATAAAAAATAGACTGTCAAACATTACTTGATTTCCACCTAATCATGTACTACGGCAATAAGATGCTTCAGTGCTTGCATTGCTGTTCTCTGTGCACACTCATCGGCAGACCTGGAGGTCAGAGACTGAAGGCCAAGTGCTGTCATCCATGAAGGAAGTGCAAATTAGACATCAATACTGCACACACAAGCTGGAATTCAGGTTTTGTAGCACTAGAATAGATAACTTCCTTGTCCTGCAGCAACTAGATCATGCACTGGCAAAAGCTTTTAAAAATTCCAGTGTCAGTATTCTCCCAGCAATGTTTATGATGGGGTCATAGCTGTGGGAAGCAGCCCTGTGACTCTATGACAATAATTCACTATAAGCTGGGCAAATTACAATATTGACTTCCTTGTTCCATTCCCTAAAGAACCATAATGGCATGGTTTTCTAATGCATGTCTTGGGCACACTGCAAGCAATGCTGTGCATTCAAAGAGGAAAGGTGTTGCCTCTGTGGGCAAATAAAGTGTTCTCGACCTCCTTGTCCCCCCCATATTTTAGAGAATCTTAACAAGTGAATTATAGTGATTCAGGACTGTGGTTGGTTTTTTGGTTTTCTGTTTATGCCCTTCAAATGCCATTAGCAGTTCTGGTAGTGTACCAAGTATAGTTCTAATTTATTTTGAAATAAAAAACACCACCAATGGAATTAACAAATTCTGAAAAGTACTCACTCCTCCTCTAATTTTGTGACAGTGACACATATAGTGGCCCATGGGGCTGTCTGCTGGCTCTACTTTTCGCAATCTCAGTCCCATAAATTTCAGTGCAACATAAAACCCAAAGTTTCTTATGGTCTGTTTGCATTGTTAGTTTCAGACAAAATCTAACTCACACTTTTCATAATTTGAGCTGATTGGATGCCAGCAAGCAGTGCTGCAGACACTGTTTACACGTATTTATAGAGAACAGTGATTCAGCTACAGAAGCCTAGTTTCTCAGCAGACATTTATAGTTCAGCACAATTTCACACCAAAATAGATAAATGGCTTTGGTTTCAGAGCTGCTAGGCATCAAGCCATGTCAAAACACAAAGTCACTTTTTTTTGCCTGTCATTGAGTACATAGAAATATTCCTGGCTTTGAAAATTCTTTAAGAAAATTCTTTAAGTTCTGTTTGAATACCCTTGCCTGTCTCCAAGACAGGCATGCACCTTTAAATACAATCCTATTTCTACATACATATCTTCACCTAATGATTTCAAGAGACATTTGATCCAAGCAATGTCAGACAGAACAGATTTTCCCTAGATGTCACAGCTAAGGCATTACCTAAACAACACAATGAAAATGGTTCTTTACACAGTGACTGCATGAATGTTCTGGGTTTTTTGTTTTGGAAGGCACTTAGAAACACAGACAGTTTGCTGTAAATATTTAAATAACTTCCTTAAAATAATTTGAATCCCTGACTTTCCCTCAGAAATCAGGACTACAATAAAATGGGGGAGGAAAAAAAAGTACAGCTTTTCAAAAGGAATTGTTGTGGTTTGCATTTCATTGAGTTGCAAAATTTTTGCTCTATCTTTATCATAGGCAATTAAAAAATGCTACAAAAACATGAAAGAATTTTCCAGCACCATGAATATAAGACTTAATTTCCTACTCCTCATTATTACCTGAGCCATTTGGAGGTTGAGATTCCAGAAAACTAATTAGCAGTTGTCACAATGGTTTCCAGGCTTGAACATCAAGGGACATCTTCCGGAAGCAGCATCTCCTTATGGGAACTTCTAGTGGGCTGGTGCTGCTGGTGAGGAATAGCTTATTGAGGCTGAAAATTTTCATCTGACAGCTTGAATTTTTTTTTTTTCTACAGCAAGGCAAGATAAACCCTGAAACAGGTTGTCCAGACAGGTTGGAAAATCTCCATCTTTGGAAACAGACGAAGTTTTACGGGACAAGACTCTGAGTAAGCCGACTTCATTGGACCTGCTCTGAGTGGGGATTTGATTAATGACCTCTAAAAAACCCCTTCCAACATTTTCTGTGAGCTAACGTCCCTTTATTCAAGACATGTTGTACAACTGTTTTGTGTGAAGGTACAGCTCTTCTCTAAAATCCCAGTATTCCTTAATTCAATGGAAAGTACCCACTGAATGATCAGTGCCTAAAATGTCATCATCACAGTCTATAGTGTTGGTGCTCTGTGTCTGAACGCAATCCACTATGACTTCAACTCAAGATTGTTTAGTGCTGCCTTTTGCTGTTAATGCTTGCATTTTGTATTGCTTCACTGCTGTTTCAGGGTATGATTGAGGTTGCTCACCAACAGAATCAACAGGGAAAAAGTAAACAGTTTGTTGACATAATCAGTCCCTGTTATAGGTTTTCTCAATTTGGCATAGAAAACTGTTGGAAATCTAAATCTCTGGTGTCTACTGTTTCCCTGTGCCAGGAAAAAACAGTATGCTTTGTATTTGTGTGACTGCTGAGGACAGCATGCTCCAGCAGATATGAGGCTGCAAGCCAGATCTTTGACTGTTTCTCTGATTCCTCATGGGTAAGACCCACGCTTTTGAGTGGTAAGAGTTTCATTCATGGGTGGTTCATGGTTGCAGAGACATCATGATTTTAATTTTGGTCCATCTTTTTGAAACACTCTCTACACTGCCTTGAAATTGAGTTCATCTTTTTGAAATGCCCTATAATACCACCCCCTCTGAGATCTGAGTGGAAGATAAAAGATGAAAGGAGGTAAGCTATAAGGCAGCAGAGAAACAAACTGTTCTTACACATTTACTTAATATTTTGGAAAGAACTTGTTGACTTCTCTGAAACCTCTGTGTCTGTTTCAATATTGAAGACATTGTAGAATATATTGTCTTTGTCTAGCAAACCAGCATACACAGTGCTGTCAAAACACAATCTTAGTAGAGCTCATTTTCCTTTTTGTTTTTTCAAGTTTAATTAAAAAAATGCAAATACTACTGATACTAGCCTGCTAATTGGTATGTTGTTTTCATTAAGGTGTGAAATGCTTTTATGGAAGAAAATATATGGAATATATAAAAGATCTACTTGTCATTCACAGGCAGATTCACAGCTGTGCAAAGAGCTTGAGAACCTAACCTGGACTGAAAGGATTCTTCAAGTACAAAAGACTTCAGTTTCAAGGACATTTTGTGCATCTAATACTCAGTGCCTTCAAAAGTCAAGAACTATTTTCCACTCCTAACACCCAAACAGTAAGGAAAGTTTTAAAGTCCAGTACAGCAATTATATTTTTTTGATTTAATGAGGAATTAGCAACAAATAATCACTGGTATATTCTTGGGACAAACTCCAATAGAGCTGAAGCATAAGACAGTAGCAACACAATGGAATGCTCCTAGAGCAAACCTTAGGCACATCTCTGTTAGGTGATGGCTAGATGGGACTTACGCATTTGTGTTTCAGGCACAGAAATCTGTGTTCAGATCCCTTCTTCTGAGTCATGTAGAGGACAAAAGTATTTCCAACAATAGTTGAAGGGCACTGAGTATCTTGACAAGACATTAATCATGGTCCCATCCTGCTAAAGATATTGTCTGTGTTGGAGACCCCATCTCTGATCTTTGTATAATAGTAGAAAGCGGTGGCATTCAATTATCATTTTGCAGTTCTCACCTGTGGTTATATATAGGCTTGTCCTCTGGTGAAGCAGACCAATATTTCACCATGGTTAGGCTTCATTTGCCTTGAGTTGTTTTGACAAGTTAAGCAGCAATCCATAACCAACTGTGTTTTTTCAAGATCATAGCTTACTCTAAAGTCATGATTTTGTAAAGGACACAAAAGGGGCAAAATAAATCTCTTGTTACAAGGTGGTGAATGGGTGAGTGCTTAACTGCCTGGCATGCTAATGTTCCAAACCACTGTTCTTCTAAGTTCTACATTTGTACTGTATCACCTGTATCCAAGTTACAGATTACATTAATTTAATGATAATTCGCTTATTACAACAGAAAAACAAACAAACAAACAAATAAAAACAAAACAGAACAAGCCCACAAACTCAAATAACATTCCTGTCCTTATGAGAATATTGTGCTTATAAAGATTGAGCGTGTATAGACTGCTTAGGGATTTGTGGCAACTTTTGGATGTATTTGTCAGTTACCAATTGCATCCCACCTGTTACTCTTTTTCTCTAGCACTTTTAAAAGACAAAAGAAAATCATCTTTGCATTTGTAAAATAATTATCTTTCATTATTTTCCCTGTGAAAAACTGATATTTTCTCTTTTCATATCAACTCATCTTTCCATTTCTAACTTATATGTATTAGAGAAGTAACTTAAATGAGTCAAGCCTAGGGAGATCAGAAAAAAAAGCAAGACCAACAGAGCTAGTTCAGCAGAGTATTTGTCAGAAAAAGATAAATTAAGAGTGACTTTAAAAACAAAATAAATCTCGGTGAACACAAGTGAAAGTTTGGAAGAGAAGACAGAAGAAATTTGGAATAGCATTGGTAGCTAGTGAATGGTTTATAGAATCTTCTTATTAATAGAACAAAGAAATGACAAAGGTAGTAATAATTCGAGGCTACCTATGCAAAGACAAATTTAAATTGAAGATTATATTATAAGCTGGCACAATTTAGGTGATATCATATTTAACATATTGGGCTCAAGATATTGCTCATGCAAGCTTCTGGGCCATCATCATTCAACCTACTAAGTGATGAGTAAAACACTAAATGAAACAAAAGATTAGCAACCTTATAGTGAAATGTGTAGGCAATATGAATTGCAATGTAACTGCACACAAGAGAGTAAAAAACTCCTGAAGCTTGTATTAGGAAAAGGTATTACGGAAGTTGCATTTTATAACTAAAATAAGACTAATTTTAGAAATATGTCTATTATTAAAATGAAATAAAAAGAATGTTAATCCATAGAATAAAAAACTCAGACTATAAAAAACAAAATAGGTAGGACTATAGGAATGTAATATAACCAAGGAGATAAAAAATAAAAGGAAAAAAATGAAGTGACAGTTCAGGCTTTATATCAAAAGGAGTATTCAGTTCAAGGATTTTTTTCAAAATCTATAGTTATATCTCTCCAAGTTTTCCCAGGCAAATTAAATCTGTCTGTCAACATGGAAGTAAAACAGATTTTCATTCGATTATGATGAAATCAGAGTTGGACATCTTCCTCCACTTCAAACTGGAGTTCAGCCTTTGAAAGGTTATCATCTGAGAGTAGTTTGGAGAAAAGCAATAATAAAGGCCTGAGAACAGAATAAATTAAAACGTTTGTTAGTGTCCTATCTAACAGCAATTCCCTAACTTGGTAAGAAATACCACATTTTTAATTTGTCAAATACTTCACTATATACTTGCTTTTAAACGTTTTGTGTGTTGAAACTGCTGATGTCCCAGAACACAAAGACTAAAAACACGTGTGAGTCTTTGCTAGGTTAGGGCAAAAAACCCCATTTATTTTAAAGTACAATGTCTGGTTGAGGGTGGTGAAAGAATATACAATGGGGTTAAAGTCATTTCAATGGTATTGGTATATACAAGTGCAGAAATAATTTAAGACAATGCAAAGAATGTGGTAGTAATATTGTAAAAGTGCCTTTAAAATTAAGCATTTTAGGACTTTTCTAGCATTATCAATTACTCTAATATTGGATAATCTTCCTAATATTTGGATTTATTTAGCCATGAATGTTTCCCAAAGGGAACATAGAAACCCCATCATTTAGGAAAGAAATATAAACTGGATCAAAATTAATGGATGCATATCTTTGGGAGAACAATACTGCCCTAGTAGACAAATCATCAGGCCTTATCTCAGTATTAGGAATATTGTCAACAGCTTATTTTCTTACTTAAAAGCATGAATCCGTTACTTTCTGCTGTTGTTAATGTTCTCGTCTAATTACTTAAAATAAAAATTACATCAATATATAAATAAGGAAGTGTATATTAAGTCCTCCCCGTTTTTTCTTCACTAGTGGTTGAGTTTTCAACTCCATAGGTAGAAAATGATAAAGTAGTACATAAGGTTGCATTTAAGAGAATTAATTATTTTTTTTAGTTAATTGCATAAATGCAGATTTATCTCCATGCTAACCAACTAGAGATTCCTCTGTAATCAACAAGTTTATCTGGCTGATAATCTGCAGGGATACTGAGTATTTGTTAATTTTTATTTTGAACACCAGCATTCTGCAACATTTAGAACTTACTTGAAATAAAGTGGAAAGTAAATCAACTCATACGAAGAAAGCAGGCTGTTTTCATTGATCTGTTCTCTTAGAAAGGATTTCTATAGGGCTGCTGAGAAAGTTCTTAAACTTTCTTTAGCAAACATAGCTAGTTAATTGCACTAAATAAAAGGTGCAGAAATGCTCAACTTAGAATTCAAGGTAGGTTCAGTAGTCAAACTACAGAAAGAATTCAACTTAGGGCTGGGTTTGGAATTACTTGCTCTCTTACTGCTATAAAGGACAACATGTTGATATAGATTAGTCCTCAGGCACAGCCATTGTCTGGAATACTCTTTTTAAGGCACATCCATGTAACTTATCAGCTATAAATCCAGATGTATATGCTCCTTCTTAAATACAGAATACCATGAACGGTGTTTCCTAAAGAAATTATTTTTACTGATTTCAGGATTGCAATCCAGCTAAACAGAGTTTTGACTTGCCAATCGTGCCAGCTGAATTCAAGGAGGAAAAAATTTTTAAATCCTTCCTCTTTGTTTCCTAGGGTTTCAGAGCTTTACACAATGCTCTGAGCAGGTAATTTTCTCCACTTGGTATTTAAAGCTCTTAATCTTCTCTTCAAGGCTTTTATTTCAAAATGTGTGGGTGGCTGGAAGGCTAAAATAGACCCTGTGTGACTTGGACTGGTTCGATATTTTTCCACTTTGAACGAGTGTAGGACAGGGTGTATATCACTGGAACAGATCATATATCAAGGACTAAAACTTCTGACTTTCTCTGAAGCCACGTGACAGTCCCCACCAGCAAGACTGTCATTCCTTCTCTTTTCTCTCTTCTTCAAGTTGCATCAGGAGGTGGAAGGAACCTCATGAAAATCTTGCAGTTGCAGGACTATCTGGGAAGGATGATGTGCAGTTCATGCCCCTTGATCCCCTGAAGTCCCTACAACGGGGACTCCAGGCTTCAGGTCCATTAAATGGCCAAATAAAAGAGGTGCGCATCAGCACCTCCTCCTTCCCCAAGTATTTTAAAGTAAAGTAGCAGCCAACTTTTTATTGACTCTGAAAATGCATTATTAAGTCTCTCGTTCAGTATGCATTGAGGAGCTTTCTTGGTCCTGTGGGAGTTTAGGCTTGAGGCACGACCTGAGCTTCCCAGTCTAGCTTGTTCTCCCTTTGAGGTAACAAAATAGTCCAAACTTTGTGAAAGTTTGAAGCAGATAATGACTCTTGCTACTCACTCTGATTGAACGACCTTTCTGCTGCTTGTTATTTTAAAGGTCCTATGCAACACTGAGAGTTTTATGCAAATAATGTCTGGCTTTGCCAGACAAAATAAATATTTGTCAACAAGTGGAATGGGTAGTTAGCCAAGAGCTTTCAGATGGCTGCTTCCTGGCTTAAACTCTTGGACATGTTACCACCAGCTAGTGGCTACAGTTCATGCACATGATGTTCTAAGCCTGGTTAGGCACAGACTGATATTATTTCACTCACTGCCAGTGCTGAGCAATGGAAGAAATTGAGTTGCAATCTGGACACAATGGAAGAAATCTGAGGTGCAAAGTTTTCTGATCCTCATCCTACAGAATATTTTACATCCTTATGCATAAACCCACAGAAAGGTACACTAACTTCAATAATAAGATATATTTTCCTGAATTAAATTTATACTTGCTTTTTCCTAAAATGTTTCTTGTCCTTTGTGATCAAGAAAAAAGTTCAGATGTAAAAGGTGACACTCTGACCATAAACGTGTACTTTGTTTAGACACTGAAACATAAAACAAACAGACGAAAGTATAGGCCTTTCAATATTCCATACTAATTTCATACCATATCCCATAAGGAGCTATCCAAAGATCTCAAAGTGGTGAACAAGTATATTAATCACCACAACATTCAACTAGACGTACTTTACAGGTGGGACTGAGATATAGAAGTTAAATAACCTGCCTAACATTATCTAGTAAGTTAAATGCAGAAACAGAAATTGTTACTTTTGGTCCTACAGTGAACGCAAAAATTTCCTCCGCTCTTGCTGTAATGCCCTTCTAGATTTCCATTTAATTTTTTTTTTTTTCCCACTCTTTTTACTTGTATCTGTTTTTTTGTTTGGTTGTTTTTTTAAATGAATGAAATGTAATGCTAGCACCAGTTTTGTAGCTACTGAACATGGTTATTTGGGAAGACAACTAAACTGTTTAAGATTTTTTTTCCTGGAAATTAATGAAGGACCAGCAAATTTCAACAAGCAAAAGAAAAATGCAAGCTTATTTTTCCTTCAGGCCATTTCCAAACTGGGTCATTTTAAGAAATGGCTCCGATTCATGGAGGAAAGAGTGGCTACAGTACACAGTAACATCCCTTTATTGATTAATATCTGAAGTTTATGGAAGTGTGATTTCAATTTTTAAAATGCAGATCAAGCAATTTTGCCATCATCCATTCTTCCCTGTCAAACATTTCACATATTCTTGGCATTGCCTTTGATCATCAAACAGAGCTTGGATTTGCTCTAGCACAACCCCTAAAACTGTATGTTTTACCCTTTGGTTAGCAATGTCTAAAGTAAAGATACATCCAATGGGGCACATGGACAAGATTGGACCAGTAAGGACAGCAGGAATCTGACATTTTTATTTAATATCCTTCTCGTCTCCAGTTTATAATAGTATCTGCCTTGGTATCAGGAGCACAGTTAGGCATAAAAAGACATAAAATTGAGTAAAATCAACTAAATAAAAAGAAAAATGTAATGAGACTTGCAAGGAGAAGCAAATGAAAAGAGAGAAGTGACTGTTCTCAGGAATTTTTCTTTTTAAAGAATGCCACCAGCAGTGAAAATGGCCAGCGTTCCTTTCCTGTAACAAGTGAGAATTGCTTACCACATTAGGGAACCGAAAAGAGAGTTCAAATAGAGGTTGTTGCATTACTGGCAATATTTGGAATATTACTTCACTAAGAAAGAAGGATTTCAAAGACCTTGAGGACTGGCACGAACAGAGAAAGGCAGGCCAACTTGTGCTGTTGACAAGAAACTGGGAAATGGCACAAGCAGAATCAAAGAGGCATTTTCTTTCCCTGTGAGCACAACAGAATAAAAGCAATTTGTCCCTTGAGAACGAATAGCTGTAAAGAGAGTGTACAAAAGTACATCTGACCTTAGAAGGCACTTGACAAAATAACCATGCACTTATATGAAGAAATACCTTTGTAGCCAACAGGCTGCAGGTAGCTCAACATGGCAAAGACTTTGGAATTTCACAGAATGGTTGAGGTTGGAAGGTGATTATGGAGGTCTTGTCCAACCTCCTGCTCAAGCAAGGCTGCCTACAGCCAGTTATCCAGTACCACTTGGAAATATTCAATTAATAAGAAATAATAACTTAACACACTGGGTCTCACAATCGGTCTTCTTTTCTAATAACAGCAGTTTAGTGACACACAGGCAAAATTCCTAAACAAGAATTATCCTGTGTACTTGCATGCAACCAGCCATTGAAAAAGCATTCAAAGGAGGTGCCTTGAACAAGCAGAAATGTTCCTGCAACTCTTAATCATTCGTGTACTGAATTTTATTTATTTATTTATTTATTCATTCATTCATTCATTTGTAGTGGAGGATCTTTCAAACTGAAAGGAATGCAGTTTTCATACTGGCCACAAGTGGTTAGAAGTGAGTTTAGAGATCCATTTGGTGATAATATTTGAGCTGATGTATGTATATGGTGCAGAGTGATAGACCTCATTTTCATCTATGTCATTATGTGTTCCATGCTTATTGCCTATCATTTGTTATAATATTTGGGATGTATGATTAATTCCCAGCTGAACAATGACAAGGAAAAGTGAAGTAGAATACAATGCTGTAAAAAAGTCTTAGTGAACATATGTAGTGTATTTTGCAGAAATCTCATATGCCTCTTACTAAATGGCTTGACCTTTTTCCAAGATTCTGATTTTTTGGGGTGTGGTGAAAAAGAGGAGACAAAGGAGGAAAGGAGCAGGGCACTTGTCTCCACATCTTCTCTCAGAGGAATAACCAGGTTTGTACTAGCTTATCTTATGGTTTTTTTTGGACTTTGCAATGTGACAGCTCACCCCACTGGCCAGACACGTGGTTGGCTACGTTACAACCCTACTTATATGGTTGCTTATATGAAACAGATCCATATGTCAAAGCTGAATACAGAATGTGTTTGTGATTGTTTTCATGTGTACAGTTCTTGTTGAGAGGAAAATCTCCTTGTTATTCTCTGTGCGACTTATCTGATGAATAGTATTAATCATCAGGAAGTGTATTAGTAATTACTATAAATAGCATTACATATAAGTTTTCCTTCTAATCTCTATTCTACTCACAGTTGTTCAAACTTCTTCAGCTTTATTTTCTGTACTTGAAAGGACTTTAAAGTAACACTTACACATTTTAGTCATTTTTCACTTAAAGATATTAGACACAGCCCTATTGTGAAGGAAGACTGGAAAGAACCTAGGCTTTTCTGGACCTTTCTGACTTTGATATTTTGGGATAAAGGGCTCCCACCAAATCATCAGAGGTGTCTTATATGGTCTAGTCAACTTGATATGTAGCTAAACCTAATATATTTAGCACTTTGTGAATATGTTTTTAATGCATGCAGGAAGTACCATCTGAATAAAAGGAAACACTTTTTTGCTGTGAGGGTGACTGAGCACTGGCACAGGTTACCAAAAGAGGCTGTGAAGTGTCTCCCCTTGGAGATATTCAGAAACCTTCTGGACACAATCCTAGACGATCTGTTTAGGGTGACACTGCTTGAGCAGGGCAGCTGGACCCCACAACCACCAGGGATCCCTTTCAACCTCAGCCACTCTGTGATTATGTTTTTCTACAAATTTCTACAGCTCTGTAGTGAATTCTGTATTCTCTGCAGTGTAACATACCACACTACAGAAACAATTTGTAGCTGGACATTGTCACAAAACCTGCTCTTCATCCAGGGACTGGTGAACACCTGTGCATACACACTCTTAATAGCAGGTACTAGAACACAGGGCTGCCACTTTGATCCTGAACACATTTCTCACTGGAAAGCAAGTGGCTCTTCTTGGCTGTTGCCTTTTGGCTCTGGTGCGGCTGCATTAACAATATTCCCTCCTTCTTTCCTTGTATTCCACTGAAAGAGCCAAATGTTAAAGCACTATCACAGTATGTGAATTCTGAGCCGACTGCAACAGGAATTTAATCCAGGTTGTCCATTCTGGGGATAATTCTCTAGGAAAAATCTCTACTTGATGTGGCTTCTAGATTTTGGAAAGTTTCACCTCTCCACAGTTGGATAATTATCCTTGTAGAAAGGATCAGCTGCCCAGGTCCAGACTGCAAGAAATGCAACCTGACTCTCAAAACACAAGCTATTAGAAGGGTCACAATTAAATACATTTTATGCCTTGCACTTTCTCCTCACTCACACTGGTTTTCTCTCCTTTCATTGTGAATACTTTACTGATTTCCACTTGGAAGCATCTTATTCAGTCCAGTGTCTCCATAAGGAGTCTTGGACTCTTATTTAGGTTTTCTGAGTAGTTTTCTGACCTTACACGGTAGGTATGCTCCATTTATCTTCCGTTCTGGAAAGCTATGTTAATACTTGAATTCTGGTATTTGGGTCACCGCAACTGCATATACCTAATTGTTGTGACGGCAACAAGACTGCTTAAGGGATAGCTGTTACATTATATAGGCTGGCAAACTTCCAACTGATGTATGTTACAATGGCAAACTTGTGGAAACGGTGTCTTTGCATAAAACACTTAATTTCCCTAAGTCTGACCCAGGGAAAAACATTGCACTGTTTGTGCTCTGTTACATGCAGTGAAGAATTGATCAGGTTGACTCAGACTGGGGGCATTTGGGGGTGTCTTCTACAGTTTGCCAAAAATTCCTTGTGTAAAAGGGTGTTCCACACACTCTTGCAGCTTTTGCAGCAACTGAAAAGACAAGAGTTAAGTGGGCTAATAGCTCCATTTTGTGGGCATTGTATTGATTTCAGAAACTCTACAGATGTCTGCCTTTTCCTTTTTGGCTTTTAGCAAATGGAGATAGAGTGGTGAAGGTGTTAAACAGGTACATCACCCATATACCTTGGGCTTTCAGTAAGATCCCTTGTTTAAAAAAAATAAATAAATAAAATAAAAAAGAGAAAAGGAAAATGCAATTCCTACTATTATTCTTTAACTTGGATCTAGCCCTTTGAAGAAATTTTTGTATGCTTTTAATTCCTTTCCTTTTATGATTTACAAAAATCTTGCTTTCCTAGGTACTACTTAGCCATTTCTCTTTAACAGGTAACAAATATATAAGTATAGAAGTATATAAATATGTAAGTATGTATGAACTTCACATCAAAGAGGCTAAGCAATTCTGACTGCAGAGTTTGAGTCACACTCCCCAAAAGATAAGTGCTATTTTTCTGTTCTGTTGCCTCCCTATGGACAAGAAAATCTCCAGACCATTTTCACTCACCCAGTCCTCCCTATTCACTTGATTTCTTGGAATGAGAGTTAGCACAATATGTTAAAGAACAAGAGACCATGATGGGGGCAAGGAAAGCTGTGGCTTTCTAAATACTGAAGACTGTATTTCTTTGAGTTAAAAGTGCTAAATTCTCTGTGAACTGTTGCAATTATACAAAGAAGTCTATTATGCTGGGGAAAAAAAATAAATAAAAAAAAGCTCTCTTTATATGGAGAAGGCTCTTATGAAAAAAAATCAGAATTTAAATTGTGAGGAAACAAAGCAATAAAACACTGCTGTATTTTTAAACATTCTTATTCCAAGGGAGATTTATTTATCAATTTGTTTGCTAATCATATCAGCAAAGCGACAAACTATTTGCTTTAGAATATGATTCATTCAACCAATACCAATGAGGACTCTTGCCATACAATTTTATAGTCGGTGTTCATCTACTTTTAATGCTAAACTTTGACAGTAATCTTGCAATGTCTAATTTGGGAATAACGGGACATGAGTTACAATAACTCAGCAAAATATGTGCCAGCAAAACTGTTTATTTGGATGAAACAGCATAAAAGAGGTTTATATAATCTTAAAGTAAGCATCTAAAATGGAATATAGGAAAAAAGAAATCCCAAATTACTTGTCAGCTCTCACAAAACACAGTTGAGTAACTGTATTTCTAAGGCTGTAAATTTCTTTGACTAGTATATGACAGTTTGTGAAGGTATCAACCAATCTTCTTTAACTAACCTTAACTAACTAAGTTCATCTCTAAGAAAGGAGTTAAATCAAAACCATCGTGTTTCACACTTCAGTCTTCTTTCAGCTAAGGTAGCTCAGACAACCACATCAGGCATTAAACAAATTCTCTGACATCAAGTTAATGTAATCATAATCCAATAGGAAAACCAAATCATTCTTATGTTGTACCTACATTTATTTAGAAGATCTAGCAAACGTATCATCAACCATAGATTTATGAAAAACAGTTTTAACCGTTTTAACCGTAGTATTGACATCAAAAATTGTGTCTGAGTAAGACAGCCTACTGAAACAAGGAACCAAGAAGAGCTGAAGTTCTTATAATAACTACAGATAGTCATAGAGGCACATAAATATTATTAGAGCAAGGAAGAAAAATGTGGGGCTTGCAAAATAATTTTTATTTTATAGATCTGTGTCTCAATCTTCTACTCTTTAAGAACAGTGATGCCAGAGTGTAAGATCAGCTGCCTTTTTCATGTTTTATATTATCTGTTACAGATGAAGCTTGCAAACGTGGTCTCTGACTTGTACTGAAATTACCTTCAGAGAGTGCCATGGTTGCACACTTGCAATTGATCAAGTGTGAAATACCAGTTTCTGTTTTCGTTTCTGTCTTTGAATGACAATAGTTGTCCCTCATTAATCTTTCATTAAAATAATAACCCTTTCTTAAAAAGGCAACACTCATTAATTCAGTTGAAGAACAATGACTTTTGACAAGAAATGTTTCTTACCTGGTTAATCAGAACACTATAAGTAGTTAATCTTCACAGCTTAACTATAATGAATTTTATAATTTTGCATATGTTTATGTTGGCTTGATTTAAGCAGCAGAGTATCTCACTGAAACCTAAAAAATTTCTGACTCATTTCATGGCTGCACAGAAATAATCTGATTAACTCTTCCCATGATAAATCTCATACTCTGCAGTTTTGTCCAACAGCTGCTAATTATGCACAAAAAATCTTCTTTATTTCATAAACACAGTTTTTCAAGTGTATCTTGTATGTTTTCTGTACACTTTATATAAACTTTGCCTTCTGATCTGAAATCAGTTCCTATGACTGAGAAATCAAAACTCTAATAAATATTACAGGTGTCATTGCAAAGTGGAAGGATGCTACAGGGCACAGATCTTCTGCATATTTCTGGTCTCTACTGACCTGTTTTCTGTGATTTTTTTTTCAGTTTTTTGTTTCCAGTCTTTCTGTCCACATTATGCTAAGTCTTTGTTTTCCCCTGCAACCAGAATGACTTTTTGACTCTGCAACCTGCCTGGAGGTTTGTGACTGCATGTTCCTGTCTCTTGCCACTTACTAAGCCAGCAAGTTTCTAGCTTCTTTGATTAAAGAATGGACTATTTATTCTCTGTTCATGTCTTTCATAACTGCACTTTTCTTTCTTAATCTTCTGGCATGGAGCCCTAAGAGATAGTCCAAGAAACTTCAATCACACATTGAATAAACACAGTACTAGATGTTCTTTGCAAAAAAAAAAAAAAAATAGGATTACAGAATTTCATTTTGCTTCCCTTTTGCTTGCAAGCAAGTCCTTTTTTATTCTATTGCTTCTCTTGTTTTTCACTGCAAGTGTATGTCCAGAAAGGATTTTGGTGAAAGATTTCAGTGAGACCAGAAATTGAGTAACTGCTGAAAAGAATACTTCTGAATTTCACAGGCAGCAGTTCATCCTTAGCACTTTGAAATTAACAAAATAAATGCATGGAAAACCTAGTTCTCTCCATCGTTTCTTCATATGAGAAAAGGTCATGTCAATGTTCTGCTTTCAACTGTATCCTGTATCTATGTGTATACAAATGAATGCTTAACAAATTAGTACATTTTTCTACTTAAACCACAAAGATCCATGGCATTGAAAGGCTACTACCAAGAAAAGTTTTCTGAAAGCTGACTCACTTTACCTGTGTTAAATATTCACTGTTTCTTCTAAATGCTTTCTTGGTGTAGGCAACTAGACACTGGTGAACAAGATGAAAAGGGTATTGAACTGAATGAGTGTAGTACAGCTTCCTGAAATTTCTTCCTCTTACTTTAATTATACTACTAATGCACAACAGTGCAGTGTTGAATCTTTAAATATTTCGCCCTAACTCATTACTAAGATGGCTTCCTATACAATTTTTTTTCACAATTGACAAGTCAAGAATTTTTCATTCTTATCCTCTCCTTTTTGACTTCAGTAAAAGTGTGCCTGAGCAGAGCTTTAGGATGTAACTCAGTTAATTTTCTCTGGGTTGGTACTGCAGATTTTTGCTTTTAAATGCAGTAAAATATCCCAAATGCTTATTAATAACTTCCTTGTGGCATGGAGACAAACAGAAAAAAAAAAAAAAAAAAAGCCATGTGATTGACATAAGGATTCAACAGTAACAATGAACTTCACAAGGATTTAGGTAGGCTGTAACCTTCATTCTGGTGCACACAATTTTGGTGTAATTGTTGTCACTAGTGAGTGTGAGAGAAAAGGCAAATCACAAAAAACAGTGACAGTATAGCCAGCAGTATTTGAGAATTGTGACTCACAGTAGAAAAGTATCAGCATATCACACCAAACATGCTGGACTGGCCCTCCTTTGACAAGGTAAGATGTAGGAGCATAACCAGTGCTGAAAGTACCTGCTTGCAGCGAGTGGCGAATCACCATAGCAACGACTGCATTACAAAAAAAGAAAAAAAATCAAATCAGTAAACCACTCGCAGTCCAAATGACCTTGGGAGGATTTTTCCTTTTTTTTAAGAGAAATACGTCTTATAAACATCAGTCATATGTGAGAAGCGGTAGAGGTAGATCTCAATATATATTTCTCACAAAGGTGTTTAAAGACACTGATTACAAACTGGGAAATGGGATTCTCTAGTATTGATTTGCATTCCATGTGTTAGACATAGGCTGTGTTCACTGAGAACCGTCTATACTTCGGTTCAACTTGGCTCTCAACATCAACAGTTGCTGTGCTTTGTACTTTTTACTGCCATGTAATAATTCAGATTCACTGTTTTAGCTGGAATACATGGCCTGTTGTGCCACAGATATTCAATTTTTGGTAAATGCCAATAGCTAAAATCAAATGAAGTAATTAGCTGAACTTTAAGAAACTATCTAACACTAGAGGTATGATAAGTATCTTTAAAAATTCAGTAGTGCTATATCATTGGCATCAGAAGTGAGGTTTTTTTTCCTTTTAACAAGGACTTCTCTAACCCTCATTTCTCTTTTCTGAACAAATAGTTGCCCAAGGTGAATATATTAACAACGTGTTGCACAGAAATGAGTGATAATATTGCAATCAACTGTCTGATTATTCAAGCAAGGAAATATTCATGGTTAAAAATGAAGGAAAAGCATGTTGAACTTTGACAGCTTGTATTTCATAGAAGCTCTGTACCTAGCTGAAAGCTGACACTGGGATGAAGAAATGGTTATCAGCTTTGATTTTCTGGCACACTGAAATTCTGTGTAATAGGGATAAACCTCTTCAGGGGAGGAGAGAAGATCTTTCTAAGGGCTCACCCAAGGGTGTGGAATGAATTCACACAGGAACCAATTATGATGGAAAATAGGCTAGAAAATACATGAGTATATCTTTCATCTTGTTGCCTTTAATGTCCACAGTGAGTTACAATCAATTAAAAATGCTGCTAGTTATTGAATAACATTTATAGACCCTTCAGCATTGAATATTCTTCCCCAGCCCATATTAAATTTGTGATATAATTTATGAGCTGATGTTGGGAACAATGTGACCATCAGATTTAAAGCATTGGCTCATATGGGATGTGAAAATTAGTTGTATTGGTGAAAGAGCTTTTTCATTTTTCTAGTATATATCATATTCTCTTTCTAATGCACTCATTTGGAAAATATTCTTTGTGGGTGAATGGCAATTCTGAATTAAGATCTTCTCTGGAAAGACCTTTTTACACAAATCATATGCCCAGAAAACATCGTGCTCTGCCTCTTGAGTGCCCACACAGCCAAGAGTAAGAGAAAATGTTGCTGCTGGTCTTCCTCCCTCTTCATCCTCCTGGTAGTATTCCTGTGTTGCACTTCAGCAGCACAACAAAGGAGAGGTATTTTGGGACAGTCAGGGACAACAATGCAGAAATTAATTTTACAGGCTGTTTTGCTCTTTTAGTGTGTTTGACCTGTCCAAAGTCTGCTTTTAAATACAGCAAACTCATCAAAACGACTGATATTCTATGTGGTTAAGGTGATATCTCACAACTGCATCAGTGAGTTATTCACTGTTTGTAAAGTTAACAGTGAAAAAGAAAAAGGCAAAGTACAACACAGAGCACCATAGTCAACATAATATATGAAACATTGAAATATATTAAGGATGTTGAAGGGTGAAGTCAGCCTAGCACAGTTCACATGTTTTCTAATAGACGAAGTAAATTATGTTTAAGCCTTATTATTTGAGGTTTTGTTTGGTTGCAATAAAATTGTTCTTTGAAAAATAGACTAAGATATCTGTTTGCTGTGTATGACTGGCTGGATAAATGAGTTCTTTTTAGCATCAGAATAATTTATATTTTGATATTTAAAATGCTGTGGTTACTTAAAAAAAAAATGAAAGCTGAAACTGGGAGAGAAATGACAGCATTTTAAAAATACAGTAATTAGTGGTCTCTATATTTAGTGAACAGTATCTCAGTGGAATTACAGTGAGTTACATACTTCTGATAATTATTATTTATTGATGCAGGCAACTTCTGCACAATCAAAAATAAATATAAGGAAGTCAAACCACCTTCGGTTTTGGCGTCTTAGCCATTTATTGCTACAGGAAATAAGTCACATTTTTAATTTTCACAAAAAGCAAAGATTTCACAACAAACCTGTCCTGTTGTAATGTTATGTAATATTTTCATTTTGGTTTTCATTCCTTTAAGAACACTTTACAATGCATATTTAACTAAAATACATATCATTTTGTTGCGTGTGTCAGCTACATTTTAATTGGTATGCATGAGACTATTACATTTCTTGTCACAGTGGATATTGTGCGTGTCCCCTAAGATTTTTATAAAGAACCCCTTCAATTAAAATTGGCAGATTTCCAAAGAAATTTTCAAATGTATGTCTTGTTTAAAAGGCATAGGTTTCTCTTTCAGTTATCATTTTGATATGGAAATAAGCACAGAAATCACACAATATTCTTCCATTAGAAATAGAAAACCATACTACTGGAAGAATCCAAATGGGTTTTTTTCATACATGCTAGGACCCCCCAGACCTTTTCTCTCTTCTGCACTTTGCTAAGAATATAAGTACAGGTAGAGAAGGTTAAATGTACCTTGTAAGTCATTTATAATTTTTTCCATCCTTCTAAAATCGTGCAAGCATTGTTTCTTTTCAGGAAGAAAATAACTCTAAAATTTTTACTGTACTTCAGGATAAATTGATACTGAGCTTTCAGATGTATTTTGGTAGTTTCCATTAGTTCTGTTGACACTATGGGACTGAAAAGTAAGCCATACACTTCTTCTAAGACACTGTTTAATAAAGGAGCTGTGCTGACCGATGGATGTGAAAGCCACATCTGTCTCTGACAGCATATTGTGTTTTGGAGGCCTGGTCTCATTGAGGCACTTATTCTGGAAAACAGTATGAGTATTTATTGACACTAATGACACTGGGGCTGGTGATTGTGGCACATGCACCATCTCTTTCTATGGTTGACTGTATCTGTACTAAATAACAGTATCATTACTTTACACTTCAAATGCTAAATGAAAGATTTTTTTAGCACTAAATCCGTTAAACTCTCCTATCAAGGAGCTAGGAGAAGGTAATGAGAAAGATCTCTTTCTGCTTTCACAGAAATTATGTTGAAAGACAAAAAGTATTTGTGGAACATCACACGTATTAACTCTGAGAGTGCAACCATGCTGAATGATGCACTGTGTACACCACCTACCTTGGCTAAGTGTGAGCGCTCCTAGCTCTTTACACACTGATTTTTCAAGTGTTAGGTTTCTAGCAGAGTGCAGGAGAGTCTTCTTCCTTTGATAAGCAAAGGCCTTTACATCAACATTAAGCTCATCGTTTCAGCAGAAGGTTTGTAATACTTCTGCCAAGTCTTAAAAACAAGGCTATGAATTTCTCTGTCTTCTAAGTATCACATCACAATAATAAACAGACAAATATAAACACTAAGAAGTTCAGCCACACTGGTGCAAAATTTAAAACCTCCAAATCAAACTTGTGTTTCACATGGTACCTGAAAAACAAAACGCCTAAGTTGTGGTTTAATAATTAAGAAAAATGCTATGACATATTTGCACAAAATTATGCTACTTTATATGTGGAATATGTTTTGTAAAAAACAAATAATTCAGAGATTTATATTGGGCCATACTTTCCAGTGCTATACCTTCCTTCTGGGTTATTTTTTTTCCTATATTTTCAGCAAAGCAGCAGAACAAAACCAAAACAGGACAGCCCTGGGAGCAGAGACTGGAAATAGATTCTCTGACCCTTCAGGTGAGTACCCTGACTTATAAACCAGAGAGGTGTCTTTAGGCCCCTTTGTCTTTGTATCTCATAGGCAGGGTGAAAGAGCTTCAACACAAGGGATTATGATCTTGTATCCTTTTCCTAACAGAAAAAAAAAAAAAAAAAAAAAAAAAAAAGTATGAAGATGTAAAGGAAAAGGTTCTATTTTTGACACACCTTTACTAGAGAACTGCATTATTATTGTTGTTGTTTTTATTTCTGATTGTACTCAATATTATAGATTAGTACCTTAAATCTTATTACTACTGTTAGTGACCTTCTGAAACTTTAGCATAAAGTATCAGCATAAAGAACATTCAGGAAGGAGTGGAGCTGAAAGGATTTTTTTGTATGTTATTTGTAGCTGCCACAATTTTTCACTTTAAATGGGAGCATCTCTTTCTCTCTCCTATTCTGGAATTTTCACATAAACTGGCTGCTATCCTGCTGGCTCCTCCTGATAAAAATCCTTTTCTCACCATCCTTTTTCACTAAACGAATTACATTAAATGTTAATAATTTATTGAGTACGGATATATAAAATCTCCAAAGACAGAAATCATTCCACAATATACATACAATATACATTGTCACAGAAATTATACATTCTGTAATTTTAATGAGGGAGGGGAAAGTAGTATTTTTAACCACTTTTGAACATTAAACAGCTTTAAAGTTTCCAATGAAATTGCTTCCACTCTAGTTACACAGGAAACTTTGAGACATGTCCAATTACATCTGGGCACAATCTGAAGCTAATAGCAAAACCCTCTCAAGGCTTAATGGTTGTTATCTCACATGTTTTAAAAAGAGGGCAAGGAAGAAGGCAGAGTCACTAAGTTTATGTTGTTAGGGACTGAGGTATCTTGTACAATAGTCCAAATCATGCTGACTTTCCTGGTCATACTGACTATAAAGAGACTGACTTGCAAGACTAATGCTGATGGAACACTAAGAAGGGATCCAAACTGAAACCCATGGAAGCCCACAAGAAGGCATCTGCAGGCCTTGATTCTGCACTGCAGCTAATAACAAAAGCAATCATCTGCTTTGTTAAGGTGTTTTTAAAAATACTTAACATGTCTTTATTGCAAATACATTAACACTGATACTGTGAACTTTGATTTTTTACTTGTATTGTTATAAACTTTGGCTCTATTTACATCATGCCCTCAGACTGGAGAATGCCTGTGTGTGTATTTCCTAAGATATGGCAGAAAAAAGTAGTTAACATGCAAAACATTACAAAGTAGGTTGGCACAATGAAAATGCCTGAAGCAATTAAAAGGAAATGTCTGCTTTGTTCTGATCTCTTAAGCTGCTGGCACTTTCTAGAAGGTAGCAGTATAAGGATATATTTAATATTGCTCTTTGTTCCTTCATTTTTGCCATTACTGAATTTTGTTCCATAATAACACTCCAGAAAATTTTGTACATGAATGACAATGAGAAAATGGAGCACATTATTTGACCATTGTAATAATAAAAGTATACACTAATTGGAGATTGTTGTGCAGTGATGGAGGATCTTGAGGTGGCTGGTACAACTGGGTAGTACCTGCAATAGTGTGGTGAAGTGTATAGACAGTGCCTCACTAACGGAACAGTATAATCATGGCCATTAGAGTAACTGCTTCTTTGCAAATATATTAGAATATAATTTTATAGGTCTTGAGAATCACATATACCTACAGCTGAACTGGAAGCTGCATTCTAAAAACCTTGTAAAGTCAGAGCACGCTGGTTTTAGAATGGTAAATTGATAAAAATGTTAACTTTTAGCTACAGTTAGTCTAAACTTACAACACACCAATGTACACATTCACCTCAAACTTTTCCTTGTCTTGTACACTTCCCTATGCAAATTAGTTTAAATTAAGTAGTTTGCCCTTTCTTGAGTATTTCTTCCATAATATTTACATAAAAACATTTACAAAAACTCATAAACTCAAATATTTTGGAGAGATGAGTAGGCTTGTTGTAGAATAATGTTTTAGAGTTCTCTTGTTAATGACATTGTGTAATTAATTGTCTGACATGATCTTAAAAGAACTGAATGAAATTCAGGGAAAGTAAATACATGATACCATATATGAACAGGGATACTTCATTATGCTAATTCATAATAGGACCCAACAGGTTCTTAAGTAGTTCTTAAGAAAAAGGCGACAGTTGTACATTGCCATGTTGTAAAGGAGGCTATCCTCATTGGTATTTGCATTTAACCTACAAGATGTGTGAGACAAATTCTTTGTATTGTTGATAAGGCCTCAGCTACATTACAAATAAACATATATAAAAATGTATATATGTATCAGGGAATTTGAGGTTCCTTTGACTGGATTGTTCAGAAGTCTGAAAAATTCAAAGCAATTTTAAAATCAAATTTTACCCTACTGACACTGATTATCAATACATTTTTGTGCTAGCAGTTAGTTCTTTCATATTATCAGTACTTATCTCTACATATATAAATCTGTTAGTTCTTAACACATGTATGCTACATTAGCTGTGAGTATATAGACCAGGGTGCTGATGCTGCATATTTAGCAGTGATATCGGTGGATCTGGATGGTTCTCGGTCTTCAGGCTTATTTGCAGAATCCGCTCCTTTCATTGTTCTTTGTTATCTTGCAAAATCTGTGCTTGAGTCCCTGTCTACACATTTTTCAATGCCTGCTATGTTCGACTGCACATATCTCTGTTTGATCAGTCAGTGGTCAAATAAAACACCTATACATGATGACTAGCTATGGTAGCATGTTATAAAACATTTAGAAACTGCTCAGGTACATTTCATTTTGACCCAAGTTAACATTAATTATATCCTGATTAAGAACCTTTTAATTTATAGGTGTCACAAACCTCTGCTTTGATGACAGGCAGAAACCTCTGTCTGGTCTGGTCTCTCTGATGCCCTTTCTTAGCAATAAAAGTTAATTCTAGATTGTTTTAACAAGACCTTTAAAAATGTGTATTACTAAGATCTGATTTGGTCTTAATGCCTTAGCTGAGCTCTAACACTTAAATCTAGAATATATAGCTGCTGAATCTTATTAATACAGCATAATTTACACATTCAGAAGGATCCTGTTGTACTCTCTTTCTCTCAGTTAAGAAGAATGAGAAAAAGCTGAAGAGGACATGTAAAAAAGGTTCTGAATTTGAAATTTTTGCCGCCATTTAAATTTTTAGCATTCCTTTAGAATGGTATCAGCTCATGGTGTTTCATTGCCCGGTTTTTGTTGTTGTTGTTGTGTTTTGGTTTGGGTTTTTTTTGGCAGGGGCTTACCAAGATGAAGTACGTTATTTTATTTCATCTGGGTTGTAATTTTAGGAAAAAAAATCATTATGTAAAGGAATTTGGAGATATTGATTTGTCTTTTGATCTTTAAATATCTTTAAAATCTGATTAAAATGTAATAAACTTTGCAAATTGTATCTCTATGACATCACAGGGGAAAGGTATATGTATATGAAGAGTAAAAATCTGTATTTTTGCAGGACTTTAGCAAAATTATTACAGCTCATGTTGCAATATAGCAAAGTAGATAAAATTATGTTCTTTTTCTATATTAACTTTTTTTATGTTAGATCTCAATTTAGCCAGTCATGTAAGTGTATCCTCTCTAAACATGAGTAGCATTTAGCAAATGGCATTTGCAAGTATACATAAAAAAAATCACTTATATATTTCACATATTGTATATAGTAGTTTTATTAGTAGTGATATTTTCTTCATATGTGGGCATTCTTTTAGTTTAAGTCAGCTGCTTAAAGCCTGTCTATTTTTTTAGTAGAAATGGCTTGTCAACAGCAATTTGATTGCTTTCAATGTGGAATATGTGGGAAAAAAAGCTCAAGATGTTAGACAAATTTCATGGTCCAATAAGCACAAATTTGACAGATGGAACTTCCTGGCATAGGATCTTTTCAATCTTATGATTCAAAATAGATCAGACAATTGTATAGATGGTATCTTCAGACCAGCTACCTAGAATGGAATAGACAAACACACTGGCATCCCATAAACTGTTTCCCAGCTGTAGTCAATGATATGGTTTTGATACTCTTGGATATTTGTGGATAGTGCAGCCAGAAGGCAGAATTGCATGCAGCTTATCTAATACCACCTAGGTCGCAGATCACATTGAATGATTCCAGTATCAGGCTCAGGGCTTCAGCAGTTTCCCCATATTTTTCAGAGATACCACTTCTAAAGGCTTTGGTGACAAACAAGCCCTCAGACCTCTAGGAATCCTCAAGAGGAAAGAAACAAATTAGTAGTAGGCAGAATGCACTTTCATTTAGACCATTTGGTGATCTTTCCAGCATCTTCTTTAGATAAACTTAACTTTTATGGCAATAATTGTTCAGTATGCTTCAAATTAAGTGAATGACTGCAGATATAAAAAGTATAATCAAGATGCAGATGACAAAAAAAAAAAATCTCTGATTACTTCTGTGGTTATTGGAATTTTTTGTGCAAGGAAAGACTGCATGATTGGACTTCATCCTGAGGTAATTTTTTGCCAGGACACAAAGATGAACAACATTCAAGCTAAGCCATCTGTATACACATTATTAAAAAAATGAGATAAATGTGAAGTCTAGTAGAGCCATGGATATTTAGATTTGCCAAGATGCGCAACAATACTTGCAAAACACTGTATCATGATTAGTCTAAACTTATTGGCAAAATTTACCCTTTGTCATAATATTAACATTGAATAGAATTCTGGCTAATATACCCTGAGTATTTTCTAGAAAACAGAGATAAACTCTTTCGGGTTGTCACTAAAACTGCACAAACAATTCATACTTTGAAAAGAAAATATCTGTATTAAAACATTTGTCAAATTTACATAAAATCCCAATTACTTTAAGAGGGGATAATATAATATTTAATTATTATAAAATCAACTTGAATTAACAGCTTATTCTTCCTCTAATTCACATTTATACCATTTAGTAATTTTATTTACTCTCTACTATGCCATAAAGCTAGCTGTTGGCTGTTGAGAAAATTGATAGCTGGAGCAAGAAAACAATAGCAATGATATAGAGCATTTATATTATATATTGCACCCCACTCTATGGGTATTTCATATTTCTACAGATGCATTAGCTGATATCAGATAACATATATTTTGTAGTGTAAATTACACCAAAGAGGTCTTTTGTAATGCCCTCAAATTTTTGTTTATGGAGAAACAAGCAATCATAGATTCTGTAAGAATAACAGAAAAACCCAACTTCCCACATGTCCCTCAGAAAACTGCATATTACCAGCAATAAGGTGGTTGCAGGTACTTAAACTTGACCATATTTATTCACACAGAGCCAGTGTCTGTGTCTCATATTAAAAAAACCCACACTTGACATAAGAGTGTTTGGTTAGAGGAGTATTCTTTGCTGCTAGAGTTTATGATATCTTGGTTATATCTCATTCTGACACTTTAATTAGAAACTCAGACTTAATGCTTGTATGTTTTCTATTCTGTGATATATGTAAGTAGTATTTCAGTCAAGTTTTCTAAAGATATTCAGACACTTCAAGACACAGACAGTACTCTAGTAAGATTTACAAAAGCTCATAGAAATGAATCAGGAATTTAATAGCCAGGTGATTTTTAAACTCTCACTGGGTGGATATTTGCATTTTTAGCAGCCCCAAAACCAAAAATCTGAGCTACATAGGCTCTAGAAGAAAAATAAGATATTTATTTAATCTTTTAAATTCAGTAAAATTGAATATACCTTGAAACTTTATTTATTTTGTTGTTTATATATCTAATTCAGATTGCTTTGCTGTTTATGTAGCAGCACAGTGAGGATTTCACATGCATCAATGCAATTCAGTGCCATTTATTTTTCATAGTGGCTTTTATATGATACATTCTGAAACCATCAATTTTCTGAATGACAGAACACATGACATTGAACAATGCATAATAAAGAAAACATGTTTTATTTTGGCAATAGACAATTCGTGACATTTTGGGAGGAAAAGGTAGCATACTATACTTCTGTCATAATAGAACAATCTTTTGATGTTCCCAATACAAAGTGAAAAAAGGTAATAAAGAAATATGTAGTAAGATTAAAATATGAAGCCCATGTAATAGATTGAGTTATATGGGTGCATATAACCATACAACCAAAATCAAGGGAGACTTCACTGCCCATTAAATGAAAATCTCTTTGTTCTAAAAATGTAGCTTAAAAGCTGGAAAATAAGTTGAGTGATTGGTGAAGGAGTAGTTTGTCTTTTTGTGGGTAGTTAAGTGAAATTTCTGGGCAGTATTAAGAGTAGATCTGGTGGATGTATTTTCAATACAATTACCTCAACTGGAAAATATTATTTTGGGATCATAATAAGGGCAAAACATCTCTCTGTGAAGAGGTTCCAAAGAATAAGGCTGAACTGCTGGTAAATATGAAAGAGAAAAATGTCTCAAGATTTAAAATAAACTCCCAGAAAGCAGTGATGGAGTTTCAAATCCCCTAGTACAGTCAGTGCAGTATGTTCTACATTGATTATCTGATTACAGGACTATTCAATGTTGCAGAAGGATTTTCTCCTGTCTCTTCTCTTGACTCGTTGCATTCCACATAGGATATCCACTTTTCTTTTGGATCAGATTACTGTAATCAATAGAGATTTGAAAGAATCTAGCAGAGAAAGATCTTGACATAGAAAATATCACACTCATTAATAGTGCTTTTATCCATTTAGTAGCAGGAGATTCCCTCTCAGCTTTTCAGTGAAAAATAGCAAGCTGTATAGTTTTGGTTTTCTTTTTTTAATTTTGATTAGAGTTATGAGAGACTTTAATAAAACTTTATTTCAATAAAGTAGAAATGTTACCTTCTGAAAGCTCACAATAACAGCTCCTTAATTCCCCAAAATGTTCACTCAGTCTCAAAAAAAATGCTATGAGGTGTCATTTCATTCATTATTAATTCTAGGTGTTTTGTAGTCTCTGATATTTCGTGTAATGTGAAATTTTGCTTTTGAGGTTTCAAGAGCTGGAATATCTACAGTCCAACAGGAATAATTTCCCTTCTCTTACTGCTTAGTTTCTATCTCAGATGAGACTTTCTGAGTGTTCTTTCTCCTCCTAAAATCAGAGAGAGGAAAGGAGAGAAATGGAAACATACTTCTCTTCAGAAAAATGGGGAAACATATTACAAGTATCCAAAAGTAAAAAGTTTGCCTGGCTCCATCCGCTACAATACTAGATATTCAGACATCATTTCCAACCCCAACTCTTTAGGTACTCAAGAACAGGAAATAATGATGTTTTAATATCTCATGGACAAATTTTTCTGTTACTAAAATTAAAAACAACAACAAAAAAGAAAAAATACCTTTACAAAGCTATCAAAATGCTACCTTTCCAAGAAGAATATTGACGATCTAGTTCCTGAGGTTCACATATGCCAAATTATATTTGTTTTCTAAAACTGTTAGACAATATCATAACTCTAGACTGATCAGTTGCTGAGAAGATGCTAACAATGAGATAAAACTTGTTGTTTGCAGCTGAAAGCTGAAACAGATGCCTCCATGACAGCTTTTAATGTTTGCTAAGCCTGGCTAGCCTGTATTTAACTTGTGCAACTCAATCCAATGCTCTGTGTTCACAACCTTCCACATATCCCATAATACATTTGAGATCCAAAATGGCTGACCAGAAAAAAACAGATGGAGATAACAGCTGAAGGGCTATGTAGAGAGGAACATGATGAAATTCAACAAAGGCAAGTGTAAGGTCCTCCACCTGGGGAGGAATAACCCCAGGCGCCAGTACACGTTAGGGGTTGACCTGCTGGAAAGCAGCTCTGCAGAGAAGGACTTGGGAGTCCTGGTGGACAACAGGTTGACCGTGAGTCAACAAAGTGTCCTTGTGGCCAAGAAGCCCAAGGTATACTGGGGTGCATTAAGAAGAGTGTGACCAGCAGGTCGAGGTAGGTTATCCTCCCCCTCTACTCTGCCCTGGTGAGGCTGCATCTGGAGTACTGTGTCCAGTTCTGGACTCCACAGTTTAAGAAGGACCAGGAATTACTGGAGGGAGTCCAGCGGCAAGCTACAAAGATGATTAGGGGTATGGATCACCTTTCTTATGAAGAAAGACTGAAAGAGTTGGGTGTGTTCAGCCTGGAGAAAAAGCTGAGGGGGGAATCTTATAAATTACTATTAATATCTCAAGGGTGGATGTCAAGAGGATGGGAGCAGATTCTTTTTGGTGGTACCCAACAATAGAACGAAGTACAATGGGTGCAAACTGGAATATAGGAGGTTCTGCTTAAATATAAGAAGAAACTTATTCACAGTGAGGGTGACAGAACACTGGAATAGGCTGCCCAAGGAGGTCGTGGAGTCTCCTTCTCTGGAGACATTCAAAACCAACCTGGACACATTCCTGTGTGATCTGCTCTAGGTGAACCGGCTTTAGCAGGTGGGTTGTCTAAATGATCTCCAGAGATCATTTCCAACCCCAACCATTCTGTGATTCTGCAATAACTGTCATGAAACAGGCACTTTGCTAACACACATATTGAAGTTTGATGGTGTAATACTGCATCCACTGATTGAAGGTGTGCGTCATTACAGACATAAGGAAAAATTTCCACAAGAGAAACTGAAAAGTGAAACAGTTTGCCCAGAGAGCAGCTTGTGCAGCCTCCATCCTTGGAGGTTTCCAAGACTTAACTGGATAAAGCCCTGAGTAACCTGACCTGACCTTATAGTTTTCTGTGCTTTGAGAAAGGGTGGCACTGGAGACCTCTTGAGGCCCCCCTCCCAGACCAAATTATCCTATGACCTTGGGGGTGTCAAGCCTACTTGCAATTTGTGATGGTGCAATTTCTCCATTGGTGTTGGGTTCCCAGCATTTTGGTCTTTTTTCCACAGACACCTACATACAGATTGTTTTTTAAAAAATATGTGATTCATAAGATTTTGAATGGGGTAATGCTCAGTGCCTTAAATCAGTCCACTGCCTCATCTGTGCAGAAACCAGCTAGGGAATTACCAGTGCACAGTGCAGATATGCACAATGCCACAAATCCTTTCAAACTGTCTGCACTACAGGTGTAAGTTTTAAAACTCTTGGCTTTCCTTCTTATATCACAATTATAAATTCCATATATGTTGCCACAATCACTGCAAAGAATGCATCTTATATCTTCAGGTACTTAAGATACATACCTTGGTAACATATCTTAGATATGAAAGCATAGATACTTCCAGAAGAGATCATTGCATTGCAATACATTTAAACTTGAAAGTATCAGCTCTGAAAAGCAAGATGATTTCTTGTGGAATGCAGCAGTTTTCCTCTTCTGTAACACAGGGACAAAGAGCACATACTCCACTCTTTCTAGAAGGGATGCTGCACCCATCATAAGCATTTTTCATCTGAGAAACCCGTCTTCACTCCACCCATCAAGAAGAAAGTCCTTTGGAGATACTTTAATATTTTTATTGATATTTAACAAATCCAGTGTATTATGTATTCAAAATGATTTAGTGACAGCTAGCAGAAAAAAAATGTATCAAGATGACGAGTTTTATATTTGCGCCAGGGAGATGAGACCGTCAAGCTTGTTCAGCAGACCACAGTTTTGTCTCTCAACATGTTTACTCTCAGAAATAGAGAACCGCAAGAACAGACTATGGCATAGATTATGTTTGACGTGACCAGCATGAAGAAAGCTGTAATTAGGAAAATGCATTCTAACCTCATTTTTAGATCACTATGTAAGACATGATCTTTTACGAGGAAGATGAAAATATCACTTGCTAATTTCTAAATTAGATAGATAAAATGCAGTCTTTTATATAACCTGTGGGATACATACAGTCTTTGGGACCATGGACTCTCAAGGTATCAGATCTATCTAAAGACAGGCTAGTTTTTAAGCTTAGTTCGTCCTTCTAAATACCTGAATACAGAGTGTGAAGGCTACTGTAGAAAATATTGTATGCTTACAGAGTATTAACAATTGAGTAATACCCTTCATTATTAATATTGCATCAAAAACAAATCTTAATAATAATTTTAGTCATAGCCTTTTATAGTACCAGAAAAAAAAGAAAAAAGATAATTAAAATATTTTTGAAATCTTTTATAAATACATATGTAAATTTTCTTATTTTAAATTTCAAAGTCATCTAATTTATAATATTATTTCTAAACCATTGCAGTTGGTTATAGGTTTATATCCTTATATCTTATTTAGTACAACATACTCTATTGGTTAATACTACACTTACATTACTCATGTTATAACACCACTCTCACACTGAATGGATTTATTCCTCAAGCTTTATATATGTGTATGTGTGAGTCATTCACCTTTGACTCTCATTATAACAATGGACAGAAGTCAGCACTTCTAGGGTGCCAGTCATCTTGATCTGTTTTCAATTGTTTCTTCAGTAGAAGATGAATTACACCCCAAAAAGTACTCATTTGTCCGATTGATTTTAAGCATGCAAAGGTGACTGTCTCAGATGTAGATGTTCTTATTCTAAACATTGATATCTTGTTAGATGCATCATCCCCCAAACCCCAGTTGTACATATATAAATCATTTCTGACAATCAGGAGGCATACTTGCAGTCCAGTTATGTCTGCTTGTTTTTCAAAGTACAAAGAGAAAAAATTAGCTATAAATGAATAATAAAATCAAATAAATAAACTCCTACTGATTACAAAATAAAGTTCAATCAAATATTTTTGTTCTGTAATATAGCATGCATGTATTTAATGATTAAATTAATGTAATGCTGGAAGTGCTTATTTCCTTCCAGTAGAGATAGCTTAGGAATGTACAGGACTTCTATGTTCTCCAGCTTTATGTTTAATTAGATTAATCCTAACCATAACATTGCAAGTATCCCAAAGTGTTCTTGATTCAAATTCATTTTTGTTTCATTATTAAGAAACATCATCACTGAAATCTTTGATTAAACAATAAACGTTTTAATGTAGGTGTCAAATTCCAAGCTGGCCAGGATGTTATGATGATAGATGTGGGAGATCATACTCCAGTCCCTTTTCTTTCTTTCTTTCTCCCTCTGACAAGAGCTAGTTAGCATTTCTATCATCTTGCAACTGGGAACTTTGAGGACCATTGACCAGCATCAGCACTAACCATTGACCTTGCCAACACTGTAGCTAAATATTTGGAGCTCTCTGTCTTTAGAACATCTCAGTCAGCTCTGCAGCAAATGTCAGTCTCCATCTCTGCACTGAAAATAGAGTTTAAGGAAGAGGACTCATTGCATGCAACTTCATATTTCAACTGGTCACTGTAGTACCTAAAATGCTCACTTATATATATATATGTATTTAATGACAAAAACTTGCACACTGGACAAGTCAAATTTTATTTCATATATATCAGATTTCTTAGAGCAGTAAGCCTGGTCAGCAAGCTGGACTCTGGATTTTGTGGTAACAGAGGAAAGTTTAAGTCTGAGGCCTGTTGTGAAATGGTTGTTGTGGATTTATTGTGATCTGGTAGTTCTGCTGGGCAGAAACTTGAACATTAGCAGAAAATTCCTCTCTTAAGTTCAGATGGATTTATAGATTATAAAGCCTCAAATAAAAAAAAAAAATAAATAAAAATATGCATGACCATTAGTATTGCTTTCTTCTGACTCAGTAATCCCATAGTCTGAGGTTTTATTCTGAGAATAAACATTAAGATCAGAAACTCCCTGGATAAAGCTGTCCCCAAGCTCCCTCTGCAAAGAAGGGTCACTGCTCACACACCTTCAGTCCCTGCATGAACCACTGGGGTGGTGAAGCATGTGCTGGGCATGGATGGCATGGAACAAAGCGAGGCAATACCTTAGTTTTTCACCCACCGTACTCATTGGCACTTTCTGCAGCCCTGTGGAAGCAGGTGTGGAAATTGCAAAAGTGCCCAGAGAAATGAGCTACGCTTTATCTCATGTAATGCATTCAGCAAGCCATGTGGCTTGTGCCACGTGGCAGATCTGCAGGTAGGAATGGGAAGTTAAAGTTCTCCGGGCATCCTATGGATTAGTTCATAAAAGAAACCTTCATAATACAAGGGAAAGTCTTTCTGATAACAAGACTGTACTTTGGTCATGATTACCTGTATAGGAAAACACTGTAGCATGAGATTTGCTTTGGGCATTTGGGTGGGATTGAATACCAGTAGAAGGTGAATAATACAGCTTCTTTTCATATTGTAGAAATTACAGTCCAAAAGATTACTACCCCTGAGTAAACAGAATCAAAGTGAATGAGACAAGATACAACCCAAGAGAAAAAACACACTTCAGAAGCATGCCTTCCTGCTACGGAAGTATGAAATATTGGTGTGGATGTAGCTCATATTGCACTTCCTGCCATTAAAGTTTATACTTTGGGGATTTTTCAAAGGCAAACAGCAAGAATGCGTAAATAAAATATAACCTATTTACTTTTGTACTGGGTTTCGCCTTGGTAGGTCCTGTCTTTCGCTTCAACAAAATAATGACAGGCCATCACACAAGAAATTTGTGGTTTTCAGAGTTTCTTTTGTTCCTTCTTTCATATCTGATGTGTCATTTTAAATGGTGGAAAACTTTTTCTTTGTTATTGATCTCCAACATTATTTTTGGAAATGGAGAGATTTGTAACAAAGCACGCTAGAAGGGCCTTTGCAGCAGTGGTCTTTTCTGAGCTCTTCTCTGGCTGAGGAGAGGATAGTGAGAAAATGGATACAGGCAAGGCATTCATCTTGTGAAGATCTAAGATAGCTGACTTCTGCCGAGTTCCCATGATCCTGAAGTGCTGTCCCAGCCATCAGCCTTTCCTCTATCTGCTAAAAAACTGAAGAAATCCCTCTCTGTTCTTCCCTCTCCTCCTGGCTGTTGCCGGTGTGGTGGCACCGGCTCTGTGTTCGTGTCTGCTGCTCCCAGGGGGGGTCGGCTCTCTCTGCTGCAGAGCGCTCAGCATCTCCCTGGCAGCTGCCGGGGGGAGAAATTGCCTGATCCAGTCCCATTTCAGGGCTGACCATAAGGTCCAACAGTAACAGGAGCAAAAGCCAACACACCTGAGCAAGCCCAAGAGGCTGGGGAGCTGTGTGTCTGAGCTCTTAGGAAGACAGATCTTTTCCTGATTAATTCACAGTTAGACAATTATCCTCACAACTGTGAGGGGTGAAAATATGTTTTGAAATGAAAGGCTGACCTTTGCAGAGGTTGATGACATTTGCCAAGGGGAAGATGCCTTTTTCTTAACGTGTGAGTATTTTTCAAGCCCTTGTTACAGTGTACTTAATATTGCCCACAGTTTGTAGGAGAAGGGAAGGAACACAAATTTGAACACTAGAGCTGCATCTATAGCTGGATTTAGGAACTAAAATTGGAGAGAGTCTCTGAAGTCATTAAGATAAATCCCACTCTGTCACACACATTCTACTGCACATTAGCACAGTAGCATCTTGCTTGCAAATAAGCAATTGCACATTCACATACAGTAACTGTTGATCAGAGATGCATATTATACATTCTCCTCATCACATATCTATTGACTAATGGAGATGCACTGTGTTATAGAACTGTATTAAAGGCTTATTTTTCCTATAAAATTATTATTCATTAGACATCCAAATTGACAGAAAAGTATTGAATGAATAAAGACATACCTGTGAAAATATCATTTCCTCAGATGATATCAAGAGACATAAGCCTATCAAAGGCAAAGGATCTAAGATGATATTTACCAATGTACATCTCAAACAATTTTAAAATTCTGGAAATAAATTAAACTCTGACCATTGCCGATTTCTTTGGTTTTATTTCTGCTTAGCCTTCTACAGTCTTTATAATGACATGGGATATTACCTAGAACACGGTCATGCTAAATAGAAAAAAATGTCTGTATATCCTGTTCATTAGAAGCAGCATACCTAAACTGGACTCCTTCTCCTACCCACGGCCTTACTTTTCCTCTTACCCTCTCTGCTCATACATTCTCGGCCAGCTGCAATTGTCCTGCCTGTATCTTGGCGTCTGACTGCTGCTAAAGTTTTCTGTGGCTACGATTGGTGATAGACCCTGTGGTGTTCATATGGTTTTACAGAAGAAAGAGAAAATAAGATGCATTTATCAGCTGAAGTATTAAGCACTTCATCCCAGTCAGATCCATTTTTAAATCTCTCCAGTGAGAAAATAATCTCCATTATTCTTATTCATTGTTACATCCAGGTTCAGTTGTGCAGATAAGTTTAGGTCAAAAGGTAGCAGCACTAGTAAATTACACTGGCTGGTATTGTTCATTTACATCTATGAACAGACAGCATCTAACTCTGACAATATTTGAGCTTTACTAATTTTCTGGATGTTCTTGTTTTAGGCTTCAGCCAAAAAGAAGGAATTCATTGCTCCGGTGTTAGATTTCCTTAACACACGTCCCATTAGAGGTTGAGCTCCTGGCCCATCCTGGGTTTTTTGGAAAATGCCGAGAGTGTCATGATGGCCAACTGCTCCTTTGTCCTGATAAGGCTTGTGCAAAAACTCACAGCTTGGATATTGTTTTCTCTTGTATCTAACATATGGTTGGCAAACATGGAAAAACGAAAAAATGTTATTGATGTGAATGCATTTCATATAATTCCTAATGTCTATTAGAGGCAATGCCCTGAATATCTAACTTCTAGCTATTCAAAATTGCAGCTTCTATTCAACCATACTGCTAAAAGCCACAGTTTGATTATGTTTGTCTTAAGGTATTCTCATCTTCTGTCCTAGCAACTGTTAGTAGGATTGAACACATCCATCCAAGACAAGTATCCACCTTGCCCCGGCTGTGTTGCTGCAGCTTCAGTGGTGGCACTGTGATGAGAATAAGGGATCAACAACTAAGCTAGTATACTAAGTATACTAAGCTAGTATACTGTTGAATTAAGAGTATACGGAAAGACAGCTTTAGTTTCCCAAACAACCAGTGGAGAGGAGGAGGAAGCTCTGAGTGTCTCCAGAGTGGGTGCTTCCATTTTAGTTAACTTGTGTTACTTAGGCAAATAGGATCTTTCTTTGGGAAGTTAAAGGCACTTTGTCTCATTCTTGACTATATGTAAGAATGGTGGATGCTTACTTGAGAAGGAGAGCTTTGCTGGGTTCTTAAAATTTCAGTGCAGGTAGATGGATACAAATTTTTTTTCTGTTATTAAAGTGCTGTCCTCTTTGCAGCCCCTCAAATTGTCTGAAAAGAACCACAGCTGAATGAAAGCAGCTACTGAGTAAAGCTGGAAAGTCTGAGAAAAGCTTGTCCATGGAGGGAAGCAAAGATCCCTTCAATTAGCATCCTGAACTGTGAAAGTGCTAGAAAATCTCAGAATTTCTGATTGATGCCTTTCCTTCCGAAACATCAAAGATCAGTGGTGGCCACTCTGTCCTGAGGCTTTCTGTAGCAAAGAAATAGTGCCTTCTCCTCCTGGAAGTAAATATACACATCATAATAGTTGTCTTTTTCGTCACATAGCATCGTTGCAGTAACTGAAGCAGCATATTTTGGGAAATATTAATATTCTAGCATACATTATCTCTCCACCTGCTCTAAGAGAATGAAGCAGTACTACATGCCATATTCTTCATCTTTGTGCTCAAGACTTGCTTCTGTTTAGAGTGAGAGACACACACCATTATCCTTGACCTTGTGATTTCTTGACATTTGTGTCTTGCCTTCTCATTCTAATTGATTAAGGTTCTTCTCTTCATGACCAGCATTTTGGTATTCGAATGTTTCTTCTAACAAAAAATTACTGACGCATTATTGGTTACAAACTTATTTGAAAAAACAATCATATGAATAAAGTATCTGTATACACATATAAATTTGATGTAAGCTGATATAACATGAAAGTATTAATAATTATGAAATAAAATACATGAATATGCATATAGGATATAATTTACTGTTTATCATCACTTTGACAGTCACAGCTACTTTTATAGAATCACTTAAATGCTTCTGTGTTTTGCAGTTTCTGGATGCTAATCCAGACACGAACAATGTAGTAAAACAATCTGAATATTCAAGTAAAACAAGTAAAAATTATTTTTTCTCAAAGAGATGTGTTAATTTTTGTATTACTCTACCATAAAAAAAAAAATAAATAAAATATGTAGAATCTGTTACTTCAGCCACTGAAAATAGACATCCCACAATGGCAGAAAAAGCATTGCAAGGAAAAAAAAATCTTTCTTTTTTGAAAGGACTTGATTGCAGAGAGTCTTTTCCCCATTTACATTGTCTATTATTTCCCTCCTGAAGTCATTCGGATGAAGGAGAAGTAAGTTATGTAAATCTTCCAGTAATTAAGCTGTCTTGAACTGGTGAACCAGTACATCAAAAGATAAAATGATCAAAAATTATAATGCATTCAGCTCAAAACTACTCTCATTACATTTGTAATACAGAGCAAGACTTCTGTTAAAACAGATTTGCTTGAATAAATTTAATCAGTGTACACATAGTATGTTGTTGCTCATTTTCAGAACTTTCACGTCTAACTTTGCAGACATTTAAGTTTTGTTGTTAAGTTTGGTTTTTTTTTTTTCCTTTAAATCTCTACCATCCAAAATTATTTCCAGCTTTTGATGTTGCACTTATGAAGAATGGCCACTAGAGTGCTGCAGGTATCCACTGAAGCTGCAGTTGTGTACATTTACCATCGGTATTTCAGTTTCAGATGTATTCTTTATATATATATATATGTATCATGTGTATTTTTTTATTTAAAAAGTAGATTTTGGTGCTAACTCTATACCTAAAATTCTTTAAGATGGCTATGTGTATAAGCAAGCTGAGATCTGATATTTTTGCATGTATAGAAAAGAAAGGTATGATGGCTTACTAGTTAGTCTGCAATTGGATAATGGTTTAGAGGATGGATAGTTACATTATATGTCATTGTCTTTTAAAGGGCTACAAAGTAAACACTGTTAAATGCACATTTTATTGTTGAAGCTGTCTATAGCATTATTTATATAAATATATGTGCCTGTATAACTGATCAGTTATCCTCAGGTCTAGTGTCCATTTCTGAATTAATATCAAGAGAAGATATAGACAAGACTTGTTTCTGAAACTTAAGTGCTAACATTAAAATCATCACAGAGATCTCAGTCGTTACTCAAGGTTTTGGCCAAATCTGTCAAGCAGAACCAGCCCAACAAGGAGTCACAGCTTTCTGTGCCACAAGGGTTATAGTCACATTCCCCGAGATAAGCCCTGAGTCTGGAACAAGCCATTGACCCCTGACTTCACACCGTTCTTGTTCCACCACCCAGCCAGTGATTAGTCCCTTTGACAGCAGCAGTTGTAAGAGCAGCGGCCTGACACGAGACCCTCTGCTAGATCCTATTAAGTGTTGAGGAGAAGTTAAGTGCCATCTCATGTTTCTGTGGTTTCAAGGCCGACCTTGGCCCTGTCTAGTACAATAAAAGCCTTTTGGTCACACTCCTTCATGGCTACAAGTCAGAAGATGGGACTGAAGTCAAAAAATCCGTCAAAAGCAGTTTGAGATGCTGCAGGTCTGACTGCATGCTTTAATTCAGTCCAAAAGAGCTATAAAAACATCACTTTAATGCTACATGAAAACACAGACAAAATATACCTCCAAGGTTAGGAAAAGAAAGATTAAAGTTGGGAAGTCTTGTCAGAAAGAAACTGATACTGGGATACAGATAAAAACTGAGCGTTTTCAGCCTTCTCTGAGGAGTCTGTCAGGACACAGCACAGGGAAGGGGGAGACTGCTGGGACAGATTAAGAAACGCAGTAGCAGTTAAAGAATCGGACAGACTGGCATTGCAAAGCACAGTTACAAGAGAAAGCTTTAAAAAATCCTTGTAAGACCCTGAAAGATGAGGAGGACTGAGGTCACTGTAACTATGACGACCAGCAAAATGGACAGAGGAAAAGAACAGGCAAAGAAAACCGAAACCAGAATGATTTGACACACACACATGCTCTTTCTGATCACTCAGGGGAAAAGGAGAGTGGCAGGAAGGAGAAAAAGTGTCACAAAGATAAGCAAAGACAGGCAGGGTTTCTTTTGCCTTCCTCCTTTGGCTTGTATTAAATTCCTTTCCATTTCACACCCTCCATCCTAAATTGGCAGTGTCAAACTCTGCTGTAAAGTTAATGAAGGATGTGGTTTTAAAGTGTTTGACGTTTAATATATCTTTTAAATGTCATCCTGTGCCAGGAATTTCTAATCATATTGCTAGGTCTTTAATCAGCCTCACAGTTTTCTTTTTCTACTTTTGTACCTACCTCGCATTACAAACACAAAGACCAAGTATGGAAATGTCTGCAAATCCATAGACATCAGGATATCACCAACACATGGATAAACAAGGATTTACCTAACCACCAATGCGGAATTAATCTGTGGAAATCTATAAGAACAGGTTGGCTCAGAAAGTATAACCAATGTGCCAAATTCTTCTTTCATTCAAGTGCATGCTACCTCAATTACTGATGTCATACCATTAATTTATCCATTCAAGATATTTGTATTTTAAGTAGTTTTTATTTTAATGCAGATTATGATCATCAGTGATTGTGGTGACGTAAGGGAAAATGAAATAGAAATATTCTGTGTCCTAAGGAGGGAGCAGGAGGAATCTATGACCCTCACAGTGGCATAGACACAGGGAGCTCCAAACACCTGTGAAGTCAAAGACGTCTTGTCTGGGCAAAATGCCCTTGGTCTGTGAAGTACTTTGAAGAGATGGAACTCAAAAGGGCCCAGCACCCTTGTTGCCACACTGGCTCGTGTTCTGTGCAGTGTGGCACACTGAAATGTCTGCTTGAAAATGTTTCTGGTTTAGGTCAGTTGGGAAAACTTCTTAACAGAAGGCACTATCAAGATATCACAAAATGAGAGTACCACATAGCTTTTAGGAAGCAAGGTAGCCATTCAACTACAGTAGAGTTTTTAGCCTTTAAAAAGTCTACATTGATGCCAGTAGGTACCAAATGACTTAGTTTCACAGAAGTTTTCTTCCGGGAGCTGGCAAAAATATTTTTCCATTATAAGACTTCCAAAAAGAACAATATATGGCTTTGCTTAGCCACAGCTTTAGGTGTCAATTTTATCTCTTTCAAGACAATCAATGTTCACATAAATCAATTAAACTTTTCTGATGTTTGGGATAAGCTTCTGCTCAGAGAAAAGTTGTGTGACTGCCTTACTGTGCTGTAGCTGTTGCTTTCTAGGCTACGTTTTTCATAGGATATGCAAAGTCCCAAATGTGAAAGGGTAGTGACATCCAAAACCAGGACGAGGCCTGCAGAGAACTTCTCATAGGTTATTATATCCTAGGAATCAAAGCACTGATAAGATCATTGTTTAAAATTTTATGAAATGACAAAGAGTGACAAGCTCTTGTCTATATGCATTTAGGACTCCATTCATATCCTTTTGAATAACATAAGCACTACATCTGTTGCATTTCACAAAATACCAGAAGGGATGGTTTGTTCAGAATAAAGAGGTTATTTTTTTCCTTTTAATCAAGGGCTTAGTTGAAAGTCCAGGCACTCTAAACTCCTCTCTAATTCCCCCAACTGGCTTAAATTGTCTGACATTTTACACATAGTTGAATTTCACTCCAGGTACAGTAGTAGGCAATTGCTGAAGGAGCTCTAAGCAAACTGCATTGCTGTACTTAAGAGACTGTTTTGTGTAGAGTGAACAAGAACCAAGGACCAGGAAAAGTGTGTCGAGAATTTCTTTATGATCTGCATGTAAGTGTAGACTATCCTTTAGGGCCAAAGTTGCATTTGTTAGCATTCATATTCATTTGACATCTCTATGTGGATATTTCTCAAAATTGATTCTACTATAAACATCTCTCTACATGTCAAGATTTTAACTGACATATGTCTTCAGGAGGATGTGTAGTCAGAGATGGGCACAGATAAAGTGGATTTTTCTCTTTCCCCCTACTTACGTCTGTTTTCTTCTTTTTTGTTCTCAGTAGAACTCCTAGGACTATAATATAGGAATCACAACTGAATAAAAACAAACAAAAACACACATAAAAAAACAAAACAAAACAAAAAGACAACCACACACACAAAACAAACAAACAAACAAAAAAAACCTCTTTAGATTTCCTGGTGTATGTTGCACTGAACAAATCTGCAAGGTTTAGTCACTAAGCAAGATCTTTAGAAATCTCAAGTCTCTCTGATTTGCCAAAAGTCCAACAGATATTTCTCATATCTATTCAGAACAGTGATGCAAGGCTATTGTTACCACCTCCTTTTGACTGTACCACCTCCTACACTGTGTTGCTTCAATTGTTCTTTCTGCTTTATAATGTAAAATATAATAGACTATATTTGTTTCCAGGGTCTTCCATGATCTCTTCTACCCTATCTATCATTTTACATTCACCATGGAGATGTCCATCCTGTCCCTGAGCCTCTCATCCATCTATTTTTCAAATAATTTTCTTGCAAAACATCTTCCTTCTTCCTTCCCCAGTGTTTCAAATGAACTCCTTGACAACGCCTACAATAAAAAATTGCTGATTTACGTTAAAAGTCCCTTAAGCTTCTCTTTTTGGCATAATTCCAGCAGAACTTTCACAATGACAAGGTACCACTACTACTATGTGAATTTCTGAAGTTTCTTGGTTTCCTCAGGTTTTTGTTCTCTGTACACTATTTCTTATGTTCAAGTTCATAATTCCTGATCTGTGGGGCAGGGAACATCTCTTTGTTCAGTATCTGCTTGAGGCCTAGAATCATGGAATCATAGAATCATTTTGGCTGGAAGACACTCTTAAGATTATCGAGTCCAACAGTCACCTAACTCTAGCACTAAACCATGTCCTTGAGAGCCTCATCTATATGTCTTTTAAAGACCTCCAGGGATGGTGATTCCACCACTTCTCTGGGAAGCCTGTTCCACTGCTTCACAACCCTTTCCATTAAGAAATTTTTCCAAATGTCCAATTTGAGCCTCCACTGGCACAACTTGAGGCCATTTCCTCTTGTCCTATCACCTGCTACTCAGGAGAAGAGACCAACACCCTCCATGCTACAACCTCCTTTCAAGTAGTTGTGGACAGCAATAAGGTCTCCTCTCAGCCTCCTTCTCTCCAGGATAAACAGTCCCAGCTCCCTCAACCGCTCCTCACAAGACTTTTGCTCCAGACCCTTTACCAGCTTCACTGCCCTTCTCTGAACTCTCTCCAGCACATCAATGTCTTTCCAGCAGTGAGGGGGCCCGAAACTGAACACAGGATTCAAGGTGGGGTCTCACCAGCACTGAGTGCACTGGCACAATCACTTCTCTAGTCCTGCTGGCCACGCTATTCCTGATACAAGCCAGGATGCTGTTGGCCTTTTTGGCCACCTGGGCACACTGCTGGCTCATGTTCTACTGGCTGTCAATCAACATCCCCAGATCCCTCTCTGCCAGGCACTTTCCAGCCAGTCTTCTCTGAGCCTCTAACACTGCCTGGGGTTGTTGTGACCCAAGTGCAGGACCTGGCACTTGGCCTTGTTAAACCTCATACATGCAATGCTGATCTGTGACTAGTAAAACAAAACAAACAAATAGACAAAACAAAACAAACAACAAACAATGTTAGAAAGTGTATCTTTGAAGAAAGATTTGGTTATGTTCTCTGGCAAAACTCCATTATTTTCTGAGACCCAAAATGCACAATAAAATGTCAAGTTACACTCAGATTGGAAAATATGTAGTCATGTTCCCAATTAATTTACTTTAACTTGTTAGAGTGCACACACTTGTTGAACAACCATTACAGAATACCCAACTAAATAACTGCTTCAGCAAAATTAAAGCATCCAAGCGAGTTATATTTTTTAAATGGTGTTACTAGATTTCAGAGTTGTGTGGTCTAGAAGTTGCCCCAGAGGTATGACAGTTCATTACTACAATAACATCAATTTTAATGGGGTTTTTTAGGAGCTCCAGAGAAAACAAGGGACCTATAGTGCAGTCAATTAAGTCTTTATTTGGGATACAGTAATCTCAAAGAAGACCTGTTGGGTCTGTTGACAACTGTATAGTATGGGAAAGACTTCAGTTCTCAGTACTATTTGCTGGATCAGAATACGTTTGTTTGGTTTTGGGGTTTTTTTGAAAAGTAGAAAAAAAATGAGGGATATTTTATTTTTATTGCACAAACGCCCTCACATAGTATGAAATCTGAATTTTGTAAGATGAACAATATGTAAATAAGACATCAAATTGCTAATTGGGACATCCTGAACAAAAACTAGTGACAGATAGTAAAGGAAACACTAAATGGGAAGTCAGCTAGAAGACTTCAGTAACCATTGAACATCTGCAGATGTTAGTATAAGTGAAGACAAAAGGTAATATTTTTAAAGTGTTTTTTTCAGAAAGTGTAAAAACAGCTCCAAGTATATTTATATCACAAATCCCACTAAAAATAAAAGGTAAAATCACATGGTTTTGTAAATAAAGGTAGTATTTCTGTCTGAATGTGCAAATTATTTTACAATTACTCTAATCTATTCTGGCAAACAAGACTATGAAAATGGCTCATATTATGTTCTACATTGTGCAACATTTTATTAATGAGGATTTAGTTTTAGACCCATACCATTAAAAATAGAGCCAACTTTTTACAGAAGAGATGTTTGATTCTGTAAATTATTTCTTCATGCGTGGCTCACTGAATTCCAGTGAAACGTTCAGGAACAGACTAAAATACAGGGGTTTTTAGAACTGTAGACAAACATAAGAACAAAAAAGCTACTTACAAGATAGGTAAGCCAGAAATTTTGGTTTGAGGTTATAGTAATTAACACAGAAATACAGTTGAAATAATCTTCCCAATAGAGACCTAATTTTAGCAGTTCATACTCTTAGAACTTCATTAAAATCCCTCTTGCTAGTGCCACATAATATTTTAAAGTTGTGTTTTCCTGTGAAGCTTGGCAAAAAACAACACAGGAATTTATTTCACAGTCATAAATTTGAATTTAAATAAAATATGGCTTTGAATACACAATTGTAACCCAGCCAATGAAATGGTTGTTGTCTCAGTCACAAATTTCATATTTAGGATTTACAGTGATAAGACTGAATGAGAGTTCCTTGACTGAATGTGAATTAGTCTTAGTCCTTCTTGTGGCCATCCTGTCTTTCAGCATATGTCTACATTGGAATTACTTCAGTGGGGGGCTGTGATACACAAACCTGTGCTGGCCTTCAACTGGTGATCTCAAGCCCTGGCCCCAACATCACAAAGGTGAGACCCCCCCTAGAAAGTGCATCTAGGTGTAGTGGTTCCCACAGCCCTGCCATGTGTCACAACTGAGAGAGGGCGAATGTGCATTGCTCCTGTGTTCTCCAGTGTGCTTCTGGGTTTCGTGTTCACAGACATCAAACTGAAATATGTGTGGTCACTTGCTGAGCTGGCAAGCAGTGTGGAGCTGTGCTGAGCCTTGTAAGGTACTCCCACCTTTCATGTGTGGATAGAATTAACTATTTCATTATTTCATGCTATTGAATCTCTACAATGGAAGCAAAAAATCAGGCTCCAAGTCTGAGTAAATATGATGTGTTCCTAATTACACTGTAATGATAGCAGCTACAAAAAGCTAAGAAACTGCTTACATATAAACCCCAGTTTGGGCAAGGCTTCTTGGAGAAAAGGAGAGCCAGGACTTAGTTCAGCATAGTGTTTAATCACATACATAACTTTTAATGTTAACCTCATGCATAAGTGCTTTGTGGTTTTGAGATCAAAATTGGATAAAAAGGCAACAAATAAATAGCTGAAATATTTTTCTTTGACATTTGTGTTTTCTATTTGAAAATATGTTAAGCAGCTCTACATTCTGAAGTAGAAAATCTTTGACCAAGTCTGTCAAATTAAGCAAACAGAAACAAGAGGTTTCATCTACTTCATGTAGAAGTGACTGCACCGTTTGATTTATTTGAAGGTAACCACTGAGTCACTGTCACAGAGGACTCACCTGTTCACAAAGAAATCCTCTGTCTTTTTTATATTCTGGACATCAGAGGGCTTCTCTGCTGTTGCTAGACAATTCCTTTTCATCGGCTTGTTGGGAAATGTGACTCTCCTCCCATGAGCTGTACTTCCAGCAGTCAGGAAAGCAGCTTGGTGCCACTGCTGCCTGCTCGGTGGCTCCAGCTACAGGGATGTTTTGGGAACAAAGACAGGCAGAAAGGTGCCTGGAGAGAGAGCAGCTACCAATGCCAGCAAGGTATCTCAAAGCCTTAAATTGTGGTGAGAAGCACACCCCACAGGGGATGGGAAGACCTGTGCGCTGTCCCTGAGCCCATACCAGAGTGGGAGTGATTATGGCTCTCAGGCTTATAATTCCATTGCCACCTACTTCACTAATGTGCAAAGGCAGCGAAGGGTGGCCAAATACGCTCAGAGAAAATGCCAGTGAGGAGATAAAAACAAGCCTGAATTAGCTTCCAGCCCCAGAGAAATTGTTCTCTTGTGTCTATTAGCTTGAAAATATTTAGATGCTTGAAAGGCCATTACTGGCTTGGGAATAATTAATTACCTTGATTTAATGGTTCTGCTTTTCTGAATTTTTGTCAAAATGAATATTGATTTATAAAGTTTTAAATGCCTAAAATGCCTATTCTGTTTGATATCTTAGACTTTATTGCTAGCTTAGTTCTAAGTTTCAATACTACTCCAACACCTCCATTGTAGGCAGCAACAAGCAGTGGAGAAGTTTTTCCCTGAAATGTATGCACCCATGCCACTTGTACCCTTACTGCAATACTGTTTGCCTTCAGTCTGTGACAAGAATCTGAATCAGTACCCAGTCACTTGAATGTACAGTAGGTCTGCTGATGTTTCTCAAATACATAAAATTAAATAGATATACAAAATCTTTCTGTGTTTAAAATCCTAACTAAAAATGAAATCACTATGGCGAAAGAAAGAATAAGCTGAGGAACTGTATAAAGCTTTAGTTTAAAACTGAAGATTAAAACTGTTGAATAATTGACTACCAAACCAAGGAAGAGTGTTGTGGTTGAAATGTTTATTGACTTTTTATAATATAATGAATTGCAGAGATCCCAACCAAAGTATCAGTCCCATTCTGACAAGTGATTTTGAGAAAGAGAGAAGTAGCAGTTCTTGTCCCTAGCAGTGCAAGTAGAGGAGAGAGATGAGGGGGAAAACCCTATTATCAACTTTACTTAAAAGCTGGAAACCAAAGACACATTCAGTGGCTGTAATTTGCCTGGGTACAGGTGGGACATTTTTTAAGAGAACACTGATACTAATTTCCAGTCATAGCATAGATATTCTCCTTTTGATTTGTTCCTGGTGACCTCAGGCTATAAACTTAGCAGTGTGTCCTGGCCTAAAAAGTCCGCTGTGCAAAAGAAACCAAATACAGAAAACATGAAACCCACCTGAAGACTGCAGCAGCAGTAGGTCATAGCCTGTGTGTTGATTGCTACCTCTAATCATCACTGCAGATTTTAGCTGGTTATTTGCTGGATAGAAAGCATCAAGTAGAAATTACTCTTAAGAGGTGATCTGATTGGAAAAGGGCATCAAGGGAGTTGTCGATATGTAACACATTTGCTGATATATTGTGGTAGTTGCACATCCCCCTGAGATCCAGAGTCTTCAACAGGGCATTTGATGGCTCCTTAGCATCTTTTATGTCCCACTGTGCCTGTCTCAGTGTACACACCAAGGGTGGTGTCAAGATGCTGACACTGACATCCTTCCCTACCCCGGGGCAGGCTGACTTCACCTCCACCCAGCTGGGGGGCTGAAGGGGTGGGGCCCTGAGTCGACTGACAGGGTCCTCAACAATGGAGGTGCCCAGAGAAGCGGAGAAGCTTCTGGACCATGTTGTAATGCCCATAGCCAGATCTGACCAGGCTATAAAATGGGGTCCCCATCAAAGGTCCCCTTTGGGTGGTCTTTTCGGAGCAGTGGGTCTGTGAACTGGAACCCTCCCCTTAGATAGGGACATGTCTAAGGAGACTTCCCTGGATTGAAAGCACCTTACCTCCTCCTGTGGTGAGTGGTTATTTACTGGGTATATCCTTGAATGAGTCCTTGCCTAAACCGGGCAAGTGTGACCCCTCAACTAACCCAAGCAAGTGATTATTTCTCCTGGGTACCCCAGAGTTGGTTTTGCTTCTTGTGAGAGAATGGGTGCACATTGTGGATCCTCCTTATTCTTATGTTGTCATACCCCAATAATCTTCTCAACTGTTATCCAAACCTGTATTTTATGTTGTCAACGGGCTAAATAATGTTATAAACCCTGTTTCTAGTCAGTTTATTGGCTATATTTTTCCATCTAGAATAAAGTCTGTTTTGGAACTTGTCACGCACATAAAACTGACTTTTGGGGTGCCTCTGTGTCATATATGTAGGATGACTCTTACAGAGAAGTGTATGAAATGAATCACAAATTTTTGTACCCTTGACCAGCTCAACTGAGCATCTATTACCAGTAAAAACCTGGAGGTGATAAAACATTGATTTGAAGAGCAAAAAAGTAAAGCTTTTTTACAACTGAGTTATTGAAAATTAAACAATAGATTTTCTGTCTAAGAAATTCACAATATGTTCATTTTGATTACATATACTACCTCTGGCAGTGATTTTGATTAAGAATATGAGCGTAAGTTGCCATCATCTTGCCTCAAGTTTTTGTCCCAGTGATTTTTTTCCCCCTTTTAACTTCTTAGAAGTTCCATGAGGTTTCCCTTGGATTTTATCTCCTCCTTGTGAGCACTGCTGTTCTCTATTGTCTAGACTTAAAGGTCTTGAATAGTACCTTAGAGTTCTAAATCCTGCAGAGGAAAAGATCATAAAATGAATCACTGAATGTTGTTCAAAGAGCTGAACTCAGAAGTGTACTATGCTTTTCAAGAAGCATAGCAAGATATGAAACCAATCGTTAACAAAATAGAATTTATTAGGAAAAAAAAAATATATATATATATATATATTATTTTTTTTTTAATAGCACCTTCTTAAAATTTAATCCAGAGTATTGGCATGGATTGTGGCCATGTTAGGACTGACCCATTAAACTCAAGCCTGTTTGTATTTTCATTGATTTGAACAACAACAAAAAACACAACAGGCTTCTATGACTAAGCTGAATTTAGTAGAGTTTGTACTATTGACTATGAAAGCTGATGTTAGGTGCCCAGTGAACATTTTTCTGTGAGGGTAAGTTTAGCTATCGGCTTTCTGATAGCTGTAACTGCAGTACCATTTTGACATTACAGTGTCCCATCTTTACAATTTAACATTATAATGTACAGTTTTAAAATGCTCTCATAGCATCAGCTGTCAGGAAACTTGCCTATGGAAAAGCTTTTGAGAAGAGGGATGGAAATGTGGATGAAGATCGTAAATTATGTTGGTCCGAGGCTTACATTATGAATCTATTAAACTATAAAGGTAGCTTAAAGCTATTTTAACTACCTCAATCATTTCTATGCTAAAGAAAGGGGCCGCAGATTTAAGAAGCAGCCTGCATAGACATAGATTGTGATAACATGGGAAAAATTAAAAATTGCATGTTAGAGTTTTTGACCAATAACAACAGGCTTCAAGTATTTCCAATATCTTAAGCAGTTTTATTTTCTGAAATATTCACTCAGTGTGTTGACTTCAGTGGTGACTATGAGGAGCCATAATCTTTGATGACCATAGATTTTGACAAATAACGTTGAAAATGTTCATTTAGATTGAGGTAGAGGCATAGTATCTGCATAGACAATGGATTAAAAAAATGACTTCACCACTCAAAAATAAGTCACCTTTAGAGGACCTGCTAAATCTGCCACTTTTTTTAAGTTCTTTGCTAAACATAACATTTTGGAGTGCTATAGTGCTTTCCTCAGACTTTTAGTAAAAAAAATAAAGGTCCGGTAGAGGCTTCTGTATTTCATGGTTCATTTCGATTCCATAGCTTGGTTGCTTTCTATCCCATAGCTTACAACTGCAGTATTGAAGGAATCCTTGAAACTACTAGGAATATAGTGGAAAAGGCAGGAAAGCCCCGTCAGGAGGAATGAAGAGCTTTCTACATCAAGTATTCAACAACTCATGCACTAGGAAATACTTGTTCATTATTGGAGAGCTGTTTATGGCACAGTGCAACATTGGCAGTACCACAGGTAGTCTGGGGAACAGGGAAGAGCTTAGCTATGCTGAAATGATGCTCTAACTTAGGCTATAAAACCCTACTGAGAAGCATGGTGTATTAATTTAGGTGAAGCACCTATAACTCGTGCTAACACACTCCATGTTACAACAGTTATCCTCACTGGCCAATGCCTTACACTATGTGGGAGCAAAGAAAGTTATTTACTTGCCAACTGAAAACTGGAGAAGAAAAGAGAAGATAGGTTTCCCAGGCAGTGAGCTGATAACCTGACATCCAGACCATCTTTCATTTTCCTTGCATAACAAGAGGTGGGGAACACATGTAGAAGTGGAACATATCTTGCAGCATACTTGCCATCTCTTGCTTTCTTTCCACAGTTCAACCTGGTTTCGAGATGCTCTTTGGAGTTTACCTGATGCATGAATCTTAAGCTGCTGCTCTAGATTAAATTTCATTTACACTTCCTGGTATTACCCAGGCTGCACCATGCCTGAGTATCTCAGAGTTTACCATTGTGCTTTGCCTTCCATGTCACTATGACTGTTCTTGAATTGCCTGTGTGACATTATCTACTGTTGCTATTGAGCACAGAGAGAAATAAAAATATGAAGTAGTCTAATAGAATAGCCTTTTAACATTACAAATTTTGCTAACTCTGAAAAGAACATAAGACTAAATTTATCTCATTGGTACACTCAAACTTGTATATTTTGTTTGCAGCTCAGACATCTGAATCCCTGGTACAACACACTGTAGTTTCTGTATGATGATAGCTAATTGGTATTACCAGCAGGGCATGTAACAATTATTTATGGTTTCTGTCTGTTGATTTTAATAAAAACAGTTGTTGTTCATGCTGAGGTTTTACTATTTGGTTGTCAAAACATAACACAACATTATTAAAAGAGTTAAGGTTAATTATGCATCCTTTTGAACCAAGCATTTACAGCAGTCAAATTTTAGCTTCTAGATAAAGCCCAAGAGTGTATTAAATTTTCTTGTAAAACTCTAAAGCTCCATTACTTTTGAATTTTTAAATAACTGGCACCAGCCTAAGAGATCAAAGATGAAAAAACTTTGGATGTTTTTCCTCCTACTTTCCAAAAAATGAATTGAAATTTTAGAAGAAAAAAAAAAAAAAAATGCATGCATTCTCTTACATACCATGGATACAGAAGCATCTCAATCTGGAACAAACAGATAGGAACTCTGGTTTTCTGGCAAAACAATCCAGAGGACACAGCATTCAGCTGTAAATATACCAGAAAAATGTCCACAAGATACAGAGAATTCATAGGAAAAGACAAAAAGAAAATAATAAGACTTTTAAAAACAGACTGATAAATCAAAGCAGCAGTTCTTCTTTTCTTCCTTCCTTTCTTCTCTGGTTAATGATTGTCAAGGTCAGCTATGAAGAACATTTCTGGAGAAAAACTAATTGGTCCTCTGCAAATCACAGGTGTAAAGTAGCATTTTGTAGGATGAATGATCAGAAGATCAGAGCATTTGAGGAACATAAGGCAAGAGCCAAATTATTCATGTAAAGTTATGCATTAAATAATGATTTTTAGGTATTTCTCAAAGTTTGGGATATTCATCTCTTTATTCTACTGTTTTACCTAAACAGCTCTTACACAAGTCTGTCGTCTTGTTTACTAGATTGTTTATTTGTAGATGGCTGTTCTTTACTCACTGATATCCAAAGGGCTGATCCTCTTTAGTGCAGCAGCTATCATTCATACTGACACTTTTCTGAACTTTTTTTCTCTAATGGTATGTTAGTAGCAGCCCACAAGCAAAATCTTGTAGTCTGCAAAGAATAAAATTAAACATATAGGTACTTATAGCTAAAGGTGTTTTATTTGTTTGTTTGTTTGTATCTATGGATATTTCATTTTTTCTTCGTATTGGCTTCAGTTTGGCCAGGCCAGCCCTCCTACCCTTTGTCATAAATGTGAGAAAAACATCTGTTGAACATGATACAGCTTGTATGTTTTCTGTTTTCTACCACATTTATTTCTATCTTTGTGCAATTTTCATCACTGACTTGTTCTAGAGGGAGAATAAGCCTGCTTTTGCAGTCTACATACTGCAAACTGGTGTCATCAGCCTATTACATCCCTGTGAGATCCTACATCGCTGCCAGTCATTCTTTCATGGTGAATCAGGTAGGTGTTGTGAAGTAACCCATCACTCAAGTGACTTGCAGGAATGTGTTGAAGTTCCAGCTAGACTGGAATGGGACATACAATATTATGCTGAACTTCTCTTTATATTGTTTAAATACTTACTAAACTTAAGGAAACAGGAAATTAGAATGTTGAGAAAATGTTGCTGAAAATAAGCTTCCACTTCTTTGCCATTATCACCTTATGTGACTAAGAGCAGCCCAGACAATTAAGTGTAAAGGATGACACCCTGTCAGTGGGAACTTTGCCATCGACTTCAATTGAAAATAGAATTTGCTTGCAGTTGTGTCTCAAAATGTCAGTGTAGGAAATGAACTTGGCATGTGTTATTTATTGTAAATGGATTAGAACATCACTCTCTTGCCACAGATCCATCAAAATATGTAGCATCACAGGTATCACTCCTATGTGTGAATTAATTGATGTACAACATCAGATATCTGATATATCTATTATCTTATTTATCTAAAAAAACCCAATATATTTTAGTTTTGAACTTCTGTTACTGAGTAGTAGCATCTCATATTTATTTTTAAACAAAGCTTTCAAAATCCACAGTTCTTTATATGTATTAAGTTCAGTATTAAAAATAAGATTTTTAAAATTTATTCATTATTGAAAGAATAGAACCTCTCTTCTATTCTGTTCACAACTAATGGCAAGAGTTTCATGTGATGAGGTTTCCTATATTATGCAAAAACTTGGAAGAAGGTAGTAAATCTTTGGTTCATAAACTAATTCAAAGCAGGCAGTTCACTGTGTGAAGATAAGCTTGCAAGGAGCAGATTAATCCTGATTTTGTGACTCACCTGGGAGTATAGTATGACTACTCTCTATATTCTTACTTGAATTGTAGGAGTATATTCATATTGATTTGTAACTGTCAAAACCATGGTAACATATCAGTGTTCACTCTTGTATAAAACAATTACTTTCAGAAATAATCTTTTGAAAAAACTAGAAGGCATTCAGTTGGATGCATCAGAACGTAATTTTCTGTAAATGCAAATTTAATGTAAAAAGTAACTGACCAGTACTTAGGAGCATCATATAAATTTTTTATGTAGTAAAATTTTGAAAATGGTCCTCCAGGTTCTGATTTTTCCTACTGATTGCAAGAAAACATCACTTGCACTTCTTTAGCATAAATTAAGTATGTTTGAAAGATTACTGTTTACAGAAATGCCAGCAAGGTGATGTAATCAGTATAAGACTCTACTTATGCAGGGATTCCAAGCTCATTTGAGGGTTGTAAGTAAAGCAGCTGAAGTGGACTCATTTTATGCAAAGTAAAACTATAAAGATGAGGAGTCAGGATTAAATTAAGCGAAAGAGCAAGTGAATAAACTAATTGGGAAGAAAGCACTAGCTAGAATGATAACTCTAGGCAAAATAGTTTTTCCACCATTCAATGGTTTACTTCGGTGGACATCAGGAACTCATTTAGCGTCTTCACTTGGTAAGCATGAAATACTATTGGCAGGTATTATAGAAAGCAAAATTTATAATTGTATATTTAACAATATAAATTGACAGTTTAATTGACAGCATAGTCAACAAGAACCCAAGGAAGAATTTTTTTTAAATGAGGGTGTTGAAACACTGGCACAAGTTGCCCAGAGACGTGGGAGATGCCCCATCATTGGAAACATTCAGGGTCAGGCTGATTTAATTGAAGATGTCCCTGCTTACTGCAGGGGAGTTGGACTAGATGAGCTTTGAGGGTCCCTTCTAACACAAACTATTCTATGATTGTGTGGTTCAAATTCAGCAAATTCTCTAAATCATGGATGCCACTCTTTCACATACAGAACAGGGTCTAAACACTATAGACATTTCAATGGAGATGGATCTCAGCCAATAAAATAGTCAACAATTGCGTATTCATATATACCTTCTACAACATTGAAATCTTTATGTTAGAAACAATTTATTTTATCTTCTGTAGAATCTGCCACTCATAAAGCTAAATCCCCTTTAGGGCACAGTCATCACTTATGACCCTAGGGTAAAATCCAAAATAATATTTAAATGTCTCTAATGCCTATATTTCTCAAGAAATTTCCTCAAACATTTAAAATTCTTTTCTATATATGCTAAAGGAAGAAGTTTTTCTTCCTACCTGCCTTTTAAGATCATCTGAGATTCATAAACTCTGGGTCTTGGTGCCTCTAAGGAATTTGGTAGATGTGTTCTGAGCATAATTAGGAAACAACTTCGAGTATTACACACAATGCAACTTAATTTTCAGTGAAAATTCATTCAGTGATGCTTAAGGTTTACTTTAATAATCTAGGAATTGTAACACTTAACATTATGTAGAAAATTACTGGACTGAGTTCTAGGGCAGTTTCAATGTAAGTCTACAATTCCTGTTTTCCATGGTGTGTCACAATAGTCACAGTACTTGTTGACTGCTAAGCCTACAAAATGCTACTGGGATCTCCATAGAATCAGCAACATGAACCATTAGGCTGGAAGGCAATCAGTAGCCAGTCTTTCTTGCTTAATCTCTCAAATTCTCAATCTGGACATCCTCTGCTGAGGTAAGAGGGCAAGATCACAATTTAAATATTAAGTTTGAGGAAATTTTTATTTCCAAAGAGTTGCTTGATGGTTTCTCAAAATTTCTGAGAAAGTGACATCATGTAAGTGACATCTCCCAGCTCAGGATTCAAATTCCATTTCTGAATCTGGATGCTTGTCTGCTAGACATTTTGATGTGAAGAGTTATAGTGTTTACAGTCTTTTTTTCTGTCTGCCTCTGAACTACATGTGTTGAATATGGAAAACAGAACGATGGAATATGAGTGTTGATGTCTTATGTGAACCACAGGAAAAACAGATGTTTCCAAATAGTGTCATCCCATGAAATTTCTTCTTCAGTGGCCAGTGTAAGAACAGAAATGAGAACACCAGTTTACAGTGTAATGGACATATTATCTGTTTCCAATACTGCTCCTTTTACTAATTTACTTAAAACTTCCTTAGGAAAAGATATGACCTAGACTCTTATCTCTCAGGCACCTACTTTTGTTAATAGACTTCAGCCATACCTCCTTTTACCTTCTCACCTTCTCCAGTAAATCTTGAATTCCTTTCTACACAACAGCCAAATAGCAGCAGTAGCGAACAATTTCCTTTGCAACAAAACAGCTTATAGACTTGCTTGAAGGTACATTGCTAAGAAACAGCAGACATAGGCTGAAAGCTTTCCTAAGGCTGAGTCTATTTTAGATGTGTGTTAGCCACTAAATTATTACATTTTTTAAAACAGGGATGTTACCATAGAGTACAGAATCCGCTCCTGTGAATTGTGTTAAGTAGGCTCTGAGAAAGCCTACTAAGTAGAGCAGATCTGTTTCCTGAATCTTAAATGGATTTAGGTGCTGAGCTGTGCAGAAGCAGAACACACAGTTGTTTTTCAATTCAAACATTATGTTCAAAACCTGAGATGCATACAAAATTAAAGCAGTGGGCATTCTGGATTTGTGAAAAATCTTTCATTTTAAATGCCATTCAAAGTCCTTTTTTTGGATTTAATTCACAAAGATTAACCTTGAGGATTATTATGTTGGACTGGGATATCTAAACTGTATGGTAGTAAAGTTAAGTCATATCACACACATCTGAAGACCTTAAATTATGTTTTAGCAGCTATACTAACCAGCATTCACATTTTCTTTCCATTGTCTTTTCAATTTAATTACAAAAAAGTATACTAAAAAAAATAAGCTAAGAAAAATATGAAATAGAAAACCCCAAAGCCATTAAGGAATTGATTCAAGTAAGAGATAAAAAGAAAAAGACTGTGAATTATGCCTAGTGGAAAGTTCCCAAAGGAACATACACATCATCCCAGGAAGTAGTCAAATTGTGGGAAAAGTAAGGCTTCAGTCCACTTGAGCTGATGAGCTTGACTCTTAATGGGACTCCTCCTTAGAATGTTCTTTGAGGCTTCTAAGAAATCATCCTTATGTCTACAGTTTAAGAATATTAAAAAACTGAAACACATAGATTTTCTTCAATGGTACAGGTAGGTCTTCTGAAGAGACAGCTAAAAGTCACGTTTTTACAGTTGTCAATTTACATGCAACAAAACCTTGCAAATCAGTGTTTCCATCACTGCCCTTTAAAACTTCTTAATGTGATTTTCAGTTGTGAATGGGAGATGTGTATGTCTGTACGACCATCCCAACCTTTTAGACTGTGTTTCTCAAAATGTGCAATGCACGTATTTAGGCATTTGCATTCACTTTAATTCTACGAGATGTCACTGAAACTCACTCTCACACTACACAACTGAAGTAGCCATATTACTATATTAGGAAATACCCATGAAGTTTGCAAATGTTGCTGAATTTTGACGGGTAATATGTCAAATTGCCAACAGTATCCTGAGCTGCATCAAAAGACGTGTGACCAGCAGGTTGAAGGAGGTGTTTCTCCCCCTCTGCTCTTGTGAGACCCCACCTGCAGAACTTCATTCAGGTCTGGGGCCCCCAATATAAGAAGGGCATGGATATGTTGGAGCAAATCCAGATGATGAGAGTGCCAGAACACCTCTCCCATGAAGACAAACTGAGAGAGCTGGGGTTGTTCAACCTGGAGAAGGCTCTGGGGAGACCTTCTAGCAGCCTTCCAGTACCTAAAGGGGGCCTACAATAAATCTGGAGAAGGACTTTTTACAAGGTATGCAGTGATGGGACAAGGGGTAATGGTTTTAAACTGAAGGAGGATAGATTTAGATTAGATATTAAGAAGAAGTTCTTCACCTAGAGGGTGATGAGGCACTGGAACAGGCTGCCCAGAGAAGTTGTGGGTGCCCCATCCCTGGAAGTGTTCAAGGCCAGGTTGGATGGGATTTTGAGCAAACTGGTCTAGTGGAAGGTGTCCTCACCCATGGCAGAAGGGGTAGAACTATATGTTCTTTAAGGTTCCTTCCAACCCAAACAATTCTATGATTCTATTTAATGCTTATTTTACAGAATGACACAGCTGATTAGAGTCTAAGAAACATGAGATTGGAGATTACAGAGATATTTCATTTTATATTTCCAGAGAGCTACATGTTTCCAGTATTTTTCCAGTGGAGCCAACAAAACCTGCTCAGCACAGAAACTGACCTTCGATTAATAGCTTCTAAACCTTTACAAATATCATAACTGAATTTCAAAATCAGAAAATCCAATTTTTCTACATAATAAAGCTTTCAATACCTGTGCCTGAATGCTTTGAAGCCTTTCAAGAAGTTAAAAGTTGGGAGATAAAATCTCTCTTTCCTTATAAGTAATTTTCTTTCTGTGTGACTGCACTGTCTCTTCCTACAACAAATATGTCGTATCAATGGCTGATAGTACTCCATGAACTTGTCATTATATGTCTATTCAAGTGACCAATTTCTAGCTCAATCACTACAGGTCTGTCATAATCCTTGAACTCATTTTATTGCCTCACTTCCAGACACAGAAAACCCTAATTTCCACCCATATTGTCTGTTGACTTGATGTTTTCAGGAAATGTGTTGGTGCATACTTGAGGATCTGTGGGATTTTCTGCTTTTGGGAGATTACAATACAAGTTATTTTTTTCCTTCTTTTGGATCATAGGGATGTCTTGGCCACTCAAACTAAAAAGGAAGTAAATGGCAAAGTACAGCACTAGCAATCTTCTAAGTAATTTCTTCCCCCCTCCCAATTTTGTGCATATCAATTTTGTTCCACTAGCCCTTGTACAATGAAACACTATGTTATCATAATTTGGAATTAGAAATCTGTAAACAATAAATTAATAAAAGGCTATTACTTTTCTTAGAAATCTCTTGAGTGGAAATGTGTAACACAAATACATCACTTCATTCTCATTAAAAAAAAGAAAAAGTAGTCATACTGATCCCTTCTGATCTTAAAGTTCATTAATTTAACTTTAATTTTCAAGTGGAGTAAAATTAAATATGCATTGTGAGTCTTCTCCTTTTCTGCTGAGACAATGCTGCTCATTATTTTCTCTTGTAACACCTTTTCTTTCACACTGGCAAGCAGTGAATCAAAAGTTAGATATTTAAGCTAGTGCTACCACGTAAGGTAACAAATTCCAATGATGCTTTTTTAAAAGCATTTATGCAGATTTTGTTTATAAATTATAACCTTTGCTAAGCTGTAGTGCTAACATAGTATTACTACTAGTAATAAAGTACTTAATAATAATAACTCCCATAGGTTTTCATGTTCCAGCACTCAAGATTTGCAAATCTGCTGATAAGATTTTTAACACGAATTAGGAATCAAAATATATATTCATTGTGCAAGTGTACAATCAACAAATAGCTCATTATCTTCCCTTGATTAAATGATGTTATGTAGGGCCTAAGATTTTATTATAATTGGAAAACTACCTAAGAAGAAGTAAATGATCTGACCTATCTTACAGATGCAGCTTTGGACAAGATGCTTTAGATGCTGTTGATCCGGGCCTGTACGGAATGTCCATGTCACAAGATGCAAATCCATACCTTACTGGATAAAGCATGGTTCACATTGTAGAGATCACCTCTGTATTCCTTGTTGAAATAGAAAGACTTTGCCTGGCAGAAACTTGTTGAAGTCAGTTTCTCGTCATTTGGCATAGAAAAATTAACCTGCTCATACATTGGTATCAGCTGACTTTGAGAGACATATAGAAAATGAGGGTATTCCTGCAATTTTCTAATGGCTAATGAAAGCTTCCATGATATAGAAAACACACAGTAATAACAGTGCTCCCTTCTCATCAGTTTTTAACCTTCAGCTTTTTCTTGGTTGAGACAGAAATAGCAATGTTACATTGCAAAAAGGCACACAAACTAGCCAGCATTAGATCTACGCTCAGCACTGGGGAACCGGGATGTTTTGTGAATCCACAGCCTATGCCTGCACTTTCTCATACATCAGTCAAAATGTATAATTGCTGAACACAGGACAAACCACTAAGAGGTCTCTGTCTTCATCAGTGATTATGATTGATTTTAGATTCACAGTCTGCAGTGCATAGTCCATATAACATAACATGCTTATCTGCTTACTTGGAAGCTAGTCTAAGATAATTAACTCAAAACAATCATGCTTAATTTTGAACAGAGTGACTTCTGTTACATAGAAGACTTTATTTTGTAGTTTCTTTCAATGACCTGCTATTGCTATTTTCTCTTATTTTCCCATTCCATGCCCAATAATTTGATATGGATACACAACTGCTGTGGCATATTGGTGGTACATGTATTATTGGAAGAGGCTCATTCCAACAGGACACTTGCAGGAGGTTTGTCTAACAATCCATATTTGTACTTACCATGTTGCACAGTTGTTCTAAGGAAGGTATCATCAGTTCAGTATTTCAGTTCTCCTCCACAACTGTAGATCACTTGATTACAGTTACACCATGTTCCTGAGCTGTTCCATACAGCAGCTAGACAGTACTACAGCACTTTTTGGCTGTGGCTGCTCATTTGCTGTCAACTCAAACTGTCTCATTTAAAGGCATAGCCCAAGTGAATCCGAACCAAGAATCCGTCTTTCAAGCAGATGTGAATGTTTGAATAGGTGGTAAGCGCACATGGAAACAACATGTGTAGGCCAGCTTGTCATGACACAGGTACAATTCAGAGGTAGCATCCTTACTATAGTGCCTGTGACATCTACGTAACAAATTCACGTATGGTGGTAATTCTGCATTGTTACCATTTCTTCAGTGCTACTCTGTGATACACACTTAACAAGGATCAAGGTTTGTAAAAATTAGCTGCTCCAAAGGACAGCACTGAAATGTGCTTGGCAAATTCCACCACAAACATTTCTAGTATATTTAAATGCCTCTTCTGTGTCAGCAAAAATAGAGGCATCTTTATTCTGAAGTAAGTTTTTTTCCCTTCTAAATCTGAGAAGTGACTTGTATATGACTTTTCAAAGCCTGACTATGTGGTTGGAATGACATTTGTAAGAACATCTTTATTTCAGCAAACATCATGAAAAAGCTATTAGTTCAAGAGATTATCACTCAAGCTATACAAATAATTTTTGTGATTCGAATTTAACAAAATTAGTTTATATGGTCCCCAACTGATAGAGAACTGAGTTCTTCTAGAATCAGTTGATTATCAACCAACTTGCAAATGTGCGTACAAGAAAGACAGGTCAGGTTCTTCTGAAATCTACTCTTGGGCTCAGGGGGATTTGTTATTTTTCAACTGAAAAAAAAAAAAAAAGAAAAAGGTCTTCTGAGATTTATTTCACTCAAAGTTATTACATTATTTTAATTTACTGTTGCATTTTACATCTTCTTCTGTTCAGCCATGAACAGCTGACAAAACACAAAATAAAGAATGATTATTAAAAGTTTTGTTTTAAATTCCACTTGCTTTATAAAAAACTTATCTCAAAGATCTATTCTTCAGCTAAACTGTGACTGATGATTTACATCTGATTCATGCAGAAGAATGTTCGACTTTATAAATATTTAAATCAAAGTAATAATTGGAAGAAACACAGTAGGCACATTTTGTCTTCTTAATGGATAATGTTTCTCTTTTACACTGGATCATAACATCTGAGTAGACAACAAAGCAGACATGGTGTCTTTCTTTAGAACCTATGAAATAGAACTTCCTCTGCTTCTATGTACAGTGCATATCAAATTTCCAATTTTGCATACTTGTTTTTAAAATGTGCTTTGCAATATTTCTGACTACCATTGAGAAGATAGATGTTTTGTATCTACTGATGTTTTGACTGTAAAGTATTAGAAATATCTAAGCAAAGTAAATAAATTTAACTCTTATGGACACAGGCCACAGGATCTGATCCAGGCTACAATGAGGTATTTGGATATTGCCAGTGTTGTAATGGTTAAAGCATTTCTTCTCATTTCCAGCACAAATTGAACATATACTGCTCTATTCTTGAATTACTGTTGTCTAGTTCCTAGACTAATGCTATATTTTACTTTTAATGATTCTTTTTTTACTCTTATGTTTAATGACATATGTTATTTATTAAAAGTGATCAGCTTAGTAATCTCTTTCAGCTGTCTTGTTAAATTGAACAAGTCGAGATTTTTGGTCTTTTTTTTTCCAGGTGGATTCTCAATTCCTACCACTATTCCAGTAGTCTTTCAATTTTTGATTTTAACTTACTTTATACAAGAAGGATAAAATTACAGGGTAGCAGGACATTTGATGAAACAAAATTATTATAAGTGTTAAGGTTTTTGTTTGTTTGGTCAGCAGCCTCTTGGTATTTAAAGAAATAGGATGATGAATATAAAACTAAAGTGTTTCTGTATACTTTTACTTCAGTGTGACTGATTTCAACTTCACTTTCATCATACTTTATGGAACTGATCTTGTTTAGCTTAGCTGTCTTTTCTAGAGTCATCTACAGTATGCTTCATACAGAAAAAAAAATAAATCTTTTCTTGGTTAAAAAAAAATTCTAAAAATATATTTTTATATATTTTTAAGTGTTTCATTCCTACCAAATCATAGTGCAGCAATGTGCAGAATTGTGAGACTTTGTTTAGTTTGTCCTTCTATGAGAGGATATTAACTCTGCCTAGCTAATTCTAGTAGGTGTTGGTTTGACCTTCTTTTAAAGATCTTAAATGAGATTGCCAAGCCCTCCCTGAGAAATTGCTTTCATCATTTTCATGCTTGTATCAAAGAAAGTTTGTTTACTTGTTCTTGTGATGGGTTAGGCTTGCATAACAGTAAAATGCCCACCCAGCTGGTGCCCACTCAGCAGGATAGAGGGAGAAAATAGGATGAGAATGGTCATAGGTTGAGATAAAACAGGGAGGTCACCTTCCAGTTACTGTCACAGGCAAAACAGATTTTACTTGGGCACATATTATTTATTTTATTGCCAATTTAAATAGATTTGGGTGGCAAGGAAAAAACAAATAAACAAAAAACTCCACACCCACACATTACGACAACACCTGTCCTCATCTTTTGTCCTGGTTTAACCCAAGCTAGCAATACAACAATAGCCATTCACTCTCCCTCCCCACCCCTCAAGTAGGGAAGAGAATCAAAAGGGAAGGGAGAAACTTGGATTGAGATAAACTCAGTTTAATAAAATAACAAAATACTAATACACTTCCTGGATGCCTCACACCTGTGGGCAGAGCACTCAGAATGTCCTTGACTCTCAGACCAGAGCAATTAAAATCATCAACTCTCTCCCAGCATGTTATTTCTTGTTCTCAAACTAAGTCCAAATAATGACTGTGTTAGCTATGAAAAAGAAAGGTTTCTAACTGCATGAAGAAAATTAACTCATTTTCAGTCTAACCAGCACACCTTTTTCCAAGGCTTAACTTTAATCCCTCACTTCAGACTCCTTTACAAACCAAATCATGCCAAGGAACGCAGGGGGTTGGGGGCTATGGTCAGTACATAATGCTTTCGCTCTACCACTTTTTCCTCCTCACACTTTTGCCTCACGCAAGCGTGGTCTCTCCACAAACCACAGTTCCTTCAGGAGATATCCATCTGCTCCAGCATGGGCTCTTCCGCAGGCTGCAGGAACATCTCTGCCCTGGTGCCTGCAGCACCTCTTCCACTTTCTCCTCTGACTCTGTTGTTCCCTCTGCTGTTTCTCACTCTTTTTGTTCACTCCTCCTCTGCTTGTGGGGTGTTTCTGCTTTTTCTTAAATACTTTTTCCCCAAGACACCACCTTCATGGCTGGAGGGCTCAGCTGTGCCCTGCAGTGGGTGGTTAGAACTGCTGGAACCATCTGTGTCTGGAACGGGGCAGCCCCAGCCTCTCCTCACAGAGACCCCCTGTAGCCCTCTGCTAGCAAAACCTGAACACCTACAAACAATACCGTTCATTTTTTTCAATTTTAAAATGAAATATTTATAAAGAAAATTTTGAGTCCTTTAGTTTTGGTACTGATCTCCACAAACAGGATTAATAAGTTATGCCCTGCCCCGTCTTGTTTTCTAGACTTAAAAAATTCCACTAATTTTGTTTTACCCAGAAATGTTTTATAAATCACAGCCCTCTCTAGATTCTTCAGTTAATTCACATCTTTCTCAAAGTCCGACACACCACAGTCCACCTGAGCCCTAAAATAAGCAGGCAAGCTTTTATGGGCTACAGCAAAGGCAGTTTTGGCAGCAAGCCCCCTACCCACCCTCCCACTTGCCTCCTGATTGCCTCCTGATTATCCCTTCAGGGAAAACATGACATCAGCTTCAGCTCAGGCTACAACAGGACTCCTAAAACCGCTCTGAAGAAAACAAAATTGGTTCCTCAGCTTTTATGTGTGCAATTGGTTATTCCTATATAATTGAGATGCTTGGCTGACTCTCATAATTGGGGCTCCAAAAAAGGAAGAAAATGTGTCTATGCTCTCAAAACTTCAGAATTATCTCTGTAGATCAGCACATTAATACTACTTGGTTTCATTGTAGCAAGCCTAAAAATAAAAATATTCACTGTTTAAATTCTAACATTCTTGGAGACATATTTTCTGAATTTGAATACATGCTATGAAACAATTAAATTTTGGTATTAATGTGAAGGAATGGTTTTCTGACTAAAAGCACGTATTTAGAAGAAAATGGCTCAACAATTTCAAATAATGCAATAAATACCTTCAATGTTTTGCATGAAATAATAGTGATAGAAAAAACAACAGCGTGTTGAAATAGTTCGTCAAAAACATGTATAACATTACCAAACTCAATAAAGAAATGTACTTGATTAACCCCCACAAAGGAAAACATTGTGATATGTATCCTGTTACTCACTGAAGACATTTGTCTTGCGTTGCCTAGACAGACTGTCACCATGTTCTCATCCATCTTGGTTATTCAAAGGGTACAACAGAACTATTGATTTGTATTCATTCTTATACAAATCGTGAAGAGATTTCAGCACTGATAGACAGTTCTGTTGTGTTCCTGTGCAGAATAATTTCTAAAGGAGGTAAATTTATTTATCAAGTGGCTGCAGTATATTTTATTGTGTCTATTGTTCACTATGCATTCAAATAAGAAAATACCAAGTTATGATATACTGATTGCTTAATGTGATTATTCCATTTTGTACACATTTATGATTAGTGTTCACAGTACCTCATTCGAAAGCAGCAGGCATGGAGAAACTTCTAATGCTATTATATATGTAATTCCTAATTTAGCTCAACTGATTAATTGATATTTTTTACACTTCACCTCAACTAAATAAAACCAATTTAGTTAACTCAAAAACACAGGCTATAGCAACTTGGAAAACACAAGAGTTAGGCTACGCATTTGACTATTTATTTTTACTTCATAAATTTAAAAACACCTTGTTGATAGTTAAATAGGCCTGTTTTTTCCTGCCATATTCAGTGCAGGTGCATATTCAAACAACACTAAATGAAAAATTTACAAATTCTAATATTAAGCAGCCCACAGAGCAAACCATTATTGTTTTTAAATTTGAGACTCAATGGCTTGATGTGTGCAGGTATATATTTTCTCAAAATTAAAACATAGCTGAAAATAATTGGTGCTGATTAACAAAACTCTTCATTTCTTCTCTTAGAGCAAATAAAAGTAGAAGAGTCCTGTTCTTGGACATTTTTAGCAGAACTTTAACAACTACACAGCAGCTCCAAAGACTAAATGTTTGATGGGCTGCATTCATATGAAGACAATAAGAGTTCATTGTTGAGAGTGAGGAAGACAAATATGTTTCGTAGTCTGTATAGCTACGTTCCCAGCAGCAAACTGAAGAAGCCCAGGCCATTCTTTGGCCTGAGGGCAGCTGATGTTGAACAACCCATAGTAACACCACTCAACTCGTACACTGCAGATGCTGCTCTCACGCCAACCAGCAGCGTGGGCCAGGCTGCGGACGGCTGGTCCCTGCCCGGTGGGCAGAGGGCTTGCTGCTCTGCCCCAAACTGTTTGCACCATCTAACAGGGATAACAACAGCCTCGCAGAGCAGTATGCCGGTAACCTATAGGTTTCCAAACACAATGTTTACCTTACCGTAAAATAGTTATGATATTAACAGGCTTTTTAAGCAGACAGAGATGGTATTCAGGGTACGTCAGCAGTGACTCAGGACATTTATACTGATCAGTCTCTGCCAAGTCAAAAAAATGAGAGCGTTTTCACTGCTCTTTCAGATCAATATGTATTTCATTTCTGGAAACTGTTGGCCTGCATCTCAGCAGAAGTTATCTGTGAGGCATCTGTAACCCCAGCAAGGAAGCTGTAAGAGTTTTCAGGAATAAATCCTATAGTTGTGAGTTGCTGCTTCTTCTGTACTCTGGTGTCCCCAAGGACACCACCAGCCCTGACTGTCATCTTCTGCCCACCTCCTTCCAGGTCTCCCCCCACCCTGCCCACATCCCAGGACCCCACATCAGCCCCCTGGGGCCATCACCCCCTGCCCCAGTGATGCAGCAGCAGGGCCCATGTCCTGACCTGTCCCCATCCCCACTTGTTTCTGTCCCCAGGGAGACACCTGATGCCAGGGGCTGGGGCTGCCCTGGTGCCCCCAGCTGCCCTGCTCCTGGCAGCACCCAGCGTGGGGAACCGGCAGCCCTCACTGTGCCCATACATGTAACATCTGCCACAGAAACTCACCAATCCTATCTTTTCATGGCATTCCAAAACATTCCAAAATATTAGATCCACTTCCAAAATCCTCTTTCCCATCTTGAAGACAAGATCTGAAAGTACATGAAAGGAATAGTTAATTTCCTACATGCAGAGAAATAATCTATAAAGCCAAAGAGAGAAAAATTCTCCAGGCATTGGATGAGACATTACTGAACAGAGAAAGATTTCCTTAAATAACCTGAGCAAGCAAGATACGTGTGTCTGTGTATTAATATATATACATAAATAAGTATGTACATGCACTGTATTTATAATTACAATATTATATTCACCTCTAGCATAATTATTGACTTGTAACACTGATGAATCTTTAAAGGAAAAAAAATCTGTTAAACAACAATTAAATGAAGACTACTAAGAATCCAGTATATTCAATATAAGCCACAGCTGTAACAAGTAAAGACAGTGTTGCATTAGAGCTTAAGTTTCAAGCTGAGGTTAATAATGGAATTTTCTAAGGAGAAAAGTGCATAACATACTAAAATGGAACTATCTGGTCTGTTTCTCACAGACTACATTCCTCTGAGGTTTTCAGTATCCTCAGCATGCATTGATCATCACAGCCAGTAAGGTTGTGTTGGTTTACTGCTTTGTAAGGGATTCTCAGCAATCTGACTTTTAGGTGAGAGTGCTTGTATTTTTTGGCTGAGGTTTTCATCAGAACAATGAGTCATCATAACACCGAATGAGAAGAATAAGGTTCATTATGAAATGCATGGAATCAATCATTGATGTGTGACACACTGCAGTAATATTTTCAGTTAACAGTGAAAGTCAAGCTAAGGCATATTTTATAAATGTCTTGCAAATCTAGCATTCAGACCCATATGAGACTTGTTTTGTGTGTACACAAATGTAAATGCTGTTGTAGTTTTGCATGTTGAATATACATGAATATCAGTGAAGACTTCTTTGCACGTATTCTTAACAGAATCAAAACTATGTCTTTTTAAGTCCTCAAATATACATTTTCTGATTTTCCACATATGCTTTTAAAACCTTAGTGTTCCCTATAACTGAATACATATATTCCATAGTTACAGGATGCAACACAGTTAGAAATGTCTATATCTTTCACAAGTGCCATTCTCAGTGGCTCAGTATCACCATATAGGCTTTTCATGTGACATCATGAGTGTTTTCCAGACATGCTAAGATACATCTAACTTTAACAGTTAATATCCCTTATTTGTCTCTTTCTCATTACACACATACTTGAGATGAGAAACTGAACTACTAGTTGTTGGCATTCCAACATCCACCTTTGAAATTACAATGTGACTGAGCACACACTGTCTTTACATCAAAGAGGATTAGGCCCTCTTCTCATCCCAGTCTTCCCTGATGCTTAAAATGATTTCATGCTATTTCTCCTAAGAGTGGTTTTAACATGATCATTTTAGAGATTGTTCTTCCTGTCACACCCACAGCCTAGCCAGCCCTTTCATTCTAACAAAGCCCTGTGCATTCATTTGCATGTAAGAGAGTATTAAATTATGCTACAATTCAAATATTTCAGAACAGGAGATTAGAGACTTAAGTCACATTAAATAAAGGAGGCAATTCTAACACATATAGTATACATGTCCATCACTTTTTTTTTGTTATTCCAATCAAAACAAAAAAAACTTATTTTTTGTTATCTTTTAATTTAATCAATCATATCGCTTTTTTCTATTATACTTTTTTCATTCGTTTTCTGAAGAAGTGGTGTTAATCAAATGCAGTGCAGCACAGCGTGATATCATCTTCTCAATACAGCTTTAGATGAACCCTGTTTGTAACATTTCAGATTTGCCTATCAGTTAGTAAAAATTGATCATCTTGAATTAGGAGCATTTGTACCAGTTGTTTTCCTCTGGTTTTTTTTGCATACATTACATGGGTAAGTAGGGTAACTTAGAGACAGAAAGCATAATGTTGATATCAGTTCATGAGAAGTAAAATGGAAGTTAGTAATTCACACTATTTACACAAGCAGTGGATTTTCTATCATTAGGTATCCTAAACCAAAACTGGCTGATTTTCTGAAATTCATGCATCAGCCTCTACAATTATTGGACTTTGTAAAGCAATAGATGAGTAAAAATATTAAATTAACCTTCAAAATATTCCATGAAAACTGGTTCATAAAACCTGCTTGTTGTATGTTTACAACTTCAATTGAGAAAAATAAATAAATAGTGGAGATAACTTACATCTCTGTAATAGAGGCATTCTAAAATACAAATCAGTGAAATCCTACAATATCAGCTCTACTAATTTGTCCCACTGCTCCACAGGTAGACTTCAATTTGCAAAAGGTCAGCATGAAGTAGACCCCTGTATCTTGCAATTAAAAATGATAGGGGCAACAAGCTAAAACACAGAAATTATTTCCTCTTACAACATGTTGAGAGCCAATGTTGTAACTGCAAAATGTTTGAATATTTGAGAGCTCCCAAACATTGACCTCAGTGGGCCTGTATCGATACCAGTCAAGGATAGGCCATTGTTTTTGTTACGCTCTAGACCAGATGTTTCATTTCCTGCCAAGTCTGCTACTACTAATCACTACTGGGTTTGGCCTTATTATAGTGAGTTCAGTGAAACACTAGAGAAAAACAGTGACACTACAAAAGATGTAAGAAGCATTTCTCTGTTCTTTCAGTGATAAACAAGCTTGATCCATAGATGTTTTACAGACTTTTGAGTAAACAAATGACTACATAGGATCTCAGCAGCATATGCTAATCCAGGTAGGCAAGAATTAGTAACCATGACAGATTCTATCATGTGCAGTTGTAATAACTCCCCCCTCTTTCATATGCAACATCAATCCAGATTTGACACTTGCCACTGATCTTGATCACTACTAGTGAAGATACAGGATTAGCTGTGCAAACAAGTAAAGGAGAAAGACTGGCATCTGATATAAATCAGTCACAAGAAAAAGGCTCTGGAAAAGTAAGTATTTCTTTTGTAAAAAGTGGCACAAACAGAAATTGTATTCTCTTCAAAAAACAATTGAAAAATAAGCAGGGTTTGAATTTCAGTTTGGGAAAATACCGTGGAATGTGAAATGCCTTATGAAAATCACATTGGGAAAGACCCATGTTCATTCATGTCTGTTGACCAATGTAATGAGCTGTATTTAATTATTTCCTGCTTATTGTATTTATTTGCTTATGTCATGTCCCTCCTAATCTTCAGGTGTGAAGAGGCTGCAGGTAGGGAATTCTAGATATCCCTCCCAGATCTCTATAATCACACCTACATCTCTTTTTCTTACAGCTACCTTTGCCCTGGGAAACAAGGGGTTGAGATTTTGCTCCCAATACTTCTCATTGCAGTGGATGTTAATGTGGCTGCAGGAAGAGCAGGGTTCCACACTTAGATCGTCTGTGGCTTTGGTATGCTGCCAGTCAAAAAGCAATAATGGAAACCCCAACAGGAAAAGAGCAATTCTCTGTAGTTTATTGCCCAGTCAAATATGAAGATAATTTCCTGGCATCAGCCATTGGTATTTTCCTGGCGCCAGAACTTTTCCTCTGTCAGAGTTCCTACAAAAAATGTAGGTATGCAAACTACCCCCAAAAAAAGTCTCCAATAATGTTCCATAAAGGAAAGTGTTTCTTAGTTAGACAAGCCAAAAGATCACTATACATACGATACAGATGAGATCTTACTATTCATTCTGTAATACTGGATCATCTTGGAACTCGAAGACTAAACATATTTCTGTTCCCCTTAGGATAAAACTATTATTTGTACAGAGATTTTGCTATATTATCTGTGCAAGGTACTGTATAATCACATAGAAGAGCAATGAGAAATCTTTCTGATATTTCTCAAAAATTATTGAAAAGAAATTATGTTAAAAATGCAGAAATGCACCGATTTTATAAAGAACATTTTGGAACATTAGCTACTATGTCATGTAGATTTTTTTAATTGTTATACACATTTTATCTTGTTATTTGTTTTAAGTGTTAAATGTCCACAACTTTTTAACTGCAACTGGTACAGGCTAGCTGTAAATTTTGATAATATCTGAATTAGACACATATAGCATATCCTAAGTCCTTCAGTTAATAAAGAGACATGACACAGGCACACCAGTCAGGATCACACATTGTGCTTCTGCACATAGACTATATACACTGAGAAAACTGGGGACTTGGCATTCCAGAAAGAAGAGCTGGTGTTGATAATTAAGGATTCATGAAAAGAAGTGGTCTCAGAAAGAAGAAGGTGTCCAGGAAAGAAGGAGGTGAAAAAGTACAAGCAGCAGCACAACACAAACTGGCACAACTTTTCTGCCTGAGCTTCCCGGATCAGCAGTGATCTGCCTGCTGGGATGGAAGGTAGAGACCTAGTGAACAAAGCAAGTTAGTGAGTAGGTGCAGGAGATAGCCAAGTAGGGCAAAAGCTCTAATTTTGTTGGTTCTCAAATGAACCAGAGTATCCAAAAGCAATATGGACTGTTGTTTCCTCTGTGTAACAATGTTTGTAAGGATTACTCTGGCTTCAGAATATAACATTAGAGCAATATTATCAAAGGCTGAGGAAAAGAAAGAAAATTAAATTAAAAAAAATCTCTACTTTTACAGTAAATGGATTGATATGGGCTTTGAGGTCACTGAAGTAGAGGACGCTCTTTATTTACTTGGCAAAAATCCAGGTATAAAAGACTTAAGTGAGTATAGGATCAATATCACTGGAATGACTTAAGTGTTCTCCCTCTAAAATTCTAAAGGAATAGTAAAACAGAATGATAAAAGAGCTGTAAATTTCACAAACAGGACCACAGGTTAATTCTTCTGTGAGTTACCAGATCTATTAGCATTGTTTTTTGTTTCACAGGTTGAAATCTCTATTTGTGGGATTTGTGGAGGAAGAAGAGGAATGTGTGCTGAAGTTCCAAGGTTAAGATATACTCAGGACAGGTATGTTTGTAAAAACACCTTAAGCTGAATCATCAATGATCAACCTCAGTTCTTCCTGAAGTTACCTGAGTTGTGGTTACCTGAAATGATTTTTTTTGTGAACGTGAATCACACATGATCTGAAGAAGTTTTACTGCATTTAGATACAGAGGCTGTGTTCCATCTAACCTAATGTAGTATCTGTAAATTTGTGTCCTAAATCTGTTTTAATTCCAATTAGACACATGAGGGAAATTTTTTCACAATGAGAACAATCAGTCTCTGGAATAATCTCCCCAGGGAAGTGGTGGATTCCTCAACACTGGATGCCTTCAAGATTCATCTGGACAGTTGCTGGGACATCTTGGCTAGACTGTGTTTTTGCCAAGAAAGGTCACAGAATCACAGGGTGTTAGGGATTGGAAGGGACCTTGAAAGATCATCTAATCCAATCCCCCTGTCGGAGCAGGAACACCTAGATGAGGTTACACAGGTCAGACCAGATGATCCTTGTAGGCCCTTCCAACCTGGTATTCTGTGATTCTACAATTCTGTGATTAATAAGCTGAAGTTCACTTTCCAGTCAAGGCACATAAATAGATTTCTAAGGTAAATGAGATGAATCCCCTTCTAGAGGCACTTATCTCTCTCCATTAACTATAAAGGAATGTAGCACTAACTTCCTTAAAGTCAGGCTTTGAGATCTATAGTTTCTATTGAAATGAATCTCAGAATGTTAAAACACAATCTACTTCTACAAAAACTATTTTCTGCTCTCTGCATTGTCTAATCTGTATTTCAACAGCAAAGTCTTCAGCTCTCATCAGTATGCCTAGATTTTTTTATACAATCCATGAGTAAGGACTTCATAAGTGAAAACCAGTCAGATAATACAGTGATTGGAAAGCAAACCAATATAAAAGGCTGTAGGTTATACTTTAAATCCTGTTCCCTTGTCAAGTGCTCTTACAGGACTGAACTAAACAGAAGTATTCATTTCATAAATATTTTCCTGGTGCTTGGCATCTGAAAATCAACACAGAGATCGGACCTTTTAAAAGGCAACTGGATGACATGATAGTGCTGCCCTTTTTTTTCAGTAGTTGAGTGGTTAAGAAATTAAATCAGTACATGTTTTGATTCTGGTTTTGATTTGAAGAACACGTCTTGCATCTTGCATAGTCAGTAGACTGTAAACTCCTATAAACAAAAAGTTTGTTAAAAGTTGCAGAACAGTAAACTATCTTCCATATTTCCTGGGATAAAGAAAAATTAGGCTCTAGTGTGGCAGTTTATGGCATTCTCTTGAAAGAAGAAACCTGGGTTGCAGTCTCTCTTTTAATGTTAGTCTCTGTACTAGATGATGAGCTCATGTGAGAGCTGGAATCGTATTGTCTTCTCTGGAAAGTGCCCTAATCGTGAGGTTACAGTCACACACACATACTCTCTTTTTGTCTGGTCGATATGCAATTGCTCCAAACAGTGAAAAAGCTTCAATAGAAGCTTCCATGGAAGACAATGAAGAGACTAAAATAGACTTTGTATTTGCAAGTCTAGACTAGTGTTTGGCTGAAATTCCTGAAAACCAGTATACATGGGGAAGAAGAAGTAGACCCCATATTTCACATTATGGAGGTCAGGTAGCTACAAGTAACATGGAGGTGACTCAGCAGTGTTACCACCACCACTAACACTCCATAGGAAAGGGATACTTTTCTAGGAAAGGGGTTTTAAGACTTCAGAGTGGCTTCCTTGCAGCATGGGAACTAGTTGGCAAAAACCATGAGGAGCCAAGGGATAAGACATTATTTTGCAGACATCTCTTACTTGGACTGCTAGTCCTTGTGGATGCCATACTCTGCTGCTTTGTCCTTCACATGTCACATAGGAAGCCCATGCACCTCATGACTGGCACCTGCCCCTGAGCAGCAATGGAGTTTGTGCCGTTCCATTAACATTCTTGAAACTGTGGCAGAATCAGAACGCTACTGGAAACCAAGGGATTACTTTCTGAAACTGTCTTGAACTGACTGCTAATTAGTGTTTTCTTTGATAGCCCTTTTCATAGCTGGATGCAGTTGGGTGAAAATAAACCACAAAGGGAGCACATTTATGTTTAGCATTAGTTTTTACTTAGTTTTGTAGATACATGTTAGAAACTGCAGTAATCTTCTTTATTTGTAATATATTGTAAATTGATATAGTAACCTTATTCAGTTCAGGAGTCCTTTTTTTATACCTCTCAGAAGTCTAATCAAATGAATACATTTCATAATGAGTTGGATCATGTGATATTGCTCAAACTAATCTGGTGACTTCTACTTTGTTACAATATTAGATATCACTAAAACGTAGTACAGGGGGTGAGATAAATTTTCCTGTGCCCTGAGGGCTTTTTCCATGTGATAGAGAAACAGGGATCTGAGATTACTTGTTTGGATTTTGAAAATCAGGACAGTCTTCTGGCCACATTTTCATGAAAAAATGCAGTTTACAAATTATATATCCAGAAATGATAACTTTTCTCACTCTTGTTTTAATTTCTATACTCATAAACCATAACTAGATTATGGTACATGTGAATTCTTCAAAGTTTCAGTCATCTGCTCCTGCTGCATCCTGCATTTGTATCAGATCAAAACCAATGTATGTACCCGCTGAATGATGGTCTCCAGACCCAGAGAACAAGGTATATGGGCCAGATGGAAATGTAGGTACAAACCATCCTGAATGGATGGAACTGATGAAGGTTCTATAAATTAGGAAGGAAATATTGATTGTATTAAAGATGTGTCCTTTTAGCCAGCAGTAGGTTGTTCTATTTTGGTTTGGGGTTGTTTGTTTGTTCAGGGTTTCTTTGTGTTTGTTCTTTTTGTGAGAAACCCAGTGCAGCCTTTGCTTCTCTCCTTGTCTTCACAGGCTTAAAGCCTGTTTTATTTTTAGCAGATGTTTGAGACATCTCTTGTTGGAGCAAATAAAGCACTCAGAATTCCGATTCAATGTGAATCACGCAAAGCCATTTATTACAGAAACAAGCCTCCTTATATATGCAGTTATTTCCTGATCATGTGTCGACGCTTCAAGCATGCATTAATTGATTGGATATCATCTATCTTCACAAGCTGTCCACTGCTGATAGGTCTGTTGATTTACATCATGTTGCTGCCTTGTTGTTGCTGAACTGTTTTACTCCCAGAGCAGGTCCTGTTTTCAGCTTTCTGAGGTGGCCTTGAAATTCCTTTGGGCTACTCCCCTGGCTAGTTCAATAACAAATCTCCATCTAATAGAAACCCATCAACAATCTGTCTTCTCAACAACTTAAAGAACTGATGTTTTGGCAGTATCCCTTGCAGACAGTTTAGCCACTGTCTTGGTTTCAGGTTCAGGCACTTAAAACATCTCACTACCCGCAGATTAAATTTAAAAATCACTTTTACCTATAAGCTAATCTCCATAATCATGTTTTAGTGACTGAGGTATGGTTTTCTCCTAGGCTTTAATTCACCTCCACCACCACAACATTCTTCTGAAAAAGCTGGCTTTTGCCTTGACAAGGATCTTAGGACATGTTAATGCTGGCTCTCTGACAGGTTCTAACAATAACACTTCTGAGTGAAGCAGTTCCACTCCGCAGGGTAGACTCTTATCATCTTGAATGTGTGATCAACCATGACTCCAGAATTTTAATGAGAAAACAGAGTGTCAGAGAGCTGTGAGAGGGGCTGCCCTGGCTATGTGGGATGAAAGCCTTCCATTCAAAGAACATGCAGAAATGGGTCATTCTCAGCTGTACTTCCAGCCGTCAAATTGCTGTAGTAGGAAGTTTTCAGTGCAACTCTTTAAGTGTTTTCTACATAGGCACTTGCATTAGGAGCATTCTTGGAACTACAGCTTGCTTTCAGAAAACAAGGGCTCTCAAATCATGTTGAGGTCACTGATAGCACGTACGTGCTTTGTTTCCCCTTCTCTAATAGAAGCATGTCTGTTGAGTAACAGGGACAGGTCTCACTGCAACTGCAAATGTTGACAGATGGAAAGGTCTTACAAAACTATTTGAATATAGAAGCAGTAAATGGCATATGAATAATTTGGGCCTGCAGCACCCAGTGGAAGGATAAAGGAAAATATATTTAGGACAGACCCAAGGCAGTCTTTGCTAGGCTTTAAAGCCACTGAGTAGCTATCAGAGACAGCTTTAAGCATGCAAGAAACATGAGAGGCCCTATGTATGTTTATACCTTATAGCATATACAATGTTCCTAGGCGATCCAATAAAAAAAATTAAGATAACAGAACTCAAGGTAGAAATGCACATGTTTTTAAACTAGTTTGTACACACCCTAGACCTGAATGCCTATAGAATACCTGTGAAGAAGGGATTGCTGTAGTTTCTGAGAAGTGTAATTTTATGGCCTACACCATTGGTCTTTTTTTTGGCACCTTTTTAACTACAAACCTGTGTTTATCTGTTTTGACTCACGAGGTTCCAGATAATTCCATTTTATTTTAATTGAATTGTTTTTATCTGATGCTGCAATAAATTATTTTGGCATAAATACAGTTATTGCATTCCTTTTTAGCTGGGCATCAACTTCATATAGTAATTCACTAAACTAATAGTATTGAGGAAGTCAAAAGAATAGCACAGTCAGACCAGCTGCTTCTTGAATTAAAACAATTTCTTCTTAAACCTAAACCTAAACCTAGAATTGCTTATTCCTTCTTCCAAAGCTGAATTTCCAGTCCCCGAGCAGCTTTAAGCAGGTACAAGCACAAAGCAGAAGAATACTGGTACATGTGAAGGCTTCATATGGAGCTGTAGCGAACAACTCACATGAGTTCCAGCTCTTCTCCTCTCATCCCAGTCTGGGCAGCTCTAATCCTCTTCCTTAATTTAAGTGAACTGATGTGGCTTTATCTATCCTATAGAGTCTAGGAAACTGATAACAGCACATATATGTCAGATCTAACACTACCAAGTTACTGATGTAAGGCACCAACTTCCCCCACCATCTAGCTTGACCCCTAGGAGTGTGGAAAAATTACAAAGAACTTTGATGAACAGATGAAGTCAGTGTTGGGTAACTGATAGTTACAATTGCTACTTATCCTTTCCCTTTGTTTCAAACCAGAACAAATTTCTTGTGAAAGGTCAGAAGGCAACCAGATAGAATCAATTTACAGGAATAGAGAGCTTGATAAGGTTAAGAGGACTTGAAAAAATCTACTGTTTTCCAAGTGAGAAATTTATTTGAAATTGCCCGAGAAAGTTAACAACAATTTGATGACTGTAGCACAGAATTGTCTCTTGGTTAGGAAGGAAGTGTTACCTCTTTTTGGTTTTGTAGTAAGGATAATTCAGGGGCAGGGGGAAGTAAACAATTTGAAGCATCTTCTTTAAGTAATTGAAATCTTATTTATAAAATTATAATACGGTTTCTAATCAGAACATAGCCTACAGTTCTAAATAAGAAACACAGATAAGTTATCCTATTACTACCAAAGGATTTTATCCTTATCTAATCAGATGCAGCAATCTGATCCATATGTCCAAAGCCATGTGCCTTGGGGGAGCAGGGAGTGAAGGTAAGTAAGCTGATACAGATATTCCATTCCTTTCTTGAAGTTGTCTACTTCCAACCTTATGAAGTATTACTGTTGTGGTCTAACCCAGCAGGCAGCTAAACACCACACACTGACATTCTCTCACTGCCCCCGCTCCCAGTATGGGGGAGAGAATTGGAAAAAAGGTAAACCTCGTGGGTCAACATAAAGACACTGTAATAGAACAGGAAGAGAAAATAATCATAATCGTAAATAAAACAAGTTATGCAAAATTAAATTGATTGCCACCTGTCGACCGATACCCATCCAGTTTCCTGCCAGTGGTCTCCATCCCCTGACCAACTCCCCAAGTTTATATACTAAGCATGAATTTATATGGTATGGAATATCCCTTCGGCCAATTCGAGTCAGCTGTCCTGGATGTTTCACCTCCCAGGTTCCTTGCTGAAAAGTCCTTGACTTGGTGCATTATCAACACCATTCTCATACTACATCCAAAACATAACTGTACCAGCTACGAGGAAAAATTTTAACCCAGCTGAAACCAGGACAATTCCTCACAGTAAACACGCTGTATTTAAACCTTTAAACCAGCACAACCCTCTCTGCTTAAACCAGGAAATTCATAAACCAGAAACAACTGCAGCAGGCAAAATTTACAAAATTTTCTTCCAATGTCCCTGTTTTATGGAGATATGTGCATTTTTTCTGCTAAATGAGTGGCTGTGTCTAGCTATGTAAGATCATGTACTAGGCTTTGTATGGTAACATATGCATATCTCCATTCAGCAGAAACATGTAACCTCAGTATAGAAGGCAGATTAATTATTTTTTTCTGTCAGATGGGTTAGTGACTCAGGAAAACTGTAGTATCAACCAAGAGAGATTCAGCTCTCTGAGTCTTACAGGGAACAATGGTCTAGTTTGGTAAGTCATCTGCCCCTTCATGAAAAGTAACTGCTCAGTACGTTATTTAGTACAGCTTCAAGCTTATGCTTGTGTACCTCTGTTTGTTAAGAAATGTCCTTCCTCTCCCTCTCTATGCTTCTCTTCCTACTTATTTTTTCTTATAATTAATTGTAAAAACTGCTGTTTATGGGAGAAAAAATTACAAGCAGAAATAAACTGAAAAAGTAGATGCAAAAACATATTGTCATGCATTTAACATTCAGCAGTCTCTTAGCCTTAGCTACACATAAATTCTTTAAAAATTTCACTGAATACAAGGTAGAAAGCAGTTTGGTTCAGCAGAAGACAGACAGCAGCATAGAGACTAAACATAAGAAGTCCGGTTATTTCTTTTATTACAAATAAAAAAAAGGCAAGCAAAGTAGGTGTTTGTGATTCTACAAAGAGTTGGAAGAGACATAGAATTATATTTAAAAGTCATTAGTCAAGATGACATACAGATACACCACCAGTCATCTGACATATAAATTGAATGATATAAAATGGAAAAGGGAAGAGAGTGGATGGAACAGAAATTGTTCTGAATTACTTGGAAATAGCTTAAATCTAATGACCAATCTGACATAGTCTTACGCAGCAACATTTTCTTTTGAGAAATGTTTAAGCTCCCAAAAGAAATTGTCCAAATAAGGTTGTCCCAAAAATAAAAATTTAAAAAAAAAAAAAAATAAATAAAGTCTACTTCATTTTCTGTAGCAAATACTCTTCCTCCTTTGGTTTTAAAGACCAGCACAAAACCAGACCTTCACCTAGAGTCAGTGCAGGACAGTGCTGGTGGACAGCATGACAGCAGCTCCAGCAGATTGGAGAACATCTGCTGCAGTGTCCTTGTGCCTGATTCAAAGTCCACTGTCAATGACAATACCCATATCAAAACCAATGGTCATTCAGGTAAGGAAGGAAAAAAAAAAAACCAAACACCAAAACAAAAAAACCCTCACAACAAACCCAAAAAAACCCAAAACCCAAACAAACAAAACAAAACAAAAAAGAAAAACAAACAACAAAATTTAGACTGATATTTTGTAAAGTGTATTCATGGCAATTTATTTTTCCCCTTTCAGCAGACTTCATCAGAAAACTTTTGGAAACACTAAAGGATTCAATTAACATTGTAAATACTAGAGTCATTTTGTGCCTGCACAAAATGGTCTTTTATGATGCAGGCAGTCTCTTCTGGGAAATTATTCCAAAGGTCCTCAAGAGATGTCCATTCTGTATTTAAAACATTAATGTTTTGTTGTATTGTAATAAGCAAGTTCTGTTTAAAATAAGGTATATGAGGACAAAAAAGTAAATTGCAAATACAAGAGCAAAGAAAAGTAGTTTTGCATAATTCATTAAAAATTATTCTAAAGTAAATCTCTTCAAATCCATCAGGCTTTGTATTTTGATATTCCTAAAAAGGAATGTAATTACGTTTTAGGTACTATTGGGTAGCTGACATTTACATATTTTGGGAAGTATCATTGCATTATATATTTCTCAAAAGTTTTTATTTTAACAGCTGCTGATTTCCCATTTGTATATAGTACACCAAATTTATAGAAAGGTATGGTAATTATTAAAAATGTTTTGTAAATCTCTAAGTTTAATTTGCACTTGAGATATCAAAAATTTAAAATAATGAACAAAATCCTATAAAATTAAGATCGGAAGGCAATAAAACTAAAATGATACTGACTGAGCTGGGACAGTGCTTAAACATAGATAGCAGTGACATAATATGTCCTTAAATTTCATCCCCTCAAAAAAACAAAACAAAACGAACCCAACAAAAAAATTACACCATAAACATGAGTTCATAGAGCTTTGGAATTACTTATTTGGAAAATTAAATAATAGCAAGATGAGACTGCACTTAATGCTCTGTTTAGAAAAAGAATGACTCATCATCCATTTGCTCCATGGGTGAACTGAGCTCTGCAATAGTTGAGGCTAATACAGCACAGGTCCTGAAACAAAGCAAATCCATTTGCTCTGGCACAAATCGCAAATAAACTCCATCATTCTGAACAGATTTAATGACGTTTGCTGAGCTTTTAACATTTTCATTCTTCTTATTTTATAGCTGGAGCTGGTCAGACACTGAAAACTTTTTTTCACAAACTTGCTAAATGTATGTCTGCTTTTAAAATCTCCTCTCTTTTAAGTTTCTTGACCTTCTCTATTTTTTGTGCACATCTCTAAGAGACCTATTATGAGTACAACTAAATACTGAAGACTACTCTAAAAAGAAACTGCCACAGGCATGGAATAGCTTTGCTAATGTGAAGAAGCAAGAAGAAGAAGAAGGGGAATACTTCTTAAAAGTTTTGAAACTACTCATGACCTAAAGGTTTTAAGATTTGGGTGCATGCTGATTTTTCTAAATCTTGTGGATGAGAATGCCCAGTGTGGACTAAAGATATTTTAGTAGTTAAAGTGGGAACTTAAAAGTGTTTTCACAGAGCACTTGTTCTCTTAGGAAAAATTACTCACAAAGTTGGTACCATTTTTCATTCTTCTGAACTTGATATGTCTATACCTCCCATTAGCCATTAAAATTACATTCATATATGTTCAGTTTTGATCAAATAAATTGTGAAATAACTTACAACATTTTTGCATGATTTACAGTTAATAAAAAGCTAATTTGCTTTTCAAATAATTTCATGTCTTCTACACAGTTTCTCTTCTACACTGCTAAAAGCCTCAAAACCATGCACCGACTTTTCCAGAAATTCTTTTTGCTATGATCCATCAAGACTGAAATATAAATGATGTATTGATTCTATTATTGCTTTAAAAACAGACAAATCTTTAAGAATTAGGTAAATACCACTTCACAGCTGCCTGCTGAACTAGAATATACATTGTCAGAAGAAGATATTTTCTGTGGGTTTGTTGTTTCATACTGGTAGTAATACCTGCATTTAATCCTAAATTAGACATCCAACTGGCTCCTAAATTTACGTGCCTCCTGAAAAGTGTTGTGTAATACAGTTCTTTACATGGAAAGTAGAGAGATTTAATTTCGCTTAAAGGGTAGTTCATTCCAACCCAAATTTAACAAGTAGTATTTTTCTTAAACTGTTGCGTTGATAGTATCACACACTTTAAATGGGTTTATAATAAACAATTATATGAATTTATACTTATGAGTACGTAAGTTGATATTCTGTATAGTGTCAAACCCTTATCTATGTCAGGCTTAATTTTGAACAAAATCTCCATAACATTTGACTGTGGTTTGGAAAAATAGCTGAAGTATTTTTGAACTTTTAGCACTGCAAACTATCTTGAAACTTGTTTAGTGAAGAATTTTCTTTTTTATTCCAGTTTGTTGATGATTTGTCTGGCATTTTCTTTGTATACTTCTACATTTCTGATAAGTAAATGGGAACTGGTTAAATTCTGTGGAGCTAAATATTGTAAATACATAAATAAGTGTATGTTAAATCATATGCTGAATGTGCTTCATTTCAGTTGTTGCAACATTGCAATAGATCTATGGATTAATAAAATATAATTTTATTGTATTGCCTGGCTATGGGCTTTGTGCACCTGATCGATAAACTAATTCAGCTCAAAGAGTTGTTGCCATTGTATCCTTCTTAAGGAAGCAAAGTTAACAAAATCAAGCTGCTGATTGATCAATTGCAGATGAATATTTTCTGAACAAAGCTACAAAACTTAAGCTAAGACCAAACAAATTGGATAAAAAGCTATTAATGCATTCAGGGAAAAACAAAATAAAACCAACCAACCAACTGAACAAAACCAAAATAAACCAAGCCACCAACAAAACACAAACCAAACCACAAAAATACCACCACAAAAACAAATAAAAATCAGAAAAGCCTACAAATAATCATAATTATACTGTATTATTAGCTTTCTTGAATCCATGCCTACAAGATTCTCTTTCTTTGCTTTCTACTTCTGATGAAAGTTCACTTCCTGAATGAAATAGTAAAAGTACATTGTTACATTCAGTCTACATTATCCTAGATGTAATTCAATCTCCTTATTTCTAGTGTATACTATTTGCATCCTCTAAACAATTCTGTTATCCCTAAGGTATAATACTTTTTTAAGGTATTTATAGATCTACTTACTTCTTAGAGAAAAAATATATGTATCTCATCCTTTTCCTCAAATAAATTCTGTCATTTTATTTTGAACATGGTCTGCCTTTCTGCTGCTACATGCCTGAAGTAGAATACATCTTGTCATGCAAATCACGTGCACTTTTTGGAAGACTTATTTTTTTGTTCCATCATCTGTTATACACTGACAAGCTTCTCTGGCCTTTATTGTCCTACACTACTGAAACCTGTTGGAAGTAATTTTCACTAATGCTGTTATGTACAAGCTAGATGTTTACATCTAATGCAGTTACTGACTTAATAACCAGTGAAATCAGATTTTTCATAGGATGACAAATCTCAACCAAAGATAGGTACCTTCAGGCGAGATGAATAAACTGCTGGAAGAGCCTTTTTCAACCTACAGACTGTAAAGTGTGCACATCTGTGGTGACTGCAGCAGACTTGGACATCTGATTTTTACATGCTTAAAGTTAGGTGACACCACCAACTTCTGTAACTTGCTGTGCTGAATAGTCAATGCTTAACTATAAACTGAAGGATTAGCTCAAGGAAGAGTCCTAGGAGTCTGGAAACTGCAGCTCAGCTATTCTAAATCCCATATCACCTCCTTTGTTCTTTGGTTTGTCCATTAGTTTTTATTACTGTTCTTGTTAACCTTCAAGGAAGAAAGTAGTATTAAATGGAGACTTGCATACTGGGAAAGGATGGTGGAAACAATAAAGAGAAGGGGAAAAAGCAAAAGAAAGCTACAAAAGGACTAATTTTGTATCATGTGAAAATAAAAATTAGAAAGCAATGTAATTGGAGATTTTGTGTGAAAAGGAACAGTTCTAAATCTTGGAGGTAAAGATTAAAGGGAAATTCAGACATCTATTACTTATCAATTGCAGTAAGTGTAGAAGAAATGGGTAGAGACTGTCCTGTGATCATGGTGAAGATTTTTGTGAAAGTGCTTCAGCTACTTGCAATGGATAAGATGTAATATAAAGGTCAGAAGGAACAGCAAAGATAGATCTTCAAATACGGGCAAGTAAAATATAAAATCTGGTGTTTACATACAATTGGAAAGGACAAAATTATAATGGTGTCATAGACTCACAACTTCTCTGTCAGTTTTGATAGCATCACAAGGAAGAAGGAAAAGAACAGACATTTTACACTGCATTTTATTCTTTGCTGTTCATTTTTATGTAAGCATTTTTTCTGCCTTCAACTGTTGTTCTATAGTTTATTAATTTGTTTAAAATAATTCCAAAATAATATGAGATCTTTCAGTGAGGTTATGCTTCCTTCCATGGCATTTACCCAGGGTCACCTTTTCAGTTACTTCCTCTTTACAACATCTCAAGAATGCTAAATATGAAATAGAGCTGTAACAGACATAATTTTGTTTGATGTGTGTTTTAATGAACTAAGAACTTGTAATGTGGGTATCATAAACCAAGTTATAGCATAAGCCAGCATTTATTGTACACCTGGAACTCACACTGAACTTTTCAGAAGTTTTAGGCTTGCCAAGTAAATTAAACCATTTAATGTCTTGGAAGGAAATAAGTACTGATAACATTTTTAACTGAAGCTGATTTATATCATTTATATGGATTAAAGACTGATCTGGATGACATGTTTCTACTTAAGAAAATCAGTGTTTATTCAGTTGTGTGAGTGGAGACATAAAAATCAGGGACTTGCCATCAGCTGTGATCTACAGTTACTGGTGTGCTTGCTGGTGTACACTTCCCTTACAGGTTGTGTGGCAAGGTGTTGGCAGTGCCAGGGCTGCAAAGACTTCTATAAGGCCAGACCCACCAAAGCCCAATGCGTCATCTCAGTGGTGTTACGTGGAAACAAGCTTTGCATTGACAGCTTGTGCGTGTTCAGATGCCACATTATCAAACAGTGAAGCCAAATGGTGCAGGGATCAATATCCACAGGCCAGCATGCAGAGATCAGATGGACTATGGATACAGAAAGTATCCCAAGAAGGAATTCAATAAACTAAACTAAAGGAGGTGGGGACATTCCATTCACACGTATTCCATTCACACGTATTCCATTCCAAGCACACGTATTGTTGCTTCTTTATGCCTTATATTATCAATTGCAATTCCACTTTAAGGGAAAGATATGGTTAACATACATTATAAGAGAAGCTCCCTATTTTATTTTTCTTTTTTTATGCTGATCTGTCATCAGTTCAGGAACCAGATAACCCTTACAGATAAAGCAAGTGAAACAGAAGAAATCTGAAAGCAAATGGTATTTCTGAAATTGAAAACTCTAGAAAAATCTGATCTTTGGTGTATGAGGTCCTAGATGTACTCACACAGACATAGATAACTGCACTGAATTAAGTTATTATATTGACTTTAATGTGATGTGTCAGAAGGGCAAATTATTGTCATCGTGCTAACACTGACCATTCATTCTACTGCATATTTTCAAAAGATCTCACAATAAGCATTTGGGAAGTTTGGAGATTTTCCTGCAATTGTTTGCTTCCACAGCCTTTTGACTTTATAGCTTCATGACAATGCATGCATATATAGTTGGCAACAGCAAAAATAAGTAATGATTGTTACCTATTCTATCTTCAAATAAACTGTAATCTGGTATGCTGTGATCCACTTCAGTATCAGACTGGGTAATTAAATATACTACAGATAAACTTTAATTTGGCTTGACACTTCAAACTAAAAAGTTGTAAAATGTGTCTTTGGTTTTTAGTAGCTAAGAAATAAATTGATCTCCAACTAAAAATGAAGTCATGCTTGATGTCATTTGAGGTCTATATTTCCTGTCTGACAGATTTTAATGCCTTTTTTTTTTTTTTTAATGAGGTATAAAGTAAAATTCAGAAAAGCACCTCAATGGCTTTGCAGCCTAAGGATCACTGAAAGTCAATTTAACTTTATAACTTTTGAAAAATGAACTTACAGGAAACTTGTCTCTGTCTGCTTTGCTGTAAAAAGATGTGCAAGCAAACCTGCTTCCTGTTCCTTTGACCAGAAAAGAAAAAGGAGTTTGATGAATGTAGCACTTCCCACTGTGTAATAAACTTAAAGATGTTTAAATCAAAGCTTCCTATGATCTAAGTACGTTAAGTACAATTAAACATACTGAAGTAGCACTACTCTTCTAACACCCCAGATGGAAAGCCCCCAAAATTCATTTTCCATATATGTGGCCATATGGTATGTTTTCAAATCTCTCAGACCAGGATTGCTTCCAAGTGAGGGCAGCTCAGATTTGTCTTGAAGGTGCTGTAAGAGAATACACCTATCACCAGTTTTATCTCTTTTTGAACTGAGGGGCACCAACCTGAACTATTCTGATGAACAGAGCTGCACAAGTATGATCTGAAGACACTGGTGTTCCCTCAAGCAAGACAGTCCTGAGCCGTGTTGCAAACCGTGTGCCATTTCTTGCTTCTCTGTTAACTGGGGAAGAAGAAGAACTATTCAAGCGGTAAATTGAATCAGGTAAATTATTAATAAAATATCTCAGTTCTGTGCTTCTCTTTGTTTTATTAGTTTTTCTTAAAAGGAGGACTTATGCCTTCCCTTTATCCTCATACCCAATTTGTAGTAAAAGCTGATTGGCAATTCACTTTTCAATTCTCCTATCAGTCTTCTCTGCCTCTTAAGTGTTTCACAAGTTTCACAGTTTTCCTGCTTCTACTCTTTCTCAGCAGGGAAGTTATTTTATTCTTTCCACCCCCCGTCCCACCCCAACCCCAGGAATTCTGTAGAATTATAGCACATTGGCCCCTGCCATTCTCTACATGTTCTTGCAAACACGTAATCCCTCAGCTATCTGCAAACTGAGTGGAAATTGTGCAAAGGCTGCCTACATGTATCTTAGGACTTTGAAAACACTGGGAACAAAATTTTTATGCAATGGTTGTACAATGTCTTCAAAACCTTATGGATGTCCTCACAGAGCTTTGTCTTGATTTTTACCTTTCTTCATTCCTTCATCCTCTGCCAAAAACCAACCAACCAACCAACAAACCCTGGAAAAGCCACACAAACAATCAAATCTATAAAACTGTAAACATCATAACAAAAAATATGAACAGTGGTAGGTGATTTAAAAGTGTATTATTGCAGCAGCTATCTACGTCATTAGAACAAATATTGTCAGTAGTCTTAGTGCTAAGTACTAAAAATCTCACATAGGAATTGAGCACACCATATTGTTTTGTGCAGTAGGCTGTTTGCTCTTGAGGTCCCACAAATTAAGTTTTAACAGCTCAAGATGAGTTAAGCATTTTTTTTTACTCTCAAAATCAAAATGTGTTACTAAATTGCCTGTTGGGAGAAATTCCTGGACAAATATAACCCATGACAAATCTATACTTAAAGCCAAATTCTAATTAAAATCAATTTTATTTACTCCAGCTGTAGATGCTTTAATTGCATAATACCTTTGAATCTGGCATGTGGGGCCGTGGGAGCTGTAGAGAGCTACTCCCGGAGGCGCAGGGTGGCAATTCCTCAGCAAACATCGCCCCTTTCCCTCGGGACCGCCGGGCACCTCCTGCGCTCTCTCCAGCTGTCCACAGCAGCCCCGGGCAGACATTTTCCGCGCCCTGTTGAAGCAGCCGTGCCCGGCTGCTGATGCTCCGATCGCACCCTCAGGGGAGGTGCTGTCTCGCAGCTCCGGAACGGCCACGCCGCTGGTGCGGCACCCCGTTAGCGGGGCAGCTCCCGGACCCCGCGGAGAGCTGGCGGGACGAGGAGCACGGGGAGCGCGGCAGAGCTCGGGGAAGGCACCCTGTGCTTCGCGGGGCCGCCGGGGCGGCGGGGGAGCGGGCAGGGACGGACGGCGGCAGGCTGCGCCTCCTCCGCGGCCCCGCCCGCGGCTTCAGTACCTTGGAGAGAGCCCGGCGGCCGGGAGCGAGGGCGCGGCGGGGGGCGGGCGGCGGGGCACACGCCCCAGCGACACGGAGCGACAGCGGGCACACGCCGACACGGAGTGACGACGGGGACACGCAGCCACAACCACGCACAGAGACACGGCCACGGGCGGCCACAGTGCAGACGCCGCCACAGCACACCCGCTGGCACGCGCACCCCCGCGTGCACAGGTGCTGCGGCCACGCAGAGACACGAGCGGGTGCACACAGGGACGCACAATAGGGAACGCGTGCACAGACGGGCACAGACCCACGTGCACACGACCACAGACAGACGCAACACCCAAACTCATGCACCGACGCAACACACACACTGAGCAGACCCCACTCCCACACACACCTTCACAGACACGTGCTCCCACAGACAGCCCCACAGGCACAGACACAGTCACACACGGACACACAGTGACACGCTTACGCAGCACACATGCCTGCGCCACTTGCACACACGAAACCACAGACACGCATACCATCACACGTGCTTACACTTCCACTAATACACAAACACACGGAGACAGACATACACAGAGTCACAGACACACACAGAGTCACAGACATACAGTGCACGTGCACACACACAGACCCCCGTGCACACAGACGCGCACAGATAGACACACAGACACACACATTCACACTACCCCTCACGCGCGCCCCCCGCCCCGGCCCGCGCCCGCCGCCCGGGACCGCCCGCCTGACGACAGCCAATGGCGCGGCGAGTCCCCCGCGTGTGCCCCACCCAGCGGGGAGCAGCAGCCAATGGGAGAGTTGGGGCGGGCCGTACCGCACCCCGCCTCCCTAGTTAAGGCCGCCGGTGGGAGCGGGTCGCTCAGTGGCGGGAGGGGGGGGCGGGGGTAAGAGGGCGTGCGGGGAGGGTGAGCAGCGGCACGCGCCGGCTCGCGCACGCCCCATCGCAGCCCCCGCGCGGCGCGGGGGGAAGGCGGAGGCGGCGCCGGGGCCGCGAGGGCAGCGCCCCCGCCGCGGGAGTGGCGGCCGGTGAGGGGCGGTGCGGCCACCTGCCAGCCGCGGGGCGCACAGGGGGGCGGGCGCCGAGGAGGCGACCGGAGGCGCGGAGCGAGCCGGCGCCCGCGCAGCCCGCCCCGGCGTGCCCAGGCGCCGCGGTCCCGAGGCGATGGAGCAGGAGAAGTACCTGCCCGAGCTGATGGCAGAGAAGGACAGCCTGGATCCCTCCTTTGTTCACGCCATGCGCCTCCTGGCCGACGGTAAGACCGCGCTCCCGCCCGCCGCGGCCCAACGCCCGCGCGGGGCGCCGCCGGCCCGCCGCTCCCCTAGCCCGGTGCGCTCCGCGGGGCGGGGGCCGCCCCCTTGGGTCGGCGCTCGGCGGCTCGGGCGGGGCGTCAGCGAGGAAACTCGGGTCCGCGGGCGGGCGGCGGGCTCGGCCGGGCGGCGGCGGTGCGGCCGCGCTCCCCGCCAGCCTTGGCGCTGGGAACGGGCGACGGGCGCCCGCTCCGCCGAGTGCAGCCTCGGCCGGGCGGGGAGCGCGGAGCGACGCGCGCTGGCGGGCAGCGGCAGGTGGCGGGGCTGTGCGCCCCGGAGCCCGCGGTCGGGCTGGGTTTGGGAGCCTGGGGCCGAGGGAGCCCGTCTGACGGGAGCGCGGCTGCGGCCGCCCCCGCCGGCAGCCAGCGGTGCCTCCGCTCCCCGCTCCGGGCAGGGAGAGCCCTGCCGCGGCTCTTGGGTAGCGGTGCATCGGCTCTGCTGCGGCGGGTGAGCCTCTGCGGGAACGGCTTCCGTGGTTCCCGGGTTTATTCGCACAAAGACAGATGATGCTGCTTTCTCCCTAAACTCGTTGTATCTTGTTTCCCATGCTTAAGTAGTGAGGCTTATATGGTGATACTATTATGCCGTTAATGTAGCATTGTTTTAGTTGACTACGCAATGTCAAGCGTTGATTGGGTATGGCTTATCAATTTCATGACACTGTTTCATCCCGGACATCATGATTTTTCTGTTAGATTTGTGTGGTCATCCAGAATATGCTGCTCATAACATTTTTGTTATTCATTGTGATTCACTCTGCTTTCCTTGCTTCAGTTGAACTAGTAGAACTGGAGATTCTTTAAAAAGTTTATAATTTAGTGTTTCCTTTAATAACTGCTCAATATAGTTATTGAGTGCAGGACTGGTGGTACAGCATTTCAACTTTTCCAGAAGTGTAATCCAATAAGTTCTCCTTATACTTCCATTCCTTCTGAGACAGATAATATTCATTTTTAAAATCCCTGTTAAATTTGGAACCTAATTTCAGAAAGAAGTAGTAAAGAATGGTGCATAAATCAAGTCAATCTGTCAAGCCCATAAATGAGACTAAGTCAAAGAAATGTATGGTTAGGCCCTTGAGAGAGTCACAAATTCAAATGAGCTCTCATTCAGAGGTGGTGAATAATTTCTAAAGTTCTCTTATGTCTGAAGGAAAATCATAACTAATTAAAACTTACAATGTTAGCACTAAGTGGCTTTCTCTGTCAGTAGTCTTTGTATTGTCTTTCTTTAACGTATGTTTTATTGATTGTGAATGAAGATACTGAGTCCACGCTTTGTTGGAGTGCTCCTGTTTCATAGCTTGAAAATTCAGTATTTATACTGACACACTTAGTACACATTTGTCATAGCTACCTTCCTGCTGAAGAGGCAGCCATGCTACTTTTTACAGTTGTTTTTCTAATATACGATAAACAAAGCCCGTATTTCTTAAAGGGACGTATTTTCTGCACCTTGCAGTTCGATCTTTTCCCAGAGGGGGGAGGTATCTACTGACCGTGTGTGCAAATGCATGGGAAAGAAAGAAAATGCATGAAGGACAAAATCGAAAGCATGCAAAGTAAAGTTAAAAAAAGGGAATATAATAGGTGTTTCTAGGCATCAGGTCCATGCAGAAATTGCATTTTGAGCAACTGTGAAATTGAATAAGTGATTAATTTTCTTATTTCTTAGTGTTACTAGCACTACGTATATTTCAGTGGATTTTTAAAAGATGAAGGTGAGTTGTCTGTAGGGAATGCTAATACCAGATTCACACCAGGTACCTGGCATTATCCTTCAAAACACCATCTGTCAAGCTTTCTAGAGATTCATTTTAGAGTCTAACATATGATGACTGTTAAAACACTTTCATCAAGGCAAGAGTACAGCTACTTAAGGAAACAATAATTAATGCACTGGTTGCTGCTGGTTATAAATGGAAAGGAAATGTATAGAATAGGCAGATCCCTAGAAGAACATGGGACAGTAGTGCAAGGATCTCTATAATACTGTATTTCCAGGATACATCCATGATGAAGAGATGCTTCCAGACTCTGGACTTCTTTAAAATATAATGCACAATCAGCTATGTACATAACAAGAGCAGCCAGGTGTTATTTTTACGTATGCTAAGCTTTTTCATTACCAGTAGATTTTGCATATAATACATAAGTGTCGATTTGAAGGCTTTTGCTTCAGTGTTGAGAGCTGAGGCATTCTCTCTGACTTGAAAGGGCTGTGATTTTTTCATGTCAGTTGCTAGAACCTGAGGTTGAGAAGGGACATACTGCTGTGTTAAACTGCGGAAGGGGGCACAAATGCTAAGCATTCCAGAAAAACAGATTCAATTCATGACACTGGATTTAGTTGTAAAGCTTTTTTGTGTGTGTGTGTGTTTTGGTGTACTTATTTTAAAAACAACAAATTGCTTATGTTTTTAACATGTAGGTCTGTGTCCTAGAGGTTGACCTGTGTCAGAGGCATACTTGAATCAGTAGCTATTACCCCTCACCACTAAGGGATGTATAGACGTTATTTACTTTAGTCATAATATGAGTTAGGGACTCCACAGTGCAATGTGTGCTGAAACCCACAGAAAAGGAACACTTCCCATGGCAGGAAATTTGCATACTTGCCAAACAACACAAAGAAAGGTGAGGAAAAAGGTACTAGCAATTCTTAGACAAAACGTGTGAAGGCGTTAAACAAATAATTTCTCCAAAAATCACAGAGAGAATCTGTGGTGGATTCTGAAAATGAATCCAGTCCTTAAATGACTAATCTAGTGCCTTAATGAGAAGATACTTTATTTCCCCCGGGTCATTACCTGTTTCATATAGAAGTAGCTCCTGCGTGATTATTACACTATTAGAAATGGAAGAGCCATTTATAAGTCATCTATTAGAAGAACTTGTGAAGCGTGAATGGTTGGTGATATTTACTGCAGTCTATATTAGTTTATTCAAGCTTTTGTGAAATTCTTTGAACATGTTTATTCTAATAACATAGTTTAGTCAGCAATGAAAACAAAAGACCTCTTTTAATTGTAATAGCTGAACTCCGAAGAATAGTCAAATCTCCATCTGTTCTGTATTAATTGAAATATTTTTGTGTACCGGGCTGTTTAGAAGAGCTGGAAGAATCACACTTTTTCATGGATAGTTTAAAATTGTTTTATTGTAAACTGGTTGCAGGTAGTTATTTCTTTAGGTAAGATTGTACTGCTTCTAGTAAGGAGATACCCTGATCAATATATGTGTCAGATAATGCTTGGTCAGCTGAAAAATGTGAATAGTGAAGAGTGAGTTTGTGAGCATTACCTATGTAACTTGTGATTGTGCCACAGCACACTCTAAAGCTCCAGTGAGAACTGAGACTCTCTCTGTTCTAGTGCTGCTTCCTAACATGGTAGCTAATGAGCTGCTTATGTGTGTTATTTTTGCATGTATATTTATTGCTTTGTGTAAGACCTCGGTGATGATGAATGTGAAAATAAGCGTGTGACTTTAGCTGTGAAGGTGTGGATGACACATAAAGCTGCAACTGGCTGGAACTGATTGGTAGTTTGAAACTTGTTTTATATCAGTCTTATTTTAATAAGCTAAAGCATCAGTTAATTGTATATGTACTTTTTTGACAACTAAATTGTATATTTGTGTATTTATATATGCATGCATGTATTTATATTTGTATGTGCGTGGCTTTGAAATATCTTGTGTGGTATATTATAAAAGCCAGCTGTATGTTTTGTAATATAAAGGCAAAAGACTTACTGGAAAGAGCGGGCCAAAGGAAGAACATCTCTCCCCATGGAAATGCCCAGCATTACTTGAGTAATGAGGCAGCTAATTTCTCTTTATGTAATGACAGTACAATTGACCTCGAACTTTCAGCTGGCATTCTGAAGACAATGAGAATCAGGCACGTAAGTTTAATCTTGAGCTAAGTCTCTAGATTATTCTGTGTGGCATCGCATGAGTGTTAAACCTCCGTTGTCAGACTCGTATAGCTCAGCATCATAAAGCTCCTTGTAGGACAGGGCATAATTATTCCAAAGGTATATTATTACTTAGCCTTAACACTCAGTGAGCATTAGTACAGTCTTTCATACAAGCCTGCAATAATTGTTCTAGCTAGTCTGAAAACTGTTGATGTAATGCAAGGTTGTTTGGTCTTACATTCAGGATTTTAGCTAATATATTCACTTATGTGGGTTTGGGGTTTCTTTAGACTCCTGGAGATTCATTTGCTTTTCATATAGGAAGGCAGAGTTAGTTCCTATGTGTATGTTTCTATCAAAAACCTAGGGCATTAATAAGGTTTCTATATGAAAATTACTTTTATTGGCAATATAGTATATGACAATCATATACTTAGCCCAAGATGTGGAAGGCTGTTTGTCCTGTGACCTGCTGAAGTCAGGCCTCTGAAACTTTTTAATTTTCGTCAAATTTTCGATTGAAAACCACTTGGGAAAGTGTATTTGCAGATTTATTAGTTTGCTCTGTTTACACAACGCTTTGAGTTAAAATAAGATTAATGTAAAATGGTAATGTAAATTCATACATTAATATTAATCTGTGAGCAGTCATTTTTCTGCTTATTGTTTCTTTTTTTCCTGGTGTTTACATCAGGTGAGACAAAATCTCTGTTCACAAAATAGTTGGTATTAATCATTGTTTACTTTACTGTCCCAAGAAATGCAGTGTAAATAACTGGAAGATTGACTCAGGGAACACACTAATGTTTAGAGCATGTAGTTTACATATCTTGGTTTCATTAAAAACCAGTTTTATACATCTATCATTTAGATCTTTTTCAATGAGAAAGGAGTAGTATCAGTGCAAACTCTAGGTGAATACAAGGTACTTGGTCTTTCTGTAAAGCAGTGATGAGCTTGCTATTACAGACTTGGTTCAAAACTCACTAAAGTTAATTGGAAACTTTCTATTGCCATTATTGGGCTATCAGGCAGTCCTTATACAAATATAATATATTGACTGATGCAGCTAATATCTTTGTAATCATGAAAATCAGGAGAATATACTGCAGTTTTTAGAACTGAGTGATGAGTTTTGTTTTTTTTAACATTTTTTTTTAAAGGTCATTTTTTTTTTATCATGGTGTGACAACATGGTATGTGTTCATTTACTTATGAAGTACTTTTGCCTTGCAGAATGTAGTGCAGATGAATCCCAGGTGATAACTGGATATAGGGAAAACAAAATACTATAAAATGTTATAATGAGTATAACAAAGCAACCTTTGTAAGTGTTTATATTGACCCTGAGTTGTTAGTCGTAAACACTAAGCTTTCCTTAAGAGGGAAAAAAAATAGATGTGATTAAAAAAGAAAAAAAAAATGTCTCTGTTTCAGACATCTGAAGCAGCTTAGGACCATTTGATCTGTGATCTTAGAAAACATGTACTTTGAAACATAGTAAATTCTCTTGCAAAGAGGGAAAAATATAAATACAGTAACTGTAGGTTAGATTCTGATACCCTTGTGTGGAAAAAAAAAAAAAAAATAGTGCTTTACTCTCTAAAAGGTGCCATTTGAATTGGTGGAGTTGCTTAAGGTGCAGTTCAGTGCCAACAGCAGAATTTAGTACCAACTATTGAAGGGAAGGGCAAAGGCATTTGCTGAGGCTGATCTGGATAGCCACAGCCTCATCCACACAGTGTGCACTGTTTTTTGGCAACATAAATGCTTTCCTTGGAAGGAGAAGCGTATTTTATTTATCCTGGGAATTCTTCTAGTAGATTTCTTTCATACCAGGTCTCCTCCGTGTATTCGTTCAGGGAACAACTGCTGTATCATCCGTGTCTTCCTTTATGCTTCAAATCAGATATTTTTAAACTCAAGGATTTACGAAATTGATAATATTTGCAGTCAGTACCTAGCAAAGGCTGGATAGCTGAGTAGAAGACCCCAGTCAGCTGCCCAGTTCCCAAGCCCATAAAACCTGCATCATGTGTACAACAGAGTGGCCATTCCTAACCAGGAGGTGGCATGATTGGGCTCCACATGCCAAAACAGAGCTTCATATCTATGCACCTTCTGCGAAAGGACTCATCTGGCCCAACAGTTATGTCAGATTCTTGTGTATTGGATGCATCCTTTTCTCCTTTAAGTAGTAGGCAGACAATATATACTGACAACCAGATTTGCTATAGCATGCTGGGTTATTTAATAGCCTATAAAACATGATATGATCAGTAGTGACTCCCAAGAAAAGCTATGCATCTACCTAGACCACCAAGCAATGCTGTAAGAGTAGAATGGTCCCTCCATGACATCTGAGGACACAGGTTTGGAGCTTTGAATATGAGATATGTTTGGTCTTATTGTAGAATGCACAAATGTAGCTGGTTTTTGGTAGTTTCTTTCCAAGCTTTATTAAAATAGGAATACATCACGCCTTTCTGCACATTGCAGCTGTACCATAGGCTAAGTGTACTGCTTCGATGAAACAGTGTTTTCTTGACCTGCAGGGTCACTGTAGTTATCCGGTATATATATTAATACTTCAGTTCAGGATTAGATTGCCTTTCCAAATACAAGCAGTTTTTAACTATTTCAATTCAGATCTCTTTTGTCCAACAAATTGCTGAATTTGAGGGAAAATTCAGTGCCCTCATGCCTAACCTCAGAATATACATTTTTCTTTTAAGCACTTTTGAGAATAAATAAATAATAACAGCGTCTTCCTCAAGAATTTGAAGTGTTAATAAAGCATGCATGATAGAAAAAATATGCTGGATTGCAGCAGATCGTGCATAAGCAACGCAAAGGTATATGTTCATCTCTTGTCTACCTTGCGTTTTTCAGTCCTAGAGCGGGTGTTGTAGCGGGGTTTGGAATATCAGTGCACCCTATCAGAGTAAGTGAAGAACCAGATAGATTTTAAAATGAAGTGTGCAAAGAAGGTAACTTTAATGATGATGCAGTGTAGCCTTTGACATTATAAACAAATCAGGACTATACAGTCTGATGAGAGAAATTAAAAACCATGACACTTGAGTAAAGGTCTGAGGTGCATAGTACATGGAGTTTTGACTTGTTTCTTCCTTGTACTGTATACCTTCAATGAATACCTTCTAAAAACCTCCATCTGTAAGATGCAGACTAATGCTGAATTTCATTCTAATCTTTGAGATCTCTCTCTGAAATGAGCTTTATAAGAAATATGTGTTATTCTTATTACTTTTAATACAAAATTATTCTTTTTAAAATTGCAAGCAAAAATAATCCTGGTTATTACAGTCTTCTGTAAATCCTGTCATAGTTTAATTAGAATCCTGCTGGAAATGAGTTCATCTATTTCCTTATCCTAAAAAGGACTGGAACTAATAAAAACTAGGAAGAAAAATTATCTGACTTCCAGCAGATTAAAAACCTCCAACCCCCCTCAAAAACCTCATGGAATAATTTATATCTGTTTCTGATTTCACAAGTTTTGCTGTTAAAATGCAATTTTTTTATTTTGAATACTGAAAAATTTATCAAGTGGAACTCATAATAATGCTAATATGGTAATACTGAAGATCATCCACATTTAAATAAGATGATACAGAGTTTTGCTGTTCATATATGGCTGCATGTGATATACCCAAAGGCATCTTTAAAACTTCAAATGCTCTGCTGGCAATGGGCATTCCCGTTTGTTCTTCTTGAGTTAGCGTGATCCAAAGCCTAAAAGACACAGGCCAGGTCACTGCTGCCTTTGAATTTCTCTGCACTGTGTGAAGTGCTCATCAGATACTGTAGCATCTATTTCTTGTTGTAAAGGTTACACCAAAAGATGTAAACCTCAAAAGCTTTTGATTTATAAAATACTTTGAATTCTGGGAATTGATGTAGCTATTGGAAAAAAGTAATACTTCATGTTAGTCTGTAAAATATTTATTAAAATCTGCATTCCTCCTTTTAGCTCTGCTTTGGATCCAGAAGGAAAATAATTCTTTTATAGTAGAAGCAGTTCAGATTTGCTGACTGGAGAAGGTAGGTATGTCTTCAGTAGGGATCAGAGCCCCTGGCCCATAATGAGGCAACTTTCTAAGAGCAGCACTGTGAATTAGAGGAAATGTAGTTTTCCTGGTAAGTGTGAGCACTGGAGTAATCCAGTAATCCCCTCTTGGCAAATACCCCTAGTGTAAGGCTCTCTAGGATTCAAATGGATAGTTTCAAAGCTCTCCTCAAATCCTTAAAGAATGAGGGCCTGCATGTGTCTGTTTGGAAAAATGGCTTTTTGATGTTGAAAAATTTATAGTTACCCTCCTATCTCATGGTGTAAATATTTATACTCCATAGCTCTCAATGTAGGCTCATATTGCTGATTTTCCTGACTATTTTTAAGTAAATTTGTTTCTTGCCCTTCATCTTTTTTGAGATTGCAGTAAGAACTTGTTGTTGTCTGGAGGTTGTGCCATGTATCCTCTGCAGTCAAAGCTCTAGCTGAGGAAAGAGCAGAACTTTATTTTTCCAAACTGCTTGGGACTGTGATGATTTTCTGCATCTATTTGCAACTTAAACTGATTTTTTCCAGTTCTGCTGAAATGAGTAGCACCAGACTCTTCAGTGACTTACTGGCTTTTCTGTTGACATTTGAAGGGTAAATTAAGAAATGATAAAGTGAAGGAGGATTCCAAGAGACCTTTATCCCTCCCTGTCTTCAAATAACTGTTCCGTAGAAAAATGGAGAGTTACTTTTGGTAAATGATGCTCTGTATCCTGGTGTATCCATAGGACTATGAAGCAATCAATAGATCTAGCTTTCCCACAGGTACATGTTTGCAATTATTTTACTAATATTTGTATGCAAACTTCTGAGCTTTACTTTAGCCGATTTTAAAGTCTGAAATAACTTCCTCCTCATACTCGTAGATCAAGGTAAATACATGAATTTTATATCAATTTATTGTTTTGCTCAAAAGCCATTGATGGGTAATCTGCCATGCTCAATTCTTGTATTATGTGGACTCTTTTTCCTGATCCTACATGCTCCAAGAAGGTTGTTCTGTCTTTATAAATACACTATTGCAGAATGTCCTGTGATTGATTATAATTCTATTTTATTTGTTAAGGCTTCTCCAGATGCTGTGTTACTGCTGTTACTGGGGTGGCTGGTTGGTTCTTTGCTTGCTGCAGATAATTTAATGTAGACACTAACAGGTCAGGTTGTGCAAAATCATCTAAGAAATGTTTTAGTGATCAGTGGAAAAGCAGAGGGATCTATAGGTCAACAGGGAAAGTGGGAAAACAGGTGTTCTTTGTACATACTTGATTACTCTTTCTGGAAGACTAAACTGAGAGGTAATCTTTATATACAATAGTTCATGTTGAGCTGGGAATGGCAAAAAGACATTCATATAGTACTGGCTTGTTAGAGTGCACAAAGGCTCTTTTCCAGCATGAAAATACTCATGCTACCCCAAAATGTATGAATAATCTGAAATATGTCAGGTGCATGGGAGAAGACCAAGTGTTTTCCAGTGCTACAAAGATTTTGAGATAATGTGGTTTGGTTTTTTTTGTTTTTTGTTTTTTTTTTTTAAATAAGGAATGTTTGTACTGTCAATTATCCAAGTGCTTCTTGTGTTGGAAGTAGAAGGAGATGTCTTGCTCACAAAGCAGAAATGGCCCAGCTTGGATGTGATTCACAGCTTGACATGATTCTGCATCCATCCAAACATAGGAATAGGTAGAAAATAATGAAAGCTAGTCCCAACTTGCTGCTGCTTTCCATTTCCTGAGAGTTCACCTCTGTCCATTCTCACAACCTTTAAAGGTTTTTTTTATAAATAATGAAAAAGTGGGATGGAGGGAAGAATGAGGAAAAGGGGGCATAAAATGCACGAAAGGTGGAAAAAGAAGAGAAAAATAATGGAATATTGTAAAGGAAGTGGAGAAGAGCGTAGCAGTACCAAAAAGGATATAGAGAAGAAAATTAAAGTGAAACATTAAATTCTGTTTTAATAGGTGTAAAATGTTCAGTTACTTTAGCTCTAAAACTGATGAAAGCTAGACATATTGAACCTTTAATAAAGACTTCTGGATGCTTTTAATTAAGTTTTTATCCATTAAAATGGACAGATAAAAGCAGCTGCTAATAGGCATTTGAAAATGCTGTTGGTTATTTAAAAAAGTAGAATTGAGGTTCAAGTCTTTCTGAAAAGCTTCTGTGAACAATTACGTAAGTTTGATAGCGTTGTATTTCATGTGTTCAGAGACACACTATAGGTGTCTGCCATACATATATATGTATTAAATTATGCAGTAATTAAATACAACGATCTATTTTGCAGAGATATTCTCAATTTTATAATAAACAGCAAATTAGATCTTCCTTGGGGTAACATTTACAGTCCTTTTAGAATATAGTATGGCTATGCAGTTAATAGTTTATTTATGCTTTTTATTTTAGACGGTAGCATTGTGACATTGAACAGATTGAAGTTTTAGGTACAGAGTTTACTTCGTTATTTACTTAATAGAGCATTCAGACTTTGGATTGGCGAGTACTAGCGTTAAGTGCTGTGAACTGGGACTTTAATAAGACCATCACTGATATAAATAAATAACAGATGAGAAGGATTGTTCAGATTCTGCAATTTTGGTGCTGCTCCTCCAGCTTCTTCCTTGGCATTGCCTTCCCCTGGGAACTGATGTCTTCCTCTACGCAGCTAATATGATTAGTGAACTTCCTACCCTTGGCCACTTTCATTTGGTTTCATACTCTTCTCCTATCCTTAGAAGGTCTGTGGAGAGGAGGAGATGTTTTATTTTTTTTCCATGGAGACCTGAGCTGGGACTAAAGTTGGCAGCTTTACTGCGGAAGGATGTCAGAATATTAGAGTTAATGGTGAAGAATAAGGCAGGTGACTGGAAAGTGTATCTTTAGGAGAGAGGAGGATTGATTGGTGAGGGGAACTCAGAGAGACAGAGCAGAGCACAGTAGAAGATGTCGGAATGGAGATTAAATCAGTTACTTTTTTTTCCCCTTTACAAAGCATAATGCTTATCTAAGCGATATACCTCACTTACTATATATTCATTCATACAAGCAGATAGTTACTGGGTGTAGATATTTTTTTTTTTTCTGCCTAAAAAGTGATGTATTTAATGCAATAGCAGTAGAGTATTGCTTTTATGGAAAAGTCTTCACTTCCATCATTTGATTATGCATGTTTGTAGGCCATAACCCTGCGTCCATACCTCGGTGAATGGATAATTCAGTGTAACACCGCTGAAGTTCCTTCGAAAGAAGATGATGTTCTCATGGTGATGCATACTTCAAGGCTGACTGTTCCAGAAGTGGTGAATTCTGTGTGTCTTACATCCACAGAGATAAATTTACTCAGGTGCTGGAATTTCCAGGCATTCTGGTGTATCCCCTAAATTATATTTAATTCATGTTCTTCCAGAAATGGGTCTCAAAGTATGTGAGTACTACCATGCCTAGAATCTGTGATTTCTCAGGCCAAAGATGAGATGATGGTAAACACTTTATCCAGCCTTATGGGGTTTTGCAGAAGAAAGGTTAGATGTGCTGAGATTATATTGAGAAGGTGTTCAGTGGTTGAGTCTGCAGCTTGAGTAGACAGCAGCAGCGTTCACAGTGATGTGAGCACCAATTCAGAAGCAGCAAAATGTCCTGCATCTTTAAAACTATCTTCTGTACTGTCCATAAACTTAAATGAAAAATGTTGAGATCAAAAAACCTGCTTCAAACTGCAAAAAGTAAAAACATTGTATAACACAGTGTGTTAGAATCTGGCAATTCTGAGGTAAGATTACTTGACTGTATGACAGTTTTTGTACCTTACTGACTTCTGTGACAAAGGGAATGACTGTAATAGGTCACTTCAGTTTTAAAGAAGGTTAATTTTCTCATCTTATGTAATAAACGTGTCATTAAAAATATATCCACATTTTGTGAAACATTGGAAGGCTATGTTGCAATTTATTTATTGTAAGACTTTTCTGGCTAGCTTTACCACTTGCAGCAGTAATGAGTAATTCAGATTCATTTACTGGCTTAAAACGAGGAAGTAGAGTGAAAATTAGGAAAAGATACAATGTAATAAGTTTTTGTTGTTGTTGTTTGTTTGTTTGTTTGTTTTCCCCACGTATTGCTTACCAGACTAGAGTCTGGCTGTCAGAGACCTGCGATGTGTGACCTGACAAATTCCAGGTGAAATGTTTGTTTTCCTGTTGCTAGCATTGGCATGTGTAGATGTGTGCAGATTGCATCTCAGTTGTGAGGCAGATGTATTACAGTGTAAGCCCTGAAGTCTTGCATCCCTTGGCTGTGTAAGTCAGCCAGCGTCTTGGAATATAGTGCAACTTTCTTCCCTTTCCACATGCTTTTATTCCTCAAGGAATCAAAGATTTGGCACAGAGAAAAGTGATGATGTATGTTGTTGTCTTGTCCTAGCATTGAGCTGGATAAAGACCAGAGCTACGACTTGCTCTGGTCTTGACTTAAGCAGTTTGACTTTAATGAAATATTGACCTCATCTAGCGTTCAGAGTCAGATTGTGGTGTTCATTCACTTTTCTTTCCTTGTATAAATAAAAATCCTGGGGGACAGATTCCTGCATTAGTTTCTGGCAGTGTGAGCTTTACTGCTAACAGAGGACAACAACACTTTAACTGTTTCCAACAAGTCCCAAAGCTTAACAAAAATACTATTAAATAATGAGATAATATTCCTAAATTGGCAAATTTAATAATTATTCTACTATGGCTTATAATTTATAAAATGTTGCTACATAACACAATACTGCTCAAGAAAGTTCTCTTAACTCTGAAACTGCTGGGAGTATCTGCATTATATTGCTTCTGCCTTCAACTACAGTTTGCCAGTAATATCAAAGTGATTTTAGATTTTGAAAGACTGAAGTGTTTTTGCGTGAAGTTTTGGATACTTCTTTTCAACATCAGCTTTGTTTATTAATTCGTTATTAGGGCATATAGTTTCAACCATTAAAAATTTCAGTGTCATTGTGTGTTTGTCCTGGAAGCTTTCAGTCCAGACAGCAACTTGCTGTCCATTTCTTTTCCTGGAAAAGGTGCATGAATTAAGGTAAAACTGTCTCATAACCTGTGAGACATCTGCCGCTTATGGTATTCCATAAGGTACTTTTTGATCTAACTGACAAAAAGCCCTCTGGAATTTAGTCCTTCATTTGAATGCTGAGTAGTGCAAATGCCATTACAAGCTCATGACCTCTGAATTCTATAACTTCCCCGTCTCTCATGATTTAAATGTTTATAACCTCAGGTGCATGGATGGGGAAACAATGTCTGGTCCAGAGGCATGTCACAGAAAAACAGTGCCATTTTACAGTAACAATTTACTGAAGACCTGTAGAAAATAATTTACCAATGCTAGCTAATCTCAGTTGAGTTTAGATGCCTAGAATTAGGAGTCTTGTAGGTTGAGAGTGTGTCTCGGTTTTTAGGCAGGCAGGAATCCAAAGATAAACCTATCATAAAAATATTACCATAACTTGAAGAAAAAAACCTGACAATTGCAGGAGTAGTCTTTGGCCATTTGGGTTCATTCCTAAAGGGATATCTTTCAGCATTTTTGTACAGCTTTACAAGCAAACAAGTAGTATTAAAAATCATGAGTATTGATGATTCAGCACTTTAAAGTTAATTTTAAAGATTTTTCTTTTATGCTCGAATGTGAGTCACAACTCATGTTCAATTCTAGTATTTCTACCCTTGTGGAATTATAGAATTAACCATATACTATAAGTAAATTCTGTGAATATCAGACTAGGAGATGATACAGTGTATGCTGCCTCAAGAAAATTTGGAGAGACATGTTTGAGGAATATATTTACTGCTAGTGAACAAAAGAAGTTTTCTTCAGAGGCTGAAATATGTAATCTCTTTGATTGTTGGTATTGCTTCATTTGAAATGGCTGAGTAACCTGTGCCCACTAACCATCTTTTTTGGGTGCCACCTTTCTAGTGGTACCTCACTCGATGGGTCTGTTGGATACAAAGGCCTTGTAATGTTTTCTTCCCAGGAACTGGATGCTGAGGCTGCGTAGTGGACAGAGGGGCAAAAAAAGTCCTGGTATCTGCAACCTACTATATATGTATATTTCACAGAATCACAGAATGGTTGGGATTGCAGGGTACCTCTGTAGATCATCTAGTCCAACCCACCTGCTAAAGCAGGTTCACCTAGAGTAGATTGCACAGGAATGTGTCCAGGCAGGTCTTGAATGTCTCTAGAGAAGGAGGGAGACTCCACAACCTCTCTGGGCAGCCTGTTCCAGACTCTGTCACCCTCGAAGTAAAGAAGTTTCTCCTCATGTTCAGATGGAACCTCCTGTGCTTCAGTCTGTGCCTGTTGCTCATCATCCTGTCGTTGGGCACCACTGAAAAGTCTGGTCCCATCCTTTTAACATCTACGCTTGAGATATTTATAAACATTGATGTGATCCCCTCTCAACCTTCTCTTTTCCAGGCTGAACAGACCCAGCTCTCTCAGTCTCTCCTCATAAGAAGGATGCTCCAAACCTCTCGTCATCTTTGTTGCCCACTTCTAGACTCATTCCAGTAATTCCTTCTTAAACTGGGGAGCCCAGAACTCCAGATGCAGCTTCACCAGGGAAGGGTAAAGGGGGAGGAGAACCTTCCTATATTTGCATAATGTCACTCAGTCTTTTCTACCATTTAGTGAGGAACTTGCACCTAAAAGTTCTTAATTAATATTTACTTTCTTTTTATTTTTCTTCTTCATTGTTCTTGCACTTTCCTTTTCCTGGATTGTTGTCCTGTGCCATGTGATGCCCTTGTCTCTCTTAGATTACAAACTCTAGGAGGCAGGTGTGAGGTGTTATAAATATAGTGTGGTAGTACATATAAATATTTTGGTTTATTTTTTTAATCACTTGTTTCTCAGGAAACTGATTACTGCAAAATAGAGTTGCCTGTAAATGACATCAGCAAGGTTTGGACTTCTGTTGTGGAGATATCTGCTGCCCAAGTGTCACTCTGTTCATGTTACCTGCTCATTCAGTTTTGATTCAGTTCAGCTCTTTCCTGTGGACATGTCTATGAAGATGCTTTCCATTGCCATCTGTAATAGGTCTGTTTGATTTGCTAACATTTGGTCTTTTTCAGTTAAGTATTGAACCCAGTATCTTTCCAACTGTTCTCTCTGTTAATATCTTTGGAAGCTGTTCTTGATTATCTCTGAAGCGTACCAACCGATAACTTGTGCACCCTGGTCTGCTTAGGAAGGCCTTCCTGCCCTTGCAATAGGATCAGTTATAGACTGCACTCCTCTTTCTTTTGCAAAATGATATAATCCAATCATTCTTAATGTACCTCTTGCAACACACTGTCGTGTTTTTCTAGGCATTACTTTTTCTTAAATAGCAAGCTCATTCTGCGTACTTCTGGCTTTATTCTATGTTTTGTGTATCCATCTGTTGTATTTTGACTTCAACAAATGTCAAACACATGAAGTTGTAAAACATGTATCCTCATCACTCTTCTGTCACTCTTTTTGCTTGTGTTTTTGAAGATGAGGTATTAATTTCAGAACCTCGTGCAACTAACCCAAGATACAGTAAGAGCTTGCATACTTACAAAATGTATGTCTTTAAAACCAACATCCTCCTTTTTTTTTGTTTTCCAAGTTAAATATACACTAATGTGTTCAAGTTATTTCTTTACAGGTTGCAGCAAAGTAAGGTCACACAAAGAGGCAAGTTCTTTCCATGTTCATTTTAGTCTTAGGTTGTGGAAGCTGCAAGGGAAAAATTATTTGCATCAACAGCAGGAGGAGTTCTGAAAATGCATCTTCCCATATTGAGAAAATGCTAACAGTGGTATGCAGGAGCATGCCACACAAATATACACCTGATAGGACTTTTTGCCGCTTGACAAAAATCCAAAACTACACTTTTATTGAAAAATGTTACTATGCTGCCATTAAATACTCTCTGTAAGTTAGGTGATTTAACTAGAGATGGTGTCCCATTGTTATATGTTACCTTATTAGCTGTTAATCACACCTTAATATCCCAGCTTTCTCCATGATAGAAGATTTTTTTTTATTAACTGTGACTTGTTGAGTGTTCTTGTTACTGCTACCTGCTCTTTCAATGTGAAAGGGCGATTCAGGGAAGATTTACTGAGGACCCACCTGAGAATCTCTTAGTGCCAGACTGCCATGTACATTTATTTGTCATTGACATGGTATGGTCGCTATACAGCTCCCTTTGAAGACAGGCTTTGCAGGCCTCTGTGGAATTTTTGCTTTGACATTAGATAATGTGTGCTTGGTTGGTTGTCCCCCTCCCGAATCTGAAAACATAGTCTTAGAATTTAGCGTCGTTTTATTGAAACTTTTGCTGTTGATGCTTAAGCTGGGAGGATGATCATGGCAACAATATTTTACCTTTAAACATCTGGTGTAGAGCATGCACAGAAAACTGGAAGCTGAGTGTATATTAATGTCAAGGCCATGTTTTTCACCCTTGGGACCTTCACTTTCTGTTACGTGTGACATAACTTTTCTTCTAGAACCGTACAAAATGTAAAATAGGGAGAAATGTTCAGTTATAGAGACTTCTAGAAACCTCAGAAGCACAGAACCAAACTCCCATCACAAAGAAATGCAATTCTTTGCTACTCTACAGTGGTAGAGTGATAATGGTAATTATACTGTTAAGGCAAATGGAGTTAACTCTGCAGAACTGGTTGGTTCCAGGTCATCTTTTCAAGGTCTGAAGGTTGTGGGGAGTGAATAAAAATAATATTTTTTAGTATCCCTTTTTCTGTCAATCATTTTCACACTCGTATGGGATGGTGAAATGTACATAAAACACAAACCTCCATGTTAGGACCACCTGATTTTAAAAAAAAGGGCAAAAAGTTTAATGGGTCAGATAGAATACACAATTATAGTGTTTTCTTATGTTTATGTGGCATTTACTGTATCTGGATTTGTTCCCACTGCCTCTTGTCCTGTCTGTCATTGGATACCATTGAGAAAAATCTAGTTCCATATTCTTTATACCCTCCCTTCAGCTATTTATAGACATTGAAATCCATCTTGATCCTTGTCTTCTCCAGGCTAAGCAGTCCCAACTCTCTCAGCCTTTCCTCATATGTGAGGTCCTCCAGTCTACTAATTATCCTTGTGGCCCTTTGGCAGACTCTCCAGTAGCTCCATATCTCCCTTGCACTTGGGGGCCCAGAACTGACTGAGCACTCCAGATGTGGCCTTTCCAGTGATGAACTGGAGGGAAGGATCCCCTCCTGCAGCCTGCTGGCAGCACTCCTAAGGCAGCTCAGGAGGCCGTTGGTCTTCTTTGCAGCAAGGGCATGTTGCTGGCTCATGGTCGACTTGGTATCTGCTAGAACAGGTAAGATTTGTTTTGCAAAGTTGCTTTCCAGCTGCTTGGCCTCCAGCTTGTACTGGTGGATGAAATTATTCCAGGTGCGGGACTTGACATTTCCCTTTGAGCTGTGAGGTTTGTGTTGATGCCTTTCTCCAGTTCGTTGAGGTCTCTTAAAATGGCAGCACAACCCTCTGGTGTAGCAGTCACTCCACTCCTCCCACTTCTGTATCATTTGCAAATTGCTGGGGGAGTGCTCTGTCCCATCATCCAGATGAAGATGTTAAATGGTATTGGACCCACTATTTGAGTCTTAGGCACTTAATTAAGTGCCTTAATCTGGAATTGAATGCTACCCTTACATGGATTCCAAGTGTGAATATATTAAGTAGGAAGAATATGGAAGAACATATGCAGATATTGTCAAGATGAGCGAGTAGACTCTTTTTCCTTGTTTACGATCTCTGTGTGGTTAATGGAGTTAGGAAGATTAGTATGACAAGTAGAACAGTAGGAGTCCGTGCACTTAATTTGACACAACCTGTTCTTTGTGAGTTATTCATAATATATCTTTGTCTAGTAGTTAAAATGCTACTTACACAGTAAACACTTCCCGTAATATTTTTATTTTAGTTTTCCTAGTGCTTTCTTCTTTTGCTGTTAGTTTTATTTTTCTTCTGTGTTTTGTTTTTTTGTTTTTTTAAATACTAATCTCTTTCAGTCCAGTAGCCTGGATTCAGCTAGCAGTCTCCTTTAGAACTTATTTTGCTGGCACTTGATTTCTTGTATTATAATTTCTTCTAATTTTCTTTAATAGTTTTGTCAGTGGTGTCACCATATTGTTTTTTATGTAGTTTGTCTGATCTTACCTTTAAACGTAACATGCAAATCACTTGCTTTTTGTTTAAGTAAAAAATTTTTTGCAACCGTGTTTGTCAGCTAAAGGCTGTCTGGTTACCATGAATCCTGCAGGGTATACTGTTTTCTTTGTACCTGGAAGCAATGTTGCACTGATTCAGGAGTTTTTGTGGGTACCAGAGAGCTAGTTTTCAAGAACTGATGTTTTTGTGGAATCAAGAATAAATAGTTTGCAGAAGACAAGCAGAATATTAGCCCTTTGGAATAATAGGAAGGTACAGAAGATTTATAGGAAATATACTTGCTCATGGAATAGGCAGGTGAAAATGTTATATGCTCTGATAAAATTGTTATTGCAGTAGTGTGGAACTATTTTTTTCTCTTTCATAGCAAATGGTAAATAAGAATATGCAGAAATTTTTGGCAGCTGAGTTTGGGACTCAGTGAGCGATACAAAAGGGAAGGGAGGGAAACGAAAGGACAAAAATTTTAACAGCATTCTGGGTTGACGTCTTGGAGATCGAATTGCAGGAGAGCTTTGCATCACTGTGTGCACCATGAAGAGGGTGTTCATTACATGTGGGATGAAAGTGGAATGGTCCTGCAAGTCTGCAGACCAAATGAAGCCTCTAACACATGCCATTTAAGACTCTCATTCTCATATATCTGGATGGATGCAGAAAGGCAATGGTGTAGGTTTTACCAAGAACCATAATATGAAGTGACTGCAGCTGTTTTTCATGTTCACATAATGAATGATGCTGCAGAAGTGAGAAGCAACCCTGTTTGCTGACTCTACATTCTAGATGCCTCCTCTGTGGGTTCTCTGCTCTCCTCCAGTTTATAATTTGTTGTTTACAATAAGATCAGTCTTGTTTGATTCTATTCACTTGACAATGGAGCTCCATCTCCAGGTTCAGCAAGGCTAAATGTTAACCTAGTGCAGAAGCTTGACAATAGTCTCATAGTAAAACTACTGAAGGTTGGAGGTACATTAATATCTAGTGATGATCATATTTGCCAACTGGATGCCTGTTCCTGTTTGGCATAAGACCCTTCATATTCAGTGTATGTATATATATATATATTTTATTCCCCCCCTCCCCCAATATATTGACTTCTTTATACTGGAGTTCTTCCCTGCAGGAAGAAGGCCAGCATTTCATCTCTAGAATTTTATTGCAAAAATGTATTATGTCTTTTAAGGCATGATGGGCTGCAGGCAGTGTTTAAACTGCCACTTGCCAAGTCACGTTTTGCTAATTATTTAGACATTTAGGTTGGATAATAAAATGGCCACTGGAAGTTCTTATGGCCAGCAGAGAAAATCAAATGCAATTATCTCAGTGACACCAATAAATATGAGCTCCTTAACCTGAGCTTTAAAGGATACCAGCTATAAGCCTATATTCATAGCAGTCTGAAAGATAATTGCATTTGAGTAAGTCAAATGTCTGTTTTATGTTTTACAAACTCAAGTAGTAAAGCTTTGTTTGATCTTCAGCCTGAAAAGTCTCCATCAGATCATCTCTAAGTCCACCAAAGTAGTGGAAAACTATAATTCAGAGATTAAATTATAAGGAATTAAGAGGAAAAATAGGAGTTGAAGGAATGAAACTGTAAACTTTATACTGTACAGGTTCTTTCAAATTTAAGTGTGGTACTGAAAGCCTGATAGGGTGCCCAAAAGGTCTGGGTATCTTCTGTGCGTGCAATTTCAGCTTAAATCTGTGTATATGTTTGACAGAACCTTTATTCAAGCTAAACAAAATCAATTCCTATCTCTTGTTATGCATTTTGACTCATTTTTAGTGCATTGTTCTAAGCTCAATTTTGTTAAACTGCTTCTTTAGTTTTACCAATTGAAAACACCTGTACAAGTTCAATAGAAGGAAAATATTTTGACAGCATCTTCCCAGATGTCCCATTGGAATGCATGACACACCATAACCCTTCTATGGTACTAGTGCAAGAGTGATTTTATATGCAGTAGGAATGAACATCTTTTGCCTTAAAAATACTTGGTTTTAAAAACTGAACAACTTTCAAAGGTCTTTAGAAACTTGAAACTGTTTTTTATAAAAGCAGACATTGTGATTTGTAAAAAAAAATTGAGTTAGCAGTTATTCAGTATTTCCTAGTGTTTACAAATAATTTGACCACTTCTACTAATAATTAATTATTTTGTTTCAATTTGTTATTCTTTCCTTTTCCCCTTTCAAAGATTGGTAGTATTTTAGCTTTTTCAGTCTTTTGAAATCTCATTGAATTTTCAGAAATACTTGCTAGCATTATAAATATTATCTCAGCCAGTTTTCCAAGTCCTTTACGGTGGTGTCTCCTAACTCTTTGATATGTGCTCCCTGACCCCTTAGATGCAATTCCTTTCTTCCTTTTTCTTCCCCAAAGACTGCCACTATCTCCTTGCTTTCTTCTTTTTTTTCCTCTTCTTTCTTTACCAGTAGCCACAAAGCAGATGAATCTCTGTGGCCCCACTTGCAGGGGCCCTGCATGGGCCCTGCAGGCAGCTCAAGAAGCAATACAAAGATGCTTATCTTCACTGGAAAGCCTTGATGTCCAGTTCCTGGACCATGGTGTAGAGTGAGAAGTGCCTTATGTGGAGCAAGTACAACTCGAGCCAGGACTGTTTGCTTGAGCTTTGTGCCCTGTCTTACCTTTAGGAGCTTAGTATAGATTTAATGATGTTCAGCCAATCTGAAAACATCCCACTCATCTAAGTAGTCTTTAACTCTAAACTGCTGCATGATCTTTCACTTTTTAAGATAATCTTACTCTGTTAATCATCTAATTAAAGCAACTTTTTTTTTTTAAAAACAAAATCTGAAATAAAAAAGAACTCATTAGCTTTGGGTGTTCTGATGTCATCTGTGATTAGCTTTAATGTCCCTTTTTGGTAGTCAGAAATGTGCTTGGTAGTGTTTCCTTAAATTTCAGCTTAATCTAAAAGTGTGACTTTGTTTGTGGTTTCAAGAATTTAAAAACAAATGAATAGCACCATTTCTAAAACATGTTGCGAGTAAATCTTTATTTCTTCCGTAAGGACAAAAATAAACCTATGAATTCTTGGGTTTTCATAATTGTATTCTTTTAAGGTGTCATCTTTATTTTAGAACAGCAAATTATAGTATAAAGTAGATGAATAAGAAAAATTGTAATATTGAACCAAGATGGAGTATTCATTTTAGATTATCTTTTTTACATAAATTCAACTACTATCCTCTACAAATGCATTTGTTTGTAATTTTAAAAAAATTAAATTCACATCGACTTTTTATGTTGTGAATTAAAATGGAATTAAAATGTTGGCCCTGCACATGTTTACATTCATTTACAATAGTCAGTGATTGAAAAACTGAGTCAAATGTCTATTTGATATGTATTTCTGTCTTGAACTTATCTTCAACTCAGTAAGTGAGAATGCTTTACATGGCTTGGCAACTCTCCTGTCAAATCTGGACTCTGCATTGGTAATGTCGAGCAAAGACATATCGAACAATCAAGAAACATGGAAGACCATCATTTATAAGCGAGTAAGTGTCAATGTAGCTCAGAGACCAGAGTTTACATAGAAATAGCTTATAGATAACTGCAAATAGAAATGATTGATAGCTAGCAAGCTGTTTCCTTTGTTCCTCATCACAACCTACAAAAATATTGTGGAATACTGAATGCAGTTACCCACAGTATTATAATGATGGGCCATAAAAATTAATATAACAGCAGCTCGGTTAGATAAAACAAATACTTCCATCCTGTCTGCTTGCTCCCCAGCCCCAGGTTTCCCTTCTTATTTGTAACGCTGTTACTAAAGCTTTACTAACTCATGTAGGCATTCAGTTTTATACTGCTTTGAACACAGGAGGGGGCTGTCAGTGTGCATTCTCCTCATGGTCAACTATTGCTGGTTTTCCTATACTTACTTCTTTTTATTTTCCTAAAGCAAGCCAATTATTTTGTTTTTGTTTTAATTTTCTCTCATTTGTTCTGGAAATAGTTTGGGGTTACTAAAGTGTGTGTACACACGTACATGTATTTTTATGTATGTAGATATGGGAAAAACAATGGGGAAACAGCAACTAACCAAACAGTTAAAGGCCACAGTAAATCAGTTCTCTATAAAGATATCATAGCAGATGGTATAAACTGGGGTAGTATAGTTCAGCAATCAGTCACCAGCAGAAAATGTAGAATCCAGTTCCACTGAACAGTAACATCTTGGCATAACTATGCAGATATTGTAGCGTTTTACTCCTAAACAATGCCTTCCCAGTAGTCACATATATATTAATATTAGTTTGCTGGGAGGCAAAAGTGCCAGCTTTTCTCTTCTGTGCTGCTTCGGCTTCCTTTCCCCCAGCGAGCATTTTCGAGAATGATGGCCAGAGAAGGCCACTATTCCCTAATCTGCTGGGATCTTCAGAGACGTTTTGCCTCTGCTCTGAAGCCTCTTGCTCTTATGGCAATAGGCCAGAGAAATGCCAGTAATGAGGAAAAAAAAATGCTGGAGCACCACCTCTAAGTATAATGTGTACATCTGTCCATCAAGTACTTAAAGAAAATATGGTCTGAGCATGAGCTTCATGTTTTCTAACATGAAATCGATCCTGGTTTCAAGCCTGATGTTTGAATTAAGCGTTTGAAAAGTACAATGACATTGTGGTGAACAAACAGCTTTGAGAGTATATTTTGACATAGATGGTCCCATTTGCAACACAATAGGTTTAAGATCCGCTACTGGTATATATGCTTTTCTTTTTGTTTTAAATAATACTATAATCTCGTAGAAAGTATCAGTCTTTCAGGTTATGGGAGATTGTTTTGGTGATATAACTATATATGTATAACCACACATACAATACAGCTTTCTAGTTGTATACTTTGTTTCACTTCAGGTTCTGTGATTACCTAAAGTGTGAGTCAAAATTATTATTTCATAAAACATGTGATTGAATAATATATTGTTTCTCTCTATAGAGATACCCGTATGATATAAAGCAGAAGTAAATTAGGCCTGGATAATGTTCCTCTAAATAGCTTTATAAGCTAGGTTGTAAATTTTAAAGAACAGAGACTTGGCCTGTTGTTTTGTGTCTATAAAGTGTCATATCTACTTCAGAGCATTATGCAAATTTTGGATACTCTAAACCAAAGTATTTATGAAAATGGAGAACTGGTAGAGCACACTGTATTTCTTAACCAGTCATTGTTGCAGACGACTGCAGTGTCACTGCTGTGCCACTGTCCTTACGAGAGCAGGCCAGAGATTGAGAGTTACAGTCCAGGAGGTTTCTTGAAAATTTCAGGTAAACTGAAGATTATAATTAGAGTCAGAATAGAACATTTGTGTAGCATGATGGGGTGAAAGTGTCAGAGTTCCTCCAAGGAAGATTGTGCTATTTCAGCCTGCTGGAGTTCTTTGAAAAAAAAAAAGTACATTAAGTACATAAAGGTTACCTGTCAGACATAATGTTCTAGGATTTTCACAAAGCCTTTGATATGATTCTTCATAGTAGGCTGCAAAGAAAATGAGTGGTGACAGAGGAAGGAACATAACTTAGGTATTGTTTAAAACCTGATTGTGCTGAAAATAATCATAGCAGTGGTCAGCGGTAGGACCGGAGTTAATGAACGCTGCTGATGCTGATGAAGAAAGGGGCTGCACAAGAGCAACATTTCCTTATATCTGTCACTTCTGGTTAGGAACAGCTGTTCAGGACTGTATGAAACTCCAAATTATAAGTGTGACACAGTAAGATGAACCTATGTTTGTGTAACTAATTTAATGGGTAGGGCTCTTAAGGCAGGAAGTTATTTGCTGTGGGTATTTAGTGCAGGATAAAGTACTAAGGGACCAACTGTGTCATTGTGATTAGGGCTAACAGAATGTCGTTATAAAACGTTATCAGAATGTTTTACTTGGTAAGGATGAGATATGAAAATATATTCTACCAGAAGCAATTGGTATCTTCAGTCATTTGACTTTAAAGAACCAGTGAAGTACAACATGGAGTTAACTGTGATGTGACTGATTTGTAATAAATTATGAAAAAGCAACTTCAATTTATTTTACAGGAAGATTAAAGAATCATAGAACATCCCAGGTTGGAAGGGACATAAAAAGATTATCTGGTCTAACCTTTTTTGGGAAAGGAAGCCTATACGAGATTATCTAGCACCCTGTCTAATCACATACTGAAAACTTGCAGTGGTGGGGACTCTACTATGTCCCTGGGAGGTTGTTCAGTGGTTGAAGACATGCTTTAGTGAGGTATTCAGGAAAATTAATTGATTGTATCTTTTTACCCTTTCAAAAAATAATGAAATGTGCAGACATTTGTAAAATTAAGGAGTGCATTAAAAACCTATAAAATGAAATAATTATGCACGGTAGTCATCCTGTGAAACTAATTAACTCTACAGGGCATTTAATAAAAAAGTGAGTCTTGACTTTCATTTTCTGTAAGTACTGCATACCTAGCAACAAATAAATCAAGATGACTCTCCACTGTGGAGTGCTTTATATATTCTTTTAAGTCTGTGTAGGGTTGGTGGAAAAAATGCAATCGGGTGAGGAAAGTAGTAGTGTTCCTTTTTTCAGGTGGTTGTGACTAAGCAAGTTCATGAACAATGGAAGTTCAGACTGCATCTGTTCACAGCTTTGAGAAGGGACTTCTAAACTGCCAGTCTTTCAGAGTATTGTGACTATTGAGAAGCTTTGGGTTCAGTTGGTCACCTCACTGGGAACAATCAAGTGCTCCTAAACATTGACTCTCTATGTCCATGTTTACCTTGTGTTTGTAGCTCATTAAATGATCCTGGTTATTTCATAGTTCTGAAGTCCCACATTCTTACTGCAAAGAAACATATATATATATATATATATATATATATAAAAACTCAAGGTCTATGCCTAACTGAATTCACATAGTTTGAGTGCACTGTTATGGGTTTTGTGGAACAGACAGATGTAACACTGTAATGACCACCACCCTGAACTGGATCACATTAGCCTGATGTACTGGCAGAGGCATGAGGCTTGGATGGAAGCATCTGAAACTTCCTCACTTCACAGTGGGCTGGGATGGATCTCTGCTGGGGAGCGTAAGATGTGGAACAGGGGTGAGGGAATTGAAGGGTGCATGTTCTTCTGTAACCCCCTGCCCATTCTTCCTGCCAAGACACAAAGGCTCTATAGTATTAAATGAAACAGAACCAGTTCTTGGGCACAATGACTGGCACTTTTGCTTACTCTGTTAAATTTGTGGGGTATTTCCTGGCATGGCTTTGGGGCAGTCCAACTGGAATTCTCCTGGACAAGGCCTGGGCATGGTTCAGAGTTTAGTGCAAGCTGACCACTCTTCAGGGTAGGCATTTGCCTTTTTTAGAAGAGTTTAGGTGAATAGATGTGAGTTGTGTGTGACAGCTGGTCTCAGGGCCTGGGAAAGGTTGTTGGCCCTATTGTATTAAGTTAGTAGGTGTAAATTGAGATGTTGATTGTGTCCAATCCCTTTCATTTGTCCTTTCTCCTGCTGTTACATTTGAACAGCTCCACATCTTGAGACTCCATCCCTCATGGTACGCTTTCCCTCTCTGTCCTCCACAAAGCAGCTTTCATACTACAGTCATGACTTTTTTCCACTTTTGAGTGTGTTTTAGGTAATTAATTCCAGCCTATTTCCCTAAGTTGCGATGTTTGCTGTTCCCTCCTTAAAACCTCAGTTATTCTGTGCAATTTAATAAATTATTCAGAACTGCTACAATTTGAAAGAAGGATTTAAAGAGCAGAGCACACGTGATCTCTCTCCTAGTTTCCTAATTTTCTGCCCTTACCTGCACACACTCCAACATAGTTTTACTATGCTATAGTTTTATTTTTGCAATATTTCAGGTTATAATTTCCAACAAATTGCTAGGATACCTTGAGCAGCCTGAGAACTGAAGCTTTTGAATAAAATCTTCTTTATGACAGTACCCGAAAGACAGAACAGGAAATCCTAAAAATTGTCAAATTAATTGAACAGTCTGCTGTAAAAAGCTCTCGATCTGTACTGTTTTGAGAAGGCTAAAAGGAGTTAAATGGAAATAGATTTTCCCAAGGACTGTTAATTCTTTAGTCTAAAAAAGTATTTTCTTGTTGTTTAAGATGAGAAAATATATTTTTTAAAAAAAAAGTTTTATTTTGAACTGTAAATGTATTTGTTTGTTTTTCTGTAACCACTGTGAACTTGCCAGTTCCTTGGAGTAGGAATGGGAAGAAAATTGGATTTCACTTGCAGTGTGTTGCTAAAATTAAGAACAAGCATATTTTATGAGTCTTGCGTAGACTGACCAATCTATCTCTTAGCATATTAAAACAGATTAGTGCTGATAACTTTTGTTCAAGTCAAGGTTAATGGACTAGAAAAAAATACAGTACATTATGTCATCATTGAAAAATACATGAAGCGATATTTCCCACCCGTCAAAATGTCTGATAGTTGGCTGGCTTGGATGTTTTGCAACCCACTTGAAGTCCGACTGTGCCCTGCGTCTGTTGCTTGTGCCTGGAGTGGCTGGCTTCTTTCTCTCAAGAACAGGCAAAGTGGTACAGACAGAACCCAAATTCTGTGCTACCACACTCCTATTAAAATGTCATTAATTTGGGGTATCTAGGAGACCAAGGAATGGCAATGCAGGTATTCTGAGGCATTTAGTCAGCCTAGGGAACACCCTGATGCTAGAAACATGTTTTTCCTTAAAATAAAATGGTATGGTGTTTCCCTGTAGTGCAAAGGTAAAGTAAGATTATTTTCTCTGAAGGTTGAACAGGGAAATGTATGTTTTTGCCTCTTCTGTTACAAAGACTATGAAGACTGTATTAAAACTGATTTATCTTGGCATATGCAACATAATTCAGAGCACTGTAAAGAGACTTAACTGGGAGGAGCTCATCTTATATCCAATATAGTTTGACTTTCTAGCCCCAGAAACAGAGACAAGAAATTTCTGAATCTAATGGTTCCCATTTAAGGATTGGAGCTGAGGTGCTATTCAAAGTTATCAACTTATGTACAAAGGGGATGTAGTTCTCTAATGTAATTTGAGAATGAAAAATGAACTAAAATCGTAATGCTCTCAGGGACATACTGTTGCTTTACAGAAGAGTGCTTAGAAGGACAGCTTTGCAATATATCTTAAGATTAATTGAAATATTAGGAAACTGAGTGGGAATTTGTCTATGGGTACTAATATACCAAAGTAAATGTTACTAATGAAAAGCTTCAGCTTGATTATGGGGACTTTCTAGATGAGATCATTTTGACGCTCTGAGTAGAATTTAGGCTGAAATTAGTAATGTTGGAAAGACATCTTCCTTCTGAAGTGTATTTTACTTTATATCACAAAAGAAATGTGATATTAATTTTTAAATCAGTAAAGTATTTAAATAAATTGGAAAAAAACCCCCACAAATTGTTAAAACTTTTAAAATAACTGACAACTCAAAGAGGTAACTGACTACTGTTCTCATCAAACTCTGAACCGTGCTGCTAGATCCATGTGCCATAACCCCTCTCTTCTAATAGACTTAAAATGGTCATTTCCTGCTGAATTAGGTGCCAGGAATAGTCTGTGAATACAGCACGGCCTGCCCAGACCCTGCCTGTGCTCTATCACTGTTCTCTCAGATTTGCACTTTTAGACCAATATTTCATTACGTTTTGTATGTTACAAGATGTATTTAACCTGGATTTTTTTTGTTTGTTTTTGTTTGATTGTTTGTTTGAATCCTCTTGTTGTTGTGGGTTTCTTTGTTTGGTTTTTCCTTTTTTTTTTTCTTCTGGATAGTAGAGCCTGGAAATAATTTAGGCTCAAAACACCCACCAGTTTGTGGTACAATCTGGAAAGTGGGGATGACACATTCACATTTGGCCTTGCATGATGAGTTATTTGGGATGATATTTTTCTTTCAATGTGTAACATTTGCTTGCAGTTTAGTTCTTTACTAAGGCACCTGCATGTATCCACATGCAAGATAAGCTCTAGGCTCTCATTACTATTGACGGAGATCTAGTTAATGCTGTCTGCTGACTGTCTGCTTCACTAAGCTGAGCTATTTTCTTGGCTTCATTATCTCTGTTGATAAGATATCTCAGGTGGGATTGGTTAATTTAGATGAACACGGTCCAGTGCCACTTTAAATGTCCTTTGTTATGGGAGACATCACTAGATCTGACAGGCACAGGTATGACACGGGGCCTGTGGGAGATGTGTACCCTTCCAGAGTGGCAGCTGGAAGTTACACAGGGCATCTGACATCTCAAGTAGTACTAAATCCTGTATGTAGGTAGCTGAATCAAATCCTTACATTTTCAGTAGACATCAAAATGTAGGTTTCTTAACCTGCTGCTGAATTCCTCTCAGATCTGAGACATCCGTGAAAGGTTTGAAAATAAGTCATGGAAACGCACAGGAGACCTGTATTGTGCTGGACTGGTGTATGTCAGGATCTCAGATTGTGCTGGGGGCTTAAGTTTAAGCAACTGAAGCAAGGGCAGTCCAGGAACTAAGTGGATCCTAAATCTTAAGGTGATGAGTATACAGAAGAATTGGTGTATTAAAACAGTCAAAGCTTGTATAAACAGTGTACGTTGGCAGGATAGGGTCGCTGTCCTTATGGCAAAAATCAGCTGCCTTACATTGTTTGTAGGATGTTTAAGAAAGGAATCATGCAGTGAAGTGTTTTGTTGCACAATTTTTTCAGTGTTTGCTGCCTGGATGTTCAGTCTTTGAGTGAAAGAATACTTTTCTACTTTTTTGTTGTTGAAGATTGTATATGTAGGTTCTAATGAAAAATGTATTTGGGTCATGAGTAAAATTGTTAGCTAATAAATTTTAGTTAAATTATTAACTTTGCTTTTTCTGAAACGAATTTTATGGCACTATGAAGTAATTAAGTGCAGAATAACCACAAGCCTTTTAACACTGAAGAACAAAATGATCTAACTTGGGCTGCTTTTGTAGTCTTATATATTAATATATTAAACTTGAATTTCATTGTTGAAAGATCTGGGTTTTTTTAAATGCTACATAGAACGAAGTACATTCATGCATGTATTCCAACTGTGCATAATAATATGAAGTTTAATTGTTGGGAGTTCTGCAAGTTTTGAAATTGGCCATCAAAGAGTGATGGGACTATCTGTAATGCTAGACTGAAGCTATATAATTAGTGTATACATTTAAGTCTTGTGGAAAATGTGAGGTTCAGTGCTGAAAGCGATGCATCATCTGAGTGTTGTATCCGTATGGTATTAGCAGCTTTGTTAAACTCACTAGTAAAAAGTCATTGCTCAGTTCTGACCAATAACTTATCTGTAACTCTGTTGCTTAATAAGGATACTCAGACCTTTACCACAGAGGAGACTGTTAGCATTGTGGGAAAATTCAGCAGAATGCTTACTGTATAGGTGGTTTTAAAAATTGTTGATTTGTGCTACATTAGCATGATTTCTCTGACCTTAAGTCTCAAAAGTACACGGATAACCTTGCACCCTATTGTGGCAAGAACCTCATATTTAATTACCATTTAGAGAAATCCTTGAAATACTCAACATAACAATACATTGCATTTAAACACATTCAGTTTTATAGCAGTCTTTAAAGAGATCAAAGCTGTCATGCTTATTACTAGTACCATCATAAATATGGCCAAAAATAGGTGAAAGCTGCTCTTTCCTTTTCAAAACATTTCTGCTAGTTCAAATGACAATGGAAGAAAAGTAGTCTTTAACATTCTCTTCAGTTAGTTTCTGGCCTAAGTTTCAAAAGTACATGTTCATCTTCAAAACTACCTTTAAAATGTGTTCACCTTTCCCACCCCCCCATATAAGTGTCTTTGTGACTTAAAAATATATTCATGTCATAGTGGTGATGGCTCTCATATATGGGGAGGAGGGTGGAAAAAAGCACTGTGCCCAGTAAGTCTCCTGAAATTTATCACAAAACGTGATGTGACCTAATGTGTAGTTTAAGCCTTACACTTCCATTTAGTTTTGCTTTTGTATTGATCAGTCTAGGTAAAATGACAACTTTATTGAACAGCTGAATTTAAGGGTAACATTACAATGTACGTGATGTATATTTGAGAAGTATTTGGAAGGGGTTATTGGAGACCAAAGAGGGAAGATTGGTGGTGTGAAATTACAGTGCCAAAATGGGAATGACAGAGAAGAGATCGAAGAGAGAAGAGTTTTTGATCACATGGAGTTCAGAGAGGCGGCTGGAAGGAAGCAGGATGCTGAACATGGAGCAGGAGAAGAGCCTCTGCCTGGGAACCTGTTGAAGTGCACAGGGTGTTCATCATCAGTCTTTCAAAGTGATGCCTCTTTTCTGTTCCTCTTCCAGGCTGACTCAGATGTTGTGGTATCCAAACACATGGGCAGTGCTGGCTGTAAACAGTTTGCTCAGGTTTTTCAACAAGGCTTGGTGTGTTACCACTAACATGCAGAAAGCAAATTTCTTATGTTGGTCATTGAAAAGTAAAAGAACCATCTGTATCTATAGAAAGCAGTTCAGGTCTTAAACTCATCTGAATTATTGAGAAGACAAGGGTACCAAAACATTTGAAGGTATCTCTTTATAGCATCCATGAGATTTGCAAAGTCTGAAACAAACAAACAAGATATGTAACAAAAAAGGGTGTGGAGAAGCACAGAATGATTACAGTGAATTTGATATTCTGATGTTGTGGACATGTATTTATGTATGATTTAATATAAAGCAGTATTAAGCTTTTTAATAAGATTAAAAGTAGCCATGGATAAGCCTTATTGAAATTCATAGCTGGATCTAATTAATGGAGATTAAATTCATATTTTAAATTCTGCAGGCAAAACAGTTAAGGAGTCTAAATTAGATTTCATTGCTATTTGAACAACAGAGGCCTAGCCTTTTCATAACATTGTGCTTATATTTCGAGTCCTGTTTGACCCTCACTTTCATATACTCTGAAATTGCCAGAAATACTAGAAAGGAGAGATATGTGAAAAATACCCATACTTCATCTGCTATTCTGTTATTATGGGGATAGGAGTCAACAGAGTTGCAAAACTAATGTTTTAATTGAGGTCAAATTATGGATTTATTTTTTTAATGCCAAAAAAATAGGCCAGAAAACCTTAGAGCAGGCGTTTATCTCAATACAGGGCTTTCTTCTCAACCCTTGACTTAACCATTCATTGCTGCTATTTTGGTAAACTTTCCTAATGGCATCAAGAGGCCACAGTAATGAATGTAGGAAAGTATTTAGAGATGTATATGTCATTACTAAAAACTGTTAGTGTGAAAGATAATATAAATGGAATATATTCCAATAAACAAAACACTCTTGTAATTGGTGAGCATTTAGTAGTGGTCATGATAGAAGTGAAAATTGCTTTACAATCATATGTTAACTTATTGGGAATTAAGAAGTTTATTCATTTTTTATCCAGAAGGGAAAGCATTCATGATTTTTTCTAAAATATTGAGCCAGTCACTAACTCTTCAGCTAAATGTTCTCAGCCTCTGCTTCTATTAACTCATGTTTTCTAAAAGGTAGATTATACATACTGGTGAGACTTATTGCTTGTTGTTGGCACATTTAACAAGTGTATCAATATATGTAATTCAGTGTTTTCAAATACCTCTAAATATACCATAATTTTTCTTTAGACTTTCTTTAGTGCTCAGATTCAACCTTGATATGTTGCACAAGACTGCTCTATATTATTTAAATCTCTTAAATCCTATTAGTGCCAAGACAAAGTGCCTCAGAGCCAATTTGGTTTTCAATCCAAACAAAATGCATCCTACTCGGAACAGATTACCTTGTGAATGTTTATCATTGTAAAGATCGATTATAAGATGTAATTTTTCAGAGTTTTATGGGAAAGAATGGGGAGGAACTGAGTTAGCCGTAAGATGGGAGCAATTGTATATCTGTCATCAGCTTCATGGGAGTTACTGCTTTGGGAGAAATATTAGTGGCTTGGTCATGGACCCTAAAGAATTACTAGTTGAATTAAATAAATTATAATAATAACTGCAGGTTTTTCTGGGGGGAAAAAAAAGATTGCTCCTGAAATAGTAAACTGGAAGCATCTTGATGTTACCCGTTTTGCTGCTCTCTTGTGACCCTACACAGAAAAAGATTACTGTTATTACCAACACATTTATCTTTATACTGCAAATATCACTTACCATTACTGGAAGCAGCACAACATGAATGGCACCATGTAATGTACAAAAACACTGAGTTTGTCCCTCTGACATATCCTTCTCCCATTTTGCTTGAACTCGCACATTGATGTGAGTTGCATTCTCAGCCCAGTAATGCTGTTAACACATTGTGAGGCTGTTACATTTCCATGGGACTGTGGCATCTAAATGTAGGATTGTGCAGTTGTCTCGTCTGCAACAAAAAGGAGAAACAGGATAGAACAAGAAGGGGAACCTGAAGTTTCAGGTCTTTTTCTTAATTTCGGATGAGGGTAGGGAAAGAGAAGCAATATATTTGAATGTATCAGAGGAGGTTTAGATTTGGAAAAATTTCTTCACAGAAAGCGTTGTCATGCATTGGAACAGGCTGCCCAGGGAAGTGCTCGAGTCACCATCTCTGGAGGTGTTTAAAAGACGTGTAGATGTGGTGCGTAGGGACATGGTTTAGTGGTGGACTTGGTAATGCTAGGTTAACAGTTGGACTCGGTGATCTTAAGGGTCTTTTCCCACCTAAATTATTCAATGATTAGGGCAACTTACTTTCATTTTGTATATCCTTAATCACAGGTATCTTACCCCTTTAGGCCTTGTTTTAAAAGATGTAGATGTCAGTAGTTTTAACTAGATCAGTCACCATCATCAACTTTCCTGCACTGTGCATCTCATTAAATAGATGTGTATCAATTATCATTCATTCAGAATGTTTACAGCTTTCCTTTCACTCAAGCTCAGTGATTCTATTAGCTTACCAAACTCTTTAATACTCCTGTTGGTGTTGTTTAAAAGGGAATTTGTCCTTATGGAATGCAATTTGGAAAAATTACGTTTATTTACTTAAATGGTTTTGTTAGTCTAATTAGTTGAAAAGGTTGACAAATAGGTCTTAGTGCACTGAGGCTGTGTATGTGCTTAAGTTCATGAATTGGAATAGTGAGTTATGAAAAAGAATCTAAAAGGTGCCATTTGTCACTACGTTGTGACAAGTCAGTTGTAAAACTTAATCTAGTAAGAGAAGGGTGGCTGACAGGCTGAAGGTGATCTGTGATCACAGGGAATCTTGGCAATTAGTCAGTTCTGTGATGGAAGGATACCAAATGTGCACTTTAAATTAGACAGTCTGTTCATTCCTTCCTTGATTACCTGATGTAGAAGGTAGTTGTCGCAGTTCATCAGTGTGAAAAGGTGAGATCTCAATTTTTTCTTCCACAAGAGATTTAACATTTTTACTACACAAAACAGATTTTGTTGATGTAGTAATCTTGTTTCTTTCAATCAACCTGTTGTTCAGCCAGTTGCAATTTCGGGGAATTACTTAGCGTTGAAAAAAAAACACAGATATTTTCTTTCCTTCTGGCTACGAGGATATGAATCTCTCAGGGATGGTTTAATATAAAATATTTATTTTTAATTTTCATCAAACGTGTAATCTATGCAGAGCAATCTAGTTTAACATAGTTTAGGTAATTAGTAGAGATATCAATTAGTGATAGGTATCAGTCTTTTAACAATCATTTTAAGTTGGGATTGAGAAATCAACCTGTGTTAAAACTTGTAGCATTGCCTTTTTTAAATTGTGACTGCGTTGTATTTTCTTTTTTCAATGTCAATGGACAGTGTGTAAAGGAACTGTAAATTGTCACATTACAGAAAGATAAATTATATTCTATGATAAAGATGCTCATTGGGATGAGAGTAGTGTTTATGTGGACTTTAATTTCAGTTGTGTTATTGGAATCCATCATTAAACCCTGCTTTTAGCGTGCAGAATGCTGTGGTTACAGTAGCCTGGGTTTCAACTATTATTCCCACATATGTTGGGTGAGTTTGGACTCTACTGCTTTATCTACCCATAGGTAACACCAGTTATGTTGAAGGCTTTTTGTGTCAACAGAATCACAAGGAAATCCTTTTTTAATGAGACAGTGGAGTGTTTATGTGTGAGTTAAGCATGGGTAGTATAGGACTGAGGTATTGTTTAACATTCCTTGCAAACTTCAGGTATAATAAACATCCAAAATTAAGAGTAGATTTGGGAATGATTTGTTTAGAGTAAATTTTGTGGCTGGGCGTGGATCAGAACAATTTCAAATGAAGAGTTAATCCACACCCATATTTCAGTCTCAGTTTTAAAATGTGTATATCTTTGTCTTTTACTTATTATGTAGTTAACAAGACTCTCCCCAGGGTGGACAGCTTAAATGCTGACTTTTGGGCATTGCTTTGTGGTAGTTTTGCATTCATAATAACGCACTAATTAGCAAAGCTGCTAATGGCTGCAGAGCACTGTTCTAGGTTTGGTAATAGTCTTACTGGAGCCTGAAACACTAAACCAGGCTACCTCACAATTTATTTTGACACAGCCAAAGTGTGCTGTATAGTTATTGTGATACTTCATCTGATTAAGCACAAAATAATAATAATGATGATTATAATAATAATAACCACCGAAATAAAGGGAAATAAATTAATACTGCTTTTAGATTTTTGTGAGAAAAATTAAGTTCTAAACTTTTCATAACTGTATTGTCACTAGTCATTTATGCCTAAATCTGTATGCCTTTATTAAATTTCCTTTAAATTATATCTATTAGTTAGGCACAGTGAGAAGTAGTTTGGATACTAATGTCATTACAAGGTAAGCACTGGAGGTGAATCAGCATGAAGATGACCTGCGGGCAGAACTCCTGGAGAGGAGAAACTGTGATGGTAGGGGCAGCTGGGGATGTGAGAAGAGCAGTGTGTTGCTTCAGAAAGTTTGGAGCTACAAGCCTGTCAAGCTGTTAAAGTTACTTTGCCTCTTTAAATGAGGAGCCAAAGATACTGTTTTATCTGTGGGACCTGATGAGATGCATCCACAGGTCCTGAGGGAACTGACAGGTCAAATTGCTAAGCCACTATCTATCATGTTTAAGAAGTTGTGGCAGTCCAGTGGAGTTCCCCCTGACTGGAAAAGGGGAAACATAACCCAAATTTTTAAAAAGGGAAAGAAGGAAGACTGAGGGAGCAATAGGCCAGTCAGTCTCACCTCTGTGAATGGCAACATCCTGGAACAGATCCTTCTGGAAACCATGCTAAGGCCCATGGAAAATAAGGAGGTGATTTGTAACAGGCAGCATGGCTTCACTAAGGGCAAATTGTGCCTGACAAATCTGGTGGCCTTCTATGATGGGATTACAGCATTGCTGGATAAGGGAAGAACAACTGACATCATCTACCTGGACTTGTGGAAAGGATTTGTCCTGCATACATCATCATTGTCCCTAAAACAAAGAGGTGTATTTGACTGATGAACCACTCAGTGGATAAGGAATTGGCTGGATGGTCACACTCAGAGTTGCAGCCGTCAGTGTCTGAGTGGGGACCAGAGACAAGCGGCATTCGTCAGGGCTCAGCATTGGGAGTGGCACTGTATAACATATTCATTGGCAACATGGACAGTGGGATTAAGTGCACCTTCAGCAAGTTTGCCAATGACACCAAGCTGTGTGGTGATCTCTGCATGCTGGAGAGAAGGGATGCTATCCTTGACAGGCTTGTGAGGTGGGCCTGTGCAAATCTCATGAAGTTCAACAAGGCCAAATGCAAGGTCCCACACATGGGTCGGGACAATCTCAAGCACAAACACAGGCTGCATGCAGAATGGATCAAGAGCAGCCCTGAGGAGATGGAGTTGGGGGTGTTGGTTGGTGAGAAGTTCAGCATGATGCAGCAATGTGCTCTTGCAGCCCAGAAAGCCAACCATGTCCTGCACTGCATCAGAAGAAGTGTGACCAGCAGGTTGAGGGAGGCAATTCTCCCTGTCTACTCTGCTCTGGTGAGACCCCCACCTGAAGCATTGTGTCTGGCTCTGGGGTCCCCAACATAAGAAGGACATGGACCTATTGGAGAGGGTCCAGAGGATGATGAGAGGGCTGGATCACCTCTCCTGTGAGGACAGGCTGAGCGAGTTGAGGTTGTTCAGCCTGGAGAAGAGGCAGCACTGGGGGAGCCTTATAGCAGCCTTCCAGTACCTAAACGGGACCTACAAGAAAGCTGGAGAGTCCTATCACTGTGTAGTGATAGGACAAGGGGTAGTGGCTTTTAACTGAAAGAGGGCAGATCAAGATTAGATAAAATGAATAAATTCTTCACTATGAGAGTGTTGAAGCACTGGAACAGGCTGCCCAGAGAAGCTGTAGGTGACCCATCCCTGGAAGTGTTCAAGGTCAGGTTGGATGGGGCTTTGAGCAGCCTGATCTAGTGGAAGGTGTCCCACCTCTTGGCAGACAGGTTGGAACTAGATGAGCTTTAAGGTCCCTTCCAACCCAAACAAATCTATGATTCTATGTTCAGTTTGTTTTTACTGAATTCTGATATGTTCCAAATTTCTATGAAGTTATGCATTTTTTCCCTATGGCACAGCTGACTTCTGTCTTCATACACATTGATGTTTCAGGTTGATATTTTTCAACCTCATGGTTTATGACTGTGTTGACTTCTCAAAGATATGTAAACCAGTGTTAACTTATTGCCAGTCCAATGATGGTATGTGCAATATATTATATTGCAGCAAGCCACATGCAAATTTTGGCCAAATAAAAATGTCTCAGCAGCATAAAATACTAAAAATATGTTGAACTGCAGAGGAAAAAAAGGCTCTTTGGAATATCTTACCCTCTACCCATGATTTAAACTGAATCAGCTGTGTTATAAGATTCCTCTGTCCAGATGGATCTTGAAAATGCCAGATGATGGAAATTGCACAACCTGTTTCAATGGATGCTCTATGCCACTGCTGATTTGGGGAAATACTTATTCTCCAGTGGTAGCCTTTTTGCAGATACATTTTCTATATACCTTTTCTATAGTGTAAACTACTGTCATTGCTTAAATTATTTCTTCTTAGCTCTGCACCATTGAGTCCTCACATTCAGCCCCCTCGGTGGAGCTTGGAAAGTGTTTCAGTAAATTAATTCTGCAAACCCTGGGTGTGTACTGCTCAGCTTAGTAGTCAGTTTTTCCAGCTTTATATGGGTTAATGGGTATGTACTCTCTGTATGTATCATACTCTCTGATTGTGAACTCATTAAAAAGATGGTTGAGTGTGTGTATTTTCATTTGAATATCTGCTGATGAAAATGTTCTATTGCAACCATCAGTCAAAAGTTATGTGGATTAGGGACACTCTTGGGAGGATTTCATGTCCATAAAATAAATCGGTACTCTGTGATATATATGATCTTTCTCCTGTAAGTTTTAAGTAATTTTAAATGAATTTCCAAATAATTGCAGCATGATTGAATTCCAGTGTGGTGTTTATATGAAAATGAACTTGACAGCATCCTTGAAAATTCAGTCCAACACTGTTGCTGATCTGTGACAGCTCAAATGCTGTTTAGCTGATGAGAATCTCAACAGGAGCTGGTGCAGTCAAGATGTAGATGTGTCCACCTGCATCAGTGCAGCACAACAGGACGAGGAAAGGCCGCGCAGGACAAGGACAGCACAGGTTTTCCATTATCCAGGTGATGCTAACAAACTGAGATGATTTAGTTCTTATAAATCAGAAGATGGCTTTTGCCCGGGAGGTGCTGTGCCAGCCCCTGTGCTGTGGCCTTGATGCTGGTGTGTGCCCTCTGCCTGCCTTGTGAAAGAAGGAAACAACACTTGGAAGGATTTTGTTGAGGGTTATGAAGTTGTGAAGGTGGGCTGTCCATGCAATAAAAACTGAACCTACTTCTGACCATCATGTAGCAAACTCCTTATGTGCAAGACTTAAAGCTGTTAATAATTTCTGTTTCTCACCTTAAATTTGCTGTGTTATTCCACTGTCATAACAGTAGCATGCTCTTTCAAACACTTAAAAAGCACCTGTTTAGAATTTATTTCTTGCGTGCAGTGTTCCATCATATGTTTTAATACTTGTAATTTTGTTCTTGGTCTTCAGGAAGAAACACATAGATCATCTCCTATTTGCATAATTTCACATGGGTAATCAAAAAGAACACAGTGTAGGAGGATCCAAGAATTAAAATTTATTGTTGCTTTAATTAATGCTTTAACAATCTAATCAAAATATAACAACCACTTATTTTTACTCCAGTTGTAACAATGCTAATGCAATCAAAAGAATAACATTTCTATTGAGCTTCATTAATAATACAATAAAATCAATAGCTGCAAATCTCTTCTGTTTTCTCACCTCTCTGATCATTTGTAGCCCTGGGTCAAGGGCAGGGATGGTTTAGTGAGTTGTCAGCATCCCAGTTCTTCACCAGGAAAACAGTATTGATGGTGGTGCAGGGTCTCCTCCCTCATACTGAGTTTGCTTAGGGTTATTTTTATCTATTTCAGCCCTCTATTTCTTAATGGATTATACTTTTTACTTTTCTGTTGATATCTAAAGCTTCTTATAGCATGATTGCTCAGGTTTTGGTTTTTTTTTTAGACTTTTCCCTATATAATATTATTGCTTTTGGTGAAGGAGAACCACACAAGTGAAAAGCTGACGAGAAGTTAAGCTTAAAAAAAATTTAGATGATAACCATCACAGCTTATACAAGCTCATGGAGTAGATGCCTGACCTTAGGTAATCTTTGAGACTAGACAACGCAGGTAAGGCCAACAACCTGGTATGAATAGTTAGTTTTATAATTTCCTGATCCACAGGGCTATGCTGCTACTAGGCTGTGATGTTAAAAGTGAATCTATTCAGAAATCCTTGGGTTACCTTAGCAGTGGTATTTCAGAGATACTTTACTCTTTTTCTGTAGTTAAAATTAATAGAGCAACCTGTAAAATATATACTTATTTTCTGGGGATATATCATTCTACCAATTATCTATTTATTTTAATAATTAAGTAACTTTAAACATTTACCTAATTAAAAATTTAATAATTAAATGCATATTGTTTCATAAATTGTTAGCAACTATTCTATATTGTTACACACCACTGTTATGATTGCACAGAACGTAAATAAGCAGATCACCTTCATTTGAACAAATAAAACATCACAGTTTTCTATCATATCCATATGTGCTTGTGACGCTTTCATGGGCTGTCACTCCCTGTTGCTCCCCACCTGTCTTTTTAGAGTTAGGAAAGCCAAAGAGGGAAAAATGAGGGAGGAGTGTGTGTGAGTCAGAAGAGAGTGGGGATGACTTGAGTAGGAATGTGAAAGGAGCCGAGAGCACATGTTGGTTGAAGCTGCAAGACAAGTGCTAGAAAGAAATGGTCAAGAGACCTGCTCCAGCGCATTTTGACTGTATTCCCCTTGCAGGGCTTTCTGCTCCAGTCTCTCCAGGCACCTCTGCCTGTGCCACTCAGTCACTGGATTGCTGTCATTTAGGCAAACTGGACACACACAAATCCATGGTGCCTGATGGGATATACCCACGAGTGCTGAGGGAACTGGCAGATGTTATTGCAAAGACACTCTCCATCACCTCTGAAAGGTCACTGAGAACAGGAGAGGTGCCTGAGAACAGGAAGAAAGCCAGTGTCACTCCAAGTCTTCAGAATGGGCAAGAAGGAAACTACAGACCAGCCAGCCTCACCTCCACCCCTGGAAAGGTGATGGAACTCATTATGGATGTCATCTCTAAGCATGTGGAGGAAAATGAGGTTATTGGGAATAGTCAATGTGCATTCACCAAGGGGAAATCATGCTTGCCAATCTGATAGCCCTCTGTGATGGCGTGGCTGACTGAGCAGATGAGGGGAGAATGGTGTATGTTGTCTGCCTTGACTTCATCAAGGCTTCTGACAATGTCTCCTGTAATGTCCTCATAGGCAAGCTCGGGAAGTGCTGGCTGGCAGAGCTCAGAGGGTTGTGGTCAGTGGTGCAGAGTCTGGTTGGAGGCCTGTAGTTAGCCCACCTGGACATGATGCTGTGCAACCTGCTCTACGTGAACCTGCTTTAGCAGGTGGGTTGGACTAGATGATCTCCAGAGGTCCCTTCCAACACCAAACATTCTTTGATTCTGTTTTCCCTCTCTTGTCTTTCTGCTGCCCCATCTGCCTTCTGACTTTTTCGGCAAGTGGACTTGTAACTGTGCCCTGTGGATCCACAATAAGCATGTAATGAGTAATGTGAAAACAAGTGTCATAAACAATGGCTTCCATTTGAGGTGACAAGTGCTTTATTCATTAATTGTGTCACTGTTTTGTGATGTTGTTAAAAGATGGAGAACCTCAATAGTGCATTTTGATAATCTGGATTGAAGGGATTACATCTAAGACTGGCTTTAGAAGTATTCCCTTAAACCTGTTTAGGTGCTGATGTTTGTTAATAACAGCTATACGGCTGTCCTCTCTATTATTTCTAACTTACTGAAAAGTCCCAGGATTTTCCTGTCTCCTGTCACTGTGTTTTGATCTCTTAGTATCTTTATTGTGGCATGTGTCTGCATTTCATTCACTACTTCTTCAAATAACTTTTCTCCTTATTAATAAATATCTCACTAGTTATTCTGTTCATTTTCTTTGACATTTACTTAAAGGTCCTGTATTTTTTTCACGATTGTTTCTTCAGAAGTCTTGCCATCAGTGAAAGATATGCTCAAATGAAGGTGATTTTAGTTGTGTATTTAAGTAGTATGTATGAAGCTTTTCTGATAAACCCTGAAGAATTTATTTAAAATCAGTGAGATGACACTTTTCTATATTTCTCTGACTTATATAATGGTGAGATGATCAGATTCATAGTTTTCCAAGGAATAGTATGTATATTCAAGTTTTAGTAAACAAACATTGTGTTTCAGCATTAGGTTGCATTGGACAGTCAAGACATTTTGAAATATATTCATGCATTCAACAATACATATATTAAACATTAATATGCATTTTTTCATAATTATAAGAAATATTTATAATATCAGTCTATAAAGAATTCATTATCAGGCAATCAAGATAAAGTAGTAGCAATGAAGTACATAAAAATAGCAGTGCAATTTATTTTAAACTTAGTAGAATAAACATAAGCAAATGCTTTTTCAATAAAGCATAGACCTACTATCATTGGGAAAAAGAAAACATACAGTAGCTAAATTACGTTCATTGTACTTGCTCTGCCTGATCATGAGAATTGAAAAGAAATTTATCTGACCAGAGGTATAGATTGCATGGACAGGTACTTTATTAATGTATGTGTTTTTTTTCTGCTGATTATGCTGCGAGGTGTTTGCTAGATAGACATACACAGATATAGTGGGGTTTAACCTGCTTACTCAACACTTTTTGCTTATGCTTTGATAGTCGATGCTTTGTAGTTTTTAAAAATCTTTTTGTTTGAAGAATCACATGTTTTTATGAAATAGAAAGTATACTAAATCATAGCTTTATTCCACAGTATGGTTTAGACTTGTAGGAAGACAAGTAGGTACGAGTATATGGTACTGATTATATGCATACCCTATTTGAAATACCTTTACTTACCTTCACGTATCTGCTGAGATCTGAGGCACTGTGAGAAACCATCTTCTGGAGGTTGCTAGACACCTTCTAAGCACAGTGTCTGACAGAAACTGCTGCTGAAATTCACTCTTCCAGCTCCCTGTTAGCCCCACGTTGGCATATGAAGGCTCAGATGGTGCCGTCTTTAGTCATTTGACTTTTCTTTGAGGACTTGACTATTTGGGGGTTTATTTACACGTGTGTTGTGATGTGATGTTGTAGTGGTTCTAGTAAAAGCATGATAAATACACTGCCTGAAAGTGGAGTTTCTAGGATCTATCAAATGGTCTGTGACTCTGTGGAGGTAAACTGGTATTTGAAAATGTAGATAATTTTTCCTGAAATATCTCTATATCAGATTTCATGAAGCCAAATTATAAATAACATGGGCAATGAATGTCTCCTTCAGCAAATACATTTCTAAATACTGTGATTTTTTTAAAGTAAAAATATAGATTAAAATAGTGTACTTCATAACAGAAGGCTATAAAGGCAGTGATAACAGACCTAATATTCAGACTCTCATATGAAGTACTAAATCTTGCCATTCTTTGTTTTTATTTCTTCACATTCGGTATTGGTTTGCATTCCAGCCTTCTTTGCTGTCTTCAGTGATGCTGATGTTAAGGTAGGGTGATTTGTGTATATGGTATAAATATAATTGCAGACTGTATAGAAAGCCCATGGCACTTGAAATACTTGGAAAAAAATCTGATTTTGTTTAGGGACTTTTAGAAATGAATATTGTAGTATACACATGGCTGCTGAATGTCAGCCTTCAACAGACATTTGATACTATTCACTGTAAATAAGGTAGCACCTCACATCTTTTTAGAGTATCTGGTATTCAGTGGAGTAGAAAATCAGATGTCTTCATCCTTATTGTGGTTTAAGCAATTTATGTGGAACCATTCTGACAAAGCGAGCGTGTTTTGAGGGTGGTGATGGAGAGTAACCAGAATTTAATGTGTGTGAACTGGAGACTGATGGTAAAACTTGGGACACATGGAGAGCAACCAGAAAGCTTTACACAGTGAGAATCCCACACACTGCTCAGCAGTGCTGCTCTTGAGGTAACAGGAGTGAAACAAAGATGTAATAATCTCTGTAAGAACTGGACTGATCTTTTGAAGATACAGAATAAGTATTGTGTTCAAGACCATTCAATAAAAATCCAGAGAGCTGGGGTTGTCTTATGTGCCATTTATTCATTCACTACCATTACAGCAAATGAAAAAACAAACAAAAAATCCCCCCAAAACAAAAAAAACCCAAACAAACAAAAACAAACCAAAAAATCCCCCAAATTAAAAAGCCTATTTAAAATAGAAAGAAAAATAATGAAAATACAGAAGATACTTGAGTGTAGGTGGAGAGCCAGTTTTGGCCGTGATCCTTTTGGCTTTATTATGAATTTACTATTACCATTATGTTCAAGTTATTTTATGCCTCCTGTCATTGCAGCATCTTCCACTGCTCTGATTAAGGAACTAACATCTGCTGTGAGGTCTTTTTGTTCTTCCTGCATTGCTCATGACTTAATCAATTTTGGACTATGACAAACACAACACAGAACAGAATAATTCATAACATTGGGTATATTTGACAGCTATAATGTTTACATTGCTGTTTTTGTAATTATTTATGCATCTTGCCTAGCTAATAGCAAGATTGGACTATTAAAATGTTTACTGATGCTTCCTTCAACTTGGTTCTTTACCATTATGATTCTAACACAATTACTATAAATAAGCGTCTTTAAACAAAAAAAAAATGGTGATCATTACTCTATTAGTTTATTTTCCAGTTGAATCCTGAATTCAAAATTAATTTAACTTGAACACATGGTCCTCATTTCCTGCCTCAGTCCAGTATGAATTCATACACAATGAGCAACTGAATTTACTTACTTTGCTCAGCAATCCTCATGCAAAATTACTGGCAGTATCTAAGGCCACCTGAGGACAAAGATTTGATGGCCTAGTAGAAGCATTTCAGAAGACTGAATAATTTGTTGAAGAATATTTAATATTATTTATAAAATGAAAATTCCATTGTGCTTGATAACCTTTTTTTTTTTCATATAGAATCATAGAATCATTTCAGTTGGAAGAGACCCTCAGGATCATCAAGTCCAACCATAACCTAACCTAACTCTAGCACTAAACCATGTCCCTAAGAACATCGTCTAAATGCCTTTTAAACACCTCCAGGGATGGTGACTCCACCACTTCCCTATAGAAATAATTTTAAATGGTCACAGTAGAAAGCACGTCCCAGTGCCATAAGGAATGATGTCATTCACTTCACAGTTTCACTGATACTGCACCCACACTACCTTATGCTCCATGAAATAATTTGAAAACTATAATCCTCATTAAGAATGTAGAGTTGTACATACAGTGCTATTTTTTTCACACAGAACAGTAGAGATTTGAGAAAATAATGGTTTCTTCTTCTTTTCTGCTTGCCTTTAGTAGATGTATGGAAGATATTAATCTGCTAGGAGGAAAAGGAGTAAAGCATTGAAAAATGTGCCTGAAGTATAAATAAATCCAGAGACTTTATTAATAGAATATGGTATTAATATTCTGCTTTGAAAAAGTTTAATTTTTAACTATATTTATTTATGACAAGTCATATACAGGAGAAACTTTTTAAAATTAGGAATAGCTTTTGCTGTCAGTGCATAATGCAATGCAAGATGAATGTTTAAGGGTGAGTTTGATCTCAGGTTCTGGCTGGGGAATATCACATTACTTTCAGTGCCAAATACATGGATGACAATTCAGGATGCTGCTCAAACCCAGGAGTGTCAGGAGAGTATGAAGGCTCACGTCCCTCTTTTCTGCCATAGGCACACAGGCAAGCAGGGTAGGCTCAGTCTTCCCTCTTAGTCCAGCAATTTTCTCACGTAGACTTTCTCCTCTTTTTGCTTCCACATCCTTCTCTCTGGATGACAGCTTAAATCTGCCTTACTTGTATCAAAACATTTCTGAAACAATCTTCTTTGTGGGTATTGTCCTTTCTTAGAGTTTCACTTGTGATTTTCTCTTTTACACCAAACAGGAGATAAGTTTCTGTCTTCAGATCTCTGCATAGCATGTTCTCAGTTCTGCCACCCAGCCATCCATCGTTTGTTACTGAGATATCATCTCCCAGCCAAGGTGTGCTTGCCCAGCTCACCTTCATCACCCTTCTTATAGCTCTTCGAGGAAATACCTTTGTGCTTCTCATGTGGTGATACTCCATGTTAACACCTGTAGACTGCACCTCAATTCCTACACCTCTGATTATTACTAGAAAAAATTCTCTTTGCTCGTTACAGCAACAAAATTACTGAGAAGCAATGGCTGAATTGTTATACTTAAAAACTTCTGTTTCTCTGGTGATACGTGCTTAACTATTCAAAATTGAGAAGCTTGGCATTTACCTTTTTACATAGTTTAATGGATCATGAACAGATTTTCAGAAAGAAAAGTCTTTGTGAGTAGTGGCCATGTGCAAACATTCATTGTTAGTCAGTTCATCAGTTTCATATGAGAAGACAATTCTGAAACTTTAAACAAACACCTAATGAAATTTAACAAGGAAAAGTGTAGAGTCCTGCATCTGGGCAGGAACAACCCCAGGTTCCAGTATCGGTTGGGAAATTACATATTAGAGAGCAGTGTAGGGGAAAGGGACCTGGGGATCCTGGTGGACAATAGGCTGACCATGAGCCAGCACTGTGCCCTTGTGGCCAGGAAGGCCAATGGCATCCTGGGATGTATTAGAAGGGGAGTGGTTAGTAGATCAAGAGAGGTCCTCCTTCCCCTCTACTCTGCCCTGGTGAGACCCCATCTGGAATATTGTGTCCAGTTCTGGGCCCCTCAGTTCAAGAAGGACAAGGAACTGCTGGAGAGGGTCCAGCGTAGGGCAACCAAGATGATTAAGGGAGTGGAGCACCTCCCTTATGAGGAAAGGCTGAGGGAGCTGGGTCTCTTTAGTTTGGAGAAGAGGAGACTGAGGGGTGACCTTATTAATGTTTATAAATATATAAAGGGTGAGTGCCATGAGGATGGAGCCAGGCTCTTCTCGTTGGCAAACAATGATAGGACAAGGGGCAATGGGATCAAGCTGGAACACAAGAGGTTCCACTTAAATTTGAGAAAAAACTTCTTCTCAGTAAGGGTGACAGAACACTGGAACAGGCTGCCCAGGGGGGTTGTGGAGTCTCCTTCTCTGGACACATTCAAGACCCACCTGGACATGTTCCTGTGCAACCTCACTTAGGCGTTCCTGCTCCAGCAGGGGGATTGGACTAGATGATCTTTTGAGGTCCCTTCCAATCCAGAACATACTGTGATACTGTGATACTGTGATACTTTATTTGTATGTCCTAATATTTAATAATGAAGATTAATAGGAAAAAAGAATATGAACATTGATATAAATAATGTTTACTAGAGGCAGCTAATTTTGCAGATCCCAAAAACATACTGTAAATAAATGAGCAAATAAGTTAGTCTTATTATGCACGTAGTAATAGTTGTATTACTTCTTTGTACTAGTTTATATTACTGTTTATTACTATTTAGTATTTAAATACTAACACTGTTACCTAGTGGACCATTTTTAAAGGATGTGCCCTGCAATGCAGATTTTAGTTCTTGATCTTTAGGTTTGAATAGGGTCCAGGTTCATGTAAATGCTTAAGGGAAATTATAATTTAAAAAGAAATCGTAACAACTCCTGACGGTTGCTTTGCTAATGATCTCATTTTTGTTTGCCTGTGTAATGTTTGCACTTTTCTTGTAGTCCTACTTGTGTGGGATGAAATTCCTTTAAAAGTTATGATGCCATTACCTCATCCTTCTGCAAATGTTTCCAGCAGTGTCGCCTCCGCTTTGGTGCCCGCGCAACCCTGCAGCATGACACTCTGTAGGCAGGTGGCAAGCTGAGAGTTCCCCCGGCATGCAAAATAGGCTGTTTTGGCTGTAACTGCCAGTTCTCATTCCTCCATCAATATTGTTGTCTCCTAATGTGTCTTATTTGAGTTGCCAGGAACACGTTCAATTTTTTGAATTTTTTTTTTTAATCTCAATGTACCATATTTATGCCTGTACCCAAATTTATAGTTGTAATAATATAATTATTGAGCAACTTTACTTATCTTGTCCTATGAGTTTTACACTATCCAGAATAAACTCTTTCAGAGGTTTATAACACTTTGTAAATATTTTGTCCAAGTCCAGAATTCACAGAGTTGAATTGGGTGCTCACTCTATTCGATACTTGAATTTCTTCAAAAATCTGGCTCCTACAAATCAGTATACAATCAGTCGGCTTTAAGGTTAGCATGAGGTGTCTTCTTGAGTTTTGAGGGTAGGAACTAGGTTTCTAAGTAATGCCATGGTTTTGAAAGTGTTACCCTTCCTTTTTAGCACCAACTTAAAAAATATTCTGATTTGGAAATCATTTTGTGCATTTTTCCCAGTGAAAGGAAGCCCCAAAACCTCTGATTCTGATCATTGTAGAGAGACTTTTGCTCCAACATGACAAGTGTGTTTAGAATCCAGACATAGGTTTATCCTTTGGTTGTCAGGAAATAAGCAGATATCCACAAGGGTTTCCTTTTCTTCCATAAGTACAAAAAGTAGTTATAAATTATAAAAATGAAGGATTTCAACATAAATGCAGCTGTTCTTTGTGTATAGATATCAACAGTACAAGAAAACAAAATATTGTTGCTCTGTATGGAAGATTTGTTACCTCAGCAATTTCTTACTGTGATAGCAATATAAATGAGGTTAAGACTAGTCCTTTGCTTTGTTTAAATAACAGTATTGAAGAGTGTAGAAGGCTCATTGCTCCAATACCACTGCTTGGTTGGGATTTTGCATAACAGGAAAAATAGACAAGCAAAACTGGGGGATGGATTGCTTCATGTTCATGGAAAACACATCATGCATTTTTCTTGTCTTATTCCCACTGGTTCCCCAAAGGCGTATTTCTTGATCTGAGCATGTTTGGTGGAATCTGAATCTCAAAAGAGCCCTTTCATCCTACAATTGAGACTATGTTGGCACAACGGTGGGAATGCACATTTCATAATGTTGGATCCAGTGCTATACTTCTCTGTGGAGAATTTTGTAATCCAGTCCTGGCCACGTTTGTAAGCATTAGGGACAAGGCTTTGAAAGGTACTTGGTCATCTGACTCCTCTTAATTTCAGTGTGAAATAAGCATTAAATCTCTTTTACGTCCAGGACTAAATTAATTTTTCCTTAAATATAACAGTTTGAGAACATATCTGTTAGCACTAATGCATTTTTATATTTATTTTTAATTTGGGGTTTTCACAGTGCATTTTGTGCTGATCCTCATGTCAGACAGTTGTTACAGCTTCTGTCACACAAGTAAAAGATTCTGCTCCAGTTTCATGATGTCTTTAGTTTACCTGACTCTGCAATGCTTATGATTTGATCTTGTTAGCAAAGTGTTTCCATGGACTCTTACACGTAGCTTTTTCAGACGCTGCTTCTTTAATAAAAACAGTGTGGTTTCTTCTGAAGCATTTATTTTCAAATCCATAGAATTTGTCTTTATTAAATGTTTTCCATGTAGTACAAGGTAGAGAAGATTAATAGAGGACAATAAACAATATCAAAAATATAAACTAGATCACAAAGGTAAATCTGCATATTTCCCATTTCCTCTTGGCAGATTGCCAGACAACCACTTATGAAAAGTTACATTATTCCAAGAATTTCGGTTAACTACATGAATAATTACACCATTTTTGTTTGAACATATTATCTTTATATTATAACAATAGCCTAGCCTTTAATTTCTGTGCTGCAGTTTTAATTGGTAAAGATGTTTGCTATAACAGCATACATCTTCTGAAAGAGAGCAGTGTACATCTTTTGATTAATGAAGTCTAACTCACTGGAGTGTTCACGTTAGCAGCATCAATTTCTAGGCAGAAAAGCTAGAAAATAATGCAGAAAGAAAAACAAGCCTGCTAGTATTCCAAGTCACTTTATTTATATGATGTTGTTCCAAAATCTGAGGTTTTGCCTACCAATGTGCCATTCCAATAATATTTTCTATTAGCAAGTGGTTGATATTTTTTTGGTTTGATTACAGAATAATGTTTTTTCTGCACTGTTCTAAACTACTGGTAGATATAATAGATGCATGGACTCACATAAAACATGTCTTTCTTTTTTTTTCCTCCCAAATCTGAATTTAATCAATTCTGTGGAAAATTCCTCTCATATATGTCTGTGTAATTTCAGTTGTAGAAATGTTTTGAAGTAGGACATTGTTGTTATTATCTGAATTGCTGAGACAGTTCATTTGTGTGGCTTTCCTTGACTTGGATGCCCTGGGCTTTCTAGGATACCCAGCAAATACCACAATGGCATTTAACATCTAGCCTATGGTTAAATTCCATTTATATGAAGAGTATAATCTGATGGGAGTTTTTTGTTTGTTTGTTTTAATTTTTAGTTTCACCCTTGCTAGGTTCCTTGCAGGACCTGATCTCTATACCCTCATTTCATTGATCTGCTGCAGCTTCCTTTGTCAGGTATTGGTTTTTTTTGCAGTAACACTGGCCAGGTTGTGTACCGCAGGATTTCTTCTCCAAACCTTTCCTTCTTTGCCTCTCCCTCCTCCCCTGCTTTTTTTGTCTTTCCATCCCTGAGATATTAGAACTGTTTTTGAGAATCTGCAAAGACTAGCAGAAATAATAGATATGACTTACAAATTATCTTTCAAGTTTTACTTTTTGTTTTTAAACCTTCATATATAAAGCCTCTAAGAGACGGCCCTTAAGGGAGTGACAGGGCCATAGGGAAAAGGCAGAAGTGACCTAATCTCAGAGTGAATACCACCAATTTTGTTTAATCTCAAAAAAACCTGACATGACCTTCAGAATCACTAAATTGTAATTCTCAATGCACCAGGCTCTGATCCATGCAGACATAAGCTATGTCTATAGAAGTATATTCAGTATACCTGGGACCATTCTTTGGTGTTGAAACTAACTGGCATGAAAATTGCGGCATCTGTGGTTTTTAGGGACATGGGTTAGTGCCAGTGTAGGGTTAACGGTTGTACTCAAGGACCTTGAGGGTCTCTTCCAACCATAATGATTCTATATCTGCTGTCCTCCAAAACAGGGGGTGCATACAGACTTTTTGTTTTGAGTGGTCCCTGGCCTTTTATAGTGTTTGTTCCTCAGCTGTGCCCCAAAATGATCTGGGAGAATGCTGGTGAGTCCCAGTGCTGCCAGCTCCATTCTGGCAATTGGGTGTTATTGTTGCTCAGGTTCCAACTCACAGGGACATTCACTGACACTCAGGGATTTTGTGATTAGAAGATACTACTGGTTAACTTGTAAAATAAGACTATTACCCATTCTTCTGCCTTTTTGCAGTAGTTTGTTCTCAAATGGAAGACGACAGGCTCTTCAGTGCCCCTGAGCGTCCGCTGCACCCTTATTCACATGAAGAGGTGAATCTGAGTATACGCTGCCAGTTAGGATTGTCCTGCATGTCCTTGCCCTTCCAGGAGTTAGGAAGACTAACCAGGATCTGGAGTGTTTGGCATCATTTCAACTTTGATTCCTGAGAACTGCCAGTGTTTTTGTTTTGTTTTGTTTTGTTTTTTCCCCCGTGCTGGCATATTTAGATAGAAAGGCACCGCCATCTAAACCTAAGAAAGTTGAGTGAGGAGCAAGGTTTGCTAGCAAGTTAAATTTAGCTCATAGAGACCCAAATTAATGTATATTTTAACATTTCATATGTATATATACAAACACATTTGTATTCATATATCTAATATATATATATATATGTAAATACTATAAATTAGCATTTAACATTAAGAGTTCAAAGTGTGCTTGATCAGTGAGAGGGTCTGTCTACATTTGACCCTTTCTCTTTCAGCTCCCATTCAGAAATAATTCTTTGTCTTCTCTGTTTAATATCTGTGCTTGTTCTCCACCTCAGGCACAGTCTTCACGTTTGTTCCCTTGATTTTTCATGTCCTGCCTGATAACTTGCTGTCTTCATCAAACAGAAGATTGACAAAGTATGACATGAACTTTTGCCTTTCCTCTTTTTTTTTTTTTTTTTGCTACTTTGATTGATCCTGTAATCTCTTTTCTTGTTTTTTCTGATTTATATTTCCTTGCATGTCTCTTCGCCATCTCCTGATGCCTTTCTCTTCAGATTCCTTGCCTCTACCTTCCAGCTTCATCCTGGATTTCTGTCTTTCTGGAAACATTTTATAATGAAAACCAAGCTGTATCTGCAGAGTATGTAATGCAGTCTCTTGTACAATACTTTGCAAGCTATCAGAATGCTTCATTTTATTTTTTAGAATGAAATAAATCATTTTGGCCAAGAAATGATTTTAAACCTTTGAAGGTTTCTGAGAAACCAGGAAAAAATCCAAGTGCAAATATTAGTTTGTGTCTCTTGTCTATTCTATCCCTTTTTTAAAAACAAAACAAACACCTTTTATTTAGTTATTTTTCTTTTAAAATTACTTGTACTTTCTATTTATGTAGGTGCATTAAAAGACCCATATTTCTTTTTCTGAACATCCTCCTAAGCAAGTACTTCTAAACTGGACATTGATATTCTCAGTCATCCAGCTGGGCAGCCATGGAGCTGTGTGTCTGCAAGAGCTGACATACTTCTGGTGATTTTCAACAATTCTACCTCTCCCCTGTTAAGATTGCTGGGTATTTTCTAACTGAAACAAAAATCTATGTGCTGTTTTCATTACTCCATCAAATTGAAATGATGAATCTGTGGGTGCTTCCAGCTGTTACAGGCATCCCTCCTGTAACAAAGGGAAAGCTGTGTGATTTTTGTCAGCATTAAAAAACTCAACAATATACATAACAAAATCTACTGGAGTATTTTTTGTATGAAATTATTATAATTTGCTGGGAAGAGAAACACTTCCAGAAAAATTTTTAATTCCTTATTAGCTCAGCATCAAATTGTAGTTCATTTGTTGGGCTGAGCCTGAGGGGACGAGTTTTGCAATGGAACAGATGGTTTTGCTACATAGTATGCTCCTGGAAGTTTTTTTCCTCTTTGAGAAGGAGCCCATGGCATTTTTTGAGCTCAAGAGCCGGTTTCCTGTGCTATTCAAGGCCACTGACACACTCTTCAGCATGCTTGAATCAGTGTGGGTTTGCCCAGGTTGTTTCTCAGCCCTGTACATCATTAGGAATAGGAACAGATTGACAGATGTTTCTTTTTACCAGCTGCTGAGATCGCCAGTGGCAGGCGTGTAACCAGATGAAAGACTGGTTAGTCTGAGACATAAAATTCTGGCAAATGGAACAGTTTCCTTTACCATTTTTAATGTGGATTACATTTTTCCCTCTTTTTCAAGTATTTAATGAAATGTAAACTGCAGCAGCACCATAAACCATTTCATCTGGGCATAGTTAATTTGGGATGTTGTGAAGCAAGGCAGTTCTCAAATCTGGCCAGCCTCAGAGCTCACTACTGTTCCACCGCTGTGCTAGCAAAAAAAAGAGATCTCAGCAGAAGGACTTCTTTGTATGCCTGTTAATCAACAGTAATAGTGAGGTAATTCATGAAGGTCCCATATAAAGTGGATGAGACCGGAAAGGAGATGTTACCAGATACACAAAAGTATAATGAATGTTTTTGTTAGCCTGACAGTTCTAAGTATGGCACTTGTTCTTTTTCACGCTTACCATCAAAGGCTTCTGCCAGCTACTTTTACTGGAGGAAAAAAATACTTCTAAAGGGAAGCAGGGCATATACCAGATTTGTATAGCTAGCTTCTGGATAACAAAAAACCTCAGCATTCAAATTGTTGGAAAAAAAACGAAACTGAAAGATACTTATGTTTTTAAGGTGAAATTTAATGTCTCTGTTTATTTAATTTTGTGATTTATATTCTACTTTTTTATCCTGTATTCATATTGGGTTCATAGTGCCTTACCTGGCTGCTGTACATAGTTCACTAAGCCTGGCAACCTCTGGGCTTATACATCACATATCATTTTACTGCATTCCCTCCCATTCATGTAACCTGTGCTTCTGCATTTATCAGGTATTTAGTGTTCTTCAAGTCCTAGGGAAAGAGCATTGAAATATCTTTTGTGGGAATTCTGAGGAAAAATTAAGTGGTCTGTTTGTCTGCCAGGCTCTTTTTCCAAATGATCAGGTTGGCTAATTTCAGCCGTATCTGATATAAGGATGAAAATTCACATAAGTGAAGTTCATACATATTGTTAAGAAGGAGGACTAGTTATTGTGTCCAGAGGAGAAAATGTGGTAGCTCAGCCCAACATCCACCCTGAAAGGTAGCAAATGATCCTTAAACTGACCTCTGAGTCAGTCAAAATATCCGCTGCCTCCTTATCCATCTGAGCAGACGAGAGATCTGGGAGGAAGGTGAGATGAAAAGGGCACACGGCACAAATAAGGAGATTGTGTGCAAGGACAGGTGATGAAAGATAGTGTTCACAAATCTATAGGAAACTGAAACTAATTAGTTATTCTCTTTTTACCTTGTATTTGTGGTAGTGACAACAGGGTAGGAGCAATGGATGAGGTAAGGTATTTGGAAAAGAGTCATAATGGACTTAAGTGTTCTGGGAAGACTGGATCCTGGAAAAACTTTTGTCATCTCCCACAGAGCTGATCTGGTCTTTGCCACATTGATTGTATTAGTGAGCTGCACTGTGCTTGAGGAGTGAACTCACTTCTCACAGTGTCCAGCATAGACTTTTAAGCCAGCTTTTACATCCACTGGGCCACGGGCTAGGATGCGTCTTGAAAATGGGTGCCATTGCTTTGAACCTGGCTTGAAACAATGAAAAACCATACTTGGGAGCTGAGAATATATTTGGCTTTATGATATGTTGCTGGAATAGCGGCAGCACTTTGAAGTGGAGTTGAGCACAACAAATGCATCTTTTTGATAGGGTGAAAAAATGATACCTGGCTGTTTTATGCCAGCGTGGCATCTTCTAGGCAGCTGGAATTAGAAGCATAATGCCTAGGTATCATTTATGGATATATACTAGCGTTAAGGGCTCAGCAAGGATTCAAACTTATTCCTAGACTGTAACAAATTAAGCAGGTGTGTAGATTCATCACAAGCCGGTGTCACTGCTGTTGGGAGCTTTTCAGGTTGCTTGCCAAGTTCTGTGACTGTCAGCGCTCCTGCGTACTCTGGGTTCAGTTTCATCTATAATAACCGGTCTTTGTTAGTAAACATGTCTGTGATATGTTTATTCTTGGCATGTGTATCCATACTGTCTGGCTAGTACAGCTGCTGACATGGATCTTAACTCTCAAAGGTTTTGTATATGGTTTTATTGAATAGGAAGCAAAGGATCTAGTGGAAAAGAAAAAAAAAAAAAAGGAAGGCTTCTCATAACTGATTTTTGGATATATGCCAGGAGCATACAGGGTACTCATATTGTTTGAAAACATTATCCTGAACCCCTTTCTTCCCTTTAACAAGATAACAGGCTTTCATATTTAGCAGTGACAAAGTGGGTTGCAGGCAGGTTAAAACAGGTCTTTTTCACCTATTAAAACTGATTCCTAGAAATGGAGGAATTGAAGGATATTTGCAGAAAATTAAACAAGTCTCCTTGACATCTGTATGTTTTAGTTTATTGCTGTGACCTCCACAATTAAAACAAGTACTCTTAAGGCAAGGTGACAGGCCTATGAAGAATGTGCTGCAATATCAGGCTGTGATACCACTCTCGGATGAGTTTTAATTCCTTGTGTGAAATAACCTGCTATAATGAAATCACATTACCTGCTGCTGACGTGTTTTCTTTCCTATTAATACAAGTTCTATTGCTTGAAATTTTCTAAATTTGCCATAAAGAGTCCCATTTCCAGGCAGGACTCAGGTTTCTTGTTTTTTTGTTGAATAGCTTGTAGATCCTTGCTGTGGCAGGATGCAAACCCCCCTCTCTCCCCCTCCCTCCTTCAGTATGGAAGGAGTGGGCACATCTGCCTCTCTCTCTGCTACTTGAGGCTAACAGCTTCTTTTGTTTGGCCCCAGAGCACCCTGGCCAGGGCCATTAGGAGAAGGGGGTGCCGAGGCGCCAGTGAGCCGCTGTGCACCTGCGGCCAGTGTGGGGGATGTTTGGAGGCTTCAGGGGCACCCACAGCCAGTGTGGGGGTGCAGAGAAGCTTCTGGAATGCCCACAGTCAGATCTGATCAGGCATCATAAAAACGGGACTCTCGTCGAGACTCTGCCCATTGTCGTGGGTCTCTCGTAGCACAAGCAAGATGCTGCTGCCGAGAGCCCCCTCCCCGGGATGGAGACTGCGCTTGCCTCGCCGCCACAGCTGTGAGTAAAACTTCTCCTCGCAGGACTGCAAGTGTATTTACTTTCTGTGCACATATGCACGTGTAACTTTCCATGCTCAATACGAGCACGTGTATAAATTATTTCCTTGCACAATCGTGAGTGTATTTTCCTCCCGTGCTTCCACATAAGCACGTGTAATATTCCGTGCACATTTGCACGTGTAAGTAAATTAACCCTCGCAGGATTGCAAGTGTATTATAAATTTAACCTTGCAGAATCGCAAGTGTACACTTTCCGTACTCACTATGGGTACGTGTATCTCCTTAAAATAATCCCACACCGTGTTCAGGCAAATGTGTACTCTGCCCGGACTCAGGGACGGCTCCGGCATTGGTTTGGGTGAAGCCACGTGCATGCACTCTGTGGACCGCCTGAATTATTAGTTACTGCCCCTTAATAATTTTCCTCAACTGATATCCGAACCTGTATTTAAGTCACTTTTGAAGTGTTAAACCCCTGTTTCTCAACGGTTTAATAAAAGTTGTTTTGGACCCTATTGTCCCTTAAACTAACCTCGGGGTGCCTCCGTGACGCTTGGTTTATGTTCAATCATAAGAATGCCCCGAATCTTGCTTCAGTTGCCAAGTGGTCTTTCCTGCATAGATAAATGGTAGCCAAGAACACTCAGGATCACTTAACTAACACTAAAATGTAGTTGCTGTTACAACTAGCACTTGTACCTACTTCTGGAGTGATTACTGGGCTGGTTTCTATATCCTCATGTTATGACTGTTTCATTAAACTGAATAGGAGTGGTAGCATGTCTCCTCTCATGTCTGTAGATCAGTATTTTAGCATTTGATACTTAGACATGGCTTGAAGAGTAGTATGAATGAGTAAAACCGAATGAGTGTGGTGTGGGCATGAGTGTGTTCTGTGAAATTAATTGAAAAATCTGCAGAAAAATCCACAGGAGACTTTAGACAATAAAATATCCTAAATTTTACTAATTTTCTCAACTTCAGCTTCCTCGGTTTCCACTGCAGATATGTAAGTGCGTAAATTTATGTTTCTGCATAAACCATATATTTTTGGACTTTTCTGACAATTTCTCCTGAAGAGGCAGTAATGGAAGGTTGATCATCTTTTAGTGTACATTACCGATTCTCTGGAGCAAGGATCTGTTTGTACAGACTTCAAAGTGGAAGTTCGAAGCAAAGACATGCTCCCCAGAGGGTTTGTGAGTGAAGGCTTACACACATTTCTGCTGTTAGTTACCACTGGTTCAGTCCTTCAATTAAAATATCAATTTATCCAAAAGGTATTATTTGTAATTGTCGCTCTCGGTCTGAAATAAGGTAAATTAAAATGTACTGCAACAGAAGCAGATCGCTAATATTCCATTGTGATAGGAAACGGTGTGATCTTCTGGATGAATTATGAAATCCTGGTAACATTTAGTGCATCTCTGAACATCACTAAACTTGACATTTGCCAGAAACAAACTTAATGTGTGTGTTGACTGTATGGTGTTAATGAGCACCTGGATGCAACTTTGCTGTAAAAGAATCCATTTGTGATGAAGCAATGACTGTTTAACAGATGTCATTGTGGAGAGGTAGATATGATATATATGATCATATATACCAGCACCGAATCTTTTATTTCCTTCTTCTACTTTTGAATAAAAAGTATATTTATTTTATATATAACGATTCTTTTTATATATGAGTGTGTGTACACACACAGAGTATTTTCTTGTCTGTATAGCAGTCAGAGCCAATCTTTTCTGTTTGCTGACAGAACACTAGGAAACAAAGGTCTTATTCTGAGACACTCTTCAGTCTCTTCCACCTCTCAGCAATTCCTCACATTTACTTGAGTTTCATCATCTCTTCCCCAGTGAACTTCAGTTTTCATGTCACTCTTTCAGATACAGTCGACTTTCTGAGCCCAAGATCTGAAATCACATCCTGAGTGGAAACTACTGTTCTGGAGGTTTGTAGACTCCTTTAGGATAACTATGTGAGCAGAGGTTATTAGCTCATTAGTGGCATTGCTAACTGGAAAACCAAGAGAGGTCATGAGAAGCCTGAACTCCAAGCAAAATTTTATACTGGTTCTTACCTTCAGTAAGTAGCATCTTTTCATAATTTCCAATACTGTGTACTTCCAGATGTCAGTCTTATTCTGTAGCTATTCTACCTTACAATACAGAAAAAACCCTAAAAAGCTAAGGAAGACCAGCAAAGAAAAAAAAAAAAACAACAACCTGCTGTTCATCTCTCTCTTGCTCTGAGGACAGAATAGCACACATTTTTATCACTAAAAAGTTCCAGCACTGAAGATAGAAAGTGTTTCCTTCTTTCCAGAAATGGTGAAGAGGCAGAAAAGCTTCCTTTTTGCTAGTTGTTTCAGCTAGGCAGAGCCACCCTCTCACGAATACCATCAGCTTTCAGATAGTCAGGGATAGCTAATGAACATCTCACTGGGGGACTTACTGGTGCCTTCATTGATTGATTCATCTTTCACCCCTACTTCTCTGGTCCGCACCATACAAATACAGCATTGATGTTTTCAGATCAATCTAGGAGAGCACTTCAGCATGTCTTAAAGTGCCTTGTTGAATGGACTTTAACACAGTAGAAGCTACAAAAATCTTTGTTGACAAAGAACTACTTCATTTTTCTTACGCATCATTGCAGTGCAGGATGCCTAGAGATATGTTCAGAAATAGATACACTCTTGATATTTTTGGTGGGTTTTGCTTTCTCTTTTTTTCTAGTCTGACTAGATCTTCATGGTCTCTACCTCCTCTTTTTATGAGTAGTTTCATTCTCAGATGAAAGAAAACTAGAATTAAATAAAAAATATTTCAGCAGCTTTCAAGTTTGCCTTTCATCTAACGGGTGGCATATTCATAATATCATCTAAGCTGCTCTGAAGGTAAGAAGGGAGAACTGTACTGAGTTCAGCTACTTAGTGAACTGCACCCCATCATTCTAGCAATACAACAGATGCCAACATCAAACTTGCCTCACAGCCTATGCAGGGAAGCTCCACAAAGAAAGATACATTGGACTTCAAAGGCACTTTTGAAAGACCCTTAGTCTTTAAAATCTTACCTGGTGGCTTGCTCTCTTTTTAACAATTTGATAAAAAATATATTTCATCAATGTTGTAATTATTCAGTCCTTTCAATAGGAATGTTCTCCCAACAGCAATAAAAAATAATATATTGTAGCTTACATTGCTGTCTTTAATTTTTTCAACAACTGTATTCAGCAGGCCGTTGCACTCAAAATGCATCCCAGATATTTTCTTTATACTGCATGTGCTGATACTGACCTTGAATGATTGCTGCTTGTTATTTTTACTGGGGAAAGACTCCACTAATGTGGTAAATTTTGTTTAAAAGTTTCATAAGGATACAGGGATTATGTGATCATTCTGTTTCTGTGTTCTCTTCTAACTTCATCTGCAGTAACATTTAAATATTTTGGATAACTTCAAGCAAATTTGACAGTATAGGTCTGAAAGGTATTGCATTTATAGGATCACAGGGTGTTCAGGTGTGAAGGAAATTCAGGAGGTCTCTAGTCCAACCTCCTGCTCAAAGTACAGCCAGCTATGGGGTCAGACTGGGTCACTCAGGGATTTATCCAGGTGGATCTTGAAAACTTCCCGTGGAAGAGATGGCACATCAACTCTGGGCAGCCTGCAGCACTGCTGGGCTGTCCTCCTGATGAAAAAGTTTTGCCCAGTAGAAACCTTTGTTTCACTTTTTCCTTGTTGTCTCTCATCCCCATTACAGACTGCGGTGAAAAGACCGACTCTGTCTTCAGATAGGCACTGAGGAGCTGCTGTTAGGTTCCCCAAAGCTGTCTCTTATCCACAATAAACAGGTCCAGTTTCCTCAGCCTCCTCTCACAGGTCAGGTACTCCAGCCCAGCCATCTGCAGTGGCCTCTGCTGAACTCCACTTTGTCAATGTCCTTCCTGTTCTGGGGAAGAAGGAGGCAAATCTGGACCCAGCCTTTTAGATATGGTTTAGTAAATACTGACTGAGGAGCATGATCACTTCCCTACGTTTCCTCTACATGTTGTAAAATAGCCAACTTCATAGAGGATGATGGTTGTTAGGAGCAACAATGAAAAAAAGCCTGCAGTATGAATGAAACTTTTAATGGACACTGCATCTTTAGATGCGTCCAACTTGAAAAGACCTTCAGTAGGATATCTTGTCTTACGGGACATCATGGAATCTTAATAAGAGAAAAATCTGTAAAATACTTGATTTTATCAATAAGGATACTTTCAGTAGTTCCACAATGTAATTACACATTGTAAGTAAAAGTACTTTTTTTGTTTCTTTGCAATCTGCAACATGTCAAATTGATGCTTTCCCCTCCTGAAAAGCAATGAATACCCATTTTCCTGTTCTTTCTCTTACCATTCCTGATTTTACAGGCCTCTGTCATTCCTTTTTGACTTGTATTTTAGAATTCTTTCCCAACATTATTTTAAAAGCCATTTTTCTTGCCTGAGAGCCAAAGTATTTCAGCTTCAGTTAATACAGTTACAAAGCTTCTGGTTATTTTGAGTGTAGACCAATACAGTTCATATCTGTCAGCAATAGATAACATGGACATGTAGATTTGTGTTAGGGAGTGGCTTAAAGATAAAGGACGTGAATCCATGGAGCAGTTGCACAATCAGAGTTTGTTCTAATAACAGTTGTGTTCTGAGAAGTTAATGGTTTGACATGTTTTAGGAGCTTAGCATAACCATGCCTCAATAGGCCTCAGCAGAGACTGCTGATCATGAGGGAACAGCAAGGACACTGTGACCTTGGCAAGTCTTGTAAACAACTCCAGGGAGGGGGGAGTTGAAAAGGCGCGAAACTCAGGCGGCCAGCTAGCCACAGGTAGGAGAGTCAAGGCAAATGTATCCTTTGGACTTGAGCCAATCAGCAGGTGACAAGTATGCATAATTACTGTAACCTCTATAAGTATGTGTTGTTAACGGCAATAAAGTTGAACAATGCGTTATCACTCACATTGAGTTGGTCTAGCTTGTTCCTCCTCCGCTCGCAGATTTGAGATTTGACCCACAGGTTTTTTTTTCACAGGTATTAAATTCATCAGTAACAGAGGTTTTGTCTTACTTGTGTCTGTTGTAATGAGAATGACTCCTTTATCCTCCCTTAATCATCAGACTAGCTGTGTGAGTTAATTGAGTATGTGTACACAGAGTGAAGGAATGTTGTTAACAGATGCCTGTGTTTCTGGGTGAATGCGGTGGGCCACTGACTAATTTTTCAGAGCTTGTGGCTGATTGCGCTGTCCTGATAATCTCTTCCAACTCCTACTAGACACTGAGTGACTTTTCTTTTACTTTTAAATTACCTCTCCTTAGGGGTTTGGATGTCCTTTTCATGACTGGGAACCTCTTAGGATGTTCCCTTCTCATGAATTAACTTCACTTTAATTTGTGCAACTGCTTTTATTGAGCCATCTGCTTCTTCTTTATTTTATTTTTTTTAAATTTTCTCTCAAAATCCAATAGCCCTTTGTTTGATTAAAACTGAAACACCTTAGAAAACGTGCCTTCATGTATATTTTTAGTTATTTGCTATGTTAGAAATACACTGGGATTTTGTGTGATCTTAATATTGCAGGCATTTAGGGTTCCAACTGTGTAATTTTTAAATGATCTTTAATTGAAAAAGCTCTTTTTAAAACAGAGATTACAGCAATGTAGTAATTATTATTTTTTACTGGCATTGGCTCATTCTTCCTCTTTCAATTCAAACATTTTTCCGTTCACCTGAAGAAAAAGTGCACGTCTCAGAGTACTGGATAACCTTGCTATACATCATACTACTACACACAGGCAAGAGGTTGGGGATATTCCCTATTTGGAAATCACTCCCATTAATGGAAACCTATCACTACTTAAAAGGGCATGACCTTGTAAAAGAAGCTCATGCTTCTTTAATGAAGCCAGTACTGCAGACACAAGAATGAGAAAAGCCAGCTAGAGGAGATGGGAGGTAGGCTTACAGGATTCCTTTAAGGGGGAGGCAAATGTTGACAGCAGAAAGGGATGTGTTGTGGATTTCATTTTTTGGTAGGTTGGACAGGCTGACAAGAACGTTCATTTTGATGAGTTTTGACATGACTTTTAAGTGTAGCAAAAGGATGTTTTTGCTGTGGGATGCCTAATTTTAATGGAAAAAATATATTTGTGACAAGTTTTAAAATAGGTGTCAAGTACTTTGAAATGAACTATAATTAACATCATTTTACTGGCACTGTAAGAGTGAAGCAGATAGTTTTAAAAAAACTAAGAGGTACTCACTCAGCTGTTCCATTTCATGCTAAATTAGTGAAGAGAAGGAAAAAGAGGATAGTCCTCTCAAAAAAAAAATCATGAATGGGCTGGCAGTATTTCCAGAATTTTACAGCTTCATGTCCGGAGAGAGCTGAAGATCAATTTTCATATTGAAGACTACCTCTAAAAAAAGTTAAAAATGCCTTCACTCTGTGACTCTTCTCTATTGGTGACCTCTTTTGTGTGGCTGTCATATGCATGTTCTCTTCCAGTTAAGAGGGGTGAGATACATGTGTATTATAAAGAAGCAAGTGTGAGAATTCTGTGTTACTGATGAAAGGCAAGAATGAATCGTGGCTGGGGATTGACAGTACTGTAGGAGGTAATTGAATATGTCTCTGTCTCTCTGCTTTAATTTAGTTAGCTCAGAGCAAAAGTGGGTGGAAAATGTGTGAAGTTTCTTCTCAAGGAATGCTGCTTTCTCTTCGCTTTTTGCCTGAAATGAATGTTGTTGAAAATGTTCTGTTGAGGAAGAATACTGCTGATCCTGGACCTTGTTTTTACATTGCTCCCCAAGTCCTAGAATACCTCTGTCTTTCCATAAACACAAAATGCATAAAGGTTGCATTTGTAAACATGCAGTTTTAAAATCTAAATATGTTGGTTACGTTTTCATAGTGTGTGTTCCATGTGAGCGTAAGTTCTTCCAGTTGGTCTGCAGGTTACAATTTGTAACTGAGGCAACTTGCTGCACCTCAGTGCCGTGAGCCAGCAAGTCGGCAGCTTGATCCCAATCTGAATATCTTCCTGACAGCATCCTACTCCTTCTGATCTGTGGTGGTCCTAGTCATGCACTGACACAAAGAGGGCAGAGTAGAGGGCAACTTCAGTGTGAGACAGAAATTTAATACTATTTGTCTTGGTCCAGTAATTAATCTATTGTACAACGTCTCTCTTTTAAGAAAATTCCTCTTCCTACCAGTCACACTTGAAATTAGAACGTTCATGGGACACCATTTTTTATTATTGACTTGGAGAATCTTTGCACATGGCCTGAAGAGTCTGTAGCATGTACTCCCTCTGCGGGCATTAAAGGTGAAGATCTGTACAGTGCGTAGCATGGAGGCAAATTTCTCTCTAAAGGCTTCAGGAGTTATATTTAAAATCTCTAGGGAGGAAGAAGAAGAAAGTAAACTTTTCCAAGGAATGCTACTAGCCATTCCATTTGGACAAGCATTCTAGGAAGTCTCATTGCGACAGAGTGGTGGAAGGCCAACAAAGTCGTGGCTCGGATCAGTAAGGGGAGAACTGATTCTGGGGGACACTGGGAGTAAAGTGTGGAGAAACAGGTGATGTGGAAGGACAAGAGGTTTTCTACAAAGCCACTGGTGTCATTGGTGCCAGGGCAGAAAGGAGAAAAAGCGACCGAATCTTCAGCTGATCATCCTATGGAAATGCAATAAAAGCAGAAACGACACACTCACATCAAATGTTCAACACAGCATTTTATTTTATAGACAAGTGTAACACAGAACAGTATGAGAAAAGCAGGACCCGAGTTTCTGTCCTGTTGTCGTTATAAACCTATGAGGCCTTGCAAGAGTCCATTTGGATTTTCAGACGTGTCCCGTAATGGAGAGTAGATCCTTGGCCCTGAGCTTTATAGTTGGATTTGCCATTTTTGCAGTTGTTAGGAGGAGCAGTTTAGGTGTAAAGCGGTATTGTTTCTGTGGAGCACTAGTAGCAGGGCATACAGTAGTACCCTAATTGGTAGGGTGTGCTACCAAGCGCTGCGCCAGGCAGGGCTGCGGGACCTCCGCCGGGATCGGCTCCTTGTCGCCTGCCAATCCCTGGCGGAACCTCGGCCTTCCCGCTGACGGCGGTCGCTCCGCCTGGAGGAAGCTGGGACTTGATGTTCGGGGCTTAGAGCTCGCCCCTGGCGGTGGTCCCTCCTCCTTTCCTGCTCCCGCGATGTTTGGTGCCAGGAGCTGCGGGACCTGTGCCGGGATCGGCTCCTTGTCGCCTGCCGTTCCCTGGTGGAACCTCGGCCTTCCCGCTGACGGCGGTCGCTCTGCCTGGAATAAGCTGAGACTTGCTGTTCGGGGCTTAGAGCTCGCCCCTCTTCATGGTCCCTCCTCCTTTCCTGGTCACGCGATATTTGGCGCCAGGAGCCGCGGGACCTGTGCCGGGATCGGCTCCTTGTCGCCTGCCGATCCCTGGTGGAACCTCGGCCTTCCCGCTGACGGCGGTCGCTCCGCCTGGAGGAAGCTGGGACTTGCTCCTCAGGGCTTAGAGCTCGCCCCTGGCGGTGGTCCCTCCTCCTTTCCCGCTCCCGCCACGTTTGGCGCCAAGGGCTGCGGGACCTGTGCCGGGATCGGCTGCTTGTGGCCTGCCGTTCCCTGATGGAAACTTGGCCTTCCCATCTACGGTGTTCTGTTCTCCCAGAAGAAGCTGGGACTTGCTGTTCGGGGCTTAGAGCAGGGCTCTCATAGAGATCCCTCCTCCTTGGCTGCTCCCAGCGTGTTGGGCGGTCAGGGCTGCCGGAGATCTGCCGGGATCGGCTGCTTGTTGCCTGCCGTTCCCTGACAGAGGTTCCTGCTTCCCACTGATGGCGGTTGCTCCAGCTGGGATAAGCTGGGACTTGCTCTTCAGGGCTTAGAGCTCGCCTCTGACGGTGATCCCTCCTCCTCTCCTGCTCCCGCCACGTTTGGCGCCAAGGGCTGCGGGACCTGTGCCGGGATCGGCTCCTTGCTGCCTGCCGTTCCCTGACGGAAAGCTGGCCTCCCCGCTCATGGCGGTCGCTCCTCCCGGAGGCGACTGGGACGTCCCGTTCAGGCCTTGGAGCTCGGCCCTCGTCACGAGCAGTGTTACGAGCAGTGTCTTGAGCCCTGCTCTGCGGCCGCCTGCTGCTGCTCGAGGGGTCGTAGCCCCGGGCGTGCTGAACCCTGCTGGGGCCATCGTCGTGCCGCCTCGGGGACCTGCTTCGGCCCCTCTCTGGGGCCTCGGCGCGGCCACCGCCACGGTCGCTGCGGGGCTGGCGGCCAGGGGAATGATGCCTGTTCCTTTCCGCGGAGCGGGGCCCAGGTGTCCCTTCTCGAGCATGGCTGGCAGAGCTGGTGCTGGGCTTGACCTCGTACACCACGTAGGTATCATCTCCCACTTTGCGGTAGATGTAGTAGAATGGCCACCGGCAGAGGGGGCACACGGCTGTTCTGCGGGACCACTCCAAAATGCAGGCGTAGCAGAAAAGGTGCCCGCACCAGCTCACGGAAGCTTCGTCATGAATGCTGTCCTGGCAGATTGGGCACATTAGGTCGTCAGAAGCATCCAGTGGCGTGTCCTGGGGCTCCTGGCTGGTGCTGGCAGCAGGGGAAGAGGTGCCATCACTCGGCGAGTCCTCCTCCGACACCATCTCGCGCTGCAAACGGGACACGTGCCGGCAGAACTGAGAAGGCAGGAAAGCGGGTCCTGGCCTCTGAGCAGCAGCGGCCTGAGCGTGGGGGTGCGGCAGGTCGGGACCAGCACCCGGGGCGCTTGCCAATGTCCTCGTGCAGCAGATCCTCTCTGCCCTCCGAAGGAAGCCTTCAGGATGGGGTTCTTTTGGTCGCCCACCTGCAGACGTCTCTCCCTGGCGGATGAGGCCAAGGCTTTGGCCCTTCAGGGCTGCCCCGGGCCTTAAAAGGCCTGGTGTCATGCGGGTCACAATGACTCTCTGGGGACATCACAATGCTTTTGGGGGCCACAGCCACAAGGCACAAGCCCTGAGCTTTTCTGTGCAATTCTTAGGAGGAGCAGTTTAGTTGTAAAGTAGTATCATTTCTTTCACTAGTAGCAGGTCCCCAGCTCTGTGAATTTCAAGCTAAATTCTTACAGAAACAGGGTGAAAGAGAAACTGAATATCTTTTTGTGTTTGACTTACGGGCCAGCGGTGGAGAATTGCATATTTTTGAATAACGTGCGAAGTGCAGACTTTGGGGATGTGGCGTGTTTTTAAGTGATGGTCTGGTTGGTGATCAGCCCATAACATCTCCTGTGGTTTACTGGCCTGGTGGCGTGGATCCCAAGGAACGTGGGGAGCCCGTCACCATTAGGAGAAGAGGATTTTCAGAGCTGGCTGAGGGCGTTCAAAAGGTTGCTTGTATACCAGCAATTTTTGAGAGAGAGCGGCAAGGAATCCGCATGGCTTCACTGGTAAATCCACCCCACCTTCAGCTGCTCCTCAGAGGACTGCTGGACATTTTAAAGATACATCTCCAGTCCCTCAGGGAGGGAATTCAGGAGGCTATTGAGCATAACAAGCAAACCTCCTGAAATCCATCTGCGCGTGTATTAACCTGGGCTGAAATCCTGCATGATATAGTCACCTATAGGTGTGAAATGGGATGGGCGGACCTGGGTGGTGGCACAGACAGGAGAAGGAGGGTCTGGCAAACCAGCCGCAAGCCTCTCCCCAGACGGCCCCCCCGTCCTGGGAATCTGAGCCCTTCCATGGCCGGTTGGACTGGTGGCATGAGGCAACCTGTGGCCTTGGGCCTGCCCCGAGTGCTGCTGCACAAGCTTTCCACTGAGCGTATATGGGAGCTGGTGGAATTGTTGAAGGGGAAAGCCCAGAACACAAGCAGAATGCCGGCAATTGCCTCCCACACACTGAGGAGTAACGGAACATCAACCCTTTTAAAACCTGCGAGGGGAATGAAATGAGATATAAAACTAAAAGCCGCAGATTGGGACCTCGGGCCTCCCCAGCCTGCTAAGTGAGTTCTTGCCAATGCCCTATGCACATACTTGGTTGCTGGAATGTGTAAGTTTACAGGTTTTTTTTTTTAATTTGGAGTTGCGGGGTAGAAACTGCTTTTAGTTTGGTCCTGGGCTGATGCAGTTTAAACAACCTGCACTCCATAATGTCCCCTGCCAAGTGCAGCAAAATGAAAGCCCCAAAATCTGGGTATCTTGTCCTGAGAGGCCACTAACAGCCAATGACTTTATAGCAAACAAAGGAAAAGACCAGCCTCCAGTAATAACACAAGTGAGACGGCATGTTATGGTGAAACTACCTCCCACTGGTATTGTGCCCATGACTTTAGCAAAACCTAGAGACTTATATGCTTGGGAGGCCCTTGGTGAAAATGGAAAACCCACCACATTAGTGTCCAGTGGATAATCCGAGACTTCTAACTCCAAAAGCCTGGTTCCAGGGGACCGAGGCCTGTTGTTGTGTTCTCTTGCAGGACACAAGGAAGATGGACAATCCTGCCACTCCTACCAAGGGACATATGGACAGGGTGGAAAAAGCTCCAGCTGAGAGTGGGTGGTGGTTAGAGTCAGTCTTTGGAATGAGAGTCACACCAGGGTGACACCAACAGGGCCATTCAGGAGGCAAAGCCTGCAACTGGAAACACTAATGAACTCTATGCATGACATTGCATAGACTCCATAAATCATCAGCTGCATGAAAACAGAAGGATTGTCCAAAGCCAGGTCATATTGCACTTGATCCTGTTGAAGGAAAAAGGTATGTACAGTAAGCTGTATGTACACTCCAAGCATCTGGGTGTCATTACAAGAACTACTACAAGGAAAATAACAGAGGACTCAGGAACAATTGTTGCTGTACTGGGGACTAACTGGTGAAAAAACTTTCAGTGCATTTGTTTTCCTTATCAGGATGGTTAACCAGCCTCTTCTAGTTTTTGGTAACAACTGTAATTGTTGTAATTTGCATCATTCTATTTTTATTAGTATGTTGAATTGTAATGATAATGTATAACAAAAAAATTACACTTAAGGTATGAAGATCCACAGTGGGCATTAAAACTCACCAACAGAATGCCCCCTTTTGAGTTTGGAGGCAAGGGATGACTGCATTACCACTCCAAAGTAGCCTGTCAGATCATGACTGTGGTCATGAGGTGGATTGTGTGGCAGTTGCACATCCCCCTGAGATCTGGAGCCTTCAACATGGCAGTTGATTGCTCTTTAGCACCTTTTGTGTCCCACTGTGCCTGTTCCCACATACACACCTAGGGTGGTACCAAGGTGCTGTCAGTCATTGTCCCTTACACCGCGTCAGGGTGACTTCACCTCCACCAGCTGGTGAGGCAGGAGAGATGGGACGCTCGGTCAGTTAACAGGGTCCTCGGTGCCCAGAGAAGCGGAGAAGCTTCTGGGCCATGTTGTAATGCCCACAGCCACATCTGACCAGGCTATAAAATGGGGTCCCCGCCGAAGATCCCCTTTGAGTGGTCTTCTCGGAGCAGCGGGTCTGTGAACTGGAGCTTCCCCTTAGACTGGGACGCTGTCTAAGGAGACTTCTCAGGACTGAGAGTGCCTCACCTCCTCCTTTGGTGAGTGGTAATTTACTGGATATATCCTTGAATGATTCCTTGCCTAACTCAGGCAATTGTGACCCTCACCTAACACAGGCGAGAGATTATTTCTTGTGGGTACTCTGAAGTGAGAGGCCTCTGGTTCTGTCTCTTGTGAATGTATGAGTGCACATTGTGGATCCTCATCATTCTTATGTTGCTGTATCCCAGGAATCTCCTCAACTGATACATGAACCTGTATTTTATGTTCTCAGAGTGCTAAATAATTGTATAAACACTGTTTCTAGTAGTTTTATTTGTTACACTTTTAAAGCTACAATAAAGTCTGCTTTAGAACTTGTTGTCTGCCTAAAATTGACTTTTGGGCTTCCTACACAACACTGCTCCCGCCACGTTTGGCACCAAGGGCTGCGGGACCTGTGCCGGGATCGGCTCCTTGCTGCCTGCCGTTCCCTGACGGAAAGCCGGCCTCCCCGCTCATGGCGGTCGCTCCTCCCGGAGGCGACTGGGACGTCCCGTTCAGGCCTTGGAGCTCGGCCCTCGTCACGAGCAGTGTTACGAGCAGTGTCTTGAGCCCTGCTCTGCGGCCGCCTGCTGCTGCTCGAGGGGTCGTAGCCCCGGGCGTGCTGAACCCTGCTGGGGCCATCGTCGTGCCGCCTCGGGGACCTGCTTCGGCCCCTCTCTGGGGCCTCGGCGCGGCCACCGCCACGGTCGCTGTGGGGCTGGCGGCCAGGGGAATGATGCCTGTTCCTTTCCGCAGAGCGGGGCCCAGGTGTCCCTTCTCGAGCGTGGCTGGCGGAGCTGGTGCTGGGCTCGAAGTCATACACCACGTAGGTAACATCTCCCGCCTTGCAGTAGTTGTAGTAGAAAGGCCACCGGCAGAGGGGGCACACGGCTGTTCTGCGGGACCACTCCAAAATGCAGGCGTAGCAGAAAAGGTGCCCGCACCAGCTCACGGAAGCTTCGTCATGAATGCTGTCCTGGCAGATTGGGCACATTAGGTCGTCAGAAGCATCCAGTGGCGTGTCCTGGGGCTCCTGGCTGGTGCTGGCGCAGGGGAAGAGGTGCCATCTCTTGGCAAGTCCTCCTCCGACGCCTTCTCGCGCTGCAAACGGGACACGTGCCGGCAGAACTGAGAAGGCAGGAAAGCGGGTCCTGGCCTCTGAGCAGCAGCGGCCTGAGCACCCAGGGCCCTTGCCAGTGTCCTCGTGCAGCAGATTCTCTCTGCCCTGCACTCTTGTTCACACAGTAGTGACAACTGAAAAGTCCAGCTGAAGTAGTTTTCCATTCCCTTGAGCAAAGATACCACTTTTATTGCAGAACTTCTATGTGCTCTCAGTCAAAAAGCAAATGCAAGACTGGGAAGCGGAGATCAGAGGGGCTTGCGTGAGTTTGGTAGGGGAGCTGTTTTTTCCCAGCTTTAGGTCTCCTCCGTCTTGCCTAGTGACCACGCAGTCTTCCATGTCTCTTCAATGCTGCCTTAAGAGAAAGAGTTTAATGTCATTTAAGGCCAACAGGGTCCTGGCCTGCATCAGAAACAGTGTGGCCAGCAGGACCAGGAAAGTGATCGTCCCCCTGTACCTGGCACTGCTGAAGCTGCACCTTGAATCCTGTGTTCAGTTCTGGGCCCGTCACTGCCAGAAAGACATTGATGTGCTGGAGAGAGTTCAGAGAAGGGCAATGAAGCTGCTGAGGGGTCTGGAGCACAAGTCTGGTCAGAAGCAGCTGAGGGAGGTGGGGCTGTTTAGCCTGGAGAAAAGGAGGCTGGGGGGAGACCTTCTTGCTCTCTACAAGTGAAATAAGGTTGTAGGGATGTGGGTGTTGGTCTCTTCTCCCAAGCAACAAGAGATAGGCCAAGAAAAAATGGCTTCAGGTTATAAATTGGATATTAGGAAAAACTTCTTCACAGAAACTGTTTTCAGATGTTGGAATAGGCTACCAAGGGAAGTGCTTGAGTCACCATCCCTGGAGGTGTTTAAAAGATGCGTTGATGTAGTGCTTAGGGACATGGTGATGGACTTGGCAGTGTTAGGTTGACCATTGGACTCGATGATCTTAAGGGTCTTTTCAAATCTAACAGATTCTATCATTTTAGTTTATTTTATGTGTACAAATAGATAACTTTCCTCACTTGTCTTTGAGAATTGCCTTGCTTACTGGTGTTCACAATGCCTCTGAGAAATTAATTTATTCATTCATTCATTCATTCATTCGTCTCATTCCAATACTGACTGCACTTGCAACACTTTTCCCTCCTTTATTCACCTTTGTTTCTCCACTCTGCAACCCTGTCACACAGACCTTTGTAAAATTTTGTTACAAATATCGTAAATGTACTTTCTATCTTTTAAACCTGTCTGAGCCAAGTATTTTAGTGCAGAATATTTCCTTGGTAAGCTCATGCTTAATGGATTCTTGCTCCCACTCAGTGCAGCTCACCACATTTTTTCCAGGTATATTAAAGTATTTTAGAAAAATGAAACTTGTCCTCCAGATGTGTTTAGTAATTGTTTAACTTTTTCATCCTAAATTAGGGAAGGTGTTCCCCATCTCTATTCTTCTAGGTTTGTTCTCTGAGAGGTTTTAATGAAGCTTATAACAGAGGCATTTGAGCCTTTACATAATTCAGAAATATTTGAATTTAGGTCTGTAACATCAAGAAGTGTCTTCAGTTTTGTACTACTCTTACTGAAAGTTAGCCATTTTATGCAGAATGTGACTTGATTCTGGCAGGTCACATTTATAAAATAGCATCAAGCTATGATGATTTGATCCTCTTCAAAAGACTGATAGACATAATCATAAGCCTCATCTATTCCTGCTCCTACTGAGATGATTTGGCTTCGGTTTCAGCTGAGGAGGAATCTTGGAGTGTGACCTGTGAACTGTCACCTCTGTCTCTGCAGTGCTGGTGACAGTCCAGGTTTTTTCAAAGATAACATTACATGTTAGATGAGTGCAGATAGCAGAGGTGTTCAGTGCATAGTCTGTATTATAATGTGTAAGTTTAAATTTTCTGAGGATGATAATATCATGTCACTGATTGCTCTCTTTTTTAATATTTTTCAGAAATTGAAAAATTTCAGGGTTCTGAAGGCAAGAAGGAAGATGAAGAAAAGAAATATCTTGATGTTATCAGCAACAAAAACATAAAGCTGTCAGAAAGAGTTCTGATCCCTGTCAAACAATATCCAAAGGTACTGTAAATATAGTCTAACAGTTCTTTAATCTTATTAGAAGGATGAAAAGATCATACACTTAACCATTTTTATTGACACTTACTATGCAGGCTTGCAATTTTTAAATACAAAACAAAATAAACAAAAACCTCACAAAAACTAGAATAGAAACTCCTATTTGAATTTACCCATTATTAGCTATTACGTGTTCTAAATTTTGTCTCAAGGCCTTTCACAAAAGCTATTGAAGTGAATGAGATTTTTTTTTACTTCAAGTAGGTTTTGTAGCTGTCCTTGGGCAACCTCTTGAGGTGTTTTCTTATATCCTGTTCCCTTGAAAGTAAGACAGGATCTTATATTAATTTTTGCTCTAGAAGATGCTTTCTTTTTTACATGTATAGCTGCCTGGGCACTATTTAAATTGACTTTTTAATGAACTGTATCTAGGGCTTATTTTTGGAGTGGGGCTTATATTTTGAGCATCCTCAAAAATCCTGAAAAAAACATGCTAGGGCCTGTATTCAGGGTAGGTCTTATTTTCGGGAAAACAGAGTAGTTGCTTTTTCACAGGTACTGTATTTTTAGAAAATAAAAGACCAGTTAAAAACAACAACAAAGTTCTATCAGAATAAAGTAAAGACATTTCAGTAACTCAGAAAAGTCAACGTGATTGTGCTACAGCTTCTTCATGTAGGAGTTGCCAGATTTTCTCTGGTGTAGCTTTAAAAGATAAAGTGGCAGGATTACTGGGAGCTTTGTCTTTGAAAATGTAGGCCCCTGTTTATATAATTCAGATGTCTTTTTTCCACCTACTTTCTTCAGATTATGTTTTGTTCTCTTCACTGCTACATACTGTGATTAAAAATGTATTTTTTATTGCAAAAGAGCCCCAAATTTACCTGGTTGTCTGAAGTTTTAGTTTACAAAAGGACAAAAGATACTATTGATATTTTTTTGGTTGTTGCTTACAGTTTTATAGTTTACCTAAACAGTTGTTTTAATAGTATTCAAACTCAAATGGTAAACATCTGCATTTATCTCTACAGTATTTTTTTCTTGCTGATTTATTATCACATGGTGTTTGGTTCACCATTAGCCTTGATTACACTCACAGCTTTGTGCTCTATACTTCATCAGTAAGAGCAATAAATTACAATGTGGAAAAAGCCTATCAAGCAAAATGAAAGGTGTAAAAAAATGAGATTAAATGATTCCAGCTGACATTTGCCTCCTGACTAGTGAATATAAAACTGAGATAATGTCATCATCCCAATGGTAAAGACCTTAGAAATGCACACAGTGCTATAGGGAGTTACCTTCTTGCTGCATAGCCTGAGGTGCTTTGACTAGATTTGTGGTATTTTGTGTAAATGCTATAGGTGACTTGAAGTTCTTAATAAGAATGTAATAGTGCTGTTACTTCATAATGGCAATGTGATAATTATTCAGAATACTATTTGATGACAATAGTAGAATGAAAGACAAACTATTTAAAAGACAAATGCAATAATCTGTCCAGTATAGTGCCCAAATATGATTAAATTAAGCTTCATTTACTTTAATGAGCTTGTTATATTAATGAGTAGTAAAAAATACAAAGCATCTCTACAGGTTTTGAGCAGTGAAACAAAAAAGATCTGTTCGATGGAAGTGAAATACTTATTCAGTAATGCAAAATGCAGTCTTGGAAAGTTTCTGTAATTGATTTCCTAGCAATATTCCGTGCTTGGCATGGAATTATTCCCAGAACTGCAGGTTTCCTGCTACCATCTAGTAACTGCCTTTCAAGGGTTGCATTTGCCATTTGTATTAATCTGCTGATTTCTGTGGTCTAGTGTAATTTTTTTTCTTGATGGATTGTATACTTTAGGATAGTCAAAATTAGTACACAGTGGGTGCTTCAGATTGCTTTATAAATAACCAAAAAAAGTAGTAATTGGGTAGAAAGCAAACAAACAAACAATAGTTTTATATATTTAGCAGAATATGGTAATAAGACCACTTGATCAAACCTGTACTTACATACAGTTAAGAGAATTGCTGTAGGATATAACCTGAGAGACGTTTATATTTGAAAAAGCGTTATTTTAAATTATTCATTCATTATTTGCTGATAAGCTTTTTCGGGCAGTGCTGAGTGAGCAAGATTCTGTAAATCTGAATAAAGTATCCATGAGTATAAAATTTTGGAAAAAAATTCCGACCAGTTAAAAAAAAAAGTCGATGGTTTACAGATTCTCTACTTAGGAATGAGATCAATCCTTTGAAGACATTCGCTCTTATTTTAGCTACATGTAGAAATACAAATTACTCCAAGGGAACCCTTGACCTAAAGGTTTAATGTGGTCTCTAGGTTAAGCTTCAGTGAGGGCAGACCCCTTCATTGACATCTGCAGAGTCAAAACCAGCAAGGTTTTGGCAAAAGTTAACTGAACACAGAAGGCTACACAAGCTGGTAAATGGCTCCTGAAGTTGCAGAGTAAGTACTACAAAATTGTCTCTACTCAAGTGTCTATGGTCTGATTTCTGAAATAGACAGTGCAGACAACAGGAAAATAAAATCAAAGGCTGTGATTAGCAACAGCTGTCTTGTGTTTCGAACTCTGTCAAAGAGATACAAGCCTCTCTTGATCTCTGTAAGACAGAGATCTAAAAACAGATAATAGCATTATTTGATAGTTCAGCAATGATAGTTTCTGAGATAATTATTTTAAACCTCAGCAGCCCGCATAAAAACAGCCTCTCATTTACACACACTCCTCTATGCAGCAGATACTTCTAATGCCCTCAGAATTTCTCCTGAAACAGTGATGCAGTGTCTTGTGTTTATTGATTCTTTTTGCTTAACCACAGAACCCCTTTTTTTGCTTTCATCATATGTGAATTCCAGCTAAGGTAGACCAAAAAAAAATACTCAGAAGACTATTTGTTACTGACTTGCTCATTTTTCAGCTTTAGTAGCTGCTCAATTTGAAACTTGCATGAAAATACATAGGGCTTGTTCATAAAGATTTCACAATTTACCATTTGAACGTTGTATTTCAGATACATCAATTAAGAGAAAAGAGTGGGTTATTAGAAAAAAATAAGCAAACACACATCTGAAATGATCTTGTTGCTGAAAAACAAAAGCCACAGTTTAGAGGCTTGATGGGCAAGTTTGTCATTTGCATGGCAACGCCCAGCTCTCAGAGAGTCTGAGGTACTGAAAGGACTTAGGATCAAACACCCAAACAAGTGTAACTTACACCATTGCTTACTGTCATGATTTTTTTTTCTGGAAATCCTTTGATTTTTGGTAAGAATTTTCTCTTCATGTGAATTAGGAAAAAAAACCATCAAGTTACTACCTCATCAACTCCTCAAACCACTACTGTATGTTCAAGATGAAGGAACCCAAGTCACTTCAAATATATAGCTTTAATGATTTCTTTCCTATTGTTCTTTCTAGAAATTAAATTCTTATTTGGGTAAATCTGATTTTGGGTGTTTCTTCTGGTCTATCAACAGGAAAATTAGTCTAAATCTAATGGATTTGAAATAACAGATAAGCTTATAGCCAAAATGCTGAGTTAAATTATTTAACTGTATGACACTTCACATTCAAGATAAAAAAAAGTCTGGTTTTATCAGATTTCAAATACATCAAAATTGCACGTTCTGAAAAAAAAACCCCAAACAATAGTTAGGCAAGGAAGAAATTTTCCAAGTTACTTAGATTGGGAGATCCAGTGAAGTTGGAGTGATGACACATGGAAATAATGAACTCTCCTTTTTTCAGTGGGGGACAGAAATCAATACGATGTTTTCTGAAGAATAGACTCTGTTTAATAATTTTCCTAAGATATTATTGAATAAGGATAGATTTGTCTATAAATAAAAGAGATGGGATATTTATTATATATATAATTATATAATACTAAATGAAATTATTTACAATTTGCTCTGTTGCTAGAGTGAGTCATAAAATCAGAAAGTTTTAAAACAAAATCTCAGTTTAAGTAAAGAATTACCTTTTTATTTTCCCTCTACTGGTTTGCTAGATAGTTAAAACTAGCAAAATACAAGATCCTGGAAGCATGTTCTGCTAACTGCCAGGATATTGTAGGGGTAACAAAGATAACAAGCAGATAGATTCTTCTGAATTACTTCCATGGCATAGAGTTGCAAACTCTGAGGCGCTGTCTTCAGAGGCGGTGTCATAAAGCCTTCTCCCTGCACAAAGGCCCAGCTGATGGGCAGTAATGGTCTTGTTCAGAAATAGGGTCTGGCTTTAGGTGAACTTCCTACCTCCTGCTGGCTTCTTCCTGGATGCCTGCATGTTTAAATACTTTTTTTTTCTTTTTTTTATTTTTTGGGGGGAAACAAAACAAAACAAAACCCTGAAACATAACAAAAAAGATACAATCCAGGCCTCTCCCTTTGAAAAGGAGATCTGCTATGTACATCTGTAGGTCCGTACATCTGTTATGGAGATCTGCTTTAAGAGTCTGCATTTCTAGGGAAGACAAGCTAATTACGATGTGTACTGTAAATTAACTTAAATTCCAGATTCTTGATATTCTTGAATTCATCTTCTCATTCTTAGTCATTTTTTAAATTGGTTGGAGACACTGCTCTTGGAACAAAATGTATTTGTTCAACTAAAATCTTGCAAGGCATTTTAATTTCTGTAATGTATTGAAATAGAATTCACAGGTGATTTGAACAACAAAGTCCTATGTTTCTTTTGTATATGATAGACCTCAGAGTGAATCTCCCCACTTTGTCAGAGGCCGTGTTTCAAGCTGTCTCAAAGCTTGCTTGCTCCCAGCTCCTCCACACGCGGTCACCCCGCTCCCCAGGAGCCCGCCCGGCAACAAGCCGTGACGGGAACTCCGCCTGGCTACCCTGCCCGGCGACAGGCCGTGAGAGGACAAATCCCCTACCGCCGCCCAAGCGTGCGGGGTGCGGGAGGGACTGGCGCGCCGGAGCCGAGCGGGGGCGTGTGCAAAAAGGCGCGAAACAGGCGTTACAAAAAGACCGCGCGACCCCCAGCACCGACCGGCACCTCCGGAGCGACGGACGCGCCCCGCAATGGGACGCGCCGCCCCGCAATGGGACGCGCCGCCCCGCAATGGGACGCGCCGCCCCGCCCCGCCCACCTGAGCAGCCGATTGGCCCCTGGGTCCCTGGCGGTAACTTTCCCTCGGCAGCCTGTCCCCTCTGCGTGACGAGCTGCCCGCTTCCATTATTTTGTTTCCCTCCTGTCCTATCGCTACTTTCTCTACCAACGTTCAGTAAAGTTCGCGAGTGAAGCGGCATCTGGCCTTGCTTGTGTCTTGATCTCACTGCGGGCAGTATCAAAGAAGCTCTCTGGCTCAGGATTTCCCACACCAGACACCAACACCACTTAAATCATAGAGGGCATTTGAAACGAATTTTGGATGAAATAATCATTTGCAGAAGAACTGCGTTTATACTTTTCCTTGTTCTAATAAATTTAGCATTGGTCAGTGGGATTATTTTGTTTGTTTAAAATAGTCCCCTATAAAATTACAAATAATTCCAATGACCTTGAACACACAGATTGTATTATTGAAAGACCTGTCCAGGTACCAGCAGTAATGCAGCTATCAGCACTTGGTCTGTCATTTCTAAATTCTATCAGTAACTAATTCATTAAATCGATAAAGTTCATTGGTGCTCAGTAATTAGAAACATTTATTTTTCATGTGTGTATGATATGTATCCTTCTCTCATATATGTTGTTACGTAGATTAGATAGAAGTATAAGTAGGAGGCTGCCTGTATGAGTATAGCAGGAATTTATCAGGATGAGAAAATATATATTAACTGAGCTGAGATTTGTCTTTGAAATTTCTCCCATTATACTGTATTTTGTAGTATATCAATTCTACTTTATAAATGTACAAGCAAAAAAACCTCTGAAGTAATTCAGAAGATCTATGGATATTATTCTCCCTAAAAATAAAAATAAGAACTCATTTTCTTGGTATACTTTTTATTCAGTACTATTTTAAACAGAGAGACAAAATCTCTGATGATTCTGTTCAGTATATTTGGAAGTTCAACTACAGGTATGAACACAAAAGAAAAATACAATTGATAGTGAGGGGAAGATGTCACATACTAGTGAAGATATGGTAAGAGAACTGAAATAAAACAGGGTAAAGATTTTGGACAGTCATGGTATCGGTAGAAGACCCTCATTAACGAGGAGAAAGTGAAAAAGTGTAGTCATGGCTGAGATGGAGGGAAGAGCAAATAAACTGGAGGATGGAACAGAAGATTTGGTGCACAAAAAGGAAATAACTTATGTGCATGGGGAAATAATTAGGAAGAAGAACATAAAAGAGGTAAGAGACAGGAAGAGTAAGAGACATGAAATTATTGAATTCAAACACAAGGTAAAAATAGCAATTAATTACTGCATTAAAAGAATGGTCAGGAGCAGGTGTAGGGCCCAGTCTGAACTGGTGGATATGCTCATTCTCTGGCAAGCAGTTATCTACTGATTAATATCTGCTGCCAAACAAAATGCTATTTTTCAAGAAATTTGACCTCCTCAATTTTTTTGTTTTGTATCCTTCTATAAAGACTTTTGAGAAACCAGAGTGAATTACTTTTCTCTTGACATAGTATTTTCAAATGTGTATGTTTCTCTGTATATTAAGAATCTATTTGGTCTGATCATTTACTGATCTCCCATAAGATAAATTCATCCAGGTGTGCTGTTCTTAAAAATAGTATGACACAAGCAGCTTTGTACACCTACGCATCTGTGAGCAATTTCTGCAGTTCCTTGAACAGATTTTTACCATTTACTAACCAGTAGTGTGGCTTTCGTTGTTTTGTAGAGTCGTATCTTTGTTTTGTGATAACATTCTTAAGGAACTTCTAAACCTGGCTTTGCAAATTCGTTCCTTTGTACTGTTTAAGAATTTGAGACTTGTTTAAAACCTTAGGTTTATGTAGCACATAATATAGATATTTTTGTTTTTCTAAGCTTGTCCAGTGCACAATGTAAGTTAAAATGATGTTGACTTTGGTGAAATTCTGTCCCTTTTGTGCTTTAAGGCATGGCTCTTTTGTTCATTGCTTTTGCTTTCTGTAAGTGTAGATACATAAAGTGTTCAGACAAGTCAGAAAAATAAACAGTAAGCATATGAAAGAATCTTTAAATTGAAGTGCATCTTTTACTATTTTAAAGATTCAAATGAAACTAAACAAAAGTTGTCACAGCACTGAATAATATTTCTTTATATCATTTTATACTTCATAAACCTATGATTTCAAGCAAATAACTCGTATGAACTCACTGGTGCTAAAGAATGTGTTCTGAAAGGTGAGCTTTTCTGGTCTTGTTCTGTCATTATTGTAGGGCTCAGACAATGAATATGATTATTTTTGTTTAGCATTCTCCTTATTTTATGTTTTGTTTCTCTGCAACTTGACAAGTGCTCTTCTGCTTTCAAAGCAATTGTCATATTAATCATCTCCAGGTGATTTGTGTGTTTAATTCCCTTTTATGTAAGACACAAGGAAAATGATATAGTGGAATGTCCATTAGATAGATGGACAGGAAAATATAAAATTTCTAAGGAAAATGGGACCTAGTCTGTCAGTTCAGTGAGTAGCCAGGGCGTCAAACTGTGATTTATATTGCTGTAATGAAATGAGGACCTTGTTGATGCATAAATTGCTTCATAAAATTGTTCCTGACTGCATAGAAAAACATTTATTCCAGACAACATTGTAGAGATTCTCTATATCGTTTAACCATCCATGGCTGTATAAATCTTTAGCAATGTAATTAATACAGCAGCAACATAATTAAAAACAAATGGCACACAAAATATTCCAAATATCAAAGGACTTTTCTTCTCCCATTTAATGATATGGTTTTTGAATGATATTTCACAGGGTATCTTTATTTATATATGCAGATATATAGCTCAGCCTCCAGCTTTTATTACTTTCTTCCTTGAACTCATCCTTAAAACCACAAATATGGGAACTAAATTGCTGCTTTGTGATTTACAAGGACTTAACTCTGTGCTATTATAGTGCAAGGCAGTATTGCCTTCCATATTTCAAGGTAGGCTTTTAGAGTACTTACAATATAACATTTCATATTGTAGAGCACTCAAAGGCCAAGACTAAGTTGGAGGCACTCTTTGTACTCAACACGCTCAATAAATAAACTGGTCTTGCTCCAGGGAGTTGACAGGTTGGAAAACACAACCTAACTAGAAAATGAGGCAAACAAAAAGGTCAATGAGAGAGAGATGACAGCTGGTAGCAGCAGGGTGGAATACAGGCTAGTCCTAGCCAATCAACAATGGGAAGGTTGGTCTTGTCTCTTGTTTTCTAAGTCACCAAAACTCTTGCATGCCTCTCCATTCTTCTTCTATTATTCTTGTTTGAGAGGAAGGGGAGGGGGGAGGAAGAAAAATATACTTCATAACACCACTTTAATAAAATAAGTTTGAGGGAGGGCAGAGACAGGTGACATTGTAGTGAGGGTTTGCTATAGGCCAACTGACCAGGAAGATTGACCCATGAGGCCCTCACGTTCACAAACCGTTGTCCTCATGGGAGATTTCAACTGCCCTAATATCTGTTGGAGGGACAACACAGCAGGGCAGGAGCAAGCCAGGACGTTCCTGGAATGTGTTGGTGATAGCTTCCTTCTCCAAGTGAGAAAGGAGCCAATGAGGAGAGGTGCTATGCTGGACCTTGTTCTCACCAGCAAGGTGGGGCTGGTGGGGAATATGAAGCTCAAGGGCAGCCTTAGCTGCAGTGACCATGAAATGGTGGAGTTCAGGATCCTTAGGGCAGCAAGGAGGGCACACAGCAAGCTCACTACCCTGGACCTCAGGAGAGCAGACTTTGGCCTCTTCGAAGATCTGCTTAGTAGAGTACCATGGGATAAAACCCTGGAGGGAAGAGGGGCCCAAGAAAACTGGTTAATATTCAAGGATCACCTCCTCCAAGCTCAGGAGCAATGCATCCCCACAAAGGTGAAGTCAGGCAGAAATGCCAGGAGACCTGCATGGATGAAAAAGAAGCTCCCAGAGAAACCCAAACACAAAAAGGAAGCCTGCAGAGGGTGGAAGCAAGTACAGTGAGCCTGGGAGGAATACAGAGAAACTGTCTGAGCAGCCAGGGACCAGGTTAGGGAAGCTAAAGCCCCAAAAGAATGAAATCTGGTCATGGATGTCATGGGTAATGAGAAAAGCTGTTGTAGATAGCCTTGGTGATAAAAGGAATACTAAGGAAAGTGTGGGCCCCCTCCAGAATGAAACAGGAGACCTGGTTACCTGGGGTATGGAGAAGACTGAGGTACTCAGTGATTTTTTTGCCTCAGTCTTCACTTGAAAGTGCTCTAGTGACACTGCCCAAGTCACAGAAGTCAGAGGTAGGGACTGGGAGAATGAACAACCTCCCACTGTAGGAGAAGAGCAGGTCTGAGGCCATCTAAGGAACCTGAACGTGCACAAGTCCATGGGACCCAATGAGACGCATCCACAGGTGCTGAGGGAACTGCTGGATGAAGTTGCTAAACCACTCCCCCTCATGTTTGACAAGTTGTGGCAGTCCAGTGAAGTTCCCACTGACTGGAAAACAGGAAACATCATCCCCATTATTAAAAAGGGAAAAATGGAAGAACCAGGGAGCTACAGGCCGGTCATTCTCAATTCCATGCCTGGCAAGATCATGGAGCAGATTCTTCTGGAGACTATGCTAAGGCACATGGCAGATAAGGAGGTGATGGGTGACAACCAACATGGCTTCACTAAGGGCAAGTTGTGCTTGTCAAATCTCATTGTCTTACAGCATTGTTGGACAAGGGAAGAACAACTGACATTGTCTATCTGGACTTGTGCAAAGCATTTGACGTCCCGCGTGACATCCTTGTCTCTAAATTGGAGCGACATGGATTTGAAAGATGAGCCACTTGGTAGATAAGGAATAGGCTGGATGGTCACACTGAAAAGAGTTGTGGTCAATGGCTCGATATCCACATGTAGACCAGTGACAAGGGGTGTTCCTCAGGGGTTGGTATTGGGATCGGTGCTGTTTAATATCTGTTTGTGACATGGACAGTGGGATTGAGTGCACCCTCAGCAAGTTTGCCAATGACACTGAGTTGTGTGGTGTGGTTGACTTGCTGGATGGAAGGGATGCCATCCAGAGGGATGCCTTGAGAGGTGGGCCTATGCAAACCCAAGGTCCTGTTATCTAGGTAAGGAGTAAGCAGCACTAAGTAAATACTATCACATATAAATTATTCTACTGTAAGAAATGTACACCATGGCATACATAGCATGATTGCACATCATTTCCTCACTAATTGTTGGTTTCCAAGCTGACAGACAATCTACTGTCTGGTGAGAAAGACTGTTTATGTCAACTGAGCAAGAGAGAATTAAATGTTCTTCAGCTGGTTATTTTTAACCGAGGAAAATTCACTGGACCAACGTTTAATTAAATATTAAAAGAAAAATGATACAGGGTATAGAGAATCATTCAATAATGATAATAATAAGTAACTTGTTTCTTAGAAATTAAGGAAATTTAGTTTTAGTTTTGAATGATCGATTTCTCCATCATTTATTGAGAAACGAACTGGTAAGGAGCAGAGAACCAGAAAAAAACTTATTTCTGAAAGACAGCAATTTGTTACTGCTTTTACGAGTAAGGAATTCTTTCTGTCTTGTTGTCTCTTTTCTTTTTTCTGATATACTGACAATATTGTTTCAGATCGGGTAAAAGAGGGCCCTGTCTTAGGCTACTCGTTATCACTTTGCTTTAAATACTGATTTTCTGATTGAGTGAAAGTGGCCTTTGGAAGAAACTTTTTGTGTGTGTAAGCTCTGAAACTTCAGCTCAATTACTCACGTAGGCACTAGATACTGTAAATGCATAGCTTTATATATATATAAAAAAGTGGATATGATGTAAGACAACATTCTGTGTCACATCCCAGCATGATGCAAGACAGTGCTTTTTGTTTTGCTAGTTTTCAGACCTGAGCCTTCATTCTCCAGTGTTTCCAGTGAATTTGTCATGTTGCCAAAAATAACCAACATTCTTACATAGACAGGTTATTTGCAGATTTCCAGAGTTTGTAAGTACTTTTACAGGTACCAGAAAGCACACCAGATTTTTGCCAGGTGAATGCATTTACATATGAAACTTTTAACGCTGATGTATGATAACTATATTGCCAAAACATCTTACTGATGATAGTATTAAGGCTTTTTTTCCGTGGAAACCTCACTTCTTTTCCAGAAATCCCTGACATCATGTCTAGGTGTAAAGATAGTGAAGGTGATTAGTATATACAGCAACTCTTGTCTCCAAATACTGCAAAATACACATTTTAAAATTCAAACATATAAATCACATTTTGGATGGGTTCTATCTCACTGCACTGTCATAGTGCATTGTCTTACTTTAGTCATAAGTTGCTCATGATTTACACCATGTAACAGACAAGGGAGTTGCAAAACTGAAATTTAAGCCATTTTTAGGAAAATGTCACTAATGAAGCCATTAACTACTGTGTTGTGCACTCCCGTAAGAGTAGCTAATTCATGTGGAACAGTTATAAACCCCTGAAATGAGTGCTTCATAACGTAAGCACTGACACTAACAGAATTCTAGAGGCATGAGTGATGTCACTGTAATTATCTTAGTGATAGTACAGATCACGGTTTAGTATTCTTTCAGCCTCTGTGAGAAGAGATGGTTTATTTCTTTCAGGTATAATTACATTTGTCATGTTTTTTTGAGATTGTGAAAGTCATACTAGTGTAAAAAGACAAGATGACTTTCAAAGTACTTCGTATCACGTTCATAGTATCATTAGAAGGAAGAGATGATAAAGGAAAAATGTGGAAAAAAGAGCTTTCTACCTTTCCGATAATTTCTTTGTCTTCTTCCCCCCCTGTTAAAGGGTTTCTTTTCAAAACAGTCTGTGGGATGATGGGAGTGGAAAATATGTTCTCTCATGGATGTACCTGAAGTATAAGATATGAGGAAGAGGAAATCTCTACAAATCCTCTCATGATTGATTCTTCAATGGAGAGATAAAATTCTGTTTGTTTCGTGTTTTTTTTTTTTTCCTGGAAACTAGTTACGAGAACACACCATGTCTCTGCAAGGATGTGTTTTGGTAGTCTTAGGCTCAAGCTCACAGACCAACTACATGGAGTCAGTTGTACCTGCAGGGGCAGGAGCAGAGATGGGTGCACATCAGCGCTTCATGATGCTGAATTTGTCTGCTTGGTAAGCAAGTTGACTCCATCTGCTCTAGACTGAGAGCGCCAAGATTTTCTTAATGTTCAAAATAAGGGATATGTAGTCTGGGAAAGGAATGACGACGTGGCAATTAATGTGTCCATCTGCTGTCAATATAAAATGATTATCTGCACGCCTATATCTAGCTTTAGTTCTCCAAATACAGGAAAGATACAGACAAAAATGGAGTGAGTTCAGTGAAGGGCCACTGAGATCATCAGGGGCTGGAGCACTGGCTCTCTGGGGAGGCTGAAGGATCTGGGTTGAACAAGTCTGGAGAAGAGCTGACACCAGAGGACCCAAGAGCAGCCTCCCTAGTGTCTGCAGGGACCATGTTGAGGAGACTCTTCACAGTGGTGCATGGTTGGGGATGAGACAAGCAGGCATAGCTTGAAACAAGGAGTGTTCAGACTGGAGAAAAGGAGAAACTTCATCAGCATGAGGACAGTGAAGCCAGGGAGCAGGTTACTCAGAGAGGTTGTACAGTTAGAAGTCATTCAAATAGTATTTGACTGCAGCCCATTAAATCATACGAACAATCTATAAATGAGCTTATTGGGGTTTTTTGGTAATGTTTTTTGTTTGTTTGTTTGTTTCCCCCCATAATAATCTAGTTGCAATAGCTCAGAATTCAGGAGGGGTTTGCCAACTTTCAGACCCAGATTTCTGAGAGGGTTGCTTCAGTACTTTTGTGTATTTGTTGTTAGCAGTAAGGAGTTAGTAATTTTAAAGGTAATTTTAGCTATGGCCAAAAGCGCCCACAGCTGTTGCATACTTAAAAATGCTCTTAATTCTGTCCAGGATAATGTTATGTTAGGGTTTTAGCCTATATGGAAGCCTAACATATGATCCAAATAAATAAATATAGAAAAAAATCTTTTTCTCTCACTATCAAAAAGCAGCATTCAGAATAGAGAGAGGAACTAATAAAAGTGATACAAATATAAAAGCTTTATTATATAAGCAGTTGCAGGGACTTGGTTACTTTCGTACAACAGCTGGCAAGAGAAAACTGCTAAAGAAATAACTTTTCATAGGAGATATTCAGTGCAATGAAGAAACAAGACTATTTTTAAATAATATATGACTTTTTAATTTGCATTTCTGGTATATTAGGAGTACTGTAATCTCAAAATGCCTATTTAGTCAGACAAGAAAATGAATGCTAATAACATGAGGCATCTATGCATGTGAGCTTTCTACTGCAAATGGGATCATAAGGGATGAATTAACAGGTACCACAGAGGAAGATATTTTCTGGGGAAGGAGATTCAGAAGTCATTTTGAGATAACGGTTTGACTTTGAATTTATCACTGAACAAAGTGATCAATCATTAAAGTACTTTAGAAACTAAAAGATTCTGCAAATGCATTGCCCTTTCATGCTTATCAAGTTTAGCTAAAGGTAGTGCTGGAACAACAGTGGGACAAGTCCCTTCAGTCTGAGCGGGAAGGAAAAGGAGTGAAGGGATCCTCCTAGAAAGGATTCCACCTCAACTATGTTCCCTGCATTTCCCCCAAAACTCACACGTCTGCAGACTGTATGATGTGCAATTTTAGAGGAAGTCAGTCAGTAAAAGAGCACCCTTTTTACTGAGAGCACTTACATTGGTTGTAGATAATTGCGGTTGGAATGCTACTTCATCATTGTAAGACTAGAAGCTTACTTAAAGAAAGAGAAAAACTACGCTCTTCTGAGGTGATTAATTTAATCCTAAACATTCAGATGTAAAGAGCTTTCCTAAAAGCACTGTTTTGTCTTCTTTGGCTAGAAAGCAGACAACTTCAGCTATAAAGTTAGTGAAATGAAACCGCCTAAGAAAACGTGGTTATTGTACTTTCGGAAGTACCACCTAAATGTAGAACCCGATCAAAACCATTGAAAACCATTGGAAAAGCCTCTCCAGTTCAGTTGTTTCTCTAAAGATGTTCTTTTGGCAATGCCTGGGGTTGTTCAGCCTGGAGATGAGAAGGCTCCAGGGAGACCTTATTGTGGCCTTTTGGTACTTAAAAAGGGCCCATAAGAAGGACAGGGACAGGCTTTTTAGAAGGGCGTGTTATGACAGGACAAGGGGTAATGGTTTTAAACTAGAACAGGGGAGAGTCAGGTTAGACACGAGGAAGAAATTTTTTTACAATGAGGGTGGTAAAACACTGGCCCAGGTTGCCCAGAGAGGTGGTAAATGCCCCATCTCTGGAGATATCCAAGGCCAGGCTGGATGGGGCTCTGAGCAACCTGATCTAGTTGAAGATGTCCCTGCTCATGGCAGGGGGTTGGACTGGATGAACTTTGAAGGTCCCTTCAAACCCAAACTATTCTATGATTCTATTATAACAAAGTTTATTGGATTTTGTGGGATTTTGTTTTGGTCAAAATGAGACTTCTCTGGAAACAGATAGTAATCTGAAGCGACATTAAAAATAAATAGTTCTTATGTATTGGCAGAACACCTTGAGATTAATGGCATATCCTGAATTATTTGATGGTGGCATTGCAAAGACTTGCATATATTTTAGATTTTTACATGCTTTGTTTAGTTTTAACTGAAGATAGTGCGAGTATTCTTAGGATGCATAAAGATATATTATCTTTTTTCTAGAACAAAGACTTCACTTATAGCAAGGAAAGTTAAAAGGTGATATTGTAGAGTGTGCTGTATTTGAAAAATATCTGCACAAAGCTGCTTTCCTAAAAATCGAACATGTTAATTTACTGTTCAAGCTCATTGTGAACATATTCTCTTCAACAGTTAGTTGCAGCCAGGAAATAAATAGCTGTAGTAACAAAGCCTTCATTTTCCTACCTCAGGTAACTTGAAATAAGTGAATTACAAGTAATTTTTTTCTTCAGTCAGTATGCTGTTTCTCATTTTCTGAATATTTGCCTCCCTCATACTTTTAGAACTAGGAAAACAGAAAGAAAACTGGCTATTTCAGTCTGGTACTATAGCTGTATATAACAGGTGTGTCAGAAATACCAAATATACCTCTCAGGGCCTGAATGGTGGAAATATATAGAATTTGATTCAATAATGTACCGCGTCACTTTTCTTCACATTTACATTACTTGATCTCATGGCCTCTGATGTCTATTAATTACTCAAGAAATGAGCTAAGAAAAATTTGGAGGTTTATTGGGCAGCACAATAGTTTATAATGAAAACCAGCAAGTATAGGACTCAGATATTGTAATGTACCTATTAATTGTCCCTTTTGATTTTTATGTAACTTTCAATTAATATATTTCTGTAACACTCATTATTACTCTGTTATATAACTTATAGGGAGAATGAGGTGCTCTGTTTTGGTGGGGTGCTGTTCTTGGATGCATCCTATATCTTTTTCTCTAGATGAAGGGAGGAATATTCTCTGAAACTTACAGAAGAATAACAGTAACAGTACTTCCAACAATTACTATCAACTAACTTTGCAGTAAGTCTTAAAGGAAAAGAGTGTACTGGTCTTAAATTAAAAGTAAATTTCTCAGTCTAGTGAGAGAAGGACTGAAAAGATGATGAGGGAAAAAAAAAATATAAGGTATTATGTGTTTTTTCTTTCCAGGGTACAGAAGGCCAATGGTTATTTTGGAATTTCAAGCATTTTTTTTTAGGAGTGTGGTTAGGAGATGTAGTAGATTTCATGTGAATCATTATTACTGCGCTATTCTGGCATCCAGTATATTTGTCAAGTTTTAAATGAAATTTCCAGCACAGGAGGTTTAAGGTCATCATTTGACATACATCTTGTGTTAATTTGAAAAACAGTGAAAAGTGATTGTTATTGTATCCATCTGTAGCAGTGTAACGGAATTTTACTAGACTTTGGAATAAATACATATAAGATGATACACATTTTTCAGCTGGGTCTGACATCTAACTTCATGAATAAAAAAGACCCTATTAATCATGAGGTGATAGAGTCACATGCACGGTATTTATCATTCTTGTAAGAGAGTGAGTTGTCTCTTGTTAATGTTTTGAGGATATGCATAGTAATTATACAGAACAAATAAGTCAAGAAAGTAAGAAATTAACTTCTACAGAAGCTTAAACATTGGTCTCTGACTTTTATGTTAATACTTTACAAATTATAGTGTGTGTAAGTGGTGAATGTAAATTCTTAATGCATAGATGTGTAGCGTGCATATGTGATTGCCTCGGTCAATAATAGTTAATTCTGTGGCCTGAAAACAATTTAAGGTAACTATATACTTGATGTGCAACATCAGATGTGCTCATACTATCTGTAGAAAGTATACAAAGACTGTGCAGCAAGTGTACAGAAATAGTATTTTCAAATAATCTTTAATAGTATAAATGATTAGTAGTTCAATATTATCACAGTATTTTTTCTCTGGAATCTGTACAGCATGTTGACATGTATAACCAGCATACGTGGAGAGGGATCTGTTATCACTTAGCTGGGAGCACAAGACTATGGATGCTTACTGAAATACTCATTTTTAATCTATAACAGATGATTTTGTGGGAAATGAATAATCTTCACTTCTGGTTCAGACTTTCAAATGTGATTTTACTTACATGCCCCTTGAAGGCAGCAAAAATTGTGACTACAGGACTATCCTTCTGATATGGAAATGAAATAATTTTATTATTTCAGTTTTTTTATAATAATCTTAGTGTCTTTTTAACAACAACAAAGATTAGAAACCCTGGTTTACATACTCTGTCCAACCTTATTTTGTATCTACGTATGCGTAACTCTGAAGGATTCCTGAATGTTTTACCTTTGCCTTTAGATCTTGCTTGCCTTTCTTTTCTTCTCCCCTTCTTTGCACTTCTTCCATCATTTTCCTTTGAAAATTCATTCAGTGCATTGTACTGATGGAAGTACTAATGTTTAGTACTGATGTACTTTATGTAAGTATTGGCAACTGTGTTAGAACAACTATTAAAAATTTGGGAGCTCATCTTACTAAGCTGAACAATCTACCCAGAGTCAGGAGATCTCAGGCTAGACTCTTGAGTGAGTGTAGAGGAACACACAACATTTAAACAGGTAGCTAGAAGTGTTTAACAAACCACTGAAATATATCCTTAAGTCTTACAGAGCTTGAATTCAGGTTCTTTTTTTAAGCTTCCCACCTCTTTCAAGGTGTCCTCTCTAGCACTATTGTTCACGCTGTTGTGTTCTGCAAAAAGAAGAGTAGTAACACGTTACTGCTACTCCATATTTATTTTTCTTACCTCTTAAAAACATTGAAGTATGCCAGTGTCTTTTTCTTCCTTAGATGCGTAACGGGACATTTTTTAAAGCTGCATTCCATAAAAATGGACAGGCTTTGAACTTACAGATGATAAGGTATGCAGGTATCAAAAGTGTTTGCTATTTTCCTGTGAGCCAGCCTATATATTATAAAAGTAGCCTTCGTAACTCCTGTTATCAACATACAGTGTAAGTTAGGAGTCATCCACGTGTATGATAGTGCCAGATTTGAGCTTTTAGAGCTGAAAACAGATTTAGTACAAAATGGAGAGCTAAAAGGAGATACAGGAGAACTGCAACATCATTTCCGCAATCCTTTAAAAATCTTTTGGAAAGTCTTCCTAATGGTTGTGTTTTCTTGAGAGCTTTTGTTTTCTTACATCTCTTGCACATACCATGGTTTCTGGCTCTTGGTCTTTTCTACTAGAACTTCAGTCTGTCATAGCATGTTGATGACTGTTTTGTGTCTTTGTGTGTGTAGGACAAATAGAAATTTTGGAGTACCTTATAGTATAAATCTGCATTAAGACTTGATGATCTACACAGTCCTCAATTTTGTGTGACTGTGAGAACTCATCAAATACTTTCTTCTCTCTGGTTGGGGAAATCTAGAACTGGAAACTGAAAATCACTTCTTCTCCCTTGAGCCCACTGCTGCCTTTGATTGGAGCCAGCTGTAAGCATCACACCTGCATGAGTTTTCAGAAGCTCAGCACACGTGAGGCTGTTACTCCCTGCATCCTCACACTGGCCGCTGCTACTGCCAGTTCTTTGTCTCATAAGACATTAATTATGAGGGTGATTTTTGAGGCCATAAAGTGGAATTCAGCAGGAGCTGAAATTACAAATTATATATGATGATACATAATGTATTACCTTTTATCAGCTGTCTCAAGTTACAGGACACACAAACCAAAGCAGTAATTGTTCTCCCAGTGACAGAACAGATCAGAGTTAACCACTGCAAGTCCCTCACTTTGCAGACCTTTCTGTACTCTTGCTTAGCATCCCTTAGTGTAGTTCTGTCTGATAGCTAATATTTTTGCTGGAAAGCAGCTACCATGAGTACGTATGACTGTTTTTCCAAGCTGTTAGGTGTCTACTGGGTTTTTAGGTGCCTGAACTGATCTATATGCAACCTTCTGTCACTTTAAAGGGAGTTTATTCCTTGCTTCCTCAGATCTGTTTGAAAATCTATGAGACACCTGCCTGTACCTGTGCATAGCGAATTACATGAGCAAAATGCACAATCTCAAGGCCATGTCTTGCATGTGAAGTGCCAAGTCATCAGCAGATGTAGTCTCACTAACATCGTTTCTTTTGGCTTCTTGCTGGTTGCAATACTTTATAGATACCAGACTGTGTTGCCCTTTTACTTTCTCTATTCATTTTATAGCTGACACCTGATGATGTGTTTGTTTTGCCTGTTTTTTTGTTGGTTGTCCCTCACACATTCTTGTCTTCCCATCTATTTCAGGTAGACTAGTTTATCTCTCTGTAGTACCTAACTCCTCTTTCATGTATTTCCTTAACAAACAGATGACATGGGTTGTTGTCTATATGTATTTTTCTGTCCTGACTCTATATATGTAGTATTTCTATGTATGATCTAAGTATTGACACATTAGTCCTTTTTGGGTACACTGTTCTCTTGGGGCGGGGGGGGGAGTTTTAATAAGGCATTGTAACAGGAAGGAGGAATGGATATTTCAGAAATTCTTATGTATAGGGCCTAATATTACAGATTCCGCAGGTGGGTTTTTTTATCTAGCTACTGCTGGTAAATTGCAGAGTAAAGAATTTCTTAATCCATGGATATAGCTGTGCATTTGTATCTATACTGATAGTACTACAACATAAAGCTTTTCTTATGACTCTGCTCCCATGTTGTCCACAATAGTATTTTATGCATCCTCTGTGAAGTAATTATATTTCTCATTTTCCAGAGCACGGTCCATGCAGCTCTTTTGTGGGCTGCTATACTCTGTTCATCACTGGGTTTGGCATTGTCAGACCCCTGAGAGATCCATGTCTTCTTTCCTTCTTACTAATTCCTCACCCTTCTCTTCACGTGGAGGCTTGTCACCACTGAATTATTCAAAAATCTGCCTCCCAACACATACAATGTAAACTGTATATATTAGAAATGAAAGTTAAGTATTCCCTGTCAGAATGTGTTTTTGACATAATTTTCTTCAAAACCTAAGCTTAATTTTAAAAAGATTCTAAAGTTATTTGGTAAACATAGTCCTTGCTAAGTTGGCATTTTGAGGGTTTCTAGGCGAACTGTGTGTAGGTGGTGCATTAGATCCTGCAGACAGGAGCCACTGTGACCACCAGGGTTTCATCATGTGCATCTCGCCCTTGGGGTTGAACTCTTACATATTCAGAAACTGCACTTTTCTTCCCAAGAAATCCTGCTTGCTTCTTGGCCTGTTCCTGCTGTGGCAGATAGCACATCAACATGTAGTGATTCTTTCAGCCAAGCGTATGGATGTCCTGAGGATGAGGTCTGTTGCTTGTAGGCAGTAATTGTGGATCTCCACTACATATGTCAATGCTAACAGGCTGCTTAAAACAGCAATGACTTAATAAAATCACTAGTGTTATCATGACTTCATAAAATCACATGTGTTATCATTACATGTTTAACTGGTGTTCATTCACTTAAAGCACAGGAAATGAAATAAATGCAGTGGGAAAAAACCTTACATGCACTTAAGCATGCAAATAATTAGTGTAATTAAATATGTCTTTTCAAGATTATTAGTGGAAAATTGTTGCAGAAAAAAGCTATGAAAAGCATTATAAAATCTAAATAGCAAATACTTTTATAAGAGTACAGTTGTTATATATGTCTACTTCATAAATATTCAAGAAGGTACTAATTTTTCTAATTTTGTATATAAGTTTTTTTTTTTTTTCATGGAATGACTGCTGTTTAATTGTTGAATATACATGAAATCAAAAGAATCAAAAAGCCAAAAATATGTTGTGCTGGTGGGATTGCTCACTATGATAGGCATTTTATTATTTCTTTACTTGTTTTGATTTACATATTTAATTTTATATGAATTTAGGTAATACAGTACATGCAATGTGTATGTGTTTGTATATCAATCTCTCTAATGCACTTCTGGTCTTAAATTGTTACAAAATGCTTTTATATTGCAGCATTATCTACTATAGCTGCATCTTTCATGTTATGTTCAGAGGAATTTTTTTTTGTGGCTTCTTGACTCTTACTCTCCAAGCGAGACATGGGAGGAAAGTACCAGACATCTGTGTTGTCACTGCAGGACACCCCTCAGAGTCTAGTGGATGAATGAAGAACTATTCTTCTGCAACCTGACTAGACCAGGTTCTTTATGGAAACGTGGATATAAACTGGATCTATTTAGTATTACCAGAAGGCATCTTAACCTATGTCAGTAGTCAGGGTTTGGAGAATGTGAGGTCAAACTCTTTGCTCTACCCACTTCTCCATTTTTTAATCAGTCTGGACCTTTTGTCCTTAGTTTTTTCCCTTTTAATTCCATAATGATTAAACAGGTGTTCTTGAACAGGTAACCTATGCTCTCCCATGGAGGGGTCACAACATTTGGTATTGTTTCCTAATGCATTAGAAAGAGGGGGGGAAAAAAGCGTTCAAATTTCTAGATAACATTTTTATATGATTTATTGCTCCCTAAGTTTGTTACAGTTCTGGGAAAAGAAATCACTATATTGCTTCAATGGGAAGTAATTTGTGGGTTGGAGATTAGAGCAATAATATATTTTGTTCAGTCAAACCTTATGGACTTACAAACAATCGATAAACCTAAGACCTCAAACAGAGCTAGCGATGTTTTTTAAAGATTTATTGTTGCAGTGGCAGCATGTTTGTGGAGTTAATAAGGGGCCATATGCCATTCCTGAACTATACCTGCAATTTGCACTGATGTCTGCTCAAGATGCACCTGAATGGGTTTAGCATATGTGCCTTCTGAAACTGAGGTCAGCCAAAAATTATCTATCCAGTTCAGTGCCTCATAAAGATTTTGTGACTTAAAAAGTTCCTGCCTTTCTAAGCAGGGCTGATCAAAGAGAAAATGATGATGTGGCTATAGAGATATTATAATTGGTAGAAAGAGGCCATTAGCATGAATTTCCCATCCTCTGAGCAGCTTCATGACTCTTGGTCACACAGTTTGTGATTCCTGCTTGCTAAGTCTGCTAAAATAATTCATTTTCTCCCAATCAGACTAATCCACTGAGCAGTTACTAACCTTGAAATTCATATCTTTATTTTGTATATTTTTAGTAACCTCTTCTAGCTTGACATAATTCTTACTCCTTTCTTGGTTATACCAAATAAATTCTAGTTTCATTTTGGAGAAATAAAGATACCATTTTCAGCACTTGATAACTCTGAACATAGAACGAGAATGAACTGTCCTCATTCAATTTTGAACCTGGAAAGATTTGTTGACAAGTAGTCTGTCACGTTCTGTCATTTCATAGAAATTTCTGTGTTGTATGAGCCCTTGTTAATACAGGAGGATGAATGCAGAAGCAGGACATTTCTATATGATTTTCAGTCCATCTGTATAAACTTCAGATCTCTTTTCCGCTAAGATTATTCTTCTGTTGTTTCATTTGAATTCCTCATGCCTTCATTGCCTTCTTAACAGGGGTTTCTGTTTCAGTGGATGTTGTAATTGAGAGAAACTAAATGAACTCCCACTATCCTCATTTGTCTCTAAGGCAAGATAACCGCTTATGCAACCTTCAGTCCAATTTTGGTCGCTGAAGCATTTTACTGGTTCTGATTAGTCCCACAGAGTGGGAGCATCCTCATCTTGTCAGTTCAGAAGAGTCATTAAAACTTGTGTAAGCTGTGGTGATGCATGAGCTAGGGGTATGTAAATTCCCTGGTAGTGAATCCATTCTTCATCTTGTCAATTCTTTGCTCCCTGCTGTTAACTCTGTAGGTAACCCAATGAAGCTGATAGAGGAAAAAATATGGAAAGCAGATTCTCTGTAAAAAGACAGCAGCAGTGATCCTTACATGTTCATAGTTAAGCTTTGGAAGATCTTGTATTAAAACTGATTTTCACCTCATTTGGACAGAATAACAACGTAACATAGCTTCTGTAAAAATAGGTTATAACAAATCTGAAATTTTCCCTGGGTATAGTAATAAAAAAATAGAGGAATCAGCACAGCAATTAAGTAACACCACTTACTAAAAATACATATTTTAATAGGAAGGGTTCAAGTAATATCTACTTCTTGAGCTCTTTTCGTTTGTTCTGCTGGCACTCAGTGCGTAAGGTTGTTTATTTCAGCTTGCACCAGTGCGGAGTTACGGGGGTGGTGCGCATTAGAGCTGACCTTGAAGAATATCCCCATTGCAACTGAAACAAACTAACTACTTAACGGATGGGTTTGATTGGATTTTTTTGTTTTGCTGCTTAACTTGTAGTGATTTTGAACAGGGGTGGTGGTTGTTGTTGTTGTTTTCTAGTAGATGCAAGCTCAAGTACTATTCTTCATTCACATTTCAGTTCTCCAATGACTACCCATCAGCTTGGCAGGATGGTGATATTACATAATAAAATTCAGTACAGAACCCTACCAGAGTTTGATGTAATGTAAAAATACCTGACAATATGTAAACAGGAATGTTGATGCAGTCAACACTATAAGAAGGAACAATTGTATTTAAAATTATTAGTATTGCCAGTGTGCAAAAATTAACTGTGGTATTTTTTGTTGGTCCAAATAACTGTCCAAAAGCACTGCACTTAACAAGTACCTGCCAATTTTCCTATAAAGGTGTTCATTGCTCTTGTAATGCACATACCAGTGCATTGTAATACCTTTTCAATAGAATTTGAGTAAGTACATATCGAGGCTTTTATTTAAAACTTCTTTTTTTAGTTACTTCAAATTAGAAATTGTGGGACTATGTGACTTAAATGTCTTTAATTATATGAACAAAAAACTTGACATTTTGAATTTATTTGTCAATTTATAGAGTAGTGGGTTTGCACTGAATTAGACTTCTTTCATTGAAAACTAAATTTGACAGTATAGGAAAACAAAGACTAATATGCTAATGCCACACCATATTCCCATATTTTTCTTTGTAGTTGTGCACATATCTGAGAAGCAAATGGACTACATAGGTTACTAGGTTAGACTCTGTGCAAAGTTCTAAAGACAGAGGGGTTTTATTTTAGGATTTTTAGTGTTGAAAATGTTTGTCACGTTGTTCTTGTACATGAGCTCGGAGAACTGGGGTGTGAAATATGGCCGACATTCCTTCAGTGTCACCAATTACTTCTATGAGCAAGGACCTGAGTGGAACTGGTTTTCCTCAGCACGGGTATTTGGTACCATGACTGGTGCTCTGGGCATTCTTCAGATCTGACAAACGAAACTGAATCAGTGTTGAAGGTGCCTGCCTTTCTGGAGAGGCAGCCCAAGGCCAGTCAAGATGCCCAGTTTTGAGTGTCCATAGATGCCTGTGCTCTGGCATCTCAATCCCACGTCCTCACCAATACCCACAGCCAGGATTCCCATGGCTCACCTATTTGTTAGCTCAGAACTGCTAATTGTTTTTGAATGATGGTGTGTCTCTATGTGGCAGTATTATTTTGTTAGGATCTGGCAGTGGTACGCAACACCACCCAAAATTGTAATTCAGTGTAAGTGAGGTAGAATTGGACCCTTACTTTTAAGTCTCTGCATGAAAGGGCTACACTTTGCTCTACTGGGTACACACCAAGGCACAGCTGAGGCAGATAAATAAATTCACTATCTAAATTGACTTAGTTCCTCAAAGAGTGGAATAGTCACACTTGTTTATTTTCAAATCTTGCTTTGTTATCTGACTTTCGGCAGTGGAGATGTTGGTATCCTGCTGGGCTTTTCGAAGTGTTTGTGCGTTTAGGGATTCCTGGTGTTGGAAACCTTAAACGTAGTAAATCCTTAGGTATGCATCGCTGATCTGCTAGAAAGCTGATGGCTGTGTAGAACGTTTCAGTCTTAACAACTCACAGATGTTACCCTTTAATAACATAGACTCTTACCTAACTGCCATTTTAACTCTATATTTTATCATTTGCAGGTCAAAACAACAAAATGATGGCTAATAATCAGTTCAGACATTTTGTGTCATCTTTAATGTATACCTTTATTTAAAAGCTGTTAACAGCAGGGTTTTCTCGGTGCACTCACTTTCAGTCCAATTTGTATCTGCACATTTTATATGTTAAACAGGGAACTCTGTCTTCCAGGTGGATTTTGGTCCACTAAGTCTTTGATTCTGAAAAATAAGAATTGATGTCAAGAGCAATATCTGAATGAGCAAAGACAAAACAAACAATGAAGGAAATCTTTACCAAATGGCCAGGGATATAATGTTTTGGGTTTTTTTATCTTATTAGCTTTTCTTTGAATCATAAACACCCATTTAGAACAAAAGTTAGTTTTTCCGTTGTGGGTCAGTAGACTGAGAATGAGATATTTGACTGTCACAGCTAGAACAGAAGAATGAGAAAAAATAATGTTTTTCATATTGATTTTCACCTATTCAAGTGGTTTTCTTTTACTTTTTGATATCTGAGCAAAGAGCTCAGTTATTTTCTGGTACTTTATTGGGGTCTATAGACAGCTTGTTTGTAGAGACATCGTACTTTAAGCCCGTATCAGCTTTCTCTCTCTGCCTTACCGCAGAGAAATCTATGAAGCTTCTTAGTTGGCTGTTTTAGAATAGACTAAATAGTGTAGAACTGGCAAGCTTGAGATGCACACTATGTGTTATCATGTATGTTCAAAAAATTGTTTTCAGAATAATGTAGTGTAATAAGATATCATTAAGTGTTTTTCATAGCTTCTTGTAAGTCATTAATTCGCATTGTATCAGAGGCTTTCTCACTGGAACTGTGTTGATTTCTCTTTAGAAATTCCAGCAGCATGAAACTACTCCTACTATAGTTCGTAGTGACCTGCCCTATCAGTAATTTGTTTTCCAGACTATGAAAATTGTTCTTCCTCTTATCTGTAATGATCCTCATACACACAGTGAGTGTACAGTGATAGTACTAGTGCGGAGCCATGCAATCGGCACATTTTTTGAGCATCACCATAATGACAGCGTGGTAAAGGGTTTTACCTCTCAGAATTATACCTTTTGTGTTCAGTTTAACAAAATTTAGGGTGTTTTTTTGGTTTCTATTACTGAAGACTGTTTTCCTCTTTACTTGTTTCAGATTCCTAATAACATTAAAATTATATGAGCTTTAAAAAAAAAGATAAGTGTGGTGCTGGCTATTTTTTTTTTTGCTGGAGGTCAGTCTCATACCCTTATTCCAAGACAGCATCTTAATCTGTACTAACAAATTTTTGCCTAATATGTTCTTAAAACAGATTTGCTTTACTGAATCCTGTTTTCTTCAATGCATGGGATGTAAACTGGTTAATCCTGTTTAAAGGATATTCTAATTACTTTATAATTTCTCTCTCTTCACATTATCCAGTAAAAAAGGACAGGGTCAGGACTTCCACGGTGTGCCCTATTCTCACAGCTTCTCACGTTATCTCTACCTCAATTCTCCTGAGTGATTTTTAAGCATTAGAGTAGCTCGAAGTCATGGATGGGGGTAATTCTTTTATTCTTCCCTAACTGGCAAGAAGGGACAATCTTCACTTGTGATCACCCAGCTTCATATCCTGCCAGTCACTACACCAGCTTTATCCCCCACCTGCTGTTCTAGTGTCTCCAGAGATCAGCTTTCCAGTCCTTATTTCCTCTGTGGTAACTTAAAGATTATCCCAGACATGTTTTATCATATATCCTGACTTTGCTGTTAGATAGGGCTCTGAATAAGGTGTTTCTAAGCTATGTAAGTAAAAGGAAAGTAAGTACGACTCAAAAAAACAGTGTCAAGTTAGAAAAAATGTCTGATATATATTGCACCTCTAATTAGCAACAATATATGCTTTTAGCAGTCATTCACTTATTGGTAGATTTTACTTAATGAAATCTACATTATCATTTTATTCAACCTGAACTGCGAGGCACTCTGCACACAGTTATATGGTTGGTCACAGAAGAGCCTCAAATAGCAGGTGAATATTTTAAAAGTTCTCCTTATAGTTACTGAGGCATTACCATGCAATCATTAATGAATCAGAGCAGAACTGTTTCCATCTGAAGAACAGCGAGCAAATCATTTTGAGAAAGTTTTCATAGAATGATTATTTTGTACTGAGATTGTTCCAATTATTAGTGAAAGGGTTTTTGCACGGCCAGTGGATGTTTCTAGAGCTATGTGTGGGTGGCTGTCCAGCACCTGTATAGCTTGATTGGCAGAGACAACTCTTTTACTGTGCTTGGAAAAAATCCAAAACAGTTTATAATGGAAAAAACCAAACTTTTGTTAAAAAAAAACATTGACATGAAAACCTGCCTGACCACATCGTTTCCTTTTGTTGATTATTATAAATGAATAAAAATAACAGTGCACATGCAGATTTTTCTCTCAAAACCTTGACATCAGTCTTGCCTGAAAAGGTGCTAAATGCTTTGTTTTATTCTCTGCTTTTGCATTTGTGGAGTACTTAATTAGTGAAACATTAAAAACATGTATATCAGACAGTATATATCTAATATATATATATATTTTTAAAAGGTGTTCTGTGTGTAGAGTTTTTCGTTGCCATCTTTTCATGACTATTTTTTTTCTGAAGAATTGTCTTCGTTTTGAACAAAGCTTTTTCTCATGGGAACATGAGGTCTGTTAACCACATAAGAAAATTAGTATATAGGTTCATTGGAAGAAGGAGTGATAAGACATTTTTAGATGTTAAGAAAGGCTAAGGTGAGTTGATAATAGAAATAATAGACAGTCACTAAGCAGATCTGCAAAATGAGTTTTTAATATGTCCTGTGCAACACATATTTTGAGCTGATGTTAACAGACTTAGGTTGAGCAGTACTTCAGACCTTAAATTAATTTCTTTGTGAATATGTAAAACAAACGACGTGAAAATAGTGTCAGGAAGTTTGCCTGGGTGTTTCTTGATGAAACAGACAAAGAGCTACTGAATTCATATTAAAGAAAGCTCTGGTATTCTTTGATTTCTAAAAGATGAAGGGCTTCTCCAAATTTTTAACTGTTCAGTTATTTTGAATGAAGGATCTTGGGATATGTGCAAGTTTGAGCACAAGAATATTATGCTGAACTTCTTTGGTGTAATTTGCAGACTCTCACTTAAAATTACCTGGTATCTTCCATTTTTAATCATGTTTACATTAGTGTCTTTTTTACACATGCTTTTTTACAGCAGACAATTGCAAGTAATTTAATTTCTGTTATGAGTCCTTTCATAGTGGTAGTATATATAGATTAGGAGTTTATTGATCAAATTGTTTGCTTTCTATGCAGTTTCTGTTTTTGACTATGATAATCACTGGCTCTCTTTGTTGGTGATACTGTTGCTGTTGGAAATAGAAGAATATACAGGAGATAATACACAGTGCATAAGGATTCTGGACCACAGGAGAGCCCTCTAAACCCAAGCCTGGCTCCAGCCAGCCCAGCCTGAGTGAGGCATCAAGCCTTTCAGGTACCAAGCGTCAGGTGCTCAGCAGCAGCTTGCCGCAGCCTTCTCAGCATCCTTCTTGTGATGACTGTAAAAATGCAGTTGTCACATGATTTAGATTATAATGCAGCTTAAGTAGGTCACAGCCTTAAATACAGACTCATAAAGCATTAAACGGGTGCTTTTGGAAGGCGGTATCTTTGTATTGTAAGCAGCACCAAGGAGGACTCGACGCAGTATGGAGTATATGAGTAAATCTTAAGTTCAAGCTCTGTGTATGAATTTGTATAAATGTCCCCAACCATTTCTTTCTCAGGGAGAACTGTGGGAATACAATTCAAAATGGTTTAGATTGTATATTTAAATAGTAGAATTATTAGAAGTAATAGTAGTAATAATAATTGTGGTATTTGCCAACTACCCACCCTTTTCGTTAGTTGAGATTGAAGTATCCTGGAGAGGTCTTGGAGTGCTCTAGTTGTAGTGTCTGGTCACTAACCACTTCTGCATATGTTCATGCATATGAACAGTAATGTGGCTTGTATGTACTTTGAAAATCAATCAGATACCACTAAGACACATGGATTAAAATGATGAAGAAACAGTAAATCTGTAGGGGTAATGCTGTAAAATGCTTTGCACCTTGTAGGATAAATAAGTCTGGGAATTACACTGTGCAAATTGATTCCTTATAGCTGCGGATCATCGTCATCATCTTGAAAATTTTCTGTAGATGCCCTTCTGATACAACTAACAGCCAAGGACTTAACATGTAAAGAGCAGTAGAACACTGGAAGGAGTTTTTAAGAAAAATATTGTATATGTATTATGTGTAATGTTATTTATATTTTTATATATACATTTTGTATATTATATATTGTTAGGCTATCTATATGTTATATGTATTATAAAATGTATGTATGTCTATATTATAATTTCAGTGGTATTGTAAACTATACCTTTAGAGATGAGGTCCTCTTTGAAGCCATGGAAGTCTGCATGTCGGTTTAGTTTGGGAAACAAGATTCACTCTCAAGAGTCATGTTCCAAACCCTTTTGTTAAAGAAAGGTTAGAATTAAAATAATTAATTATACAGTAGAGGACCACAGAGTTTAGGCAAGTTACATAATTCACAGAGTAATGACAATATTTTTTTGTAGAAAGTTCAATTATACTTCACGTCAAACTGTTCAGAAATCTGGAAACTACAAATAATTAAGCCAGCAATCATTCAGTTATTGAATTTTAGTTATCTAGTCAAAGGAGAGTGAATGGAACTCTCCATAAGGAATAGACAGCATTGGAATTAAAAGGTCACATAAATCATATCTTAATTCAAGAGTGTCCCTACGATATCAGAACTGGTGAGTATTTAATTAAGAAACACTTTTGCAGCCTAACAGCATTCCTCAAGTACTGGCTTCAGTTCATTGGGATTTCTAGAATTATTTTCGTGGTGTGTCTGTAGCAGTTTCAGCATTGGAGCCATTTAGCTTTCTAATTGTACAAAATGTAGCAGATAGTGTTGCTTTGCTGAGGGACAGCAAATACTCCCGTTCTGCTGGAGTTCTCGTTGCTGAGCACTAGTTGGAGGATGCGCAAAGGTTACTGCTCAGTGACTCTGTAACATAGGATGGATTTCACCAGTGACAATTCCCCAGAGGTCACTGAGGTGGTGGAGAGCAGGTGTAGGGTGAACCAGAGTGTGCTGTGTAAATCTGAAACACCTTTTAATGACAGCACCCCTGGACTGATCAGTAGCAACCGGCTGGTGTTCGGAGAGAACATGTGTAAGTGCAGCTTTGGGCTGAACAAGAAGATGAAATGTGGGCAAGAAGAGTGCAAAACAGCTACTGTTCTTTTAGAAAGGATCTCCACGTATTATTACAGAAGTTCTCTTGTTTTCAAGATTTCCTGTGAAAGATCTTTGTTTAATATGAATTCATTTTAATGGCCATGAATAGCTGAATGTCTGTTTGATGTGCATTTATATGATGGAACTTTATCTCGTAATGCTGAATTAAAATAATCATTGGCATTACAGGAAAGGAATTCCTTCACAAACTATTTGCCTCTGTATTGTGTACTATCTGCATAACGTGCCTTTCAAGAATACCTGTCACGGTCCATTCAGTGATGGACTCGTGATGTTTCGTTTACCTTGATCTCAAAGCGCAAAATTAAGGCAACCAAAATGCCAAGAGGTTATAATTCAATCAAACACTGTTACTTTATTATTTTACCCGTAAAGTGGCATGCGATAGAGAAAGTAGAGAAAAAGGGAAAGAAAAAGGGGGAAAGAGGGTTGGTTACCACCACGGGTCCAAAGGTGTCCCTATGGTCCCAGGTCCCGAACAGCATCCTGCTGGTCCTCTGTAGCGATCCGTGATCCTTTGGTGGGGAGATCTCAACCATGTCCAGTCAGGAACCATCTTTTATGCTTCTTCCCCCGCCTTGCTCCCATTGTTTGAAGCCAACCTCTGCCTTTGTTTCACAGTCCAGGCTTAACTGCGCAGGCTCGAAGAATCTCCGCTTTGCCTGCCAGAACCCGTCTGCGCTTGCGTGGCCTTGTGTTCAGGGGTCTCTTTCTGGTCCCTTGGGTGACTTCAAGACCCTCGCTGAGCCTCTGCACATGCTCTTCTTCATTTGCCTTAGTAACAGGGAGGAGGTGGGGGGCAAGTTTGACTGAAGCACCAGGTGAACATCCATCTTCTTGACAGCAGCTGTTGTCCCCAGGTCGGAGAGACCTGTGCAACACAATTCTCCTCCTCAGGCCTCTCTCCAAGTCATTGTCTGTTTCTTCTTGATGGCAATGTTCAGGCAGATACTGTTCTTTGGACCGACTCCTACAATACCTAAAAAGCTTTTGAAGATACTCCTTCATGGAAGGGAAGGTTTAAGGAATTAGCATTACTGAATGGCAAGACCAGCTGTTCTGGACAGTTTTCAAAAGGAAGGATCTGATGCTTTGAGGTATCAAGCTTCTGCAGGATGTTTTAACTTTGCTGGGTTGAAAGGCATTAAACACACTGCTGGCAGAGAGATAAGTTCTGATGTTAGTTGTCTTGCATCATTTGACTTGTCGATTTATTCCAGATATTAGTGACCCTTTCTCTGCACTACATTTTAATCTTCATTTCTTTCTCCAGTTCTTTACTTGAAACAGTGCAGAAGAAATGATCTCACAGAAATGGCTTAGTAATTCTGTGTAATCATCTGAAAGAGCACTGATTTCTCTGAACACACATCACTAAAACTGGTTGCTACCTTTCCCTTGTATAGCTTTTTATTCAGATAAAATAATTCTTCTCAGAAAACTGTTTCAATGAAACCATGTTTTTCCTTTTTAAAGTTATATCAAGGTTGTTCCAGGTTGCCTGAAACTGTGCAGTGATGGGCAGAGACTTGGTGCTGCAAGGGCTCCAAAGTCAAAGAATGGCAAAAGGTCAAGAAATGTCCATGTTGGCAATGTTCCCATAAGCTGTCCTTGGTGGCTTCCCCAGGAGCCTGTTTCTTTTGCCACGCTCTGAATGCAGCCAATGGTCAGAAATGCTTTTGAGATATGGGAATTTGTTGAGGACTAGAGATTTGTGCAGGGTGCACCAAACATGGAAATCAAAGCCAAATGTTGTTCTCACAGAACCTGCCTAGGTTAGAAGATACAGAAGTGAAAGATAGAAGTAATTTGTAATAATTTGCTTGGTAGTGAAAACCATGCTCTTTAAGGAGTAATCAGGTAATCAGGTTCTTAGTAGCATATGTGCTGTTTGCAATAGAGATAGTGTATTTTTTAAGCCTAAGGTATTATAGCTGTAATTCTCTGTGCTCCATCATTAAGACTGTTTACTGAAAATAATTTTTTCTTCCTAAACATTGCGTTAGTGTTGTTTGATATCCTCACACTGTGTTTGCCTTATGTCGAAGTGTCTTTGTCTCAATAATTATGTTGTTTCACTGAAGTAATAGGTATTTGTTACTTAAACAAAATATGTGATGCTTCTGTATTGGGAAGAGGTTAATATGATGAATATGAAATAAATGTTAAAGAATCTGACTAATACTACAGTTGATGCAGCAGTGATTGCTGTAATTATTTTTTTCCACATATTTTCTGTTACACGGCATAACTTTCTAAAACCTATACCATCTGGCTGAAAAATTTCCTATTTAGCTGTGGTGGAAAGTTGATATTTTATCTTCAAAATAACACTGTTAATTTATTTCTCAGTACTGCAAAATAATCAACTCCTTTCAATAGCGATATAAGACAGCTTTAATTTCAGTGTCAGAAAAGGTTTATAAGGTGTTTGATGTCCCTGTCTAGAAAAAAAGAAGACAGAAGATTTAGTCTTCTACACTTTTTGGCATGACAGGGGCATGGTTACCCTGAGTTTCTTAGGAAAATTAAGTGCAATTAATTTTCTTATCCTAATTAATTCTCTATTAATTTGGTTCAGAGATTAATTCAAATTAATACCACATTGATTTTGAGTAAATATGCCCAAACAAGACCTAAATGCAGTTTAACTACTTCACTTTATAATTTTTTAAAATAATTTTTTTAATACCACTATTTAAACAAAACCTCAGTCTTCTAAATAGTGCCTTCCACAAGAGCATCCAACAGTTGTTTATATTGGGTTTTAAATAAGGAGAAGATGTGATTGCAACAAGTGATCCTGAGATGTGATGTGTCCCCATGCTGGCTTGCTCAGATGTGTGGCTGAGCAGCCCTCTCTGCAGTGAAGGCTCTTGTCATGGGGATGACACCAGGGCAAGCCTGACCTACCTTTGCCACCTTCACGGGTGCTGGGTTTACCCTCCAGCTGCAGCCTGCTGGCAGGATGCTGTTCCCAGGAGTCTTCTTTCCGTATTGTTTGCCTGTGGCTTTCAGCCTTCCCATTTATCTATATGCTTTCCACAATTATCTGTTGTGGGTTTATAACAGCAGAAACCATAATCTCCATAGCTGAGGCACTCCCCACAGCTATCCTGACACAACCAGAATTTCTCTGCGTTCACATGGAACTCCAGACTAAACTAAAGCTCTTTCCAATGGTGCCCAACGATGGGATGAGAAGCAATGGGCACAGACTGGAGCGTAGGAAGTTCCATCCGAATATGAAGAGAAACTTCTTCACTTTGAGGGTGCCAGAGCACAGAACAGGCTGCCCAGAAAGGTTGTGGAGCCTCCTTCTCTGGAGACATTCAATACCCACCTGGACACATTCTTGTGCAATCTGCTCTGGGTGAACCTGCTTTAGCAGGTGGGTTGGACTAGATGATCTACAGAGATCCCTTTCAACCCCAGCTGTTCTGTGTTTCTGTGATTCCTTGCCTAAGAGATTTGCACAACACAAAATCTGTAGCAAAACACTCAATATTGGCATGGGGCAGTCCACCTCTTCCAGTTATTGTCTGCCTTAACTCTTGAGCTGCGTGTAGTCCATGACAACAAACTTCATCTCCCATACTGTGGTTTCTAATATTTCTGCATTAGCCTCTTGAGAATGCCTACACACAGCACATCCAGAAAGGCAAAATATACTCATCCACAGTTTTCCTGAATAATTCAAATATTTCTAAGAGGTTATTTCAGATATTTCTAATAGTTCAAATATATTTCTATGATGCATCATTCAGACATTGTGAAATGTTACTTTTTTTTTTTTTTTTTACGAAATGCATGCATTAACATTCACTTGATCCATAGAACTATTGATCTTTGCCTTTATTTGTGTTTTGTACTGAACTGCGTATTTTTCATTTCACATAATGCACATTTCTAGTGAGATAGGGTACTTTATTACTTTTGCAAAATGTGATTTGACAAAACTCCTTAGATTTGTTGATGCACTCCAAATTGTTTTTTCAATTTACTGCTAGAGCTCACAGTAACATGGTGGTTTACTTAGCTGGGTAGAAAGGGGAAAGTCATGTTTTGTTCTCCTTCAAAACATTTTGATTAGATTTATTTGGAATTTTATACTTCCTGTCTTAGAGTTTTTGAAAAGTGCTTTAGGATAAGGAGGGAGTTCATGCCTTCTCTCTTGTAGGGGTATAATAGTAATCGATAATCTTGTCTCAGCCTTACAGGGAAAGATATTTAAGTTATTAATATTTACGTGTAGTACTTTAAATATTGAATGGCTTTGTGTATAGGAAATTCTATTTTAATGCAAAGATGTCACAGGGTTTTAAGCGTCTTATAACATTAATCAGGATGAGACTTTAGTCCAGCAGGGACAATAAATATTTCACTCTTGGGTTTCAACTGTAACCACAGTGCACGTGGCTGCATCTACGCTGGCAAATTAAGCACCACCAGTGCCTGTGAGCAGCTGTTACGGTCTAGCCATGTCCTTTGCAATAAATCTCTGATATTCTGTAGAAAGGTGACTTCATAAAGATTGCATATTGGAAATCATGCCTGGCCCAATTAATTCCCAAGGGCTGATTGGAGATTGCTTGGGAAAGGGCTCATTGACTGGTCCAAAGCCTTGCCTGGTCAGTGGCATGATGTTCATGTCACCGATGCCCAAGTGCAGCACTGAGTTTGTCTCCTGGCCCTGTGTACGTGCAAATATGCAGCCTGCGCAGGCTCGTCTGCTCAGTGGTTTAATAATCTTAAAAGTCCAGCCAAGGCAGAAGCAAGAGCCGCTTGACTGTGGGACTGAGAGCGGGGCTCTGCCCGCTTGCTCCAGCACGGAGAGATGTAAACACGGGTTTTTCAAATCTATGCAGACGCATAATACAAATCACAATATGGTCATTACATTGCAATTATTTTGAATGAAATGAACCAGAACTCATCAATATGAATCTTTGAAACATGGAAAACAGTCCCGTGTTGCACATGATATACTGTATAATGTATATTTTAGTCAGCTTGAAGTTGAAATTCTCCAGTTTAAAGTTCTTACACAATTTGCTTTGAGCACTGCTCCCTAGTATAATGTAGCCCACTAACTTTTGGCGATTTTTAGCTTCTTTATATACATTTGCATGAGCTAATTTGGATTGTGCCAAAATGGAATTAATAAAATTAAATAGAAATTGATTGTGTGGCAAGACTGGAACAGAATCTTTATTCTTGAAGTTTGTCCTAAACATTGTTCTATTTTAATAATTTTAATATATAGTGGGTTTTATTTTTGATGCAAAAATGGGATTGAAATTGCAGTTTTAACTACAAGGAAACTGATCTGATTGGCTGTGTACAGTCACTTTAACCAAGTAAGGATTCGTAGTAATTAGATAAACATAATAGAATTGTTGATGATACAGGCTACAACAAAGAGTTAAGAAAGAAGCTGCTTGAAAGGGGAAACATACCCAATATGTTTTTAACTGGTATATTTTTTTCCGTCTTGCATTTTCCAGAAGTATAGGGAATTCAGGGTTCCTCAGTTATAAGAAACCATTTTGTATAGAATGGGAAAATATTTATAGCTCCTAATAAAAAAAATATTTCTGCTTAGTGCTTGATTTACAGTATTTGTTTTCAGATATGCTGTACTAAATTTTGCTCGCAGACACTGGCACATTGATTACCTGTAGCCTTCAGGTCAATGGGAGCTGTGCTCTGCTCATAAAGAATTGAGAAATTACAGTAAAATATATTTGGTGGGGTTCATTTAAGATACACAGACTTGTTTCTATACATATGGGTCTACTGAAAATGGCATTTAAAAAATTCATATTAGTATAAAACAAAAAATATTGATTAGCTCTGAAAGCTGTCATTTAGCAGTTTATGTCAGAGCACTTTAAATCTATTTACATGAAAACAAGGAGAAACTGAGTATGTTGAACATTTAATTAATTTCTTTCAATGACCTCTGTTTTCCTCCAAATATACAGTACACTCAGATAGTGCAAATTAAGAGTAATTGTGATAGTGAAACGATATTTTTGTCATGTTTCCTAAGACTTGCCATGTATCCTGTACTCTAAACATCTCTGAGTCATGTTCTTTTTGACTCATTGCTCATCTTCTCTATATCCTATAATTTTATATAAACCAATTTGATTGCTTCAATGTTAGTAATAACCAGTTCTCCATCACATTGTAACTACTTCTCAAAAATAATTATTAAGGAGATTGCCAGCTACCTCATGCCTATGGGTTACCATTGCCTCAAAACTTTATAAAGATAAAATAAATATTAAAATAAATCTATTTTACAGATAAACCTTACATTTTCACTTCTTTATCATGCTGAATTTTGTCATATCATAAATGAAAAGTAAAAATATGGAACTTTAATTAATATTACTACTTGAAAAGGCTAGTTCCCAAATATATTTGTTTTGGTTTAGCTATTAATTCTTTGCCTACATGGCAAGGCTATAAACTGCTATATTTGAAAATCATATTTACAAGAGATGGATAATAACTTTTTTTTTAGATTAATTCTTATAAAGTATATATCAGAACAACTAATCATTGAATTTTTAGTAAATCAGTAAGAAAAACCAGGGAGAAACACATTCTTCAGTCTCCTTGTTTTTTCCATGTGAAGCAGAGCAATAAGGATGTGAGAGTTGTATAAGAATCTGAGTGTTGAGCAATAATTCTGTGACACAGTTACATCCATATTAGTTACATTACATCGTTTATTATTCAGAAAAATATGCTAATTCTGAAAACAAATAGGAAAGTGGGATTAGGTCTAGTTATATATGAAGAAATGCAAGGAATCCATTTATTTGTCATATTTTTTGTAATTTTTTAAAATGAAGAATGTAATTTATTTATTTGCCGTCACTGTTGCAAAATTCTGTCTTTGCATATCAACAAAATCTTGCAGACACAACTCCAGTAGACTGTCAAAAAGTTGCATCTTTAGAGGTTAATATTTGGATCAAAGCATACTCCAAATACATATTTTTTTACTGTATCTGTTTAAGACCATTATGTTTGGACTAAAATAGATTTCCATATATATGCCTAAAGTCAAGTATTGCATAAAAACGTAATTACTTTTGCAGTAAAATACAATATGAAGGAAATGTTTTTACTTTTCTTGTTCCTAATGAATTTTGCACAGTAACATTTGGTGACCATACACCTGATGAAAATAGAACGTGATTTAGATTAAAGGGGGAGTAATACTTCCTTCAACACAACACAGAGATTTTCTCTGACTATTGCAAACTCTTGCAAAATATTGTAATGTAGTTTTTTTGTCCGAATTGCCCAGTCCTACTATGGCCTATCTAAAATCAGGTGTCCATAACCGTAAACAGTCTTCAAGGTGGTGTGATATTATCAATTTATAATTTATAATGCTATTCTTGGCTTTTTCCTTTACTCCTTCCCTAATAATTTGTAATATAGCACATACAATTTGCTTTTTTTTACTACTACTGTGCAGTGAGTTATCTGTCATTTTTCCTAATATAATTGCTGAGAAGTTAGAATCCGCACATCATTTATAAATATAAAGGTGGGATGTTTTTCAATGTGTTTTACACTTACTTACATTGAATTTCAACTGTCATTTTATCACCAAGTATCATCACATGCAGCTCTATAGCCAGTCCTGCCTTCAGAGCCCTGACTTACCTTAGCATCATCAATACAGTTTGTCTTCTTGCCATTCACTCTTTTTTCCAGCTGAAGTCTCTCACTGGACCCCTTCAGGATTCGACTAATGACTTTCTATAGTGTCAATACTGACCACTTACTCCATATTTTTCCTATCCTTTAAACATTTTTTTTTAATCTATGAGAGGGCCTTCCTTCTAATCCCATATCAGCCTGGTTTTCTGAAGAGCCTTTGTTAAAGGACCTTGTGAAATAAATGTCTTTTGGAAATTAGGTGTATGGTGTCAGTTTACTGTCTTTTCCATGTTTGTTCTTTGGAGAACACTGATAGATTGCTGAGAAATTATTTCCCTTTAAAAGAGCCATGTCAGCTCTTCACCTCTCTAATGTATTTATTTTCTGTTCACTTACTTAGGTTATTCGGATTTTTAGTAATTTAATTGGAAATTCTTATAAATTTTTTTCTTGCACTACCTTCCTCTCAACCACATGTCACAGTTTCCTCCATTATGAACCCAGTTTGAGAAAAGAACGTTTCATTTCTGTGTTCTGACCTCATCTTTCCTGAATATTCCTTTTATAGCCCGAACAGCTGTTAGCCCTAGCAGCTCTCTGTCTGGCTTCCAAGTCTTTGGAAAATATTTTATTTTTAATTTTGATAGTTTCTCTAAGTTGTTTGCTGGATCCTTTATGCTTCAAATGAGATATTTTGCTTTTGTAGAGATTCTCTGTATCCTAAATGTGTCCTCAGTTCCAGGTGGATCTCAGTTCTTCCTCCTAACACCATTATTTCAGGCCGTGACAGCAGTTTTGCTTTGGCACATCCCCTTCTTTCTGAATGTGCACACAGTGTAATGAGAATGTTACGGAGTGCTGCTGTGCAGGTCCCAGCTTTCAGCTCCCAAACAACCTACCTTTGGCCTCCAGAAGTTTTCTCCAGCAGTTCTTTTTTAATGTAAAGACTGCTAATTGCTGCCACTAGTATGTCATTGGAGTCCACACAGACTTCTTATGATGTCCACAGGATACATGTTGTCTTCAAAGCCACCAGGACGGGTCTCTGTCCATGTCATGGTAGCTGGGACATGGCATGTTGTTGCTGCAGGTGTACCACTGGGCCTGCCTTGAGAACATGAAAGATATTTTCTGGGGTTAGCAATTTCCCTGTACAACTTGTCCTCTTTCCCGCTGTATCTTGTAGATGGACATCCAAGATAAGATCTTTCAGTTGTTGTTTTTTGTTGTTGTTTGTTTGTTTGTCTGTTTTTCCTTCATACTTCCATGGTTTGGAAATAGGATTTTCACAGAACAATCCTTTTCCTGATTTATTACTGTTATTTTTCACTATTATTTTTCCTATCCTCTCATTTTTCTTCTCATAGTACTTTTTCTGTGTGGATGTACTAAATCAGAAACTTTCATGTGATAAATATTCTGTGATATTTCTTAAAGAATAGTAAAGTTCTAGGCTTACCAGGGTTGATTGCTGTGACACTGGAAGTCACCAGATAAAAGCCCCTCTAGGATTTGGTCATCTGTGTTCGCTGGCATGCTTGGAGTTCCTTTGTTTTGTATTTGCTAAAGATTGATGAGAAAACTACATTCTATTATTCAAAGTGTGGGATGGACAAGCCTAACAACAACCAGACAGCATGCAATGTCTATGTTCTACATCTACAAGCATTTGACAAACCTTAGTCTGGAAATGATGCTTTTAAAATACATTCGGAAATATCTCTTTTTCTGTTGTAATTATGAACAAAACAGAGGATGTTATATGTCATAAGAAAAGACCTGGCAAAGATGGAAGTTGTCATATAAGGCAAATATATATGAATTTAGATGCTTTAAATGAAAGTTAAAGTTATGCACTGCTTTTAGCTAAAGTAATCTTTCCATAAGGCAGATTTTCATCTTAATCTAATGATGAAAATTTGTACCATTTGAATTGTATAGAGTTCTAAATGGAGAAGGTCACATCAATCAGTGGTTGCCTACTGATTTCCTTGTTGCGGATTGTAGTGCACTGATCTGTTCTTATTTTGGTGCAATATTATTTACAGATGTATTCAATTTTAAGCCGAATAGGATTGTTGTGTAAATAAATTTACAGTCAGAAAACACTCCCAGAAATTTTCATGTGTGAAACAAATCCTTAGTTTTTACCTTTAAGAATGTATCAGTTTGTTTCCTCTGCATTACTATAATCTAAATTATTTAAGACATTTATGGTCTTTATTAAATTAAGAACTTCAAAGGACTTTTGAGATTTCCATGGAATATAATGTTACATGTAGAGTTACAGTTACATTTCCCCCCCTCAACCCCCGGTGGCTGTTGAAAGTTAATTTCCTTTATTGTTTCAAAGGTATTTTTTGTCACAGCTGTTGTGGGGTGTTTTGGTTCATTTCAGTGAGTACAGCATTTGCAGACAGACAAATATAAGGGATCACTTGGGGTGTAAATGCTCAAGGTCTGGAATTCAAAACATTTTATCAGTTATGATTCCAATTAGGAACTTGAATGCGGGAAGAGTAGATGTTGCTCTTCTGGCTGTGAAGGATCTAGGCATTGAACACCTAGCCCCAGGCCTGGAAGTTATGAATTTCACATATTTGTGTGAGATACCCAAGTTCATGCAGTTAATGAGATGAATGAGGCAGCAAACTGTAGATTTACAGCAGCATTCACTGACGGACTGAAGCTCAAGGCAGACAACAGTGTTGAACGAGACTGAGGTGCTGGAAATTCAGCAGACATAGACACCTGCCACCCAGCTGGGTCAGGACATGTAAATGAGCTTCAAAGGCTGAACCATATTCCTAGATACCAAGGTAATTACTTTGGGAGTCTCCTACTCTTAAGACATTCAAAACCCACCTGGACACATTCCTGTGTAGCCTCATCTAAGTGTTCCTGCTCCGGCAGGGGGATTGGACTAGATGATCTATCGAGGTCCCTTCCAATCCCTGACATCCTGTGATTCTGTGAATTCTGTCACTTCAGCCCTTCCAGGAGAGCACTCCTGGCTCCTTTGAACAGCTGGAGCTAGGGACATACTGGCTTGACAAGGTGAATGGAAAATATTCACCGACCTTAGTTTCCATTGATTGACATATTTAATACGTATTTTGCAAACGCGTTCATCCGTCTTGAAGACCATAGATGCGCTGAAGCAGGGTAATTATTATACAATGGAATAAATGTGGAGTTAAAACTAGATAGTTATTGAATATACCACAGGTATTTCATAATCTTGTGTTACAGGATAATTCAATATTATTTTAAGTGAGAATCAAATCCTAGCTTGGGGTGTGGGAATAAGAAAAAAGGTGCAAGTGAAACAAATTAGCAGGTCATTTCATATTTTACCAAGTAGGCACACGCCAGCCACAGTTTTGTTCACAGTTGCTGTATTGCAGTGGAAAGACTCCCTTCCTGGATACTGTTAGATATTACCTCCTGCGTTATCCAAAGGCACTTGGGCCCTCCAGCTCACGCTTGCCAACTCATTTGTCACGTACAATATGGCCTGTTCTTCTTTCAAAGTGTTGCCCTGGAAGTACTTTCTTTCTGTCTTACATTGACTAAGTCTCAAGCACAGTGTGCTGATTGCAAAGGGTTGCCATCAGCAAAGCATTGCAATTCAGTCTCAGGTTTTTAGATGTTTTTGCCAATCAAATGTTATAAAACTATAATTTCTAGTTTTGTGGTGAAACTGAGTAGGTATTCCAAATGGCAGTTAGTGAGTACTATGGGCTATCAGCGTGGCAAATTATAAACATTGACAAATACTCATAATGGGAAAAAAAAATCACATTCCCTGTATGCGTATTTAACACAGTGACTGATTCTTCACAGTTGGCAAGTCTGTTACATTTATATCAAATTGCAGAGTGATTATATATGTTAAGCTTGATGTTACAATCAGCAGTGCACAATGAAATGTAAATTCAAGGATCAGCTTTCATTGGTTACTACTACTGCAATTAGCCCTGTGTACTGTGGAGGAGGAGGCTCTGTGGACCCTTGGGTTTGCATGCCATAGAGGAAGGCAGGGTAGTTCTACTGTGAAGAATGGGGGGATCTTTGTATATGCAATAGGAGAATGGGGGGATCTTTATATACATGGTATGTTTGCTGTGGGAACCAACTGAAAACGATCTATGCCAGGTGTTGGATTAACGCTCGTTATTTTCCTTCCATAGGCTCATCACAGTGAGCAAAAAAACTAAGAGTCTGTTCAGTTGGTGTGCAGTCTGCTCTTGGAACAGAGTGCTGCAGTCTGTGGCTTTTGAGAATAAGCTCATGAGCAGTGGCAATATATCCAACAGTGTTTATTCCACGTTGTCTGATTTTGTATTCTGTCGGACAAGTAGAGGACAGTGTATGTTGTCTTAAATTTGTACAATTTTCACTTGAAGCGTAGTTGGCATTTAAGTGTGAATCAGATGGATGCCTTCCCTGAACGCCTTGGGAACAGAATTCAGCACAAATTCGGGTATTTGAGTTAACACAGTATTACTTAACTGTTTTCACCTTGTCAATGTTGTTCTGGAATGCCTTGCTCCTGTTAAAATGTTATATTGCATTAACACTTCAGATCAGCCAAGTCTTCATTAAAAAATCTCAAAAGATACTCAGTTTTCGCCTCTAAGAATAGAAAAAGGAAAAGGTAATGAGCTCCAAGGAAGAAAGATTGTGTTTTCATGCATTTGTCCTTAGTAATAAAGAAAAAAAAAAGAGGTATAGAAAATATAGGGAGAAGAGGGGGAAAGAACCAGAATTTTGTAAAATGGTTTTGGGTGCTTTCACAGGCTGATTTAATTTCCACAGAGCTATGTGGATTTGTATATGTCAATCCATTTCAAGTAATGCTTTGCTTTGATTGTGAACGTGACTTGAGAATAAAATTAATATTTTTATAGTGCTCAGTATATGTAAATTGATTTATTAATGCTGCTGTAAGTATAATTAATAATGAAAGGCAAAATCAAGTTCACTTATAGAGTTTTAAATTAGATTAACATAAAACATTTGTGATTTAATATCATGCTGTCTACAAAATTAGATACTATATGCATATATGTTAAATCGGTGTTGTGTCTGAATTAACTGTTGTTATGGTTTCCTTGACTCAAAAGAAATTAGAGTTTCATGCTACATTTTTACTAGTCCAGTATCACTGTCATACATGGGAAAGATACATTAGTTTTATGGTTGGGTATTCAATCCTAACTTATCCTTGTTGTTGTTGACTTAGAACTTAATTTTGCAAATATGGCATCTGGCAAAGAGAAATCTTTCACCTAATTTCAAATCTTATTCAGCTCAGTAAGAGTGAGAGGATGTGCTTGGAAATCCCACTGTATTACAACTCCTTTAGGTCTTCTTTCTACTTTCCAAACTCTTCAAGTTAGAAAAAAGTTGGTAGGTTGCTGCCAGTTTGCAAAGAGCAGATGGTGTTTATTACTGTGACCAATAAATTTTGTATCTGTGGGAGTAATAAGCCCAATTAGCCAAATGTTGATTGTTCTTTTAAGTGTTGTAGTCTTAGTACCTATTTCCATACCTGTGCATATGCTCAATATAAACTTATTTAATTGTGCACTTTGAAAAAAGCTTAGTGATGCACTTCTGCAGTGTGAATTTTTAGCATTCATAGAAATACAATTTTAGATAACGTCCTTCAAATGAGCCAGTCTTAGAGACACAGTTCCAAGAACTCGTTATTACTTACCTTGTCTTTTATTTGTTTCTATATAGTAAAAGTTGACTAATTCAGTCTTGCCTAGGATCAGTGTTAAAAGACAGATGGCATTTTGTCCTAAAGAGGGTCCTTGCCCTTTATTCCATAGCATATGACTTAAATACAAGGTTGAAAACCTTGTTAGCTGAGCAAACTCTGCAGTTTTTTAAAATATAGCTTTTCATTAAAGGGCAGTCAGCCCTCAAGGAACATCCTGACTGTTTGTGGACCTGAACTGGGACAGGTTCACTCACAGCTCCAACCTCCCCAGCCTGGGCAAAACAGCCTAAGAACCATTGCTGCCTGCCCTCAGCCTCCCTCGCTGCCCAGCTGGGCTGGACACACAGGGAAGCTTAGGAAAAAGCAGTGCATTCCAAGTTGCAGAAGAATTATAAGAAAGGCAAAAAAAACCCAAACAGAAAATGGGACATTAGGATCCTCTTTCCCATTTCTGAGTTGAGAAAGCAGGCTCTGGTGTGGGCCCCATGTCAAGCAGAACCTGGTCCTGCTCAGCTTACTTTGAATAATACCTACTTTCATAACCGAGCCCAGTGATTGTAGTGGTAATAAGTTCTACGGTCACTCTCTGACCATCCAAATAAGCACTAGTAGCCACATACATTCAACAAGACCTGTTTGATTTTTTAATACACTTGACAACTCTTCAGGGTCAAGATCATGTCTATGCAGCGCCTTGATGATGAGTCTCTCTGGATATCTCTGCAATTAAAATAATAAAACCCTTAAACTTCTTAATTGCAGATTTAATATGGATTCACAACTTTAATTGGTTCCTTGGCTTTTCCTCCATTACCTCGTGTCAGAGTTAAAAACAGAATAACACAAAATGAAGTGTTTGGGTGTCTGACAGATTAGGAGATTATAATGAATTGCACTGTTACTGCATGTATTAGAGAAGTAGCTGTTCAAATTTTTCTGAGTTAAGAAAGTTTAACTGAGTAAGATACAACAGACACAAAACTTTTCTTCTTAATCAGAAAATATATTTTAGTTGTAAGGCTCATTGAAACTGCTTTATTTAAATTCCACAACTTTTTACTAAATTCTGACAGAAAACTTCTAAAAATGAAAAGTGAGGGATATTTTTGCTATCTCAATGTGGACTTCTATCTGGAAGATGTTTTTCTGGAGCCGCTGACCATCTGTTTCATGGAGTTATGCCAAAAATGTATTTTCATTGTAGATTTAAATGTTTGCTATGAGCTAGTAAGTAGCCATACAAATATTGTAGCATCTTCTTCAAGGACACAGTAAATATGAACTCTCAGCGCTTTTAAAGATAAAAAAATGTGTAATTTTTTTTGTTAATTTCTTGGGTAAATCTTCTAGTCACAGTAGCTTTAATGGTTATTTGTTAACTTGGATTTAATTTATTCTTGAGGTAATTCTGTTGATTTAAACTAGAAGTTAATTTAGCGTAGAGTTTTCAGGAATCCTTATTTTCCCTTTGAGCATTTAATTTTGATTCCATTTTTCTTGCCACAGCCTGGCATCGGGTTGTTTTCAAAGCATAATGAAGAGATGAGGCCCAGTGAGCTCTGTGGGAAAGCACAGCCTCCTCCTTTGCTTCTGGGACCGCTGCAGTGAAGTTTCAGTGGTGCAATACTTTAAGGAGACCTTAGCACATGTCCTTTCAAGTGGATGTCCAGAGCCTCTCTGAAGAAGCACATTAGTTTTCTGCTTCTGTTTGCTGTCTCCTGACATGTTGTATTGGTTTTGTATGGCAAGGTCTGGTAGCAGGAGGGGCTACAGGGGTGAATTCTGTGAGAAGCTGCTGGAAGCTTCCCCCATGTCCAATAGAGCCAATGCCCCCTGGCTCCAAGATGGAACTGCTGCTGGTCAAGGCCAAGCCCATCAGTCATGGTAGTAGTGCCTTTGGGATAACATAGTTAAGAAAGGAAAAAACAAAACAAAACAAACAACTGCAGAGTCAGAAGGGAGTGAGAATATGTGAGAGAAACAGCTCTGCAGACACCAAGGTCAGCGCAGAAGGAGGGCAGAAGCTTTTCCAGGAGCTGGAGCAGCGATTCCCCTTCAGCTCGTGTTGCAGACCATGGTGAGGCCGGCTGTCCCCCTGCAGCCCATGGAGGACCCCACACCAGAGCAGGTGGATGCCCGAAGGAGGCTGTGACCACATGGGAAGCCCCCGCTGGAGCAGAGTCCTGGCAGGACCTGTGGCCCTGGTGAGAGAGGAGCCCAGGCTGGAGCAGGTTTGCTGGCAGGACTTGTGACCCCATGGGGGACCCAGGCTGGAGCAGTGTGTTCCTGAGGGACTGCAGCCTGTGAAAGGGACCCATGCTGGAGCAGTTTGTGAAGAACTGCAGCCCATGGGAAGAACTCATGATGGAGAAGATCATGAAGGACTGTCTCCTGTGAGAGGGACCCCAGGCTGGAGCAGGGAAGAGTGTGAGGAGTCCTCCTCTGAGGAAGAAGGAGCTGCAGAGACAACATGCAATGAGCTGACCACAACCTCCATTCACTGTCACACTGCACTGCTGGAGGGAAGGAGGTAGAGAATTTGGGAGTAGAGTTTAGCCCAAGAAGAAGGGAAGGTTAGGGGGAATGTGTTTTAACATTTATTTTTTGTTTTCTCATCACCCTACTCTGATTTTATTGGTAATACATTTGATTAATTTTCCCCAAGTTGAGTCTGTTTTGCCTGTGATGGTAATTGGTGAGTGATCTCTCTTTATATTTTCTTTCCCCTGTCCAGCTGAGGAGGGGGGAGATAGAGCAGTTTTGGTGGTGGGTACCTGGTGTCCAGCCAGAATCAGCCCACCACACATGCCTTGCTGAAGCAGGGCCCTAAAAAGTTCAGTCCTACCAAATAAGTTTCACAGAAATTCTTCTCCAGAAACAGCAAACATCACATCACTGTAATAAAAAATAATATTGTATCCTTATTTGGAATATTAAGTTCATTTTGGAAAAACAAACAAACAACACAAAAACATACTAGATATTGAAGACATATTGGAGTAATCAGCTACATACAGAGGGAGTCAAACTTGAACTCTGCAGTATCTGCCGAGCTAGAGAATGGGATGGGATGAAAAAGAATAGAATAGAATAGAATAGAATAGAATAGAATAGAATAGAATAGTTCCAGTTGGAAGGGACCTACAGCAATCATCTAGTTCCACTGCCTGGCCATTTCAGGACTGAAAAAAATGATAGTATATTGTTACAAGCATTGTCATGCTTAGAAAGTGTTGAGAAAAATAAAATTTGTCTTCGTAATCATCCAGTACTACCTTAAGATGGAGGAAGTCTCTTGTGCATATCAGAAGGTGAGGTACCCTTAAAATAACTGCTATTCTAAAGTTAATGAACTATCAGAAGTCCTAGAATAGGACCAGAAGAAAACTATAAGCAGGTCTGAATCAGTAAGGATTTTTTCAGGGGTGAATAATATCTATGTCTCCTCCCCTTCTCTTTACCACAGGACTGAATTTTGAAGGAATTTTTTTTTCCCATGAATAAGGAAAGATTTTTTGTGAGGATTAGTAGCTCAGAAAATAGGAAGACATTTTGTTAGCCCACAAAGGAGCTGATAGCAATGGTGAACAGAACATACTAAGAAATAACAAGCCCATGGTATTTCTCTTTTTGCTGTTTCTAGAGGAAATGAATTTATTTTCCCATTTCAAGGCTTCGTGCTGCTTTATCTTACAGCTGGAAACATTTATCTGTCCCATTCCTTATTTATCTAGGTTTTGTTATTGTTCTGAACACTGATCTGTGTATAAAACAGAAACAGTCACTGACACAAACATGTTTTCTGAATGGCAAGAATATTCCTTGTTTCTGCTTGTAAAACCCAATTAAAACAGAGTTTATAAAATAGATGTTACAGTTCTAGTAGGGATATATTTGAGCTACATCAAACAGGGAAACAAATACTCTTCTGAATGTAACATTCTGTTAATCATTGTATTTAGTTTGAGTCTTAAATGTTAATGCTGTAAACTATATATTAGATTATATTTTTTTATATGTATTATATGCTGTCCTAAGACAGCCAAAATCTTTACTAATATTTAATTAAGTTTTTTTGATCTTGAAAGAACCACAGGTTGGAGCTTTGTGCTGCAATATCACAGCAAATTATGATTCTTTGCTTAATTGGTTACCAGCATTCTTGCCCTGGATGCAGAGTGGAAAAGGGGAGAAAGATAGGTGTAGTTTTGAATAGGAGAGGTTTTATGGGGAGCATTTGGAGCGGCTATATGGTAGAATAACTTTTGGTATAGTTCTGATGGTGCCACGTGGCTGGGCGGGCAGGATGGTGTCTGAGTGTGTGTGACGGTTCTCAGCCTGAGGCTGCCGCTGGCTTCGGGGAACACCCTGCCAGACACCCCTCGTCACCCCTCCGAACCTCGCAGCCTGTGTCCCAGCTCCTGCGAGTGTCACAGTGAGCCTTGACATGCGTGAGCAGAGCAGCAGTGCCAGCCCACTGGTGTGATGGGTCTCACAAGAGAACTGACCATTGTATGGCTGTCCGCTTCTCCAAAGGGCAGTTTATCACATGTGGAAAATAAAGTGAGTCCTGTGTATACAACCAAGATGAGGATCAATGTTTGATTACAATTCTCAGCATTAAGAAATGAGGTAGTGATGAAAGTCAACACCTTCTGTCTGCTCAGCTCCATTAGCCCCATTTGCAGCTGTCAGGCTGGGCTCCTCCCCACTGAGAGAATTTGTGCTGCTCACTGAAACCTTCTCTTACTTGTCTGCTGGGTTTACCTACATGTGAACATAAAGGATTTAATTTTTCATAAGTTATTGAGTCAAAGTTACTCTACAAGTACTTTCAGACTCTTGAGAGTTTTGTGGTTATGGGCTGGTGCTGTGGGTAGGCAGTGGCCCTGGACTGACGCTGGGGAGACTGAGCACGATGGTTGAATGTCCGATATAGTGCACTGGCTTTTCTGCAACTTCAGACAAAACCAAATTAAGAGCAATTCAGTTATTCAGTTGTAAGTAACTGCTTGCTTCCTGATAGGTGTTTTTGAGAAGGTGGATGAAATGTGTCTGTCTGCTACATAATCCATATAATTAAAATCCCCAGCCCCTTATTTCCTGTGAAGTGATTAAAATCCACTTAGTGCATAGTCTATGCTGGCCATACCATTCCTTTGGAGCAGTATATCAAAGTAATTATTAGACAGTTTATGAAGTGCTTAAATATAAATGGTCAGCATAAATCTTCATAGAGTGTATTTTAATAGTTTTATTCCATTCAGAGAACAAATGGAGTCAAACCTTGGCTGGCCTTTCCATAGTCTCCTCCAAACTAACATAGCAATATAGCTCTTACAGCTTTTGAGGGGCAGCTTTTCTTAAAATGAAGAGACACTGAAAGGCTGCAGCAGTAGATAGTTTTTCTCTGACTGGTGATGTATAAGTGACACAAAAGATTCGATGTTGTAACTTGTGAACAGCTATTCTGCAGGTGAGGTGCTCCCTGCAGAAGAATGAAAGCTCTGCTGTTTACTCTGCCATCTCTAATAAACTTTCACGTACATTAGGTGTATAATTTTTGAAAACTTATTTCGACCGATAGATTAAGTCCAAAGTGTAATATTAAAGTCTCAATTCAGTCCTTGCCATTCTTTCCTCGCTGTTTGGTTGATTTTATTATGAAATGTAATAATCAATTTGAAGCCAACAACTTCTAAGCCAACAGTTTCAAGACAGAGGATTGTTGATGCCATGATTGGACATTATCTCTAAATCCTGCCCCAAAATGGAATAGGATTTCCTGAAGAGATGATAACTTTTATTAAATCAAAAGATAGATTTGGAAAAAAACCACAAGCACACAAGCTTGAAATTTGTGGTTTTTGAGCCTCAAAACTTGCTGGGTTTTTCTGCAACATTACCACTTAGCGCTTCTCCCTGTACATGTTATCTTGCTGAAATCAGTTATGTTGGTTTAGGTGGCAGTAGATTTCACCTTACATTTTTCCTGTGATTACATATAATTTTCTTTGATGGTTTAAGCAACATTTGAAGGAAGTTATAAATAATTTATAATTAAGACACTGAACTGAACTGAAAGCCAGCTTGGGTTCTGGGGTATCTGCCTTCATTCTGAGTTTGGTTGTTATTAACATGGCTAATGCACTTGTGTTGTTAAATTCTCACTGGCTAAAGTGAAAACAAGGATATTTTCCCATTTTTACCACTTTTAAATAGGAAGGTAATGCAAAACTAGGTGTGTCATAACATCTTTTTTAGACATTCATATGTATTTTTGACAGCAGCATATTCTTGATTGCAATTTCTTATTCTCATGTTCTTTATCTCTAAAATAAAAACAAGGCAGCGCTGATACAGTTACACACCTTTTTTCTTTTGTTGAATGCCAGGCCAGAGTACTGCCTGTTCCGCCTTTAACACAATTCAGAAACATCCTAAGCAAGTACTGATGGTTCCCAGTCAATTTCCAAAGACAGCATGTCATAGAGTTTTAAAAAAATTTTGGAAAGCATAAAAAATAATAAATTGAAGAGATTATTGATTACAGAATAAACAAATTACCGTTATTTGATAGACTCCCCCTTTTTGCTAGGTTGTGTCAGCATAACATTCACACCTCGTTTATTTAGTGTTCTGTCCTCTGATTTGCATGTAGATATCTCTCCTCTTCGTACAGAAGAAAAACAACATTATATGTGTCACATGAACTGTGCAGTGTTTAAGCATATTACCAGGTTGGTGCAAAAGTAATTGCGATTTTGGACCATGAATTTTAAATAATTATAACTAGGCTCAAACTCATCTTTATTACTCAAAATAGGAACCGTCACGATCAACAGATTTTTTTGTCATGCATTGGAATTCGATGAACTCTTGGAAAGCATTTTCTGCATTCTGCTGGTTGTGGAAGCGTTTTCCGTGCAAAAAAAAAGTTGTCAAGACGCTTGAAGAAGTGGCAGTCAGTTGATGAGAGGTCAGGTGAATATGGCTGATGAGGCAAAACTTTGTAGCCCAATTTGTACCACTTTTGAAGTGTTGCTCGTGTGACATGTTGTTGGGCATTGTTATGGAGAAGAACTGGGTCTCTTCTGTTGACCAGTGCCAGCTGCAGGTGTTGCAGGTTTTGGTGCATCTCATCAATTTGCTGAGCAGACTTCTCAGTTTAGTTTCTCAGTTAGGCATAGTTTCTCCGGGATTCAGAAAGCTGCAGTGGATCAGACCAGCAGCAGATTACCACCAAACAGTGACTGTGACCTTTTTTTGGTGCAAGTTTGCCTTTGGGAAGTGTTTTGGAGGTTGTTCTTGGTTCAACCACCAAGCCGGTCATTGCTGATTGTCATATAAAATCCACTTTTTGTCACATGTCACAATCCAGTTGAGTAGTTGTTCGTCGTTTTTGTGTAGAATAAGAGAAGATGACACTTCAAAAAGACCATTTTTTTGGATTTCTGGTCAGCTCATGAGGCACTCACTTATTGAGCTTTTTCACCTTTCCAATTTGCTTCAAATGCCAAACAACCATTGAATGGTCAATGTTGAGTTCTTTGGCAACTTCTCATGTAGCTGTAAGAGAATCAGCTTCCATGATTGCTCTCAGTTGGTCATTGTGAACTTCTGATGGCCGGCCACTACGCTCCTCATCTTCAAGGCTCTCGTCTGTTCCACACGACTTCTTAAACCACCACTGTACTGTACATTCATTAGCAGTTCCTGGGCCAAATGTGTTGCTGATGTTGCGAGTTGTCTCCGCTGCTTTACGACTCATTTTGAACTCAAATAAGAAAATCACTCAAATTTGCTTTTTGTCTCGAATATCATTTTGATAGTCTAAAATAAATATAAAATAAACAGCAAGTAAAAATATACAGCATGAAAAGCGCATTAAAACATAGCCACATTTATTTAAGGATGTATTCCAATGTCAAATGGCAAATTTCAGCAATGCAAAACACGTAATTCCTTTTGCATCAGCCTAATAGTAACATGTCAAACAAAGCCCAGCACTCTTTAAAATCCTCTCAGAAAATAGCCTTGAATATCTATCTACAGTGATCTATTTGTTTGTGATTTGTTCCATTGCTAGCAAACCAGATATTTGAAGCCAATACACAAAACAACACTAAAATCAATATGTAAACCATCAATTCCTAAAAATTCATCTAAAGCTGTAGCATTGCAGAATATATTGCTTTGCCAATAAAGCTGGTTAGCTCAGTAAAGAATGTATGCATTCTCTGGGTTTCACCTATACTGTTTGATAAGCAAAGATCTTGTTTAGCTGTCAGCTAAACCTAAGCAATCGCTGACCATTTTTTGTTCCAGAGAGGAGCCTCCTGAGGTTCAAATACACTATGAATGCTTTTGCTGCCTTTTGCACTGGATGAGAGGATACTTCCGTTCTCTGAACTTGTTTCCAGAAGAATTAGGCTCAGAACTAATTATGACTATTATTTTTTAAAGGAAACAAAACCTTTTTAAGCAGCTTGTTTGTTTTTTTTTAAGCACCTCTTGATCTAAAATATTTTTTTTTATTTGCTTTCTAGTTCAATTTTGTTGGGAAATTGCTTGGACCAAGAGGAAACTCCTTGAAGAGGTTACAAGAAGAAACAGGTGCAAAAATGTCCATCCTGGGAAAAGGATCCATGAGGGATAAAGCAAAGGTACTATGTCTGAATTCTGGTTGCAATTAGTGTTGATACATTTGTGCGTTAGCTGTTACATTTAGATTGCCTATATGATTGTTAATGACTCAATTAATAGACTTATAATAGATTCTGAATCCAAGGCCTGCTTGTTTTTTTCAAGTTACATCAATTACTTAAGTACAATTTTTCTCTTGCTATGCAAAGCTTACTTCCCATATAACTGTAGACCACCACAATCACTACAGTACCACTGTCATTTAAGTAATTAACCTAAAAAAGAAACCATCTTGAAGTTAATTTGTTCTGAGAGAAGTCTGTTTCTCCTGAAAAAGTACAACTTGTATAGATTACTGCTGCATTATTTGCTGACATAAATAGGTTTTGGCTTTCATTTGTCATTTTAGAGATGAGACTTTGAAAAGATTGATTCAGGCCCTAATTGTGAAAGAGATAATGAAGTTGACATTTTGCTTAGATGCGTGTAAAAATGCACTATAGATAAAAGAAAAATATTGTGTTTGGAATCACTTCCTGGTTGATGCACCTAAGGTACTTATTTGTAAGGTAAGGTACCTTCATGTGTATCTGATCCAAAGAACAAGTGCTGATTGCATTGTGGCATCTTACTTTACAGTCTGTAGAACATCAGTATTATGGTCAACACAGAAATGAAGACTGCTAATCTCACTGAACTGTATATTGCCTTCAGTAATGCTGTGCCTTGTTCTGCTTTCCTGTCTGTCACCTCTATCATTCGTCTCAGTAGCTTAAATAATGAAAGAAGTAATATGCCAGAATAAAGGAAAGAGTAGTCAGGATTTTATGGTTGGTATTATTCAGTTTTGGTAATGCATATCAGCAGTCATACTTGCATTATGAGGTCTCCAATTACAGTATCGAAGAAGAAGCAGCCATAAAACAGACAAATTAGGCACACAGAATGTATTTCTTTTTTTTTTTTTCAGAGATTTCTTTATGACATTGGGCATATTGACACTTCAATTATCTATTTAGCATTGTATTTTATGATAATAAATGTTGAATACACTGAAGATTTTATTTCTAGATATTGACAAGTAAAATATTTTATCACCTTTGGCTCTACTTCTGGAATGATAAAAAATGCCTCCCTGGATGAATGAATGGTTGTGCTTCTGAGTACCAGTAATTTGCATCAGTATTGCATCTGACAGCTCCATTCTCAGCCACCCACTCAGTTTATTGTTGCTAAGAGCAGCAATTGCCCAGACAGGGGAGAATGAAGGGCTTGTCACCAGCTAAAGATGTTTAAACACACACACACACAAGTCCTCTGATTTGGAGATCAATCACTCTTCTTATCATATCATTTAGATTTCATTGGATCACAACGAATAGTGCCAGAATGACAGTTATTATGTTCACTCATATGTCAGCAGAAACAAAATTCAGGGTATTTTTTTCCTCTTTATAGATTATTTAGTCCTTGAGCGTAATCTGAAGTATGAACTTCATGGAAACTCATTCATATGAAAATGGTGTAAAAAATGAAGTTCTAGAGCAAAATTGCATTAAATATGGCAGCGATGAAAGTAACTTCTGTAGAGAAGGCCTCGTAAGTGACTGTTATCTTAATCCAATTTAGACATTACTGACTCAAAAGAAAACAATATCTCTGTGCAATTACAGTGAGAAAGAGGAATTATCTGTTCTGTGTACATAATTTCTACCAGTTCCTAGCAAAAGAGTCTGAGAATGATCATGGGATGGGTAATAGTTCCAATTAGGATTTCGAAGAGGATATTCTAGCTTGAGATACTGGTAAAACTTAAAGAAAATATATTTGACTGTGAGCATAAATAATAGCGTGAAAGCCTATATTGCTAAAGTAAATACAACTTGCTCTGGTTAAAACAATTTTCTTGACATAAAATAAGCCCACTAGTCTCATTTACACAGGATTATTTTACTGATTTAAATACCAGTTACTGAAGTCTGGAGGCTTGTTGTAGTTATTTTGCACTATACAAGAAATCAGTTTAAGTGCATTGGTGAATGATTCTTCCTTCTGGAGAAATTTTCAAGAAAAATCTATGTTATTTCTCTCCGTAAAGTAGAATTTGCATAGAGCTGTCTATATTATGCCATGAACCATAATAATTCCTAGGCAGACTGCAAGCACATGTGCTTTTCCCTCCAGTCCAATGCAGCTGGATGTTGAGCTGCATCAGACCAGCAGAAATAGAATTTCTGCTGCAAAGTACTAAATAGGTTTATGCCATAAATCCTTAGGTACTTAGTGTTTGAAAAGAACTGATCCACTGATTTGGGGTGTTTTAGCACCAAAATGACAGTAGGCAAATGCTTGGCTCTAGAATGAACAATTGTGGCCAAGCTCTCTAATTTTGGGCATATGGAGGGGCAGTTTCCAGTTGTGGGAAGTAGACTTTATTAAGGTAGGTATATCTACTTTTCAGAATTTCCATATCTTTAGAAAAGCTATCTGTGGGTAGATTTCAGAGACTGGAGAATTTGGACTCTTCCCTTCCAGAGCCTCAGGAACGTTGTTAAGAGTGACTTCAGATTTTTTGAGTATGCACTGTACCTACAGTGTGGGAACAGAATAGATCAATTTGAAAAGGCAATGAAACTTACTTAAAATGAGTATTATGAACAACTGCAATTGTGCACTAAATACCACAGAGCTTAAATATGTGTCACAGAAAGCCATGTGATACCTAAGGGTAACTGCAGCAGTTTCGCAGAACGTTATTTGGGAAATAAAGAAAACTTATGATTCTTCCAGAGCAGGGTGGCTAATGTGAGTACTTAAAGCTCTGTGCTTAAGCTAATGCTTCTGGTTTAGCAGAAGTTTAGTTTTCTGTAACAGGAGAAAGATCCTACAGTATTCTGACAGAGAAACAAGCACCATCATGGAACATGGAGAGTCCACTAGAAACAGCAGAAGGTGATGCTGGCTTTTGGATACTTCTTCCTTTTGATTTGGCATGCAAAACTGTAGTTAAAATTTGAAATATTTATTGTCTGAAAAACTCCTATTTATTTTTCAATCATAGAAGAAGTGTTGTTCAAGATGTTGAGCATAGCCATGACCACTGAGAATTGTGCCCACCATAAGAACACAACCAATTTTCAGTGAGCTCTTAGAACCAGTTGTGCTCTCACTATCTTGTTGGCTTACATGCTTCCACTAAAGATTGTCATTCCTGTAGTAATATCATATTATAAATATGCAAAAACATTCTTCAGAACAGGTATGGGTGAGTTTAAGCATAGTCATGTTGAGTTGCTTTGGTGTTGATTCTTTTCCATTTGTTTTTCTTCTTTTTTTCCAAACAGCATGGGAGGTAATTGTAGAGGTAAACAAGCAAACTGAAGTGACAGGGGAAATCTCATTACCAGTGGAATGAATTGATTGCTTTCATACACAGATGCAAACCTTGTCCTTTTGAACCGTGCTATGAATGCTTTTCACTGTGCCATTAAAAAAAAATAAATGTATGCAGTGAGCTGGAATAGCTTTTTTTGACATAAACTATAGCAGTAAGAGCACGGATTCTCTTTAAAAGAAGTAGAAAAATTTGTAGCAATGTTTCTTAAACACTTCTATTTCTTGAACTAGTTACCTGCCAGAATTCTGTAGGAGAGAGCACAGTCTTGGGGCTTATGCCATTTCTCCATACTCCCTCGTTTTGATTATTTATATGAGTGGTATTTTTAAGTTCAGATTAATTGTACACCAGCGTGCAATAAACATGCACTAGTGAGTATACATAACCTGGTCTTTGTGTTTTGTGGAACTTCAGAACATCATCTGTAGAAAGCAAAATGGCAATGATTTCATGCAGATGGGAATGAAAAGAAAATTTTTGTAGGAAAACCAAGACCATTGAGGGCCAGAGAGAAAATAACCCCATTGGTTTCATTACAACTGCTTTTAAGGGCTACATGACCTGACTGCAGATTGCTGGAGCTTGGGGAGACTTTGTGGGAAGAGTCAAAAACATCCTCATTCCACATTTCTCTAAGAACCTGCTGCTGATTGGAGAGAAAATGCTGATCAGAGGGACACTGCTCTGAGGTGGAACCTCATCCGTAATAACAGGAGTGAGAGCAGTTCGACAGCGTTAATCACAATCCAGCCATGGTGCTGAGCTGCAACTTGACTTCAGCTCTTTTTATTCTGTTTTTATCAGTTTAACTGTACCAGGGTAGATGAGGCTGTATATGGTGGAATGACTACACAGAAGCAGTAATTAATAAGTATGGATATGGATAGGGCTGGTAAAAGAGGGCAAATGAATGCCATGATCCCAGGTTAATAACTGAAATGGTGAACAAGGCATAGGAAAAGCAAAAACATGTTGAGAAAGGGAAGAGGACTGGCTTGAAAAAAAAATAAACTGGCAGGTATAAATCTTTTGCCAAAGAAAAATTTCTACTTTGTACAGAATTTTACCTTTTTATTTCCCATTAACTTTATGGTGGGAACATTCAAATGAAAGGATGATGGAAATTCTCCAGTGAACACAGAATTACGTAGAAAAGAGGCATGTGGAGGCTCCAAAATTCTGAAGCAAAAAAAAAGGATTGTAAGAGAAATCTTGAAAATGTTTAAGTGTTGTAGTTGACATTTTTTCAGGGTAAAATGTTTGTGCTTTTTTTTAAAGAACATTTTTATTTCAAAAATAACATAAGTGAATATGTTTGGAAGAGCTGAATAACCTAAGACCAATAAAATGTTTTGATTTTGCTTTCATAACATTTTGAGTGTTAGCCAAAGGAAGATTTTTTATTGCATTTTATTCTACTAAACAATATGAAAAATTGCTTTTTTTTTCTTAAAAACTCTTTGTTCATCGCGTGCAATACACTAATCTGTTTAAGCTGAAGAGGACCACATTATCTTTGCAGGAGTCACAGACACTCCAACCATCTTTATGAACCAGTCTTTACTTACATAAAGCAGAATTTGGAAAATTATTGCCTGATAACAAGGCTATATTAGATATAGACATATTAGATAAAAGAAAGCTAAACCATCAATTACTACAATAGCACATGGGCTGTCAGCCACACATGAAGGAAATGTAAGTCATAGTGCTTGAGTTACATCTCCTGAATACTGAATGTAGAATTGCCACCCCAATTTAAGTTCTTAGTTTTTACTTAGAGAAATCCTGTCAACACCAATTCCCATTTTGCACACTTTCTGAATGAAATTTCAAAAGACACTAGAAAGTTAAAATAAAAATCACCTAGTGGTTCATTGCAGCAGATTTTACACCGGTGCCACTCCACTCGTGCTGGTGAGGTTGCTCACTCTAGCTTATGGCTATGGTAGTGAAGCCCAGTGTGTTGTCATGAGGTTTCAGCTCTTCAAGTTGGAGATACAGATCTGCAAATTTCAATAAAAAGCCTATTTTAGTTATTTAAAACAGAACCTGTAGGTTTACTTACAGCCTGCGGGGAATTTAGAGGTGGAGTTCATGCAAAATCACTGAAATGTTTGTTTCGTAGGAAAGATGTTTCTGTTTCATTGGAGTGCTCCTTTATCACCTTTAGCTGTAAAATCTCTAAAAGATAGAGCAACATGTGGCATGTGGCATTGTGTTTAGAAAACTGGCTCACATCCAGAAGCTTCAATGGCTAGATTTAATTCACTAATTGTTGATCACCCATTTAAACTTCTTCTGTTAGGAATTCTTTTCCTGTATGTAGAAGTATTACTGATTTTGTGTTTTTATCTCTGTAGCTATGGTACCTCACAGTTTACAAACATTTTATCCCACAAAGGCTGAAAGGAAAATTCACTAAAAGAGAAACCGATCTTCTTTTTAATAAAACCAGGACAGCACCACATTCCTGGCAGATGGGACCATCTCTTGTTTGGTAGTTTTTGCAGCTTCCACTGGCTACCTCTGGCTGAGGTGGGAATAAACTCAGAAATATGAGGCCATAAAGCCAAGACACAGTTAACAGGCCCTTCTGGGATAGATGCTTCCCTTCCTGATGTTCAGATGGTCCTGTCTGCATGACTAATCAATGAGATGCCTTCTGACAGGTAGTTTCTCAACCATCAGAAAGCTCATCTGTGTTAACAGGCATCTCCTTAATATCATTGATCAGTAACACTGGATTTGGAACCTGGCTAGAAAGATCAGCTGACTGTTATCCTTCACTTTGCACCGTTTCAAATGTTCTGCGATGCAATAACCCCAGGCTGTTTCAGTTTGTCCTATAAATTTCTGTGAAAGTCCATCTCTTTGTGTTTCTGTTAAGTTTCTTTGTTTCCTTGCAGCACAGATTTTTCCTCCTGAAGGTGGTTTGTCATATTTATGTTGAAGATTTCAAATGTTTAATCTGATTCTCTGAGTTTTAGAAACCATTTAAGTGCAGACCTCACTTTGCTGCAGAGAAAACAGTGTTTTCCCTGCTCCATATTGGGTTAAGAACAGGTCTCCTTTGTTTTGGCTGGATGGCTCAACCACATTGACCTTGCTTAGAGGAGCAAGCTGGAGGAAAGCTTCTTGAAAGCTTTTTATCTGGATATATATGTATAGAGGGAGAAAAAGATATGTGTGTGCGATACATAGCTGTAATTCGTGGTTGAGACTGTGATTCTATATTAGCCAGTTCCTCCTGATGTCTTCTACATATTGACTAGGGTTGTCCGTCTTTTATCAAAAATGTGAAATTCCCTTGCTCTTTCATGTTCAGCTCTTCTGTCTTCAAAAGATGCATGGTTACTTTCAAGGTTTCAAGACTGTTTTGTAACCCAATTCTAAACGTGTCTACAGATTTGAAGGAAATTCCTGGTAGATGACACCACTTCCATTTTAAAAGGATATAGCTAAAGTAGCATTACTCTCAGATTATCACCAAATTATTCAACAGTGTTGCTTTCACTTTGGTATAAAACTTACTGTCTTCTCAAGACATACGTGAATTAGCCTCTAGATCATTCCGTGTTCTGAATGTGGATGACGTGCCACCTTTTTTACATTCTGAGTTTCCTGCAGCAGGTGAAGAAGCATCATCAATACCAAACCACCCTTTATACCAGAGAAAGATACCAGTATCGTTCTAGGTCCTGAACCCCCCACAAATTGCTATTCCCTGCCTGTGTACGAGGCACTGTGGCTGCTTGTCTCTGCCATGGTGAGTTCTGCCTTGCTTGAGTCTCCCAAGTTCTAGAAGAAACTAGAGATGTGGCTCATGGCTTATGCTGCCTGTCAGCTCTGACTGGATTTCATGATCTAGATCTGAAGATTGGGCAGTGGGTCCACCTGTTGACTTCTCTAGTTGGGTTACAGTTCTTCTCTGGATCTTCTGGTTGGTCATTGTAGGAGTATATGAATATGACTTTGTTGTCCTATTAGAGAAGTCATTTATGTCTCTCAGGAAGCAACCTGTTCCTACTCTCAGGCTTTTTACATGTTTCTTATGAAAAAAGGTATGGCACTATTACAGCTGGAGTCCAAGTTACTGCAGTTTATTTTAATATAATCAGATACTTACCTATGTCCCCTCCTGAAAAGGGACACAGGTCACAAGGTAGCTGTTGTTCCTCAGTACTGGAACCTGTTTTCACTGCTGCAAGCTCTGTCCTACCATCACAGTCAAGAATTACCCATCAGGAATTACTGGGTCACAGAAGCACCATATTTATCTTCTGACCATCTCTCAGCCAGTCGCTCCCTGAGGCACCAGTAACAAAAAGATGATGGTGAATATCGCTGTGCTGGCGTTTCACTTAGTGTATATTCCCCAGGAGAGAAAATCCTAAATTGAACAAATAAAAAAACCAGAACTTTATGGCCTTTTTGTCTCTCAGAGACAAATTTTGGACTATAAATTTTGGACTGTAAAGATTGGAAACAGTCTGCCTCATTGATTCTATAATTTACTCACCAGTGATTTCTTAGGAAAAGCTATAAATACCAAGCATTTTGTGCAAGCTTGTGTGCTTATTAAAGGAAACTGAACTGAAGCCTCTGACCTTGTTGGTATGCTGTTTTTTTAATGAAATTATGTGTTATTGTATAGCAAAGGCTTATGTTTCTGCATGCACATGGAAAATGGAACACAGGTTTTTATTTTAAATTGGAAAGATGGCAGAAAAATTGAGATTACCATATCTTCCTATACTTGACCTGTATCAATTACTGATGAAAAATTAAATTTCATAGGTTGGTTGGATTCAAAGGTAGGTTAAAACAATCAGGAAAATGAAACACTCATTTAAGTTTTTAATGTGTTTGTAATTTAAACAAAATTTGAAAATTGTTGGGATTATCTCCTCGGACTCCTAAGGAAATGTATAAGATCTCCTCTAATAGTCTCAGTATCCCAGAAGTGCAGTTATTGTACTGCTGAAGCCAGTGGCAGTTTTGCTAATGACCAGTGAGAGGAATAAATCACTCTTAGTATTTTGCTGAGTGAGCGAATGAAATTAAAATGAAATCTCCAAATATTTCTCTGTTAATTATTAGCCTAAAGTTCTGGTCTAGAGAGTGAGACGTTAGAATGGTTGCAGAGAGTCGACCAGATATATCACTTTAAGTATTTCCTGCTGACTTGATTCATGGAGTGATATGATACTTCTATGTAATTAGTGATGGCATTTTCAAAATGGAATAACCAAGAGACCAATTTAACTCTGTGTTAAAAATTTCATACTCTAAGTCTGATAGTTTAGAAAATTACATTGTCTTCACAAAAGAATTATATCAGACTTCGAACAGATGCTGAAAAATTCCTGGTTTATTAATGATGCAACACAGTGGTGATATTAAATGTCTTCATCATTTCCCTCATATCCAATGTTAAAACAGACTTACGTATTTCTTAGCTCTAGCAGGATATTTGTAAGACTTATACTGCTGTTTTCAAAAAGGTGGGACACATTCTTCTCTGTGGCCATGCGGCCAACTGGGAGAACCCCTCCTCTCACCCATTGCACCTGCAAACACGAACAACATCGTCAGTGTGAGTGTTGGCACCGATGTCAGTGCGCTTGGAACAGGCAATGAGTTTTCTTAAAAAAATAAGCTTTCAAAGAACAAATGCAGCACATTGGTGTGTCAGAGAGAGGAAGATAAGAAAAAAAAAAAAAAAGAGACAAGGAAATTTTAAGTAAATGAACTCAATGGCTTACAGCAAGTCGTGGGACTGTAGGGCTTTTCACACTGGTGTTTTTTCCCATCTATACTTTTTCAGAACGGTGATATGTATTCCAAAGTATTTTATTTATCTACACATGGCTTCATAAAGACCAGGTCTGATCATGCTGAGTTTTATGATTTTTGTTCTTACTATTTTACGTATAGATAAATGCAAAAAGAACTGCTTTGAATTATTTGCAGCAATTACATTAAATCTCAGTTTTCTGTGCATAATGTTATCTCTACTCTTGAGGATCATGATAAATACTTTTAATATACTTTAATGAGCTACTGTTACAAGAAATTTTGCATTACCACAATAGAGGCAGCATTACAGTAAATTAAATTACAGTGCACACAATTAAATAGAATAATGAAAAAATCAGACTTGGAGCAACAACTCTTTGCAGTCCTCTGAAATTCAATTCCACGACAAACACAATAGGAGAAGATGGTGAGTGGAATTTAGATAGCTAAGACAGATATTATTTTTGTTTGTAATATCTCCATCAGGGATTAATGTTCTCTTATTCAGAGACATTGATTAGTCTCTGGTTTATTTTTCTGATTGCTATTGTAATGTACCATTCCTTTTTCATTTATCTACGCAACATCAATAAAACTTTAGAGCTATAACTTCATCCTGGTACGGTTGTTATGCAATCTGCAATAATTTGTGTCTTCTGAATGACATCTTTAAGGAAATCTGCACAGATCTAACTTGAGCTTATAGCCATATATTGCCAAAAAAACACCCTCCTTCCTTTCATCTTCCCTGAGAAAGTGAAATATTAATTTTACATACAACTCCTTTCCAACAGCTCCTTTCGAAGAACACTTAAGCATGAAATACGTTTCTCTCTTATCAAACGTAGCTAAAGTGAGGTATGTGTGCAGCTCTAGACAGTCATTACTTTGAATATGCAATGAAATCAGAAGGCATGATATTAACTTTGCAAATGGTGTTATTGATATTTTTTCCTTATTTTTCTTATTTCCTTTATTTTTTTGAGGTGAACTCAATCCAATATGGAGCTGACATTTGCAGTCAAGAGGAATATAAATTTTGTATTTAGTTCCCATCACCATGTGGCTCTGGCTTGCTTTCCTAGATTCTTAGTTTCCCCACAATAAAGGATAACAGTTCTTGCCCATCTACTTTAGAGGTGTCTACAGAGAATTAACAAGTTGATAATTATAAATCTCTTTGCAAACACTACGTGTTATTGCACTAAATTCACAGTTTTCTGAGTGCAGATGAGTGAGCTTTTATCCCTACAGAATACATCATGCTCCTAAGGACACCTGTGGTTGTGCTCAAGGCTTTCAAGTTCTTTTACCTCTCTTGTAGTGGTATGATATTTTACCTGCTTATGAAGTCAGATATTCTGTCAGTTTAAATCAGATCAACTCCATTTATACTCCAAAAAAAGAATGAATTTTCATTTTTACACAGTTTGAGTAGCAGTTAACATTTAAAATATGTACACAAAGCCATACCCTGATTCCCATCTTCTGTCATCTTTTGCCTTCCACACTATCTGAGAAGTTTCTTTGAAACCAAGTCTTTAGAAGTGACCTTGGAACTTAACGCCAGACCTTGATCTCATAAAATATGTTTAGAAGATGTAGGAACATGGTTGGGGTTTTTTTAGCTTATGGATGTGCAAAATGTTTTGCTGAATTTAGGCCTTACCGACTTCCCTTCCTGTGCTTACAGCCTCCTGCTGTGAAAGTCAATGGCTGCATGTTGTGTGTTTGGTGCTCCAGCGGATGAATGATTTAGGGATATTTATAAACTTTGAAAAATTCACTTGAGTCACTTATTGAAGTGGAAGGAAAAAAAAAACCAAAACCTTCTCTGTTTTTCTGTCTAGCTACGGGTCCCACTTCATCTCTTGTTATATTAAAGAAGTCTGTTACCAAATGCCTTTTATCTGGCACAAGAGGGAAAGAAAATAGATGTTTCCTTTGTATTATGTTGTTAATCCTTCTCCAGAGGTCCATTTACAGGGTAGGGAAATACAGGGAATGGCCAGCAAGCCTTACTTCCTTAATTAAAAACATAATTAACCACACATATAACTCTCTCAACTCTAGTGTAACACTGTTATTATACTGAGCCACTGGGTATTAAGAGATTTGATCCCTATGTATACATGTAAATCCAAAAATAATGTTTCACGTTTCTTTAAATGGATGTAGCAAATGTGTACTCCTTAATAGTTTGGCAATAAATTATTAATTCTCTTTTACTGTTTCAAGGCCAAACTATTGGTGTCAACTGTTGCAAACAGAATTAATGTTTTAGTTTGTTCTTTCAAAGATTTAGCTCCAACTGCTAAAACACGCTCCACAGAAATGAATCTCACGCAATAAAATATAGGAAGTTTTTTTCAAACTAGTTTTAAGTAGGAGGCTCAGGCATGTTCCTAAAACGTCAATGGCAAAAATTATGTGATATTGAAGCTCTGAATAAAAAAATATATAGTTTTTTTTTTTTTGTCCCCTTGATGACGCAGACCCCGGATAATTTGTAATGATGATCATACGAGTTTCTATCTTTAATAGTTCCTTTACTAGAAATAGTTACCTTTAGTTCTGTCTGTTTTCTGCCATCTTCTCTTTCCTCTTTCTTATTGCATGAGCAGAGCAATGTACTGAATCTGCAGATTTGCTTTCTCCTCCCTTGGTGCAGGTAGCTATCACAGGGAAAAAAATGGTGTCTCACACTGCTGGCTCCGTGCTAGCTGGATTATATGCAGTCTTTCATTAATAATGCAGATGGATAACGCTTATTATATACACCAAATATTTTTGGAGGAGAAATTTCTTATCATTAATTTTCCATTATTCCAGTTTTGAGTGGTCTGCTTGTCCCGCAGCTGTAGCTCAGCACTACTGCGCAAAAAGATGGATAAACTCTCACTTGTGAACTCTTTCTTCTCAATATCACAGAACGTACATGGGGAGAAAGATTCCTCCTTTAGCTCTTTCATGCAAGTTACTCTGTAGGCCCTCTGTAGAGCGGATGTCAGCCACCTCTTAAAGGGCAGTCTGTTACCTCTTTTGACATATACGTCTCTTAGATATATGGGATGAATCCCATGGTCTTCACTGACTTATACAACTAGTTTAGGCTCCACACCTGACTTCTGGGGAGCTAAAAGAGGAAAAAAAGGAGGAAATGGCCTCGAGTTGCACCAGGGAAGGTTTAGATTGGATATTAGGAAAGAATTCTTCACGGAAAGGGTTGTCAGGCATTGGAACAGGCTGCCCAGGGAAGTGGTGGATTCACCATCCCTGGAGGTGTTTAAAAGGTGTTTAGATGAAGTTCTTAGGGACATGGTTTAGTGCTAGAGTTAGGTTAGGTTATGGTTGGATTCGGTGATCCTGAGGGTCTCTTCCAACTGAAATGATTCTATAAAAGTATGTGAGATGGATACTGGTTGTTCCCGATCCCACAGTCCCTGAGGGAGTGAGACTATTCAAAATTCCTGTATTACTTTGAGGAAGCCAATTCTGTTCCGAGTTCTAGCAATAAAAAAGGAAAGTGTATGTCAAAGCATTTCTCCCGAGAATCTGCTTTTCTTCGTATTTTAGGGCAGAATTAGTCTTTTAATGTTTTAGAATTAGCTTTTGTTTTTTCATGTGTAAGTAGAAATTTCATTAATTTCATCTACCTATGTGTATTTCTTACGTATTTGGTACATCCATACAGCTTGAGAAGGTAAGACTACATGCACTGTAATCCTATAGTTAACTGAATTCGCAGAAAATATTTAATGGGTGTTTCAGTTCAGATAGGCATATGAAACAGCAATTTGCAAACTGTCCCTTCCTACTAGAGAATACAGATGGTACTGTAAACTATTGTCAAAATCTAAAAATAAAAAACAAACAAGCAAGCAAACCCTACAAAAATATAAAAAACCCTACAAAATGGTTCAGGGGGGTGAAACATTAATATTTTATATTCTGCATCAAAATTAAAATTATTTAGGGAATGAACTTATAAATTATGGGATTTTCCTAATGAGATTCATATAGGGTAACTGCTAATTTTCTTTCTGTGAGGTTTCTTGTTTATTACTTTCCTGCTTGGTCTAACAGATACAAGTGTATTATTATCTATTAATGCATATTGAGATACAATAATTTTAATGTAAATTCATGATTAAATGAAAATATTTACATGCATCACATTCAAATACATCAGTATTAAGAACTGCTAGTATAGTTTATAAATAAGGTTCAGAAGTCTTTTCACAAACACATTTAAACTGTTCACACATGACTGGAAACTCAGATCCAGTACTTTAAGTGCAGTGAACAAGGTGTCATTCATCATCCAGATTACATTAATTTTGGCTTAATTCATATACAGAAATATATTTCATAAGTATCCTGGCAATTTATACATGAAGGGATAGTCTAGAATCATAAACGGATAAAAGGATCATGGACAGCATTATTTGTTGTATGGACTTTTATCTCCAAACTGGGCTTCTCCATGGCTCAGCTTCTAAAATTAGCTTCTATTACACAGAAATAAGGGCAAATTTTCACATTTTTTAATTGTATTATTTGTAGAATGTAGTACAGCATTGAAATCTATGAGTTGTCACACTACACTGAACTGTTAACTCATCTAACATTATTTCCTGGCTCTGGAAATAGTATTCAGTGTTTTAGAAAATTATGAGGGGAGAAGTAGAGGCAAATAATATTCCTGGATAATTGAAAAAGCTAATACGATTGAAGAGAGAATTCCTTTCTGTCATGCATAAGTTGTCGCCTTACACCATGAAATACAAGATCGAATGACCCTTCACAATACATTAGCTAACGTAGAAGCATATGTTATGCTTTTCCATTCAGCATGCCTAATTAATTTTTGCTAAGCTATTTGTGAAAAGATTTCTTGTCGCATTGTATCAAGAAATGTCATTAGAATAAAAGAAAAAATCTTTTCTGTCTTTGGAATAAGTTACATGTATGGGACTGAAAGTATGGCAAAAGTATTGCAGGCAAATGTTAGAAGGGATACCGCAAAGAATATCTGCGGAAGAATATGTTTATCTAAGAGTTGAAACAAAGCTCTGAGAGGTGATACCAGTCTAACAAGTTTCCATATCTTGAGTTTGATTTATTTCTTTCATTTTCTGTAAGTTCAAGAAAAGGGTTTATTCACTTCCAGGAAGCATCATTGCTTTAAGACTCAAATATTACGAAAAACTGGGACTTCTTCCATACACCATTATATATTTGTGAGAGTTTGTTCTTTTATTTCTGTGAATCATTCATGATGTATGCTCTCATTTTAATTTTAAATATAGAAAAGTCATTCATTATGTGGTGGATAGGCCACAGTTGAGTGTCATTAAGAAGATGAATGTGCTTCTGGACTGATAAGAGTGTATCTGAGTGATCTGAAATGTTAGAAATTATCCTGTCAGCTTTTGGCATCTCAGGGGATAACAGCAAAAATGCTGAGACTACAAATGAAGTCATACTTTTATATCATTTATTCTTTTCTACTTTGTTTAGGTGCCTTTGGTGTCTGGATTGCTGTAGTCATTAGTAAGATCTCTGAGATGCTTGTAGTTATTTACACATGGTGCGGTTTTTGTTTTTGTTTTGTTTTTTTTAATGTAGGATTTTATTTTTGTCCTGTTTATTACTCTATTCTCAGTACAGCGAGGTCGAGTTATTAAATATGGGCCTGAGCTGGAGACACTGAGTACTGTGCGAGTCAGAGGACACGCGTGTTTCAGAACTTTGAGGAAGCTGAGGCAGAAAAGCAGGGGAAACTTCACCTTGTTCCACGTGTTGCTATTCACGTCCCCACAGGTGAACTCCTTGTTGTTGTGGCATCCTCCAGGAGAGCCTGTGGGTCTCCACTGGCTATAGCTCAGGGGACATCACTCTTCTCATTTATGTAGGTAAGGTCTATGCCTGAAACTAGGTGGTGTGAACACTATTTTGATGCACACAATGTCAAATTTTCATAGGAACAATATCTAGCTGCTTCATTGGCCTGGCAATGGTTATGTGACATCACTGCAGGGTATAATGAAATATATGGCTGAAAATTGGATATAAGCCAGCAATGTGCCTTCACAGCCCAGAAAATAATTAATACTCTGGGCTGCATAACAAGAAGCGTGACCAGCAGCTCAAGGGAGATGGTTTTCCCTCTCTGCTCAGCTCTCATGAGGCCCTGCCTGCACTATTGTGTCCAGCTCTGAAGCCCCCAACATAAAAAGGACATGGACCTGTTAGAGGGAGTCCAAAGGAGGGCCATGAAGATGATGAAAGAGCTGGAGCACCTCTTCTGTGAAGACAGGCTGAGACAGCTTGGGTTGTTTAGCCTGGAGAAGAGATGGCTCTGGGGAGACCTTATTGTGGCCTTTCCATATCTAAAGGTGGCTCATAAGAAAGACTTTTTCCCAAGGCCTGTAGTGACAAGACAAAGGGCAATGGTTTTAAACTGAGAGTAGGTTTAAGTTTGACATAAGGAAGAAATTTTTTTTATTATGAAGTTGGTTAGGCACTGGAAAAAGTTGCCCAGGGAAGTTGCAGATTACCTGTCACGGGAAGTATTCAAAATCAGGTTGGGTAGGGCTTTGAACAACCTCATCTAGTGAAAGGTGTCTATACTGATAGCAGCATGTCTGGACTAGATGATCTTTGAAGCTCTCTTCCAACCCAAACCATTCTGTGATTCTTTGATTCAATGACATAAATGCAGACTTAATTTGAGCAGGTATAATGATATCTGGGCTTGCAACATTCAGCATGAATGTTTATGTCCATTCTAAATGTTAGTAAGAGCATAATGTTTTCACCTTCTTAAGCTCCAAAGACTTCATAGGTGTATGCTGGAACTTGAGTTTGAATTCAAGTGCATATTTAAATGAAGTCTAGGTATTGTCAGATAACTGCTTCTGTGACTTTGGACAGAGTTGAGTAGAAGAAAATCTCTATGTCCCTTATTTATATTCTACTGTTATTTCTCAAATAGATACTGATGTGGGAAATCTCTGTTGTCTCAGATTTTTTGTCTGAAAAGGATCCATAATATAGTTTTCAGTTTTGCTTGTGATTTTTATATAACTAATTATGATTTCCAGAATATTTTCCCACTGTTTCGTCCTGCTACATAGTTTTTCAATGTATTTATATATATACTGAAATCTCATTAAGAGGTTTGGGTGGGATTAATTTTTGACAGGCTATAGTGTCATTGTTAGAGAAAGACATGGTTTTTGTACAAAAAAATAGTAAGCTTTTTCTTACCTTAATCAGACATTAAGATCAAAGTTACCAAGATGAGTAAGAATAATGGTTCATAAATATTAAATTCTTGTTTATAGGTTTCTAAATTTTCATCCAAAAATAAAAGAAAACAGACTTCTTGGCTGTCACTGATTATGTTAATGTGTAAAAGAAAAGAATAAATATCACATTGCTTTTATTACATAATTATACTTTATTATCTAACTATATCGTGTTTTAACTTACACTGTCTTACACAATGGAATATGCTCTGTGTCTCCATTCCTAATTGCATCACTGGCCTTTGTGTTTTTTCTTGTCCCAAAATCTTGTGAATACGAATATGAATATAATTTCAAAAGCGGTTGAAGTGGTACTCTTAGGCATTTCATAAACATGTTTCTGGCAGAATATTTGTTCAAGTGAACAGTCTTTAAATACTGCATTTCAATTTAGTTCTGGCACAGATAAAGACTTATCAAGCAGCTTTTGTAAAAATGACAGCGTATTTTGTGCAATATAATATAAAGAGAACACTGAAATACAAAGTAAAGTGATATTTTTCTAGGGGATATGCAGATTGCAATATGGTATCAAGTATCCCGCAGAACAGCTTATAATTGTTTTGTGAATTTGTATGTAAACTCTGAAACCAAAAGTGTTTCTGAAAATGGAAAATAATCAGCTTCTTAATAACATCATTTGTTAAAGATAAACTTTTGAAAGAATTATCAAGACCAACATATTTAGCCACAGTAAAAAGAAATAAGTTAATTAATACAGATAGAGTTTTATCTCTGACATGGTACAACAGAGAACACAGATTTAAAAAAAAAAAAAGTCCTCCTATATAATGAAGCTAGTAAATGTAGCTGGATTTCATCCAAGAAAAAAAAATGCTCTCTACTAGAGACTGAACAGTGTATAATTTGGTAGAAAATAAACATCCCTCTAGCTGCCAAGGCTATGCGAGCCGTGGCCATGGTTCTTATCTTGGGTTCCTGCTCTGCTTTCGCTGGTCCACCTTCAGCACACAGTGACCACACAGAGCTTTGGCCAGCTTGTTTAAATCCATGCTGTAAGTGAATACTGCTCCTGGTTCATATGCATAAATGTAGGTGTCTACATGGAAATGAAATGTGTAAACTCCTGTTGGAATCGGTGGAGATTTCATGAGCACCATCACTGGGATGCAAAGATCTCTTCATCTGACCAAATCCAGATGTCTTATTTAAGGCTAGTGACTTGTTCTCTGGACTCCTTGAACAGTGTTGAATATTGGTTTGCTTAAACATGGGTGTCTAGTGCCATTTAAAGTGCCCTGGGGTTTCACCTGCCCTGTACTGTGAGAGCATGAACTTTAGAGCACACTTGCCTTCCACCCTTTATATTTGTGAAGCTTTGGAAATCCACTAGTGTGATCTGGCACACTCTGCGTTACATGCCTCGTACTACCTGGATAATTATGTGTTGTGTGTATAATATGACTTTTGGTATATGGGTATGGTTGTGGAACAAGCATTTCTTCAAAACTGAGGTGGTTAATATTACTCTTGTGACTTTTCCTAATTTCTTAAATTCTTCTGAATTTCTTCTGGCTAGCTTTTAGTTTTTGCCTGTTTATTCTTTCCTGGGCATACCTTTGTTCCATATAATATTCCGACTCAGAAGCACCTTAGCTGGAACATAATACAGAGCTTCTAAATCCTTTTTATACCCCTGATACGTGCTATGAATGCCAGCTTCATCACCTGTGGATATTTAAACAGAGTTGCTTTAATATCTGACTCTGCAGTTTCTCAGTGTTTTCAGTCCCCAGTTTTGCTGCTAGACTGAACTTCTGAGTCTCCTAAACATTCTGCCAGCTATTCAGTTCTATTCATTTCAGGCCAACAGTGTTCCTACTGTATATACAGCAGTTGTCTTACTTGCTGTGTCCTTACTTGTTGTGCTTGAAAGCCCTTTTCTCTAATCGCTGGGCTCTGGTGGCCTGGGGCTTTGAAGGGCAGGCATGGTGCCAAGTTATCACAAGCCGTCAGTCTTGATTTCCTGAGTAAGCCCCGTAAAGAGGATGCTGTGGAGAACACCGCCAGCGTTAGGAAGCACAGCTCAATGTTTTTCCCGTGCACACAGTATTTTCATTAGCAAACCTGGCACTGGTGAGCATGATGTCAATGAAAGCAGACACAGTGGTCATTGAGGATTGGCCATCGTTGTTCTGCCATCTCTCCTCTCCCTGGCCTGAGGGGGCTGTCTTCCAAAGCATATGCAAGAAGAGTTGGCTCTGTGTGGTTCACAAAGTTTGTACTTCCATCAAGAAAGTGAACATATATAAAATTGCCTCTTAAAGCATAGTATTCTACACAAGAATCCAGATTTTCTTCCAAGAATTTGGTGCTTCAGAAAAGAGGTGTGAATTGGCACTTGCTTGCTTGGTGAGGAAAGGGTAGCCAAACTCACAGAGTTACCTGCAGCCTCCCGAGCAGTGCACAGTGCCATAAAAATCACACTGGGAAATACTGGAAATGCTGGAAAGGTGAAATGGGAGATGATGGCTTGAAGTCATGTAATTGAGTAGGTACAAGGCACTGTTTTGCAAAACAAGAATATAAAATAAGTGTTGTCTTCTGACAGTGCCTGTACCACTAATGAGCTCTTACATACTTTGAATTTCGTTTTCTTCGTAGTCAGAAAGCATGCATCAGTTCCTGGCCATACATACTCATCCTGAAAACAACTAAGCTTTTATGGAATTCTTTTTCATTTATTTTCACCTAAATGGAATAACAGGAAAGAGCTATCAAAGACTACCCAGCAGTGACATAGTCAGGAAAATCTTCATGACACTTACTTGGGAGCACAGCTGATAAAGCATTCTTGTGAATTAAGCATTTTTCTGCTTGCTTTAGTTTTGAACAATTCTCCTCCTCAAGCATGCATCAGATGGTATACTAGCTTTCCAGTCGGAGTGATGTGCTTAAAATAATTGTATTTTTCCAGTCAGTCAGAGTATTCATATGAGTAATCATCCTTACTGATTTTTAACCACTCCTTCTAAATGGGAGGTGGTGAAATAGATTTTTAATGTCTGTTGGCATTTACTGAGATGTATTTCTGCCTGGGGAAAAGTTTAATGCCACAATATCCAGTATTTATATTAGAGGCTGGCTTTACATGCTGCCTCTTTGCAGCCATGGTGTAAGGCTGTAGGAAAGACTTAGACATATTCTCCTGACCCTCCTTTCCTGGTGGTTTGAAAGATGTTGTAATACAGGGATAATTTCAGAGAAAGCTCCTCTCAAACCACAGGCACACTTAGGTCAGAAGATCCCTTTCTTTATTTCATTGATTTTCTTCTAATGTAAATCTACCAGGTGGACTTTAGCCCCATGGTCTCCTTCCATTCCGCAGATCATCTGACAGGCTCATTGACCCATCCATTGCAACACTGTGCCTGTTCTATCATTTCCCTTGCATTTTCTGTAATTTTTCTCATTAGATCTTCAAGTCAATTTTGGAGTCCTCGAGAACAAAAAAAAAGGTGTGAGACATGAGAAACAGAGGTTCACGAGCTTATAAATGAGCATGTTAAGAATGCTTACATGATGTAAAAAGAGAAGTTTACCTTTTGAAAGTAACTAGTCAGAGCATAACTTAAACTGAGAAGAGTTAATGACCATGGGCCATATTCACTTAATTTCTAGAAAGCCGATGGCACTCCAGCAGTGTCAGGGATAACTCAGAGTTTGAATATGTCCCTGAGAGCATTTGGATTTAGAAAGCCAGGGTACAAGCCAGGCTGCTGGGCAAAGGTAGGCTGGATATTTATTTAAAACATGAGCCAGGCACAGGGTGAGTTAATCAGTCTTCTGTATTCATGCCTTTTCTATTAGCTTTTCTAGTATTTGAACAATCACGTTTTGGTAGAAAATTTTAGAATCATATCCAGAAATACTCTTGGTAGTCCACTTTTCTAATTCCCTGTGCCTAAAATGCTCATCCGCTCAGAGAAATGAAATAACACTGTGATCAATAAAAACCAGGGAAATTCAGCTCACTGGCTAATCTCATGTAAAAGGCACTGACTTCAAAACGTCTGCTGCGAAGTACTTTGGGAGGAGAGAGCAAAGGTCAAAATTCAGTAAATTAAATACTCATTCCAGATGATTTACACAGCTGTACTTCCTGCCTATAAATTAGACACCTTTCCAACAAAAATCTGTGCCATTGCTGCTGTGTTAACATATTTGTGTATGCAACATAATATGAGAAATAAGGTCCAATTTTAGTTTTTAAATTTTACTTCAGATATGAATAGTAATATTTTCCTTTTCTTTAGAATCCTTCTAGAAAACTGAAAGGTGTTAAGCCCTGTGGTGTCTAAAGGAGGCTTTTCCTTTGTCCAGCCTGCTTTCGGTGAACCCAGGAACATATTGTTTTTGTTGAAAATTGCTGCATGTGGAATTTCATTGATTATTTCTGGTGTGGCTTAGTATGTTGTTTCTTTTTTTCCTTGCACTTCTACTGATCAGATAACTTTCAGGTAACTTAAGAAACCACTTAATAAAGGTTAACTGTTTTTGTCCCTTAAGTATTTAAATTGCTATGAGCTTCTCAGCAGTTAACATATCGGTCTTTCCTACGTGCTTAGAAGATAACTGGGTTTTGACTTTACAAAAAAGCAGAATATTAATTTCAAAACCTTTCAAGTATGGGTGCATTCACTTCTCAAAAAGAAGAAAAACTTCTCAACAAAAAAATAATTACATTTATCCTCTGGAAAATAGCATAATGACATAAGGTCCCGGGTGACAAGAGCCCCGAGTCCGTAAGCCCACCCAGCATGCTATGACACAGAGACTTTTCCTCTTCATGTTTGTATACAATCCAGCTTTGCCAGTGTGGCATTGCATCCAACTTAGACTAGATCCAGAGTGACACCAGCCAAGTCTGTACTTCATCAGGTTGTCCCAGCTCACCTTGTTGTCATCTTGGAGTTCCTTGGTCCAAGGAACTTAGTTCTGTGGTACACATATTCTCTGAGATCTAAAGTAAGAAGAAATAGAAAGAAAAAAGTGGGGAGGGAGTTGAATCAGGGCCTCCTCCTTTCTCATGCATTTCATAGGAAGGATTTTGAGATATCCAGCACTGTGGGACACGGCAACTGTGCAAAGTCAATGGAACTTGCCCTCAGTGGCCCTTTTTTCTGTGACCCCAAGGCACAGTTCAGTTGTATTTGGATGAGAAGGAGGGGAAGAGGAGCAGAATGAAGGATGAAGGGCAGAAGTGGTCTATGGAGCATTTCTGAAGTCCATGGCTGTCTGATGCTATGGTGGATAACACTGTGGTCATACTGATGCTTACTTTCACAAATGGCCCTTCAAGATTTTCTCCCCAGAGGAGTCTGGCTGAATGCAGGAGTACAGACAAGGCGCAGGGCTGTCTGAGCGGGCAGTTGTCCATCCCTGGCGGCTCCTTCTGCCTCCTCAGAGCAGGCAGCGCCTTTGCTGCTAGGGCTCAGGCTCTGTGCGGTGTGCTGGTGTGTGCCTGGCCGTGACAAATCTTAGCTCCCTGTGGGCTCAGATGGTAAGAGTCCGAAAAGAAATTATAATTGAATTCATAACTAATTGTTACAGAATCAATAACTGACCTATTCAGGATTATTCTTTTTCATTAATTTTCAATGCAGAGGTTTGGCTGTCATGCAGCAGTTCTGCAAGCTGGTTTTACCTTTCAAATAAACTGTCCATGATAACCTTTTCTCTTAATAACCTCTGGAAAAATAGGATCCGTTAGCCAGGCCATACCCAGTACTACCCAGGTTCTACACTGGTATGGGGAAACCTCCATGTTTTCATTACCAGATTTTCTTAAACCACATATACTTTTGCTATTAAAATATTTTGTATGAAACACTTTTTAAAAGAAGCAAGAACACGTTATCTTAATGTGCATAACCTAAGGAATAATTGCAGTCTGTTGGAAAGCACTCAGTATTGTATTCCCTCTTCAGTGCTTCACTATATAGAAAATAACTCTGTGATGAAAAATGCTACCAGTTATTCCTTGTCACTCTGTATTTCTGATGCTTTCCTTGTCTGCTGTTGGCCACTCTTCCTGCAGGCTTTCACCCCACAGACAGTTCTCAGACCATCCCCAACCAAACCTGAAATCTCTCCCGAGGTGGAGATGGGTCTTTACTGGAGGCAGTCACACCTGGAGTGGGTGCTCTGATTCATTTTACATTGTTTAAAGATGAAATGTGTAAGCATTATGTGCTTCATGGTATTTTCTTCAGTGGCATGTGCTTTTAAGGAGTACCTATGTTTTATTTTTCCACGTACAAGCAGAAAATTTTCCCATTACCTTTCAACAGAAAACAGACTGTGCAACAGCAATTTTATTTCCCCTAAGGATGGTAGCCTGTCATCTCTATTAGTCTTCCACACATTATCGTCACCTGCGTGCTTTGTTCCAGTACAATGAATTTTTACACCAAATATAGAAAACTAGTGATATTTGAGAGAAAGTAATCCCTGTGGCAGAAGGCTGTGGGCAGAAAGATGGAAGTGGAGGAGGTTAAATTTGTGCCATATGGTGAGCCCTGTGTCCTGTTTTGGTTTTCTTCTCTATTGTGGTTTCTGAGGGATTTCTGAATCTCAGTAACAAAGTAGCTGGGAATGTTACTCTGTTTCTTTCTTTTTGCTGGAGGTGATTTTATATCCTTTATAAATGGAAGTCATCCTATGGACTTCCAAGGGGTGCTTATCCATTTAAAGTTGTACATATTCATTAGAGTCCACATTAATGAGGGCATTCGTAATGCAGCACCCAGTGCAGTTAATCCAAATGAGAGCTCTGAGCATCATCAGAGTAGAAAAGGATAAATAGTGAGTGTTCCCAATCATACTGCTCTTTTGTTCTCACAGTTGTGTTTGTTTTGGTTTTTTGCTTACCTTCAGAAGAGAAAGGTCTTGATTGTTTTGTTGTTCAGGTTATATTGTCAGCATATACCGGAGGTTTGCAGTGATGCATAACAATGTATTTATTGTACATTATAGCAGTATGGACCATGGTGCTGAGATCCTGTTATTTGTTCGAGACATTTTGTGAGGTGCTGACTTAATGCCTTAAACAATGTTAATGGGGGTTATGAAGTAAATTGTCTTCACATTTATATTAGTACTGCCTCTAAATAAAAGCAGTGCTAATTTTCAAATTAAGAGGAGATACTAATGCTTCTTTTCCCACTAAGTTGTTTGCTATTAAATATAATTAATAGCTGCATTAAGTTTTCTAGTTCAAAATCTTCTCTTGCCTTTTTTTATTTTCCCCTAGTCTTTTGTCTGTCATTGTTAAAAATGTGTTTTGGTTAGGAGATTTTTGCTGAGGTTTCAGTTATACTGTCTTGTTTTTCATTGCTGGAATTGAGCTCAATACCTATATTCCAAGCTAGTTCACAGATATTTCTTAAAAGTGTCATTCTCCATAAAAATACAATATTTTCTTGGATATTTTGCAGTCTGCTGGTTTACTGGCAAGTTACAGAATTATTACTCCTCTGCTCCAAGTTGAAAGAACCCTTTGTTAAAGACTGTGAAATATAAATGGCCAATTACTTCTCCTTGCAGTACTGCAAACTTGAAATCTTTGGACCCAATTTATTTGTTTCAAAGAAGTACAGTTTTGTGTACCAGTTCCTGCTGGTGTTACCGAACCAGGCAGAGATAACAATAGAGGATTCCTAAAGAACGAAACTTTAAAATTACAAGGGTCGGGAAAATGTTTAGCGTTGATATTAATTAGACACTGAAAATTTTCTTCATAAAATACAGATTTAAAATTACCCTCCATAACCCTCATTTTCCTGCCACACTATTTAGTATTTTACCTTTGGGATTAGAAATCTGCTGAAAACCAGTGAGGAAATGTGACATCAGCAAACCCATAAGCTCAAGTGTGCTTGCTCGGGAGACCAAGAGTTGCCCCAGTCCTGGAGTGGGTGGCCCAGCTGAGTTCCCTTGGCTGGAGGGAGCCTTCCCCAGGTTGGTGCTGGAGGGGAACATCAAAGCATTTCCTTCCTGGGATGGAAGACAGAGAAGGAAATTTGGTCTCAGAAGTAGTCTCTGAGGCAGAGTCCTTCTTGGGGCTCTTCTTATTACCAAAGCGGCTTATGGTACGTGCTGTGTTCAGGTTGACTAAATCCGTCATCCCTCACTAAATGACTAGTGCAAGACCAGAAAGTAAGTTCATGTCACAGCTAAGCTTAGAGTACACACACCCTAAAAGAAAAAAAAAAAAAAAAAAATATTCACCTCTGTAATAAATGAAGTGAAATGAAGTCAAGTAAGAAGAGAACAGCACACTGTTTTCACATTGAATTCATTACAACACATAAGGAAATGAGGAAAGCAGGACACATCCATGTATAAATCTAATGGAATTAAATTTTTAAATGTAATACAAAGTAACAGAAGAATAAAAGATTGAAGAGAAGCTATTTCACCATCGGCTGAGGAAAGACGATGCAGGAACTTGCTCTAAGTACAGAATTACTTTGATAGTTAAACGTGGTTAAATAAGCAAAATTAAAGTAGGAGAAGGTGTGCTCTGTTCAGATTCGATGTTTTTAAACTGCTGCCATATTTTTCTAGTTGGCCATCTTTTCATGGAAATCAATATGAAGCTTAAAGGCACTTGAGCATTTTGGTTTCTGCTAATTTCAAGTACTGGCTGCCAGTGCCTATTTTCTCAGCCTGTTGACTGGAGAAATATTATTAAAGTAATCACAGAATCATAGAATGTCCTGAGTTGGAAAGGACCCACAAGGATCAAGTCCCCCTCTTGTCCCTGCATAGGACAACCCCGGAATTCACACTTTCAACAAGTAGCAAAATTAAATGGTTGGATGAGACATGCCTATTATGTCCATTTTATGTTCAGTGCATATACTTGACAGATTCATTAGGAGTCAGATGTGAGAATAAGTGTACAGTGCATGCACAGTACTTTGGTCATCAGGGCACACTTTAAATCACGGCACACATCTGGTCACTGATAGGGGTAAAGAGAGTGAACCACCCCACTCCAGCACAGGCTGATGCTGAGCTGAGCAGCGTCCATCCCTCAGGGTGAAGTCAGTTGTGTTCCGGATGTGCCGTGAGGTTGATCTGCACAACAGTGGGCCGTGAGGTTTATCTCAAACAGCGGGCAGCGCATTTGGCATCCCTGGGAAGCTGGCCCAGTAAAACTCCAGGCAGGAAGGTTTCGGTTACAGGAAGGGAGTAGGGTGGCCAAGGAAACCCAGGCACTTGGTGGTCCTGTAATGAACACAGCAAATTAATTATAGTTATATCTGTGTGTGCATGTTAAGTATGCTCTGGTGAAATACTTGGGAAGAATTTGATTCTAATATTAACATTAAATTTAAAAATTGTATGCATCAGTCATAAGGTCCTACTAGAGTTTTTCGTTCTCTGCTTTACTCCATTGTATGTATCTTAATAATATTGCTGCCATACTATCTATTTTGCTCTTTCCTTTGAGCTGACAGGAAGTTTCATGGTTAAAAAAAAAAAAAAAAAAGTTAGCAATATATGTATTTCTTGTATTTTGGACAAAATACAAATACAAGAAGAAATAAAAATACAGATATTTTGGAAAAATGCAAAACAAATCCATATGTCTGGCCTTTATTTTTTTCCTAACAGAAGCATTTCATATTTAAGCAGTTCACATGTCAGTAATAATAATCAAGTTACTTACCAGCACTCTGGCAATGCAGTGCTTCTACAGAAAAGGATACAGCAGCTGTCTCAGACATTAGCCTGAAGCTCCAAATACTCTGACTGACTGTCTTGGTAGGCAGCCGAGATTGTGAATGTTCCAGGGAGTCAGTGAAGCTTCAGCATATGTCTAATGCTGAAGTGCTAACCCAAGAGGGATGAAGTTAAGGCTGAGCATAACCAGTCTGTGTCAGAGGATCGCACTTCCCTGTTCTGCAAGGGGACTTGCTGATCCTGCTCTGTCTGTAATCGTATTATATGGCCATTTTAATGACCCGATTAAACTCATTGTTAGAGTTTTGCTCCCATTACTGGCATCTGAACACTGTCTCCAGACAAAAATAGTCTCTGGTAGTAAGAAATGTAGCCCTTCGATTTTATTTTCCTTCTTCAGTGAGAGAGAGAGAGAACATATGTCTCTTTTAAGTCTTGGCTTTGGTCAAACAAAAAGCCCGAGCTATTTTAATTTTATCTGCTAAAACAGAGTCCCAGTACTTGGGAACATGCTAGTTTGTCATTTGTCTTTGTACCTGTTCCAGCTTGAATCCTAAGCTCATCCATGCTGCTTTGGCTGAAGTAGCTAGTTTCAATGAATAATTTTTGTTCAATATGTCTTTCTTTGCAAAAAACAAACTTCACTATGGAGTCCAATGAACAACTCATTTCATTTATTGTTTGGTTTATAAACATAAATACAGATTATACTAACACTTACATACAACATTGTCCAAGGATATAATGAAAAGACTAAGTGCTTGTGCAACCAAAGATAAAAGTGAGGATCTAAACAAAAATGCTTATTTTTCAATACAGTATAATTTACATAGAGCACAGTAATTTATATTCAGAAATACAGAATAAAAAAGAAAATACTTGATTTAATTATGTATAATGTTGGTTGGGAGTTCCACTATTTCTAAGCTATAAATTTATTAATTCAATATATCTAGTAAAACATTACGTATCCTTTCCAGACTTGAATATTGATGTTTGTATTTTCTGAGGCCACTTGCAGCTTTACTTTTGTGTTGGGTTCATTTTTCAGATATGCTTTCAGAGATGCAACGCCTAAAGAGGGATTTGGGTGAGAAAGAAAGTGTACTCATCTTGTCTAAATAAGCCTAGTAAAGCATTGCATAAGTCCTTTTGGTCTTGTATGCAGAGTGCGCAGATGCTTTCAGGGTCTGGCCAGGAGAGCATTAATACATTAAGCGCTGTGATCCCGAGCCCAGTGGCTGCTGTGTCAGTGAATAATGCAGAGGATGTAGCACATTTTGCTTCTGGCCTTTGTGATTTCTCTCTGTTGCTTCTGTATTTCGATCTTTTCAGTTTACAAATCTTTTTTCATTTAATTAAACCTTAGCACAAGTGGCATATTCAAAATTAAAGCAATTCAAGCTGTGGTAGAAACTGAAGTGTAACTCTTTTATCACTCGCTATCTGAAATGTTTTTACTAATTCATATCCAATTCACGACCATGGAGTGGATGTTGCTGATTGCCTGGATGGTTCTAATGGATCCACTTTCGTCTCGCTCCTTAATCTCACTCTCTTTTCCCAGATGGGCTAAATCAGTAACGACAGTCTAAGTCCATTTTCCAATTGTGTGCTTTAAGGAACATATCATGGTTTACTTTTGAAAAGTAGTTTTATATATAATTAATGAAGAAGGCAGGACAGGCCTCCAAAGGAAAATGAAGATAATCTAATCTGTTCTGTATTTTTCAGTTCTCAGTGTAGGAATGGATGGGTTAAGGTACAGTGGCTAAAGCAAGACAGAAGGCAACAGTGGACACACTGAAATGTCTGAAGTCGTGTCAGATGTGGGGTTTCACAGCTTCTGTCCAGTTGAGATTTAGATGCTGTGCTCTCTTTGTAGAAATAGGGACACCCTGAATGAAAAGAGTAGTGGCCTTTGGGAAGCAAGGGTGTAGTTTGACTTTGGTGAAGAAACTCGCAGTTGTGCCTATGAATTAGAAGGAGGACTTGGACTTGATGATCTTAAAGGTCTTTTCAAACCTAAATGATTCTATGATTCTATGCTTGAGGAGCTTTGCAAACTAAGGAGGGAAATGATTTTTTTCTGCTTCTCCTGGGTCACTCTAATAAAGAATGCTCTAATCGTGCCATGAAAGAGACAAAACAAGAGAGAGCAAGACTGATAGATAGAGACTGAGGATTTAAAGCAGCATGCCAGCTCTGCATGGATAGTGGAAATGAACTCTGAATGGAAAACACCAGCACTGTGCTGAGCCTGAGCTGATGCATCTGCCTCCCCACAGACAGTATTAGAGTGGGGTCTGTGCTGTGCTTATTGCAGCTATGCAGCTTCTGGCTTTCAGCTGATGTGTGTGTCTTCATCTTGCACTGTGGGCAGGGCACACCATTTAAATGTGTTCTCCTTAGCCAAGTGAAAAGGTGACTCCTGGGAGGATGCATTGTGCCTTTTGGTCACTCTGAAAAGAAGTTTCTGTTTTCCCCTAGTGATGTCAGGTGCCTTCAGAAGCCAGCTTGTATAGCCTGAACTGCTCTTTGAGTCCTTGGATGTATGACATAGCTCATTGTGTCCTTGCCTTTCATTTTCAAATAAAGGTGACATTAATGACACAGAAGCTTAAAACATGATTTTTCAGATGAAAAGCACAAAGGCAAATATATGAATATAGCTGTCAAACATAGTTACAGATTTATGAAGATTCATGGCATCATATTCAGTGGAATTATGGTAGACCACAAAGGGCAGGAAAGCTTATTCAAATAGAAAATCATTCTTAAAAGCCCTTTAAACTCTGTAAAGTCATTAGAGAGTCAAATTTTTGAAGTCATGCTGCAACTCGCTATCAGTATTCCATGGCTATTTCTTAAACTCATCTTTTGATGTCTAGCCTTGCACCAACAGCAATGAGAACTCCTCTCCTAGTACATCTAGACTTTGTTACTGGTGCTCCTTAGTTAGGTAATACTGGGCCTCCCTCTCTGCCTCTTTTAGAGGAGGAAATAAGTAGCATTTCTCTAGTTTGTTCACAAATAATCTGTGCCACACCCCCTTTACCTGAACACTTTAGGAAATAGCAAACAGACAGCTTTCTTGTTCAGAAACCCAAACTTTCCTTTAAAGAACCTACCTCCAAGAAGGACCTTTTCCTAGGCTTTCCCTTGTGAAGATACATAACCACTTTGTCTCTCGCCTCTGTTTTTCTTTTGCTGGGAGCCAAACAGACCTCTAGCTCCAGACAAATGGGTACAGGACCTCTAGCTGCAGGCAAATGGGTACTCCACTGGTATGCAGGAAAAAAAACACCACCACACTCAATGGTTTCATTTTCCATTCAGGTGTCTTTTATATCCGCTGGTTTTAACCTCTCATTAGTTAACATGGTAATTACATGTTCGCCCCTGTAGCCTAAATGAGTGATGTCAAGTGTGCCACTGGATCTGATAACCATTAGTGAAAGATCCGGGCACCAGCAAGCATAAGCTGAATCCAGCACAGACTATATTGTGTTGAACAGCTCTCAAAGCTGTTGTACCCAGGTTTTTTGGCAGTACTGTTGGTGGCACATGTATGTCCATCACTCTTTTGGTCTCCAGCTGGCTCTCCAAGGCTGCCACAGAGACTCTGCCATGCTGCTTCTGTGGACACAGAGCTGCCTGCACAGTAACAGCCAGTGGGCAGCAAAACAGCGCTGCACAACCTGATGGCTGTGCTTGGTCAAGTCTTACGGTTTTCAATTTGTCAGAAACTGGAGCAGAACAGAGTTAATTTTCATACTGAGCAACAGTGAAGTAGCTAGTTATCTCCTCAAAAGACAAAATAAATATGGGAAACAATCAGATGCTGTCCTCTAAAACCACGATTACCCATTGCACAGAGCACAGCCACATCCCTTTGCCAATCCACTAATAGCAGAAAATCAGTAATGAAGATCTTACAGGTCTTCATGGCCTGTACAAATGTAAACAAACGATGTACCAAAAAAAGAGAAAGGTGTTGTTTCCTGCGTGCATTACTGCATACTGTTTTATGAATGCTTTCCTTCTAGCCCTCAATCTCTTTTTCTTCTGAAAATAAGAGCTGATTTTCTGTGAGCAGGGAACAGAAGGATTCTGTTTCCAAGTCATCTGTTTCTTTATGAACACACTTGGGAAGCAGCTAAAAAGATTCCCCAAAGTGTATGTTTGCAAATATGTTTGACCCATCTGGGTAGAAGGAATGAACAGAAATAAGAGAAATAAAATGCTAAGTAGTCTACTGAAAATAAGCAAGAAACAACCCACACTATTTAGATGAGCATTGTAATGAATTGTACTGGGAATGCTAAAGGGAACTGCTATGCATAAACCATTCATCAGTCATTCAGATTCCATAAAGTTAACACGAAAAGTAAACTTACATGATACAGTTTTTCAGATCCAAAACCAGAATATTTTGTTTTTTCAGTGCAGAAGACTAAGTCTGAATTAAAACACTTGCATGCTGTGCTTAGATTCAAAAAGTGATAGAAACAGTGGGTGGCAGGCTCAAAAGAGATGGCACAGATATATTGCAAAACTAGTCAGCAGTCACAAGCTTCGTGTACTGGCAAACGTGATGATTTGTTTCATCTTGGACATTGTTTCTGCAGTGACTCTTTGTGCTCTAGCCTTGAGGTAAATGATGCTCAAAACCATGCTTTCATTTTTTTGGACAGTATTTGTAGTTTATAGTAATGTTTTGTGTATTGGGAGGGGAAGCTACAAGACAAAGGAAAATCCTTCATTTTAAAGATGAATGCATAGCAGTTTATAGCAATACATCCCCTAAGTCCTGTATGTTCACAAACAGAAATAAAACCAATCCATCCCCTCACATCAACATGTACTCTCCAGGCTTCCTTTGGCTCTGCAGAACCTGAGCTGTTGAGCTTGTGCTGGAGTGGCTGGTTCTGGCAGACAGCCTGTCCCCCTCTTCCCTTCAACCTGTGGAAGTGTTGCCAACTCAGCATCAATTTTTTAGATTATTTTTTTTCAGAAATACGTTTTGCAATAGCATGCAATATATTGTGTAGCAATCGCGATAACATCATCTGGCTCTACATTCATTTAATAAAATATGCACTGTATAGCTACAGTTTCTTGACCTCTTAAATCTTTCCAAATTGTTACTACTAGTGTGGCTTCATAAGGTGAGAAGGAAGCACACTGGGCCTCCTCAAAGTTACAGGTATTTCAATCACATGTGGCTGATGTAGGGAAAAGGACTCTTTCTGAAGTTTGCAGGTAAAGCAACTGCATTCCTACAGCTGTAAACATCTGTCCAGCCACTGATCTCTTGATAGCTGCATAATCTGAAAAAAATAGCCTTTTCTGTTTTCTATGCAAAGGAAAGCTGGGGGGACCTCAGTTAGGAAAGTCCATTTTATTAACTTCTTCTTCCTACACATTATCTGGAGTTGTGTATCATCCTGTGTGATAGAAGGTGCTAGCAACATTTAGTCAAACATATTCGCACTGTAGGAATGAAAGAAGAGCAATTCCTAACCACAGAACTAAGCACAAAGCCAACAGCTTTGGGGCTTTAATTCAGCTGACAGTATGAAGCTGTCATTCAGATAGTCCAGGATCATTGCTGCATTATGGGCAGATGGTTGGTTACGTTTATTTTCCATATTATCTACCTAAAAGTGATATAGAATTTCTCTTCCTGCACAGCAGGCTGCCACGGTTGCTGATCTGAATTTCCACAGACACAGAAGATTCACATCTCCTGTCTCTGTGGCGAACATGACAGTTCCTCTCATTTGTCACCCTCCACGTGTCTGAGGAAACAGTGGCAGAAAGATTGAAAACCAGCATGAGCGGGGATGAAAGCGGTTGTGAGAAGTGGACACTCAGGGACCCTGTGTCCCCAGGGCAGATGCTCTGTCACCCTTTGTGCCTTTTTCTCCGGGTATGTACCGGCCTTGCTGCCTGTGTGGCAGCAGCAGCGGGGGCAGGCAGAAGCGGGCACTGGGGGATGCAGTCTGCCAAAACTGAAGCAGCGAGAAATGGTTGAGGAGAGTTCTTTGCCGCTGAACATTTCTAGCATAGAAACAGCCCATGGCAGAAGGGGATTCAGGGAGCTGCTGTGACATAGACTGCTAATAGCAACATTTAAGAAAAAAAGAAAAAGAAAAAAAAAGAAAAAAAAAGCCATTTCCCTACAAATGAAGGAAGGCAGGTGTTTTTCCCTCCTGTTAGTCACGTTACACGTGTGCCTCTGGGTGGTGGAGTGTTCTCTGCAAGGGGTATGGAGAATACACACCTGCAGGCTGGTGCTGGAGGAGGCACAACCCCAGGGACAGGTAGCAAGGACCCGGGGAGGGACAGTGCCAAAGCTGGAGACAGGTGACCCACGGGGACCGCAGTCCCCTGCCCCAGTCATGGACAGGGTCAAGGAACACTGTTAATGGAAAGGATGGCATGTTCTGGTTCCCGGAGAGGCCTCTCAAGTGCCTTCTCCAGACAGCTCAGTGCGTCTCAAGTCCTTGCAGTAATCTATTACTATATGTATTATATCTATCACATAATAATATATCTGTACTTTTTAAATATATACATATGTATATATAAAAATATATAAAAATGTAATACAATTTATGTGTAATATTTATATATAATAATAATATAATATATAATATTATATAGTATATTTTATATATACTATATCACATATATATATCGTGTGTATATATACTCTATATATTATTAGAATTTATACTATATATTATTATATGATGGCCACTGTGCTCTTATTGAGATTGGAGAGGGGCAGAACCTGTCCTTGTGTGATGGATTTACTGGCCGTGAAAGTACATAACGGGTAAACCACAGCTGAGAGAGGTTTCGTTAATCAGCTGGTGTTGCACAGCAGCGTTCCCACAGGTCCCAGGAGAAAGGTCAAAGCTTGAACACCACATGGCTTTTTCTGCTGGGAAACTCCGTCACTGTCAAACCCCTCTGTAATGTACGTAAAATGAAAATAAAACAAGTGGGGTTTCTCATAATTACATATATAATTCCTCTTAAAGCATACTAGTATCTGTTCTTGATTATACAACCGCCAACTGTTTCTGAGTGGAATAAAAATTACACCACGCAGCAGGAAAAATAGGTTTGAAGCTAGTAGCAGTAACATCTCAAACAGCACTTACCTAATTGCTTAGTTGTCCACTTCCTTGTTTGCTGTCCGTGGCATCAAGAGTGGAACGTGTAGGTTACTTGCAAAATAGTGCAATTTTCATCCAGCTTGGTCAATAAAAACAGGTAACACTTTAATATGTGTTTGAAGGAGAAAATTGGTATATACACTATTTCAGATTCATGCTGGTTCAGTTGCCTTTTACCAGATTAGTTAAAATGATTTAGCCGGTTTCAAAAGTGATGCCTAGCAGTATTTAAATTTGTCTAGCATGACTCCAGTACCTTTTTTTTTCCTTTTTTTCTTATGCTACTTATTTTATATATAATAAACCAACTGATACTGGGCCTGATTTTCACGTTTTTAGAGTTGCCAGTTGTACTTTGATTACTTCTTTATTAAGATGATTTTGGCAGATCCAAAAAGATATTTATATCCTTAAATTGATGTATTCACCTAAAGTCTCAAATCACCTTGAACACCAACCTCAACTTGAGATAAATCACGCTGAGAAAGTGTCTGTTTTACCTATGTAGTGCTCCGCATGACTAGTTTAGGCTCAAATATCTATATTTTGGACCTTAATTTAAAGTAAATGAATCCTATGCAGGGAACGGTTCATCTGTCCTCTAACTATCTTTTCAGACCTTTATCTCAGATCTGGCATGTCAGCAAATACGTGGAGTTGAACACAGCCTGGGGAGTTCAATTATGTCCTCAAAGAAATTGAGGTGTTTGCTCTTTGCACACTTTCAATGAAAACCAAAAATTCAGATGTTAACTGTAGCACAAGGAGCCTTTTAGGAGCCGAAGCTCTGCTGAGTTTTTGTGATGCACATATTCCTGATTTAGGATTTATTTTTTATTTTACTCTCTTTTCAATTTAGGAGGAAAGGGAAGGGGAGAAAGGAAATGTGTTTTCTTCAGCATTTAAAATCAGTCAGAACATTTTAGGATGCTCATACAACAATAAAAATGCCCTCATCTTTTGTCTCAAAGCTACGGATAAATTGTGCCATAAACAGGGCTGCTGTTCCATTTTATTTTACGTTCATTTGTGCTGGTATTGAAAACGAGCAACAAGGGAGACCACAGGTGCTAAAGCACTAAAGAACTGGAAAACAAATGCAATGCTTCATTTTCTGCCAGAGGCAGGTTACAATGTTTCCTGGGAAAAAGCTTTTAACAGAAGGAAATTTTGTGATAAACTGATGGTGGCATTAAACAGAATTTACTATAATTGATTAATGTAATCTGCATATTTTGTGATTATCTGAGATATGGCTACCGTGTAACGAAAATTTTGCAACACTCAAAGCCTGTGAACAAGGTTATGTCTTCTTGCATAAATCTGAGAGCATAAAGGGGGCTGGAGGAGTGCTTTAAATTGCCAAGGATGATCTGGACGATAAAATTTAAGTGCAAAATGAATATTAATTTTTAGTGCAGTAAAATTAGCCGACTCTGAAGATTGCTGATACTTAACCTTTTCTGGAGTACGGTGATCTGCTTTAAACTGAATTTTTAAATTATTTTACTCTTGCAATTTTACATTTGTTTGGCGTGTTTGTGATAACTCGTTCTGGTTTGAACACCATCAGGAGGTTCTGGGGAGAGGAGCAGGAGCATGCTGTGAGTTTTTAGAGGAAATGCTCTCTCTGCTTTTAGTCCTTAACGTCTTGGCCAGGCCAGTTGGGTACCAGTGACCCTTCAGCCAGAGGTAAGCTCTTCTGAGGTGAATGCAGACCTGGTGTTTCCTGTGGGGCACTACAAAGAACAACATGAAATTTTGAACATTATACTTCCCGGAGGAAAGTCCTTGCCTTCCTCCAGGTTTCTTTCTTTGTGATGCTGCGATTTTGTGTACCTCGCCAAAGGGGTAAGTGTGCCTTCCAGTGAGGATACATCTTTGTTTTTCTTGGGTAAATAATTTATTGTAGAAATTCACAGTGAGGAACACTGGAGTTTCTGTTGGACTCACAGACTAAGCTACCCCAACCAAAAGCTGCCATCATCCCTTCTGACCCCCCCAGCCAAGTTATCTTAAGATAAACTTGTTGGAACACATTTTGACTTCCTTTACTTTTGCTTTAGGAATGGTAGCTTCTTAAGTCTCTCTCTTGTGGTTCAGAGTTCAGGTCAGGTCTAGACTGCACAGTCAAGGAGCTGGATGTTACCTGAATTGTCCATGGTCTGAGTACTCTGCGCATTTCATGAAAATGAGCCTTCTAGTAAATTGCTATTAGAATTGCTATAATCACTATTCATTAAAAAATTCAGGGTTTTTAGTCAGGCTCATTTACAGCTTATATTGGACTAATATCCTTAGAGTTTTCCATTATGAGAAGATTAGAAAATGTGTTCTTCCATCTTTGCAGAGCAAATCACTATCATGGCTGAGATGACCAAGAAACTATTTGCAAGCAATTTTATTTGCATTCAGTAAATCTGTCAGAGATAAAATCATGATATATGCAGTGTTTCTGTAACATACTCATCTATTAACTACTTCTGACACGTTTGTAAGAAATCGTCCAAGAACTTGCACTCTCAGTAAAATTTGTCTAAATGAATGTGGTGTGAGTAGTTAGGTTTTCTGGATAGAGGAAAAAAATAATTTTGTCACTGAAATGCATGTTCTTTTCTTTCTCATTATGCAAAACCTGATCTTACAAGGAAAGGAAAAGTAAGTGCAAACTCCAAAGACATGTGTGACTGTCACTTATGAGACAAAAAATCAAATCTGTGAGATGTTAAAATTCTAGCTCAGAAAAAGGATATGTTTGTGAAAAAGTGGAACACACTGGTGGTTTTCAGGTATTTGATTTTTCTGTTATTTCAAATACTTTTTCAGAAGATAATAGTGCATTTTTTAAGTAATTTCAGATATTGAAACATTTTAGTCTGTGTAAATGCCATTAGAGCTACAGTGTTTGCCAATTATTTATGAGCTTCCTTTCCCTTTTTCGTTCCCCAGGGTCCAATTTGCCTCCACTAGTGTGGCTTCCCTCACCAATGTGGTTTCCGCATCACTGCATGAGAATCAAAGGGATAGAAATAATTCTATATTTGGTGGTAGGATCCTCAAATCCATTAGCTGCTTTCGTTTGCAATGTTGTGGTTAATCAAGGGACAGCCTTTAGGAAATAATTATTGGCAATCAGGCCAGTTGCAAGAAAATTAACTTTTAAGTACAGCTTATCAGCCAGGTCTTCAAACTGCTGGAATCCATACCATCCTCATTCCCCCGCCTAGGCCAGTATGCTCCATGAGGGAGCACTTATCCCAAGTGCTGAAGGAAGGACCTTTCCCGCATCATGGGTACCATTGCATTTCAGGGTACAAATCATTAACATGGAAACCTGCTCAATGGTGGAGACTCGCTAGAAAAAGCAATGAGGAGTTAAATGGGATGATCAAATCTAGCTTTTAAACTTCCAGTTGAACTGCAAAGGGTTGGAGACACAACATCGTGATCCTTCAAGAAGTCTCCTTGCATGGGAGAGGCAGCCACCCCAGGGGGCCAGGGGGTTAAGGCACCAGTTGCTTCTTCATGTGTCTTGCAGCAATTGTGATTCCTGACTTTGCAGCTGAAAGTAGCTGTAGATCTCTCTCTTCTGCACTCTCTCAGCTCTGATTATAATGAGCAATCAGAGCAGCTGAAGTGTTGCCTGGCTTTCTAGATGAAGCACTACATTGAACTCATTTGAATACTAAGTAGTAGCAGGATCTTTTAAACAAAATATGCGGCCTAAGGAGAAACACTATTAGATGTGAGTTCCATATTTAACACATGACTGCCTTAAGGGTACATGTCTATGTTATACATGTTGTTTATAAAAAAGATGCACCTAACACTTCAGCAAGCAATTACAAATATCACAGGATAAAAACACATCAGATTTTGCTGTTGTTTTATTCTGTATGCATATAACATGTAATGCCCTGCTAGATGTTGCCTGAATGTGAGCCAGCAGTGTGCCCAGGTGGCCAAAAAGGCCAACAGCATCCTGGCTTCTATCAGAAACAGTGTGGCCAGCAGGACCAGGGAATTGATTGTCCCCCTGTACCTGGTGCTGGTGAGGCTGCACCTTGAATCCTGTGTTCAGTTCTGGACCCGTCACTGCCAGAAAGACGCTGATGTGCTGGAGAGAGTTCAGAGAAGGGCAACTAAGCTGGTGAGGGGCCTGGAGCACAAGTATTGTGATGAGTGGCTGAGGGAACTGGGGCTGTTTAGCCTAGAGAAAAGGAGGCTGAGGGGACACCTTCTTGCTCTCTACAACTACCTGAAAGGAGGTTGTAGCATGAAAGGTGTTGGTCTCTTCTCCCAAGCAACAAGTGATAGGACGAGAGGAAATGGCCTCAAGTTGCACCAGGGGACGTTTAGATTGGATGTTTGGGAAAAAAAAAAAATAATGGAAAGCATTGTGAGATTGAGTCACCATCCCTGGAGGTGTTTAAAAGACACGTAGATGTGGTGCTTAGGGACATGGTTTAGTGTTGGACTTGGCAGTGTTGAGTTAACTGTTGGACTCGAAGATCTTAAGGGCCTTTTCCAATCTAGATATTTCTATGATTCTGTGCATTCACAGTTCCTAGTGAAAGAGAATAACATAAGAACTGGCTTGGTCTGCAACTCCTGCAAGTTGTAGGACTAAAAGCTTGGGTAAGAACACAAGAACTAGTGGAAGTTGAGAGGCCTTCCAATAGTTAGTTGTTTAAGGACATCATGAACTGCAGGAACAACAAGATTGCCAAGATATTCGCATTCAGCTTCTCATATGGAAATCTTCCCTTACTCATAATCATCCTTTCATCTCTATCTTTTTTGGTTCTAATACTTTTTAAAATTGGGGCACGAGAATGGTCTTCAGTATTGAGAGTGGGGGAATAGTACAGGTTTTGCAGTGGCTTAATTGTGTTTGATGTTTCATTTTCTTCCTTTCTTTAAAATACCTAATAGTGGATGTCCTTCTAATTGCTGTTGGACACTAAACGAATTCTTTCTGCAGAATGGAATGTAAAGCCTCCAAGATCTCACTCCTGAAATGACATTATCTAGAGCCTTTCATAGTACACACAGATAGAGCTGGTTTTTATCACTGGAGAATTTTTATTACTGTTCAACTCATTTTCTAGATAACTTATGAATAGTTTAACAGAATATGCCCCCAAATTGTTCTTGTAGGATTTATCTAGCAACTTACCTAAAATGAACACCTGTTTCCTAACTTTTGTAACGTGTAACTTGATGAGCGCTCCAACTGCTACCTCATTAAGGGAAAGGGCAGCAGTACCACACTTTTATTCAGTACACTTGTGTACAGAACTTTTATCTTATTTAGTCCCTCACTACTTTATGAATCCCAGAGAAACTTAAACTTTCAATGAGTATCAGGTCTCCCTCACTGTACTGTGGCACTGCTGGTCAGACACTTCTGTGCCTGAGGAGTATTACTGTGCACAAGGCTGGCTTCTATAGGTTTCAGGGCTAGGAAGCTATTGAACACGAATATATATGGCCACAACCTGGTGCTTAGGGTCAAAGTCATACCTAAATCCTGGGCATTAAGTTATTTTGCAGCTGCAAGCTAAGTGTGTAGATTATGCAGTTAGATCAAGGAAGGCTTGGAAATCTCTTTATGTAGGCACCTACAATAGCAATTAGGCACTGAAATAATGCCTACATGCTTCAGTGGATTTATTCTCTAGGCTGGTATTTGGAAAGGCATCCTTCATCAAATGGATGGTTAAGTAAGTAGTTACCTTTAAGTGTGTACTTAGAGATTTTGTCATGAAATTGGGTTTAAATATACAAATAAATTAATTCCCAAAGTGAAACTTCAGTTTCCTTCATAGTCAAAGGTAAGTGCACACATTAGCCCTCTGCTGGTTCACTCTTTGGAAACGTAAGTTTTTCCTTCTGCTTATGTGTAAAATAGCTTAGATATGGATTTTTCCTTCCAGAATTTTCCCTATGATAGAAATATTCTTTCTAATATTTCCCACACCCTCAAAAGGGCTTGGCTCTTTCAGGCATGCTCTGGTCTGCCCCCAGCTCCCTTTGAGCTTCTGCACTTCTAGCACCAGTTGCCTAATGGTTGGCTTCTTCTTGCCTCTGTTGGTTCAGCTTTTGCCTAGATTTGTAGTATGTTTGTAACTGACAGATAGTGATAGGTAGTCATTATTCTGTACAGAGGGTGCTGCTATTCCCCTAGAACAAAACTGCAGCATAGGGGAGCACAGGGGTGGGATGGAAGTGGAGACCTTGAAAGCAGGGGCACGGGATGATAAGGAAGGCTCTGGGGCTGTAAACAAGGAGTTGACATCAGGGTCAGTTACTGACCATAAATGGGCATGGGTTAAAATCACTTTATGATTAACAAAGAGAACAAAGAAAATGTGTACAGCACATGTAAAATTTAGCATATATAGTGAATTTGGATTGAAAATTATGTTGCAGAATGGTGGTAAAAGAGCAGTTTATATAGCATGTTTACAACCTAAAAAATACCCCAAGTGCTTCCTGGAGAGAGAAGGAAGAAACTATCACCATCAGTATTGTATATCTTGTAGCAAAGGACTCAAGATAATTCCAGCTCACAGCCCGCCCCAACCAGATGAAGCCATTAACCTTAGGACCCCACAGGACAGTGCAAGGGTGAACATAACACCAGGGAAAGCTCAGAGACTAGAAAGCCTGTGTATATGTCATTTTACCTGCATGTAATTTGAGCTGCAGTTGTTATTATGGAACTAGACCACTAATGATTCTTTGACTAGACGTTTACAATTATATTAAGAAAAAAAAATAGTACACTTCATATACGGTATATTTTTTGCCCATAGTAAGAGTATAAGAGCTTGGTGGGAGTTCAAACAGCCTACTTTGTAACTTGGATGCAACAAATTGGTAATTAGCCTCTCCTAAATAAAAACATGACATTTTGTACTCTCATTAATTAAGTCAGTCTTCTTGCTAATTCCAAATGCACCCTGAATGCAGTGTTCCCTGGTTGTGATCGTAAGTTTAAGGATGAAGATAATATTCTTAGGAAGCATCAGGTAATCAGGTAATTGTGCTTTTCTTAAGGTTCTTTAATTTCCTGCATGAGCTTTACAAACTTTTTATTGAAATTATTTGTTTATATTTATTGAACATCTTTGGCTTGTTTAGTTCTAGCAGCAGTTGTCTAATGACCAGATGATTCTTGCCTATGATGTTTTATCTTTTGCTTAGATTTGTTCAAGTGTAGGAACATTTGTAGGTTTAGCAACTCTGTCTCTGCACTATCAGCTTTCTGGCAGATAATTATATATAGATCACTAGTTATTGATCACAGTAGTCACTGGTTGTAACCTCAGGTTTGGCACATACCACTTTCATGTGCTACCTTTTTTCCTAAACATTTATTTCTTTTCACAAAATTTGTATTTTTGTCCATCTAACATTCATCCTGGGCATTCAGGCTCTTTCAATAGTGATGCAGTGGTTGTGTTGTCATCACATTTTTCTACTAATTCGTCTTTGTCTTCCTTCTCACCTGTCTAAACAAAAATATGACCTAGGTATAGCTTTGTACCTCTTTGCCTTTAAGATGGTGTTGTGTTTCATTATGAAAAACATTAGGAAATTAGGAACCCTTGAATTGAAGGGTCTGTTTGCCAAAGGCAGTACTGAACGTACACAATTCTCTTCTTCATTTCACCAAAGTAACTGCAAGAATTTTGATGATGCATCAAGTATAGAAAAATAATTGTTGTCATCTGTATCTCCAAAAATTTCATCTGTTGTAAGCAACATTATGTTTACATGCTTCTTTTGCATTATGGGATCTCTGTAGCTGACTGCGGGTGTTTTAAAGAGAGCAGAGTACACCCAGTGTCTTAGCTCTGCTGTGTGAACTCTTCTCATGTACTCATCGTCTTCATCTTCTTTATTCTTCCTGAAGTGAGAATAACTTCTCTACAAACAGGAGTCAAGGGATGGCTAAGCTCTTTTAGCTTTGCTCTGCCCCATTCCTTCTCATCCATTCTGCAGTTGTTCCATGGTTGTTTTTGTTCTCTCTTTCTCCTTTAACACTATTTGTTCCTGGGACCTAGGACCTGAAAAGTTTCTAACCCCCAATCCAGGTACCACTGAGAAATTATGTCTTCTGATTTAATTGTTACCATATAGTTCACTTGTTACTTTTACTATAATCAGTGTTTCAGACAGCACCTTGGTTTTTGCATTTATGTCCAGAATAAAAATTAATAGGTTTGCATTTGTCAAGCTGCAGGCTCATTAATTTTCTTCTGTAGCATTGTCCACTGATCTTATGAATAATGCCTCTGTAGGAACAACATTCTGATTATCACCTTTGTCTTGTCTCTGTGCTATGTTTCTGTTTGCAAATTCTTGAAAGATATATAATCCACTGCAATTCTCATATTGTTCTTCAAATACCCATTTATTTTCGTAGCTGTATTTGTTACATTATAGGAAGTTCCATGTGCTGCATTGGTGAAATTTATCTCACCAATTCTTTATGAAGGTTTCTTTTTTATTATTCTTGGATATTCTGTTATTTCAGTTTTATGAGGACATTTTTTATTCATCAATCTGGATCATGTTTTGTGTTTTGGTTTGGTTTAGGTTTTTTTTCTGCCATGTAAACTCCATTTGTTCCTTCAGGTTCCTTCCAGTAATTTTATTCAAGCATTTTGCTCAGGGTTCTGGCCAGAAATCAGTTCTCTGCCAGAACACATCCTTTTAAAATCGTAAGGCTGCTTTCTCATCCAGAGATAATTCATAATTTTTCTTGTCCTATATGTTCTTATCGCTCACACACTTCACTTTTGCAGAAGTCAGTGCTCCCCAGGTTTCTGCTATAGACTTTATAATTCTTTTTCCCTGCTATGGTCAACTGTAAATTATAAACCACAGCAGGTGTTTCAAAATATCTGTTATCTTTTATGAGAGAGTGGGTTACAGAGCTGTGCATCAGGTTAAGGGCAGGTGGACTTCGGCACCGTGTGACAGACACACTGTGAAGCAGCAGATGAGGCTGAAGGAAGCCTGAAGCACAGAGTATGAGGGGAGCTGGGTTTAGATATAGAGAATAGTACCATCAGTTTTTAGAGATGGAAGGAATTGGCATGCAGAAGGGAGTGTAAGAGGATCAGGATGAGGGGACTGTTGTTTCTGGAGGGTGGTGTGTGTGTTTCCTCTGCTGTGCTCAACCCACAGTGGAGTTAATCATCATAGAGTAAAGAAGGGCCATGTTATTTACCTGAGGATCAGTACTAAGAGTGATTGCCATCATTGAACCAGGAGCCCAGGGAATCTATTCCCTTCATTTGTAAAACAGAACTGATCAGGTCCCAGGTTTTTTGTTTTGTTTTGTTTGTTTTCCTAAGATCCAATGCCTAAGACAACAGCATTTTGCTTGTTTTCAGGGTGGTTCTCTACAGTGAATCCATCAGGCTTTCAATGTAACATTGTCTTTCACTGCAATTCAGTTCATGTCTATGTTGAGTAGGCTTGAGCAGTTACAATGGTAGAACACAAAAAGCTCTGAGAATCCGACAAAAGTTACAGACAGCACTGTGGGGAATAGCTGGACCTCACAGGTGGTCAAGGCAGAATTATATGAGAAACATCTGAAGTTCACAGGTATTAATAATTGGACTGGTGCATTAGAGACTTTTAGGGGTGCAGAGTCTTGCAAGGCCGACAGCACCCAGATAGCCTTATAAATAACACCATATAAGATAGATTTATTATTATCATCTCCCTCATTTTGCCTTCATGTAACTGATGCTAGAAAGTCTCATAATCAGTACTTACCAGTACTACATGGAGTGTTTATCCATTAGTGTTTTAGTTTGAATGAGAAGCTGAGTTTGGAGGAGAGCCTCCTGTAATCCTAAATATAAGTAGTGTGGATGCTCTGACCAGCAACAGGACAAGGGGTAATGGTTTTAAACTGAAGGAGGCAAGATTGAGGCTAGACATCGGGAATAATTTTTTTACGAGGGTGGCAAAACACTAGCCCAGGTTGCCCAGAGAGGTGGTAGATGCCCCATCCCTGTTAACATCCAAGGCCAGGCTGGACGGGGCTCTGAGCAACCTGATCTAGTTGAAGATGTCCCTGCTCATGGCAGGAAAGTTGAACTAGATGACCTTTAAAGGTCCAACCCAAGCTGTTCTATGATTCTACGATGGCGTTGTCCAACTTCACATGCTCCCAGGAGAGCCTGTTCATTGGTATTGTGCTTGGAAAGCTATATTACCTGCTGGTAGGTGTAACCTTCCATTTTGGTGAGTGTTGCCTCAACAATGTGATTTATGTTTGTTGTTTTGCTTGTTAAATGCTTGATATCTGACGTTACATTACATTAAATGTAAGGCTACATTCAGTCCTAAAATATTCAGTCATGTTCACTAGCTTCAGGAAGCAAAGCTTGGTGCAGTGCTCGTGTGGTCTATGAATTCTTACTCCTATGTATTTTTCCTGAAGTGATTTAAATTTCTATCAGTACACACACTTGCAATAAAAGAAGCATTTTTCTGACTCTTTACCCTGTTGTGGGAAGAGGTACTGTGTGAAAATTCAGTCTTTTACCCCATGCGTTTCACAAGAAAAAGTATCATTAGATATCCTTAGGAAAAAATGTTGAGGATCTCATGGCCCTAGCCTGCTTTTTCTAATAGCTATAGAAATTACTGCTGAGTACTGACAGAAAGGATGTGCTGAACCTGGGAAGAAGGTTATTAAATGATGTGTTTTCAGAACTCCTGAGTTTGTCGAGAAAATAAAAGAGAAATAACGTTACCATTGTTACTATACAAGCACATACCTAATTTACTGTAAGACAGGTCTGTGTTAAATCATGTTACTGATGTCTTAGCTGTGCAAAATCCTCACCAAAATAATGAGCAAAACATTATGTTTTACTTTTTCTACATTTGAAAATAAAGGTCCAGTTTTTTACAAAGTTTGTTGTTAGTCTTCTCCAGACAGACAACTTTTGGGGCTTTCTGGTGTTTTCCCTAAGAATCTTTAAAAAGCAATATGAAATAAACTTTCAGTAATTACTAGGATGTTTCTTTATAACTATTAAAACTTAATTCTGGTGAAATATTTTATGCCAATTTAATCCAGAAGCTGTAATGACATGTGGATTTGGGATTTTGGGTTTGTTTGGCTGGTTGGTCGGCTGGTTTTTGTTTGTTTGTTTGTTTATTTCCTCCTGAAAAGTACTGTAACATCTCATGATAAACTGTTATATTATGCACTGTTTTTTATGGACATTTCAATGAGATTTCAGCAATAAGCTAAAATGCCAAAGATGTTTTAACTGTAAAGATAAAAATATTCTACCATCTGTGCTGCTTAAGTTTTAGTTTTTAGTTGAAAACAATCGTGTCAATTTTCAACTGTTTAAAATCAAATAATGAATCACATTTACTGAGTTATGTTTTTATCAGCATCTGCAAAACTTTGAGTTATCATGGAGTCTGATCTAGGGCTCTGGAGCCAAAGAATGTACTATTGTGTATTCTGCAAGAGATCAGAAAGTTCGTGGTGCTAGACCTAGATAAAATTCTAGATAAAAAGAGCTGAATGTGTATTGTTTGAAGCATAGCATCATGCAAATATTTTTGGTGCCAAGCAATGGTGTAAGTTAAGCAAGGCTAAAATAAGTGAACACAGAATTAAATACGCTAACTAAATGAAAATTGTAATCTATTGTTACCATTTTTATGTCTTAAATCTCTTATGTTCATAAAGTATTGCTTTAGTATTTACTAAAAAAAAGATATAACTTTTACCCAATTTTAGACAAATTAGTTTACTGCTTTTTCTGTATGTTTTCAATCTATAAAATGTGGATATACATACATATTTTCTTGAAAATCATATTTCTCAAAATATTTTTGAAGACTGAGATTCCAACTCATCATTCCTTCAGCATTACTTATTGCTATCTTGTGCAGTAATGACATACATTTTTCATCATGTTGTCATAGCCAATGCCATTAACATCATCACTATCTTATATCTTCGCTTTTTATGCAGAGTTAGCTACTATGAATGTGTGTTACAATTTACATTCACTGTCTCAAAGCCTTATATAAGAAAGTGGATTGATGTTTCAGAACATTAACTAACATAAAGTAGGATTATTAGGCTTATTTTATAGCTGGAAAACTGGGACCCAAAGATTGGAAAGATAAATCTAAAATATACAGCGTGCAGATATTCATTAAATAGCTTAAAGATTTTAATAAACAATAGCATTTGTTAAAGTTCTCTAAAATGGTTAAATGGATCTATATTTTATTTTTTTGTGAATAGCTAAGATTCAGACTGATTAATACAGCTTTTCCATTATGGATTTAATATTTCAGGACACGCTTCTAAAGCATTTAGCATTTTTTCAGTGTGCTGATTAAAATCTGTTGTAGATGATAATTACGCTGGTTTTATCATTCAGACACTCAAAATTGATTTTTAAATCTTTAAGTGGCTTGTACTAGACTTTCATTTCTCAAAGGGTTTAGGAGTCTGCTTATATTATGTCCTTTTGTCACGTTCTCTGTAAATGCTAAATAAATGCAAAATTAGTAGATTCCAAGTTCTAAAAAGAACCCCACCCTTTTTTCACAGGAGGAAGAACTAAGGAAAAGTGGAGAAGCCAAATACGCGCACTTGAGTGATGAGCTTCATGTATTAATTGAAGTGTTTGCTCCACCTGGGGAGGCATATTCTCGCATGAGTCATGCCTTGGAAGAAATAAAAAAATTCCTTGTTCCCGTAAGTAACTTACAGCATTCTTCTGCGACTGGTTATGATTTTGCTGCATGGAATTTGTGCCTTCTTTAAGCACCTTTAGCTCAAGGAAAGGACAAAAAAAAGTCCTGCTGAACATTCATATTTCATTCTTTCATCTTGGGAGGATTCCAAATAGGCCATTAATTGTCACAGTTGATCCCCTGACATACTTTCTAGATTTCATTTCTAGCTTTCCCATTTGTCATTATTTTTGCTTTCCTTTCTTGTTTTTTTGAAGAGAAAGGTGGATTACTTCTTTTTTTTTTCTGGTTTCAGAAATTCATCATTAGTATGTGAGTACACTTTCAAGATTTTTGAATATTTAGTCTATAAAAACAATTTTCTACATAAGTAGGGAGTTATCTAAATGTCTTGCTAATGAGGTTAATGAATTTCTTGTGGAACAAAGAGCCTGAGCAAAACATTCCTCAGATGTTTCTGCTCAGCCAGCCAGTCATGACTCACACCACAAATTAACAATCCTCAGTCAGTTAGGAGAGCACAGAAGCATATGCTAAAGCTGGGAACATTTGCGGTTTGATTTACATTAAATATATCACTTTCAGATCATATTTGCCTTTTTGTCTATTGATTTTCCATCAAATTATTGGAAATTGATTTTCTTCACCTTTATACTATATTCCATTATATTTCCATGCTTAAAATTTTCCCTAGAATTTAAGCTTATGCATACTAAATACAAAGTAAAGGTTGTTTTGTGTAGTAGTAGAATTACATGAATTATCATCTGAGGTCTATGCTGAGATTATTTAAAACTCCAAAAATGTTCAGGACTTGCATTCCTTAAAAAAAAATATTATGGGAGCTTGTTAATATTTGTGATAAAAAAATGAGGTACAATAACTGTCCATATCTCTCAGCAATAATGGAAAGTGTCGATGAATGCCTTTTTGTTACAAGTAATACAAAGCCAAGATAAGAGATATTCAGATGAGGCACACGTATATTTGCATAGCAGAACTTAAACATTTTATTTCTTTGGGTCTTCTTGGAAGGAAGGAGAATACATTACATGTACAGTATTTAAGTACAATATTTAAAATGCTCAAATTTTTTGGAACAACTAGACGTCTTTTTAAGAATACAAAATGAGTAACTTTAAATTATTAAAAATAAACAGGTGGATATTTGTTTTCAGTAATAAAGTTTATTGGCACCAAATGAGTGTCATTAAATAAGCTACTTTTTAAACAAGTTGACGGTATCTTTCTGATTCTCTCTTTTCATCACCTATTATACTTCCAATTTGGGAACACAGATAACAAAATACTGTTTTAAATTCTGGGAAAGAACTGTGAGACAAGAAGGCATTTTTTTCTATGATTTTGGACTCTGTGTTGAACATACGATATGGGGGACAAATTAGGTCAGTGTCATAATGCTGGCAGCATAACATGGAATGACATTTTGGCTGCAAGTTATTGGTGAGGATCTGCCAAGCTGTAACACTGAATGAAAAATTATAATTAAGTTCTAGGTTCCCGAAAAATCAGGAGTGCTATAGCTAAAAGTGGTAACAGGGCCAACTACAAAGCTTGCCAGTATCTGTCCTTTGGATAACCCTATTTACAGTTGTTCATGACTTGGCCAAACTTGGATTTGTTTCTGTAAAAGGTTCCTGTTCAAAGTTGGCTTTGTGTGTCCTCTCCACTCTGTGAACCCCTTCCCTGTGCCTTCTACATGTTCTGCCCAGCTTGAGAAAATCTGTTCTGGGTGAATAAGGGAGAGAGCACAGTGTGTGAAGAGAGCAGCCTTAACATTTGTGGCATCATACTGTTGTAAATATTGAACATCTGCACAAGTATATATTTTGTGTGACACATTATTTATTTATAAGGATTATATGTATTTTCCAGCACAAGTGTAATACCTACACTGGATCAAATATTGCTATAAAAACAGGTTCTTTGTTACAAGATTTTGAACTTTGTTGGCAGCGGCAATAATCACTCCAAACAAGTAGCAAATGTACTTTATGATTTGTTTGTTAGTTTTATCCCCGTGCTTCATTTCAGATTTACAACAATTTACAAAGCAATTATTAACTGGCTGGTTATGACATGTGTCAAGGGGTTTACACTCAAAAAGCTTGCACTAGATAATTTCCTTTTTGTTCCGTATTTACAGCATCTCTTGAGTTTGTTTTATGATGTTTTGTTGTTTATAAGACCTAATTTATTGCAGCAGTGAATACTGGAGTTGTATGACAGGCATGAAAGCAGTAGAACCTAACAGTTTTATTTATACCAAATCAAGAATGTAATAAACTATTCAAATGAGTTTTCACATTGCTTATGAATTTTGTGAAGTTTAACTGAAATATTGCCCTCAGAAATTATACTGATTGTTTGTTTCAGTAAGATGGAAGGATGTTTTAATATTTTATGCATAAGTTTTAATGAGACTTAATTTTAAAATAAAGGCCTAGAAAATGTAATAACAGACAAAGAGAAAAATGTAGAATAGGACTGAGGAAAAAAAACCTGAACATTTATTAACTGAAGCAAAATTTTAATGAACAAATACTTTTGATTTAAATGTAGTTACTTAATTTTCACCTTTGACCTTGCCCAAGAATAGTGCCAAAATTATTACTAGTGAAGATTCCACCTCCCACGTTGGAGGTAGAAACCAACTCCTGCTCTTTATGCAGCTGTTCCAGGTGTTCACGCGTTTCAAGGCCGCAGGCAGATCGGCCTCAGGTGGTGTGTTGGGATCCCTCCAACAGGCCTTTCAGTGAATGACTGAACCCCCAGCAATTTGCCAGCTGACCAAGAAGCTTCATTTACTTCCTGGTGCTTCCATTTGGGAAATGGTTCGAGGTCTGCATGGAAGCTGCTGTCAGGGCATTGCTAACCAGGGGGACAAGATGTACTTTTGCAGCTGACCTTGCTAGTTCTTTTGTGCTTTTTAAGCAGAATTTTGGCTTTTGGGAGGGGTGTTATATGAAATTACTAGCTAGAGTTTGTACTTCATTTTCTTTTGATATTTACTCTCATTATGAACATTCGAATATAATAGAAGTATGATGGGTCAAAAGACCCACGGTTAAGTAAATGTGATTAATACCTCAGAGCTGTGAAACACAACTGCCGGCTCCACTTTTTTTTTTTTTTTTTTTCAATCTAGTAAAGATAAAAAACAAAATGTCCTCCCCCAAGTCTAGATTTTAGGGTAAAAATCAAATTTGGAGCTGATGTTAATATACTATAAGTTTTCTAACGTTGCCTAAGTACAGACAGCAGGGATGCTTAGGAGAAGGACATCTGTTTTGCAGATTGGCCTCTGTGGCCAACATAGAATCAATGAAATCCGTAGGTATCTGGCTGCCAAGTGTCTGTGACCCCAAACACCCAGGGACCTGGGTCTGGCTCTGGCTCTGAACGGGATGCTGGGTCAGTGAACTGGAGGGGAAGATGTTTAAAGTGGCCAGTGTTGGGGCAATAGATAACTCAGAAGCTTTTCAATCTCTACTGTCTTTAAAAGGTTCATAGCTAGTGAATGCTGTGAAACTTTCTTCACCGTTAATGAGCAATGAAATGCTACATCATTCTTTTCAGATACAACTATATCATTCTGATTTACCTCGACATGTACAAATATATTTTCTGGACACACTATCATTTCCATACATTAAGGGTCTATACGGTCTTTAGGAGTTCTGTGCTTCCTAACACATGCAAAATCTTTTTCTGATAACCATTTTTATCCCTGTAAGCAGAGTATTTTTATTTGACACAGTTAGCGTCCCTTGGGATGAGGAGGGAAGCAGATAGTGATAATTCATTTTATGTGCGAGTGCTCTGTAATAGAGAGCCATTATGTAGAGGGCAGGTTGCAGCTGCGGTGACACAACCACTTTAAAAAGATTGTTTACAACTGTGTGGTCAGATGATCAGAAATGAAACCAATTACCACATTGAGAGCTACTCTTGAAATTATTTGCATACATTTCCCCAGCCACTTGTATCTGCCTTAAATTGAGGCATACTGGCAACACTTAAAGGCTGGGAATAAACACATGGTCATTTAATGCAGTCTAGTTGATGGGTGATTGCTTGCAATGATCTGACTGTATACCTCAGTATTTTCTCAAGGTGTTAATCAGATCAGATCCAATCTAATCAAATTCCTTTATTAGGAATTAGTGTGATGAGGCAGCGGGTGAATGAAACTTTTTATGTTGTTGCTGTGATTTAAAGCTACAATGTCTCCCAGTCTTCCCTGAGGATGCCTAAATCTCTTATTTAATAGCTAACTTCAATCCTTTTATCTCACCTTGCTTTATACTGTTGATGAAATAATCTGCCTGCTAATAATTTAAGAAGAATAAGCGTTCTCACTGATCCACCTTCCAGCATCAGCTCTTCTGTCTTCCTAACAAGGGATGGAAAATTATTGAGGAAAAAGAGCTTTTCATTGAAAAGCTAAGTTAATAATTTCATACTGGAATTTACTCATAACAGAAGTTGGAATGAAAAAAAGTGAGATTTGGGAGGAATTGTAAACAAACTTTGATACCAGCTCATTTCAGTGGGAACAATTAAATAATCTTAGAGTTTAAACCTTTTTCTTCACTGAAAGTATGGCCAGGCATTGCAACATGCTGCCCAGGGAAATGGTTCTGTCACCGTCCCTGGATTTATTTAAAAGACGTGTAGATGGGGTGCTTAGGGACATGGTTTAGAAGTGGACTTGGCAGTGTTAGGTTAACTGTTGGATTCAATGATCTTAAAAGTCTTTTCCAACCAAAACAATTCTGTGATTCTATAAGGTCTTCCTCTAGCCAATATTTCAAAAGAAATTGTTGTACCTCAGACATATGTTTGCTGTATATGTATTAAGTCACACGCACTACAGACCAAAGTTACTAGTGATCTGTTACGCCATGTTGTGCTGGCTGCATTGTAGTATATACAGCACATAGTAGCAATTCTTTTGTCAAAAGAACGTTTTGACTTATAAAAAGTATATGTAGGTGTATGACATTTATTTTGCACATTTTTTATTAGTCATCTGAATTTCTTCTGTCCTACAGTATAAGACGAAATCTCTATGTACCTATGATTTCACGCTTCATAGTTTTGTAATCTTACTTTTGTTTCTAAATAAGCTATGTTATTGGGTTTTTTTTCAGTCTCTTTCAAGGAGGTCCCTTCCAATCCGTAACATTCTGTGATTCTGTGATATCTCAACAGGTGAAATATTTCCTTAACTATGACAGTGAGCAGAGGCGCAGCTCCATTTCTAAGAATAGGTATCTTTTATACCTGTCGAAGTAAATAATTTATACTTGCACATTCTGCAAAGGTACTTGCAGTAATAAATAATTACTCAGTTATTAAAAACTACAGTTATTTTAAAACTTTTATTAGAAAATTATTTGAGCAGCTTGTGCTGGGTTCTGTTTTTCCCAGTGTGCAACATCTTGGACAATGTCTTGTTCAAATTTTGATAATCAAGGAAAAAAAAATCACAGATTGTGTCAAGGCCTAAAATGTCATAGCACTTTACCTCTTCACAGCTTTTTTTTCCTCCACGTTACTTATCAAATCAAATTATTAAAAATCTGTTCAAACACAAGTGCACTCAAGAGAGTTATCATCACTTGTGGACCATGGTTCTTGACTTTTTACAGGCCGTGGAGAGGTTTTTAACCAGAGTTTTGGCCAATCAAGCAGCAGCACTTCCATAGTTTAAATCACTTGTTTTAAAATTAATGAAAATAACCCTAAAGCTGTCCCTCAAAGTGAAGGTTTGAGGGTGGAGACATACATTAAAATGGCCCTTTTAACTTAAAATGTTGGATTTCTTAACTGACAGAATTTTTATTTACTTATTAATATACAATATAGACTACTGGTTCTTTCTGCTTTGAAGCTATAAAATGGGCAACAACACAAAGAGCACATCATTCCTCAAATGTCTTCAGATTCGTGTGGTGATGGGTGGGTCTTCCATTGACATCCCAGACCAAAGAGTATCTTTTGCCTTGGCTTAGCTCCCAGCTGCTCCAAGGTGGTGTAGCTACTTCACAGCCTCATGTTGATACTCCTTCTTTTGAGTCAATTAAGACCTTTTTTAGATATGCCAAAGACAGATTTAGTTTGTGAAACCAATCCCATGGTGATCTGTGTCTGACACACAAAGGAATCGATAAAAAAGGCACAGGCTTATAGCCAGAGTCAGCCCTTTGTTTTGCTTTTCAGATAAACCAGAGACATTAACCTGATCAGGAATTTTACACTGATGATTAATTTGAGCATACTATTGAGAGATGGCTGTAGAGAGGTATTTACAGCTTGCTTGGTCAGTCTATATGTATCAGCAATTTTATAAGCTTGTCTTGCTGCTTCCTCTTGCCGAGGTGTAGGTTTTTCATCAGTGACAGATAAGAAGAACGGATTTGCATGCAGGTCATTAAATTCACGCAGAGAAATTTGAATCCTACAGTATTGCTTCCAGTTTATTAACAGTAGATTTGTAATATGTAGCAAGAAGTCGGCCCGGGTGTTGAACATTAGACTGTACAAACCCCTTCACCTCACAGGGGCCACCAGATCCTCCTACACATCTGGCATTTAACTAAGAGCTGTGTGTGTGAATATGAATTTGGCCAGTATCATCAATAAAGATTGGGTATTTGACCCAGTGAAGAGGCCACAACTTCATGGTCTGAAAACAAAATTCCATGTGATTCTATGTAAGAACAGGCGTGAAAAATGTGTCTAAAATAATTGTTTTTCATGCAAAAAATTACTTCATAATAATGAAAAATATGTGCAAGATGTTGTTATGTGTTTCCCCATCATGTATACTTGTCTCATTTTTTTCAGACATTGATATGATGAAAGAAAAGGACAATATTTGGATTATACGCATAAAACTGGAAGCAAGGAGCTAAGAGTTATTTATTTTGGTTGTTTCAAGGAATTGGTTTGTGGCTTAGCCAGGTTACTTTATCTCTGTTTTACTTATTTCAGCAAAACGTCAATAAGATTTTGAGGTTTAATTCATTTGTGGAGGTACACTCAAATGAAGAAAAAAAAAATCAAAACTCCTGCTTTGATTCCAGTTGAAAAGCATGCTGCAGATAATACCCAGGCAGTCTGTTGGGGTTTTGGTTTTGGTTGGGGATTTTGTTTCTTCGTTTTTAAAAAAAGGGAGAGAGAGAAATTTTTGGTGGCATTTTCAAACTTTATTTTTCATTGGTGTAGCAAAGGTCAGTGTAGCAAATTCTGAGGACACCGAGTTTCTCTCACTTAGGAAAGCATAAAAGAACTAGTACAGAGTAATCTTTCCTCTGTTGTGTTCTTTCAGTTACCCGCAGTCAAAATTTGAATATTTTCAAGGCTGTATCCAGACCGTCTTGCCTTATAACCTGTGGTAGATTTGTGTTCTCTTCCTTGAGCTTGTTAAATGCTTTCTTGAACCTTAGTTAAGTTTTTTGCCTCAGGAAAACATCAGGTGGCAACAAGTTAGACAGTTTCATTATGCACCATGTGTGAAGACAGCAACAAGAAAACAAAAGCCCTTGTTCTCTTGTTTGTTTTAAAGCAGCTGCTTGATATTGCATGAGTGCCCTCATGTTCATGCTTGGTTAAAAGCAGTGGATGATCTTGCACCTTTCATCACTCACATTGCTCTGGATTTTCATGTACAGAAACTGAGGTACCTCTGATTAACCTTGTGACATCTGAAAACCGTTTCCACATCTTGCTGTATCTTCCTTTGCTTACCCCTTTTTTTTGTTTGTTTCTGTTGGGATGGGATGGCCAGGATGGCACACTTCTGAAATGGTTCTTGAGATATTTTCTGGGTTAATGTCAGGGTTATTCCTAGTACTGCCTACCATTCTTCCATTTGCACTGATTTGATGTTTTCAGAATGCCATTTGTAAAAAGCCCAGGGCATCTTTCTTGAATGATAATAACTAATTTAGAGCTATTTACTTTCAGTATTTTCATGTTTATCAATATGTGAGATTAATTATTTTCATGTGCATTATTTTGCATTTATCAGCATTCAATTTTTTTCTTCCAGTTTATTTCTAGTAAAAGAGTATAATGAAATCTTTCAGCAATTCTTCGCAGTAAAAGATCCCAGCTATTTTTAGTATTCTTTCTCCTATAACCAAAGAGAGAATTATTAATCAACAAGGTGCTCTCTCTCACCTTTTGACAACTTTTGATATGGCTGGTGAGAGTTTTCATCTCCATCCATGGAGACCTTTAAAAATGTATGTCGCATTTGCACTGCGCCATGCCATATGGCATAAACCTGATCAGAAATTATTTGTATGAAGGATAAAGGTACATTTGTCCACAGAATGGACTTCTACAAGACCAGTGACAACAGCCTGAATACATTCAGTATGAGCAAATATGAGATGGTTTCAGTAAGTAAAGGATATATATTTGTACATATTCCTGATGTTTTAAAAAGTTTCAAGTGTCCTAATGGCAAGGAACAATATGACAAATCTTCATAGGCATGAGAGCTTTATCAAAGAAAAGGTAAGTTCAAATATCAAGTTGAAGAGATTGTTGGTTGACTGTGAAAACGACTTTCTACAGAAAAAATTGTATCTTCAGTATAATGTATTTCTGGTTCAGCCTCAGTGATGAAACGATGGCAAGAACTTATAAACAATCACTGTATAAAAATCAGGAAGAGATGCAGAAAACAGATTGATAGCAATTAAATTTATGAAATAAAAAATTCATATTTAATTGAATAGTTGTTAAGGAAATATGTGCCCAGCAATGCAATGATAATACAAATGAGCTCAAGGAACATTATAAATAAAAGGAATTCTAAAAAAGATATACACTTCAATCCCTGGAGATGGTAACTTTATCAATAACATTAATGATCCAGTAAAATGTTTCCATAAATATCAGTGGTGTAGCTGGAAAAAATATGGTATAATTTAGTTGTATCTCACCAAAGTGGTGCGGTATTTTGCAGTTAGTAGTACAATCGTGTTAATTTTAAGAAAACCTGTTTAGAAAAAAGCCAGAAAACTGGAGAAGGGGCCACAGTGTGCTGTCCTGTGAGCAGTTCTGTGAGCAGCAGAGCTAATGAAGGCTGATTTAGAATGACTTTGTGTCTCATGTTTGGATTTTGGGGGGTCAGGTAGGAGGTGTGTCCTCTGTCTGAAACTTTTACGTATTCCAGACATTCACAACCTCATTCATTTTTGGGTTATTTCGGTTGACATGTGAGGGCACTGACAGTGTCTTCCTCACCTTTCTGGATGAACATGAAACTGGGAAAGACTGACAGGTTTAGGACTACGGGACATCTGTCAGATACAGATGGACTTGACCAGTGAGTCGAAAGTTAATTAGGTTGGAATGACCAGTGGTGGAATAGAAACGTGGCCAGTGAAAGAAAACCTTGAGGTAGAGGCATGATTGCGTGGTGATGATGTGGTGGCCAGCCTGACACCAGCCCTTCACTCAATAGTTGGGAAAGATTGCAACTTCTTTTTTTAAAAAATGAGCACAGAATATAACCACTGCTTTAATGTTTTTATGTCTTGACAAAAATATTTTTTTCAACAAATCTAATTTCATGTTCAATGCAAAAGTTTGATAAAATTGTGTTAGTGACAACTGATATTCCTGTAAAAATCTATCATTTCTGTGATGTGACAGGGCTCAGAACGTCTTAATAAGAAAGTTTCCCTAAATAGGTGTGTCTGTAGCAATTTTCTTAAGGAGTTGGTATGAGAAACTTCTTTCTCTGTCAAACTTGGTTGGTTAATCAAATTTTGAAGAGTAAGATCTGCATCTTGATATCAGGTTATTTCATTTTAGCAGGTTTCTCTCTCAACACAGCAGGTTCCTTTGCATGAGACTTGCAGAGGGGCATAGGATGCATCTTATATCCTGCCTCCCTGCTAGGTTTAGGGACTTTACATGGGATACATCAAGATGAGAGACATGCCTCCACGTAAAGTAAATGTGATACTAGAACAGGGGTTTAGTATCAGAGGGATCATTCTCTGGAGCTGCCCATAGTCCATTGACTACAAAGGGAAACTGAAACAAAGTAAAACTCTCATAGGTACATAAGGAATTGTCAGTGGACAACGGGCAAAGGGTGATTTTTTTTCCGAGCAATGAGGACTTCAAAAGGTCATGAAGACCTTTGCAGAGAAAAAAAAAATACCACTTTTGGAGTGATAGCTGTTCTTTTTTTTCATTATTTGCTTTACATCATTGTTACTTTCAAGGAAGTGAATAAGTAATGTTTTTTTCTAAAGACACTATTTCTGAGATGTTTTAATTTCCAAGTCCCTAGCCTGTAGGATTTCCTTAGATGCCAAACACACATGGCACAACAGTTACAACAGAAGCAAAAAGCAGTCAAGAGGTGTAAAATAGCAGTAGTTACAGCAGATTAAGGAAACCAGAGCTGTTATCTCAGAGGGGCTAAGAAAATCCCCTCAGTGTCAAAAAAGGCAATTACATATGTAACAGAGGGCTAATTACATATGTAACAGAGGGCTGAGTCACACAGTAGACAGGTGTAATTGCTGCCCAGTCATTATCCTTAAACTGATTGGTTGAAAATCAGTGAAAGGAACCAGTGGTAAATGAAACAAAGATTTTGCTCTGATTTTGACTGAGATTTCTTTTCTGCCTATAAACACATCAGAAATTGAGATTGTGCCTTGGGATTTGGCTGGTGTACACTTCTCTGTGTATCTTGCTTTAAAAAGCACTTAATAGATTTACATCGGTATGTAAAACACGCTGCATCCAGGGCAGGAGCTTGCTTACCAAACTGAAAGCAGGTGCAGTTAAAAACAGAGGTGATATGTTATAAAGCTGTGAAAAATGTGTGCGTAATGGGAATCCTGACAGTCTGTTTTACTACAACATCTTCAATGTGGTACGGTCCATTTATCCAACAAACACTTCCTAAGCTTACCTATAAGCATGTTGTGGGAGACAGTGTCAAACACCTTGCTGAAGTCAAACCAGACAACATCCACGGCTCTCCCCTCATCTACCCAGCTTATCTAACAGCCTAACATTATATCATGAAAGACTACACTACATTATAGTACTATACTTTCTAATAAGTATAGCAATATATATAATTGCACAGAACACAATACATAAACTATAATAATATATAACAATATAGAAAAACTCAACATAGATTCTCTGTTCCCCAGCATTAAATTAAATAAATTAGTGTCATAAAATGGTATGAGTCCCAGATATGTTATTGCATACCTGAACGAGAGTGTGGTTTTGCCATCTCCATCTGTCTTCTAAATAGCCTGAATATGTTGCAGTATGTTTAAAGAGATCTCTGCTTTAATTTGATTAATCAGCCTCCACGTAGAGCTCAATGTTTTGCATGGTCAGAAATAATATTTTCTGCTGGAATGCAAAATACCATTTTGTTTTGTAGTACAATCATGTATTGCAATATCCCTTAAAAATAACTTTGCCTGTGTCACATTTCAGACCAAACAGCTATCTGAGTCATGTCCTTACTATTAAAATGGCAAGCAGGCAAAATCTGAAAGTATTTCATTTTCTGCCAAATTCTAGCCTGATTTTATGTAAATTATAGGGGCCATAGTTGAAGGCTATTTATACAGTATATCAACTAAATCTTGACTTGTACTTCAGCCCTGTTATCAGTTCTGAGCTAGAAGTTATTTTATTTAATTTAATACTGGGGAACAGAGAATCTATGTTGAGTTTTTCTATATTGCTATATATTATTATAGTTTATGTATTGTGTTCTGTGCAATTATATATATTGCTATACTTATTAGAAAGTATAGTACTATAATGTAGTGTAGTCTTTCATGATATAATGTTAGGCTGTTAGATAAGCTGGGTAGATGAGGGGAGAGCCGTGGATGTTGTCTGGTTTGACTCCAGCAAGGTGTTTGACACTGTCTCCCACAACATGCTTATAGGTAAGCTTAGGAAGTGTTTGTTGGATAAATGGACAGTGAGATAAATCATGAACTGGCTGGATGGCAGAGCTCAGAGGTTTGTGATCAATGGTGCAGAGTCTGGTTGGAGGCCTGTAGTTAGTGAGGTTCCCCAGGGGTCAGTGTTAGGTCCAGTCCTGCTCAACCTGTTCATCAGTGACCTGGATGAAGAGAGTGAGTGCACCCTCAGCAAGTTTGCTGGTGATACCAAATTGGGAGGAAGGGCTGACACACCAGAAGGCTGTGCTGCCATTCAGCAAGACCTGGACAGGCTGGAGAACTGGGCAAAGAAGAACCTAATGAAGGTCAACAAGGGCAAATGTAGGGTCCTATACCTGAGGAGGAATAACTCCAGGCACGAGTACAGGTTAGGGGCAGGCCTGCTAGAAAGCATCACTGCAGAGAAGGACTTGGGAGTTCTGGTCAACAACAGGTTGACCATGAGCCAGCAATGTGTCTTTGTGGCCAAGAAGGCCAATGGGGCATATTAGGAGAAGTGTGACCAGCAGGCCGAGGTAGGTTATCCTTCCCCTCTACTCTGCCCTGATGAGGCTGCATCTGGAGTACTGCATCCAGTTCTAGGCTCCACAGTTTAAGAAGGACAAGGAATTATTGGAGGGAGTCCAGCGAGGGCTATGAAGACGATTAGGGGCCTAGAGCACCTTTATTATGAAGAAAGACTGAGAGTGCTAATTCTCTTTGGCCTGGAGAAGAGAAAGCTGAGAGGGGATCTCATTAATGGTGATAAATATCTCAGGGGTGGATGTCAAGAGGATGGGACCAGACTCCTTTCAGTGCTGTCCAACAATAGGATGAGGGGCAAGAGGCACAGGCTGAAGCATGGGAGGTTCCATTTGAACAAGAGGATAAATTTCTTTACTTTGAGGGTGACAAAGCACTGGAACAGGCTGCTCAGAGAGGCAGGAATGTCTCCTTCTCCAAAGACATTCAGAACCCACCTGGACACATTTCTGTGCAATCTGCTCTGGGTGAACCTGCTTTAGCGGGTAGACTAGATGACCTCCAGAGGTACCTTCCAACCCCAACTGTTCTGTGATTCTGTGATTTCGTCCAGTGACCCTTGCACCAAAATCCCCAGATTTAGTGGCACATCCTGCTCTTAGGTCTTCCGGCTGCTCTGCATTCCAAGTGCTCCGATACTGCCTGGCATCCACAGCAGAGAAGGAAAACAACCTGAATGAGCAGCTCAGGACATTTATTTATGGAAAAATTAATCTTTGTGGTCAGTGTGATCAGAGATTGAGAGTTATTAAGGAAGGGAGAATCACTTTTTGGTACTAAACCTGGCAGTTTTCCTTCTGCGTACAGGAGTTATGTGATGTACCTGAGAGGTTTCTCTCTACTGGCAGAAACTGACTGGTGTTTTGTTTCTAAGGGTGACAGGTTTCTTGTGGCTCACAACTATTTCTAGGCAAAATAGTTATAAGGATAGGGAAAGAATGCACCTGCCCAGTATCATGTTGGCATCAGAAGAGCTTCTTGACTCTTCTAAGCCGCTTACACACATCATCTTTAGGCATGGCTTGAGCATGATGGGAATAATCTGGGCAGCTCTGTGTCCCCAGAACTTGCAAAGAGGAAATCAGGGAGAATGTATAGATACACGGATTTTGAAACCTGGAAGTATGACTGTTCCCTTGAAGCTCCAGCTCACACAGGGCAGTAAAAGTTCTCCTAAAAACTGTACTAAATACATGTTTTGGAAAGATATAAAATCTCACTTCAAGCGCTCCAGACAATCTGGAGCTCTTCATCTTTCTGCTAAGCTTTAATTACCCTTACTGGTAGGAAACTGTGTCTGTTTTCAGGGTTGGTGCTTTTTTGCCCCTAATTGGCTTCTGGTCAGTAGTTCTGTGCCTTTGCCACATTAAAAGCACCTTTTCCTCTTTCCAGGTATTGGTTATCCCCTTGGGTGTCCGGAGAGAGAGAGTGTCAAACAAATCAGATGTTTCCTCAAACTAGTTTTTCAGTGAACAGAATATAGTTGTTAAGTCTCATTTCATAAGGTGTTTGTTTGTTTGTTTTCTATTGACTGCTCTCTCATGTCAGCTCTTGAATCCTGACCCGCAGTCAGAAGAGCCACTGTAGATTTGTGACAGTAGTTCAGCCTTTATATTTTTACCAGCCAGAAATTTACAAAGTAGTTCCAAAAAAAACCGGAAAGAGTTGATATAATTGTCCAAATAGTAAGAATATTTACTTGTGTTGTGCCCAGAAGCGATTTCTGAGGATACCGCTTTGCATTTTGATTTCTCTCAATAATAATTTTAAAATAACTGTATCACAATAACAGTCCATGAATTATTCAGTGTAAACCCTGCTAATTCCATCTCAGTTTTAAATCAAGGCATTAACTGATAAAAAGTTCATCTGAGGTGCTTGATCTGGCAATGATTGCATACAGTGGAAACAGTCTCATGTCCTATTAGAGAAGTAAAACTTTCTATCCACACCAGGTGGGATAAATAAAACCTCAGTTTCCATTGCAAATACAGAACCAAAACATGAGTTAAATGTCTCAGTGTTTTCTGTAACAGTCTTCACAACTTCATCGAGAAGCATAACTCTGTTTGACCTACTTTTTGGAGCGGGGCAGAGGAAAATTGAAGGGAGTAATCATGTTCTATTTTCAAGTGCCTGTATGTTGTACTTAGTTGTACTGATCACTCTCATTTCACAGATATATTTTGCTTCAGTTTTCAGTCACCTGCACTGAAAAAATACTTGTCCATCATTCTTACTATGATTTTTACATTGTTTTGGTTCTGAAATAGCCATTTTAGCAAAATAGCTTATTGCCCAGTGCTGCCTTTTTAATATCTCTGGCATTTGAGATATGTGGGCAGCCTGCAGGATGCTGTTCCACAGCACCCAGCTTTCAATAACATTTCTGGCTGCAGACTCACATTCCCAGATAGGTATGCCAAGAACAACCCAAGTTTGAAAAAGCTGACCCTTTTAAAATGTTGCATGTATTCCTGATACAAAAATTGCAGAAAACATAGCAAGATCAGTTTGTACCTGGGCATCAAGTAATTTTCAAGTTGAACCTGTACTGTCAGGATAGTTTTACTACTGACTTGACCTACACTGAACTTTTCTTTAAGCGATTACAACCTCGCCTGTTTCAGCAACATTATATGGACTGTTTCAAAACAGTAGACCCGATTGCAGAGATGTAGTGATTTCAAATTGAGTCCATCTTTTTGAAACACCCTGTAGTTTTGTTTCGGTGTCAGGTTATGATACCCAGCAGATATCTGCAAGATGAAGTCAAGTCCCATTATACATTTTTTTTTCTTCCTATGTAGTAAGAGCAGAGGTTTAAGGAACATTGTGTTTTCTTGCACAGGTGAGATGGTCTGTAACACATACACATCTACACTCTGCCCTTTGCCTGAAGAAAGCTCTAACTTCTGTTGTTTGAGGGCCTGAATCTTCTCTTATGAACACTGTCCTTGAAGTAAAGAACCATCTTCCTATCTCCTCCTTTCCCACCAGATAGTACCTAAAAAGGGGATCTTTTCTGCACTTTGTTTTCAGTACCACTACATACTGTACTACATCCCACCACTGAGCTTCTCATTGAGATCCTCTAATCTGCTGTTTGTCCCATCTCTCCCGTCTGGAGATGGGACCCCATTTAAAGCATAAAAGAGTAGAGAAAATAAAAATAATGGACTGAGAAAGTGAAAGGAAAACCAAAGGGAATAAAGAAAATTAAATTAAATTAATAATAATTCAAAAAGTTAATAGCAGTAGAAATATTCTACCTGTGGTTACAGCATTGTTGAAAAATTTAGATGCCTTATATTTTGTTCAAATTTTCAGGGAAAGTAGCTTTTAAATCAACTGTAGCATGAATATTTGTAATTATTTTAGCTATGAAAAATGAATTTCAAAATCCATGAGAAAACAAGACTTGTTTATATTGTTTATTTTTATGGTTTTCATTGAAGTGTGATGTAAGCATTTCATAGGAGGGCATATGGAACGACTGGTAAACTACACATAAAAATTACACATTGCCATTAATATGTTAAGCATTGCATGTCCTTTATTTCAAAGAGAAATTATGATCAATTATTACAGCGTGCTCGCGCTTTTGATGGAATATTAATAGCTTTAATTTCATTGAGATTGACAGACCAGCTAGGGTCCAGTTTCCCATTTGAATTTTTGCTATCAACAAGCTATTTAAAATGTCATAATACCTACAGAGATGTTGTGAGAAGGCCAGCATGACAATGTTACCTTTTCTTGCGTGTTGGTTGAGAAATAACTGGCATTAACTGTAAAATTTACAAATAAATAATAATAAATAAAATAAAAATAAAACAAAACAAAATAAAATAATTTTGTTTAAAAAAACACACACACCACAACCACAAAACTGAGCGAGGTCAGGGGTATGGGGGGAAGGTTAGAACAGCAGGGGTAGTGAAAAGTCAGGAATAAGCACAGCTGGCAGGAAAGATCAAATGCACAATAGAAAATATTAGATGATTCAGAGAAAAAGGCACTAAATGGCATTTTCTAATTTATTTCCATAGGCATCAATATTAAATGGATCAGATCAATTTTACTCTAACGAAAATTCTGTAGTGAAGTCACAAGTGCTTTATCAGGAATATGATGGGAGTTTTGTCATATAACAAAGGTTTAAGAGGTACTAAAGTTAGTCACGTGTACAAATACTTCATAGTTTGTGGCAGCTGGGAAATAAATCTGCATTTTATTCAGCACAATGCTTGTACCTATTTTTTTATTAATAAATTGTCTCATAGTCACCCAAAACCTAACATTTATTGACCTTGCAGTTAATATTTTGAACAGTATTAATAGAAGACTTGGGTAAGACTCTGCTAAAAATATTTATTTCTTGAAGAATGGTGTTAGCCTTGTGGACACACATTCATATACAGAGCTGCACACACTCACACACACAAATGCATTGGCTACTACAAAACAGAAAGTCACACGAGCGGGTCTGGGCTCTTCCCACTAATTTATGCTCCAGGACAAAAGTGTGGAGAGGCTGCAACTCCACCATTACAAATGCATTAGTACTTTTCAGTTAACTCATCATCAGCTATCCACTCCAGAATACTACTATTGGTAATCTGGGCATACATAGATCAAGTACATAGAGTTATGCACTTAATATCAGCTCTCTAATTATCTCAGCAGGATAATGACAGAAAAATAATTTTAAAAATCATCACCAAGTTCATGGCCAAAATTTGCCCTCGGAAACAATAATGGTGGATCTGATAAGTGAGCAGTTGTATGAGGATGGTAGAAAATAACATGTAAGAATTTAGGCAGGTTTAGCCATTGAGAAAGACTAGACCACTTCTTCTAGAGTGATGGAAAGTTGGCAGGTTGGAAGGCAGAATGAGGGACTCTCAGAGCTATCCAGTTTGAGTGCTCAATTGTAGCCACCATCCTGCAGGAAAGACTGAAATTTAAGCTGTTGTCCTGTCCAAAGTAGGCAGCACTGTAACTCTGAACAGGAGATCTGAGAGGGCAAAGGAAAATTATGTCAAAGGTGCTGATGCTGTAACCCAGCACAAAGGGCACGGTGCTACAGGAGGAATTCCTGGCTTAGAGCCCCTGTTCCCAGGGCTAATCCTGAGTTTTTTCTGATGATGCTTAAGTAGCTCTGTATGCAATCCTCTTAATGAGGAGCAGAGCCTGTGGCTTTCTTCTCACAATGATGCATAGTCGTGATTCGGAGATCTATGACTTTGATGATCCACAACAAAAGATCTTACTATGCAAGCTGGTGGTTTTATAATGACATTTGTCTTATGCTAAGATTTATTTGTTTAATTCTAGCCACCGAAAGAGTAAAAAAGAATCTCAAAACCCTAATGCTAATGAAATCTTCATGCCTCTGGGATGTCACAGGATTTTCAGAGGCTTTGTCGTGAAGGACAGGGAGTAGCAAATGGGTAGTCAGTTGCCTAGGGTATTTGTTTGCAAAACTTTGTTCAGTATTTGGGAACAAGGTAGAGCATTCTCTGATGATTACTTGGTCTAAGTTGAACTCAAGGAGCAGGAACTTCAGACAAAGGTTATTGGACATGAAATATTTGTTTACTAAGTCATGTGTTTGCAGTTCTGAATGGTAAAGGCCGTGCAATGGAATGAGGAGTAGCTCAGAAGTTTTGTGCACCCGAGGTGGAAGGTAGGTGTTGGCAAGAGAAGCCTAATGACATCTACTTGGGTCTTTTCAGGACATCTGTAAAGAAGCAACTCTTGCCTTGACTCACCATTGCAGAACTGCTTGAAAGACTCCTCTAGGCAGCTGCAGGCTGGGGAGACTATGAATTTAAAGTTTAAAGCAAAGGTGGAGAAAAAAATGCTTTCAGTGTCAAAGGAGGGTGTTGGAATGATCTTCCCCTTCAATAGCTGGATAAAAGGCACGGCAGGATGTGCTCCTGCTTGCCAGAGGAAAGGAAAGGAGAACACAGCAGGACAGACTTGCTAGAGATTCCTGGTTCAAAATGGGTCTGCAATGGTTTAGCTAGCATGATTCAGGAATGCTTAGGTAGATAATCAAGGAAATTACAGTGAGTATTTATCAGCAGAAACAGCCCTTAGTAATGCTGCCATTTAGCTGATTTTGGAGAATGAGAGTTAGCGTGGCTTTCTTTATCAGTCTGCTGGAACTGCTTGAGATGGGGCTCCCTCTCCTCCTGGGAATGGCGGTTTGAGTAAGGGGTCTTTTCAGAAGTTCACCGATCATCTCTGTTGTGTTTTCATATATATGCATTTTTATCTAGGTTTTCCATGGGGGTCTTTAGCTTTTCTGAAGAAAAAGAGAGGATTTGAAGGGCTTCTCAACCTAGAGTCTCACTGCATTTTTGGAACACAATTCTGACTTCTTTTGTAGATCCTGGGGAAAATAGTAAAAGTATGCAATTCCAAGCAGTGTAGTGCAGTTTAAAGCTACTTGGTGATACATGTAATTTGTGGGAAATAATTGAAGCTGGACAGGAAGGAGAATAACTAAATTAGATTTTTGACCTAGGATCATACCAAAGATTTTTTTTTGTAGTTGGTCAGTATGGAGTTACACTGAGTACAAATTCCTTGGATAAGAGTGTTAGCAGGGTAGAGGCAAGAAATACAAGACTTGCTTTATTTTGTGTTGGATTTTGACCATGGGCTATCTATAGCAGGAAAGGATTTCCAGGTTTATATGTATGAATAAGGGATAAAAGTGACTACATTGTGTCCATGGACAGATGTCATAGCACTGATAAACAGCCCAGAAGTAAGAGATCTATTACAATATTTTTTTGTGTGCTTTGAAGAGCACTCGTGCTCAGAGAAACAGTCAACGTTACAAAGAACAGATCTGCAGATGGAGACAAGATCCCCTCCAAGGCTTTAGATATTTTAGGGCTGAGAAATTTTAGTGGAGAGTAACTAGCTGAATTGAAATCAGAGAAGCAATTTATTTGCTTCAAAGTTAAGCTAGAAAAGACGGAGCTTGATATTACCATGAAGCATTCATTTTAATGAAGAGCACTCTTTGTCTCATTATTTTAATAGGGTTTGCTTAGGTATATTCTCCTTTTGTAAAATTGCTAGTTAAATTTACAGATTGTCAGGCCATAAATATAAACTAGTAAACAACTGAACAGTCGTTTTTCCAGTTAAAAAGCAAGATTTGGAGATTATATCCTCAGGAGGTTTCTGAGAGTGCTGCTAATGACATTTGTTTTCATGGAGTTTATGTGACTGGGAACTGTCTCCTATTTCCTCCCTTCCCAAAAAGGTCCTTGCAAAGAAATAGGGTACTTTATAGGAAAGAAAGTATAAACACCTCCCCACACATAGTTTCCCATATCTCTGTAAGAGTCTATATGGTTCCTTTTTTAAAAGACTTAGATCTGGAACTGGCAGAGCAAGACCATGACGTACTAATACACTAGCTCAAATTGTAGGACTGTACTTACCAAAGGGGTGTAGGAAACATATTCTAGATGATGATTGGCCAATACAGAATTGTCCAAATTATACAAATGCCCCAAATAAATAATTATTATGGAAACAGAATTTCCCTTTATGTGCAGGGATGTTTATGGTTGTCGATATTTTAAAATTGTGTATCAGCAGCAGGTTATTAGTGAAACAAATAAGAGATAACTATTGTCTTTTTAACTAGATTCTAACATTGATTAAATATTGAACATTTAATAATTTCTTTATTTTCTTTAGTGTGATAAATACAAATAGCAGTGTTTTCATTTTCAGATACTTGGTGTTTGCTTTACCATTTTTCTGTCTGACTTTTTGGTGTTAGTTCATACGCTCAAAGAAAAGATGGAGTTTACACAAAAGCTTGCCTAACTTACCATTAAGTCTTTATCTTCTCTTTTTTTTTTTTAATTTTAAATGAAGCATTCTGCTGTGATACAATAAGGGGAAAAATAAAGAAATGTGTTTTTCAACTATATATTTGAAGAAATTTTCTAATGTACCTGTGTCATCTATGTGTCAGAAAGTTTGAAATAAAAAAAATTCAGACAACGGGGAGGAGTACAGGCTTTAAAGATGTCTACAGGCTATGTGAAAACTGGTTTCTTGGTCAAGAGGAGCCTTAAAATAGTATCTTCATCAAGGAAAGGCAGAACTTCTTTTTGAGATAAACATTCTAGTTTGTACATTTTAACTTTCCCAAACAACTTGATGTAGCGGGAGTAAATCTGTCTTGCTGTTTTATGAGCCAAGTGGTGAAGGCACTTGAGCCAGGCTTGCAGTGCAGATGGAGCTGGGCTGATGGCCTTGGAGGGATCCGAGGTGAAGCAGCCACTCTTTTGGGGAAGGGGGACAAACAGGAGACTCTGGGGCCAGGGATGTGGGAGAGCTCCCTTGGGGCTTTTATGGTGAAGTTTCTGGTGGAAGTTGGCAAGGCTGGATTTCATTCAGTAAAACTCCATGGGGAGCAAAGGAAACCAAGTCTTATGTTTCTTCTGCTAGAGAGAATAACAATTTATTCTCTCAAAGCAAGATCACTGTAAACGTCAAATGCAATTTGTACTAGAAGTACTAGATTTTCTTCTTTAAAAAAATAATAAAAATAATCAAATATTGGAATTTGGTGGCTGAGAAACTTTGGCAGTTAAATATCCCACGACTAGGGAAAAATGTTGGTCTTCTATTTACTTACTCTGAGATTAAACATATTTGGAAAAATTTAGTACTACCAAGTTCCTTAAAAGTCTTCCAGTGATGACTTCCTGAAGAGTGTGAACTTTTGAGCAATGCTTAATGTGTACGTGGGGGCATTAAAATCATTTTGGTTTACTGCTTTTGGACAGGCATGGGGCTGTTGAGGGAAGAAGGGCTGTTATTAGCCTCTGAGCCTCACAGGCCACTTAACTGCCTGCAGGCATACCAATTAAGTGGAATTATCATCCCAATTAACCATTGTCCCTTGCCAGTCAAAACTCATTTTGTTTAATTCAGCTCCCTAGGAAAAGTCCCAATTAACCAGATTTCCTAATTATCTACATCCTGATTAAGTGAAGTATACCAGTACAGCATGTATTAAAGGAGCACTTTCATGTTATTTCTTAAATCCAAATTTCCAAATTTTTGTTTTGGGGGTAATGTTCTCAGAAAATGAATTTGGGTTTTTGTTCTAGTAGCTGCAGACTTAAATTTCAGTTGGGCCACCAACAGAGGTAATTATTTCAGCAGGATTTGCCAAGCAATTGTTATTTATAAACAAAGGCAACAGAGGTGTTTGTATGTCCTGTTTTAGGCAGAAGTTTTGTTCAGTTGGGATGGAGCCATGAGGTTAGTACTTCGGCTGGCAAAAGCGGCCATTCCTTCTTGAACTCAAAAGGTTTTTACAGACTCACATGAGCTATGGGGCCATATTTTTTAATATATTTGGACACTGAATTAGGCACAGTATGTATCGAAAAGAATGCGGTCTCTGCCACACAAAACACATTCAGATTATATTCAGCACATAGTCATTATGCTGTTTGCTTCAAGGTACGATTTAGTTTGTTGACAGAGGACTTCTGAGATACTCCCTGGGACTGGGAGGTGCAAATAAACATGAAGCTGAGTTGCCTTCCAGTGATGTATGACCCTGATACGTCACATCACATAAACGAAATAACAATAGAAGTCATTTGGAGGTGGGGGAGCACTTGAAGAAATTAAGAGCCTAAGATATCTCATTCATTTGATTAGATTATATTGTAAGAAAAGTGTATTGCATTTGTGATGTTATGTAGCTGAGTCTACTAATTGCAATGTTATAATGATTTTCATCCAAGAAACTCAGATCTTGACTTCACAGGAACATTTTGGGGAGGAGATAGAGGTGAATCCATTACAGGTACAGAGTAAAGTTCCTCTATGAATTTCTTATAAATCGGGAATAAAAGAGCTTAATACACCCAGACATTTTCTGTCCCTTGTCATTACATCTTAATTGACTGGCCTGAACTTTCCTTTACTTCACTGTCAAATAAACCCAAGACCCTTTCTGAAGCTTTGTATGACCGCAGTTACCCTCACTGACTTGCTCGACACGGGCTTAAAATCAAAGTTGCTCTTCAGTTCTGAACAGGTGATCATAGACTGGGGGGAATCCATCACTCTCCCTGTTTTTGCAGAGGTATGAGCTAAATCTGCCAGCACGTGATAAATAAGCATAGACAGAACTTTTCAGCGATGCAGAGGTTTTCATAGTAACTATAATCCCATATGTCATTCATTTGTCATGCACAAAAAACAGATTTCCGAAATAGTCTGACGACCTAACACATAAACCCACAACCATTTCCATTCTCAGATGGACATGATGGGTACCAGGAGGCCTCGCCTGGTGGAAGGAAGCTCCCCTGGATGCCTCAGAGAGCTCTGCTACTTTCAGCAACTCTTAATTGTTGAATGAACATTTTTTAGAATCTTCTTTTATGGCAATCCGACCATGACCAAGCTGAGTCATGAGGAACCCCATATATAAGAATTAAGCCCTGCACTTAGCCAGAAAAAAACAATCTATCAATCCTAAAATATTAGAAGTGTAGCATAAAGCAAAAATAATAACCAAAACAGGCAGGAGGTGCACAGGCTTCCCCCCACCCCCTCAAATAAAAAAGAACAGGCTTTTTTGTATTTTCTGCTTGGCTTAGGTATCTCTATTTATGTTTTAATCAGATAAAAGTGGTAGTGAAAGAGGAAAGAAAATGTCAGTAACTTGATTGCCTTCACAGATTTTACTGTGGGAGATATTAAAAACATTAACAATAGATAGTATCATAAGAGCTTTCTGATAACTTATAATTCTCTCCACCCAGCTGGGAATGAAAAAGCTTGAAAATGTTTCCCAAGTGAAAAATTTCTCTGTCACAATGAAATTTTCATTTTCTGTCTTTTATGCTGTGACTTTTCTGTCAGACCCACTTGGGATGTATTGAATAAGGCAATATTAAAAAAACAATAATTCTCCAGAGTGCTCCTTCAGCACTGTCACAGAATTTGAAAGCAGCTGAACTTCACTCTTGTCATTCTGAGATGAAACATTTCCATTCATGTTTCTTCTTGAGGTTTCCCAGGTCTCAAGATTTGCTTATATTTTTATGTTCTTCATAGCCTAGATAATATGTAAAATCCAGATTGCAAATCAGGACACTTTGATTAAGGATTATAGATGGTACATGTATCATCCTCAGAAGTGAGGGATCAACATTCAACTGATATTACTTCTTTTATTTTTTATAGATTGATGAAGTAAAAGAGGATTTACTTAATTTGCTGTTGACTGGATGTGTTGTATAGCTATATTGATGACAATGACTGAAGGTGTGAATACCAAAAGATGAAATTACCAAAGCCAGAATTTCAGGAATTAACCTGCCTAAGATTAGCCAGGTACTCATGTACTCACAAAGTCTCTGCAAGCAAACTGTGCAAAGCAACTTAAAATGGAAATGTTTCTTTTAGCTGTATGCACATAATTTATACACTAAAAAAAAATAAATTAAAAAAAGCTTTTGCTTTTTTGAATTTTTTTTTTTTTTGTTCAAGGCCACTGAAAATTTAACTATTATTCATGTGGCAAATGCTTAGAAATGTAGTATTTTGCAATTTTTTTCTTTTTTCTCAGTGAGGGTGCCAGAGCACTGGAACAGGCTGCCCAGGGGGACTGTGGAGTCTCCTACTCTGGAGACATTCAAAACCCACCTGGATGCCTTCCTGTGTGACCTCATCTGGATGTTCCTGCTCCGGCAGGGGGATTGGACTGGATGATCTTTCAAGGTCACTTCCAATCCCTGACATCCTGTGATTCTGAGATTTTGTGTTAGAGCACATCAGTGTTCAAAAGTCCTGCCTCTTCCAAGCATTCTGGCTGTGAAGTTCTGTATAAATTGCAAAAACTCAAGAAAAAAAAAACAGAAAAACCTTTGAAGGATAAGGCATAATGCCTGAAATTGAAACTTCTGAAGGCAAGTTAGACGAGTTCCAGTGCTCTAGAAGGAAAATAACGTAGAAACCTGGAGTTTTTCCCAATTTTAATTACTTTGATTTTTTTTTTTTTTTTTTTTGTTTGAGTAATACCATCAATTGGAAGACAGCATGAAAACTAACATGCTAATTATAACTTTGTGGGATTTAGAGGTAGAAGAGAGTAATGCAGGTAATCTGTATCCCCCTGCCAATTCTGACTTGTTCTTGTGAAAGCGATCCATGTGCCATTTATAATCTTATACAGAAAAATCAAAATTAGTGACGCTAAATTTGTTTTGTTGTTTCTGTCTGTAGCTTGTGAAAATGTTTTTGCATTTAAGTAACGAAAGAAATTCAAGTTAAAAATATTGCTGTGTTCAGTTACAAGCAGTACTGTTTTGAGTTTTCTTCAGCATGCTGAAAGAAATAAACCAGTCTAAGTTTCAGCAGCTCTTAATGACAACTCCAAATCATAGCAATGGATTATGGTCTTATCCCGTTTTTAACCTGCTGATACCACGTGCCTCTGCGCATTCCTGTGAAAACAAGTTATAGAAATTCACTACGTATTGTGTAAGATATTTTGTCTCACCTGTTTAAACCTTGCTCCTGCAAGGTCAGTGGACTGCCCCCTGCTACTTGAGTTGGAGTGGAGGAGACAGCGAGGGGAGGAGACAGATTCGGTGTATTACAGTTCCTTATTCAGTTTATCCATGGTCAACTTATTTCATGAAATTAGCACACACTAAAACACGGGAGGTTCCCTCTGAACTTGAAGGAACTTTTTCACTGTGGGGGTGACGGAGCGCTGGCACGGGTTACCCAGAGAGGTTGTGGAGTCTCCATCCTTGGAGATACTCAAAAGCTGTCTGGACATGACCTCGGGCAACCATCTCTAGATGGTTCTGCTTGAGCAGGGGCATTGGCCCAGATGATCTCTGGAGGTCTCTTCCATCCTCAATCATTTTGTGACTCTGTGAACATTCACCTCTCTGAACAGAAAAGTCCAGGTGTCTGAAGTCTCACAAAATACAGCTGCTTCATCCCCTGATTCATTTTAATTACTTTCCTTTGTACCATCTCTCCATTACATACTCCATTATATGGTTATCCATCCTCCATGTAACTCCATTACATCCATCCTGACATGAGCAGACAAGAACTGCAGTTGATACACAGGATTTTATGTAAGAAGTAAAATGCACTGTCTTGTTCTCAGTACCTTTTTTGACTATTCCTGTAGCTTTTCTGGCTTTTTAACTGTCACTTCGTATTGAGCTGTTTTGGATATTAGGGTTGATGTTTTCCCTCCTGTGGAGCACTTAATCTGAGATACTTTTAACCTCATTGACCAGAGAATTCAACATCAAGTGTTTTGAGAAAACACTGCTCATTGTAGCAAGGGTCTCATTGACTTTGATTGCAGTTCTGATTGCTGCATGACATTAAGTCAAGTTCTGGGAATCGCATTTTGGAAACTGAAACCACTAAGAACAAGAGTTGGCAGAGCTGACTTGCCCAGTCCAACTGATCTGTCTATCCCATGCTCTTCTGTCTCATTCACTGTATAGTTCCTAACATTTGTAGCTGATAAAACAGCTGTTTTACAATCAGTGTTTTTCAGTACAAAAAATACCTTGAGCACTACTAAATCCGTACAGTGACTGGCAAGAGCTCTTGTTGGAACAGTCATTTCTTCTGCCCTGTCTATGGACAAATTAAAATTAATGTAAAGTATCTATTTTCAAAGCATTGCAGGCAATCAAAAGTAACGCATAGGAATATAGGCCGATCCCTCTCCTGTCTTTCAACTGTTACTAAAAATGCATATCGAAATTAAATAAAACTGCTAGTTAATCAATATGGAACTTTTTGCCTGCGGATTTTCCAGAATGCGTCAAAAGCCTATTTTTACTTTTGTGATTAAATATTGTCCTTTACTGAACATATATGAATATTGGTTTAGCAACTGTAGACTCCTCTAAAATTCTTATCTCTACCATTTAAGAATACCGAGAACATATGGAAGTCACTCCATACTTCTTTATTTACAATGTTGTCAAAATATTGCTGGCAGCTGTGAAATCCCTTGGGGAGAATTGAATCAAGTAATTGTAAGAATCAACTGTTTGCAGTTCTTTGTGTTCTTTGTGTCAGTGAGTAACCATTCTCCACTCTTGTTCTCTGGCAATTCTTAAACAAATTTTAAATCATTGCATGTATCTATAGTTAATAAACTATTTAGAGAAAATTACAAGAAATCTAACTTCTCTTTTCTCAGTTTACTATGGATAATATTAACTCACATTTGTATGTTTGGAGATCTTCACTGCCAGTTGCTTGTAGAGAAGCTATGGATGTTGTATATTAGTCCAGAAATACAGAAAGGTATTTCATTACTCTACGTGCTGTATGTCAAGCTTAGGGAAACTGGAAATATTCCCCAAATGAAGATAAAAGGAAGCTCTAACAGGACCATGAAGACTGGAGTGCTGGTAGGATGCTCCTTCCACTCTGGGCTCATTGTTGAATATATATATATATAAAATCCTGAAAGCATAAGCCATTCTCTTGTCAAAGAAATTTTAATTCTAACTGACAAGGATAAGAATTACCTTTTAGCTAATGTTGCTACTTAAATTCTGAGGTTACAACACCCATTCAGGGAGTAGTCCTCAGCTTAGGGGATATTAAATTCTTACCTGCAGGTTGTATTAGTGCAACAGAAAGAGTGGGATGTGTCTTCTCCATACTGTGCAGCTCATCTGGTGTATGAGTTGATGATTCACATATACTTCAGGGAAATGTCAAAATGTGGTTCTGAACTTTGTCAGGCAAAGCTGCTCTCAGACTCCCAGAGCAGAAGTTCCAAGAGGGAAGCTGTTGCTTCAGGTGCCATGTTTTCTCTTGCCGTGTTTTGCGGTTTAAAGACAGCAACACTGACAAGGACATTTCCTGAGACCCCTGATGCTGTGTGTCCTGGGCATGTATGTATATATACATATATATATATATATACACACATACACACATATATATATATATATACTAGACAGAGCCTCTCAAGGCACCATGATGAAAGTAGACCTGAAGTTTAGAAATCAAGCCACAGAGCTCATACCCTTTAAGCCTGCAGCAGTCAGGAATGGTTGCCAGAAGAAAAATCTATGCTCCAGCCAACTTTGGAAAAAAAGTACAGGTAACCTATGACATTTTGTTGCCTTCGGGATCACATAAATCTGAGCAGGAAAAAGTTCAGGATTGTAGTTATGACGTTAGAACTAACTCTGCCTTAATCTCCATTTTGGTGTCTATGGTTTTCAGTATTCAAGAATGCTGAATAAGGAAGGCATGGTGTCCCATGTAGAAAATTCCTGCTCCATTATCTACAATTTATAAAGAGAAGGCAAACATTGTAATATGCAAGTATAGGTAACAACTCTACTACTCAATTTTCCAGTTTCATGAAGAAACTGTTTTGATCGGTATTGTAATTTCACTTGGGCAAGGCAGGGAAGAGATCTCAGCAGATGGTTGTCATAAACTCCATACCTCATTTTGGAATTAGTGTACAAAGCTATCCAGCTTGGCACTAACTACACAGCATAATTTTCCTGCATGTTCATGCCAAAAGAAACCTGGCATGGAGAATATTTTTTCTAATTATTTTCAGATTTTATGAATCAACATCAGATCTGGTTAACCTGTGGTTGCTCTGTCCATAAATCTGTATGTTTCGTAGTTTTACGAGGAAAAAAAAAAAACAACAAAACAAACAGTTATCATACAGCAGTGACCTATATCACTGATTTTTAGCATTATTGGGTAACTTAATTAGAATGATCAGTAAGTTTTCTTGCTACTGCTGTTGCCTGATGGTGAGTCTAAGCAAAATGGTTGTGCCTAAATTACAAGAGAGCTTTTTGAGAAGAGACAAGTTTAGAAGACATACTCATAAGGACAAAGTTATCATTGTTAAGATTATTTAAATAAAACTCTTCTTATTTTTGTAACACTTTGTTTTTAACGGGGAAACAATTCCTCACTGTATACTTGTATGAAGGGAAGAATAGTAGTATCATCAGCATAAACTCTTACTCACCTATTGTCCCTGTCATCTACTGGCTTGGTAGACATAGTATCCTAACAAGTATTTTCATTTCATCCTGACTCTGAACTAAATAGAAACCAAAACGCTGTGCAAATGGAGGCCATCCCCTACAGGGCAGTCAGAAAGCGTGTTGGTGCAGGAGAAGTTTCTGAGGTTCTGTGGCTGCTTCTTTAGTTAGTACATTCTGAAGCTAACAACACATTGTCTTCAGAAGTACCTCTGAAGTAAGGATAAAAATTACTTCTGAAAGAGATTAGGAAGGTATAGAAAAGGATTGAACGCCAACAAAGGCCAGGAGCTTCTTGCTTAACTCTGTCTTATCTGTGAACAAAGGTTTTTCACATGAGAAGAACAGTATGAATAACATTTCAATATCAAAGACTCAGGATAAAAATAATGAATAGAATCACAACAGAGAAATCGGGATGTCTGTGTTTTAGACCTTAAAAACAAAGACCGTTGACAATCTTTTCTACAACTTAATAGTATCGAAACAAGTGGAGTTGATTCCTCTGAATGCCCTAGCACCAAACTCCTATCTTCTTTTACACAGTTCATTAGCGACAGTTAATGAGCAACAAAGGTAAAGACTTTTCTTCTTTGCATACTGGGACACAGGCACCCAGTAGCAAGGGCTGTGTGGCAGCACCACCACCACGGAATCCCCTCTGCCAGGAAAAGAAGCAAAGCCCAGGGGGGGTTCTCCAACCACCAGCTGATACCCTTTCTGCTGTTAGAAACTCTTCCTCCGATATTTTGGTGTTGTGTAGTCTCTGTCCTCAGCTTCTTTGGTGTCTGACTGGTGTGGCTTAATACAGGAGACCAATGTCTTCATAGAAGTAAGACTAACAATTCTATCAAACTTGAATTTGTTTCATCATTTATTGTATCATACAGAGACATAACAGGAATCGTTTGTATAGGATATACCATTAAAAAGTAGAATGCCACTTTGAATTTGTCTCTTGAATTCAGCTTTGTAACCAAGTCACTCATCTCAATTGGAATAATTCAAATTATCCGATATTAATTAATCTGGAGAGAAATGTCCCAAAACTTTTTTCCTGATTGTTCATTCCTTTAACAAATGGCTGACACATAACTTTGTTTAAAAAGAAAACACAGAACTGTAGAAAAGAGGATGGCCATTTCTTCTATGAAAAATGATTTTTCATGTCTACACTTCACTGAGATGTTACATATGCTCTTTTTCCTATTCTTGAAAAAGGACTTTTGGTGTGTTCATCTTTATGATACATGTGACTGATGTGTGAGTCAGGCCACAACCTCCCAGAATTCAGCAATGTGAGAATTAGAAGAGTTTCCCTATAAAACTTTAGGCTGGAAACACAGATTGGCTTTAAGACCTATTAATGGGATAATAGAAACCAGGGAGTTAAAGTCCAGGAGAGCAAGCAGTGCTTGCTATTTTCTCTTGAATCTAAATGAAACTTTATGTGCTTTGTAAACTGATACTTTAACTGATATGATTGAATGAAGAGGAAAAATGAGCCCTTTATGATTATTATCTTTTTATTCAGGGCCAGGGGAAATTAATTTATAAGTAATGTACCTGCCCTTTACACTGTTGTTCACGTTTGTGAAAGCTCCGCTGGCTGTTCTGTAATTATGCTAATGATAGCTTTGACCCACTGTTCAATGTAGGAATTCTGATGCTTAAACTATGCTTCTGTGAGTGGATTCTTCTGTTTTCAGCCTTTTAGTATTTACTTTTATAAGTATGCTAAAAAGGCAAAAAAAAATACTAATGTGATAATTAGTAGAAATAAAATAATGTATTTTGCATAGTGATTTGTACATATGTTTCAACTTCTCCATATTTTGCATTTTGCTCATGCAGGAGGGAAACTTTTTAGTGCATAGTTTACCTTTTTCTTTGGGAATGGACAGCACACATAGTTTGGATGAGGGCAAGAGTGGGTCAGTCCCCCATGACTAGTAATGTTTGGAGTATTAAGGAGGTGCCAGAGTGATGTTGTTTTGACCTTTTTAGTCCTGATGACTAAATATGTTCCTAATAAAGAAAAATCAGATCAGCTAACTGTGAACTTGTAGGTGAGTTCCCAGATGCCCATGAACTTGTAGTCAGGTGCTAAGGAAAGATAAGAATTCCTGCTTTTAGTTCACTGTATAACCTTACAGAAGATATTTAACATTGATGCAACTTGATACCTAATTAGGAAAATTAGCATAATCATACTTAATTACTGTGCCTATTTCATAGGGGAATATGAAGATAAATCAGGTATAAGAGCTTGAAATATAAAAAGCTTTGTAAGTGGATAATATGATCCACTTGTTCAGTCTGCTGACCTCAACTTATAATGAAGTAGCTGTAACAAAAGAATGTGTGAGAAAGATTTGTGTTAACTAATGATCTTTCTGCTAAAATGGGGCTTAACATATCTACATCAGAGCCTTCTCAAATTGCGAGAAAATTATCTGTGGCAACAACACAGAAAATGGCATCAAAAGAGGAAAAAAGGCAAGACACTGAAAATTACGTGAAATTCCTTTCTTGATAATGACTTGCAATTCTGTTGTCAGTCTGAAAAAAATAGTTTTCCACAAAGACAAGGATGACTGTTGACCATAATGTTAGTGTCTGAGATGGTAAAATAAACAATGCCTCTTGAAATGTTGCATCATTTAGTAATATGCTACAATATCTATACAGGTATGTAGAGTATTATAACCTTCTGTTGCTGAAGTGCAGCAAAGATTCATTGCTGGGAAACAGTGTGCGTGGACAGACTAGATCAAACAAGCACAACAAGCGATGATGATACAAGTGACCCACTTAGGCAGGGAAAAAAGAATGATAACTATGAGAAACAACAGACAGATGGCTGTACTAAACATAACAGACTTCTTAAAATGTCTGTTGCCCAAGGGTATAGACTTAGCTACAAGTTGAATATTGGCAGGTCATTTATCCAGCATGTCGGGGAAAAGAAAAGGCTGTAAAGAGGAAAAAGAAGTACTGGGCAGGAACTGAACATACTATCCTTATGGTGCCCACTGTTTGCCCAGGAGATGAAAATGAGTGAATCTTTTGTAGAAGAATAAAGAAAGCTTTAGGAAAAGAAGCCCTTAGAGAGATTATTAATTTAATTTATCCTCAGGTACCCTCATTCTGTTACATTCCCCTTCACTTGTCCTTTCTCATAAACATGATTAATCCATGCTGAAATAGCTAGATGCCCTGTTTCTAGGCCATAGTCCTATGGTGGAGTGATCCCATCCTGGACTATGGGTTACAAGTTTATAAGTGGGACTCCACTGATCGCAGACAGTGATGCTCTTCCCTGTCCATTTTAGATGCCGTGAGGTGGAAAAGATGTTTATTTATTTTCTTTAGCAAACTCCTCTTAATTTTCAACTGAGAAAAATCATATCTCCTTTGAAAAAAAAGTGAGACTGATGATCATGACAAGACTGGAATATCAGGTGGAACCAGAATAACAACGGTGAAAGTTGAATGATGTTTAAAATGATGAGAGGGTATAAATAGACCAGAGGAAAAAGATGGGATTGGGAAACAAGAAACAAGGAGTGATCACAGGGTGAGTGGTGACTGGAAAAAGGAAGACAGCTTGTTTCACCCATGGCCTTTCAAAATGCATGGCCAGACTGAGGGCAGACAGACAGGACAGACGGTGGCAGTGACAGAGAGCAGCGGCTGGGGAGGTTGGAGGTAGTCGAGCAGGTGCTGCTGGAGTCATCGTAACAGAGTGACATCCTGACAAAGCCTGTGTCTCAGTAATGTGCCCCATGGTACCGTGAGATTCCTGTGGAGCCTGTGTCTGCCCGAGTGTGTCTTTGCTGCGGTCGGTGCTTGTTTGACAGTTCTTGATTTTGCGGCGACTTTGTTCCTTATGTCTTGTTTGTTCACTTGTGATGTTTTGTAGACCATCTGTTTCTTCCCTCTCTGCTTTTTCTTCTGTTTGTAAGATCATAAGTCATGTTCAGTGTATGAATGTACACTCTTCACCTAGTATTTTAAATAGATTGGATTTTGATTAGCACAGAGCTTAAGTGCCTGCTCTTACTTAGACCTTTAGACAAATGGCCAGATTCCACTCTTGTTTACCCTTATTGTAAATCCTAAGTAACTCTTTTGGATGTAATACAATTCCACTATATGCTGCTATAAATGGCAAAGTAATTTAACCGAGACGCAGGCCACATCTGGCCGTAGGAAAGGTGGGCGCCTGGCAGTTCAGAAGGAGCTCCAGTTCTCTTCTCCACTGCACAGGGCCCACAGCCCAGCACTGGTCATGGCCATGGACACCACCACGGGGGCTGCTGAGGGTGCACTGTCAAAATGGGAATCACAGCTGCCTCCTCTGTTTTGCTACAGAGCTTTTTGTTCGAAAACTCATGCCCATTTCAGCTTTAAGTCCACCATACGACAGCTTATCATGACGGGCACAAGCTCCAGTAGTTTGTGTACCACCCCAACCTTTTGCCACCCTTGTAGCCTGGCTTCCTGGACCCTCCTGCCTCCACCTCCTAGTGCAGTTGCAGAATTGTCAGCAATTCTGTTGCCACCAGTCCTTTAATGTCTTGAGTAGTGGTTTTCTGAATGAGAATTCCAAGATATTTCTGGCCTCATTTTCTTGCAGTTTTTAGCAGTGAAACAAGAGGCTGTATTTGTGTCCTCCAAGCAAGTCAGAGCATCACAACACACACAACTTTACAGGCAACATCAGCAAGTTACTTATTTTCTGCTCCACACCTGGGTCATGCAGGCTCCTGTCATTGTCAGAAGTGATGTGCTTTACAGAACAGGGAAAGAACAGTCACTCTCCACAAATTTCTGCTGAGATGGGTGTTTAAAGAATAACTTGTTTCTTAAGATGTCAGAAATGCTCAAGGACAGCAGTGTCAGTGGGAGGGTGGGGAACCAGAAACAATCTCTACATGTCAGAGATCAACAGCTGTAACAGCACATTTTTGCACTTGAAAATAAACATTTATGTTGCCTTGGTTGGTCACAGAGCTGGATGAGGGAGGCGCTTGAGAAGGTCTGAAGAACGAACTGATATTTGGGAACCTGTGCCTCTGGGAGGCCAGTGGTGCTTTGCTGTTGACCACAACAGCTCCAGCACTCCCGAATCAGTGCTTCCTTCTCTTTTACTAATGTTAATAAAAAGTGAGATGCAGATGATAGCAGTTATAACTGACAGTCTCTAGGTTTAGTGACAGATTTAATGATAATAATTTTGCTCTTCATTGGATGCATTCAGTGATTCTTTCTAAAGTTTGTAATGCCTTTCAAAACAGTGACATGACTAACCAAAAGAGCTTTTTTCAATATGTAAGATTTCTTAGCAACATAATTCAAAAATCTTTCAAATAAACATGGAATAAATAGAATAATTCAAGTAATCAGGCATTAAATATAATATATTTGACACCAAGCAGGATCTGTTTGCACACACAATCAATGAAAGAACTCATTAACAATGCTGTTGTAACTCATTAACTTACTGTTCTGCTTATGATTTAAGTTAACCAACTAGTAGAAACATTCTAAACAACAATAACAAAAAAAAAAAAAAAGAACAAATCTTTCTTGGTTTCTTTTTTTTAATTTTGATTTTTTTGACTTATTTGTGTACGTGAGTTAAACTGGAATTTGTGTTTAGTGATTCTGTGAAGGTAGGAAACTGCAACATGTATCTTCCAATACTGTTTTCATATATGAGGAACAGACCTGAGCCCATACACGGTTTTGACAGGCTGTGTGCTAGTTGTCAAAGACCTCTACCACATAATAAATGGGAATCAAAAGATTGGACAATAGTGTCACCAGAGACATTGCAAGGTTATTCCCTGATGATTATAAATGCATACCCATAGTTTCACACACATAGCCCCTGGATAATGTGAAAAATCAGAGCAAATAAACTGTCAACGCAGGTGATTTCATGTGTTGTTAATACAAGGAGCAGATTACCCTGGAATCCTCTTTCTGATTTCCATAATTCTTCTTCATTCCTCCAGATAATCCCCCTGACTTTTTTGTCCCTCCTTTCCTCATTGAACAATCTCCAGTGGCTTCAGGCTAAATTCCTTTCCTCTGTTCATATAAGTGCAAATTTTTTCCTGGCCTGAGTATGGTGACCAGATTTTAGCTGTTCAGGATGAAGAAGTGGGAGAGGACTCAAGGAAGAAATTTAAGTCCTAGAAAGGTAGCATTTTCAAGGTTTCCCAAAAACAGAACAGCAGACTGAGTTAAAGGAAGACATATTGCTCTTTTTCCTCAGGATTTTCTTAACTGGATTGCTCACAAGCCTTTTGATGGGGGTGGGAAGGAAATCCTTGAGTTGACAGAGTCTTCTCCACTGACATGCCTCTGCAGCAATCAGATTACACTGTGAGCTCTATCTGTACAGAGGAAAGAGCCTAGAAATGGTACATTTTCATTTCAAATAAGAAGTTATGACTCTCAGATTTCTTTGATGTTCCAGACAATGATTACTGGAACTGACACAGCCTGACTTAGTTACTAAAAGAAAGTTTAATAACTTCTGATAGGTTATTCTTCAAACTTGTGTTAGAGGCATTCAGGTTGATTTTTGTTAGAAGTCACTGAAGTCAGATGTCTATTTTCCCTGGCTTTACTTTCCTCGTATTTTTCTGTTGGGTAGAAAAATAAATTACATTTGTAATGAAAACCAATCTTCAGCCTTTACTGTAGCACTGAACAGAAATGTTTTCCTGACAAATGGTACACGGTGTTGCTTTCCATAGAATACATAAAGAAGCAGCTTCTTTCCCTGCCATATTTAATATAGTGATGAATATTCCTTTGGCCTCAGAGTAAAAATCAAGAAACTTGTGGTCAAGTCTGGCTTTAAGTGATGAGGCTGCTCAGGTGCTTAAGTAAGCAAAGGAAGAGCATTACAATACTGCAGGACATAAATTTCTTGCGCCTGTATCGTACCAATAACAATTCTTGTTCTACAACATACCACATAAGTGGCAGTCCTCCTAAGACAATTATGAAATATTTATAGCAAGCAGTGTATTTTGTCAGCTGATTAGGACATTTCCATGAATGCAGATCTAACATTTTACTTCGTAAAAAAACCCATTTGAGCAACAGAAACCATGATTATGGGACCTTTCTGATGATTTTGTGATCTTTACTGAGTGGATGCCAAAGCCCAAGAACGGGAGGGATTACTTATGCAGACTCTGATGTGATAAATGCCTTTTTATTTGCTCCAGGTTAAATTGTGCATCTAAAACGTTGCTGTAGATAGCTCTGCCAAGGTCACTTTATGGCCAGTGCCCAGTAGACTTGTAAATCACATGAAAGTGTTCAGTAATTTAAACTGTATTTGAATTTTAGTAATTTGGCCTTTGAAAGCCTTCAAGTACCTTTCTTGTCAGGGTAATAGATTTAAAAGATCTGGATGAATGAGCAATCTAGTTGTGTTAGATGGCTAGCATGCTGTATAGCTGACACTTTTCCTATACCATTATAGAATAAACCACTGCTTCTTGCTATACTGAAGGAAATAAAAAAGCAAAAATAAGGCAAAACAACAAAATCACCACAGATAATTTACCACTAAATACCAGACAAATTGATCTATTTTAAATAAGCCTGTGATACTGTAAAGAACCAGAAAAATATCAGAACCAAAAACAAAATAAAAAAATGAGCTGATAGATCATGTACTGCATATCTGTCCTCATGTGAGGACATTCTCTGTCCTGCGGTCTCCAGTTTACCAAAGGCTCACTTGCCCAGTCTTAGGTGTTCCCTAAATGACTTTGTCTATTATTTCCCTGTCTTCCTTATAAAAAAATCCTGCAAATTCAGGTGAAATGCCTACTCAGGGACAAATCTCAAAATCATTCCTGTATTCTCATATTTTTTGCGTATTCTATTCTGCAGTCAACCATAATTCACACTTTTAGGCAGAGACAAGCATTGTGTAATGCAGTCCACACGTTGCTTAGCTAATTCTTTGCTTTGTGTACATGTTCAGTGAGATTTTTAATACCTGCAAAACTGGAAGCAATTTTTAAACAGAAACAGAGATCTGTCAATGAGTCCTAACTGTATATCTTTCATGTAAGGGCATTTTTCTATATATATACATGCACATATACGCATATGTATGTATGTATATGTACACACACACATACATATATATTCGTTGTGTTTTATGTTTTCCAGCTTTTAAATAGTAGTGCAATGTCAGCCTAGAGGGAAGACATGTAATATTTAATACTTTAGCGAAACATAATTGCTAAGAAATGTCCTCATGCTAAACTGGAATCAATCAGTACGATGGTGTAATCATATGCACTTAGTCATGGGTAGAAAATGCTAAAACAGTGAAGAAAATCTCTTTCTTAAGCATTTTATTATCTGAAGCCCTAAGTGGACATAAAGCAATGCAGGGTAATACCATAAAGCATCATTATCACGTTATTATATTCAGGGTTGAGTGACAGTGTAAAAGCTGAATTTGTCTGATAAGACATGCAAATTATTATATTTGATATGTTTTAAAATAATTACCATATTATCCATCATATAGCACTTCATCTTTTGTTTTATGAAAGGAAAAAAAAAACCCACTCTGTTACAGAATTGTTCATTCAAATGAAAAACCCTCCTTCTAGCATGATTATGAGAGAAAGAAGAATCTGGATGTGTGATCCAGATGGAAGCCATTGCAATGAAGATTTTCATTCTGGATGGCAGTGTGTTTGAGATGTTTTCCTTTCACCCTGTAACCTTGATGAATCCTCAGCACAGGTGTACACTGTGCTTGGAATAAAACAGTGCACCTGGGCAAAAAATGTGCATGTGTTTCTTTCTCAGCCTCTGTGGAGCTGGACTGTGCTAGTACTCAACCCTAGGTACATACAAACAATTCTAAATTAGTAACTCATGAGTTGCTTTGTTATTGCATCTTCTTGGTCTGTGCCAGGTGAACATGAAATATAGGGACTGTAATTTTATATCAGGCTTGGTACTTGTGTTAAAATGAGAAGTACTGATAACCTATGATGATTTACATCTTACTTCTACTTTAAAAACCTGTTTAATCACATCAGTGTCTTAAATGGATGAGCATCTTTATGTAACTTATACATCTGGTGTATTAACTTTAAGTGCGTGCTGCAGTACTCAGCTATCTTAATCCAGGGAATTCATTATCCAACATCTGCTTTAGAAGGCAGATTGCAATATCACTGGTGACAACTAGTTTCCATAGTTTCCACTGGAGTAATATATTGTATTTTCCACATCAGCACTCACTGATGAATAGCAAGCAAGTCAAATCATGGAGCTTTACAATAACCAAAGAGGAGGAACTACAAAGTTTTGCAGATAATTAAGCTATTGTAACCAAATTCAGCAAAGACAAAAGCATTGTCAATACAGGAGAAAAAAATAATCTAACATTTCTTCTAGGTTACTATGAAAATCACGTTCTAGCACTGGCTATACTAGCCTACAGGCTCAGAGCATTGACTTGATACTTAGCAAGCTACTTGTTGAATTTTATACAGAAAACTTTATACATATTTATTCTGTTCTACTTCCATGCCCCAAAGCTTTCCTGTAAAGCAGAATGATAACCTTTAATTGCTATAAAACATCTCTATTCCATATTAATAAAAAGAAAATATTTGGCAGTACAGAGGATCAACAAACACATTTATATATTATCCGTCAAAGAAGAAATATTCACAACTAGATTACATATCACTTGGGGAATTAAAAAAAAAAAAAACCCAAGGATTTTATTCCCAGGCAAGAAATTGCATAATCCAGTTCTGAATATTTTATTGTCTGATTTTTTTTTTTTACTTTAATGGATTAAGTGTGTGAGTTCACTTACGCTTTTTAGATTTTGTATTCCATGGAACAGAAATGGTCAAGTGTGATACTGCAATGTAATTGAAAGCTGTAAAAATTCAAAAGTGAAAAACTAAGTTCTCATTTAAAATCTTGCCTTTAACTGTAGACAGATGTGCTTCTCTCTGCAAATGTTTGTCAGCGATGTACACAAAATGCTGCTTTCAAAAACTTATTATGCTTGTAACATGACTCATCTACATTTCTGCATTTTGAAATGGCCCTTTGAACTGGAGAAAAAAATACTTTTCATTGGTGTAGTTTACGTAACAAGAAGAAATCCTACAATAAGTCAAAAAGTTTGATACTTCATTAACTTATGACTGTGTTTAAAAATATTTAGGAAATGTGTGCCATGTTTAGAAATGCAAATGCATTTTCAGAGTAATGAACACCTGTTCCTTGCAAAGTCTGTGTTTGTGAATACAAGATGAGTACAAATACAGGCACACACAATTGCACATAGAACTAGTAGATTTACAACTCTGCGCAAAAACAGTTTTTGCGTTTCCAGTCTTTTGTGGCTGCCAACCATGTGCTTTGAAAACATGGCTGTGAATGTGTGCGAAAAACAATGTGGCGATAAACTCTTGGTAGTCTGAGCTGGGCATGTTCTACCATGATGATCTGAAACTTGCGTGGCAAGAAAATCTCAGACGTAAAAGAAATAGAACTACTATGAACGTTAAATTGTATCTTAAAAGAGATGGGGGTGATGCTGTGAATAAGAATTAATTTACATTTGCAGGAGAGTGTGATGACAGTTGAACAGATTCTTTTTCAAAGTGACTTCAGCCCACATTGTCAGTGTTTAATTCAGCGTAAGAAATGAGTCATGCAACTGCAGAGTTTTGTATGGGCTACTAGTATGAACCTGAAACGTGTTTTTAAGCTGCCAAATAATTTATAACGTAGGTTCCTTTCACAGAAACAGAGTTTTTGAGGTTGGAAGGGACCTTCAGAGGTCATCCAGTCCAACCTCACTGCTAAAGCAGGTTCTCCTAGAGCGAGCATCCCAGGACCAAGTCCAAATGGCTTTTGAGTATCTCCAAGGATGGTTGCCTCTCTGGGCAACCTGTGACAGTGTTCAGTCATCCTCACAGGAAAAATAAAATTCTTTATGTGTTCAGATCAAATTTCATACATTTCAATTTGCACCTATTTCCCCTTGTCCTATCAGTAGGAACTACTGAGAGGGTCTATCTTCCTCTTCATTCTTTCATGTTTGTGCATGTTGGTAAGATACCCTGAGCCTTCTCCAGGCTGAACAGCCCCTGCTCTCACAGCATCACCCCATGAGAGCTGCTCCAGTCCCTTATCATCGTAGTGGCCCTGTGATGCACTCATTCCAGTAACTCCACATCCTTCTTGTACTTGGGACCCCAGCACTGGACACAGTACTCCAGGTGTGGTCTTGCCAGTGCTGAGTAGACAGGAATAATCACCTCCCTTGACCTGCTGGCGGTGTTCTTCCTAATGCAGCCCGAGATACCATTGCCCCTAAGGCACATTGTTGCTGCCTGGTCAGCTACTTACTCACCAGAACCCCAAGGCTCTTTTCTGCAAAGCTTCAGAAAACTGCTTTCAGCCAAGGGAGCCACCAGCACGTACTGGTGCCGTACTACTGCCTCCCCAGGTGTAGGACAAGTTTATCTGCTGACATCTTTATAAAACTTTTTTTCTACTTACTCATCAGTGCTTGAGAACCTATTGTTTTTGGTAATTTTTTAATCTTTTTGCTGTGATCTGTGGAAATTCTGTTTTCCAAATCTTCAAATATGTGGCCCTGATTGAAAAGGAAAAAAAAAAAAAGGAGGTTAGTTGGAATTAATTTGAAAGAAACAAGTGTTTTTCCAAAAGCATAAAACAAAATTATAGTTAAATAACAACTGCTTCTAGTAAAGTAAGGAAAAGAAACAATCTTCTCTTCTAAGACCTAGCAAATTTAGGAAAACTTAGCCACCAAAGCTTCTGTGGATTTGAATCAGGATGGATTCTTGTTCCTCTGCTGAATTTCACTGATGTTGTGACCTCTTGCAAAATAAGAACCAGAACATCTGGTAAGATGTGGATATTGAAAAGAAATTATAAAAGAGAAAGAGTGAAAGTGGGTTTTTCTAGTGCATTGCTCGAACAACTTGAAGAATGTTCTGTTTGGAAGCTCTCAAATTACTAGTTTCTCCTAACTGTGAATTATGTTTGCAGAAATAGAAAATTCAGAAATTACAAGAAGCAGAGACCCGATAGGACACAGAAGAGTTTTTCTAATAAGTCATGCTTGAGTCCTTAACCAGTCCCCGAGCTCCCCTCAGATGCTTGGTTTAAAAAACAAAAGGAAAAAAGGCAACATTCTGAAATACTGTGATGGCTGTATAAAACTGAGTCGATGAAGTTCAATGATGAAAAAATCTGTGTTTTTAACTGCAATATCAGGTCTGATAATTCTCAGAATGCCTCAATGAGGCTCTGGGATGACAGCAGGAAAGACTGGACTTCAAAATTTCAGGTTAAGACAGAAATTTTCAACCCAGGTTATTTATAGGAGGTTTTAGGAATCTGGGAGCTCGAGCAGTGGTGTAAATAACAGCACAGGTTAGCCAGACCTGCCCGGGAGAGAGCTGGAACGGAGAATTTAATCTCATAAACCTCAGGGCTGGAAGGCTTAAATTCAATAAAATAATCTACCTTTGCTGCTAAGTAGGATTAGTTGCAGCCACCAGAAGCTGGGAGTACTCAGCACCTTGAGGTGTGATGAAGTCTTATGTGTTTGCCCTGGCTTGCTATGCTGAATTTAAATGTATAATGAGACCTTCATATCCCGTACCTATCCAGATTTGGCATTAAAATGAATAGCAGAAATTAACAATTTAATTAAATATATTTTAGTTGTAATTAAATACATTTCAGTTAAAATAACTGATCATCTGAATTATGAAAAAAAAGAAATAGTCTCAATTAATTCTATTTATAACACTCTTTCCTTCAACAAAACAACAGTGATGAAGTTAATGTTATTTCTTTAGTGTCCATTCTTAGTTTCTGTGATAAGCTGAATTATTATATTGAAAGACGAGGTATTTAGTTGACACATTTAATTAAATTTAGGGCATTTTACTTGAATTGAATGGAAAAACAGAAGGAATGTCTAGCATGGATTTCCACACTTCTAAAATCAATAACGCAGAACTGGGTTAATCATAGCTACATAATAGCTTGGAACTAATTTGCTTTACAATCACGAGTATTCAGTTTCAAATACTTACACTGTAAGTCTATATAGTTTTTTAGTTGGGAAACATGTAAGGTGATGGCTATTTATTCCATTGGTGTTAAGATAGCTCACCAGAGGTTTTTTAGCAACACAGAAGACATGTGAGAAACCAACACTCAGTGTGTCATTCAACTAATAATTTTGTGTTCACAGCTGAGGCTTATTAGCACTAGCTATTATTTTTAGATAAAAATAAACTTACATTTTTAGTAATGTGACTAAAACCCCTGTATCTCCACAACTTGCTACATGCCCCAGCTTTTTGTGACACAAAATCAGTGGGATCTTTTTGTCAAGAATATCAGGGAAATTTCAAACCCCCAATAGTGATTCTAGAGCAAAATCAGGAGTGAGATTTGAGACCATCCAGGGTTGTCCTAACAGCCAGCAAGGCTCTGGCTGCCTGTTTTGAGTGTGTTTGTGGGGTTTGTTTGGGTAACGGTCCTGAGCGCAGGTGCAGTTGGTGACTCCTACATGTGGGCTCTGAATAGACATATCACGTTTGTGCTGAATGGGAAATCTGCTTGGCAAATTCAATTTATGTGCTGCTTATGTTGTGTTTCTATTAAAACAACAACAACAAAGGGTTTATAAGAAAATACACCCCTAGCTTTGTGAGTCAAAAAAAAAGGTTGAAGAAGTCATTCTAATGAATCTAGTATTATCTAGGGATATAATAGCTAAGCCTGACTTTTTTTTATTCCACTTGCATTTCTCCATTATAACAGAGGTTCTCCTCTTGAGAATAGTTTACTCCTATGTCCAATGCATATCATCCACATTACCTGATGCAGGAATAGACCATATTGGGAGCAACACTTAAGTGTATGTAGCAGCTGGGATGAAATACAGAATTTCATATACTAAATGGAACATCTTGCTATAAATGCATCTATTTCAAAACTGTTTATCCACGTCTGGGTACTGTTTATAAATAGGTTTTTACCTGTAATTTTCTGGAACCATTTCACATGCCAGCCTACATCTCTCCCTCCAGTACACTGGCACTCCTTGGGTTAATACTTGTGCCTGATCTGGATCTTCAGTTGCTTCTGTTTATATATTGTCAGTGAGAGGGTCCTTCAGCTGTGGAGCTTATTTCACTTTTCCTCTCAAGCCGAGATTGTTCGATCTAAAGCCAGTCTTCTTGTGCAGCCACCTGGGAAGGGATGGCTGAGATGCACGAGCCATGAAGCAATGTAAGCTAAAAGATTTTGAGAGGCAGAACTTTTTACTACCTGATTATTAAAAAAAAAAGGCAAGCAGTGGTAATTGGGTTAAAGTACTTGAAATCTTCTTTAATGCATGCTGCAGAGCAGAAAAGGAGACATCATAAATACAGATGCCATATCTCCTGGTGAATAATCTTATTTACAAGGGTTTATGCAATAACAAAATGTATTCAAAATAAATAATAACAAATAGAGACTTGATAATATTTTTATCATGTTATATATTAAACTATTGAGCTTGAAACTCTGACAATGTTTTCACCTATATCTGGCTGAATTAATTATAGCGCTTGCTCAGTTTTATACACTTAATTCCTAATCTTTCATACACCCTGTACTTTAAAAATATTGGAGAGATGCTTGGAAATGCGTATATCTGTACTGGGTACATATTTTAAGATTTTCTTTGTAAAGTTTTTTCTATCTCCTGTTTACTGTTTGTCATTTCCTTAGTCATCTTTCCTTTTGTCTCAATCCTTATTCTAAAAAGACAAAACTTACAACATCTTACACCTGATGCATACCTACCTAATGGAATTATTAAAGCAGTGTACTTGAAAAACTACTTTTTGCCAATCTATTGGGCTTGCTTTAAATTCTGTTTTTCAAATGGCATGATTCCCACTTTTCTTATTTTATACGTTTCTTCCTTTTCCTTTTGATAATTTTTTGTTTATTTATTTCAACATTTGCACTCTTTCTCACTTTAATTTGGCGTAAACTTCAGAAAGTTGAGTCTAAATTATTTTAATAGTTTTAGTTTCTGTAACAGTTCAGACAGTGACCCTGAGATTCAATAGCAGCATCTTTTCACAGTCCCTTCCTCATTCTTATTGAATTTGGTGTGGAGCGGCGGACTCCTCGCATTCCTGCTTGTTCTCTTGTGATTGTCCTCTGTATCATTACTCCGGTTATCCATAAATATCTCAATACGGAAACTAATTTAGGTTATAGCAGCTCAAACCAAGCAGATTTAAAATATCTTTGATTCCAGCAGTGAAAATTGCTCTTGTATTTTTATGGTGCCATTACAGAACATCTTCCCAGCATGTTTTGTTTGATTTTTTTCCTTAGTATGTAAAAAAGTCTTGGCTCTGGGGAGGACGTGCTGTGCTGTTTAGCTTGGGTTAGTCAGATTTCTGTGTTGGAGGGCACGAGAAGTGCAGGTTCTGTGTTTTCTGCCTCGACCTCTGGCTGTGGAGAATGCCGAGGCACGGCTGCTGCTCCAGAGCCAAGCCCGGTGGGGACCTGAGGTTTCTGGAAGGAGTTTCCATGCCTGCTGCTGCGACTGACAAAGAAAGGAAAGTCTTCATCCTTTTTTCTCTCTGTCAGTCCAGCTTTGCCCCAGGCTGTGCCACCAGTTTCTTCTCTGCCCAGCAGCTGTGCCAGGCAGTGATGCTGCTGGCGCTGCTATCTCCTGACTTAGAATCAAACCACAGCTATTAATAGATTTTGGTATATGTTAGTAGCATTATGAAGAACATATGTGCTCTGCGTTTATAATAGACTTAATGCTTACCAAGACAGTCCTTACTGCAAGGACAGCCCATGTTACCTTAACCGTATATTGCAATAAGACAAAAAAAAATACTAATGTTGCTTTAAAAACTAATTCCTGTGTCACGTATCAAGTTCAGTCCCAATGTACAATGTGTGATTCAGTTTGTACAGAATATCACCTAATGGTATTTTTAAAAGTTCTAAGATGATTCAGGTGCCATAAAAGAAAGGGCCGTAGTCAAATATTTTCTTGCCCAGACTTCTCATCCTTCATTGCTCTTTCCAGTCTCTTCTGGTCAAGCAACATGTTTTGTTTACTGTGCCATGTGGGACCCAGCTGTAGCCAGGCTGGATGAGACAGGAGCACTAAACAAGAGTAAATGTGTCTGAATTTTGCTGGCTGCTGTTGCCATTCCTGTTATCCTTGACAAGGGGGCTGCAAACCTGCAGGAGTGGTTTAGCGGGGGGCAATACAGGTCCCACCCGGCATGGCTGGAAAAAAAAAAAAGATACATAGGCACTATGTATAGCTTGTTACTTTTGTTGGCTTTAATGTAGACTATAGTAGACAGTTAGTCCAACCTTAAGAGTAATTAGGGATCTCATTAGCAGTGGAGCTCCAACAAACAGTTGGAGAAGACACATGGCAGTCTCCTGCCTCCTTTGAATCAACTGAGTTTTCCCAGAGAAAGACCAGCCATATCACATTTCTTCCTTCCTAGAAGCCAATTTAAGCACTCACTGCAAATCCACAGTGTATCTTTAGGAGTAGGTGGCTACACCAGCCGCCCAGCTGCCTGCTATATGCCCTCTGTTCATATTACCAATTCAAGTGGCAGCTGTAAATAAGCACAAGCTCTGGCAGCCAGGATTCACTCAGAATTAAATTCAGGGATAGGGAGCTGTCAGCTAACCTACTTCTGTGGCATCGTAGCTGTCATTTGAATGAATTACAGACCATGGTATCCATTTCTCTGGGGGCCTGTGAGCAAGAGGGGTGGAACAAATTGGGGCAAATGGCTCAAATTTAATAAAGGTTTCTGCAAGTTTTTCAAACAGACCACACCCATCTTCAGTGTGGTTATTTTGTGTGGCTAACAGCATTTCCATGTAAACTGGAATAATCTCCTCATGAAAGCTCTCTTTAGCATTACAAAAAATAAATTTACTATACAATTAGATGAGACTTATTTTGCCCTGTCCTAGCAACAACTAGAATATCTGTGTTGAAGTTTCATAGCAGTTACGTATGCACAGTTTACGCTCTGGGACTGGCAGCTTCTCTTCAGATGCTGAGAAGCAGGACATCCCTCCTCCCTTCCACACTGCTTGTAGAGTGTGGTGCCCCATGCTGATGATGCCAGGCAGATTTAATTGTGCATGCTCAAAGAGAAAAATGACATCCACGCTTGGGTTAGTGCTCTCTGTGGCAAGCTGACAAATCCCCCAGCTGTCAACTAACCTCAAAGGCAAGTGTACGTGGTTCAAGCTTATGTCTGCTTGAATTCTGCCCATGGGCATTTATAAGCTGAAACTCATATTGGCTGCAACACATTCGGACTGCTACTGAGAGAAATGTATGGCCTATTTTATGTGTTTCAATCTCTAAGGGTGAGCCACACAGTTAAGGTTTATTTCTCAGACAGACTATAAACAGGTAAAGACAGCAATTTTTTGCATATGTGGCAAGTGAAAGGGCGTAATGTTTATGGCTGTGGATCTGGCTAAGCTGCTGATTGCTTAGATAAAAACGTTTCTTTCTTGGACTCAGATGGATTATATTTATTTTTTTATGTATTTATTGGTGTTACCGGCTGCCAGAGAACTGCATGCATACAAATAGCCTTATGTAAGTGCCAGTATATATGGGCAAATGCAAAGAGGCATGTGTTGCTAATGCAATATGGGAGTCACGGAGGAGGACTTCTGGCAGAAGCATTGTCACTTGTGGTGCACTACAGGCTGTCCATCTAAAGCTATCATTACCTGGCACCTATGCTCTAGTGAAATAATCAAACCAGTCTGCAAATGGGCAAAAAGCCATCTTAACAGATGGCTGTGACTGTAGGTATCCAGGAAACTATGCATATACATTAAACATGGGTTCAGAGAGCACGGGTCTCATCTAGGAACATCAAAACAGCTGTCAGTTTTGAGCTTCTCCATATACTGTTGAGAACATATGCCATACCCATCAGACACCCACGCCAGGTGGGCTAGAGCCAGCACCCACTGTTCTGATGAGCTTTGTAGGAATTACTTGGTTAGGCACAGTCTCAGCTACAAATTAATCTTGCATTTTGCAATGCACTTTGAATTTGTATCAGAGAGACAAAGAACGAAGTTTGAGGATGCAGGTGCATCCACCTAGTTTGCATGCCCAGCTGAGGCACTGTCTCACCCAAGTTTTAGGTGATGGAGAGGGTTATCCAACCTACCCGGCACAATTGTCTATGTTTCCCAAGTAGAGAGTGATAGAAAGAGGCTTTGGATATGTGCAGGGGAAAGAGTGATGTGTTTATATTTTTGATGCACTGGAGTCTTAGAGCAGGATCTTAGACTATAAAAAAATATCAGGAAACACCAAATATCTCTGTAAGTTTGGGATTTAGTTTCCCAGACTCTTCTGGTACTGAGCAGCCAGTGCTATTCTTTTTTGTAACAGTCTGATATTAAATCAATCATCTAGAAAGTGGGGATTTCTGGGTTCTTGATCTCTTCAGAATAATTAACTGCAGATCCTGACCCTGTGAGTCCAGCGCGTGGTTCTCACCGTGCTTTGAAGCTGACTCATGGCACAGTGAACACAGCGAACACAAAGACTCCAGGAAGGTCCTCACCACCAGTTATTTTCACAAGCTTAGTCCTTCCCCATTTACACAAGGGAGCATGAGGATGATGTCGCTTTTAGTGCCCCAAACCAAAAAAGGACCATATTCACATCACCTGGCACCAGCTAAAATTCATTGGGACTTATGCGTGCTGTTGGCTGGCTGTGGGTTTCCTGAAGCATGGTCTCAATACAAATTCTAGGCTAACTGAAATTTAAGCTGCCTGAAAATAGCCGCAAGGTACTAACATCAAGATTTAAGAGAGATACTCTAGCTTCAGTGAATCAGTGCAAATACACGGAGCTCTTTTACTGATGCTGGGAGCTGGACAGGTTGCAGAAGTGTCGCTGGATTCGGATCCATCTTCTTTACTTTCTGCTAGCTGAGCATGGGAAGAGAGGATCACAGGCTGAGACATAGGTATGTCTGTGAATGTGGTGCTCTCTGTTGGTGGCACAGAGATTCAGAGAATATTTTGTGCCTGAGAGGGAGTGTCCCATAGTTCAGGAGTGTAGACCGAGAACTCCATGACTGTAGGACCTCTGCATAGGCCAGCTGTACATTTGAGTTTTTGATGCCTCGGGGCCTTTGGGTGGCACGTTAAGAGTTATAGAGAACATAACCACAAGAAAAGCATTTATTTTTGTGACTACATTTCCGCCCAGGTGGAAGGTGTTAGTATGTGATTGTTTCTCTGTAGAATTAAGATACTTGTAAATCTGTCCTGGTAGTAGGAGGATAGGCTGCTCTTTGCAGGATGATGGCTAGCTTAACTGTGTAAGGAATGTGTGTATGCTATAAAATTAATCTGTGTAAGGAATCAAATGAGCCCTATTCATACTTCAAAATTGTCGATGTGAAGAATTGTGATTATCATTTTAGGTTTGACTTGCATAACTCTGCATTTTTTAGGTAGCTTGTGTTTAACCTAAATTACTCTTCCCTTAACTATGAAGTTAGAATGAAATGCAGCTGTCACAGATAAGAGTAATGATATTTATTAATAGTGCAAATCATTCATACACACGGAAGGAACTTAAACATGCAAAGCACATCAGGACAGGAGATCACAGTCCTTAAGGGGCTGATTTATCCTTGGCTTCTATGAGCCTTTGTTATGCTAATGATAGATATATATTCCTGAAATCCGTCCCCTCTGTCTATGCCTTACTCTTTGATTTCTTTATTAGCTCTCCTCCCTTGTCAGTACATGTTCTTTTAAATTCAGATCAAGTTTTGCAGCTTGCGTCATACTTCAATATTTTTTACCAAAATGGTTTCCTGAGTTCTCCAGCAGCTTACATGCTTCGTCCTCTTGCCTGCTTCTCTCTGCCACCGCTGCCAGGAGGTCCCTGGCTGAGCTGCCACCAGTCAGACTCTGACACCAACAGCTTCCCTTTCTTCCTGGAGCAGTCAAGGCAACTAACCTAGTTAATAATTCCCAGCCCTCATTAATAAACTGCTTTTTGGTAATTTGGGGTAAACGAGTTTATGTACTCTAGAACGCTGAAAATTTTATCAAATTATGTAATTTGGTTTTTAGGCACTTACACAAACAATAGAATTTATGGTGACCTCGGGTGCTACTGATTTTGCTGAGGTTGTAAATCCTGGGTGTTTCTAAAGTCAAGATACATGTTTAGGTGAATAGTCATGGGTGTTTAGCTCACCCACAGCAGTTGTTTGCAAACATTGACCACCATGATACAAGTAGATGGCATCCTTAGTATCATCAGTAAATGGAAAAGCTGTTTACAGGTAATAATGTCTTTAAGGATATAAACAAGACCAAAGCATTGATGTTCATGTAGATTATCAGTTGTAAGAATAGGTATAAGACTATTAGAGAGCTGGAAGAAAAACTAAGAAGTACAGAACATTTCTGGTGAGTTTATTTTAATATGAGGAATGGGTTTTTTTCTGAAACACAATATACTACTGCACTGTGTAGCTACTTCATTATGCTTTCTTCACTACAGGTATGTCTTGCAATATCTTGTATGTGCTCTTGGGACTAGATATATATGAAGCATCAGCAGCATAATTTTGCTCATGTGCTGGGCTCTGAACTCAGCTACAATTAAATATTCAGCAGGATACTCTGTCTCTAGCTAGAGTCATGTAGCAGTTCTGAAAGATTAATTCTGTGTTATGTTTCTGTTTAATGAAAGAGGTGAAGCAATAATTTCGGATTTCAGATTTAGAAGCTTATTATTTTTATTATGCTTTTTAAAGGGCATGTAAGATTAATGATCTATATGGAGATTTGGGGGTTTTTTTAATTGAAACCTTTCTTTTTCAGGGTACCCTTCCCAGCACTTTAATTACAGTCATCCATGTACTTTGCTATCTTTTCCTTGCCATTTCAAAATACATTGTACATGTTTCTTAGCTGGGCATGCAGTAAATAACCTGTAGAAAAACTAAGAGCATTGCATAACAAAGTGGTACAGATTTACATATTGCAGTATTTTATAATTTTAATTTGGATTTTATGTTTGGCCAATACTAAGATTTTAAGTTATATGTGTATCTGAGCAAGCAATAGCAGCTTAGAGGAAATTTCTGGTAGAAATTAATTTATACAGCAGTGTTACAAAGGAGAGGGATTAAAGCAGCAACACAGAAAGTTCTAATTTCTATCCCTTGCAGGTCCTTTCTCTCCCCTGCCTCTGTCTTTTTCCTAGAAAATTTACTTGCATTATTAATGGAGTTCAGTCCTAGAACCAGTGTGGAATGTGAAGGGTAAACTCAATCAGCAGGTTTGAAGTCCTAATCCTTGTAAAGCCAGTGTGAATAACAGGTGATACTAATCAAGGCACAGTAGATGGTACCTGTTCAGCTATTGCTGTAAACGTGACCATATTGATTCTATTTGTGTTTTTCCCTCTGTGTTTTACAGAGGAAGATGTCTTTGGCTTATTCACATTAATGTTAGAATGATAGGGAAAAAGTGAAAAAGATTTGGTGATTGGTTTGAACTGAAAGCCATTACCTGGTTTATTAGCAAATCAGGGATTTGGTTTTTAATTATGATTCTGCTGCAAATATCATGTATTATATTGTATAAATTTGGCTGTTTTCTGAATTTCATTAGTATATGTTATTTCAGCAGCACTCCCTAGAAATTTAGAAGAGAAATTACAACCAGGTCTGCACTGTCTTAGTACACATAAGATCAGCATTGTATGTTCAAACAGATTTCCTGGACCTTATATTTGGTTTTGTGGAAAGAAAGAAGATTAACTCTTTTGTGAAGTCTCTTTGGGATGTATTCCTGAGATTAAACACACACATCCACACACACACATCCACACACCCCAAACAAACCAACCAACCAACAAAAAACACATTGGTGGCAAAGCTGTCTGAAAAATTCCTCTCATTCCTCTCCCATTTCTCCACCCCTTCATCATTCCTACCTGCTTCAGTCCACCACCTTCTCAACTGTCTAACACAAGAGTTGGGTTTTGTCTTCTAGAATAAGTTGATTCATTTCATAAATCAGATTTACCAAAGGGCCCTCCTTTCCAACAATAGCATCTATTCAACAGGGAAATCTATAAAGAGTATCCTGGGCACAGAGGAAGATGGATGACAACTTCACAGAATCACAGAATTATCTGTTTCAAGAGTCCTCTAGAGGTCATCTACTTCAGTCGCCCACTCCAAGCACTTCTACTGCCACCAAAAAACAATAAACCAGGGAAGGCAAGGTTTTGTCTGGTTGAGTCTCAAAACTATATGTGTAGACTGTTCCAGGTTTGCACTGTCCTTCTGGTGAAGGACTTCTTCCTCATGGGCATCCTGAATCTCCTAAATCACCTCTTGCAGTTATTGCCCCTCACTGCCAAGGACTTTGACTCCATCACTGTGCAGCTCCTCTTTAAGTGTGTGTTTAGTCTCTTCAACAGACTACAGAAGCCCACCTCCTTCAGTCTCTCCTCTAGGCCCCTGACCATTCTCGTAATCAATCCTCTGTTGGACCTGCTACAGTTTCTCCATGTCCCTCTTGAATTGGTGGGCCAAACTTGGACAAAATACTCTTGAGACCCAGCCAGTATAAGGGAATAGTGGCTTCTGTCAAGCTGATGGCAGCACTCTTCCTAATGTAGCCCAGTACAAAAAGTACCTGATTCCAAAGGAGAGCACCTTGTTGGGTGATATTCCACCACTTGTCCACCAGATCACCTTCAGCAATGCTTTGACTCACTCTGTTAATTCCCAGCCTCTAGGCACGTGTGGCCTTTCTTATTCCAGCCCATAGGCAGAAGACTGCGTGGCTTCTTGTTGACCCACAGGAGGTTTACCTTGGTCCTCCAATCTTCTCAAAGTCCCTATAAATTGCAGCTCTGTTGTTCAATGTGTCAGCCATCTACTGCTAGCATCATCGGTAAATTTCTTATGCCCACTTTGCTGACAAAATAAGTTTATTATATCTATATGACTTCAGGAAGTTGAGAAAGAGAATGAATGAGCAATGCCCCGGTGCCATCTCACTGATCACTTGGTCTTAAACTTGGCTAAAAAGAGGTGTCACTTGTAATGCGTCCTGGACAGTCCCCCACCCGAAAAGCTGCATGACAGTCAATGGCAGTCGCCTATGGGAGGATGGAAAGACTGAAGGGCTGATATTCAATAATCCTTTCTATTTTGAAACACTAATTAGCTTCCACACAGTTCTGCTGCTGCAGACCCAGCTACTGCAGTGGCCTCTTATTACCCTGAGCAGCAAGCAAAGAGCTGAATACAAAAAGAAGGAAGCTAAAGAAAAAAGGAACTTCTGTCTGAGACAAAAGCTGCAAAATAAGTAAAAATTGCCCAATATTGTGTCTTGTGTATCAGCAAGAAAAGGAAATTCATCCGATGTTCTGTTTACTGAGCCAGCAGAAGCTTGCAGTGCTAGAGTCTTTACCCTGCAGTCTTACAGTGACCCTGTTTTATATAATTTAACAAGTTTATCTAGTAAACATAGCTTCGTTACTTATAACTCCTAAAGAGAAACCTCTTTTCAGAAGTTTAGTGGATATGCAGGATAACTGAAGGCTACATTCAATGATGCTAATTGGTATTGGACCAAATGAATCTAGTGTAAATTTTGCATGCTAAGGTGCAACACAAGGTGGAATTTGTGTTTTGAGTGCATAAAGGTAGCCAGGGATGTCTGCCAAAAAAAAAAAAAAATATATATACATATATATATATATATAAAAAATGCAATTTTTCATCTAATTTCAAGCTGTTTGAGATTGCTGCCTTTTGTATATGAAAGTCCATTTGCATCTTGTATACAGATAAGTTCTTGGTGTTTGCTTTATGTTGTGCCTTCTGTGCCTTGTGTGTTTATTTTCTGTGTACATGTTCTTTAAGGCCACCTTAACTACCCATATAAATTTCTGTCCACATATTTTAGGTAGTTGTCCACTCCCACTGGATGTTTTTTCAGCATACAGGTGGTAGTGTGAAGTAATTCACCCAAATACCATCCATGTAGCTCCTGGTTTGGGTGGTTTGGCAGTTCAACCAAAATACAAAGCTTCAGCAAGTTTCACCTTTTGCATTTCAGGATTATAATGATGAAATTCGTCAGGAGCAGCTGAGAGAACTGTCGTATTTGAATGGTTCTGAGGATTCAGCACGTGGACGGGGCATTCGAGGAAGAGGGATCCGTGTGCCACCTGCAGCTCCTTCAAGGTGTGGTAGCCAAAGCTATTATGTTAATAATTTTAGAAAGTGTAAAGAGTGGGGAAACAAGCATAGTTCATTAAAAAAAAAAATCATATATACATCATGGTCAGTAAATCAAAATGTTTTTCTTCTGATAATTTGTTTGGTCTGTGTTGTGCCAGGTTCTAGGAGCTACAGTTCACAGATAGCAGTGGGTAGTATACAAGTATCAAACTATAAATCAGAGCTATGAAGCCAGTGCAAGAATATTTCTAGTAAAGAATATTGTTATGCCAATACAGAATTGGTATGGTCAGTAGCATAAAATCAGTGGTCAATAAAATAGCATAGTCAGAGGAGGCTACATAGTCTGCATGCAACTTTATTTGCATGCATATTGTATCTGTAATATATTTTGCATTATATGTTATTTGTTGTATGTGTTATCAGTTTGATATGAATTTTATTGGCATCATCTGAAAACATTGGTGTATGAATGTCTCCTGAATTCTTCCAAGTATTTTTTCATATAAGGGCAACAGATAGCTCTGCTGGTTCTTAACGCCAGTGTATAATCTTAATACAGTCTTTCAGACTCATTTTTCACTGTGAACCCTTAAGAAACTTGTTACCTCAGGCATCTAAGTTACCCAGATACTTCTAGGCATCCATAGATATCATTTCAGGATGAGTCTTAAAAAATCCGCTTTTATTTTCTAGCAAATGGAATTTGGACGTACCTTATTTTATGCTGGCAAAGGAGTTGTTCTTTGGTAATTGAACTGGCTGATCTTGCCTATGACCTCTCTTTTTTTTTTCCCCTGAAGGTGTCATGTTTTCCCTCAGTTCTTTTTGAATGGAATTTTTTATCAGTAGATGATGCACATACACAGGATTTTTTACACTTGTCATTCATGACCATCTTCCACTCAAAATCTTTGGGGGCTCAGAAACTCTCTTTGTATACAGTTGTTCTACTTTACCTTGCAAGTTTCTCTCATCCTGCATCATCTTCTGCCAATCAATTTTTCCCACCCACCAATAAACACTAGAATGAGAGTGATGACTGCTCTTCTAAAATAGTTTGAGAGCAACAGAAAAAGTTCCTCACACGATAATCCAGAATTTCATTAGTACAAGCAACAAGAGGATCAGGTGTAAAAGGCATTGAGTGGCTTAAAAATAATGTCTTTTCATAGTATGAGTTCTTCCTGAGATATTGCCTAAAAGTGCTTGACATTGTAGCTGCTAAAATGCCAGTTATACGATACTTTAAATAGTAGTAGAAATATAAGGGCCTTTAGAATGGAGTAACGTTTGCATGTCCTGCCTTGCTGCTCCCGCTGAAGTGATCACTGCTTTTTGCTCCCCGCAGGGGACGTGGGGGTGCGATTCCTCCGCCCCCACCCGGACGAGGTGCCCAAGCACCCAGAGGAGCGCCGGTGACCCGTGGAGCCCTCCCCGTCCCCCCAGTGGCAAGGGGTGTCCCCACTCCTCGAGCAAGGGGTGCCCCGGCTGTCCCGGGCTACAGACCACCCCCGCCACCCACACACGAGGCCTATGAAGAATATGTAAGTAACCACGTGTGTTTATAACATACGTGAGCCAAACTCTGTGGTGAACATCAAGCACCTCTAGGTTGGAAGATTCCAGGCCAATAATTGCTGTGTCTCTGCTACTTAACTCCTGCTGGTGAATTATAGTCTTAGTGATGCGGTGTGTCTGCAGACCTGTGTGTTTTGCGTGTTTGGGGTTCGTAGAATTGTTCACAGCTTACTTCGGGATATGAGAAGGTGGTGCTGGGTAGGTCTCAGGGCATCACAAAGAGCAATACAGATATACTCACGAGTATATTATAACTAAAAGCTATTTGTTACTGTAGGCAGGTTCTTAGGAATAACAGATTTTATCCTTTGTGAGAACACGTTTTTTTTGTTCTTCCAAATCCTTTTTATTACCTAAAAATATATATATGTATATCTCTGTTCACCATAGTGCTATAGTTACATAACAAATAGAAATTCAAGTAATTTTCATGAAAGCTGATACAATGATGCAGATTTAGCAAGGAGCAGTACTAACTGTCACCTTTTCTTATGAGGTGTTAAAAATAATTGTGCTGTAAACATTAAAGCTTTCAAGTGATCTTCATTAGTGTTCCCTCCTGGAACTATCACCATAACAACAGATATTCAAGTAGAGGAGAAGCCACCATCAAGTATGATGTCTGACTTTTTCCAGCTGTGGCAGATCCAAGGGTAAGATGCACCTCTCATCCATTCCGTAATCCTATCACACTATAATTGAGAAGATGTAGTTTTATTCAATTAATAGTTTTCCAAGAACAGAAGAAAGGAAATTGAAACAGAAATTAATCTTTGTTGGTAAAGCTTTACTCAGCCATCTGTATTTGCAGAGTAGAGATTAGATCATGGCCACTTTGAATCAGGGATACACATTTTGTTAATGCCAAGAACAACAGCTGCAAAAGAGGGGAAGAAAGTCACTCTCTGTTGTTATTTACCTCAACAGTTTCAATCTTTAAATGAGATAAAAGCTCTGCTAAAAAAAATGAATGTAAAGAATATACCCTTCCTTGATAGACAGTATATTATCCATTAGTAACCAAATGTGAGAGACCTTCCTTTCTGTGCAGAACTGTGTCTTTTCCTAATCCATGAGTGACAAATTTCAAAACAGAACCCTTGTAATGTGAGATTAAGATTACAGGTAAATCTTCTCTCTTTTTTTTAATATTTTTTCCCCATCTACAGTACTGGTAAACGTCCTAGAGTGTTAAATAGTTTTTTAGGGAAGGTTTCTTATGCTTTTTCTGAGTGGCAAATACATGGAAAGCAGGAGGAGAAGTTGAGGCAGCTGTTCTATCAAATTAGGAAATCATTCAGCCAGTTCCGCGTTGTTTCGAAATGGTGACACTCTCAGGAACACAAAATATACACACAATTAAAGGAGTCATTTTAGTTTGCGATAGATTAGTCCAGTAAAAACAAACAAATGTGTTTGTGTTTCTATTTTGACTACTTAGATAGCAGCAAGAAACATCTTGCCTTATAGGAAAAATTCAGATATTTTGGAGATCCTTCCATCTTCTGTGTCCTTTCAACATCTGTATTCCACAGCTGGGAATATAGGGGCTTCCCCTGACCTGCTGTCATCCACCAGTTTGCAATGAAAATCTCTTGTCATTTTGCAAAAATTACTTATGGACTAAGATAGTAGTTAAAACTGATGGTGTGCAGATAGAAGGAAAAGTTCACTGTCATATATCTATATATGAACTTGTAAATCATATTTTAGGGGAAAATATTTTTAATTTTGCCGTTTTCTTCGCAAATGCACCACTGCATCACATATCTGACTGGATACTAAAAGCAAGTGGATCTATTTGTTGACTAGCAACAAATGTCATGTGTAATTGTTGTTCTTTCACACTGAATCCTAGAGATGAAAAACTAATTTATACTGAATAATTTATCCAATTTACTTTGTCTCATTTTCTGCTTGTAGGCAACCCACCAGCATATTGCAATTTCTTTATGTGTTTATGCTTTTCATTTTTGTTACGGTATTTCACTCTAATTTTTGCCTACTATATGCAAGCACCATTGCTTTGATGAGTTGTGCACATGAATGCAATGTCACTGATTGTGAGTATCCACATTTTTGATTTTTCTTTTCTCTAACAGAATATAGTCATTTGAATGCTGAGCTGAAAGTGAACTCAAGAAAAAGAATAGAGTGGCTGCAGCAGAATTTTTTAAAATGTTTAAACAGCTTTTCCTGAGCAAAATCTTTAGATATTTGCTCAGCTCTACTAATCAGAGCTTGTATTGACTGTTTGACCTTGAAACACCTCACTGTTCAAATCAGTTTGGAAAAGCATTTAAAAGTTTGAATCACTCCTTTATAATTAGCCAGTATCTAAATATTTTGAGGTTTCCTGATGACCTTTCTGAGACTTCGTAAAAGCAAATGTCTAAACGTTTATCAAGAAAAGTGAAGTCTTGTCGTTGTATATTCATGTTCAACATTTTGAATGTCAAGCCTAAAAAAAGGGAAAATAATTTAGAAGAACTTTCAGAAAATAAGAGGGCTAGAGAGAGAAGGGGGAGTGACACACCTCATGCCTTTTTCTTTACTTGCTTTTGAAACAGCTATAGAGCTTTTATTGGGTGCAGCATAGATAGTATCTCAGAGGAGGTTCAGAAGACTACCCACAGGAGGAGGAGGTACAGCCATTAGAAGATAAATGCAGAAGAAATAGTTACTAAATGAGCCTTCCTCACTTTAGAAAAAGCTCATTGTGTGTGAATTTGGAACAGCTGCTGTGCAGCTTCTGGGATCAGAGAGGTGGTCCTGCGTTTGTAACCTGGTGACTAAGAGTGCTGTTCAAAGTGACTGATCTTAGTTCAGTGTGACCAATCTGTACGTGCTCCTGAAGGACAGGTCCACCAGGGTGCAGTTCAGAGCAGAAGGTTGACTTGGTCATTGTGAACTTTCTTCGGAAGATTCTTTCACAAAGCCGAGCTTAGCCCTTGTCATTACTCTCTGAGATATAATTTTATACCACTAGTCCACAAACACGACCATACTGAAGATGTCTCTAGCTGCTGAAAAGGATCCAGAATTTCATTAAAAACCAGCCTTCTGGACCTCGGGTTCCATTGTGGGTTTTTTGTTGTTTGGTTGATTGTTTTGGTTTGGGTTTGTTTGTTGTTGTTGTTTTTACTGAAAACCACACAGTATGGTTTGTCATTGTGGATGACAATTGTGGATGACCAAGGCAGGAGATGGTAAATGAAAATGAGTTCAAATATTCAGTCAATATTCAATATTTCAGTCCTGCATCATCACCTTTATTGACAAAGAGAATAGTAAGATTGATTTTGTGCTATTTTTTTCATTGAAAAAGTTAAGATTTGTTTGGTTGAACATCTGCTTTTATGATCGATTTGAATATATAAGTAATATAGTAAGCATATAGTAAGGAAAAATAACACCGATGTCATCCTTACAGATTGAGGGGAGACTTCTGGAGACTTTTCTTAACAAGTATAAGGAACTTTAAACGGCTAAGGTCTTATTGGTGGCTTATGAAACAGGCAATAGACATGACTGATTGAGGTTCATGATTTATACAGAAGTGAAGTGTTTGAGTAGGTCTTCTGCTGGAAGGAACATTCTATTGAAACAGTAAAGCCAGTGTTCAGCACAATATGTATTAATCTGAACATGCAGACTTTTTCACTTAAGGTTAAAGCTAAATAGTTGAAGGGTGCTTAACCCAAATATAAGCCAAAAATACCATTGCTTTCAGATCTGTTTTGAAAGGTATTTGACTCTGGAGCTGTATTTTTCATTCTGAATCAGAACCTAGCAGTGAGCTATGCAGTGATATTTTTCTTTACGTTTTTTAAGAGCAACAGCCTTTCTAAGAGGCCTAATGTGAGTCTAGAAGTGATTTAGCATTTCTTCCCTTAACCCAGATGCAAAGAATTACCAAAACAGAATAAATTTGGAACTAAAATACACATTGCTTTTATATTTTGCATTTTTGCTCCCAGATAAGAAAGAAGACTTTTTACTCCTGGATAAAAAAGGGGACATTTGCACAAAAAGCCATTCAGTATGAATACTTAGATGAGTTTCTTGTATTTACAAAGAAATACATAATTTGTTTGCAAGAAATAGGCCAGTCTGTCGAGACACTGAGAAGCCAGTACAGCTCCTAGGTCTAGGACAGCCAGATTAAAGAGCAATTTTAAATGCAAATGTTTCTCTCACTTCTCATTTCACTGATCAAACTAACCAAATGCAGCTTCTTGATATCTCCTGGAGTAAGTGAAGAGCAATGCTTTTAGAAAGTCTCTGGAAAAGAGCCACATAATAAGATAGATTGTGCTTTTAATGTCATGCTGTTCTTCCTCTCATTTCAAGCTATTTAAAATGAAAGCAAATGCCACATTCAACTGTTTGTTCTAAGCTCAATGGTTATTTACATTTTTCAATAGTTTTCAAACAAACTGAAACAGCTATGCTCATGTTTATTCAGTGCCAACCTAGACAATGAAAAGACTGACAATAAGAGGCATTTTGTCACACTTTAACATTTTAAAAAGGATAATTAACATTTACATGGGACTGTGGTCCCCAAAAATGTGGTTTCGGAGGCTTTGTTTACTGTTATAGGCTGGATCTCATAGGGCTTTTAAATCCATTCTGTCTGCCACTTGCGAATGTAGATGGAAATTGTGTATGAAGACCTACACGTCCTCTTCATGGCATGTTTGCGCCTGTGTTACTGCTTTAATGAATACGTTAAGGTGAGCAATTGGTACTTAATTCTGCTACTTGTGAAGTCCATTCCTGTATTTTCAGTGAGAGTGAGGCACAGACAACTAAGAAGACTTGTTCCAAACCTTGAAATAGTGAAATATATTGGACATAATGATGGTCAAAGGGGATTATTTCCATTATTTTCTCTAAATTGATATTTTCAAGTTTTAATATGTACCACCTATCTATTTCTATGCCTCTTTTGGATGAAAAAAAAAATCAATGAAGAATGTACTGAGACTAAAGAGCATTTGAATAAAGCTGGAATTATAGACATGGGAATCCGCACGGCTGAACACCACATTGATTAAATATGATTGATTACCTATTTGTTCGCAAGGCACATAGAAAAAGAGCTAAGCTATATTCAACTTACATCTTCTGTGGCTTGGAAAATCAAATTTTATTTTTACCATAATAGCGATAAACAGGATAATGTTTATATTATGTGAAAGACCCTATTGAGCTTTAGATGAATACTGCGAATTATGGTCTCACAAAGGTAGAGTGGATTTTTCTGTTAGTTATTCAAACTTCAGAGAATTTGGTCCATCGATACTATAAATGTACTTATTGCAAAAAAATACAGCAAAAAATACAGAATTAAAGTAGTAGCAACTTTTTCATGTTTTTCTAAGTGCAAAACCCACAGTCAGCATTAAGCCCTCAGTGTCTGGGAACCTGTAGTTCTAGAGATTTTTGCTTACCTGTGCAAACTGTAGTTTGGATCTTATTCTTATAGAAGATATCTGAATAAATCAGACTTGCCCCATGAAACCAAAGGAACTGTCCTGAGAGCAATGCATCAATAAATGTGAATACTGCTTTCAGATTCATCACTTCTATGAATTTCTCACAAATTGACCATGTACTCTAAAGCAGACTTTATTATATTGGTTGTTTGATTCATTTTGATTTGATTGTGATAATCATAGTTACTCAATGGGTTAAACTTTACTCATAAAATACATAAAACTCCCAACATCTACTTATGAATGCTGCAGAAGGATTTTGTGGAGCATAAGCCCTTCTATTGTCCCCTTCATGCTTTCCTTGGCAAAAATAATTCTCCTCTTAACATTAGTTACCAAGTTTTCAGTTCAAAACTATTTTCTATGCTAGACGGAGAATAAAAGAAAATGCTGATGCAGCTGTATGTTTTAGTATTAGACACGATGGTAATACAACTACAACCTAATAAATATTTATATTTGTTATATAGAGATCTAAGTGAAGGGCATCTCTCAACTGATCATCCAGCCTTCATATGGTCCTTAAATATTCATGGTGTATGAGGTTATATTCATAAGATCCTACATAAAATATATATGCAGTATTTTCCATAGAGACAGAATTTGCCTGCATCATTCACTGCACCATTTGATCATTAAACAGTGTGATTGTTCAGGAACCTGTTACCAAAAATACTTGTCTACTGTCACTTGGATCTGTCACAACATGTCACTTGGCTGTTTATTTGATGGAGAACAGTCTTGGTTGGTACAAAATATCTCTATAGGTATATGCTGGCTAAGCATTATCATGTGACTGTGTCTGGATCCATGTTGTCCTTTTTATGACAGGTTGCAAAGGTGAGTCATAAGCTTTTTGGGTTTTTTACAAACTCTTACAAACTTAGGGAATTATTGTTAAAGGTTTGGGACAAGTCCAATTTAATTACAGTCCTTGTGAGTTCAGTTACTCTGTGAATTCAGTTCAGATGGAAGGCTTGGGTTTTCTCTTTCACTTCTCAAAGTTTCTTACCCAGATTAAGTTCACCAAGGTATTAAAAAGTTGAATAGTTTTGGACTGGTGAGTTCCCGGGGAGCCAGACACATTTAAATTCAGTGGTAATGAGAAAAGCTTGGTGCAGGCTACTGTTTCCTGCAGACTGGTAAGCACAGAGGCTTCAGCTGTGCCAAGCAATTACAGAAGCCTTGAGCTCTGGTTTCAGGAAGGGCTCTGGGCGGTAAGATGCTGTGGCACTTACCATTATCACACCAGCCCTGCCTCCAGCGTATGAGCTTTATTCATGTGGTTTTCAGTCTAGCATTTTGGTAAACTCAGATTAGTGACTTTATTGTAGTAGATAAACAGCATGCTCTTTATATCAATAGATTTCATGTACAGCTAACAGAGTACTTCTGGTTTATGTATTGTATTTATTTATTAGGAATTTTCACTGTAGCTAAAACATGAGCTTTATTAATGTAGTAAAATGCACAGTTCAAGAACTGGTTTATATTAATGGAAAACTTTTATGGATTGTTCCAAAGTAGTATTTTAGTTTTCCTGGAATTTAAAGGGCATGTATTTAAAAAATACTTCATGTTGCAGGAAGTTGTCATCAGACTTCATCTGTATTCTTCTCTTCGGTATATTTGTGACATTGTCATCTTGCAAAAATTAATTCTGCATGGAACTGCAGAGATACATACATATCAACTGCACTTAAAATCAAAGACAAGTATTACAGAGCGCAGTTCTGTTTCATTCTGTGGCTGATGGACCTTTTAGCCAGTTGCCTCTATCCATACACTTAGAGCTTACTCAGGATAATTGAAAAAGGGGATTTGTATTTGGTACAAGAAAAGGCCTGAAAAGTAGTCTTACATGCCTGTGATCTTTTCTCCCTCATTATGTTCAGTGTATTTGCAACCCTGAATTTCAGTTATACATAGGAAGAAAAAGGTTTGTGGTCAATGAATTATTTCATGTATTTGGTTGCTGAAGCACCTGTCCAGCAGTATGCCTGTTCTTTCTTGGTATTTAAGGGAGGCTCAAATATATATGTGAGCCTAGATTCTCATACACAAAGGCAGGCATATATATACCCCACGTGTATATTGTTACAGACGAAGCTGCCTCAGGCTGTCCCTTGGCTGGAAGCCATCCAGAGACACACAGCAGTGGTTGCTTCCCCAAAACAGCATGTGAATGTCCCATTCTCTGCTGCTTTGCAAGGGAGGAGGCTTTATGACTCTCCAACTGCCTTAGCGTTTCCAGTAAATCTTTACTTGGGTATAGAGATATGTGCTTACATTCTGATACAGATATGTGTATATGTTATCTGTAGCTACAGCACAGAAAAATGTAGTGCATTTCTTCCAGCGCTCTGTTTGTAAGCACTTTATATTGCGCAGAGCTCCTCTGCAGCCAGCAGTGTGCATGAGTTACTGTGTAAGGACTCAGTCTGAAGGGTCAGAGAAGTAAAATCTAAAGTGTGTGATTTCTTCTTTAATAATATACTTTTGGAAAAAAATATGTAAATGTAGAAAACAAGTATAGAAAGGAAGAAGATACTAACAAGTATTTTAAAAAATTGTTTTATTTGTATAACCAGATGAACTGGATGAAGTACACATTTTTTTTCCTTCTTGAGCAATGATGGTATTAAAGTGACTGGGAAATTCAAATGAATACCTCTTTGTCAGGTAAATAGGTCAATGTCATTTTCAGATATGCTCATTTTTTAAACAATCAGATCAGTTGTATTTTATCAAAGGTGCAGACTTAGTGTGCCTCTTCAAACTGTAGCAAAAATGTTGAGAAAATTGATCTTGTTATGAAACACAGTACTGTGAATTTGACCTATAGGGCTCTTAGAGAGTCTGGCAATCACTACAAGAGGGAGATGCAGTATAATGGTTCTGGGACAATAAAGTACAAGACCAGAGATGAAAAATATTCTTTTGCCATACAGACCTGTTTTTTTTTCCTGATGAAATTATGATTGCTTGCATTTTAATAGCTTCTACAGTCGTTACAAGTGCTGTTACTCATAGACAGCTAATAGCTCACTTTGACTACCTGCGGTTGTTTTGTAGCTCTTAGTGTGCTGTAAAAATCTGTGGAGTGCAACATCTGAAATCATAAAGAGTGCAATGTTTGTGAAGAGGAATTAGGTAGGTAAATACTCTCTATATTTTACTATCATAAGAATACATTAGTAACCCAAGGACACACTTGCAAACATACCCCTGTGCTACCCTACGCAATACAGTAAAACTGCCTTTAAATACTTCTCAAAATCAGTATATCTGTCCAAGTGGAGTGCATACCATTGATTATCAGTTCTTAATAGGTGCTTTAGCTGTAGCCTTGGTGTTCATGCTGTCCTCCAACTCTTCTGGGCCAATTAGTGAGTTTCCATAATGAAAATATTAATAATCCTTTAGGTAGCCTACTACCGCCAGTTCTTTTGATCACCAAATGTCTGTCAGATGCAATTTATGTAAGTCTAATGAGGACACAGCAACTTCAAGCTTAGAAAGTCCATATCCTGTTATCTTTCATTTGGACTTTCCAGTCCTGATTGTTGTCTCTTCCTGTACATCCTCTCAACTTCAGACATCCAGATTTTTAGAAGGCTGAAGTGGAAAAAAAAAAGTCCCAAAAGTGAGTCTTATTTTGGGGCAATATATAAACTCATGTACTGTAGTTTTTTCATATTTTAGTTTCTCTTTCCTTGTATTAAAATCACACACTTTTCCCAGTTTCCTTCATTCAAAACTTCTCTAAATAACTTGTTAACACTATTGATTAATCTTTCTGAGGATGAAACTATACAATGAGCAAGTACACATCTGAATTATATACATTTGGATGTTTTAAAAATAAGATTGTCAAAGAAAATCAATTGCTGAACCGTTTTACGCACGACTGGATTTCTACAATAACACGTAGCCCGTGCACTTGTTTTTATCAAGACTTTACATGTGTATACCAGTCGTTACACATGCTGCAGCTGGGATTTTTCTGAAATAACTTGTATTAAAAAAAAATATATACATTAAAATTCAAACTATATTTCTTTCTATTTTACCAACCAGTTACCATCAATCATTCTACTTTTTGAGCAAACACTGCCTGTACTATTTAACTGACATGCAGAGTTAAAATGTATGCTTGTTTCTTTTAAAATAAATCTTATTTTAAGAATATATAATTCCATTTTTATTATTTGTTTGCATCTCATTGCAGACAATGGCTTCAGGTTTGGTGTGACTTAGTTTGCTTTTATTGTCAAAATTGCTCAGGTATGTAAAAGCTCACCATGTTATTTGAATTTTATTTAATTATCAGTAATAATAAAAGAATAAATGCTTTTAGTAATAATAAAAGAATAAATGCTTTTAAACTGAAACAGAATTTTGGAAATTGGGATTTCCAAGTATTTTTGACAGAACTGCATCAGTTAACTAGAAGAAAAGGGCTTATAAACAAGTAAATCAAGGTCATGTAAATCAGGCTGTGGGGGAGATGCAGAAGGGACCTGTGTTTTGTTGCAAGTTAAATTTTTCCAAATTTAAATGTGGACAATGTAGCAAGAAGGATGGGAAAGGGAGAGGGAAAGGGAGAGGGAGAGGGAGAGGGAAAGGGAAAGGGAAAGGGAAAGAATCATGGAAATACAGTTGTTGGGTCTGAGTGCATCCATCAAATAAATTAAAAGCCACAATACTTGGGTCATTTTTCACTTACCTTGAACAGCTCTTTCAGTTTCTTGCAAGGCCACTGTTCATGCAAACACCCTAAACAAATAAATCCAAAAAGTCATCCGGAGTACTTCTAATTTATTTCTCTTGAGGTACCTATCATAAGTTGCCGTTTTGGAAAAAGCAGCAGAGGTGTCTTGTGTACGATAAACTTAACACAGAGCAACCAGAAAAAACAAACGAAAAAACATAAAGTTTTAATTGTGTCTTATTAATTTCACTCAGGTTTCAATTGTTTATTTTCTATGGGGTAGAAAATTGCTTATGCAAGTGATTTGTCTCGTGTTTGCATAGTCTTATTGTGTGTAGTAGTGGAGTATAATTACAAGTGAGGTTACTACATCAGTTGTAGATGTAGTCAATAAGTGTATGGCTGAATCAGTGGTTGGTATGTGTACTATTTCTTTCCATGCATAGTGCAATAGAAAAGGGAGCGAGTGTTTTCTTCCTGTAGAATATGTTGCAGCCCAATCCACTTGAGCCAGGAATGAAGATTTAAATCCCTAAAGGCAGAGGAAAAAGTGAAATTCAGAGTGAAAGGACTACTTTTATTCTACTCTTTTCAATTTCTTTTTAAAAGACAGACTTGACCTCTTGCAGAATTTGTAGAGCACTAATGTGCACACCACACCACCAGAGAGGTCTGAGTACTGAGAGCAGGACTTGACTTCCTGCAGCCCAAATAACGGCACCTAAATCTTGGAGAGGATCAAGGCTTATGCAAAGCTTTGTTTTCACCCTTTCCAAGAGGACAGCTAAAGGGTACTGGAGGGTACAGCACTGTGGGTACCATTCTTGGGTACTATTCTTAGTTGCTTAACTTTTCCTGTACATCATACAAGAAAGTACATCCATCTTGGATGTCATTAATTCCTGTATGGTTCTTTTGTTTATCCAGGATCCAGAAATTTAAGATCCTAGATCACACGAAATTTTCAAACAAAGTAGGCTTCTGAGTCCCTAAATTACTTCTGAAAACAGGACTTAAATTCTAAATAGCTTATTTTTTTTACCCACCATTCATTTTGTAGAAAACTTACAGGGGGAAAAAAAAAAAAAAAAAAGTAGGTTTTTTGTTTGGTTGGTTTTTTTTAAATACCCAGCTACCTATCTGCTTTGAGGAGCCTATCATCATCTTCCTAGGAAGAAAGCAGACCACAATGTGACAAGTAGGCAATACTATTCTGATAGTCCCCAATTGAATGAGGACATTGTTGAGGTGAAATTCAATTTTGAAATAAAAGCCTTTTAAAGGATCTGCTTTCTTTCCTCAGGACCTCAGTCAAGCTGTGTACAGAGTACACAACCATTTGGTTTTTGTGTTGAAGGAAAGGAATTGTTATGAAGAACTAAGCTTCCACTCTGTTTGGAAAATACCAATTCATCCATACTTGATTGGAGTTTATATATTTGAGGATAATCAAATAGGTCACTGGATGCAGTGTGAGAAACTGTTTTATGTTCTGTAGAGCAGAAGTAATTAATGAAAGCTGAAAGACATTAAAATAAACTTCCCAGTTTCAGTAACATGAGGCTTTCACTTCCCTAGTTGGGTGATAATCCTATTGAACATCTCCTTCAAGCTATCTCTGTTGCCAAGGTAAGCGTGAGTGTATGAACTCGTACAACTCAGATGTTGAATAGCTATGATAAAAAACTAGGACATTATCTTGGGGAGGGAATTACCTTTAGTTATTATTCATGCATTTTCTGTCCTCTCAAAATCATGCATGTTGACATAATAATTTGTTTGGTAAAGAAAACTTTTGCTCTACTAAAAATACTGGTTGATTTTACACTATCAGTTTTATTACATTACCAGAGGTTGTCTTCTTGAACTGTCCTGAGATTGCTGACCATCTTAGAAAAACAAAATGAAAAATCCAAGGATATACTTTTTTTCCAAGTTCAAAGCATTATGAACCTGATACTTATTTATTTCTTGAAGCCTGCTTGATGCAGCCTAGAATTTTATGACTGCTTTATCTGTCCTTCTTAAGTAAAAAAGTTTCTGAAAGTCAACATAAAAAATGCTGTAAAAAAGACCAAGTGTTGCTGTAGCCTACTTCATCTACTGGGAGGAATAGAGTACAGAGGCAAAGAAAATGAACACCAAATTAACAAGACCAGCAGAATTCTCAGAATGTATACAGATTTACATACAGGGTCTATAAGTTGTCTTATTATCATGGTCCTCTCTGAGCGGTGGAGGAACAAGCTGAGACGACTCAATGTGAGTGATAAAGCATAGTTCACTTTATTAGTTCAAACAGCGCATACTTCAAGTCTACAATAATTTTGTCTACTTGTCACTCACTAATTGGCTTAAGCTCTAACGATTACATTTGCATGGTCCTCCTACTTGCGGCTCACTAGCTCTGCATGTTTTCTTAAAGTTATCTATGAAGCTATGCCAAGGGCGCAGTGTCCTTGCCAATTCTGCGGATGCAGTCAGTAGTCTCCACTGCGGCCTAGTTTTGCTACTTATACTAAAGGCTTTCAGAACAGGCTCTGCTCGTACAACTGCTCTGTAGACCCATGTGCTTTGTCCTTAAGCCATTCGCTAACAGTCCTCAAGAGCGTATATTAAAAAAACTTTTAAAAAATAGAAAACAACAAATATATTGGGCTTTTGGAGATAAAGAAAGTCAGCAGTTTGTGTTGGCAGGTGGTCTTGCAAGTCTGTATTCCATCTCCTCAGCAGAGTTCAGAAGTATAAGAAATGTAATAAGTCAAAAATCCGTGAATGCATCACTGTAAATCCAGAGTGGCTCTTCTGAAAAATGAGATGGAGATCAAAGTGAGCACAGTTGTATTTCTAGGTGGAAAATTAGATATTCCAAGAAAATTACTGCTGGATGGGCTAAAGCAAGCTTTGGTCCCCTGAGGTACTTCTGGTTGCGCCACCCAGCAAATTGTCAAAAAAGTTACTATGTCATCTTATTCTATTTAGCAATAGGCTTAAAAACCTCTCATCTGGGAGTAGCAGTAACAATTTTGAGGCCTTATGCAATCAATAAGGATTTAATGTAAAGCAGATTCATTTTTTCATGGATGGAGTTAGGACAGTGAGCTGAAGCTCCTAGGTGTAGCTGTCCTTACTCTGGTAGGTAGCTGGAGGTCAAGAGAAGAGGGAATCTGAAATGTGTGTGGTTATCTTTCACTCCAGATAGACTGGGGCTGCAATGGAAGCCATAAACTTGAATGTAACATTTCAGTGTGTGCCAAGCAGTAAAGAATTTCCCCAGGACTGTATGCAACCTGCTCTTTCAACAAGATTTCTGAATAGACCCAGTTAGCAGGAACAAGGTAGAAAATGTAATAGATTGCCTAAATATTAGTACAATCCAGCTGTAATGGCTTGATTTATTTATTTTTATTGACATAGTGCTTCCAGGATTTTAGATTAGCAGTTTAGATTTAAATACGCCTAAAGCAAATCCCAAAAGACAAATTGACTCTGGATTAGAGTTGCTTGTCCTTTGCAGTCCTTGGTGGGGTACAAGTACAGATAAATGCCCAACAAAAAGCCTTGTTTAAATTTTAGCAAGCAGCTGTCACAGGCACAGGAGCTATCCATTACCACTTTTGGAGAAAAAACCTCATCATACGTAATCTTTCAACTAAGAGGCTTATTGAACACAGCAGGAATGTAAAGATTATTCCAAAGGGTGCTGGCCACTGAGTTGCCCTTGTGATTTACAGCCGCAATACCATGCCCTGCATGAGTTCTATGACATAACAATCTGTCAGTTCTCAGAGCTATAAAGTCATCCCTTGGAGATAACTGAGTCAGCCTCACCTTGATGGTCACTTCAGGACATGACTATCATTTCTTTACTTAATAATAAAATGGTGATGTGATTTTAAATGTCATGCTTTAGGTGTAAGACTAACAATCCTATTAAACTATAATACAGGTGATAGATATTGTAAGATACTGTAAGTACTAATCTAGTCCAAGGTAATGTATTAGCTCCATTTCAAAGTGGATAGATGGGAACTGACAAGGGCCCACAAGCAGCTTGGGAAAGAAATGGAGAGTCATAACCAGGTTATATAATGAGATGTTAAAAATACTCACAATCATTTTTACTCAGATATGAGGAACCAGAGTATTCCAACCATCTTCAGCTGTGAAGTGCTATGATTTTATTTATTTGTGTTTATTGAGGATTCCAGAGTTGTTTAGATAGTGTACAAATATGAGACACACACAAGCATCATTCTTCAAATAGTTTTCATTGTGTGTAAGAATTTCCTGTAGTGATATGCTGGTCCTTAAATTCATCAGCATGGGGAGTGAGTGCCTTACAGGAACACATTAAATAAGGCTGATTCTTTTAGATACAATCCTTCTTTCCATAAAGTATGAACATCAGTTAAACTAGTTGTATCTGACTGAGAACTTGTGTATGTTTAGACAAATTAGTAAGTTTTCTTTGCAGCAAGAGGGCAGGAAAAGCTTGTGACAGCTTCATGGTGGAGCTCACTTCATCATCTCTGACTGGTCTCTGAGGAGTTTCTGTCTCAGGGACAGGGCAAGCTTCACCTCATGATTTACAGCTGCAATACCAGCCCCTGCATGAAAGTCATGACATAATTGTGTGTTGATGTTAGAAGCTGCAAAGATTTAATTCCTTATAGAAAGTTCAGTTCTTCCTGATAAGGGAACTTTTCAGCCAGCCTCTGATTGGTAGAAGATCTTTGAGATTTTTCAGTCTACTCAGCATCTAGAATATGAAACTCAGCATCTCTGAGGATCCCTAGAGAGAGAAAGAGAGATATAAATTACGCAGAGGAATGAGGACTTAGATGTTACATGTGTCAGTAGTTAGATTTTGCTAAGAACTGATATCTTTAGGCAGATATGCCACGTTATGGCATCATATACCAGGGTTCAGGCCTGTTCTCTCACCCTGTTTATATTAATAGTGAATACATAGCTGGGGGAGCTCTGAAACTATGAAATACTCAACTAGAGCTAACCAGAGTATACTGATGGCTGTGAACAGGATCTGCTAGACTATCAGATACATTTGTAATAGTCACTAACAAAGCTACAAGAAGTTCTTAAAGAAGGATAAATTTTATTGAACTTTGAATTTTGAGAAAGATAGTTTTTTAATAAAAGTTATACATGAAGTAGTTGGGAATGCAATGAAAATATATTCAGGTCTCTATTCACAAATTGTCTTAATATTTTCTAATCACTGAGGTGCTTCCTGCACACCTGCACTTTCTGTGAGTCATGTACTTTGCACATGAAAGTTATTAGCATAATGACTGACTGTTTTAAAAAATGTTTCTATTAAGTGCACAGAATTTCTTTTTTGGGCAAATAACCACAATATGAATCATGAACAATTTGTATCTGTAATTAATGTTTTAAAAGGCAAAACAGAAACTGATAGCCATAAGCTTGATATTTTTCTTTGCAGACTTACTGCTGACATACAACTTTTCCTTCACAATAGATTTCTGACAAAAAAAATACAAGAGTGGCCTTTGTTGCAGTCATCCCCTATAAATATTGCTGATTCATGTAACACATTACTATCTGGATGTTGATCCTTCTGGTATACTTGGCCTGGATTTATTCTTGGTAGTGCTGACTTTAATAAAAAGCTATTTTATGTTGTGTGTGAGACAGAAAATTCAGTCATGCCCCAATGCCATGGTTTGTATTCTTCAGTTTTTTGTTTCACTTCCTCTGTTCTCACCCAGAAGCTTTCTAGTCTTTCAACTTACCTAATTTTCAATACCTTTGATCTAAGCTTTTAGAAGTGGAATAGAAGTTACAGAAATCTCTTCTGAATCCAGGACTTGTGTCTGCAAGCTGCACTCTGTAGGCAATATGTCACCACTGTCATAGTGAATGTGGTATTAAAAAGCACATTCGTCTTGCCAGATGAGACTTTCTCAGCAAGATATGTAAGAGATTCTACAAATAGCTCTTGGTACCAAAGAAGCTTACAGTGAGAAGAAAAATAGTAAAAAAACAAATAAACCTTTCCTATTGCATTCTCTTGATTATCAATCCAAACCCATAGAATTAACATTGTAGTTATCATGCATTATTTACATGACATCAAGTATATAGTAGGCACTTTGCAAACATGCATTAAAGCAAAGCCTTGGCCAAGATACGCACTTTCTAACAAAGTGTGGACCAGTGGCTGAGGTAGGGATGGGTAAGTGATATCACTGATGATGATATGTATCAGGATGCAGCCCTAAGGTATTCATTTTGGAAGGGCGGTTCATTGAAAAGTTGATACAAAAGAGCCAAGACATTTAAAATATTTTGCTACAAGTAAATCCAACTTATGCACTTGACTTTTAGAAAGTCTCTTAGTTCCTAACTTTAAAAAATATCTCTTCAAGGAATCTGTTCATCAAACACTGGGTCCAAAGTTGCTTTATTCTTGTATTTTAAATTGTCATTTTGCTTTGAATTAAAGACAACTCTCCCTGTCCACTGAACTTCCACAGATCTTAAATCTAAATTGAATAAAAGCTTTTTGTGATTCTGAAAGTCTCTGATTGTAGTCCAAATCATTAATAAGGAAAGCTAGCTGTAGAGAATTAATGATGATGATCTTAACTTTAACATCAGGATATTCCTGTGGAATTGTTTCTTCTTGCACTGAAATGAAGTAATTGATGTAGGTTATTGTCAACACCAAAGTTATTACACAAACCTTTTTTTCTGCCAATTGCACCTCAGCTAGATGCAAAAATCCATCATTTTCTATATGAAAATACACAAAGGTACACTCATTAAGCAGCAGAAACCTAATAGAAAAGTCATACTTAATCTGTACAAAGGATGCATTTTCTAGTGACTTGACAGTCATGTCTGTAGCTAAAATTATATAATAAAGTAGAAAACAAACGAAAGGAAGGCAACAATGAAATTAATGCTCAAAATATTAAAGAACAGATTGAGAATTTGGAGTTGGATCTTGGGGAGTGAAATCTTCAACAAAGAGTAAGAATCAGAATTCAGAATTATGATGTCACAGTCTTCAGTATTTGCCCCAGACTTGAGCTTCATCATATTTCAGTCAATACCACAACAGCTTGCTAAGTGCATCGATAAAAGGAAAACTGTAAAAAAAAAAAGGGGGGGGGGGGGGGGATTGAGATGTTCATCAGTCATTTTGGTGTGTTTCTGTAATACTGGCAAAGAATAAAGATCGCTTATATGAGAAACACTGGCTCCCAAAACACTTAGTATTCTATACAGACTTATTATGCAGTATTATCAAACCACAAAAAAATCGCATAAACTTTCCTGTAGTTTAATCAAAAGGAAAAAAATACAGATGCAGTGCATCAGCTTAGTTTCACAAGAGTAGTATTTATATCTTGCAAGCAATGACATATGCTGAGAGCAACACTGTTTCCAGCTTGGGAGGCAGCACTGTTTTTTCCTGAGAATTATTCAGCGCTGGTTTTTTTCCCCAAGAATTATTCTGTTTCCTCAAACTGTGGCAAACAGATATTTCAAGAAGTGTACAGTTGCAAGACTATCTCAGACTGGTTTTGCATCCCTACAAATTATACATTCACTGATAATTAAAGTGTTTTGAAAGAGAATCAGCAAGAATAAAATAAACCTCCAGACAATACAGTGTAAAAGGAAATTGCTAGAATACATCTTGAGTAGACAGCGGACCAGCTCTTTTACTCTGGATTAGAATTGGTACACGTGTACTGAATCAGGTTTAGACAATACAAATAACCTGAAGGAAACCTTGCAGCAAGAAGGGAAAAGAGATATGAGGGAGCAATCAAAGATAAAGAAAGCAGATGATGAAAGGGAGCAAAGGCAGCAAACTTCAGTTTTCAGAGAAAAATATGAAGATAATGTTGAAATAATGGAATGAAGTCTCAGGAAAGACAAGTATTTGGAATAGTGATTTTCCTTTATCAAGTTTGTCATCCTCCCACTTCCAACACTGACCATCATGGTGTTAAGTGGTTTTTGCCTTGTTCTTCAAACCAATATCCAAGTCCAATTTATGACTTGAGTGTGGGAGGCAACTTGAAGAAACTTGATGAACATTATCACTTTCTTATATACATATTTTAACAAAGTGGCACAACTGTTATCTGGACTACTTCAATTTCTGCTGGGCAGCTATAATACAGATTATAAAAATGCAAATGGAAGAATTGAAAAGATAAAACAAAGCTAGTTTAGCAAGACTCAAGATATGACAAGAAAGGTTGCAAACATCTTCCTCCTTCTTGAACAGTTCTAGTAGTAGTGATCACACAAAAAGCCCTGGGCTCACAGGAAAACAAAAAACCCGCCTTTGAAGCTCTTTAAACAGCTGAAAATTTCATTCAATTCTTTTATGTGCAATTTAGCATTTTGAGCATCATTTATTTCCAGGAGCACTTTAATCCCACTAGCATTTCCTTCTTTTCCAGTCACTTATATCAACCGGCAGTAGGAATGGCAAAATAGAGGATCACTAGAGATATGTGGGGACTTACCTGCTCTTCTGCTGGGCTCACTTTTAACACTTAGTAGCAACACTGAGTATTTTTACATGAACTGGCAAATCCTGTTTGGATGTCGTTGCACGTATTTAAATTCTGGAGCCTTTGAACTAGTAGGAGAATAGTCAGCCTGTGCTCTGAGTCATTTGAAGGCCTGTGGCAGTGCTGGAGCAGCACTGCACTAAAGCTCATCTTAGTGTATGCTACTGAGTCAGATACAGCCATCCTCGCGCTTCTTACTGACTTTACAGTTACTTTCAAAATGCCACCTAATCGTATGCGGAGGAGGGAGTAAATAGCCTGGCTTTAAAGAAATCCTTCACAACAAAGTTCTGCATTTTCCCCTGCAGGACTTAAGGAAGGTAGTGACTCATCCTCCAGAATATGTGTGGGAGCACATGAAGGTGTTCAGTCATTGAAGTAATATTGAGCAGACCACCATAGTTCTCATAGTAGTCGAGAGTGTGTTATACTGATGATGGTAATGTGTTACATGTACCAACCGCCAGAATTACTGGGATGAAGACTGATTTCCTACATATATCATCAGTGCTGTAGTAATCTGCAAGAGTAAATCTTGGCAAGTACATTTCTGTTATTTGAGAAAAGAGGATTATATTAAGAACTGGCTCTAAAAGACTTTCAGGAGGAGACGGACTGAGGAACTGGTGGTTCCTGTTACGTGTTTCATGTAAGGAAGAAGGTAAAACTTTTGCAGAAGGGAGGGGACCCAAGTAAATGGTGAGAGAAGTCCCCAAACTGTTTCTTGTGCAAGAAGTACATTTCAAGTGATTTTTTAAAATAGCAAATGAAGAAATGGTGACATTCTTAGGATGCTGCACAAAGACTGAATCATGACACCAGTAATATCAGAGTAATTCCTGAGAAGGCCTGGCACTAACAAGGAAACAAATACGGTTACAGAGGCCCATTCCAGAAAATGTGAGAGCTGTCTGACAGAAGGGATAGTCTGAAGAGAATCCTGGTCAGTAACAACAGTGAGCAAAGCAATACTTTACTGTCTTACAATTTTTTCCTTCTGAAAAATGTCAAAGAGTGTCATCTTTAAAAATATTGTTTATTTGCAACTCGGTATGGCTAACACAATGTCCAGAGATTATTTTTTTTAAATGTAACACCACAATGTAAAAGCCTCAAAATAAATCTCTGCCTTAGATGAAATGTCATTCCACAAGTTGTCATTGAATTAATTATGTGGTGTTGTCACAGAAAGGTGCCATTTTTCAGGATTATCCAAAAATGAAACTAAGCATGCTGTCACAATATATTTCATCATAGCTAATTTAAGTAAGAATGTGTAAATTTTCACTAGCTTAAATTATTTCCTTTACTACAGTATCTCATCAAAAGGACAGATTTACAGGGTGCTATTTTCCCTTCTCCAGAGCATTTGTATTATTTCCTTAAGTTCTGCAAAACAGTTGGAAGATATCCAGACTATAGTTTAAATTGCATTTCCAATCATTTTAGTTTAGCCCTTCATTTTTCAACTCAAGTCCCTAAACTGTATGCTGAATGCCTTTAAATGAAGAAAATGCAGTGAAAAAATTCCCTTATTCAAGACACATCCACTGTATCTGCGTAAAAACAAGCTTTTTATCAAATACCTACTACTTGTTCCATCAGTGATCAAAAAAAAAAGTGTGTGTGCATGTTTTATTAGAGGACTGTGTGTGATTGTTGGAGTGTGCTACAGTGGTTTAGGTCTGGCTTGCAGCGGTTTAAAATGGGCTATGGAGGCTGGACCTCTAGGGGAACTTTTTACTCCTTTAAACCTTTAGATTTGTACTGTGTTTTGTAAAAGTGGTTGCAAAGAAGAGTACAGTCTATCTGGGGCTGAGACCCTGGTTCTTGCATTGATTTGGGCAACCGATTTTGGTTCTCACTTTTGCTGTTGAATCTGTGAAGGCCATAAAGGTTAACAGAGCATGTGCTGCAGAGCACCTATTAAGCAACTAAGGACGGATCATCTGGTACAAACCATCAGAGAATGAATATGGGATTACTTCGGGACTTCTCATACACAAAAGAGTCCAGCAGGCCTCATATGGGCACTAAGCTTTATCATATAATGCAGAGCAATATTTAGTTAGAGTAGGAGCAATATTTAGTACATTAGTTGCATTGATGTAAGTTGAAGGAGAACATATTACATGTGTTAAAATTCACAATTGCATAGACAGGGATCATTAGGAACATCTTATCTGACCTCTTGTGTTACTGGGACCCCTTTTCCATGTGCTTTTTGAAACACACACAAAAGAACTGAACGTAATAGTCTATCAGCAGTGGAACAGATCTTCGTCTGTTGCATGAAGGGGTAAGACTGATGGCTTAGCTGGTCCTCCAGCAAAGTAGAAATACGGAAGATATTCCCTCACCCCCCAGCAATTGTAGCTGGAGTTACTGGCTGTTGCCGTCCCACTCGACAGTATGGTAGAATTGTCTGAAGTCAACCCAGCCCCTGTTTTGCTACTGAAGAAGTCACCTGAGGTCAAGGTCTGGCTCAGAGCACTTTTTAAATGAACTGCAGTTTCAGTGACATGCTGTGGTGTTGTTAGGATTGAGATTCTTAAACATTTTAAATTTCTCTGCAGATATGACCAGGGTTTTCTTCGCAGTTTCTGCTGAAATACCTGTAACTAGAACATATTAGCTAGGATGAAGTAGATCTTATATAACTTATTAGTACAAAACTTAGCTATCTGATGGCACAGCTTCATAATGCATGCCTAATACGGATTTGTTTTAGATTACAAATGAAAATTCCAACTTCAATTTTTCAAATTGCACCTTAAAACTGTAATGCCAGATGCTTTTTTCTTATATATTGTTTGCTCTGCTACCAGAGCTTCAATTCACTCACCTGGTTTTGAGAAAAACTTGTATTGCATTAAATTTTAAATTAGATTTAAGAGATTTTTAAGTCATAACTACAGAAAGACTTAGAAACTCTATCAGAATTTCTAGCTGCTTAGTTCATTCTTAGGTCTTTCTAGAGGCAGTACATGGAAGATATTGAGGACAATAGGCTTTAATTTTGACCAGGGTGCTTTATCAAGAGGATGATCTCCTTCCTGTAGTATCACTTGTCAGCCAGAAACTCTGTTCTTCCCCATGGCTTATTTACAGAAAATCATGTTGGAACCACCACGGTTTTAAGAAAGACTAATAGTGGGACTTAACATGCATTCCCAGGAGACACACATACACATATGCACATAAATACATATACACATATATGCACATGTACATGACCAGCCATATGGAACAGGCAGAGAGGCACACTCAGCACTCACACAGACACAGGCAGTACCAGCAGCCCCGTCCTGCTCCCCTCTCTGGCTGACGAGGGTGAAGGTCCAGGAAGGAAATACATACATAGTCACAAGGTGGATCCCCCAGCAGCTGGGCTCAGACACTCAGTCTGCCCCTGGATCCCAGTCCCTCCAGTTACACTCAGGTGTAAGAGCTCCTGAGGTCACCTCAGCTGCCCCTCTCCAGCTGCTGATGCTCAGGGCCCTTTATACACACCTAAACGCAGACAGACGCACAGACAGACACACTCCGACCCACAGTCCCTACAGTAACATATAGTCCACCAGTAGCTGGTGGTGGATGCTCCCTCCTGTGCTGGGAGGAGCTGGACAGGGTGGTATCTGGGCTGTCCCACCTGCCATTATCTCCTCGTGCTCTTTTGCTAGCATCTGGAGGAACATTTTACCATATTACCTAACAATAGTCATTAGGGCAATTAAACAGATGTGCTACAACACTTTAAATAATTTTATTGAATTTTAGAATATGCTAAAAAAAAGGCTCTCAGGCAGCTAAGGAAAAAAACAGGCAAAATAACCAGCAGCAACCATTTACGTTTCAACATGAATTTCACTGAGATACTGTGTGAGCAATAGCCCTTATTTTCTGTGATAAACTCATTTTCTATCCTTGCATTGTGGTAGGTAGCAAAATAGGGATTCTCTGCATTTTAGGAGGAAGCAGTAGATTAAACATCATTTAAACTTAATTCTAGCAAGGAAGGCAATATAACAACAATTTCAGATGTGAGAGAAGCTGGGAGCACATAGGTTGAAGGACTTTTTTATGCAGCTTAGAGTAAAAAAACAGTTATTTTTCTCTCATGGCACTAAGAATGGAACCATAATGGCTTAGCATTGTTTAAAGCTCATAAACTGCAACCATAAATCAGCAAATTAGCTAATGATTGCCTCTGGGTAGCAATACATGATGAAAAACAAATGAGGAAAGGTACTCATGCATTACACTTTGCAGCTACTGGAAAAATTAAAGTTCTATCTTCATGAAAAAACGGTTAAAGGGATGTTATGAAGGGTTGTGCCCTGGTAGCAGAACAATTACTGATCCAAATGAGCATGTGTTTTAATAAATGGTACTATGGTAAGTCTGCAGTTCGGTGCTAACAGTTTTAAATTATTCATGCAGTAACTGCAAAGTTGTATCTGCAGTGGGAAAGTGTGAACCAGAATACTTTATTTCCAGCCCTTTCTAGATAGTGCCAACCTTGGGTACTGCAAATACACGTAAGTAAATAACCAAACAATATCACACAGGGATATCACTATACCAGTGACCTTCAGTGCAGAGACAGTAATGGTAAACAACACCTCAGACCTTGCAAACCACAAATTGGTCTGTTGCAATTTTGAATAAAATAGAGTAACAGTATGGTTGGAACAAAGCAATAATGTTGATCTCATAGGCCCACACCCATCAGGCTTGTACCTGCAGAGCATAGGAGATTCTTGAAACTTGCACAATGAGTCTTTAATTCCCATGTTGCTTGTGCTCAGCATCTTTTTATTGTCTTTTTGCTTCCAAATTACATTATTTTTAATGTGAGCTGACTATATTTAATTGTCTGTGTTGTGGAAAAATCAAAGTAAATCTTGTTTCTCTTCGTTGTTTAACATTTTCCCAGAGAAATTCTGCAGCTGAGATGCCTTGTGTGTTTTTTTGTCGCAGCATGACTCACGACATTTTTTTACATTGTCATGCCTGTTTGTTTGCAGTACACCATGCACAGTAATCAAGGGTCTGATCAAATTTTCATCTCTTCATATCAATATGGGTTAAGAAATAGAGTACATGCTTAGCTCATTCAAGTAAGATAGTTCACGTACACAAAATGTTATTATTCTGGCTATATGGTAAAGCTTGACGTTTCTACCATTAATTATTGCTAGTTTCTATTGTGACTGATAATAACCAATATTTTTAAATGCTTTAGGCAGGTATAACTAGTTCCTTGAAATTCAGAGGAGGCACTTAAATTTCCATACAGCATATGAAGATCAGCCCTTTTTAAATGAGGTACCTCTCCAGGACTCGGGAGCCACTCTCTATCACAAGATTTTCCTTCATTTTAGTATCCATAACTATAACTTTAGGCACCTCACCTTGACCCCAAACAAGAGAGCCAGGGTGCCACATGCCACTCATCCCCAGAGCCAGGAGTGGGGAGTGCAGGGCGCTCGCACCTGGTGCTGCACAGGGGACACTGAACCCCAGTGGCTTTGCTGTACTTCTGCAATGTGTAAATCCCCCAAGCGGGAAAGAGTTAAATTTTTGTATTCTGCATCTTAGATAGTCAGTCTAATCACTGCCTTCTTAAATAAGAGAAGTGTCCTCCCTGTTATTTGGAATTGGTGAAGTGGGAATCTCTAGAATCATCCATTGAGTTGGGTGCTACAGGTAAAAGATTTACCTTATGGGTAGTGTCTGGAGTTTATCGTATCAGGAGGGTAACATTATGGCAATTCTGGTTACAGCCAGAAACTGATACTCAGACATTTGAACAATTTTAGTGATAAAAGCTTACATATTTAATAGCAATTTTGAGAATTTGAGTTTTAGACTTGAGTGTCTAAAAACGCAGTTATGCAGACTTGTAATCCCAAGTGTCTTCAAAGTGTTAGTAAGCTGGGGTACTTTCAAATGCTGTGAGTCATGTTTTCAAAAAACCTTAAACCACATCAGGAAGCTGTCAGAACCAGTCTGTTGCTAGAAAAGAAAAAATGAAGAAATCTACAGGCTAAGGAGTACTAATCTCACATCAAGGGCATTTGAAAGTGGTGGTGAAGGATCTCGTACACTTGCCATTTTATACAAAGGCTATGAAAGATCTTTTGATCAAAATCTTATGTTTGTTCCACTCTTTGATATTTAGAGGTCAGTATTATTAGTCAAAGCACCCTCTTTTTGCAGCATACGGCCTACTCTTCTGGCAAACGTCTGGCTTACGTACGAAGGCATTTGCATAAGCCAAGTTGCCATCAACACTGGTTTTAAAAGTTTTTGTGTTTTAGTAGTACCCAAGGACTTCAGAAATCCCTTGTGATACACTTAGAGTATAGTTATGTATGATGAAAAACACTTTATCCCAAAACATTTACAGTATTGAAGCTTTCTTGCCAAACAATGAGCAGGGCTGAAATAAGGGAAGAAGGCCTTCTTTTGGGAGAGTACCATCAAAGAAACACACAAAGCATGGTTTTTTGGTCCAAACTTGTTTTTGCAGAGACCACTTTGTGATCTTATATATATTGTATTTTCTTATTAAAAGATAAATTGTTGCCTTTTGACATTTTGCTGCAAGCAGGTGTGCTTTGCAGACAATACATCTGTAACAGTTCCTAGGTATATGAAACCAATTGGTTTCAGTGAGCTTACCAGTTATCACTGCTGATAGTTATATCGACTTTTACTGAACATAATATGATAGAGCATAGAGCAGTGATGGGGGACTCTTTGCCAATGAAATAAGTATCTGGAGTCTGAATCCTGTTTTCACAGTGTTGTAAGTGTGGAATAGTTCCAGTGAAGGCAAGGGTTTATCAGAGCAAAACTCAGGAAAGAGAACTGAGACTGTTTGCAATGGTTTCATAAAATTAATCTTTTTCAGAGGTGAAAACAGTCTTATGGGACGTATTTCGTTTCCATAATGTTCATCTACATGCAGTTCCTTGGATACTATTGAAATAAATAACCAGAACCTATTTTCGGAATCACCGTCCCTCTTTATTGGCTATTTATGGATTCTAGATTTCATATTAGACATGATATTAAATCAAATTATCTTGTGGTTTTATTAATTACCCCACCTGCCCTCCTTCTCAGGAAAAGGAACACATATTCTACAGCATTATGCAGAACCATCCCCCATTGTGGAGGATATTAGCAACTTCTAAAACTTGCTTTTGCAGCTTTTAGTAGTCTTAAGCAGACTGTATTGTCTTGCCAGTATTTTAATTGTCACATAGAGATAAATAGAATTCTATTCTAGTTTTATATTAGTTTTTATTTTTTTAATGAAAGCCATCTTCTGTTGTGAAAATGATCCCAAGAAAATGTTAAACTGTGCTATTTCTCCACAAAGAATACATTTTCTACGGAGACCACTTTTGACCATACATACAAAGTACTTTATAGTTAAAAGAGAAATTGCTGGTATTTTACCATTTTAATAAATACAATCCCAAAGCTGTTGTCTGAGGTGGTGTATAGTGTGATATAGTGGAGTCATGGGAAATATGCACTGAGATGTTGCCAGTAATGAAACTAAATCACTGCTTTGTATTGTATTACTCTGTTTTACATCAAGAGCTGCAATACTTAACTATGTCGAAAATAAGAACCTGTGTAGAAAGGTACTGGTCAAATAATGGCTGCTGCGAATTAAATCATATTGGCATGGACAAGAAGTCAAAGTGTTGATATTTTTATACTCAGAACTACTTTTCTCCCCATATGTAACTATGAACTCCAATTAGTAACAAAATGTTAGTGTCTTTGAAATCAGATTTTCAGATTTAAAGTTCCAAGAAGGCTGGTAAAAGTAAGTTTCTGTTTGCACGCTTAAGCACTTTCTTCCCCTTATGCTTGCTGAGACCAAGTACACAGGCAGTGGTGAGTGAAGGTTAAACAATTCCCTTACTTTTGGAAAGAAGGATTTCATGTCAGCATTCATTTCAGGTGGCTGCGTAGCAGATGATAAGATGATGACTCTTTATCACTGAATCTGATGCAAAGAGCAAAAGATAAATCATGAGTTAGGCTTAGATCCAGTGTTGTACACAATGGCACCTAACAAAGCTATAAGAACCTGAAGTACAGGTTCCTTGTCCTGCCACTTGGTCGAGTCTTCCAAAAAATATAAACCCTCTGTAGTCATCTAAGAAGGATAGGAACCTCTGAAGATTAAGAAAGAGCAGTTGTTTGAATGGAGGAGCTTACCACTGACGTGACTGAGATGGAAGTCATTCTGAGACATTCAATCTCAAAAGATAAAAATCGAAGTACGAATATCATCTTTTTCAGGTTTCTTACAAGAGTGAATTAATTCACGTGTTTTATCCTTATTAAAAATATGTCTACATTAGGGTGACATTTTACTGAAGAAAAAATAAGGAAAAATGTCATCTTCTGCAGTGACTTGCTCAGGCAAAGCAAGAACACAAAATAAACAATGACCACGTCTACATTACTGTTTGAGTACCACGAGACACTGAATAAAAGCACAAGGCAAGTTCATACCTAAAAGGAGCTACTCAGGCACCTGTCCTGGTTTCATCTGGGATAGAGTTAATTCTCTTCCTAGTAGCTGTTATAGTGCTGTGTTTTGTATTTAGTATGAGAATAATATTGATATACACTGATGGTTTAGTTGTTGCTAAGCACTCAAGGACTTTACCATATAACATCATGCTCAGTATATAAACCTGGGGAAAGCTGGCCTGGGGGATCGCTGCTTGGGGACAGGCTGGGCATCAGCCAGTGGGTGATAAGCAATTGCATTACACATTTCTTGTTTTATATATTCTTCTATCATTATTATTCCCTCTCCATTTGCTATTAACTTGTTTTTATCTCAACCCACAAGGCTTTTTTTTTTTTTAAAGTCTCCCTCCCATCTCACTGAGGGAGGAGTGAGCATCTGTGTGGTGCTGGGTTGCCAGCTGGGGTTCAATCATGACAGCACCTCAGATCGCTAATGCAGATATATCCAAGATGCACACAAGATCTGCTTCATATTACTCAGCAAAACAGGGATCATGATGGAAAAGATCTGTTTGTTTCCTTAAACAGACCCAGCACAGAGATTAAATCCACCTCTGCTTTAGTGAGGAGACTGGAGCAAAGATGCAGTATAATGCTCTGTAAAGGTTACATCCAAAGGGCATCTTCTGCAGCCTCTTGAGTCCTGAGGAGCCCTTGGGGAACCCCTGGGTGCAGATGGAGCGGAGCAAAGAACATGGCAGAGAGCAGGCCATACAGTCTTTGCAAACTGTCAGAAGTCAGAAGGAGACAATGCTACAGAAAAATTTTATAATCACTGAAAGCCATATGCTCTTTTTTCTGTGGGTTATAGTTTAGCACTGCTGGTTATTTGCAATTAGGTAGCTATTACAGGATAAGAGAGGAAAAGTTGGTAAATAAGGCTCAGCTATAAAATAAGTTGCTGACTAACATTTCACAAATACAAAAATAGAAAATTATTATATTTTCAGGACAACCTGAAAGAGTCTTCTGAATGCTCAACCTATCCTACTTAAAATGTCTTTCACAAAACTCTTTCTTTCATTAAAGTGGCCTTTCTCATTATCATGGTCTCCATAGCTCCTGGCATTGTCATTACTGACATATATGATGTGTATCTGCAGTATTTGTAGGTACGTTTTGCACCTCTTATTTAGATGTTTGGCAAAGCATTGTTAGCACTAGACATAGTACATGCTGAACAGCATATTTTATAAACAATAAATATTAAATCTGAAAATATTTATGTGTTTAGTTTTCAAAGAATTACTCATATATAAGAATATTTTTAAACAGGAGGTTTAGTTTAGCAATTGTTCCATTTTCTCATAATGATTGTGATCTTTACAGTGCAACAAACAGTTAAGCATTAGCTTCGTTGTAAGGAGATGAGTATAAACTGAAGTTATTTTTGGGTTGTATATTTTTTATAATGAAGCACACTAAAACAGAACAGACTGTAATTTTTAATTACTAGTCTAAGGTGAATACAATTAGCACAAGTCCAAGTTGAAGTCCCAGTGTGACAATAAAATAGACAATAAATATAGCTTATTATATGCTATACAAAAAAGTGTGTCTCAACACTATCTTATTTAAATGTGTATGTGTAGAAACTTGATTTGAACTGCAAGAATTTGCTGAACTTATTTCAAGCTGAACATATATTAATAATTAGAATATTAGGAATAACAGGCTTCAACTTCATTAGCAATTTGTCTTTATTTAATACTAAAACAAAAAAAGCCAGACTGAAATAAAATCATGCATCATTTTAGTAGAGGTACAAAAAGAGGAACCTGTAGATATTGTTAACAGAAAAAATATGAAAATTATTTCATGCATTAAGTGACAATACAAGCACAAAATAGATGAGTAAAATCACTGGATTAATTTTTCCTGATCAATGCTAAAAAAAGAGGGTCCAGATGTTGATGTTCTCATAATATTGCTTGATATATGATCCCACTAAAACCTATGGAAAGAATCATGAAGTAAAGCATTGGTAAGGTATTCAGTTTAGCAAGATAAGAAATTTTAGCCAGTAAATGACACAATCAAAATTCTTGTGAGAAAAATAATGAAAAGGGCCATAAATGCATTATAAGAGGTTACTGTTGGTGTCACCTTTTTCTCTACAACACTTAGATTTCCCTAAAGGTTTTCTATTCAATTAAGACCTCAACCTATCTGTCTTAGGAAGGACACGATGCCACTGGGTACTTTGTTATATACTTATAAACTGAAGATACATCTTGAAAACACATCAAAATCCAATGCGGGGATGCAAAGGCAGCTGTGCAGAGGAAGTATCAGGAAGATCTTGGAGAAATGGCCACAGAAATGGCAGGTGATGCTTGCTTTTAATGCTTTCTGCATCACTGTGAAGGGGACTCAGTGGAAGGGAACGAGATTTCTGCAGGGTGACTGGCTTTGGGGCAACTCCCTGCCTGCTGCTGACCAAGCCATTGCACTCACCATCAGAAGCAAGTTCCCTGTCTACAAGAAAAGTAAGGACACGTTGCATTGTGCAGGGTCTTCAGGTATTTACTGTATGAATATGCAACTAGGGAAAAATTACTGCTTCCAAGACAACATACGCACACTTCATGGAATGTGCGTGCAGGTGTGTGTGTGTGTGTGTATGCACAGTAGCTGGGCTCCACAGGATGCTCCTTGGACAAGGACGAAGCCTGGGATGTGCGCAGCTGCAGTGCAGGCTGTGTTACATCAAGGGGATTTTAGAACACAGGACAATTTCAGACCAAAGTGGCTGCTTCTTGTGTATTAATCTGCCTTGTCTGAGAAACCTAAATGATTATTGTTAGAAGAGTGTATGCTAGGCTTTAGTTTAATTTGTATTTAGACAGTATCTTACACCTAGTGAGCATGTGCTATGCAAATAAGCAGCCCCTTGATTGCTGTGCAACATTATTAGTGACAGTGATTTGTGAAAAGACGGGTACAACGTAAATAGTGGAACATACAATATGTAGAAAAGAATGTGCCAGAATATATGAATGACAGAAAATTATCAAAGCTATTTCAAAAGTACATTTTATAGGCTGCAGCAACTGCCTGTCCTGGGATTTAATCAGAAACCAAAGCTTTGAAAAGATCCCAGGATGAGAAATAGAGGTAATATAGAAGTGTCACTCAGGCCAGCAGGCAATGCTAACAATTGCCATGTCTTTGTCAAATGTTCATCACTCATTCTAGTGTCAGGTAATGACCATACAAATTGTAATTGTATAGAACGGGCAAGATGTTTAATCCAAGCAATCATCCTTGCTATTTTATTGCATCAATGTCTAGTAAACTCATAAAATGTTGAAAAGACTGTAGTATTTAATAAAAAAAAACCCTCAGAAATAAATGCACTGGAAAATAGGATTAATGATATAAATTTGTGGATTAACATAAATCCTATTTACTCCTACTTAATACAGCATTATAAAGCAAGCATGGTTTATGTAATAGGGCTTAATCTTGTTTAATTTCCTTTCTTAAGCAAATATCCAGTTGACCCTAACATATATAATACAAAAGCCAATTTGTGAAATAATTCTGTAGATCCACAAAATCTCTTGTGATTAAGGGTGGTGAATATACTTGACACAGTTGTGTGCAGGCTCCAAGTTATCCGTATTACAACCTTGTTCCACAGTTGCTGTGAAGGTAAACCTGTCACTAAAATCAAAAGGAATTGAATTTTTCTATTAACTTAATACTCCTCCCCTTCCCCCCCGTTTTTTAAAATTTATTTTATTTGGAAAGACTTGGTAATTTATACTCTCCAGCTGATTATACACCCATTAATATGATAAAATTTAGTTGTTTAATAAATGTGCTGTGTTTCTGTGTATTTAATCATTTGATATATTTATGTGTATCTGGAAATAGTTTTCCAACCAGTAGTTTTCTATTCTGACTATAACTCATGAAATTAGCTTCAGCAGTGAATGATGATAGCAGGCATGATTTTATGTGGATAGTATACTTAATTAGCAGCTTTCTTACAAATATCTTTTTGAGTCTATATTACTGAATAATAAAAATAGCCTTGTTTGCATTTGAATAATACTTTTGTCTCAAGATAAAGGTTAATCATGAGGTTTAGGATGCATGGAGCTGAAATGCTTTATTTGTTACTGGACAGAGTTTCTCCTCCGGGCTGTAAATTTGTTTATTTTTGTCCAATGTCTTTGAGCAGTGTAGATAAACAACATTTGAAAGTTAGCTAACTCATAAAATTGCCGCAATTTCAAAGCTGACAGCAAGATATTAATACCCAGAAATAAGTAATCTCAGTTTAGCTACTTGCAATGAATTTAATGTCTTTCAGATTTTTTTAGACATCTCTCTAACATCATTACTGTCATTTTTATTGGTTATAATTAATTTCTAAGGCTTTCAGAATATTTGAAAAGCTTGCATTTGCATGTGAAATATTAAGTATATTTTCCCTGGACAGTCCTGTAGAAAGTGCTATTAGTGCTTACGACTGCACCTATACTCCCTTGAGCTCAACATGGTCATGCTAATGATTTTCATGACTTTACATTTGTAGTGATACCTTCTAAATACCAGCTCTATTGGGTGTAGTTAGTGGCTGGAATTCTTTTCACCATGCAAACATTTTCCTTATTAACCCCACTGCCCATGTGCCACTTATCTTGATAACCCTTTTTTTAGTTTGAGGTAGACTATTTCAGAAAGTCAGGCTTTGAAAGTACTTTTTCCAGTTGCTTATGAAAAAGCAGCATTTGTAGAACCATATCATACAATAGTTTGTGTTGAAAGGGACCTTAAAGATCATCTAGTTTCTGCTGGTCACGCTTCTTTTGATGCAGCCCAGGACACAGTTGGCTTTCTAGGCTGCAAGCGCACATTGCCTGGTCATGTTGAGCTGCTTATCTGCCAACACCCTCAAGTTCTTCTCAGGGCTACTCTCAAACCAGTCTCCCCCAGCCTGTTTTTATGCTTGGGACTGCCCTGACCCATGTGCAGGACCTTGCACTTGGTCTTATTGAACTTCATGATGTTTGCACATGCCCATCTCTCAAGCCTGTCGAGATCCCTCTGGATGGCATCCCTTCCCTCCAGCGTGTTGGACTGCTCCACACAGCTTAGTGTCATCGGCAAACTTGCTGAGGGTGCACTCAATCCCATGTCCATGTCACCAACAAAGAAGTTAAACAGCACCAGTCCCACTACCGACCCCTGAAGAATGCCACTCGTCACTGGTCCCCACTTGGACATTGAGCCATTGACCACAACCATTTGAGTGTGATTGTCCTCACCCCAGACGAGCTACATACTGCACTGACTGAGGAAGCTGCCAGCACATTCATCCTCAATGGAAGTGTCACTCAGCATAAGCAGAATTATTCCAGTCTGGAAGATTTGAGATTTTCAAGAAAACTCCTCCCTAATAGATCTCTTTTCTTCCCCCCATCACTTTCAGAAAAGTTTTCATTTTCCTTCAATTAATGTTTCTTGATGATTTTCACTTTTAATTCTGTTTCTCAGGCAACAGAGATTACATGAATTGCTGCTAATGTGTTGGTAACTACAGCATCCAAAGTAATTTCCTTGGGATCAGACATAAACTTCCTAACCCCACCTTCCATGTGTTTTGTGACACAACCCTGAAGCTGTCTGGTGCAGTTCTCTGGGAATGCTTTCATTTCTTCCAATGCATTTCAGTACATCATATTTTCTTTCAGTACTCATGAAATTAACAGATACGGTCGGTACTTTTTCCAGGTCATTCCAGATTTTGATACGTAATGCCATCTCATTTCCACTGTCTCCACATGTTTAGTTGATGGTCCAAACATTTTGGATAGATGACTAATAACTACAGCAGAGAAGTTGCACAAGTTGTTTGACAAGCTGTTCTGGTACATTATTATATAATTAACAGCCTAAACTTGCTGACTGCATTTTCCAAAGACCAGACAACTTCTAAAACCCACATAATTTAGTATTTCCATTAAGTTATTGAAAGCAGTAATTTATTGTTTCCAAAAAGCAAAGCATTTTTATTTTTTAAAATCCACTTAAAGTGTAACAACTGAATATTCAGAAGGCATTAAAAGAACTCCATCAGTAAATAACTCAATAATGGGTGATTGTTTGTGAAAGACATTTTTAAAAAACATCATGTCAGCGGTGCAAATGATAGTGCTGCTACAACCTTGAGAAATGGGCTTGTCACTAATTTGGTAATTACCTAATGTGATCATGAACTCTAAGTGTATTTTATAGGCTGTTATAAAGAACAGGTGATTCATTTAAAAAAAATATTCATTGGCCTAAATCTGTGAAATAAATTAGCTTTGGATATAAACCTCACAGCCAACATCGGTTATGCGTGTTTATTTTAAATCACATATCACTATGGAATTCAGTGGAAGTGTTTAAAAAATCCCCACAAATACATCCTTTGTGCTCCTTGATAAGCATATTTAAGAACGACTTTGTGTGGGTTTTTTTGTTTGCAGAAGCTGTCATGACACCATTAATGCTGTGCAAGGATGGTTAGGGACAGATGACTCATGGCCATGCTCTTGCAGTCAGATCTGATTTCCGGAACAACAAGCCCTCAGAGGCCCTTGTACCTACAGACACACGCTCCTCTGGCTCCCTGATCTCCTCAAGACACTGTTGGGAGAGGGGTCAAGGTGTCCCAATCCATCCCGACACCTTAATCCACTTGTCCCAGTCCAAGAGTTCATTCTCTTCAGTGACTCTGACAACAAGCATTAATGTGTTCTCACTGGGGGGGTGCAGGGGGTAGGGTGAATAATCTAGAAATATTAAACAAAATCCTGTCCACTACCACTACTGAATAAAAGTTAAGAAAGCTTTTTTTTCAGTCATTTTTTCTAGACCTCACTGTTCAGACAAAATTACAATCTACTTCAATAGCTCAAGTGCTGTGTCTGATTAGCTCTTTAAAATACCACTAAGTGGTGGGGCTTCATGTATTTCCCTTGATGCGTCAACCTATTGCCTGATGGCTCTCACAGAGAGGAAATATTGTCTGTTCTTAAACACTTAAACACTTCTGCTTTCATATTAAAGTTGAAAATACTTCTCTTTAATGCCATTCTTTTGGGAAGGAAGAAGATCATGCTCTAATTTATGTTACACTGTGTATTATAATCTTTGAGCTACCCCATGTATCTCAAATATGAATCTGGAGTTCTAAAATAATAGAAGTAAATATCAGTATCATTTGTTCATTCATTCTTTTCTACTGACACTTCCTTATACTTCCCCTTCTTTCCTTTTTCTTACCTATCTCATCTTTTGAATTTTATTTGCTCCCTTTCTTATTTAGTGTATTACAGTCATCTTTGTGAAATCCAACCACTTCATAAAAATGTGCTGAAATTGCTTCAGCTGAGATTTCTGTATCTTCCCCACCCTTCAGTGCTAATTTCAAATGTATCTACAGTTTTTTGTAGAAGAGTGAAAGGGGATTTTTTAAAATATATTTTTGTAGTTCTTCGATATTACCAGAAGTTTTTCATCACAGAAAGAGGTGCAAATTCTAATAGTAGTTCCAGTCATTTCACATATGCCAAAGAAAAATAGCAAAACCTGACTTAAAACATGTATTCATAAGTTATTCTTTATTTTCTATCAGCTTTCCCTCCTAGTATAATAAATGTGAATTGAATTAATCATTTTCTGCGTCAGACATTATGGATAATGTATTTTTGCTACACGGTTTTAATTCATTCAGCAATATGGTACAAGCTGAAATTGGATTTGCCGTGCTAATCCTTTTAATAAATATTCCAGAATCTCCAACAATATCATCCCACTCCTTGAATCCTTTCCCTTTCTCTGTGTACTTTCATATTAATTGGAAATGTCTCATCTTTACTTCTAAGAGCATAATGTTTTATAATGCATCATCTTTCATGTCCTTAGTCAGTGCACTTCATATCTACTTCTCTTTCTTGCCCCTTTTCCTCCTTTTCTTCCTCTGAGTCATACTGTTTGTGGTGGTGGTGCTTTCCACTTCTGACATTACAGACATTTTCAAAGGTTGCTTCTCTTCTTTCAGTCATCAATAAAACAGTGCATACATGTACAATAAGAGGGAAGATAAAAATAGTAACGGTGATAAAAGACTTCTTAAATAAATGAAGTCTGAACTGTTAAGATGCTGGCTAATGTATGTAATCTTTTATTTAAGTAAATGTTATTACAGAAACCTGAAGTGTACAGGCATGCTTTAGAAAACAAATTTTAAAAATTATGTCCAATATATCAAGACGTCTTTCGAGCAATAAATTTGAATTTCCAACATATTTGCATTACCATTCCATCTTGATGTCATCTATGCAGCTATATATTTAATAACTCCACCCAAGTCACTAAATAAAATACCGAATAGCACCGCACCAGGGATAAAGCCCTGTGGCTCTTACTGTGTCTTTCTATTTTCATAGTGATTGTTGATAATTATTCTTGTGAGTATGATTTTTCCAACATTTCTGAACCCATCTTTTAGATTAATAGCTGTTGTTTTATCAGATGTGTTTCCCTAGCAACTCCACCAAAGGGCAATTCAGATCTTACACAGACCAAATTATCTATAAAAATGTCATTTTTTCTCAGTTAACAGTATGAGAAATGTAAAGCAACAGTGCTCTCAAGCTAAGTATATCAGTCACGTACCTAAAATTAAGCAGAAAGATTCTGGGCCATTGTCAAAAGTAAAACCTGTGAATTTCAATAACCAAGTCTGAAAAGTTGAAAAATTAGAGTAGGGGAATTAAAATGTCTTTCAGTGGACAGAGATCTTAATTAAAGATACAATGAGTCAGAATCTAAAAGGAAATATTTTAGTGTTAATGCTTGCTGCTTTCAATTGTGAGTCTGAGGGCATACAAAATAAGAATTTGGTTTTTTGCTTCTTGGTAGTGTGTAGGTGCTAATTCACATTGCTACTAAATAATAATGATCAACTTAGGGTATTTTTTGCCATCTCAGAATAGAAAGAGCACTGAAGGGTGAAAATGTGATACAGAATATTTTTTTTTTAAATCCAATAAATGCAAAAATGCAGTCCAAAGGGTAAATTTTAAATTTGTCTGAAATTTATGAATGAAATAAATAAAATGCTCAGAGATTATGTAGTTGCTTCTGAAGAAAATAACAACTGAGCTCACTCTGCAACAGAACTTAAAAATCAAGGATTAAACAAGTATAAGTATCAGATACAAAAGTCTGTGAAATAATGTTTTATTTGCATCAGTGGGAATGTTAGCAAAAATAATATAATCAACATTTTTATTAATTTACTTGCAGAGAGTTGTGAGATTTTTGGAGACTGAGCTATTAGGAAAAGGAGGTTTTGAATATTGAGAGAACAAGTGATACTCAGCTCATTGAAAGTTACTGAACAAAGTGAGGTTAAAATAGGCTAAGCTGTCAGAAAATGAATACAATCTCTTACTAAAGCAAACATTGTTTCGCAAGAATGGAGTGCCAAAAATATTTATCCCAGTATGCTGTAATTACTTAGCATGTGGAGGACATGGAGAAAACTCAATTATAAAAGACAATGAGAGAATAAAAATTTTGTCTACAATGAATTTTTAAAAACCTCAGTTGCCACATTGTTCCTGGAACAATGACTTTTCTGTGCTTAGAGAAATCATTGAGGAACAGAAATTATAAGCAGAATAAAAAACCTCTTGGTGCCCATAGGCCCGTAGTTGAAACAGCTATGTATCAAACAGCTGTATTATGTATGCATGTATATGATGTTCAGCTATAGAATCTGAAGAGTGAAATAAAACCTTGCTTCTTAGATTCTTTGTTCTTTTCAATAAAATACTAGAAGAAGCAGCAGAAATCCTTTATTAATGCCTGCAAAAAGTATTTTTTCATCTACTGATAACTTTTGCCTGTTATCTTAATTATCTGCATTTGTTCAGTCTTCTCAAAAATAAAATCTTATTCTACTAGGCAAGGTTCTTATCTTTTATAAATAGTTCTTAGTATTAATAATTGTAGTGTTTCAAGCTTCTTTTTCCATTTCAAGCCTGATTTTGTCTTCTGTTCACCAACAACTAATAAAGTATTTTCAGCTTTGAATAGGTGTGCATGATATGTGGTCAGAACAAGGAGTTTTCATTTTAGAACTCAGTTGAAGTTATTCATGTGAGGTACATCTGGCTATAAAACAGCATAGATTTAAACATGTGTCAAAAAGTCTTTCCCTGTCTGTGCTAGATCACAAATATATAAAAGTGCCTTCAAGAGATATGATGTAAGATTAACTATATTTACCCATGCAACCTTTGTAGCAGGCTCTAAAGAATAATTTGATACCTTGGTCTGCTGAGGTGAGGAAGGAACTACCAGCTGTTTTCCAGCAAGTTTCCCCAGCCCATCTGGTTGCTTCATGCCCTGAGGGATGTTGCGAGCAGAGAAACACCCTTGGTCAGTAATTTTCAGTAACCAAAGTTAAAACTGTCTCAAAGTTTTTCTGAATCATGCCAAATCTATAAAAAAACAAACAAACATAAGCTTTGGTAGGCATATAGCACCAATACTTGCTCAGAAACTGCTGAGGGTGTGAACCGGATCTAGTTGGCACATGTAGTTAACTATACCTGATGCTTGTCCAACCCACTGAACATTGCAGTGGAAGGGATTTCTTAGGTGATCTGCTTTAGGTATTTATTACTGCTGTGTAGTAAATCTGTCATAAACCTTTGTTACATTTATCCTTCTTCTACTCATTTTCAAAACTTTAATTACATTTTCATTTGCAATGTACTCCAAAGCTTACTGATGCTGCATCAAATGGGCTTCTAATTCCATTTCTTTAATGTAAGTGTTCTGTTTATTATGTTCCTGGCATAGGGCACCATCCCCATCTGGACAAATTTATCAGAAGTGCTTGCAACCACTACTTGAAGAGTTTATTTTCCAGGTTGTTGGGTTTTTTAAAATCCTGTTGCACCATTTGGACAAGAATTCTGGAGAAATAATCAGAAAAAAATTTCAGGAATGATCCAGATGTATTTAATCCAGCCTCAGTCCAGAGACAGGGACTAGTCTTCCATTTCTACAGTTCATTGCTAAGGCTGCCAAAGCACTTGATTCTTTCCCATGGAAACTCACCTGGTTAGAACCCAGCCACCCATCCAGCCACTCTGAGCACCTCAGAGTCCAAGTACACCAGCACAGTAATGGACCTTGAGATGAAGCTTCTTGCTATCAACCACTCACATACCAAGTATGGAGCCACAGATTTCTCACATTTATCTCTAATCATAGTAGTCAACTGCAACCCTGAACCTGAATTTGTAAGGAATTTAATTTGTAATTAATTCTTAGGTTACTTATGAAATTTATTTCTCTGTGTTTAGCTCCACTGCTTGAAATATTTTGTGGAAGTACTGTATTGTGATTGTGAGATGTTTCTCTGGAACACAACTTGCCAGTCATGTGGCTTTTCACTTAGAATTTATTAACAGAAATTACCCGTATTATCTTTAATTAAGATTTCTAGCTAGTATTTAAGATTCAATATGTGCACACCAAGAAACACTGTTGTGGACATAGTAAGTATAATTTATGGACACCACTTTTTGTCTGAATTATTAAGAATGGTATAAAGATTGTATTTAGACACCTGTCATTATAGACACTTACCTTGTTCATACGTATATATTTTTGTCTGAGTTCCAGGAACAGATGAATGACTCAGACCACCACCTAAGCCAAATCAGAATCCCTGACAGTCAATGGGCACAGATCTTCATGATAAGTGTAGGTGTTCTACTTTACTCCAACATTTGCTTTTTTTTAGGCTGGAACAGATCAATTAAAGTCTAGAGGTAATGCTAAACATTTGGAGAAATACTGAATGCTATGGCTGATTTTGATTCCTAAGACTGAATAAAGTCTTTTCCTTTATATGTGCAAGTAATATGGAAAAGCAAAGAAAGTCATGGCAAATAAATTGTAAGGCTTGCCATAATAAATTCCAATTTCATTGAAAACATTGCCTGTGATCAGTGAACCTGTTAATGTTGTGTAGGAAATTTATGCGGTCTCCCACTTAACAGACTGTACATCTCCTGCAGAATAATCAGGTTGAATGTAATTTAAAACCAAAGAACCACTTTAGTTTTCTAGACTGAAGAAGGAATATTGTGCTTCTTATAAATCATAAAGAACTTGAACCCAAGTTGGATGGATAAATATGATACGGTGTTTTTGCTGGATGCTAGCATGTGTAACAAAGGGAGCATATACAATTCTAATTGCTTTGGACAGTTGAAGTTGTCAATCTATAAGGCTGCACACCACATAGTCAGCCTTGGGCACATCAGTAGTCTAATTACAGAAAGTCTGGCTCTTCACCAGTGTGAAAACTTGATTTATTTCCCATTCAAGTTGTTCAAGAGAGCCAGAGTTAATTGATTTTCCAAATGAGTGTTAAAAATATAAAGATCCAGCTTCATTAAGTGGAGGCTGTACTTATTATGCACCACTGAGCTGTCAGTCCATGTAAAGGTTAGAGGGTAATATTTCACAGCCGTGTATACAAAACCACAACTTGAAACAGTTTGTTTTCCTTACAAATTATAGTTAATATCTGATAATTGACCCTTGCTGCCTTTTCTTTTTTAAAGAGGAACTTAAGCCGCCTGAAAAAACAAACAAACAAACAAACAAAAACACAAGCAAAAAAACCAAGCTAAATATATTAAAGTAGGGTAATCCATTTCATGTTATGTTCACAATTTATTTAAAATTATCACAGTATTTCTTCACAATGCCAGTGTACTTTCTTTATTCATAAAAGGGAACAAGCTGAGTCCTTTTCTTCTGTTTGAAAGCTTCCTCCTGAGCATCTTGCAAACCATCAAATGTATCACAAACAAACAAATCATAATTTCCTAATCTCGTGACCTATGTTCTGTTGGAATTCAGCAACCTGGTTCTTCTAATAGCAAAATCTTAATTCAAGAAACAAATTTAGGAGGTATTTTGAACCTCTTATCATTCCTATCAAGGCAGTAAATCCAACAGATGCTGCGCTGCATTAGCAAGGGCATCACCAGCAGAGACAAAGTCATTATCCCACTGTACTCAGTGCTCATCAGGTCACAGCTGGAATACTGTGTTCATTTCAGTCCCCACTGTCAAAAAAAACATGTGGACATGGAGAGAGTCCAGAGAATGGCCACAAAGAGGATCAAAGGACTGGGAAAACATCATTTGAGGAAGGGCTGAGAGAACTGGGCTTGTTCAACCTTGAGAAAAGAGAGCGTAGGGGAGACCTCATCACCATGTTCCAGTATTTAAAGGGTGGCTGCAGAGAAGATGGAGACTCCCTTTCTACAAAGAGTCACATGGAAAAGACAAGGGAGCACTTACATGGAAAAATGTTTAGGGTAACCAAATTGCAGACTATGCACTTGGTCAGCAGACTAATTGTGGTAGTATGTCTCATTAACAATGCTGAATGCTGTAATAGCTTTTCCTCAATCGCTGCTGCATTTAATGAGAAGCAGCATAACACAGGCCACATTACTGGCCTGACAATTTGTTCTATTGATTCATCATGCCTGTTTTACTGCTGCCTACCCAAAAGGACTGCAAAATATTTGTCAGGTATTTGTGGGTTTTGGTATCTTAGCTCCACAAACGTACAAGAAGACTATCTCTTACAAGCATTGCCACATAAACTGGATTTTTGTTTTTCCCCTTTCCCAAGTACCAGCTACAGTCTTCAGTAAGGTCAATTGATGAATACATTGTAGAGGATCTGAAAAAAAAAAAGGCCGACAAAATTTTTAAAAATGCTAGTAATGTCATAAAGGTTGCCTCTTCCATTTTATTAAACTTAGTTCTGCCAGCATTTTATAAAACTTAGTTCTGCCAGTATTTTATAAAACTTAGTTCTGTCAGTATTTTACGTTATCACACAATTTGTTATAATAACCTAAATATTTCCCTTGCACTGTGTGTAAAATATAATGGGAGAGACATTTAGAGAAAGCAATGCTAAACATTCATAGATTTTTCTTGGGACATAACAAGGACAAGACTGTACTTCCAAGCACTGAGTCATATGCAACTGTCATAAATGCCTAGTTGCAAGAGCTCCCATATAATAAATGTTCTTTGAGAAATTACTCAAGTGAAATGAAACATCAAATAAGTATTTCTACTAGATTATGCTCATAAAAGCCCTGGACAGGAAAATGAAGGCACAATTAAGATTTTACAAGGACTGAGTGCAAATTGTAATTAGAAATATGCACAAAAAACTGCATTATAAATAAGTGGTGATTCACTGGCTGATGAAATCAATAGAAAGATTCCCTTGTGAGGTCTGCCTCTAGAAGCCTCTCCTTACATAATTTTTACTTTCCATTTTGGCAAAGACTATCCACAGCATCAAGAGAATCTGTGATTCATTTAGCTGCAACAGGGTCTTTGCACATATTTAAGATAAATTGAAAAAGAAAGTTGAATTGAGTTAAAGGACATGCTAGGTAGCGCAGAAACCAGCCCTATCCCATGCGAGGATGTTTAGGTTTCAATATCACACACTGGAGGGTGCCCACTTGACATAGAAATAGTAGGAAGAATTACATAGGATGTGGGGTCTTTGATAATGCTAACCATTAATTATATATGTAACCATTAGTAAAATGATAACCTTTTCATTATATAAACTAGTTACGTTTGCCTAATTAGAAGACTTTCTAAAGTTCAGAGCAGGTGCGGGATCCTAGGGCCTTGGCACTATATACTGGACTCATGCTTCTCACCAGAGAACAGAGCTTTCAAAGCAACGAGAAAATCTTTTTTTACCACTATACACGTAGTGTACAGTATCTGAATCATCTCCTGTCTGTATTGGAAAGAGATCTGAGGCAGTTGCCGCAGCTCTTACTTTCTCAGAAAATCTGACTTGGCAAGAGAATTTAAGAGCCGTATGGGTGAGTAGTAGCTTACAATTTCCTGTGAAAGTTCAGATGCTTGCCTTACCTATGAAAATTAACTCAGTGCTTCTTTTTTTCTTTTATCTACTCATAAAAAATACGGCAGAAGCTAGTTGTGAAACTCTCGCAAAATAAAGTTGTGGGGATATCAAACCATCAAATCCATCAGAAAGATAACTTTTGGCATGTTGAAAATGAGATATCTGGAGGCATATTACCTGACAGACCTCCTCCTCGAATCCATGACATTATTCTAGCAGTTGTATTTCACATAGGCAGAGCCCAAAGAGATGGGTCATAGCCACCTGAGGGGCTAGAGATGGGTGACAGACATGGAAGGTTGTGTTGGTCATGACGCAAACTAACTCATGCCAATGCCTTGGGCTTACATGCTAGAAATAGGAATAGACTGACTGCTGAAGTCTAACTTACCAAAACCTTTGTGTTTATAAGTCGTATATGCTTACAAGAAATAAAGAAATTACAGAATAGATGTTGTATTTGAAAGAACACTGTAGCATAGTTGTCATTATGTAAATGTCAAAATTATCAAGCAGGTAAAAAGCAGTAACAGAATCAGAAGATTTGAAGAAGCAGAATCAGGCACAGTTTATCAGAATAGTAATGACAATTTCCAAACTGTAATGCAAAAATGTTTGCCATGTATATACTTAACAATTGACTTCTGCCTTTCTGCAATCCAAATAAAGGAAAAATCACCCTGCAACAAAAATTAACATGACCATTTCCTCTTCCCTTGCAAACTTCGTGTATTGATTTAGAATAAACTTTTGCTTGCAACATTCTCTAATGGCTCTTGAAGGGTTATGACAGGGTACCCTAGCTTAAGGACTTTGTTGCCATGTCTTCTGGTAATCTCAAAAAAAAGGGAAACACTGCTGTTCATAACAAATCTCTTTCTTTCCGTCAGTCACTGTCCTTATTTGATACTGAGTGGCAGTCTTTTGAAGCAATCTGTTCTATAAACTCATGTTTGTGCTCCTGAAAATTTCTGTGTCTGTATAGGATTACCTGTTCCTCATATATACAGATACACTGCTCAGTTTGTCATTGACTAGGAATGGGGTTTCATTACTAAGATCTAGAAAAAAGCTGGAAAGATATACAAAGAGTTATGAATGAATGTTGGCATATATACAACAGCTCTAATTTCATCCATGTATTCTGAATTTTGAAGTACAAGGCTATTTTCAAGCAGACTTCCTCAATCTTGAAAATGGTATAAAAAACTTCTCTTTATTTTATTCTAAATATTCCTTACTATGCTGTTAAAATCTTTAATGTCAGTGATCTGTAGTGGAACTATGTCCTGATTGTCTGATTTCTGTCTTTGCTTATCATAGTTATACAGTCTTTGCAATTATCGCTATGTGGAAAATAGAGTAAATCGTACTTTCCTTTCAGAGCTAGCTGCATAAACCAATACATCATTTGCATACATTGCTTGAATGTACTCGTCAGACACAGGGGCATGAATTATTTTAACCAAATATTTGACAAATTAAGATTCCAGCGTATTTTAAATATTGTAGCATTCCTGGTTTACCTTGGGCCAACAAAGCAGTGATGTGGTCCAACAAATTCCTAACTGTAACAGCATCTAAATGTCAGTAGCTTCACGAAAAATTCATTTGCACTTTGAAGAGGTATTTAGATCAGAATCTTCTCTCATGAGCCTTAGGTTCGGCTGAGTCAGTTAATGAGGAAATTAGCCTGTGCATCCAATTTGCCTAAATCAGTAAAGAAGGCACCACTATCAACAGCAATTGATTAAACACCTTCATTCAGTCAACTATATAAATCAGAACCTGCTAACTGCCTCTCTTCTGCTAAGTAGATCAACTGTGCTGAAGGGAAGAAAGAAGATACTTCAGTCAGGTAAATAGTTGAACATATGTTAGTTTGCATTGTTGTTTTAGGTCTCAAAGTTAGGCAAGGATCTTGAGCAAGTGATATTTGCAAGTTGTAAAAATTTCTGCAGAAACTGTGCTGATCGTAAGGTAACAATGAGGGAGATAAATAGGTGTTTCTAATGTATACCTACTGCTAGTCTTGCTTATGTAAACAAAACAAAATCTTCAGTTGTTTACTACATGTTGGCACATCCATGTAGGTTCTGTGGCAGAAGTATAGAAATGAATTTCAGTCCTCCATAGTTCTGTCAGTAAATGTGCACACAGTTTTGTGAGCTCATATATCCATATCATCATGGTCAAGGAAATAGTACAAGAGAAACTGTAAGATTCAGACCTACCAAACCTTTGCAATTTTTGTTCACTAACTTCAAGTTTCCAGACCTGGAGAGCTGAGGTGTTCAGACACTTTTATTTACTTCTAGAGGAAGATCATCAATTGTTTTCTTCTACAGGTTCTTCAGTATCTGGCACTTCAACCTTTTAATTGGCAGTGAAAGTAAGATGTTCTCTGGACAAAAATCCTGTCGTTGCTACCTTCCATTTAACTTAGCTTTGTGCATTTAACTTGGTTTTATGTGTTTTAATGTTAGCTTTTCTGTTGTCTTCAAGGTGTCTGCCTTTCTCCATTAAATACAGTGTTGCAACCATGAACTTAACCTTAAAAAAAAAAAAGTCCAAACTTTGCAAACTTAGAAAATGATCACTGTCCTATTCCACTCAGTGGGGTGAAGGTAGAGTTGGCTTTTAAATACTTTGTGTAGTAGCCAGTAGTAACAACAGTTATTCAAGAGGTTCAATTAAATAATAAATTTACTAAAAAAATCAAATTACAGCAAATAGTGGCTTGGCAAAAGCTTGTAACTATATCATAACACTTAATAACACAAGAACAAAATTCACAGTGACATTTCCTTTATGTGCCCAGAAAGAAGTTAGAAAGAGAGAAACAGATTAATATATCAGAAGATAGGTAAGATTCCACCACTTCACAGGTCCATCAATCCAGCAACAATTTCTGTAGCTCTCTTGGTGGTGGGTGCAATGAGACTTCACTTCTGGAGTGAGAAGTTTTTTTTAAACTTTGGTTCATTTGCTTGCAAGATAGGAGAGGGTGGCTCATCTCCTCCCTCTGCTCACTCCTCATGCTAGTTAAGGAGATTGTTCCAGAAATGAGTCAGTGGTGCCCCAAGTGTAGAAGTGAGTCAGTTGGCCCTCTAGGGGTGGCTGGTGATATGTTATTTCCCCTAGCTGGTCAGTGATCGCTGAATGACCCTGCCTTTGTTCCAGCCCAATTAATGAGGGCTCAAGAAAGAGATACCGTTAATGAGGCCCTGGTTTTGCGAAGAATAGATAGGCCTCAAGGAAGTGGGGAGTCCTGTCTCCACAACACTCATCTCTTCCTCCCTGTCAGTAGTTGCAAAAAACAGCTGTTTAAGGCATAACGAGGTACATACCATGTCCATCACAATCGCTTCATAAGAACTGTATAGCATAAAATGAAAAAAAGGTTCTAGTTATTGATCTAATATGCTGGTTGGAAAAAAGGTACATTTCAGAGACAAAGGAAGTGTCCAGACTATATTCTTTTTCACCATTTTGTTCTCTCCTACATTTAATAAGCATCTATCTTAGCGGCCACATATTTATAATAACTCCTTTGCAACCTTTTATATAGCTCTATTCTTATTAATAAGCAGTTCATGTCATAAAGATTGCACTTTTTCTTTGGTCAACAGTGTTTCTGAAACTGATTGCTGAAATGGAATTTAATTGTAATTAAACTGTGTCTAAGCAAAAATTAGACCTAAAATACTACTGAGACTGAATTTAAGACAACTTGGAATTGTCTAACTTATGAATTGTATATTTGAACAAAAGCTTCCTTCTTAAGGCATTGTCTTTGTCTTTTCTATATTGTTTGGTTTGGGGTTTTGTTTGTTTCATTTTTAAACTTGTATGTGCTTAGCAGAAGTGGGAAGTCTGCAAACTGTGTGAATATCACATGAAAATCATTGAATGTTTAAGAAAAGCAAATATATACATGCTAAAACTTCATAGTGGTTGAATATCAGCCATTAAATCAATATTTCTTTTTACAAGCAGAAAATAAGGACAAAATTAGCGTCTCAAAGCCAAATTCTCTCTGAATGGGCTGCCCACTGAGATAAGCACTCCCTACATAGACATTATACCAAATGAGAGAGTTTTTTTTAGAGACTGAATTAGAGTTTAATTTCTTCTTTGCATCCCTGCCACAAAAAGCTAATTTAATACTATTATCAAGAACGATTCCTTTAATTACATCAAAAGATCTACAGACCGACATCTATAGCTTTAACACAGACTGCACTGGATATTTGAAGATGCTGTATAAATATAAATATCTGAGGGTATAGATATCTAAAGAAACAATATATGTGTGCTATATACTACTTACAAAGCTATTATCTTGTGATGTTCTTCCAGCTTACCTGTGCATTCACTAATTCAGTTCCATGCAGACAGCCAGTCAGTTCATGGAGCACAAAGGCAAAGCTTCTGCAAAATTTAAAGTCAAGTCTCACCTTGAAACCTGACTTCCCTCCCCTTCTAACTGTATTCTCCCACCTTCAGTTCACAGTGCCTGTAGATCAATTCTGTGAATCTACATGAGTTTCTCCACCCTCATGTGACATAACCCAAGCTATTTACTGAAAATCTAGCTGGCTACTGCTTAGCTGAGATCAGAATTTGCTGCCAAAGAGTGCCGCAATGACATTTCAAGTCAGACTTGTGTTTGTGTAAGTAATTTGATGTCTTTGAACAACTGTGAGTCAGGTACACCTGATGAAAGCTGAGAACTGTAGCACACTAGCTGGTTTATAGCACACTGTGAGGATTGTCCGTATACTGGTGGAGTATTCGAAAGAGCAAAAAAATTAGGACTTCAGTGGCATGTTAATTAGGTCTATAAGTAAAATGAAAGTGGAGTCAGAATAGAGACAAAAAAGCTCTCTCATATCCCCTAAATGTAATTACATATGCCAGGTGGGACTTTATTAATAAAGTTGTACCATGACCAGGTCAACATAGGCGATGTCATGATAACGGCAGTACTGAATGTACTGCATGCAAACTGCACTGATGTCATCTACACCGTGAACTTACAATGCAGCAGCCTGGCTGTGGTAACGCACTCTGCTTCCAGTTTTACTCCATGGTAAGGACAGCTAGCAGTGGCACACAGCAGACACAGCAGCTCACAGAGCAGTTTGCACAGACACGCCCGTAACTGTGCAGAGAACATCAAACACATGCTCAGTGGGGGTGATGATGCACCATAGGGCACAGTCCCACCATTTGCTGGTGCAACTTTTTGTGGTGCATCAGAGGCCATATAGGAGTTCCCAAGGGAGGATGCAGTGCTGCAGGAGTGCCTGCAACCCCTTGCTGAGGCTGGGGCAACAAGTGCTGGACTTTTCACTTGCAGAAGGTGCAAACTGCTGTCATCAATTTGTCATCAAACAAAGGAGCTGCAGGAGAACATCAGCAGACTGTGCACCAGCCATGATAATGAAAAAGACAAAAAATGGAGACTGACCATCTCTCTGTCAGGACCCTGCAGATACAAGAACCTGAACTCGCAACTGTACCAAAGGAGGGGCAGGCTGAATCTGTGGTTATCGCATTGGGAAATGGAGACTCCTGGTGATGGCAAAGGCTGGAAGCTTGTGACTGCTGGCACCAGCGGAGGGATCCTGCCTCATCTGCAGCTCTGCTGCTGCAGAACAGGTTCAGTACACTGGCAGCAGAGGGGGAGCTGGGAGCTCTGTCTGGTGAAGCACCTGAGCCACACAGTAGTACCAGGAGGAGGCAGAGAGTGACTCACTACTACTGGGGATGGAGACCCCATTTGCTGGCCTCCCAGCTGCTGCATACTGCTTGCTGCATCTAGGGCGTTGTGGAGAGACTACTGAGGCTTGACTGACTATCAGACTATTACCCAAATTGTTTTTCTGTGGGCACGTGTTGCTGCCAGAAGAGACCTGGCGTGTATTGATGGTGGCTGCATGGGTCTGGGAGTGAGGGCCAGTGGCTTTGGGGCCCTTATGGTTTACTCCTCAATATTGCCAGTGAGGGGGGAAGGGCTTGAGAAGGTTTGGATGGATCCAGTAGGTCAACAACTGGCTGTGCAGCTGGTGCCCACAGGGATTCAGCTTTTACAACTGTGGGACCCATTCTGAGAGCTGAGGACTGCTAAGAACACATGAGATGCACCTGACAAAGTGTGTGAAGGCATCTTTGCCAACAGGTGGGGAGAGGCTTAAACAATGAGGGAGGGAAAAGAAATCCAACAGTCATGTGAAGAAGTGGTGAAGGTTGGCACACCAAGAGAGTGGTGTGGACAGCATAGGCCTTGAAAACAATACAACAGGGCAGAGAGAACCACACTCAACTGTATGTTCAGGACTAAGAGGTGCTGCATTATGGGGGTAAACTCCCCTTTTCTGAGAAAGCAGTACAACTGGGTGACTCTCTGAAGTTCTTGTATGTTAGTGCATGCAGCATGAAGAACTAACAGGAGAAATTAAAGTACCATTACAGGGCTTCAGTTTTATTGTTTACAGAGACATGGTGGAATAGCTCACACGACTGGAGTGGTGCAGTGAATGGATGCAGGCTCTCTAGGAGGAACTGGCTGGGATAGCGAGGAGAAGGATTTGTCCACTTGAGACCAGCAAGGATGCATGGAATGACCAGATTTTTGTGGTTCTCTGATAGCTAGAAACAAACTTGAGATTTTATCTAGGGGGAGCATATGTCCATAGGTAACTGCTATAGAATAGCCATCCTTGAATTCACATTCTATCTTACCCAAAGTAACTTAACATTTTCCCAAAACCCTCAATCTTTAAATGTCTATTTTCTGTTCCATAAATCTACAATAGAGATTCATATCAAAGCACATTTTTTATTTTAAGCTATTTCATAAAATTTATTATTGTTAAATGCATTAAATGGGCATTAAAATTTGTAATTAACTTAAAGGATGGCTGTATATGTACCTACATTCTGGAAGTTTGAAGTTTCCACTCCACAAATATTTTTCCCCAGATTCCTATTCATGTACAAACACCACACAGATACACTCTTCTTTACATCTGCTTTACATAATATATTGCTGCTGGAAGAATCTAAATTGGGTTGCAAGAAAACTTGATTCTGCTGTTGTGCCCCTGCTGGTTCCATGGGCCTCCTGTTGATATCAGTGTGAGTTCTGCATACTGAGGAAGCGCTGAGTATCTCAACTGAGATCAGTCACGTAGATCTAAGAGAATTTTCCCTGACTCTACAGCATTATGTGGGCTGTTTTGTTTATACATTATAGATGACCTGTTTTCTGAAAACTAAGCTTTCATCCTAAAGTTAAAACTCAGTACTTTTCATATCTATATTTCTATACTAAATTCAGATTTCCGTTTGCTGTTCCCTCAACGGTATTTGTGCAAGACATGTTTGTCTCTCTTTTTGGAAGAAAAAAAAAAGCTATATAAAAGTAGTTTTCTTTGTATAGGATATCTACTGTGTTGATTCGATGCCTGTTCTGGGCGCTGATTTAGCGGTCATGCTAGATGTGCCATACTAATAAGAAATACATTTAATCCTGCAAAACACTTGCCACAATTTCGGTACAACTCTAATCCAACTTGTGTTAGATCAAAGTTTAAACTCTCACCGTGCTTCTAAGGACCTACTTTTACTCCCCTTAGATACAAATTTTCTATACTATCACAGTTAATTAGTAGCCAGATATGCTTGAGAAATTTGCCCCAAAAGTACAATCCTAATAAAACTAGTGTAAAGTACACCAAATTATATAAGAATGACTGGAAAAACTGAAGATTTTACTATCTTTTTTTAATATCTTGTCATCTTTCTAGGTAGGCTTGTTTGAATATATTATACAAGTAAAATACATGTGGAAGACTGAGCTACAGTCAGCATGATTGGATAGAAAAATATAGGTTTGCCCTGTGTGTAAAGCAGTGCAAGAACAAGGGCAAGATTACCATGATGATTGCCATAAGCTGTCTGTGTTTATTGAGTGATCTATTTTTGCATTCAATAAACTTAGGTTAGCTCCTTTTGCTGCAAGGAAGATATTTATCTTTAGATCTTAGGACCCTCAGCCAAAAAGATGCAGTTTTCTTAATGCTGTTGTTGGAAATGCCATGATTCTTCTGCCTTTATATAGCTAATTCTCCTACAATGTTCATCGGGTTTTGTTTTGACTCATCTACAGAACTGGAGAAATTTTTTTTTTTTTTTTTTTTTTGTGAGGAAAGCAACCATCTTTAGTATTAATTTTTAAAAAAGGGGGGGGAAAAGTATTTGTTATAGACACAAAAGCTGATTTACAATCAATAGACAATATACTAACGGGCTGTTTTCCAGTCACTTAACCTTTGATGTGATTCTAGTGTCAGCATTTACAGTAGTGCTGTGCTTCTAAGAAGCCAAAGAGAGCAGAGAGAAGCTCTTGCTAGGTCAGCTAGAATCACAGATTCAAAGGACCTGTTTCCTGTATACCACCATGCACTTTTACCTTTTTCTTAGGAATATACTAGCATGAATTTTGGCCATTTGAAATAAAGTTGAGCAGAACTTAATACATTAAGACTATTGAACAATTAATGTCATTGAAATAGTGACATGTCGAGCTAACCATGAACTGCAGATGTAGGTTGGCCAGAAAAAATAGCTTTATGCTCTTAAGGTTATAACTTTTCTAACCAAACAGCTGAATTCTTTTCTAAGCCAAAATAGATTTTCTTGAATTCAGGACAAAATCTGATGTGTGACAGACCGCTAGATGCCATCTGGACTCCTTTCCAGATACTCTGCAAGTTCAGCTTTCTGCACAAGGCTCTGTCTTCAATTCCCTTGATTTTTGCTATGCAAAAACTGCACGCAGCTTCACAGGACTGTCATGTGGTCTCTCTGCTAGTTAATCGCAAATACCCAAAGTTTTACTCTTAGTATTTTGCTGCTAGATTCATCTTTTTCATGTGAAATGCTTTCTTATGTGCTTGTCATATGTTAGCAGTGACTGTCACTTATCTGTCTAGATAGACAAGCAAGCATTGTCCAGATGGAATCAGGCTATATTATGCACACAGGAATATTCCCATATTCCCTGCATTTTATATTAGTTAGTATGTTTCTCACTCCCGACAGGAGTTTATTTATAGTTAGTTCCTTCGTTCGCTATTTTTACAACGTACAGTCTTTGTGCATTTCATGAATTATAATCATGAGTTACATTTATGAATTTAAATTTGACGTGTTTTATACGCCTGTCTGAAGCTAAAGTTTGTGCCTTGGAGAGGGATATACTGTGAGGTGGGTATAGCACAGTCTAAAGACTTGAGGCAATGCTACGTTATGGGTACAAACTGGAACACAGGAGGTTCCACTTAAATGTGACAAGAAACTTCTTCATGGTGAGCATTCCAGAGCACTGGAACAGGCTGCCCAGGGGGTTGTGGAGTCTCCTTCTCTGGAGACATTCAAAACCCGCCTGGACGCCTTCCTGTGTAACCTCATCTGGTTGTTCCTGTTCCAGCAGGGGGACTGGACTAGATGATCTTTTGAGGTCCCTTCCAATCCCTGGCATTCTGTGATTCTGTGATTTTTGCGGTGCTGCAGTTTTCCTTGGCTGGGATTGTTGACTTCCTGGCTTCCATGGAGCCAACTCTGAGAGAAAATGCAGAGCAGGAACTGAACCACCAACCTGCTTCTTCCTCCTATGCCAGGGTAATGAGTGTGCCTGCCAGGAGGAGATAATAGGTCTGCTCTCCCCCAGAAACAAGTTTTGCTATTGCATCTGAACTTTTTACAACTCTTTCATAGGCACAAATATACCTTCAGTAACAGTAAGGAACTAATTAAGTTACCTCAGCTAGAGAAAATATTTCTTAGAAATTCCTTGCTACACACAGAAACACAATTTTAGAACAAGGAAGAAACATACATCAAAGCTGAATGTGAAATTGTCTCATTTTGTTATGCAAGATGATTTGACTTAATTAGCTCTCAAGCTTTCTATCCAGGAGAATAAGAGGACATCACTTTTGCATAAAACATGTAAGATACAGTTACAGAAAGATGACAAGGATGTTTTTGAGGCACTACGTAAATATCTCACAATTGAACATCCATTATATTCAAACATACGCACGTACAGATACTTCACTTGAGCTTCAAGGCCTTGTGGTCCATGCTGAGCAGGAAGGATGGACATTGTGTGAAGATGCATAGCATAAGATAAGCTTAAAGAGCTTCTATGTGAAACTAACAATAAGTCTGGAAATTCAAAAATTAACTTTGAAATGTTATCTGTCCGTTTCCTGTATGACCTAAAGGTATGTTAAAACCAAGACGTGCTCTGCAACTCACCTCCTCATGGCAGTTATAAAACATTTATCCAAAGTAGCAGCATCCCTGGAAGATAATCAGATACAAAAGTACAGTACACAAGTTCAATGCTAAAGGTGAATTGAAAACAATATCCTCTTCCCCCCATCCCAGGGTTTTAATGAAACATTATAAATAAAAGCAGTTTTTAAAATATATTTAAAATAACCTGCAGAACTGTAGGTCAGCAAGCTGGACTTTTCTACTGGAAAACTGGTAGATATTCTGAATAACCAAACTGACCAATGAAGCTAATGCATGAATAAAAAGCTTTGACACAAACATATGCATGAGGTATTCAGGGAAAATCAGTGCAGCCTGTCTAGAGACTGTGTTTTCAAAAATATTATAGCTCTCTGCATGAGACAGTGCAAAAGTTAATAGGACAAAGGTGACAGTATTGGCAGAGAACTCTTCACCACCACTAGCTTTGGATTAGATAATTTGAAAAAAACAAACAAACCCTAAAACCACCTTCTTTCAAATACCAGATATACTTACGTAAGTCATAATTTTCTCACAAACCGAAAGGTTAGATGAATGTCACTCAGTATAATAACTTTTGATCTTCTTGTGATCTTGTTCATTTTTTTCTTGTGCTGTTATTATAAATATGTGATCAAATAATATTAAATGAAGGTCTGGAGGACAGCCTACACCTGTTCTCTGTTAGTGAAATCAGATAAGGAAATGTTTTGACAAGGCAAAAGAATAAGTCTGTCAAGTTAGCTTAAAACTGTTCAAAGCCTGAAGAATAAATTTGAAAATTCATCAGGTGTTATGAGATAAAGGAAGAGTTCTATGAGGGTGGATTGTAAGGAACAAAGCCACATCATTAAGCTTATCAAGACAGAAATGTATTTCAGTGCAATTTTAAAACATCTCTTTGCAAGAAAAAGTTATGTGTTCTAAGGTGGTACAAATCTATCATTGAGTTGATGGAGCTTTTTGAGAAGATACTCATAAAAGGTTTATAAAACAGCCTTTCCAATAGCATCAATATCTCATCTGCTCTTAAAGCTGATGTAAGCAAGAAATGACTCATAGCATTTAGGAAGATGATGATATGGTCCAAGTAATTCTGAGGATTATTCATTGCTGTGACACAGATTTTCACCTTGATTCTGAGCATGTTAGTTACATTAACACTTCTAAATGTGGTTTTCCACATCTGTATCACAGGGATAGTGATAATTATTTATATCACAGGTTTGCTTGAAAGTTGAATTCTTCAATACATTAAACAGAATCAGTATAGTTATTTATGTTATTAATATATTAGGTTTTGTTATAAATAATGGCAACTAGAGTATAACACATTTTTTGAATTTCTGAATTAATACCTGCAATTACATTTCCCAGATTTTAAAAAGCAAAAACTTCCCACTTATTTGCTTTTCTGGTTTTGATACCACTGAAGTCCATGACAGTTTTAAGGAGGAACCGCACTTAGGTCAGTGGGTAACTTATTGTTCACATGCTGTAACTTTAGAAACATATACAGAACAAAATGTCAATGACTTTTCTACCACATGGATTGAGCAATCCAGGAGACAGATTCATCATGCAGGATTTCTTTTTTCCCCTTCTACTTGCCATTTCTGTGATCAATGCTAGTTTCTATGAAAAGCAGGGAAGTTGATTCAGGAAATGGAAGTATGCAGTGCTTTTTGCTTCCTCATTAGAAGGCAAAGCAAAATATGAAGTATTGCTTCTCCTTTTGTCAAGTTATCATTCCAGAAGACATTTAGAAGACTACCTGTAAACAAAGGAAGCTTTTACAGAGATATTACATACTCAAACACCAACATATACATCTTGGATTCAAAGGCATTTTGACGATATAAATGAAGAAAATTAAAAGATTGCTATTTCCAACATTTTTCTATGCTAAAATATTGTGGTTAACATCCAAATTGCAATGTTATAGAAACTTGATACAGCATGCTTGAATTTTGCTCAGTTATGAGTAAATAGGTGTGTCTATTTATGAAGTCCATTGGGAATAATTATGATTTACAGCCCTGAATCTTCTTCTGCAGCTAGAAAGCTAAGGAATAAAGGGGAGCTATATCCCTCTTAGCCCTGCACCCAGTGGTGCAGAACAGGTAATTTTACCTCAGTGTTCTGTTTCTGCTCTAAGGATGTTAGCATGTTGTAAAATAACTAAATATAACTAAATGCAACTCAGAATAATTACTGGACGATGGCCTGCAATCTTAAACTTCCTTCTCCAAGAGTATATCCTCCCAAAAAAAGCTGGATATTAATGCATTTTTCTGCAACCTCTCTGTCCTGGATTAATCTTTAAAATTGGGAGGGGGGGAATAAAATTACATTAGAGTATCAATATCACAGAATATCTTAAAGCCTAATTGTTGCAATAGCCAAGCTCACTGGAAATGTAACTTCAGGCTGAAATACATATTGAATCAGCTTTGGCACTTTGCTGCAGTGTTGTGGTATTGTGCTCTTCTGGGAAGAAAGTGGTGGTATCACCTGTGTTTTGTGGACAGACTAGTCACGGGTGTATGTACTAGATATTCTTGGGACATGCCAACTGGCTCAAAACCTATCTGGATGGTAAGTGGAGAACTTCTATAATATTTAGTGGACACTAATTAGGCATTAGTAGTATACACTTGTTGAGCTGTTCTGTTCTGCCAAGATCAAAGCAGCTACAAGCCTGCCCAGAAGGACTATAGGTTTAGGACTATAAATTTTAGGACTATAAACCTCAAAATCTTACGTGCCTCAGGACTTCAGACATAATTGGTAATTAGCTTCAGTTTTGGAGGATCAGTGCTTGATTAAGACAGCTCCTGGCTCAGAACACTAATCTAGCTAAACCTTTCATCTCACAATTCAGGTTCTGTTGGACTGCCTGAGCACAGGCTCTTGTGCCATTTGAGGCACCCTGTAGCCTTCAAGACATCCCCAGGGGACCAACAATGCCACGTAGGGCACAGGTGAGATCTCTGCCCTGCTGGACCAGAAGGCAAAAGCCAGGCATGATATATTAGGATGTCTAAAATGACAGCAGATAACTATGCACAGCTGCTGAAATGAGCTCTCACTCATTTGGTCAGATGTGACACACCTAGTTTTCACATTGGCACCAAAATGAGTTAGTCTTAAACTATACAACCCCACTAAATTGTGTGTTTTACACCCAGCAGACACTGAGAAAGACCTGTTTCAAAAAAAGAAAATTGACTTGCTTATCGAAATGGACTTCAATCTCAAGCTTTTAGTATGGATTTTCTTCTTAAACCTAAAGTGACTTTTATGTTGTCTGTTACTTCAAATTTCTGCACTCCACATCTTGAAACACAAGAACCCCTTGGATCCTCAGATACTACCATTAGCAAAATGGACAAGAAGAATGTTGGTTTTAATTTCTACGAGGAATGTTTTCAGTTCTGTCTGGCTGCTCTGATATTCACTTCTGTGTTGACTGCAGATATATTCATCAATCTGCCTCAAAATTGAGATACAGCTTTCTTCAACTGGTAAGATGACTACAATTTTCAAGCTGAAGGTTTATCACCAGTAATTCAACACTTTATTTGAATGATAATAATATAGCATTATTTCAGTACTTGCAATCAAGTACTGTAAAAGTCCTCCCTACATTTGATAATTCTGAGCCAGGTTCTAGGCTTCCCAGGTATTCAGGGTGATGCTCAGGAGTTCACTGATCACTCTTTACTGATACATCTCCAAGCCTTTTACCAAGGGAACAAGTACCACTCGCCTCAGTGACTTAGTTCCTATTTAAAATTAATGCTAAATAGACAAGTGAATATTTAGTACACCTAACTGAAATCAATGTTCTTGGCTGGGTACTGGTATGTACAGAAATAGGAAAATCAGGAAGAGAGCTTCAGTTTTTATATTTTTAGAGGGATATCTTGTTGAAAATCATCATCAGAGTTAAGTCAGCTTCCTTTGCTTCGTAGATGAATTAACAGAGTGAGATTTTGGTAGAGGTGATGGCTTTGTTTTAAGACAATGAACTTCCAGCTGTTGTTTTGCTAATCTGCTCCATCCTCCTGCAAGTGGCGTTCTTGGACTCAGCATGAGGGGACTCAGAGGTGTCAAATATTTTCATGAGCCTGACACAGATATTTCTTATGATAAAACTTGAATACAGAGAATCACTAGTGACAAGAAGAGTCATCTTCCTTTAAATCTATATCCCTTTAAGTGAACAATTTGTTGCAGTCAACAGATATATTTTTATGTACTTTTTTCCTTCAGTCTTTTAGTATCTTCAGCATTTACTATCAAGTTTTACAAACTTATGCAACAAGCACCTTATTAAACTGAAAAAATAGAGTTAAAGAAAAATGTGGGGTTTTTTTTAAGTAATGTTTTGATGTTTTAAGTAATCTTGTGTATATTTTTACATTAGACTAATTTCTTGTCTTGGGTAGGGAAAAAACCCACAAACTTACAACAACAACACAAACAACCAAAAACTGAACAAAACCACAAACAAACAAAAAACACAAAGAAAAAAACACAAACAAAAAAACCACAAACAAACCAAAAAAAACACAAACACCACTCTGTCCCATGGATTTTCTGTTTCAAAACCCAGCTGAATACTGTAATGAAGCACTAGATAAAGTGCTGACACTGCCTCTGTGAATCATTGAGTATTTTTTTTATACATGGATTCCTGAGTCATTGACCATTACAATCACAGCTAAATTGATGTCTTTATTTTCTCCAGTGCATTAACAGAATAAGGACCTGCCAATGAGGAGATATATTGCAATTGTGGAATAGTCATCTTCTAGCTGAATAGTTAGTGACGAACCCTCCTATTTTAGAAACTTTTGAGGCTTTAAAGAATAGTGACAATATCTTCAATCTCTGTCATTAGAGCTTGTAAGATGAGAATAACCTTCTGCTCATTTTTTTTAAATATTGAAGCAGAGCATAAGAGTTAGTTGGCCTCTTCTCTGAACTGATAGTGCAAAAAATATATCCATATGCTTCTCCTTTTCTACCTGAATAAGTACCGACTTCTCCTCTTTGACTTCATTATTTAGCTATGAAAACTCCATCCTTCAGAAGTTCCAAAGCAGATAGAGTGACTTTTTGAACTTGTTGCCTAAGACTTGATATAAATTTTAAAAAAAAAAATCAATTTAAAGATTCCTTTTAACATTTTTGCCCTTTAAAAAAGAGACACAAGTGGATTTTCATCTTATCCAGGGCAAGGTATTGTCACAACATAAGATAAAAGTGAGTTTGTAAAGTGCTGAAGTGATCTTTAACAGGAAATAGAAATTAACAAATTATCTTTTCATTCCATTGCCCAACTTTCTCTTCTTGAAGTAGAATTAAGATATATTGGAATCTGTGTTTCGTATTTTTAAAATATCCCCATATAAAAATAAAAGAAAAAGAAACAAACAGAAAAACCTGTATGTTACCTTCATAAAAATAAACAAAGGTTAAAGCTAAGAGTCTTTTATGGCATACAGGGAAATATGATAACTGAGGACATGGCCTGCATGGTAGGTCATGATGGAAATCTTTTTATAAAAATCTTGTTGTTTTGTTTTGTTTTTTTCTAGAAAGCTGGAGAGATAACATTAAAGTTTTGTGTAGGACTTGCTTTCACGAGTTTCTGCTCACGTGTGTATGTTTGTATGTGTTGCAGGGCAGTGATGGGATGACACATAGTTCTCCCTAGAAGATTAATGCAAATTGGCTTTGCATGTAAGCTTTAAAATTTAAATTGTTGAAGAACTAAAAGCCTACAGCTTTGCTTTCAGTGATGAATATGGAGCTAAAAGGCTTCTGAGCTTAGTGAGAAATTCTAAGGAATGACAGCAAAATGTATATATTCAAAAAACCAGCAATAACACAAGGTTTCAAGTACATCAGTCAAATGTTCCCTGCAATCTATATTGTGCTTCTACTTTTATGGCCAGAGAATAATCTCTTCAAACTTTTTTCTTTTAGAAGGTAGTCAGACTGTCACATTTGACACTATTTATGAAATGTAGTTGTTAAAAAGAGGAATGAGAAATTACTCCTCAACAGAGATTTAAATGAACATAACTTCCTTTCTTCCTTTTTAGTGAGCCTCAAAACCATGTACAGTCCTACAATGTAATTGAATGAAAGGGAGGTAAATATTGCTCTTACCCAAGAGCAAGACATATGTATATATTCCTTAATGTATTAATATACAGTGTACAGTAGAAGAACCTGATTCTTACAAAAACTTGTATTTTTATAACTATAACTGATGTTATGATTGCAGTGGTCAGCTAGAAGCCTTGCTCTTGGTTTCTAGGAGCTCCTCAAACTCTAGAACGACACCTTTTCCAAAACATTGGTGGATGTAAAGTAGAATAACAAAGTTGGTCTGATTATGCTTTATAGGCATCAGTGCATGTTAAAATGTTCCTATATTCAACATCTTGTTAATTATTGGTTGGTAAATATACTAAAACAAGTAGTTGAAAACAAATGGATAAATACTGCTAAAAAATTAAGTTATGAGCTAAAGAGGACTGAAAGAAACGTTGAGATTCTCCAGGTCCATTTTCAATTACACTGTTGGACACCACCAGGAAGCTGCAGAGTGACTGGAGCAGTTGTGGCCCAGGATGGTCTGTGCAGCTTTGGATCCAGCCCTAGACACACTTGAGAAAGTTGTTGAACTCTGCTTTTAGTGTCTCTGTTGCAGTGTTTAGAGTAGAAGAGGTACTAGATGTGAACTACTACTTCTATATAGTAAATAAGAATCAGTAGCAGTAGTAACTGGACTGTTTGACAGTCCATTAATATTTTTAATCATTTTTTGTTCTTCATTTGTTGACAGGCTGTGTCAAGAAAGGTCAGAATCACTGTTCTGAGATTAGTAGTCTCACAATAAACAGGAGTGTTGACCTTTTTTACCATCTCTTATGCTTATTTTTTCTTTTCATTCCTTACCGGGCATTAGAAGAATTAGCATAGAGATACAAGGTGGTGTTTTCAGTATGTCAATTTTACCTGATTCTATATCTTTAATGCACTTAGTTAATATATCAAACATACGGTCCATTTTCTGAGTTTTCAACCATGAATACTAGCTGGCAGGAAAAGACTAAACCAGACCAAAGTGATTGCAGCTGCATAGCAGAAAGAGGGTAGCATTCAATACAGAAACTCTTCTTACTATTCCTCCTTCATTCCTGTGTTCTGACACAGTCTGGGATCATGACGCATCCCTGTTTTTGGTGCAACAGTCAGGCTGCACCACAGTCTAGGACTATGCCATACATAACAAGATTTTTGTTCCCTGTTTAGTATAGATTTTGTTACTGTGATCCACATTTGCGTCTCTTTGATCACCTTGGGAAAAAATTCGATCTGGTGCACAGCACGAGGTCTGTTGGGTCAGCCATGTCTTGCTATGGAAGTCATATTCTGAGGTCTGTAGGGGCTTCCCATGACTCTCTGGGTGGATTACAATGCAATAAAATTCCATCAGACATTAAGGACTTAATTCAGGCAGGTCATCATCTATTACCACCTGAGGGCCACTTGTCTTAGAAGGCTCTCACTTTAGGAGGGCAGTCATACTGTTTGACACTCTTGATCCACCACAGTCAAAGATGGCTGGATATCTTTTCTAGCATGTCTGCTTACTAGAGCCAAGGAATAGGGAGTGATTTGTGGATGTAGGGATCTGTTTAAGGTTTTTATGAAGATTTGGGGATTCTGGCTTCCTGCTGTGCTATTGGCTGATCGGTACATCTCTGCATCATGGTTGCATTTGACTTTGAATCTTTATATATTAATTATTTTTAAAAGGAAACAGAAGAGTATAACATAGACGTTGGTGAATAATGAGAATACTGAGTTGGGAGAATACATTTCACTGGTACAGTGAGATATATTTAGTTGTATAGGATAAAGTTAGCAGAGGTGTCTGACACGAAGATCTATTAGGCTGTCAAACAGTCTCCCAAGAGAAATGGTGGAATCCCTACTACTGGCAATATTTAGAATTCGATTAGAGAAAGCACTAGAAAATGTACTGAAAGGAGCAATCATATTTGACAGGAGTTCCTAATAGATGATCTGTTCTTTTCCATCACTAATTTCTCTAATTGCCTGCTCAGACTTGAGGGAATAACAATTTAAATACTGCCTCTAAGTATCTCAATAAGTATTAACCACTTTTTACTGTTTTGCTCATTATTATATTAAAAAATGAGAAGTCCCATCACATTCTACGTTTGCTTTTAATTACACCTGGCCTTTCTGCAATAATTTCTGTACAAGATTGTGCTAGTTAAGTTCACTCTTCTCACACATCTTTTAAAACCAAGAAGAAAATTCTGCATTACCTCTAATCCTTGCATTTTATACATCATGCTAGACTGTATTTCCTAGTCCGACAATATGTTAGGAAATGAAATCTTACAGTTAAGATGCTGTGAGCTGGCAATTTTTTTTTTAATTCCCAGACAGTACACAGCACCAAGAAGGATTTCCAGGAGCATTTTTATTCAAACATGATTAGCAGCAGTGCAAACATTGCTGCATTCACTATAAGCAGCACTTGTATTATAAGCTTAATCATTATCATAAGCAGAAAAAAATGAGTTAATCTCTTCTGCAACTGATACCAACTCAACATTTTGTTACACTAGTACTAGATTAATTTTCATAACTTTAAAAATCTACCTATATTTTTCACAGTAAGTTTCATTGTGTCAACTCTTCAAAACTGAAGTTTGAATTAAAAAAAAAATGTTTGTTCAATTCAAATATTCAGGCTGCAACTTCAAAACTTAAATCAAAGGTATCATGGAACTAGCGAAACACTGTTTAGCTGTGTGGCTTAAAGCAACACCAAATAAGATTTACCTTCATTATGTCTTCTAAGTACTGTTTTGTGGTCATTTATAAGGTAAGAAAAATACATTCAAGAGTCACAATGTTTATATAAAGAATCAAAAGTTATGCAAAATGCATAAATTATATAAACAAGACAATTTAAAATTCGCTGACCACCTGTTTTTTTTTTTCAGAAATATTTTTCTATGAAACTAGATTCTAGGAAATATGTTACAAACTATCTGTGTAACAATGTAGGACATTTGAAGTTTGATTCAGCACGAGAAGTCATTTATGAAAAAGATGTGGGGTGTCTGGCAAAGATTAGGATATAAAGATTGCAATGTTAAGAATGCCTGAACTCTCATCTAGACCTGCTTCAGGATTGCTAAATAAATAAATCTTAATCTGTCCTGTGTTTTAAGCACTTTAAACAATTTTGTCTCTAATTCTACTGTGAAGTTTTGTTACTGTTATGTGTTACTAATTCATGAAATCCTTAATGATTAGATACATTTTAACAGAGCATAAAAGTGGATCAAAACCAAGGGATTTCACATAGAATTAACCTATGTATTTTCTCGGCTTTTCTTGACATAGAAAACATAAGGCTATTTTTATTGAGCGTTTTTGTTTTATAGTGTGGTAAAATTGGAAAGATGTCCTGTTAGTCATGATGACTCTTGCAAGTCTTTTCCTGAGGGAATTCTATAAATTCAGAGACATGGGCAGTTTATAGAATTTGAGGATTTATTTACCAGAGCAAATTATCTTGCATTTGGCCAAGCTGTATTTAATCTGCCTACTTCCAGCATTCATAATACATCAGAGTGAAGTTTGATTTAAAATTAAATGCAATTCAAGGTCCTGTAAAACACCTATCAAAGTATTTCTGCTCTTTGCTAGTACCTCAGCATTTACTTGCACGTTTACAAGCGCTGAGATGTGAGGTCCTGTGGTCCAGTTTTCAAGGGTTGAAAAATAAAAAGGAGAATACCTTGGAATTCCCAACCATTCAAGACCTAGAAATTTCATTTCCTGGGTTATTATAAAGCTTATTTAAGCTTGAAATTGTTTACTTTTAAGACATTGTGTCTAGCAAGTCAAACCATTGTCAAATGCTTAAACCATCATTAAGTTGCTAAACTCAGATAGAAGAGCTGTCAGTCTGTACTAGAGGCTTGTAATGATTTCTGTATGTGCTATACAAGACAACTTACTGCTCCATGGCTAGATTTTATGTCAGCTCCATCTATTGATTATGCAGCTGGGGGAGCATCAGGATGCACAAGAAGTTCACCATCTGCTTTGCTTGAAATTTTGGAAAGAGAACTATTAGATATGATAAAGAGATTAAAATTAATAATGGGCGTATTACAACCCATCCTCCCTTGGCAGCCAAAGGCTGTGTTCTACTCTATTCATTTCAGTTCACAGGAAAAATAAATCTTTCATTTAAATGCCATTTATTTGATATATTGTCGCCAGTGCAACTTGCTGCTGTAATATATTATCACTCAAGTACTATGTAAAGCAGTACAAGTCATCAGTAAAAATAGCAGTTAAAAATGAAGAATGTCTCCTGTGAAGACTGTCTGAGAGAGTTTGGGTTGTTCAGCCTGGAGAAGGCTCTGAGGAGACCTTATAGCAGCCTTCCAATACCTAAAGGGGATCTACAAGAAGGCTGAAGAGGGACTTTTTACAGGGGCATGTAGTCATAGGACAAGGGGTAATGGCTTTAAACTGAAAGAGGGTAGATCTAGATTAGGTGTAAAGGAGTAATTCTTTACCATGAGGGTGGTGAGGCACTGGAACAGGTTGCTCAGAGTGTTCAAGGCCAGGTTGGATGGGGCTTTGAGCAACCTGGTGTTGTGGAAGGTGCCCCTGCCCATGGCACGAGGCTTGAAACTACATGATCTTTAAGGTCCCTTCCAACCCAAAACAGTTTATGATTCTATGAAAAGTCCTTTCTTCAGGAATCTCAGAATCGCAGACAAGTGCAAAAATGCAATTTATTGCAGATAAACCAAGGTATCTTCTTTGTGTATTTTTCATCTCAGCTTGCTGCTTATTACTAAAGTGAGTCATTTTATTGATATTGGAAGAAAGACATTTTTCCGTGAGACATTCCTGTTCAATAAGAACTGAGTAAAGGATTGACACTGAGGTTAGGATGCTATCCCGTAAGGAGAGGGAATATGAAAAAAAGCACAAATAAAACAGAAGAGGAAATGGTTTCAGTAGTTCAGTTTGATGGTAACAAGGTTGGGGACAGAGAAAATACAAGAAGTTAAATGGACATAAGCAGTAGCTCTGACTCATTAATTAGAAGTCTTAATGTGACTTCATGGGCATAGGAGAGCCAGCAGAAGGATTTGAAAAAATAAAGACGATAGCCAGATGAATGTTGTATTATAATTGCAGCAGCAAATTATGCTGAAGGCTAGTCTTGCAATTATGGAAGGAGTAAGAAAAGTCTCATTTCTATTAGATTTTATTTTACATTTTCATCCCATTCTGATTTTCTGTTTCAGTACATCAAAATGTATTTTAAGTGTTATTCTGTGACTGTGATTATACTGAAATTTCAATTATATTATTTAATTATATTATTGATTATATATTTCTATGACTATGTGAAAAGTGTTCACCTCTATATGTTTTACCATTCAGTTATAAACATATTTCGTATTGCTGGCATGTGAAAAGTAAGACTGATTTCATTAAGAGGTCAAATGTGTTGAGTTTACTTAGTTGCCTCTGGCAACCACATCTGCTCTGGGTTGTTTCAGCACTAGAGACTCTAGTTCATATATTACATTCATGAAGTCCAAAACATAGAGCTCTACTTGTTTCAGTGGGTTACTATTCCTGCTTTAATTTCAGCATTATTTTTATTATTGTTACTACTGTTTATCATTTTGATGGAGATAGTGCCAGTCATCTTTGAGTTCATCTTCAAAACACTTGGTAGGTCTCACTAGTGTAAGGAATATGTATAATCTTCAAAAAACTGATAATATCTTTCTTTTTTTCCTGATCCTAAAGGTATGGCTGAAGAATCCAAGACCAGCTATGATAGCAGGCATGCAGGCTTATGGAATAATGTAGTCAGAATTTCAGTTTCTAAGCGTAAATTATGATTCTGAGAATCCTTGCTCAGCAACAGACTAACTTTCCAGGTACTTCAGCAAGATTCATTTGCTCTAACTGCAGGTTTTCAACAATTAATAATTCAAACCTAAGTTCATTACATTTTGTACCCCTCTTTGTAGTCAGTAGGGATAAATTGCCATTTGTCTAAGTTATGTAAAATTAGTATATTGAGATGTGTTCCCCACATCACTCAGGGCTGCCTGTGCCTTAGAACGACTTGAGGACTGAGTCCGAACTCATGTGTGTGACTGTGACAGAAGGCAAGTCCTCCCAATTACAGCGCTGTAGAGAGGCTCAGCCAGCTCATGGGTTGTGAACACATAGTGATGAACAAATAGAGAAGGAGGTGACAGTAGTACAGGTCTAAGTATAATAGCTGTGATCTCTTTTAACTTTGGTTAAAATTGCCATTTCTCTGACATGATCTAACACCATAGGTGCTCTTTGCAGTAAAGATTTTAAGATTCATTAAGCTAAACAGGCAACATGAGTAGCCAAGGGCATAAGTCATACATCTGGAAAGAAAAGACCTCCCAGATGTATTTCTATTTTCTCTCCAGTGTTTCACATACGGTAAAAGGAGCAGGATATAAGATTTTCCATAGCTGTTAGCATTTCCTGAGTGCAGGTGTGTAGTCAGTTGCACACAAGACTGTCTAACCCGAGATCTTCTCTGAACAGAGTGCTAGATGCTATTCCAACCTGTCCACCCATCCCCATGCATCATTCACAGCCTTCTGATTGCATTCTGGGTCTCAGGTCGCTTCAAAATTAAGCCTAGCAGCACTGACTTTTACAAGCTCAGCTTTCTCTGAGCAGTAAATTCTCTCCAACTATGAACTAACTAACATACAATACATAAAAGTTGGTTATTTAACACATCCTTTTAGAGAGCAATTCAACTTGTCCTCAAGTGTCAGAAGAATGTGGGATGAATTACTCTCTAAAAATGTTTTATTTCTACTGTGTGATTCTTAGGGAAAAATGCCACTAGGTTAGTGGTAGACAAGTAGCTCTTAGCTTTCCAAGCTAGGGTCGTATGGGTGCATGAGAAAATATGGATATGGCCAAGTCACAACAGAAAAGAGAGTGAGACAGCATTGGTAGATTTACAGAAGCAAGGAAAAGAAAATAGTGGAAACTCTGCAAAGGCCCTTTTACTGGGAAACAACTGGTTTCATTTTACTTTACTGGAGTTAGAATTAGAGGTTGATTTTTATACCCTGACCTTTTCTATGGTATAGTACTAATTTTTGTGTAGTGCTGGGTGCAGCTTATTTGAAGGGCTACACTGGCTCTCTGGCTGCAGACATTTTTCTTGTTCACATAATTGCCAAGTAAAGTAGAGAGTTGTATAACTCACTTTACTTTGACTTATTGTTGTGTTGGTTTTTTTTTAAAAAAAAAAAGTCCAGATATTTTGCAGTTTGTTACTTTAGAAAGAGTTGGGCTACCTTCTGTAAAAAACTAATTAGTGTTGACTTTGTTACAATGTATTTTATCATGTATTACCAGACCATACATAAAATATTGTGAGTAGGGCAGTTTTCATTAGAAGTATTAGAATTATTTTTCTTCTTGGTTTCCCAGAGCTGAAACCTACCATTTTTCAGGGCATGCTGTGAAAATCCTATTTTCTAAGTCTATTCAGAGAAGAGGTGATTTAAACTTGGTGCATTTGAGTGTGGGCTGTTATTTTTTGAAATAGGGTTTTTAGCAGTAAGTAGGAAATTCAAGTTTAAACAGATCGGATTACGTTAGATTATGATACCCTTGTTACTGATGATGCTTATTATTTTGTTTGTATTTCTAATGTTTCTTTCAGCATCTGAAACTTGAAGAGGATTTGAGTAAATCTAAATAAATAACATAAATCTTTCTCAATGATATCTTGGGTGTTGAATCGTGTTAATACTTAATGTTTTCTCTGGCAGTAGAATATAAGCCTTTTTTCCAATATGTCCCTTTTTTCTCCTTTATCGTTTTTGTCCCTGTCTACAATTTTCTTTATCTGTGGTAAAGTAGTGCGCATTTGCTTCTGAAGTGAGTGTTCCCAGTGCTAATTTCCTATGCTATTCTGAGATTCTTCTGAGAGTTTTTCTTAACTTCACTTCGTGGGGAAAGACTGGTAAATACTTAATTATGTTCATTTTCAAATTAGTCTTTTCTTGAATTGAATTGTGTTTTAAAATTTTCCTTACTTTTTGCTTTTCATTTGGTTATTATTTTTTAATGCTAAACTATACCAAACCTCCTCAAAGTCATCCACAATTGTTTAGAAACATCGTTAGCCCCACTGCAGCTCCAGATGTGTATTTCTGTTCCTTTACCTCTGGTTTGGGGTGTATCACTGTAAGGCCAGAGCAAATCCTAGTCATTGAAAAATCTACTTTCCTTTTCCCTGACATAAAGTGTTTTTCTTATGTTTTGGAAAGATGTTTTGTTAAGAAATACCTGAGATATAGATACCCTGGCCTAAAAGCCTAGCCTAGAAATGGCTATCAGTTTAAACATTTCTAATAGCTTCCCTGTTTCATATTTTTCAGTTCATTCCCATAAGCTTTTTCTTCTGAATGATGGTGGCAGCTACCATGGGGAAAAAGACTCCTCACACAGGAGAAGAGTCTTCCCAGGCAACCAACCCCAGTCCCTCAGATAGCCTTGAAAATCAAACCTTGTCAGTAACTTTTTGGAGTTCAGAGAAACCTGTTTCCCTTTGGTCCTGCTTATCTGCACCTTAATTAACATCTTGAAAGAGCTCTGAAGATTTAGGGAAGCACTTTCTTCCCCTTCATTGAAACTGGGTGGCTTGAAAATATCAGGTTTTCATACTAGTTTTGTAATATTATGATGAGCATGGAGATGGATTTTCCAGTGGTGAAATCAAATCAGATCAAATCAGATCCAAAATCACTTTATCTGAGATATTCCTGCTTGAAAAGCACAGACCTCAATTAAAAGGTGTTAGAACTTAAATACAGGATGGAAGGTCTAAGTATTATATACATATATGTGAAGATTTCTGGTGAAATAAATTAAATTGTAGAAATTATAGAAGAAAAAATGCCATATTCAACACTGGCAGCATGGGCAATCAACACTTTTTCCTTCAATGAGTTGAGGATACAGCACTTCTATGTTACTTAGGTTCCCCAAGAGGACATCTCTGTTCCTATCAACATATATACAGAATTATTATCAATTTAATATGATTTGTTTATTTGTTTTTAATGCAAGAAATAATAGAGTGCATGAAGGAGTCTGATTCTGTTGCTGAGTAAGAGATTGCTCTGCATTTGGAAAGGGCGTCCTGGGTTCTCATCTCTGGATTTATACAGAAATGCTCTTGGGAGCACCATCCTCAGCACACACAGAGCACAGACTATATGAATTTGAACATCCACAGACTCCTAGCTTCTGGACCTTAACAGAGTCTACATGGTAGCTGGGTGTTTCGTGTCAAAATATGCACACGGAAGAAATACTTTCAAACATTAAAAGTGTAGATTCTGGGGAGCTGAAGGTTAAAGAGAAGAAAACTTCTCAGTGAGTTCGAGGCACTTAAGGATGTGAAAGGAGCTATTTTGAATCTCAGTTCCAGATGCCTAAAGGATTCCTTAGGACAATGATGTCTGGCTGCAATACACCATATTAAGCTTTGAAAAAATGCTATATGTGCCTTATATAAATAGTTCACCTGTAGGATTAGAAGATAATTCTCATACAGATTGACACAAATAAGAGAACATTGTCTAGAAAACACTTCTTTATTAATGTGCATTGTGTTTTTTTGCTGTGTTCCAACCATTCCATTTGTATTATTTGGACTGTATTGACCTGCTCTGAGCCTTTAGGGAGGCTGTTAAAATCTGTAACGTGAACCCACAGAAATGTCAAATATTAACAAGTGTTCTCTGCCCTGCTGATGCTGAACACTGATCTGCCTCAGGCGTCAGGAAACTGAGAGAGCTAATTTGTAATGGTTGCGTTTCCTGCTCTCTCATATGGTAGGTAAACATGCTGAAATGTCTTTCCTCTTGCTACTCAACTTTATGTAGGAACCTGCATCTCCTCGTGTTCACAGTAACAGGATCTTGCCCAGTAGCACACTAATCGATGTGACTAACATCCGTCTGCTGTGGTTCATTGTTTCTCTCCTGTCCCCAGGAACAAGATTGTGCCATAAAATGTTAAATATATCACTGTAGTCTTTTTGCTGCAAGTGTACACTAATGAAGACATGTCAAACTGGTGCACTTCCACCTGAAATGGAAGATGACAAAGTTTGTGTGGACTTCACATTCTGGGAGAGGCTGTTCCCCAGTCTGAAAATGGGACTCTTCCTCCTGCCCAGATAAGCTGATGTGGGTGCCTCAGAAATGGAGTCACCATCCAAAGTTCTGTTCTTCCTTCAGGCCACACAGCACCCGAGGGTGAAGTCTCCCACCTGGAATCCATACTCACCCTTGTTGATGGGTAGGAGACCAGAAGGACGGGCAAATTGAACATGCTTGACCTAGGGAAGCTGAATGCTTCTTCCTTTGAATGTTCTCTTTAAATCAGGACTACTGGTGAAGTCTAGTTCAATACCTTTGTGGAGTTTAATTAGCAGAAATAATGAAGTACCAAACTAACACTCTATTTTGTTTGTGTGGTTTTGGTAGTGTACCAGAGTGATTGTTTATTTGACTGCAGTTGCTTTGTAGCTGTCTCATGCTGTCCCTTCTATCGCGACCTAACTAAACTTTGCATAGCTTGTGGGAAAGGAAAAAAATTATCTTCTGCTGTAATTAATATTGAGTCAAAGATTTTTAAGCCCCCTATTTAGGACTTCCCATAACAGGAGTTTTTTCTCGTAACTATGAAATGTTCAGTTTCTATTTAACTAAACATATTTGCTCCTACAATTCATAGAGAAAAAGTGTTTCTGTACAGCATTTCTTGCCTACTCTGTTGTCTTGTCATATGAAAAGAATATATACAAAGTTATCCCCTGGATTATCTCTTTATTTATTCATTGTCTGGTTCCTGAGCACTCTTCGGTTCAAAGGCAGCTACAATGGGTGATAATTGCCCATGGACCCCTCAATAAAAGATTTGGGCATTAGATAAGCTGAACCACGAACTTGTGTCTCTGGTGCGGGCAGACTGGACATTTGTATGAGCTGTCCTGTTGGGACCCTTAACTTAGGTGGGAGGAACCTGTATTGAAGTGTTCGTTAACTTGTCACAGAAAACCATGTCTTTAATAAAAAAGTGGGATGCCTAATGAAAGAGAAGGTGCTTAACCTAAGTTAGCTATAAAAATCATAACCCATTACTTCTTCCACAAAGATGCACACATACTGTTTCTCAATAGGTTGTTTGGGTTTCCTTTTTTAAAAGACTGACTATTATGATCTTATAACAGTAACATTCTTTATAATGTTGTGCAGTCAACGTATTTTTCCTGCCATTTGTTCATTTCACATATAGGTATTTATGCAACCACTCATATAACAAATTTCTATGAATTTGTTGTTTTCATGATCATTCATCAGCATTCTACATAGATCCCACTGAAGCACTGTGGTTTGGACAGTACACTGCAATTTATCAGTGAATAAGCTGAGTTCTTAAGAGTGTAACTGATTTTTTTACCATTGCAACGTACAGGTTGTTCTTCATGATTCACAGTTCTCATCACTAGGCTGCATGATTTACATAATACTGGGCAAAATTAGCATGTGTGTGTTGACACAAGTTACTTTTACAGCTTGATAATGTGCTTTGATTTATCAGTTTTCTAAGCTGTGGTGTTCTACTTTTTCCCTAGGGATACGATGACGGATATGGGGGTGAATATGATGATCCAAGCTATGAGGCATATGATAACAGTTATGCCACCCAAACACAAAGGTAAGCATTTGTACTTTTACATTAATTTTTTTAGGAACACTTTTTCTCTTTCAGCTTTTCATGTAAATTTCCTGTTTTGTTTTCCACATTAAATTCTGCAGAATCTCTCAGTACTTTAAAAAGCTGTCAAAAAGTAATAGTGGCAGGGTTTATATATAGAATTATTTAGATGAAGCAAAAATGCTAGCAGCTATACTTTCAAAATTGGTGCAAATGAGGTGTATTTTTTGAAAAAGCAAGTGATTACATAATTTTGCTATCTGATATCATTCTGAACTTGTTTGTGCATTTTTTTTCCTTTAGTAGTGCGAAGTTGTCACGGGTATCTCATATTTATGGCTTTTACGATGTTTTGGGCAAAAACAGAGGGAGATAAAAAAATAATTATGGTGGTAAATATGTGCCACTGGTTGGCATCCATCATCAAGGTAAACTGTAGAATGGAATTGCATGCCTGAAATAAGGGTGAAGCTATCTGTTTTCAGCAAAGTACTTTCTCAGAAACTCTTAGAATTGATACAACCAACCCAGTTTGGAAATTTATTTTATGTCCTTACTGTATGTGATAATGGGGAAAATTACATTCACGTATGTTACGATTTGTGTCACTAAAATGAAGCAACAACATGATCACTTTTCATGTACTCATACCCCACGGGCACTCATCTATTAATTCAGCATTTGATCCGTGTTTGTGAAATATGGAATAACAGCTTTTTAACAGTTAAACTGAAGAATAAAAGGGTTCTTCAGCCAATTATTCAGAAATCACCCACATGGGTTGCTAAGGGTACATGTGAGACTCTGGAAGGGCAAATGAAAGTTTAACAAGAAAAGACACAGATTTTAACTCAGTTAATGTGATTCTCACTGGCCAAGAAAGCAATGTACACATACACAGCTCTTCACTCCGAAGACCAGAGGACCTTAAACCTGCTTTTTGTTTAACTGTCTTTTTTTGTTGAATGCTTTGCTGATAAAAATGCCTGTCAGAATTACATTCAGCTCCAGAACTGCTGCAGTGAGTGGCTCTTCAGCTGATAAAAAAATACTTTCTAAGTATTTTTATAACCAGTGAAGTATATTTGAAGGGATTTGTCACACCTAAATGTGAACACCATCAAGTATACTTTAACAAGACTTTTAAGTAATTATACATTACTTGCTGCACCCATCATGTCATTGTGTGGGTAGATATTCTTGTTGTCAAATGTTCTCCCAACTTATTTGAAAAGAATTCAGCCCATCTTTTGCTACAATAGGGAATTGTCACAGGAGATATTGCCTCCAATGTAAAAATAATAATTAGTTGGAAATCTTTCTGCTATGACATTTCTTTATATCATCTGAATTAACCTGTAATTTCTTTGCAAGTTGATGTTCCAGGCAACTAAATGACAAATATATCGAGTTTATGAGGAGTGTATTATAATCCAGCTAGAGCTGGCAGTGATAATTTGACTCAAGAAAGAAAACTTATAGAGTCACATGATTTTGTCAATTAAACAGCTATTAAGTTTAGTCATCAGATATGTTTTTTACTAATGTGGGCTACCTCCAGGATACCTAATCTATTTAAAATCTGCCACTAAAACATTTGCATTTGTAACATATGGCAGGACACACAGTCATGTTGAGTGCCACTGAATGCTGCAAGTAGTCTGTTGATTTCAAAGAGAGCACTTTCAAAACAATGCACTTCTCATTTCAGAGATTTAAAGAAGAAATGGACCGTTAGATATGCAGTTTGGATTTCTGTACCTTATTGACCATTTAGCTTCACAGAAACGCCTCCCTACTGAGCCAAAATAATAAAATACAATTAAATAGTATGACCCAAATATTTGTTTATATATATAAAAAAGTTTTCTCACAGTTTCAGATCTTGGTTATTAGTATACTCCAGTCATATAGGCAAGACATATCATGCACACACCGAACAAAGAAGATAAGCAGTACTGCTTCAAAATACTTACTCATCTCATCCCATGTGTGATTTACAGGAGGAAAAGGAAAAAAAAAAGATAACCAAAACAAACAAAAAACACACAAAAAAACCCCAAACACAAACAAAAAACCCCAAAAACAAACAAACAAAACCTAAATAAATAAATAAATAAAAACACCAACCTTGTAGACAGTGTCTGTGATCAGTGAGTCAGTGAGAAAAATATTATTACTTCCCTCTGCAGGGATTGCCTGAAATTCTAAAGCATGAGAGAAGAAAAAATTGTAGTTGGTGCCTTAATACAGAGTGCCAAGATTTCTGTTCACATTAAGGGCAGAGTTTCCACTCGCTTTTTGTCTTGTTAAGGAATCGACATGGAAATTCTCAGAGGAGGTACAAACTCTTGCCTGTCTCGCTATGCACGTTGACCAAGCCTGTTGACTTTCATTGCTCCAAATAAAAGAATGTGTTGGTGCAGGGGGCACAGACAGATGGGATGGGGTGGGTGGTTTGGATGGAAGCTGAATTCAGAGTGCTTTTGAGCTGAGCACATCCTAAGTCGTGCCTTGTTCCCCGGCTCACCCAATGCACAGAGTGAAGATAATGTTCAATCAGGCTGCCACCACCACCCCTGTTACCTATACCCTTGTCTTCCAGACCATATGTCTGCTTCCCATTTGCTCACCAGAGGCTTTCTGTCCATATATATTCCTTCTCAGGGCCATTGGACTTTCATTACCAAAGAGGTTTGATTTAGACTTTTTTATAAATTAGGCTCTGTCAATCAGAGAAAATGAGCATGCTATTAACATACACCACGGTGCTACAACATGGGATTATGATTTCGTAGCAGGAGCACCAAAAATACCAAGCCCTAAGATCATCCAGATGCAAGGAGAGATAAATGCTGTGTTTCTGTGCACAATTATCTGAAGATAAGTATCTGAACCTAAAGGTCAGAGGCAGTGTTGCTGGCCCAGCAACACATTTTTATAGGCCCTTCTCTAATGAACTCTACTAGTACCACCCTTCCAGACAGAGAGCTCTGTCCTTCATGACAGCAGTCTGATTTTTAGGCTGAAAATAGGGGGATGGGATCACTTCTGGAAGAGACTGTGACAGTCTTGGGATCAAACTGGAATGAAACCCACAATAAGTCTGCATGGCTGAATGAGCTGAGAGGCTTCTCAAGGGCACTTTGACATAGACACAATAAGCAACCTGAAAAAAGAGAACAGCAGGACCCTCACTATGGTAAGTGCAACCTGCACCTTATTATGATTGGGGTGACTGATTTTAGGAAGGAGAGAATTTGGGGCTATGACAAATACAGTCTATATTGCATGAGACATATCTTTCTTTAACAGAAGCTGTATTTCTAAGGCCACCTTTTTCCCTCCTCACTGTCCTGTCCAGGACACAAGATGAAACCTTAGGACAAAGATTTAAATGAACAATTGGCTGCCCTTCCCAACTGTGTGGAGTCTTGTAAATAATGGTTATAGACAAAAGACTACAGGTTTAGCAAGGAGATTTAGAAAACCTGCTCATTTTAGAAATTTGTTTATAATGATGTCAAAATACAGATTTTAAGGTAATTAGAATGAAGGCTTTGTCCAGTGCCAAAGAGAACAAGGAAACAAACATTTCAGTGGGCAGGAAAAGACATCAGATCTGACGTATTTCCCATGGGCGATATTGCAGGGCACTTTGAATTTCTTGGCGAAACCTCTTTTTCTTCTCTCTTCCTCTCACTTCCATACAGTGTGAAGATGGCTTTCAGTGATAAGTACATCTGCCTGCCCAGACACACCAAGAGATATGCAGTAGTTGTTAAGTTTATACATTACTCCCTAGGCACTCGGAAGTCAGGCAGCGAACACTCAGACCCTTTCTGCCAGCTAGATTTACCTCTGGAGTCTCTAGTCTCACAACTTGGGTTAAAAATATAAAACCAAGACATGCTATTCAGAAGTGAAAATCCCTTTCTGAGTATGATTGCTAGTCCTGCTCCTCACCATTGCCTGTTCACCCATGTCAATGGTGAGGGACAGAGGGGAGGTAAGGGAAAGAATTAGCCTAATGTTCTCAAAAAGCCGCATCTCATCTCAGCAACCAGTTAATATCAATCTCAAGTTTTCCACTCCCCTTACACTTGCTACTTAAAAACTTGTAAGAAATATATTCTTATTGTCTAACAGAATTCTGGCATTAAAAAAAATTACTATCACTGCACATGTGTTTAGGTAGATTCAACCCTCACCTGTGAGACCTTCTGTCAGGTGCTGCCCAAATTCCGTTGTTAAGGTAGATGTCATTCCCGTGCAGGCCTGTAAAGGTTTGCTGCTTGTCCACTTTTTGATGATTCTTAGCAACTCAAGCACACTGGTATTTTCAATGGTTTCTTACCTTCAAGCCATGCTGGAACGTGTTGTGGCAACCGTTCTTACTTTTAATTCCCACTCAGATGTTGATTCACACAAGTAAATATGATTTTTACAGGGCAACAGGCAAGTTCCTGAAACAAAACTCAAAAATGAGAGAAGTATCAATTTCCAACTCAGCTGTAACACAGAAGATGTAGGAGAATCCTATTAGTTTTCAAAATATAATACACTTTTTTATCTTCTTAGCAGGAACTTTTAAGTCAGTTGAACCACCACTGTCCAGGATTCATGACCTGGGAACACTAGATCACAAGGAGAAAAAGATGAAAAGTTTTGTGAGAGAATCTACAAGATCTGCCTCTCTGGTTACTCAAAGCGTGGTAGGAGTCACACAAAGTGTGGCCAAACCCCTCAACAAAGATCAAATGAATAATTTTGTGGCAGTGGATCAGTTGCTGATGAATCAGCTGAGAACCACAATGTCCAGGAGAGCCATCTTCAGCTCTGCTAACACATCCACTGACCTTTGTGTCTCTGCCAACACCAGCAGTTTCATTTCAAAGGTACCATGTCTCACAGCCAAAAGATAGACTAAGGAAGTCTGGGACTGACAGGTTAGTCACGGGACAAACCGTGAATAGTACGTTCTATTTAAGCCACTTGTGCATAACCTTACCAGCCATATGTAGTGTAAACAATGGGGGAAAAGCAAAGTCAATGACTGTCCATTGAAGCTTAAGATTTGTGTTTGATACAGCGTCCCTGTTCCACAGTATTATGTTAGATAACTGCCAAAATGAAAGTATCTTAGGGGACCGAAAAAGAGAGAAAGAAAAGGTGCAGTATCAGAGAATTTCAAGTTGATTGGCATAGCTTTCAACTAACTGAATTATACTTAACTCAAAAGATACAATTATATCTAGTTCATACCCATAGCTATGCTGTCATGTGCAAAGTCCCACTGAGCTCCTGTGTCTCAATGATAGTAACAAAAGTATAACAAGAAGTTTCAGGGCATATATGGTGCCTATGTGCACTTTCCTGCTATGGCAAATGGTTGCTATGATCACATCAATGTAGTAGTATCTCAGTGATTATATGTTCATAATGATACCTATCAATTCAACCCTTAACAGGCTCTGCAGTTCTGATTCATGTTCTTATAATGACTCAGACTCACTGAAAATTTCAAGAACATATTCAACCATTGAGATTGAATATATGACAAACTATTGACTTTGAAAATAAACTTTGTTTTCCTGGTTATTCTTGTTTCCATTGTTAAGTTCATTCTGTCTACTGTACAGCTTGTGTTAACAGCTCCATTTTGTGCAGTATGGGCTGCTAGTACAGGGGACTTAGGGATCACTTATTTCTGATCTGATAAGAAGGAATATAACATGGACAACCATTCAGCCCATGTCACTTTTGTGGCTTATGGTACAATCACTTCAGTGATGGACTATTCTTCTCTCCAAGCTCCATTTGTATTCAGCAAAAATGATGGCCATATGTTTCAGTAACAGCAATTTAGTCTTAACATTAGGAGAGAGTGAAGAACACTAACAGATCTAGAGTGCTTGGTAATCTCCATCACTATAGCTTTTAAAACCACATTAGACAAATTTCAGTGAAAAGCCATGTAAAGAAATTTGTGTTCTTATAGGTAGACAAAATTATCTGGGTCACACGTTAAGATCACTTCTACCTCTATTTTCTGTTACCTTTTCTCCTCTTTGTTCATGCACAACTACGTTTACTTCAAGGTAACAACACAGGATAATCTAATTGGGCTAAGGAAGCTGTTTTATTACAAATAGAAAGTAACTCAATTTTCAAAATCCATTTTGATGTATGGGGTGTTTATGACTGATAAAAATCCTTTTAGGAACAATTAAAGTAAATCTGATGTTTCAAGCACTAAAAAAGTAAATGAATTTTTCATAGAGCAGGATCCTGGTTTTCATATGTTTCTCATCTGTTATTAAGTTACAATACATAATTCTAGTCTCTTCCTTCAGGATGATCTCATAATAAGTATATTAGATCTTAATTTTTCAGAGGTAGCATTTTCATCTAGATACACAGATGTACAAAAACTGAAGACTGTAGCACATCTCACAGTACAATGCAGCACTGGATGACCTTTCTGGTTTAGACTGTCTCCTTATGCTGGAAAGGGGCAAAATTCATTAGGGGGGAGAAAAAAAATCTTATATACAAAAGTATCAAGACACTGAAGAGTTATGCTACTATTATTTGCCACTACAAATAAAATTAATATCATGGGTAACTCATGTGAAGCATAAACTATCTTAGATGCTCCTTGTAGCTTCAAGTATTGATGTAGACTTCTTACAACAGTGCCAGGGCTTATACAACAATAGTTAGTGCAAATTGCAACCTGAAACCTGTTCTGTCAGTCTTCTCACTGACATCTCTATTCATTAGAAGAGTAAATAAGTCTTGCACAATTCTGCAAGAATGAATTGCTAAAAACCTTCTGCTGTGGATCTAAGGGACAGACAGCAGTAGCATTCAGATTTTTTACATTGTTTTTACTGATGTGACAGATGTCTTGGAGCCACCCAGTTTAGAGGCCACCTTCCTGTGACTCATGTTAACAGCATTAACTTTAGCATCACTGTAAACTCTACAAATCCAAGTATCTGATCAGCATGTTACTGTGCTGGAGTTCTACAACTGAAAAACGTATGCGTTCTTCAAAGATCTTTGAGTCAAAGTTCCTGAAAAGCTTCTACCTGCATGGCAAAAATTACTCCTATATTGTGCAGAACCTTTTTGTGCTAATTTTTTAAAGGAAAAATCAATTTGAAAACTCATCAAAATCTAATTAGAACAGTTACTTGAGAAGACCATTGCCAGCAGCAAATAGCTCTTGTTCAGCAGATAAGTTCTGATCCCTATTTCTGGACTCAGTGTTAAAATGACAGCTATCAGTTTCCTTACAGACATCTAGGGAGAGGAGAGAAGCCTGGCAGACTTCTACTAAATTCCAATATCGTGCCAGTGTCTCTAGCATGTTTGTACCTATTACTTGCAATGCAGTTCAGTGTTTCCTGAGGTGTCCAAATATCTCCACTCTCTCCAGTGGAATCTTCAGTTATAACGCTGTGGAGAGATTTCAAAGCAAAAGATGACAGAAATGCTCAGCATAAAAATAACATTTTGGCTGTTTAATTGAATATCAAAAAATCTACAGAGCAAATATTTTTGAACAGTCTTAAGACAGAGACTTGGAGCTGCCTTTGAGAAACTCGCAATTGCGTTCTTTCATCATGTCTTGCTGAGGAACTTATGTAAATGACGGTTCTCAGATTCGTATATTCTGATGCGTTCAGAAGGAAAACACCAAGGGAGGTCAGTGATCTTCCTTGAATGTACAATGAATCTAGTAGGTATTTAAAGCAATTATCAGATACCTTTATTTAATCAATCGGTCCCACTGTTTTTGATTGCTTGCTTTTTGAAAAGTTTCTGCAGACCAGTTGTGGAGAGAACTATACTTAACCATAGTTAAATGAGACAGTTTTGTCCTTAGTTTAAAAATGACAGCTAGACAGAACTGTGAATAATCATTAATTTAGTAGATTATCATGTTTAAATCTTTTGCTGTTGTGATCAGAGGTTTACTCACTTCTCTCTCACTATCAAAATATTACTGTACAGTAAAATATAGAGACACATAAATATAATCCAAGTTGCAATAGGTAGAGTGGCTATACTGTTCTTTGTAAAATGGGATATTCATTCTTATTTTCTCTACTGTGCACTCACTTTTTAACCAGTATGCGTTGTATTTATACTTTGCCATATTTCATTTTGGTTTTGTCCTTATAGCCACCTGTTCATAAATAAAGATTTCCCTGTATTTTATTTCCAAACTGTTGAAATCGATCAAGCCAAGAAGCCTAGAATATGACATTTTATGTATCTTCACAGCAATCCACTTATGGCATTCATCATCAGAAACTGTTTTCAAATGCCACTTCTCATTTATTTGATTCGATGAGCAAAATGGAATAAAATTTCATTACTCTGAAGTAGAGAAAAGTTTTTCCTCTAAAACTGAGTAGGATTCCTAAAATTCTGCATCATTCCCTTTGCAAATACTGTGTCAACAGATATTTTGTATTATATTCTGAAATAGTAATAATTCTGTGTCTGTGAGAAAAGTACAGTGGAATAGACAATATTTGGATAAAAATCACACTGTGCCTATGGTTGTAGCAAATAACCAGTAGATTATTTTCTATTTCAGATGTTGCAAAAAGTTCAGAACCCAAAGTTATCTTCCAATTACGATGGCTCTCCTTTCCTATGCTTGTATAACTCTACTATCTTCATTACTTATTTTATTTTTTAATTCAGATTTGCAATAGCATGAAATCAAACATAGGAAGACACCAGAGACAGTTGAGATCTAGTTTAACTTCAGGTGTGTTATAAGCTACTAAATAAATCCAGGGAGTACAATCAAACTCAAGGTTTCGTTAAAAGGGAGATTTCATCCACTGAAACGTTCATGTTATTCCATTAGTTCTAGAGATCTGTTCAGTAAAGGACTATATTCATGATTTAAGGCTGAATCCTACAACAGGTTCCTTTATTCAAAAGATTTCTCATCTTTCCTATAGATATAACGCTCTGTTAAAGATAGATGTTCCAGTAAGTTTCAGATTCCCAGGAGGATTATTCCTTTATTCACACATTTCCACTATGAAATATTATGAAATGTTATTTTACAAAAATGGCAATTCATGTGAATGCACATCTTGCTCATCTGTCTTCCAAGCAGAAGCATACTACTTTTTGTAAATAGCTTTTCCTTCATGGCCAGCTATGTGTTAAATCCTGCTGGCTCCCTCCTTCGTGTAGGAGGGAGAAGCGTTCCATACGCAGTCTTACATAAACTGACTGCAGTAGCATTAGACAGGATCCTGTGAGCACAGAAGCTGAGTATTTGATTGTATCCATTATCGATGTTGAAAGGTGTAAACTCGTGAGAATTACTCAACAGAAATGATATTGAGAAAGAGGGAGATAATGGGAGATAGGAGACAAAGACCTTAAAGGATCCATTTGAGGAAGTGGAGAAGAATGAGAGTTGTCTAAAATATTGAATCCCACCTCTAGGGATCCTTGTGAATTATCCTGGGTCTTAGCTTGACTCAAGAATCTGTTCTCTGAAGCTAACCCAAACTGGGATATATCTATAAGGAGTGCTAAGGTTTCATTTATCTGTGTCTGTCGAAAGTATCGATGCTGATTGCAAGCTGACAACGGCTGGGAATCCCTCTTCAAAGAGTGCCAATCCTAATACACAATATTGTTTCACTCTCGTTTTGTTGAGTGAAACAACACAAAGTGGGTTATTTTTATTTCTTCAAAGGATAACATGGAAGTTTTTAATCTGTTTGATTATGAATCTGAACTGTGGAACTTCACTGGCACCAGCTGAATCTCTAGTTTGGACCAATTCAAGTATTTTACAAAATAAGCCTTATTATTATCTAATGGCTGAGTTATAACTTCAAGGTTGATCAAAAGCCTGTTTTCTAAATTGACTAACTTTTTCCTAAATATTTCATAATAAAAGATTCCTATAATAGTCTCCCATTTAAAAGGTACAACCATTAAGAAGAAAAATAAGATATAATCATATCTTCACAGGAGGGGAAAAAAAAGTTAAATTTAAATCATCAGGTCTTAATCAAAGGCTTTCAGTTTCTTAGGATCTTTCAGGATAGACTGTAGAGCACACTTCACCTATACAGATCCATGTGTTAGCAGAATTTAAAGCTGATGAACGATGGACCCTTTCAGCTTTGCCTTTCGTAGGCCCATTATATGCTTGCAACCATATTTTGTGCTCCACAATTAGACAACAAAAAGTTAGGTGCATCTCTCAGCAAGTGAAAGCAAAGAACAAAAAGAGAAAGAGGAAGAACAAAAAATCCCACAAAAGACATGAGGGAACAAGAAGTACTCAGGTTCTACAGTTCTTGCAATGTACTGCTGCTTTATATTACAGAAGCCGTAGGAGCAGCCGGGGAACCAGATGGCCATGTTGGCAACTCAGGGTGTCTTGCCAGCAGCTTTCTGCAGGTGCAGGAAGAGATTGATCAAAGGCTAATGCACTCAATTCATTAATGTCATGATTTCCTATACCTAATGACGTTGATCTCTGAGTAGTGAACATCACCCTGACCCCAGGTAGCTTGTTGACCCAAGAGTCACAGTTTTGTGGCTTCAGTCTTTTGTTTGCTATTCTCTGCTTAAACCACACTAGAGCACCATTCTCTACAGCCTTTTGGGTAACACGCTGTGTGGTTTCCCATGGGTGTTGACAGTCAAATTGGGATTCATTTTCTCTTAGCTAATGTCAATTTGAAAAAGTTCCAGTTAACGAGAGCTTAAAAGCCTTAAAAGCCTTTTTTAAGGTTGCTATTTAGATAGAGTCTCTGTATTTGAGCCTTTCTCGTACCACAGGAGCACCAGATAATACAGATTGGAAGACATCTCAGGAGGGTTTTATCTCTCAAGTAAGGAACATCATTTGTGGGTTAGGTTTTTTGTGGGGTTTTTTTTGTTTGTTTGTTTGTTTTTAAACTGATCTTGCTTTATCTGCATGAAGAGAGGACATCACAATTTTATGGAGACTTTGATCTCAAACCGTTAAAAGTAATAGGTTTAAAAGCATCAACCAAACTCAAAAGTTTAAAATATGTATAAATAGGCTATTATTGTGAAGATTAAAAGTATGTGTAGTATTAATTTTCTTGCCCACAGAATGGGATCAAGGAGAGAATCGTACATCTTTGTTGGAAAAGTTTCATATAGATAGAGAAAAATTGCATCAGAGCTTCTCACAATGCAAGCCATTTGAGATATAAAAAGAATTAAGTTGCTTGTAGGATTCATAGTTCCATGTATATCAATTCTTCCACAAGTGTTACATGTAGAAAGTTCCTGAAGTCTAAGTCATGGCACATCAAGACCTCTATGTTTCAGAAGTCCAGTGTTAAGGTATAGTGCAATACTCAGAAAACTTTGGAGTAAAAGCTGAGAAGCTGACGATGAGATCATCTTATCTGCTTTGTAAAATGTATTGCGTCCTGCCTTCAGGTGAGCGTATGTACTTAAGTAAATTACACCTCATGTTGCTTGAAAGTAATGAATGGTAATGACAGATAATAGTGTCTTGTTTCCAATTAGCAGTACCAAGAGAGCCTGAGGTTTCTAGATCACCGTATTTTCCAGGAACAGTCTGAGAACTTTAGAATTAAATAAACAAGTTTTATTTATGCTGAATGCATTTGTTGATTATTTCCTTCCTCAGCTGGGCATGATGCAAATGAAGTACATCTCTCATAGTTCAATAATCTAAAAAAGACCTTATGTATATAAAGCCATATTCCATCACTCATTTTTTATAAACATCATCTTTTGTCCACTTTGCTAAAAAGCAGAGGGAAATGTTTACAAACACATGCATGTAATAGATTAGCGTGAATATTCAGAAAGGTTTAAAATAGAGCCGACTAATGAATAAGCAGTCTGGCTCACAAAACATGAGTTTAAATCAGGTATTTCATACTAAGAAATTTTCTTCACTTAGGTATTGTTCAAAAAAACTTCTAATATGAGTTGGCAAGGAATTTGAAATGCCATTTTGTCTCAAATCTATGAAAAATGTGTATTATTCAGGAAAATAAAGCTGGAGAACTTAGGTCACAATCATGTATTGTACTATGAATTATGTGTTTTCAGAAATGTGTTAAGTATTGTGCTCACAGATATCAAATATGCAGTATATAACAAATCACTTTCTTTCTACAGTTGCAATACAACTTGTTATTTTAATGGTTTGTGTATTAACTTTGTATTCTATTTATAATGTATTTCAGTTCAGAATGTTCCCTGTGCAGGATTTTTATCTCACATTGTTATTGTCTGTATGATTGTGTGTTTTTTTCTCTAATAAAAACATACAACAACAAAAACATAGCAATGAATTTTTACTTGCTGTTGCAAGTGTTGACTTTTGCTGGGTGTTATGTCGATGGTAGTAGCTCAAGGCCCTACTCGGTGACCACTGAAAGCAGGACTGCTGTTGATAACTTACGGGCCTTTGGATTGGGTCCCAAATGTGCTGCTTTTAAAGCTGACCTTTGGATGCAGCCGCTTTGTTTTATAAAATGTATCAGGAAGAATTATTAACATCTTATCTACTGACAGAAAATGGGAGTTCTGGGCTTCCTCTTGTAACTCCACTCACTAGTCCAACAGCCTCCTCCACTCAGAAAAGCAGGCATTATGCCAAAATGCACCTGCTTAAATTGTACTACAGTAGATTTTTCATGCGGCTGTCTGCCAGATTGGGTGCTAAGTCATCTGTCTGTTCTGAACATTTCAAGTAATTTCTTAGGTCTAAACCATGAGCCCTGTAGATATGACTAGATACATTACTTAACCCTGATGCTGCCAGTGCGCTAGTTCACCTAACATAATCCTATAATTGTATTCAACTGACTATTAGAATCATTGCAAATATAGACTGCTTAGTATATTCAACAAATAAAAGAGATATCCTTCCTCCTTTTTTTGCACCACTTCAATAGGAGGGTGTATCTATTTATATAATTATTTTTCAAACAGCTGGATGGCCCCCATTGTCCTGGAAAGTAATGCTCTGCAGTGATTATGTCTTCAGGAGCTTGGTTGGCATTGGAAAAGAATCCTTAGAAGTATTAACTTCATTTTCATTCATGTCACTTCTGTGTCCACTGTCTGCAACTGCTTTAGCAAATGAGTTTCATATGTCTGAGATATTGACATCAGCGTATTATCCACTCACATGAATGACTTCTGGCTAAATTGCTAAATTAATGCACAACTATTATAGTTGCATTTTCAGTTCAAAGAAACTCCACAGATGTGTGTGGCTGAATACTGACTATGAGAACTGTGCCTAGCCAGTCAAGGGATGACGTATCCCAAATCAAAACAGGTTGACTGTCAATTCTCAGATACAAGCAATCGGTGCTTTTAAGTGAGATACAGCACATGAATTATTTTCATAAATTATTCCAAAATTAGTTATGGATAGTTTTGAAGTCTGAGAAATTAAAAATCTGATTACAGGCAGTTTGTGAACAAAGAAGTCAAAATTAGTTAAGAAAATAAGTTTTATAGATAGCTTGTTTATTTCTTGCATCTGTGAAATAATTTTACTTCCAGCCCACTGTCAACTAAGCTTCTCTTTCACGTGTAAACTAATATTTTTTAAACGGTAATCCAATATAGAAAATTGTCTGAGCAATAATGTTATAAATACTGCAATACTGAGCTGATTGCATGCTTCTGTTCATTTTGCAAGAATCTGTCTCACACAGTGTAAAAGGAAAAAGAAGCAAAAGTGACAATAAAAAATTAACAACAGGGAACATGTTACATTTTCTGCTTGGTTCACTGCAGTCAGAAGAAATACAATATAGTAGAATTCCTGGAGTTTTGAAGTTTTTCTGGGAAGACTCTCATTCTTGTTGTGTCTAACCTGGTACTAATAACAGCAGTAGTCTGATCTTGAATTTGGTATCAGGTACCAAAACCACAGTGCTAACTGTAAACAATAACAGTCAAGCAAAGGTGTGAATCATTCAATTTCCATTTCATTATGTCTTAGAGGTCATATTTTCTGGGTGTCCACTCCAGGTGATAGCTGAGGATTGCTCATTATCAGGATGCAACTATAATCTGAAATCTTTGGATAACATGTTAATATCACCATATATAATTAATTAACAGAAAGCAGTGAAAAAGTGTGTTTGAGGCTCTCAGTCTGATTTTCCACTCCTTGACCCTCGGTACTTTCAATATACATTTTATTGATTACTGTATAAAACTTTCTTTTGGTGTCCAATAACTGCAAAAGGAAGATGGCTATGGAGAATCAGCTTTCTCTCCACAAGCAGTGGAAACATAATGTCTTTTTCAGGAGCAAAGCTGAAAACTTGACCGTGTTTTGGGTAAAGATAAGTAGTTACAGGTTCCACACAATACAGTACAGTCAGCTTTGGGGAAAATGAACTATGCTGAGTTTGAAACCGCAAAAACATTTGGAATTACAGATAGATAAATGAGATTAACACCTCTTTTGGCAGTTCAACAATAGTGAATAATAAAGTGGATGGTCTTTTTTCAGACCTTATTTTTGCAAATAGAATTTATGTCAGTGTTTGTCACATTTCCTAGGTTTACATATTTAGGACCAAACTCATTTTATCCTCAATAGATAAGAAATGTGATGTGCTATATAATAGCTGTTATTGTCACTGACACGTTTTCTTTCATATTTTTTAAATTCTCACTATCCCTGAAACTAGCTGCACTATGCTATCATGTAAAAGTGCTAAAACACATCTCATTTTCTGTGCTCTGTTTTTGGTTTTAGTTGGTTACCTATGATAATAATAACATGGCTATCTGAATCTGTTACAGTGTGCCTGAATATTATGACTACGGTCACGGAACAAGTGAAGAGGCTTATGACAGCTACGGTAAGGTCTATTCTATCTTCAGCAAAAGTGTGAAATCAAAAGAAAAAATCTGTCACTGACAGATCAGAAATTATTTACACATACTTTTCTTCCTTTCTTTCTCGGCTTTTACAAAGGCAAAGCAAAATGGATTTGTGTAACTTTAGGGTGAGGTTTGACTTATTGAAGTAGGACCAGAAAATTGGACAGATCAATTTTGATCAAAATTACAAAGCCAATTAATCACAGTCACAGATCAGTTTAACAGCAACACCGAAGTTTCTGATTAGTGCCTGACTGAATTTCACAGCGTTAAGTTTCAGTTTGCTTGATGTACCAACCACACTATGCACCTGCCACTGTCATATGCACCACTTCAACCAGCACGTTTTGTGAGATTTTGAAATGTGGCCCTAGTCAGGGTGGAAGGGGAGGGTGCTGTACCACCATGGAAGCCCATCTGCACTGTGACAGAGGAGTATCTCATGCCATATGGGGCAATAGAAGAAGAGGGAGCACTGCACTCTCTGCACCTCCCCAGCGAGTCTGTGTCTGAGCTCCAGTAGTTGCACTTCATGGGAACTGAGCGCATGAGATGAAAAGAAAGTATTGCTCCAATGTGTACAGCACATTTTCTAGGTCTGTTTTTTTTAATCTTAGTGATGTTTCCATAACTAATTAGAATCTAGTCCATTTTCTCCTAATCAATATTTTTCAGTTCATTGTACCATCAGATGGCACAGTGAATCTCACTCTGACATTTTCACTGGCATAACAGAGCAAAGCTGACTATTGTCAGATTAAAGAGTGACCGCAGTATACTCAGCAGAGATGTCACACTTGATTTACTACTAATAATAAACTATCATAAGTTTACATGATGACTTCCAAAGCATTGCAAAAATGAGAGGTGCTGGAAATGACACTGCAAGTAAAAGTTGCAGTAAGGAGTTACACAAGTATTGCTGCTTGAAAGAAATAATTTTATTCATTCAGCTGTGAAGCAAATGTCACTGTGATGCAAAGCTGCAGTTTCCTTTGTATTTATACAGAAATCCTGAGACATTACTGAGATGTTGTCAAAATTATTGCATTGCATAATCAGAAATAACCTACTTTTTGTATAATCAATACATTTGGATAAGACAAAGTGCAGTTAAGCATATTTTCAGTGCTAAACAAGTAATAATAATAAATTACCTATATGAGTGTGTGTGGTTCAGTTACCCATTGTTTTGTTTCCTTTTGTTTTGTTCACCTGCAGTGAAAGATCTTTTCTCTGGTCTACAGACACCCTCTCCACCTCTGCTCCCAAGTGCATTGCTGAGGCTTTGGGCTATGCAGAAAGGCTTAGTCTGAGCTCAGCAGTGAGAATTACCACTGTTTAACTTTTAACTAGGCTCCCCCACACGGCATCTCAGTGTGTTTGGGCAAGACATTTAAAGTAATGTCACTCTTCCTCCAATCCCTCATTTGTAAAACTAGAAGAATATTACTTGTTTTCCCAGCAGGGGTTTTGAATTGACTAATTAGCTAAGGCTTAGAAAGTATTCAAGGAGTGGGATCATGACTAAATTTATGCACTGCATGGAGCTCCTTTTTTTTTTTTCCTGTTTTTTGTTTTGTGTTTGGGGTTTTTTTTGTTGTTTGTTTGTTTGTTGTGGTTTTTTTATCTTATCTTTAAATATATTGTTGATAGTTGTGGAGTTTCTTTTTGCTTAAACTGTTTTCTGAGATGGCATTTGAATACAAAGGTCTGGAATAGTTTTACCGGTAAACTGGAGTAAAATTAAAAACGAAGTAATATTCCAAATTGCGATTTTTCTACTTTCTGAAATCAGACATTTTTATAGTGAGTCTTTGTGCTCCTGTTGGTTCACTTTAGCAGATTAAAAAGTTTGCTATTTCTGTTCTCTGTAAACCTGTGTGTGAACTTCCTTCATCCCAAAGTCACTACCATTTACCTGAGGTGGTAATCTGAATATATGGAGCTATAGAATATACGCCTAACTTCCTCACTTTCTGAGTTCTTGGTACATATACTGATGTTCTGTCCATATCTGGCTTTCTCAGTGCCTCCCCACCCAGCTAGTAAGCAATCTGGCACCACCCCTTCTCATCCTTGTGGAACTTTTACCCTAATTATCTGTTCCCAGAGAACTGCTCCTAGTTCTTTTTTCTGGATGTTTTGCAATTCATTGTGAGTCTTCTGAGTCCATCCCACCGTTTAAAATCAACTGTCTCTTCATTTTTCACCTTCCTGTAGAAATCAACAGTCTTTCACCCTAGTCCGGTTTCACACCTTGTTTTACCTTCCAGAACAAGGCCATATTCCTCCTTTACAATTCTTTCTGACACACCTCTGTAATTCAGAATCCCCCCAAATTCTGAATAAGACCACACAGAAATTATACATGAATATAGAATTGGTGTCTTGTTGTTGTTGTTGTCTCTTAGACATTTTGTGTAATGACTTGTCTTTTCACCCTTATCCTTTCCACTAATGGTATCTGAATTATCAAAAGTTGACTAGCTTGGCATTTCTTTGTTTTCTCCCATGCATCCTTTTGGTTCCAGTTTATCTTTAGAGAGGACAGTTTTCAATACCAAGAAGGTTTTCTTTTATTCTTTTTCATGAAGTAGATTCAAACAAATAACAATGCTGCTTTGTACTTACATTTTTTTTCGAAAGTATATAAAGCTCTCTGTAGTTTGTTAAGTTTTATACAGCACCGTAGTACTCCTACATGAGCTGTCTGCTATGACTTGTTTTTCTATCTGGGCTGCTGAGAAGTAGCGGGTGGGATTTGTGTCATGGGTTTTCCTATGCTACTTATGGAGAAGTCTGATCGAGGTCACTGCTTCCTCAGAAGTTGTTAAGATTTATGTATTTACAGATTGTTCATGGTAGGATTGCAAAAATCACAGGCATGTTTCAGAGAAGAGCCCACCTGAACACCGTATCATTCTCAGAAAGTTTGTCACTTTTTGATTAGATGGAAGTACTAAACAAGAATGGACCTAAGTCACTTATCTGAGGCTGGGCAAGATTAATTCTTACACACTATTCACTGCTGTAAAATAGACAAATTGAGTTAACTGTCGTGATTCCCTGTTCCATTTCTGATGTGAAGGTTCCTTAGAATTCAGTCTCCTCCAGATCCAACCAAGGAACCTCACAAGACCATAGCAAAGTCAGCTGAGAGGGATATATGTAAAATCCCACTATTTCCCATTACTTAGGGAATGAAAATTCATAGCACAGAACCCTCTCATGCAGTTAGACACTTAAACTGCATTGTGATTTGATATGCTTCCCACCCAGTCTCTCAGAAGAATCAAAGTAGAGACACTTCAAAGCATTCCCTGCAGCAGCCTCTGGGCACCTGGAAATACTCTCCTTAGGAATTATGAGATTCCTACAGATTTTTGATAGGATCAGGATTATGCAGCTACTGCTAGAGAATTTTTAAGATTGCTCTTCTGGGCTGAGGAATATAAATTTGGGATCTATGCCTGAAAATCATCTTGTGGATGTAGCCCTTACAGGCTTCCTCATGTGAGTAATAAAGAAATCTCTTTAGCAGGCACTTTAAAACTAAAAGGCCAGTCACTTAAAGTACTGTACAATTTTCAAGTGTGAAAAGCATCCTCACCTCTCATTACACTCAGTAAACTTTATGATACTTAGGTCACTGAAGGTCTTGATATCTGCAGATATAAATGTAAATCTAGGAGTCTTAAGTTGACTGTCATTGTAACTTGATGCTTGTGTTTCAAAACAGAAGAATTAATTTAATTAATTAGTGAACACAAAGTTGATATCCATTGCTCTCTCATTATAGTTTAATAATTTTGTGGATTTTTTTTTCTGGCACTGTTGTTATCTGAGGAGGTATCAATTGAAAACATGAATTTAATGATTTGTCCTATAAATCAATTAGGGTAAAATGTACAACTGAAAACTTGATAAGTAAGAACTGTTCCTGCCCATATGTACTGTCCTGCGCAAGTCCAAAAAGCACCTTCCCTGGACAGGTCCACTGTAAAGGAAAAGTCATTTGTAAACCGTTCACATTCTCATTTATTTCTCCTTTTCCTTGTCTTTAACGGAACCGGCATTCTCAATAGAAGTGTTGTGCTGTGTTAGGCCACTTCAGAAAGTTACCAGAGATAGTATGACTTGCTAGCAAGGCACAACCAATACCTGCCTCACAGTTGTTTCATCCAAATCCTTTTTCTCCCTTGCACTGCAGAGAGCACTCAAGGTTTTATTTATCAGATGCTGTTTCTGTCCCAGTTCTTCCAAAGGCTGGGGCCTGAGGCAGGTGAGCTCTGCCAGTTTCTGCTGCAGGAGGTTGAAGAGGCTCCTGCCTCTACTTCCACAGGCTGAAACTGCCATAGTGAGGATGGAGGAAAATAAGAGTGTGCACATTGTCAGATTCTGTAATTCAGAGCCTGGTGCATATACTGCTTTGTGTATTACCTGAAAATGATGATGATTTGTGTTTTTATGACAGGCCATGAACTGCAGTATTCTAGACGCCAGTTCACTTGCTACTACAAAAAAGCAGAAACCTTAGGTAGAGGGTGAAAGGAGAGGGTTAAAGTCTATAACCTCCTAAACGACCACAATTAAATTAGAATAACACCATCTGCCACAGGCCTTCAGCAAGAGTTAGGAAGGTTAATCTGTGCCTTGTCTCCCACACAAAGAGGGAAGACCTAAGTGAACTTCACACACATTCCTTCAGCTCTCCAGGAAAAGCTTGCAAGGCTCTGCAAGGAGACATTATTTAAATACGTTCTGTCTTCACCAAAAATTTTTAAATGCGCACATTTTCCTAATTAACATGTTTTGTAGTGCATATCCTAGTCCAGTTTAGCATTAAGTGCCCACTTGTAAATGACTATTATTTGGTTTTAGGATCATTCCGTCTTTAATTAAAACTGGAGAGTGTAATTGTTTGGTATAATTCCTTTTAATATAAGTCATCATTTAGGTTATGAAGTGCCACCACAATGATTTAACTGACTATTTCACAAATAATTCCCTGCCAATCATTCAATACAAGAGCTTTGCAGTTGTGATGACAATTAATTTACTAAGTAATGCTCTACACAGACAGCAATTTATAAACACATAGGGTTAACAACTAAAAATGTACAGCTATGCTCCATTACTTTTTTATTATCTTGTTAATTTTTTAATTTTGCGTTTCTCCTAAAGAGTGTATTATCTAGTATTTTTTATAGAATAGCAATGATATAAATAGTTTCTGCTGAACAAGTAAGCATAAATATATAATGATAGAATTGAGGCAGGGAAGGGTGTATGGAGGGCTCAAACTTCAGACATTCTGATAAAAAAGGTCAACTGAAGAGATGCTGCCCTAGAAGACATAAATTCTCATACTTCATTACGAGACATAAGGATGCTCATTTCATTAGGAAACTTAAGTAACTACCATCCTAGTGTGAAATAAACCCTGTATTGATTAATCTGTGGCAGTGACAAAGCCAGATGAAGCCATGCTGCAAAGTATACAGGAAAATATTTGCAAATTTTGAAAAAGCACTTCTTAGGAATTGCTCAGCAAATGAAAGTAAGAGGTTTGTTCAGCTCTCAGGTCCAAGTTTCTTCTTCCTTTTTAATAACAACTTTGATAATATAGGGTTTTAGTCCTAATATTCACTATGCTCTAGGGTTCTAAGAGTTTCCTGTGCTATTTTTCTAGCCTCGTCCCATTTAAGTCTTCAAACGTAGGAAATCAAGTGGTCAGATAAGGTAGTGACTGATATGCAGATGTAGGAGACATATGTCTGATTCTCCTCATTTGATTTCACATTGTTTGTGCTTGCAGGCAAGCTCTTTACAAACAGTAAGTAATAAAGCCTTACTAATGTGCACTGATAGTTCATTTATATCATCTGTGTGTATACATTTGGTATCTGATAGAAAATATCACTGGCAACATACCAAAGAAAATTTTTCTTTGGTTTCTAGGTCTTAGGGTATCTTAGCATTGATTAAGCATCTCGGAGTTAACAGGACACAGATTGTGCCAATGTGGTGGAGCTTTTCTGCTGTGCCTTGACAGCGGCTGGCAGGCAGGTTAGCACATGCTCATTGCTTCTAAACTAGCATAGAACCTGGGGTGCTCCTTTCAGTCAGATTTTCCAGTTATCTCCACATATCACGCTTCTTTTTCACATCACTGAGTCGGCTCAAGGTACATGACTTTTAGTCTGAAACTAAACCAGAAGATGCACTCCCAACATTGTGAGAATTCAGTTCAGAGGCTCAAAGCAGGACCAGTCTGAAATGGCAAAAATCTCTAGAAGCCATAAAGTGTGAACATCAGGTCCTCAGCATCAGCCATTTCACTCTGCAGATCATTCCTGTTAGTATGCACTGTGTGCTAATACTGATATAGCACCGGTGTCCTGATGCCTCCCCCACCTCCAGGGTAACCACCTTGCTACATGTGCCGTGGTTCTTTCACACAGGATGCCAGTGTGTGTCATGGGCCTGCATGACCACCTTTATTTTGGGGTGGTAGAGGCATCAGGTCTCTCCCTGAGCATGAGGCAGGTGTACACTCAGCCCTGGGAGCTCAAAAGTGCTCCTGAGTCTTCGTGTGCAGCTCTCTATCTTTCTTACACCAGAAACATAAGGCATTGAAGATTTCCACTACATATGGACAGAGATATACCAAATAAATTGTCCTCCTTTAATCTTCTGCTTCAGTCATTCCTATACTTACTAGGGTATCAGAGATCCAGTTCCTACTCTGTGGGACAGAATGGACTGTGGAAAGCATTTCCTCAATTTTCTGCAAAATTTTATCAATTCTTTTACTGGAGGAATCACCTTAGCTGTCTCCCAAATAGTATTCATTCCCTCAGAAGAGATTTATGATTTTCATAAGAGCATGATTTTGAAAGTCTGCAGGAAAAAGAGCACATTTTGAATTCAGCTATGACAGCTACTGTGGGGATGATACTAAAGTTATTGCTGTTTTGTCAAATCAGTGTTTTAATTAGGCTATAATTCTTTAGAAAGTTCCATATTTAAACCTGTCACATTCTTTTAACAGACTGTATATCCTAAAACTTTTGTACTTCAGTTATTATGGTGCAACACTGAAAAAAATATCTGCATGTAGCACACAGAAAGAGAGTACTTTTAATTTATAGCGACTTGTTGTGCTTCCTGTATTACTCCTGAATTACAAATCATTCTCTATGACAGAATAAGAATAAGTAAATCATGCAAAACTTTCCTATGTAGTATTTCAAATGGTAATTTCACTGCCTTTCACCATGGGAACCGTAGAGTTGGAGAATCTAAGACAAAAGTCCTTCAATACTGATACGCGTGTAGTGTTGACCGTCTGTATAATACAAGACACAGTATATCACTGCACATTTCATACTGTATTACCACAAAGTAATAGAAAATTAATTTTTACTGAAAATAAGAGAAAAATAAAATTCCCTGCACATTGTCACATTCACACCCACCTCACAGCAACACTGACAATACCCGCTCTACTCCCTGTGTTGTACAAAACCCGTTCTTGAATGTTTTTGTCTGAAGTAGTATTTACTTGTCCAATTACGACAGAAGAAAAGCACAACTGTCTTTCCTGTGTGGATTTATGGGGCAAAATCCTGGCTTTGTCAGTATTAGCTGAACTTTAGTCATTAGCTTGTTTAGGGCAAAATTCCCAGTCACTGCTTGGTACTTTGTCTCCACCCATCTGTTCATGGAGGGAGAAGTTTGGAGGCTTACTAGAAAGACAGCACAAATTGACTTATCCAAAGAAAGTCATTCTAATTTTCAGTGTTCTCATTTTAAAGTTAATTGACTGGTTTCTACTGGGTCTTCTACTCAGCAGATCTATAGCACTTTTCCCTTACTGCTCAGGCAATTAATTACATCTCAGAACACTCCAGGGAGGTAGGTATTCCTGTCTCATTCTACCAGTGAGGAAGCCATACCACAAAATATTAAACAATTATCCAAGGTCACTGAGCAAACAAGGAGTAGAGCTAGTAATCACAATTCCTGAATTCCACTTACACTCCATCTCTAGTGCAATGTGCTCTCCCCAAATGTATGCAGTATAATGACCTTGCAGAGAAGGCAAAGATTTTTTTTCCTTATAGGAAAGAAAACTGTTTTATTCTGAATTAAAAGCAGCTTCTGTGTTTCTAATACCACTGAAAGCTAAGTGGCAAATCAAATTTAGCCATTACCTTAATTGCTGTTATATACGTCTTAACCATTTAAACAGAATAGCTTTTTTTTATCTCTTCCCAGCCACCTGTCCCAAAATAATTAACCAGATAGGAATAAAATTGTGCCCAAAAATTGTAGGCAATATTCAGATGCTAAATAATTTACCAGGAGGAAAAAGAAAAAGAAGAATCAAGTCTTTGTTATTACAGGAAATAAGCAATGAATATAAATGTAAGAATTATTAAGAAATAAGATATTCATATGCAAATCACATACTGTTAATATGTATTTTTTAATTCTAAAGCATCCATTAATATGATCTGCCTTTTAATTACTTGTAGTGCTGCCCTCTTTGCATTTGTGAGTGAGTTTCACTCAATGCTGGAAAATTCCATGACAAGGTTCCAAAATGCTGGCTGAAGAGTAGAAGAAAAAAGTGCTCTGAATATGTGCTTTTCTTGAATTTTGTGTGAGAAGACATTTAGGCATGTGATGATACCACTGCTCGGGGTAGAATTTTGCAGTAGATGGAGCACTATGAATTGTTCTGTGCTCTCAGTACTGCATGGGTAAAATAGTAAAACTCAAACAACTTCAAGTGTATTTTTGTCTGTTATAAATTATTCCATTTAATGACCCTGCATTCAAAGGAATTTCACAGGTTAAAAATACTTTGACCTTTTCTCTCTCTGACCCTCCAGTGAGAAAAAATAAATAACATAAATTCTTTGTTTAAACAGAGCTACTGAGTCTACTAGCAACTGATCAAACAATCATCTTGAAATATAGTCTCAGCTAATATATCAATGAAGTCTGTAATAGATACTGGAAGTATCTGAATTGTATCTGAATTGTAAAAAACAAAATACTAATACATAATTTCAATCAATCATAAGCCAAGGGTGCTGATTGCCTCTGATAACAGCAATTTAAGTGACAGTTATAACTGCAAGGACGGATTTTATACAGACATGCTGGTATGGTCACAGCCTCCATAAATGCTATAGGAAACTACAGACACAAGCTAGTGGTTTGCTCTTGTCCATGCTTATGTTTTCACATCACCTGCACAGTCTGCTGTTTCCCATGCAGAATGTGCTGGATTATCTTTGATTTTACCAGTGACTTGCACAAAAAAAAAGGCACTGCATGCTGCTTTGCTAACTAATTGCTGTCTCATCTTCTGGCTGATTGCCAGATACCCATGGTGGACATTCGGATAGATCATTGGCTTTGTCATTTAGGACATCATTCCCCTTGTGCCAGTGCTCTGCCAAAATTATGTCTGTTGAGCACCCCTAAGACTGCTAATTGCAGCATGTTTTGCTGATGCAAGGCTGAAATAGTTTTGTATTATTCCCTTCCTAAATAGAAAATGCGAAACTACCATCCAAAATAAGTAGAAAGAAATTCTACCGAGAAACAAATTTTAGTTTTGTTATAGTTCTGCCACATACGAAATACTCATATACACTACAGATGAAAACACAGTCCATGTTTAATACAGCACATAGGCACCAGTTGGAGGAGAACCATCATCTAGGAGATGAGCAGTCAGGAATCAGGATTGACTCCGTTCTCATGTCTTGCATGCAATAAAATACAATGAGCAGAAGCTCATATTGAAACACAAGGAAACTCAGCCTGGTAACCTGGCTGCCTGGGTGAAAGGTCTTTTGACCCTTTTGTTACCCAACAAGCTACCAAATCTCAGTGTGATTGCTGAGGTAGTCTGTGTGGCTTCAATCCTGTAAGGCTGTTCCTGAAGATAGAGCTTTTCATTCTCAGGAACCCACCTAGATGCTGAAAGAAAAAAGATTACCTTGGAGTTCTGGAATTGAGATATGAAAAAGCAGCTTTGCACATCAAGGAACCTTTAATTACTAACATTCAGATGTATTGTTCTTCATTAAAATTTCCTGTAGAAAAAAACCACTTATAATCTGATTTTGTTTTCCCCATGTGGCTGCATCTTGTAAGTTACTGACATCATGTGGTTCAGAGACTCTTTACAGTGCTGCTTCATTTCATCTTGCTTTCTCCACAATAAATGCATAATCCTTTACTGCTGTATGAGTGGTAAAGGCCAGTGGTTTTACACTTGAAGACTCTAATCCCAAAACTTTCATCTATGTTTTGGCTACAGATTCCCCTGTTAATACAGTAGAGTCTATCATGCAATATCAAAAAGAGCTGTTAACTATCAACCATCCTCTCATATTTTGATGATGCTGTTACCAAATAGATATAAATCCATTGTGATATTGTTGAAGTTTGAAATCAAGCAAATTGGTCCACCATGATACAGTAAAAAGAGCGTAAGAGACTTGTACCACAAACCAGCTTTCTGTTCTTGTTCTATGTCAGAAGCTGGTACAGCCACAGTAGCTATTTACTTTAAAAACACTGTTAGTCAAGGAAAAATAGCTTCTTCCAATGGGTAATATAAAGTCATTTTTTACTGTATGAGTACTGTGAGAAAGACCGTACTTTTCACCTTTATATGAAGGTATTTCAGTCCAGAGATGCGGGAGGATACTTGAAGGGAACAAGAAATTTGTTTGTCTCTATGTTGTACCTTTAGTGAGTATTTTTACTACTCTGGTTGTTTTCATTTATATAAATAAACCTTCTCCTTTTTTGTCTAAATCATACTTCTCCCCAAGGTCTCTCTGCAAATGCAGTGACACTAAAGCAAAGGGTAATTGAAGCTGCAGCACATTTACAGCAAAATGCCATTTTTAAAGGGTGTAGTGAAACGTACAGCAGAGGCAGAATGTTTATATTCGCTGTATGGAAACTGATTCTCTGTAGGAATGAGAGACCTAAGGATTTAGAACTATATCATATTGGCTGCCACTTCTTCAACCCTCTAGGCATTAGCTTTCCACAGTTAACTTTGGTTTTGTGTGACCATAAAAGCCCTGATATTCAACAAGAGAATATTCTGTGCAGCTCAGAGAAAATGAATGGAATGCACCAAAAAAATCACAACAGGAACATTTCTTGCTTCATAGCAAGAGCAGCTGCTACCAAATCTTCTCTAGAGATGTCCACTCCTAATAAGAACTAGCCTGAGTCTTACTTCAGCTCTACAGCTGACATTCCCCTCTCCTCAAGCTTTTCCCTCACACCCCAAAGCAATGAGATAATGAAATGTAGTTGCAGAGAATTTATCTTGCAGAGTAGAAATAGCTTTCAGATTTTTAACGGCTTTTTATGTCTTATATTTTTGGTTTTCTGTTTTCACGTAGCATTATCTTATATAATTCCTAATTATAAAAAGAATACTTGATACCTGTTTTAACCCTGCAGTATTTTAGTCTAGAGTCAGTCAATTATTTTCTTACTGGCCACAACAGTCAGCAGTGATTAGTGAAAGCAAGAAACCAGCAATAAAACCAGGCCCATTAAAAACCAACAGGCTAATTAACTAAAATGCATCAGTTTATTCAAACTTTTTTTTTCTGTTACCTCTGCCCACCCCTGGAGTCCTTGGAATATAGGTAATTTTTTGCATTCGTAGATCTGTAGCAAGATTAGATACCTCAATTAGTCAGGTAAGAAAAGGCCAGGTATTCTGGTTTTCCAAGGGGCTATTCTGCTGTTTTCCTACTAAATGAAAGTGTATATATAATTAATTTCATTTATTTTTCAGGAGCAGTTTTTAAAATCTTAAAAGACTTTGAATGTTATAAATAAACAAAAAATAAGCAGTGGCAACTTTTAATCTTCAAAGGTGAATATCAAGGAGGAATTAATTCTTAACAACGGCAGTATTTTTATTCCTTTTTAAAATGAAGTTTGTACAATAAGGGGGCCAGTAGATATATAATACTTCATTTACTCTAGGAGAATAGCCTGTACATTACTAATGGTTGACTATCTTAAGCCAAAACTGGAAAGAAGTCTGTGTCATAAAACTTTGAACACTTTGACAGCTCTGATGTGATGGGAGGGGCAAATTCACCCCTTGGTTTTGGGAAACGTAGTTGATTTCCATGCAGGCATATCTGAGATGAGGAAGTTAGTGGGCCAGTGACACCTGTACCCAGAGAAGCAGCCAAAAGTCATCAGGAGATAAGAAGGAAATAAGCATCTCTCCAACCTACATTGGAGGCCATTCACAATTCAACATGACACGAACATGTGATAATATTGTGTGTGCCTACACTGCTGGCTGGGCCATGAGCCTGGGTCTGGTCTGTGATCGAATGGATCGACTGACCATTCACACTCAAAATTCACTTTAATAAACAACCTGACCCCGAGCAATCCCTACATAGTATAAAGCATGCTCTGCGCTGTGATAATTTGGGGGGAAAAATTGGTGCTTCGACCTTGGCAATATTTGCAGTCGCCAGTGTCTCCTTTGGTGACTGCCAGAGTAAAGCATTTGCTGGGGTTTATATTATTCCACAAGCTCTCAAGTTTTGGTTACGGCTTCTCAGCTGAAACATGGTGTCTGACCCTGAGCACTGTTTCAAGTCAATGTGGTTTACTGTGCGTTAAGAAGTAGACTATTTACACTAACTCGGTCACTCACTGTGTCTTAACTGAAAAAGTATTTTGTGAATACACCTCTTAAGTGTAACCAAAGCTATGAGTGTAGAGGTTTTTAAGTTTTCTGGTGAACATGTATATGTCAGATGTGTTCCATGATTCTTGTAACAGGAGTAACATTGCACTGTGCTGAGATACAAGACAGATGACATGCTGCAGTTTCTGCATTTCCATCTTGATCACTGTGTGTATGATCAGCTGAAGTCAGTGGGAGACAAAACCATAAATCATTTGACAAACCACTAGGTGATTTAAGAGAGAGTTCAGTGCTGGACCACAACTTTAGGTTGCTCCTTTGGAAGGCTTAACTTCCAGAAACACCTTGTTTGTGGGTAAACAAACAAACAAACAAACAAAACAAAACAAAACAGAGCGGGGGGAAAAGCAGCTTTGCAGAGGCTTTGTAAAAGCCTTACAGTTTTTAACTTATTCTTCCCAGGCATATTTCATTCACATAAGTTTGAAAAAGAATTCTAAAGATAATGCATACTAAAAACTAGTTGGCAAAACTATTTGCTTAATGTAGTACCTTCATTTCTACACATTATTCTTCTTCCGTTATTTCTTTGTTTAGGTCTCAAATGGAAGTAAAAAATCAATTGTATTTCTATTATCTTTTCATGATTGAATTCCTCATCTTATTAACATACCAACTGCATTAAATGTTATTCACATTGGTGCTTTAGCTTGAATGCTAGAAGCTCAAAACATCAAATAAATTCTGATCTGACAGACTACTGCAATGATTTTTCCAGAGCTGACTGTACTGCCACAACACTAGGTATTCTTTCTCTTCTGAAAGTAAAGGAATAAGGTGGGTTTTTTTTCATCCTGATGTAGACGGGTTGCCTGTGGAGAGAAGTAGAGGATTAGTTTTCCTTAAGTTCTTGTGGGAGAATAAAGAAATGGATTGTGACAGCATCCTCTTTTTATTTTTGTAAAACTTTCAGCCAAAACCCCAGAGAATTTTGACAGCCATTAGCAGTGGCATCACTTTCCTCTTTCAAGTTTAGATATTTACAAAACATGTTTTTCTCTTCTGTTTTTAGCACAAGAAGAATGGGCCACAACCCGTTCCAGCCTAAAGGCACCACCTCCAAGGTCAGCCAGAGGGGGTTACAGGGAACACCCCTATGGTAGATATTGAAGGTCCTCCTCATCTGTGACCTCATCTCAAAGACAATTAGTAGCCTGTGGTCTCCACATAAACAGCAACAAGACAAGTAATAGTCCATTTCTTTTCTATCCTAGGGATCACTGCTCATTATTATCCTATGTACTACTTGTATTTCCTATAACAATGGAGTGACATTGGCATTAGTATTATTTTATAACACGGACTTAAAAAAAAAACAAACAGACAAAATCCTTTGGCAAGCGTTGTCTATAAACCATTCAAAGATGATGTTCTGTTGGTTGTATTCATTGCTGTGTGTAACTTAAAAAGCATGACACTGTTACAGATCTTGAGTCTCTCTACATACTAGCTAAGGCTGAGTTTTTGTTTAGGGTTGCTGAAAGACTGTAATATGATTCTTTTTTCCTTTTTTTTTTTTTAACCAGACTATAATCAAGCTGTAGATAAGATGTTTTAACCTGTCTTTTTTAATATATGTTAGTTTAGATTAAGATGTTCGATATTAAGTTTGTAAATTTAATTTTAAATGCTGTTTTAATGGGGTTGAAAACAAGCAGCTACTGTATGTATGTAGCTAACTGAATTTGTTCAGTGTTTTAACCTGTATTTGTTAAAAAAAATCACATAAAGTTCCATGTGTAAGCTTCTCTAAATAGGAAACCATAATTTTGTCAAATATGTTTGCCATAATTTGTCAATAAAGCTGAAACCTTTTGTAACAAACTAAATTTGGAATTACTTGTTTTCTAGCTTTAAATGCCTGCTTTATTTCTTTTTCAAGAGATGCCTAAAATGTTTTTTATATAAAAATTACAAAAATGAACCCAAGCCTGTTTTAAGATTTTTTGTGTAAGACTTTAAAAGTTGTATTAATAACTTCTGGTTGTTAAATAATTTAAAAGTTAACAAACTAAACTGTTTCATGAATCATGGTTAGTATCCACTAATGTATAACATGTTAATGGAAAAAAATGCTTTAGAACAATAAATGGATTTTAAACTATCCTCTAAGCTTGATCTTGCTAAACACAAACTCTGATTGACTTGTTTGTATTAGCATGTCTCTCGTGAGAATGTAATGGAGTTTAAAGAGGTAAGATTACCACTTACCACTGTTAGACTGTCTAAATGCTAGTTCTTCAACCTTTGAGTTTCCCCGCACATTAAATATCCCATTCAACATGTAAGCATTGCATAGATTCACCTATTTGTTTTCACTCAGAAGAGTGCGTTGGCTGCATTTTTCGTAGTATATAACAATTTGTCTTGATAAACAAATCATCAGTGTCACTGCCCAGTTGTTGGTATTCAACTTCAAAAACTTTATTTGTAATTTTCAGTGCTAAATATCACCGCCCTTGAAGGCAGTTTAGAGGGCTGATATTTCTTTTGAGACTATCAGACTTGATGGCTGATGATTATTAAGGAAATATGTCGCAGGACTCAAAGGATGACTAAACGTTAAACAGGTAACACTAATAGTAACTCTGTAATTTTGAATATGCAACAGTAATGTTAAATATTCTCAGTTATTAAGTTACTGATAGTTAAAAAAGTAAACCTACCAAAAGATAACAAATAGGTATATAGGCTATTAAAACAGCTAATTAACATTAACTAGTGACAACAAAATTATGCTACAATATATAACCCTCAAGGTAATAAACAGAACTAAAATTAACAATAATAGTAATGCAACTCTTGCTAACAACAAATATATAACCTAAATTTTGATGAAAACAAAACAAAACAAAACCACAGAAGACTTGATAGGAGGGATGCCAAAACTGTTAATCCTTTAGATACAGTACAGTGTTTTTGTTTACAGTGGCTTTTTGTCAATGTGATTGGTTTACTTTTTTGATGAGACTAAAGTACAGGCCTATTGCTGTTCAGTTTGTGAACAAAATCTCTTGCAGCTGGAGTTGCATGCTAACTCTTTTTTAATAGTTCATTAAGCGTATGTTTTGTCATTTGAAGTGTTAAATGAATTGAGTAGGCTACATGATGGTTACATTGAGTTTATTCTGTCTCCCTATTTCAGGGACTCTCAGGCACTGGACAGCAAAGCAGCAGATCTGCTGAGGAGTGGTCAGGTAAGCTCTGCTGCATCTTAGGGGGTTTTCCTATTTCTTATTTTATCTGTACTTTTGTGGGGTTTTTTGGCTAACACACAGAAACATATTCAGCTAGAGTTTTAAAATAAATAATTCTTTGCAGCAATGTTTCTTTGCATAGCAGGATAGTGATTATGGTATAATGGCAATCAAAACATTTGCTTTTATATGGTACCCTTCATTTAAATAAGAGAAGTCTTGTCATCCAGCCTTTTAATAGTAAATATTAAGATGATGTACTTTATAACTGCTCCTGCTAAAAACAGGAGTTGGTGTTTATTAAAAGCATGTCTACATTTTGGAAGGAAACTAGCCACATGACATAGAAAAATACAGTACTGGCTTACTTTTGCTTTTTATGCTTTAGAATGGCAGAGACATTAATGATATTACCATTCAATGGCATGGATCGAGGAATAACTTTCTATATTTCTCTGTTAAATACATAAGGGTGTATCTTGGACAACATTCTTGTATAGACTTCAGGTTATATAGGAGGTTTTTTTATTGATGTCAAATATCATTACTGGAAACAAACAAAAAAAAAGATTCAGCTCAGATACAACTTTGTCTACTCGCTCGGAAGTGTCAACCTGATCACAATAAAAAAAGCACAAAATCTTTTTCTCTGTCCTGATTGTTAAACTGAATAACAGTTAATAAACCAAAATGATGATGTTATGCAACAAAGACACAGTCCCAGACACATTTATTATGCTGGCATCTTTTCCCATGATTCTGATCAGGCTGATTTAACATTTTCAAGCTATTGGTGTATCCAACAGTTACTTACAAACCACAAATTGTGTGGTAGAACAAGATATAAAGTGCTTAATTTTCCTTTCCAAAGGGTTGCCTCAGGATCTTTATAAATTGGTTTGATTTATGTGCTACCACCACCCTACAGGCCAAAGGGATCTAACATGGCATTAAGATTAGTCTGCATATTAGTCACATCAATGTGAGTGTACCACTATAGTAAAAAGATTTCATCTCTCCACCTTGCAAATACTTACACAAATGTGCTTCAGTCAGTAAATGGTATATCTATACAAACAAGAAAAACTCACACCACTGATATAAACACAGTTCCATACTGGTATAACTGTGATTATAGATTATTATACATTATAGATTTTACTATATAAGTATTTCAGGAAATGCTCGTATGTCTGACTAAAGTGATTAATCACACAAAACTGTGAGCAGGTCATACCTGATATAAGTCAGATCCAGGACAAAGTACATAAAATTAATTTCTCACTTGTGCATCAGATTTTTATGTGAGGGTAACTAGTGTGAACGCCTTGAGGATGGACTCCAATAAATACAGCTTTAGAGCAGAGCAGTGTCCTTTAATATTATTGTCTTAAAGTCTACTCTACAGCTATTGAATGTGTAGATTAAAAAAAATGAAGAATATGTCAGGAAAGTGATGCATTGTGAAATATTCTTATGAAAGAATTATTTAGAAAAAGTAGGTTAATAAGTTAGTGCAAGCAAGTGTTTATGCAAACATTTGTCCTACTGATTTTCAGGAAATTAGTATGAAAAATTACCCATGACTGAATGTGCTGTTCTGTGCTAACTACAAAGTATATTTCACATCAGTTTCTGAAGAAGTCTTACAATTAATCAGCTATATCCTAATAAAAAAATCCACCTCCTTAGTTTGTGAAGGAGTGACACAAAAGTCTGGTTATTCTAATTAGCAGTCATCTTAGGCCTTCCATGAAAAGTTGGGATGTATTCCACACATCCACCGGTCAGGTCAGCTGTAATTCTGAGGTCCTGAATACTTACAGGCATCATCAGAACACACAGAATTTCACTTCTGCTACAGGTAATTCCAATTTGGATTAATTCACATACCATGTAGTTTTGTTTGCAACAGGAAGAAAAGCTAGTATAAAATATCAAAACAATGAGTAAGAAACACTGAAAAAAGAGAACCCAAACTGAAAAAGCAAAATTTCTATTAAAAGATTTCTAAGATTTTTTTTTTGTTCAGGTTGACCTCCTATATACAACAGTTTGATCTTTAAAAGAAAGCAGTGCATTATAATTTTCAGTACCTAAAAGAGCAAAATATATTATTTTAGAGAATTGCACTAAAATATTCTTAATTGTACTTCTGCAGCATCAAGATAAATATTCTTTTCATTGTTTTCTTTTTAAAGTGGAGCTGTCTACTTTTGAGACATTCTTTGCTTTCGTGAGATAGTAGCTAATATATGCACTCCTCCTTGAAACCCTCATTACCCTAAGTAGGTAAGCTATTGCATTATAAATGCAAACAGTACCCATTCCAAAAAAGTATTTGTTGTGAATAGAATCAATGAGCCAGTTTTGAAAGTGAAGATTTCTGGAAGTAGGTTATGCAACATTTGACAGTTGGCATTGTTGAAGTGGGGATTGGATAGGGGCATGGATGGCACAAGTGATGGAATCTGTAGCTACGTGTGTCATCCTGACTCTGTTTCACTTGCTGAAATTCAGTCTATGAGGAGGGAGCAATTTTCAAGCCCATCTAGAGACAGAGTAGGAAGGAAGTGCCAATGGGCCAGGTGCATTGTCACCTGCTGGGGCAGGACCCATGGAGCTGCACCACCAGGGAGAAGCTCAAGGAAAAGGAACAGAATGAGGAAAAATTGCACTGCTGGACCTTTTTGTCTAGCAGAGTTGTTGTATGTATTCAAGAGTAATTCTAACTGAAAAAAATAGCCTTAGAGTAATAACCTTTATCAGCAAAAGGAGTAGCACCATGTAACTATGTCTTTCCTATACAACTTATCTTACGCTGTTTGAACAAGGTGATCTTAAATCTTCATATGAATAAATGAAGAACCTTAGGAAGTACAGTATACCTGGCCTCACCTCAAAGGCTATTGACAATGTTTTTCTAGCTCAATGAGCGCCTCAGCCTCCATTCACAATAACAGAGCTGCAGCCATAAAGCCAGGAGATACTCCGTACTGCACATACCCCATTCAGTCCATAACCCAGCAATAATTACATTCCATTATACTTGAACTTTTAAACTCAGTAACATCAATGTTAGTGGAACTGAGTGAGTGCATGCAAACTAGGTCACTGTGTCTGTGGTGGCTATGAAGGATGGGATGTGAACACCTGTCCCTAAGCATGGCAGGCTGGAAGAGTCTATGTCTCCTATCGCTGCCAGACCACAGCCAGGACTGAGGCACTGAGCTGAGGATGTAGAATTTAGTAAAGCAACCAAGTTACTATTAGGATCAGGATAATGAACATGTATGACTCCGTCAGTTAAAAGGCTTAACATTTTATCATGATAATATGGATTTATGGTAATCCTTATGAAATATCACCCAGGATTCATACCTGGACGTTAAAATCAAGAACGAGCAAGCAATGTATTGTGTTCAAATGAAAACCAGTTTCTTCTAGACTAGTGATGTGTTTCCTTCATGTTTAACGGTAGAGGTGTTGTTTTGTGTACTGTCTTTTTAAGAAGTCCAACATTTTGCAAGAGTCAAATAATGCAGTTACAAAATTTTAAATGATGTTGAAGGAGAGTCATAGACCAAGCTAAACATCAGAGAGAATACGTTTTTGTTAACATCTGAAAGAGGAATATGATCCATTAAGGAAGGGAAGTCCTAGAAAGTTTTCCATATTGTGTTATATTGACTTGCAGAAGCAAGTTAAGATAGTTTAAAGATGAAATGGGGTATATCATTGTTCTCTATACAACCTACTTAGAGATACTTGACACTTTGTAAAGTTTACTGGTACATTTCTCTTCTTTTATGAAAAAGTACTACCTAAAATGAAAAGATAAATGGAAAACTCTACCTGAATTTCCTAAGCAGCTACAAAATTAGACAGAAAAATTATTTTCCTGTAGTATTGTGAAACAAATACCAAATATAAACAAAATTATAATCTCCCTACAGAATCTATTTATTAACAACTTTTTAGCAAAGTTATTAAAGGAATTCATTGTGGTGTGTTTCGGGAGGTTTGGTTTCTTTTTGGTTTTGTTTTTTCATAAGTATTACTTTAATTCTTTTATAATGCTGTAGAACTTCAGTAAATGGCTCAAGATTCCAAGATGAAGTAGTTTGGGAAAAATATTCAAACAGTCAGAATCATAGGTTATAAATACATTTTATGTGACAAAGAACCCACTTATCCCTATATCAGAATGTATGTATTTTGAGGGTTCAGGAGGTCAAAGTTCATTTGTAGATGCATTTTATCAAGGTAGGAATAAAAATAATAATAATTTTACTAAGAGATTAAAAGATTTTACAAAAAAAAAAAATCTTAGTTTCCAAAGATTGAAAAGGCTGCCTGTAATTAAAGACATGTCAAAATAATTAAGATCATATTCGTTACTATTTCAAGTCATCTTCTGTTGTCAACAGATTAACTGAAGTACAAAATAGTCCTAATTAATAAGTAAAATCACAGGAAAAGCTGAAAGATATATGAATATTAAACAGAAAAACAAGTCTAATGTCTTCTGAAGTTTTCAGACCTGAAAAATATGCACTCTGTGACCTCCATCAGTTATTAGAACCCAAGAGTTACCAAAAAAAGTGTCATGTTATCTATTTCACTATATTGCTCTATGGAGACAGAAAAGGCACAAAGGTAACCTTCTCGGGCCAATTGGCTTCAGAGATGATCACCGTCTTCCACCCTATTGTTAGCTAATTACATTTTTCTAGTCATTTTGTTTGGTTATTGGGACCTGACTAACACCTTTGAAATCATTAAGCATTTCTTTGTTCTCCAGTTGGTTTTGTTTCTGGTCCTGTAGGTTAGATGCTAACATTCATTTGGAGACATTAAAGAAAATTACTCCCACTGAAAGATTTGCTGGTCTACCTAGTTATTAGACAAATAATGAGCTTTTCTCATTTAGTGAAGAGATGCTGTTTACAGTATTTATTTTCTGAAACAGTGGAATCTAAAGATGGACTGCGACTCCCAGTATAAGCACAGGAAAGATTTTTTTGTCCTTTCATGATCTCTGATTGACAAAATAATTTGTACTATCACTCAGCAGAACTTTTTAAAGTTGTTGAAATATGTTTCTAAATCATGCATATCTGGAACAAATTTTTCATTCTCAAACAGAAGCAATCTCTGTCAGCTTAACCATAAGAAATGCAGGTTTCTAAACTTCTACTAGACACATCACTGTTTTAAAGGTTTGCTTTCCTTATATAAATCCTAATAAAAGACCGTGTTTAGTGCTTATCAAAATACATAAATGCATCCTTTCCTAAAATAGTTTAATTAACTTTGAAATTTAGGATGCTGTACCAGAGAATAGCAAGAGTTATTGAGAAAGCAATTTCAAGCTTTCATATTTCACAGTATCACAGTATCACAGTATGTTTGGGATTGGAAGGGACCTCAAAAGATCATCTAGTCCAATCCCCCTGCTGGAGCAGGAACACCTAGGTGAGGTTGCACAGGAACATGTCCAGGTGGGTCTTGAATGTCTCCAGAGAAGGAGACTCCACAACCCCCCTGGGCAGCCTGTTCCAGTGCTCTGTCACCCTTACTGAGAAGAAGTTTTTTCTCAAATTGAAGTGGAACCTCTTGTGTTCCAGCTTGATCCCATTGCCCCTTGTCCTATCATTGTTTGCCAACGAGAAGAGCCTGGCTCCATCCTCATGGCACTCACCCTTTATATATTTATAAACATTAATAAGGTCACCCCTCAGTCTCCTCTTCTCCAAACTAAAGAGACCCAGCTCCCTCAGCCTTTCCTCACACGGGAGATGCTCCACTCCCTTAATCATCTTGGTTGCCCTACGCTGGACCCTCTCCAGCAGTTCCCTGTCCTTCTTGAACTGAGGGGCCCAGAACTGGACACAATATTCCAGATGAGGTCTCACCAGGGCAGAGTAGAGGGGAAGGAGGACCTCTCCTGATCTACTAACCACCCCTCTTCTAATACACCCCAGGATGCCATTGGCCTTCTTGGCCACAAGGGCACAGTGCTGGCTCATGGTCATCCTGTTGTCCACCAGGATCCCCAGGTCCCTTTCCCCTACACTGCTCTCTAATATGTAATTTCCCAACCGATACTGGAACCTGGGGTTGTTCCTGCCCAGATGCATATTTCAGATATGTAAGTCAGAAGAAAGGCTTTTTGGAGGAAGATCACACCCTTGCTGTAATGGTACAGGTCATCATTCACATATTAAAAAGAAAAATAAATGAAAAAAAAAAAAAAGGCTGTGTAGTTGATTTGTAAATCCAGTGTATGCCCAAATAATTTTTCAAGGTGCTGTATAGAAATGATCAAAACTTTCTGGTATCTCTCAGCAAGTTTTGGGTGTACAAGAAGGATAGTGGAAATGCTTCAGTGCCTCGATAAGGGTAGAAATAATTCTGAAGAGAATGATTCTTGTTTCTTTGTATTGCTGCTGTACTCTATTGATTTCATTGATGTATAGGTTCTTATAATACAGGGTTGTTACAAAGTGTAAGAGTACCTGCTTATGTCCTGTCTGGCACTATTCTTGCCATGCTGGATGCATTAGCTGTTGACAGATGGCTCACTCACTGGAAAACAGTGATTACCTTTGTTATATGCCCTGGCATTACAGGACCTTCACACTGTGTTACCACTAACAAGTCAGGGGTGCAAACTGCTGAGCTGCTCACTTATGACTTGTAGGTGCTTTTTTTCTTTACTTCTGCACAGTAAACAGAACAAAATGTGTACATACACAACCCATTATATTTTTTCTTGAATGTTATAACAAACCTGTACAACCACTGGCAAAATTCAGTGGGAAGGTCTTACCCATGCAGCTTCTTTCTTTTTCTTTTTCTTTTTTGTTTTGTTTTGTTTTTCTTTTTTTTTTTTTCATCTTCTTCCCAGAAGAACATAATTGTTCCTGTGCCTACTTTAGCTGAAAAGGTAGTCAAGGACACCCTCATTCAGACAAAATGCTACTATTCTTTGATAATACAGGACTTCAGCTTAGTATTCTCAGAGTATTTAAAGTGCATAGGGTTCTTATTCTGTGTATATTCTTACATACCGTTTTAATATTTATATTAGAATCCACCATGTAAGGATACAAACAACTGACAGGAGTGCTCTATTATGTTGGATTCCAGTTAAGCAAATTAGCATTTTGATGGAGAATTCAGTCCTGCAGGTCTTATTCAAGTTGCATTCACTGAAAGTCCATGCTGACATTAAGGAACGAAAAGGGAGTATGAAATTAAAAAATTAATCTGCAGTCATTTTTACAATTGAATTCAAACAGAATACATATCTGTTTAGAACTGGATTGTGTCATTCCAGTCAAAGTTCTGCTTAGCAGGCGATGTGAAATAACCTTGACCCAGGAAGAGTACGTCACTTACATCACCAGCATGAAGATTCTACTTTTTATATCATCAAAACTAATTTTCCCATGTGCAAGAAAAATACTTAGTTGAAAGTACGTGAATACAGTGCTCATTCAAAAGAAAGGAAGACACCTATCTGTTATTATAACACCAAGAATACTGCAAAGCTCTTATAAAGTTTGAGTAGCACCTACAGAACTTAAACAGAAAATCTGCATAGAACTCAACATGCTCACTGAAGGAAGCACATATTTTAACCTCTGCCTTGTGCTGCAGAATTATAAAAACAGTGAAGCTGAATGATTTGGCGAAGGTCACTCAGCAGGTCAAGGAGATGTAATAAAGTGCAATTAGCAAAGCAGCAGGTGGGGGTGAGAAGATGCATCAGGAAATGAAACCAAGGATGTATTCAGAGCTGTGATTTGAGAACTGCACTCTCTCATCCACAGTGCAGATATACTGACATCACTTGAAGCCTGCTGGACTTTTCTAGGCAACTGTATGAAGCAGTTATACCACACGGTGCATGTAGTAAGCATACATACGTATGCAAAATTGACATTGAAGAAAACTGTTGTTATTATTATCTTTTTCTATTAGCATTATAGCTGTATTTTTCTATATCTGCAACACCTGTTGCCATGGTAAGTTTCTCATGCTGTGTGTCTTTCATGAACAAGAAATATTTCTTTAAACACTGAGAAAGGCTTGAAAATCCTGCTAATGCTCAATGCCTTCCCCACGGCACCTAGCACAATAGACTTGGACCCTAAAAATCTACATATTAATGATCTTTATAGCACTGACAATTCTAGAAATAACAGAATTTCTATTTTAGACCTTTTGAGGGCAAATTGTAGACTCAGAGTTGTTTGGGTTTTGTTTGTTTGTTTTCTTCTACTTTGGACTCCACTTAGCCAGAGTAATGGAAATATGACACTAGGCTTTGCAATACATAGTCAAGCAAAAATATATTTAAGGATCCAGAAAACAGATTTCAGTCATCTACAAAATGTGAAGTTACCTTAGTGTGGCATTTGTGGAAATTGAGCACATTCATCACATAGCTTCAAATACCCAGCTATTGCCACTATAGGTACCTGAGGTATTTATACATTCAGTAGAGTAGTCTTTACTTGTAGAAAATAATTCAGAATACCTAACTCAGGTACTCTAAAATACTGGATGTACCTTCTCTACCGTTAGTTGGTTGAAGAGACTAAGTAACTAATGTGTTAAAAAAAAAACTCCCTTGTCAGCCTAAATCTTCAAATTATCTCCTGATCCATTGATTTTAATAAGGATGGATTTTAATTAGTCTCTCATAGACCTGATTATGTTAATATTATCAAGAAATGAAACACAACTCCAACCCAACCTTTTTCTCACAAGTTCCCATTCTCATCCATACCAGCACTCAGAAATAATTTGCTCAGGCTGAATATAATTACTCTGCTGTATTGTCTGCACAAAGAGTGTGATGCTTCATAAAATTCACTGCCACAAACCTCCTTTTTTATTACATTGATAAAAGCATACTCATTCTACTGTGCATGGACCAAGAGCTGTCATCTCAAGTAGATGATTGCAGGTGGGGAAGAGGTACTAAAGGCAAGACTCCATATATTTGTAGCATTTTAAAAAGTAAGAAGTTAAATGAGAAAGCTGAGCTAAACTGGTATTGCTGAAGTTCCATACAGTAACTTTACCAAAAAAAGTTCAAAAAGTTAAAAAAAAATTCAAAACTAGAACTGGCAGTATTTAGCTCATTCCATTTCCCCATTTTTGCTCTATTGTGCACGTTCGTTGTTTTAGAGACCCTAATCAGATGATCACATGCTCTTCTGTTCTACTTGTGGCACAGGAATATGTCAGAACTGTTATGTTGTTATTCTTTTTAACTGCTTTATCTCATAGCTTGCAGAATTTGGAAGGTAGTGTCTTCTAAGAGTTTTCTGTCATCCACACTAACCCTGTGTCACAGAGATGCTGTATGAATCTACATAGGTCATTTAAGCTAAAATATTAATGTGACAGCTAATTTTGTGTTCTTCAGTGAATGTCTGCCCAACTTTGTCTTGATTTTCAGATTTTCGCAGCCCTTAGGGAAGTACTGTACCTTTTCAACGGTGTTCAGGGAATTGAGAGTGTTCAACATCATTTGCAATATATCAGTGGGATCTGAAGGACTGAGCCTCAGGTTGGGAATCTCCACAGCCCTGTGTTATGGACCTGCCATTATCGCCATCCCTAGGACATGGCAGCACTCAGAATTACGGTGATCTTCCAGTCTGTCAGGTGAGCTGTGGTTTTATCTATATCTTTCTAGTTAATGCCAAATGTGAGACATTCAATTCAGCTTACCTCATTCTGCAAAAAACAGGATTATTTTAAACTAGTTCACCCTATGCTTGCTATCAGGTGAGAGCTCATACACAGATACTTAAGATTCGTGTTACTTTGAGGCAGGATAATTTCATAATGTATCTAAGTTCTTCTGCTCTCTTTTTGTGGTAAAGAAATACAATATTTAATCATCTTTGTCACAGAAGTAACAAAAAATTGTATTATACAGCAAGTTGAACATAGAAATAGTTTTTTAAAAAGCCAAATATTTGGAGACATTATCTCACCTTGGGGTGAGGTAACTCATTGAGATGGTCATGTTAAAAAGCAAATTTTGCAGATTCTTGGGGGTTATGCTCTGTTTTCCACTTGTTCATCTAGAAAAATCTTGGTAATTTCATGAGCTGGTGTGAACATATACTTAATAATGTTTATAAGGTTCAATTACTTTAGCATTTTTGCTACAAATTATGGACAATGAAAACCAGTAAGAAAGTAAATAAATGTACAGCTGCAGACATTTGGATGGAAAACAGTAGACAAAAAGGAGTCATAACACTAGTGTTTAAGACAGATACAAATATTTAATTAATTCTCATATCCAGAAATAATTGTGTCCTGTGGAGAGAAGGGTAGCAAAGGGTACAGTAATTAAAGGCTCTTTCCTCTTGTATATACTAAGGAACGTCATCTAATTATATTGGAAAGTATAAAGCTAACATTTCCCAAATATCCAAACTACTCCTTTGGAAGTTGTATTTTTCTCTAATGAGTTTATTTTTAGCCATATGTCATATAAAAATACAATTTTTGCATTTATTTTTTAGAAATGAACTTGTTTATTCAGCAAACAGCATGTGAAACAAAAGACCTTTTTCAGTCTTTGTTGATGGTATCCAGCAATGTCCAGAAGGTTTCAGGTAACAAGCAGAAGTAGTAGCAATAGCTAATGTGTGGCTATTCTGTGGCTGCTCTGGCAGGTGATGAACAGTGGCAGCAGAAATACCCACCTCATTTCTGTACGCACCGTCACTTCCCATCCTTCTGGTGCAGCCACGGTCCTTCCCTCACTCCTTCTGACTGTGCAACAGAAAACAGACCTGAAATTTAGTCTCCTGCACTGCAGAACAGCATGAAGTCCTTTTACGGGACTCCATTCCTTGTGATCACATGTTTTGAAAGTAATGAGCCTTTTTTACCCATGCTATTTTTGGATTTGCTCTCTGCAATTGGCGATAAAAAATTGAACTATGCCTTGCTATAGATTTAGATTTTTCTCTGCAGAGAAAGAGCTGAAGGAATGTGGCCAAAAGCTATTCAAACCTAACACATCCCTAGACTTGAGAAGAAAAAATCAGTGTATTTCTCAAGATTCCTTCTCCTAGCTGAAGCTGGAAATAAACACCAGGTCACAGTACTCACACTCCAGTTTTAAGCAGGCTATGAGTGAGATAAAGGAATTGGTGAAAATATGCAGCTTTCTTAAGAGTTTACTTAGATTATAGTTAAGTGTGATAACATTTTGTAGATAGTAATGCAGGGCTCTTAGAAATATTTTTCACAGTATAGCAATGTAGAATAAGAAGATTGATGCCTCTATTATTATTTGTGCTTTGCACATAGCAAATGGAAGGAGAAGGGGGAAGCTGTTTGTTCTGTATCACACAGAATGCTATTCATCAGAACCAAAATACTTATAGGCCAATCTCTTAACCATTGGACTGCATTTCCCTAAATGGCTTAAAAGTTGGATTTTCACTCATTGCCTAAAGAAAATGACTTAGTGTTCTTGAAAATTCAGAGTAGGAATTCCTTTTGGCTTGATAACTTCAGGCTTTAATAAGTGAAGAAGTGTTTCAGCAGGGTGGAGGAGCCTACCTATATTTCCAGAAGGTGAACAAACCTGTAGAGGAAGAAAGGGGAGTCTGATTTTTTTCTCATCGTAAGCAAGACAGAACTTCATAGTAAAATAGCAAATTTCATCTGCTTTCACGACTTTGCATTTTCTGATGATCTTGCTTTTCAGCAATATCAATATATATGTACATATATACTCAATTCAGATCCAAAGGGCAGTTTAGCCCCTTTCCAGGTATGTGTCAAAAACAAGTGGGATGAGCTTTTAGATGACTGAGGTTAGGTAAAATTATTCCCAACCTTAATAATTAAACTTTTAAGGAACAGAATTTTAAATTTCAGTTATGGCAGCTACTTATATTAAAAGCTACAGATTGTGTGTGTCATGTCATCAGTTAAATTGTCTAGAGCTGCGGGAGCAGAAGGCTTGACACATACGTTTGTCCTTGGAGTCTGAGGTCAGCCTGTTCTGTGCCTGCTGCTCTGCTGTGGAGCGAGAGGTTGAAAAGTGGCCATGAAGAAGCACAGCCTGATCCACAAGAGCTTTGCTGTGGTAGAACACAACATTCAAGGCCTTCACTTTGAGCTCCCCATGCGCAGCGTTCACCTCATGGGAACTTGCCCATGGATTTTCCCAGAAGTGGATTTTCTGTACCTCTCTAACCTTTGCTAATTCTTTGCCCTGGTGGCTTTGCCAGTGAGATGCTTGTTTATTAAACAAATGGGATTTGCTTAGCAGAAGGCACTTATTTTGATAACTCTTAACATTTTTCATGAGATAGGTTAGAAACTTCCGTCTCTATTTGAGCACTGAAGACATACTTTTGTTGTCAGAAGTGCTGAAAGCCTGTAGCTTTCACCAGCCTCAACCTCAGGTTCTCAAAAATCAGGAGTCATCACTGGCACACAAGATCTAAATATCCTCACCCAAAACACCTTTTTTGAACTTCTTGTTTTGCATCTTTATACAGACACTGAAGAAATTAATATATTACAGATTTTGTGACAAACAGCTGGTATTAATGAAAGCCAGAGAAGTACTGAAGATGCACCTATTAGACTTCTGTATCACTAGTAACTTGAATTGCAGCTGAAGTGAGCCTACTTTATTTTTCTAAAAGCAACCCTAATGACTGGGATATGTTGCTGTACTCATGCAATGTAGTGATGTTCTATGAAAACAGGTAAGCAAATAAGAAAATAAACTGCATAAGTATACACATTTTTCTAAAGGTAGGTAGAATTAAATGCTGGAGAATGCTCAGCCTGAAGCTAATAGATACACTGTGGTCCATACTAGTAATAAATACGTTAAGCTGCAAGTTAATCGTAGAACTTACTGGTGAGTTCTGTAGCTACATCTGTAACTGCTCTGTGGCATGTAGGTTTGGGTAACCAAGAACTGCATTTAACACTGATACAGAGATAAATGTTTAGTTGGAGCTGAATCTAGCCTTTAGGCTGTGTCCTGAACTCTCTTTTCTCTCAAAGTCAAATATTATTTTTAGCTTTTATCGACATGACCAGCTGACTCCACTCAGCATTAGTTTCTGGTCAAATGCACTTCTCCCCCTCCATGTCTACACTGACTGACCAAAGAAGTTGTGTTCTTCAGACATGAAATGGATTTTTATAACTGAGGTTCACGGTGCAGATTGTTGGAAGCTACACAGTGACGTGAAAGGACATGTAATTGAAAGGCTGTCAGAAGATAAAAGTGTATCAAGCTTCCCAGGGCATTCGCATTGCAACTCATGAAGTCGGATGACATTGAAAGAGCAATTCAGCGTTTAATGCATGCACCTCTGGTGGCTCTGCTCTTCCACGGCGCTAGCTGTTGAAGTATCAATCACAAAGGCTGTAGTACAGAATTTAATACAGGAATTTTCCATTAAAGAAGTTAGCTGTTGCAGTTCACAGTAACTTTCCTTCTAGCTCAACTTGCCTGCTGAGGACACAGCACTTTGTCCTTGAGTAGGCAGGATTGCTTTCTTCCTTTTCTTCCCACTGGAGCGGAGAGGAAGTTGAATGTGAGTACATATGGAGCAATGCACAATGAGTAACTGCAACACATGCATATATTATGATTCGATTTTTTTTAAATGTCAAGCAATAATACATGAGAAATAGAAGTAACTCTGTAACCATCCTGAAATTCTCTTAAATGTGCAGTAACACTGTAAAAGATGCCTGTATTTACGATAAATAATAAAACCGTAGCATTACACTAATCAAATTCAAATCAGTTCAACTGCATAATTTTCAGTGAAGAGGTACTTATGAAACACAAAATGAACTCCAGAATGGAAGGTTCATTGGTTCCTAATCAAAAGCAGTCAGCTTTAAACACCAACCAGTCGGGTGATAAGTTTGTCATTTCTCAGCCGTGCTCTTGCAGAGAAGTTGCCAAGAAGGCTTGACAGCCTTTAAACTTCGCAGAGCATTTTTTTGCCGGTTTCTGAATGTCATGTTGATCTACAAACACTCCTGGGAGGCTGGGAGGAGAGGCAAAGTAACAGCAGTTCTATTATAATATATTTGTAGCGATGAATGCCAAGCAGAGTTTATGGTGTGAAAAAATGTGTAGTTCCTGAAAAGAAATTTTCACCACCCATCAAGTCTGGTTCTTTCTTGTCTAATTGTGTCCAGCTACATAGGGGGACTGAGGAGTCTCAATGATTAATTGCCTAGGTGTCAGAGAAGTACAGGCTTGTGATGCATCATTAAAAGCCAAAGAGCAGGGTGTCTGAATTAAAATGGGAAGCTCTGAATGAATATAATACTGCTATATACAATTAACAGCACAAGCCGGAAATCAGTTCCTTTCATAATTTAGAACAATGGCACTTCTGCAGTGAACACATATTTACAGTACTTTTACTCTGCTTTCTACAGGCTTAGTACAAAAGGGAGAGAAAAAAATTAGTATGCACCAAATGAGTAACAGAGAAACCTGTCTTTGAACTATTCTTTCCTTTTAATCAGCGTGAGCTCTGCTAAATAGGGGAAAGAATTATGAGTAGGTGGAGAGCATCTAGGTTACTGCGGGTAAATCACACTCAGGGGAATAACTTTGCAATTTGAGCAACAGAGTCTGACCTTTATGTGACTTGGGATGAACAGGTCTTCTCTGTTTTAACCCACCATGAACAGCAATTGCAAGGCAGTCAACCTGCAGTCGCTCAACCATCTTTCTCTACGTGAAAGTCTGATTTTCCCTCCTTTGGCAGTTGTACCGTTGTCCTGGAAGAATTCTCTGACTAATGCCTTCTGTTTCACATCTTCAAGTGTGAGACTCCATAGGTATTTTAGCAATTTTCAGTATTGTTTGAAATCCCATTAAGCTTCTGAGATTCTTAAATTGCTTCTTGGAGTTTATTTGTCTTGTAACTTAGGTTATAAAAGTAGCACCATAAACATTAATTGAACAACCATTTAGCAGTATGACTGTTTGTTTTGGGTTGATAGAGGTCATAAAACTCCATACCCTGTGGTGGAAAACAATTAGATCTGATGATGAACATACTATTAAATATATCATTACCAGACTTCTATCAGTTTAACTTTAGAAAATAGCAACCAGCTGTAGCCAAACCATACCCAACTGATAGAAAGTCATATTTTGTCATGTGATAGCCTGTTATAAATATTGTCATTTCTAATGTTTTATGCTAATGACAGTGACTAATGGTAGTCATTATCTCCATTCATTCTCATAAAAAATTTCCTTAAGAGAGGGTGTTCATAACTAGAAAGCTGTTTAAAATTAAACTGTGTTTTTTTCTAAAAGAGAGAACAGGAAAAAAAAATACCAAAAGGTTGGCTAGCTAATTTGTTTTGTTTTGAGTGTGTTTGACAACTACAGCTGTTGTTAATTGTGCCATGAGTTGAACAACTATTCCTTTTAGAAATGTTTTTGGCATACTAACATGTATTCATGTTATGTCTTCTTGTGGTCTCTGCAGAGTGGAAAAAATGGTCAGACTCACAGTGGAATACCCCTGACCAGAAAAGGAAGCCTGATACTGCCCCTGCAGAGCCTAAATATTAAGAACATTGAATTTCCTCATCCATTTCTTACTTCAGTTATGAATTCTGCTTACTTGACAGGTACAGAGTACTTCATTATGTGCATGAACAGAAATGCTTAAATGGATGAAACAGCTATTTACATCTGATAGGAGCTAAGTGGGACATTAAATTAATGCCAAACAAGTAAGTGTTCATTTTAGTTTCATTATAAATGGCTGCAGCACAGCAGTAATGTCTGACTCTCATGTGCTGACAAGTTCTATATTTCTTACGAACTTCCCTTAGAGCTCAATGTAGAAAGACAAATTCACACTCTGCATGATGAAATTAGCAGCAGATGCATTAATAATTGAATAAGGATCTCTGAAGACATGCCGTAGTTCAGCAGGAGAAATGGTGACTGGCTGGTTTTAACTAGATGCTTCTGTTTTATATATATATATATATATATATTTATATTTATATTTTTTATTATTTATTTATTTTTATATATTTATGTATTTTTTTATATATGCACTTACATAAGCCCCAAGTTGAGACACACTGCCTGCATGTAGCCTTTGTTATCACATCTGCTTCCTGCTTTTAGAAGACCTTGCATAGTTACGTTTGGCAGGTCCATGAGCAGACTGCCAAGCATTATTCTGGGCGGAGTGTGGCCTTGCTCATCCCTCCTTATTTTGTCACTGCTCTCAAACTTACAGTCAAATTCAACACATTCCCTTCTGAATTTGCCTCCAGACAATGACTGGAATATGAGCGACTGAAAGACTTTTACTGTATGCAAGACTCTTGCCATAGACCTTCACATCTGTAGTTCCTGTAGAGTTTGAACATTTTCCTGAAGTGCAAACCCCACCTTCTCTTAGAAAATCATTAAGATACTGTGCTGCAATCTTAATTTCCATCCTTGTAAGCAAAGTTGGTGTCCTTTGATTGAACCACATGCATTGCAGATTCCCAGGTTTGGGAAAGAAAGGAGCCTGTGCATTTTGGACAGTAACAAAACAAGAGGATTGCCAGAAAAATACCTCAGCTTTTTAAAGATACTACCAGTCCTCGAAGGATAATCATTCCTTACACAAGTAGTATCATGCTCAGAAGACACTGAAAAAACAGTATGACACCTCATAGACAGCAGTACTACTGAGGTAAATTGTCCTGGGTTTAAAATCAGCACTTCATTGCACTAGTGCCAAGAAAGTGATAGCGATTTGAATAGTCTGAGAATTTGTGTCACTAAGAAGAATAGGACAATTTAGCACATTGTTACTAGATTAACTCCACATAGTTGTCAGCTCTGCTAGCTGCCTGTGCAAACTTCAGGCACTGGTTTCGAGTTGCACATTTTGAACTGACCTCTGTGTTTCGCTTTCAGAATAATACTTTCCATTTCCTTCATATATGTATAATATATTTCATTGCTGTTTAAAAAAAAGTAATGTTCCCATCCTGTGAGTTTTTAAGGAAAAGACTAAATACATTAACAAGATCATGTACTGCTGGATGAGAAGTGTATACTCAAATTACATAGATCAAAAAGGAATAATGAAGGAATTGGTGGGAGCAGGGGAAGAGAGATCATGAGTCATTAACTACGGCTTTATTCTTCACATGTCTGTACAGTGGGTTTAATCCTATTAACTGCTTTCCATTCATTCTGTTATTCCCATGGCATAGGATTCTAAGTCTGCTCCAGGTTAGTCATGAATATTATACAGTCCAATAACTTTTGTATCTTTTGTTATCATATACAAGGCACATCACAGGTGTCACTCTTTATTCTTAACATCTGAAGTAATCACGGAATTTCACTGTTCCTATAGAAACAAAGAGATTTTTCTAAAGCATTCTGGTAAATTAATAAACCAATGGCTTTCGTCCAGGTTTTGCAAGTCACTGGACGTTCAAAACAGCACAGCAAATTAAAAGAACCCTTTCTCTTTTGTTATCATGGTAATTTTGCACTTGAGTATATGAGCATTTGTTAATATCAAAGCTATTGAGGAAGATATGGAATGATTTTCTTTTAGCTTCACCTTGAAAAGTAGCAATAAATGTTGCATTTCAAATTACAGCTTTCCTTGAAATGTGATATCATTAAAAAAAAATAAAAACCCAGCAATCTTAGACACCATGTTTTTGTCCCTTGGTGACTTCCAGTCAGAGGTAAACTGCTTTGAGGTAAAAAGATAGTTTTCTAATTGCCAGTGCGGTAACCTCAGCCTGAAGATCAAGTGGCTACTTTTTTGGTTATGTCTCATCACTAAATGGATGCTTCTGATGCTTCTGCAGGCCAGTGGGTTTTTTTCCCTTGTATATTCGCAGCCCTCAGTCTTCATACTTTGCCTCAGTTGCCCCTTTCTCTTATTATTTTTATGTCTCTTATGAATTGTACAGATAGTGTTTACATGCACCACTGGAATAAGTTGGCAAGTCTGTTGATAATCCGTTTGTGTATGTGTACTTTTGTACAGATTTCCCAAAAGAATAAATCATACTTTAAACTAGATATGTGAGCAAGGAAGTGAGGAAAAAACAAACAAACGAAAACCCCACAGCCACAAAACACCAGACACACACCCCTTTTTTACAGTTTTTTTCTGAATTTGAATACTGTTGTGGAGAAACTAGTAAATGTTGCACCTTCCATATGCATTCTGCCAAGCACGAGCTCTAGGAATGACCAATACAGCTGAAGCAGAACAAGACTTTGCAGCAGCAAATCATTGCTGCTAGAAACAGGACGGAATGCCAGTTCTTTGCTTAGGAGCTCTTGGGATGACAGACTAGGCATGAGCAGTGTCCGTAGAGGCCCTTAGCCCATATTCAAGCAAAACATGACATATAGATATGGTCATTGTGCCTATCCAAATTAACCTCTGAGGGCTGTGATAACTCTGATGCACTGACAGAGCTAAAAATTCAATGCAGTCCCAACTTTTGAACTTAACAAATCAGATGCCATGTCAGTTACAATTTGAGAAAGTAGGACCTATTTTTCCAATGTTCCATATGAGAACTACAACCTCTGCTGATCATAGGAAAAGGTGTGTAATTTTACCAGCTTTTCCTTTCTACTTTCCAGTCTACTGAAAGTGACTCTCCCATCATGGTTTCCATCAGTTCCCTAACATTTCTTAATCCAATGTTTTTACCTTTCTTACTTCCCTTCTGTCTTTCTGATGATGCATGGATACTGCATGAGATGTCTGCTGACTTTGGAATTAAAATGTCTGTTTTGAACTTCACTATGCAAGCATTTCTAAAATTGGGCACTAACTTAACACATGCAGTTCCGAAGTCTTCACTGTTGCACAGAGGACCAGCCATTAGAGAAGCAGACTTTTTCTTAAAGGCCTCATTTAAGAGTTGACTTTCCCACCGCTAAAACAATAAATCCAAATTTGTCTTTCAGATACTCTTCTGAAATGCCGGTGTCTCACACAGTGAAAGAGAACTTTAGCTGCAGTTTCCTGCTCTTTCTGTTACCCCACCTTTGCTAATCACTGCTCCTGTGGAGCTGATAGGAGATTTGCACATAGATGTGTTAAAGCAATTTTGGTGAAGGTAGGCTTTTGCAACTTAAAAATGGCAGTCTTCATGGGGAAAAGGATGAATGTTATGGCATGAATAGATAGTGGTTGCAATCCCAATCCAAGCTGGAGGTCCATTCCGCATACTTTCATCCTTTTGTAAAGAAATGTTCAATATGCATATCCACAGATGTATTTGCATGCTGTGAATGTCTCCTCTAGAATACTTCTATATTTGTCATTTTAAGACATGAAATTTTTTGAACATATATGGTGGAGTAAAGGACTTCCAAAAGACAATTAAAAGTTCAAAGACTTCAGTTAGTACAGCAATTCCTGAATACAAGCAAGTGGCTTCTCGGTTATTCCATAGATAAATGCACTAAGAGAGTGAAGGGAACTGTTAGAAGGACAAGAATATTGAGATGGAAATAGAAAGTGGATACACAAAGCAAGAGAAGATGGAAGACTGTGACTCACAGATATTGCCTAGCACGACCAACTGAAACTCAGGCCAGGGACATGGGATATAGTGTGGATCTCAACAGCGTCCTCATAGAAACTATCCATAATAGGTCTAGGAGTATCTATTGCTCCAAAATTAGGTGACAATGCAGACTTAAAGGATGACTTGGAGCAGCTCCTGAAAACTCCTATCCCAGACTTGAGCAGAAAAGCAGATGTTAACACAGGAAGTTTCCCTCCCAGAGCAAAAGATTTTGCACTCCCTATAGCTTTAGCATCATGCCAACGTGAAGCTAAAACCTCCAAACTGAACCTAGCTTTTGGCTTGTTTGTTTCTTTATAAGAAAAGGTCAAATAAGGGCTGGCAATATATGCATCATTTTCCAGAACACTAAATGAAGCAACAAACTTAGTGTTTATGTAAATAAGAAATAACCTAGGTCATTCTCATACTTTTACAGGTTTTAAAAACTACAACCATCAGCATGAGCCACCCCCATCTCTCAGGAAATGGAGCAGGAGTTAAATACTGCCTGTGTTGTGAGCAGGCTACAGCTTCGTGTTCCACTTCAGCATAGTGGATTTGACAAAATGAGCACTGATAAGCAGTGTAATTCCCAATGGAGAGGGCTGTACCCAAAAAGAGATGACCTCTTGGTTAGCCAGTGCCCAAACCTGAGCTAGGTGAAAACTTAAGAATAATGGACATTTGTAACAGTAGTGATGGGTTCCCCAGGAGCAAAAACTACCAGCACAGAAAGTTCCTCCTCAGTCTCAGGAATATGATATCTCATTTTTACCTGAAAGGATAAGAATATATATTCCTTTTTGTTTGTGTTTTTGTTTGTTTGTTTGTTTGTTTTAATTTATTTATTTAATTAATCTTTAAGTTAAATGTATAGAAGAGAGTTCAACACCAGCATTCCTCTGGAAGATGAAAGTGGGGTTTGGTGTTTTAGTTATTTTTTGAGAGGTAGGAGATGTGTTTTCACCAGAATTAGGGCTGTTCCTGTTGCCCATAAACACATATTTATGATGTATATTAAAAGAGTTTTAGTTCAGTGCTTACTAATAATTTGGCTTAGTGACTTGTTCAAGTTCATTTTACACTTAAAAAAATGTGAAATGTTTCTCTCTGGACCCTTCTGGTTTTGCTTGTTTCTAAATTAAATGAATAGTAAGATTTTCATCAGTAGGCTGCACTGACTTTTTAGTCACTAGAATTTTTCAAGTATTTTAGATGAAGATTCAAGCACACTTTCAGCATGTAAAATAATCTAACATTCTAATTGCACTTCACATTCAACTATTTGCTGTTACTTGGACATCTGTTATGCACAGAGCAGCTGATTCTATTGAGATGACCACAATGACTTCTATATATTTTCAATGAATTGAAAATCAAGGGGTATATATTAGTATTCATATTTCTGAAGTACATCATTCTGCATTTTGTCAAAATCCATGTTGGCATGCCAGCGTCTTTCTCAGTTGCTTACTTCAACATCATCTCTGAAATTTCTTAACTGTCTTTTTAGATCTACCCTATTTGTATTTTCCTGTACTTCCTATTTTGACATTTCACTTTCAGCTATATTCTTTTAGTCAACATCAATCTTTATATGAATACCAAGGTGGTACAATATTAGTCTTCTAATATGGCTTTCCAGTCATTCCTGTTGCTTATGGCCAGAACATCATCCAGCTTCCTACCCTCTCACAATCCATCTTTGTTTGGAGAGATTTTTAAGTTATGACAATAATGACATAGTTCAGAGAGAAAGATTTTTGGTAACAGCTGCTTGGTTTTAATTGGCAGTTGAGTGGAAAGCATTTTCACTGTGTAGGTCCTGTAAGTTTTGTCCGTGAAATCATAAATGTCTGTCTCTGCACAGCACCACAGAACAGGTACAAATATTGTGAGACTTTTGCAGCATCTTCTAGTGCATCATATAATGACAACACTAGAAAAAGTATCCTGAATTGGATAGAAAAATATTATCTATGTCTACTGCTCTTGTGCTCCAGCTCTCTTTCTCAGCGTTTCTACACTCTCTGTACCCCAGAAATATTTTCTGTAATATTGCAATATTATTAGCATTCTCAGATACATATTTTTGAATAAAACCCAATTATTTTGTAAATATTCGTGAACTGTAGAGAAGCACTCAGATCATCCCAGTATCTGTGAATTCAGCTGGGAGAATGAGCTACGTGTAACAATACTGTGGCAAATAATTCACTTGAAGAATATAATGCATATGCTTCAGAGGTACACATACGTCAGTAGAATACTGCATATGCCCGTCCTATCAACAAAAGGGCAGGTATTTCCATCACATGGAAATTGGTTGGCACAAACTAGTTCTCTCTGAGAATGTGGAAAAGGGACAACAAAACTGATTTTGTCAAGGACAGAGAGAGAGTGAAGGGCAACACAAAAGCAAACAATATATTTAGGCATATACTTAAAAATATTTGAGTGATTCTGATCCAAGCAAAGGACAGTTGACAGTGATAAATGTAATAACCCTGAAAAATAAATATGAGAACTCATTTAAGCTTTTTACTAAAACCACAAAGAACTGACTTACCATAAGCTATAAAATATGTCATTAAATCATCAGCCTTTATGAATAATTGCCTTTTGTGGTTTCTGAAATGCTCCTTTTTCTCCTAGTACTCTGAGTAACTGTGTACAACTGCAAGAATTGATATCTGTAAGGAAGTTCCTGCGTCAGACCAAGAAAGTAAAAAATAATGATTTTTTTAAAAGTTATATCTTACTACAGTAATGAGAAATCCTGTTCACCTCAGTGGGTCTAATCATAGGTGTGTAGGCTGTAAGATCGAAAATGATACCGTGCTAAATGTAAGAGTACAGAAGACATTAATAAATGGGCTACGGCAAGTCATTTCAATACTGTTTTGTGGAGGGTAGTCTGTGTACCAATGAAAATCTCCATGATTTTTATTAATGCCACTAAAGTAGCACACCACATCCAAATATTTATAGACATCAGGCAGATTCACTTCAGGATGAGCCCTTCATCTATATCAGAGGTACCATTTCTTGAAATGTAAACAGTTGGCATCTGCTGAGCCATAATCCCTAAATCAGAAACACAAATGTTTGGATTAACAAACACTGACTTCACTGACTCACTGACTTCAGGAGATTTGAAATCAACCCTTTAGTTCAATGCTACACATGATGTGGTGTGAAGCAACTGAGATTTTATATTCTTAAGATTCAGAGTAATAAAAATCTATTTATTTTCCTCATTTAAAAGAGTAGATGGATCTGATACTGGAAAAAGTTGAGGAAATATAAACATAAGCTTGTGTGTACTATCATTGAAATCTATTTGATTTTTTTGTATATAAAGTTTTAGTGTTCCATTGCACCAAAGTGTTTAATAACTGGTAAGTGTTTCAGTACAGACCTGGAGCTGCTCTCTGTCATATTTGTAGCGCATATATATGAAATACAGAATGTAGATATACATAATAGTCCATTGTACAAACTAAAGCTGTAACAATGAGCAAACTACTTAATGCTGAGGGCATAAATTTGAAATTCTTTTCCAGAGTAGTTTATTTTTGGACAGGGTTTTTCTTGAAAAGATTAAATACAGAGCTAGTGGAGAGCACTGAGAAGTTGGAGAAGGGTGAGGAAAGTACTCTGTGTTGTAGGTATTCGTGCTCAGGACCTGAGGCACAAGCAGTGATCTTGGAAGTCCTGTGTTTGTGCTGTGGTTTTCAAGATGTATAGATCCCTGTAGAAAATCCATAATCAACATTTGCTGAAGTTTCAAGGCTTCCAGTCTTCCTCTTCCCAAGTCATGTTCCAGCTGCTGCCCCCAGCTTTATGCTAAGGGCTCTATAACTTGTTGGAGCTTCTCCAGCTCTATGGCAGAAGAAGGAAACAAGGGCTCCAGGTCAGCCTACCTCGTGAGGGTGTTTCTCGCAACCTCTGCTCCTAAAAGTAGTTGGTTGGTCACTGCAAAGGGGAGCTGGCAGTGACCATTCCGAAGCAGCAACTCTTTGGAGCCTGAGGTGATCACTGGACATTGCCTTTGGCAAGATGACAGGGAAACAGTGACATTCCCACTGAATTCTGCGTAGCTTTTCACACGCTCTGCACAGGTGCTCAGTGTCCATTGCTTTTTTTTTTTTTTTTATTCCACAAATCTATTTGGCCTCTGAGTAAGTTAAAGGAAAGACTGGGATTGTCCACATACAAAAGACTGATGCTTTGAAAATGTTACAAATAAAAATTAAATTCAGTAAAATACCCCTAAGTGCAATTTTAATTGTTTTAACAAGTCCTTTCGTGCTCTGTTTTCATGTTCTGTTAATTTCTGGGCACACCAGATTTCATTATAATCTGTAAAAAGAAAGGAATTTTTTTAAAATTTGTTTTTAGGTTATGTATTAAATTTTAGGCCTTTGCATTAGAATTTCTATATTACTTTAAGAATATCAAAATAATTACTTTTTCTCTATGCAAACATGCGAGTTTTGCTTTCATTCCTACCCTGTCATAAGAAATCCAAAATTCTAGGCAGTATAATAAAATATGGCCTGAATCCTAGTGTCAATATTCACCTATTTCCCTTTTCAAAATAGAATGTAATTTTACCAGACATCACTTTAACCCTGAGGTAAAGGAAAGTATCTCTTGCCATGTTAAATGATAAGCTGTGTAAATTCTGGCTGTTGGGGATCTATTCTGTTCTGCCAATAGAAGAAAAAGCTATTTCCAGTCATTCTGATTTTTAATGTTCATAATTTGAAATAACCCATATACTGATACCGTTCAGGGGAAATCTAGTTTTTCTGCACATTTACCGAAAAGGTCTTAGAAAACAATATAAAATCATATTATATTATGGCTGCTTCCTCAACACTAGAATTGACATAGTACAGTGCATTTGTATTTATAGTTTGTACAGTAGTACATTTGATCCTTGGTTTTATTATTATATTGTCATATAATTCATGTCTTTCAATATTTTGTCACACTGAATTACTTGTTCACCTGAAGAAAGGGCAGAAAAATAAAACCTGAACTTCTTTAATTGTAGTCACGCGATGTATGTAGGAGTTTGAGAACACTGCCATACGCCATCCACGGACTGTGACAGGCAAGCAGAACACAAATATGGGTGAAAACAAAAAGCCTTTTATTTCTGATTTGAGAGATTTTCTGTGCCAGCGACAATACTGGCAAAGAGCATCCCAAACCTTGGCTTGGTCCCTGTTGTATAATAATATTTGTAATTCTTGCACAGAAAAGAGAATTCTTCCTAATTTCTCAAAACACATAATATGGGTGGTCACAGCCACCATTAGTAGGATCTGTTCAGAGTTTTTCACTTTTTTCTGTTGTTTGTATTTTTGTGAATACTATTTTTGTGAATAATATTTTTGTGAATACTATTTTTGTGAATACTAAAGCCACATTATTTTGTGAAAAATCTGTGGAGAATATTCTTAGAATCACAAATGTATCTGGGAATTTTTAATCATTTGCATTTTAAATAGCCAAGTTTTGCTTCATTTTTGTGCAGTTCATCTACCTGCATACCACTTTGATGAGTACTGCAAGGTTAAGAAATACCCTGCAGGAAATAAAGGGTTTGTCTTTCTTCAAAATGGGTCAGTGATTATGGACTGCCTCATTACCTATGAAAAATAAAGGCAATTTGCATTAAATAAGAGTAGATACAAAGACCTAATGGATTCACAAGTAAGCATAAAGTGGTATTTGGAGAACTGGGTCTGAAGAAACTTGCTTGTTATCTATCTTAAACTAAAAATTTATTATGGAAAGTCTTGCTACTGGGAAATCTCTCCAGCTACCAGGGAATTTGTTTCCTATAGGATACATGTATAGCTCATGTCTTAAGCGAAGAGGCTGAGCTACTTAATTCATTGAGAAAATGTTGTGACTTTTCTAAAAACAAAAATTTAAAAAATAAGAAAAGAAAGCAGAAGAAAAAAAAAAGGAAAATATAAGAAAAACCTTAATGGTATAACCCATTGATAAAATTAAATTCGCTTTCTTGGGTTGGGCTTACTGGTAAAATATTTGGGAGCACAAAAAAATATTTCATAAACACTATGAGATTTCATGTCATGTAAAATCTCTGTCCTTTCTTCAAGGGCCTGAAAATAAAAGTGAAGTTTCTACCTAAACTGTATTTTTCTAACTAAAATCCAGAATGCCCTGAAAAAATTAAGCCATGTCTAGTTAATGCTGTCAAAATATCATACTTCAACTGTTCATGCTTCTTTAATTAGACTTCACTCTTTCTTCCCTCTCATTTTGAATTATATTTGTGCAGTTGTTATTCTTCAGGCTCTTTTTTCACAGTCCCTTGAAAATAAAACATAAAATCAATGATACTGAACTTTATGTAGGCTTAATACTAGGCAAAAAATGAAAGTGCCTAGTCCCGCTGTCAATAGGATGCATCTGTGTAGTTCTCCGTGTAGCACTTTAAAGCAGGGTAAGAGACAGCAATCTCATTCTGAGAAGAGGAAGAGCCATATGGCTCCATTTTACGTGTGCCTGGTTTTATAATAGCTCTGAACAAAATATTAGTGATCCTTAAAGAGATTCAGATTACTCATGTAGATGGGTAAAGTAGCCGTGCACGATGCTGCGGAGTTCCAGTCTTTTCCGTGTGCTACCCTGTTCGGAAAGCATGTCAAGGATTGCAGTTTATCAAGAAACAGGATAATTATTTCTTCCAAGGAATCTATAGATTCAACAGGAGATTCTCATGGTTTTTGTGGTTACTTGAGATCAGACTACAGCATTTTATACATACCTGTAGTCTTTAGTGCCTCCAATACGAATACCTTTGAAGACATCCCCTTGCAGAACAGGATAGTCGGTGATGTGCCATACTGCTATTTCAAATATATAGACACTAGAAAAGGTTGTAAGTTCACATTTTGGACACTGTATGTGTGTGCCTGGCTACCCACATGTGCATCCATATGAATACTGTACCTCTGAAAAGATCTTAAATGACTTATTTTGGCTTTGCTCCTTCCTTTCGATATTGAGCTGTCTATACAAATTGAAAGTGAGAAAACAATTAATACAGTACCTAGTTTCATTGTAAAGCCCTCCTGATTGATGATTTGCCTTCTCCTGGGGCACAGCACTATAGCACAGACCAGTTGATAAAGCCTGCAGCTAAAACTACTTCTTGGAATTCTGTTCTTTTCTGGGAAAATGTGTTTTTCATTAATACTAATGTTTAGACTCAGGAAAAAATACATCTAGGCAAATGTGCTGTACACAGAACTTTAAGCTATTGCTTTGTTGATGACACTGATCTGTGTTCCAATGAAGAGTCATATGAATTGTTACCTGTCATTGCATACCCATGTTCATTTCTTAATATTTGTGGGTGTGATACAAATCACTTAAAAGAAATTCCCTGCCCAGACTGGGCGGTTTCCTCTGTTATGCCAATATATTTTTCCTATTGTAACTTTTGGTTTCATAAGTGCTTATACAAAGATTCTTACTTAGTGCTTTTAAAATGCTGAGTGATCTACAGAGAGAGATAACATAAACAACAGTTTACAAATGTCTCTGATAGAGGCATTCATAACATTGACATCAAGGTTGGGTTATTCTCTCTCAAGAGCACCATTAACAGTCATTTTATCACCATCAAGTGTGTATGTAATTCTGTAACATCAGTCCCAATGCTGGGCAGTTCTCCTGTTCAGAGGTTAGCTATAGACAAAAACATTTTGCTATTGAAAAGAAAGTGGAAACTAGCCAAAAATGTTAAACTTCCAGTTTAAAGTCCTATTAATACAGGCATTTACAGACAGCAGAACCAAACTGTGAACACAAGTGACCAGTGTATTAATTTTTTTTAATTGTATAGAAAGGGAGAGCTTGTGTCTTAGTTTTTGTTTTGATTAATAGTTTATTTTGGTTTTCGTCTGTTTTAATCCTGAGTTAGCCAGAAAAATATTAATTTTGAGAAAGACACAGTGTCACTATAGATAAGTTGGATAGGAACTATGAGTGGAATGCTATTTGAAGACAAATACAACCTTTGAAGAGTAAATAGGTAAACCATATTCAGAAATTAGCACAGCATTATTTGTTCACATTTGTGAAACTTACTGGAAAGCCATGTGCCATTGTGGCTTATGGGAAAGGATGCTGAAAATCAAACAGATGTACAGAAAAGAGTTCTGAAATGAACAAAAGTTAGAGAAAATGTACCAATAGAGAAACATAAAAGAAACTATCCGTTAATTCAGTCAAGAGAAGACTGAGAAGTAGCTTGACTACAGCCTTCAGGTACCTACAGGCAAAAAAAGATTTCTGACAATTAAGATCTCTTTAATTTAGGAGGAAGGAATGTACAATTAACTGGAGCCAAATTAACAATGGGAGGTTTTAACTATTGGAGCAATCTGTGTCCTTCTGAAATATATGCTACATCTCATACGGAAACTGCAGAGGCTAGTAGAGAAAATTTAGGGGCCGCACAGGAGTTTAGACTAGACAATAATGTACAATTTCTTCTGCCCTTAACATTTATTTTTGAATTTAAGCATCTGTAAATCAACAAAGATGAATAAGGTTAACAGAATCTGGCCCTCAGTCATATATATTTTATCATTTAATTACATTTCTATTTGAGCATTATAATTCAGTTCTCTTCTGACTTCATCTCTGAAACTCTTCTACAGATCCCAGAAATAGAGTCTTTCTTATTGTAATAATTAAACTTTGAACCAAATAGAAGCTCTTCAGCTTGAGACTCTGAAATGTCATTAGGAAAATTTAAATAAACATCCTTTTAGCTTCTTTGTTATGAGTGAACACAGAAATGTTATAGCACAAAAAGTATTAATGTCTGTTGTAGCCCTTGAGCTATACAAATGTGTGGTTCTGTTTTGATCATGCTTGGTATGCTGTGTCTTGACTAGGTCTTATTCCATTCTGTTTCTACAGGTTAGTGAGACATTAATCAAGAAAAAAAAAAAAAACAACTAATGAACATCAATTTGAAACACAGCATTTGGAAAGGTCAAAATGGTACATTACATCCTTATTATCCAAGAGAACAGATGAGTTTAATATCCTGGCAGCATTTTCCTGTGAAGAAGATATTAAACAAGAACTGAAAATGGCACAAGGTTACCTCTTCCTTTCTTATGACAAAGATTGTAACAAGATGATGAAACTATACAGAATAAATCTCTTTCTGCTTTAATGTTCACACTGTGGATCCTGCCTAGACTTCAAAAACTTCAGCTAACCAAAGAGCCAATAGACATGCTATGTGTTTCAGGTCCTCTACAACACACTCTCCTGCTTCTAAAACCCAATTTCCATTAATATTTTCTAGTTTAAAAGTTGGGAAGACATGTTAACAGAAGGTACACAGTGCAATGAGTTTTGGCAAATGCTGTGTTGAACTGAAACAAAGAATGCACTGCCTCAGCATTGCTTACAATGTACATTTTTCAGCTTCTGTTTGAATAGGCCTAAGAACAGAGATAATGTATTGCAACATACAACACATTGCATGTATCCTGCTTTGGAGGGTCTCTGAAGGTATGGAACTGTTTGAAGACAAAGGAATTTGTAGTATATCCCATAAGCTGTTTAAAATTTGATTAATATAAGGAACTTTCACAATTTGCTTCCTTAAATCATCTGTATAAAGACTCTTACTTTATAGGTCTAAGGAAACAAAAAAAGCCAAACCTCTGGAACTTGAGGTGTTGTATTTTAACACTAAAATACACCACCAAGGTGCTCATATTAAATCTTATTATGATAACCAAACAAATGGTATGCTTAAAAAAAAAAAAAAAATGGTATATGGTGTGCACCCTGATTAGTTACTTGTATTCATTCCAAATGAGATAAAAGAAGTCTACTGTTACATAATAATGTAACAAGTGATAGATTAAAGATTTTCATAATTATTAAAAAATACACTTTACATTATTCCAAAACATGTCTTAAAGTATTGCTGACTGAAGTAGATGGATTTGCACAAGCTCACAAGTAGGAATCATATCAAACCTCTTTTTTCCACACCATCTAGGGAATATTCCATGGTACATTACATGCAGCAAAGCCATGAGAAAAGCCATTGTGCTTTGGTCAAGAGAGAGAAAGTGAACACATCCAAAGTATGTTTTCAATGTCTCAAGTTCATATTTATATATATATGTGTGTGTGTGTTTTTCATTTCCTCAGGTGACTTTTTTTTCCACTGGAAAATGTAAATGTATTTTTCATCTTCTATTTTGCGGCCATAAAGTAGGATGGCTTTTTCAATGCATTAAGAATGTGCAACCTATTTTGAAACTTCAAAGGTTTTGCAGAACTACAGACAAAAATCCCTAATGGGTGTTCATTGCATAAATGCCTATGAAAAGGTCTTTTTAAAATATGTTAAGGGCAAAAGGCAAGCCAGAAATAACATTGGGCCTTTACGTGATGAGCATGGTCACCTCATAAACAGAGATAAACAAAGCCAAGACATTTAATGCTTTCTTTGCCTCGGTCTTCAACACTGAAGATGGACTAGAGGGCCCCCATAGCCCTGAGTCAGAGAACTGTGGCTGCATGAACAATAAACTCCCAATCAATCTGGAACTTGTAAGGGATTTACTACTCCAGCTAGATCCCTACAAGTCAATGGGGCCTGATGGAATTCATCCAAGGGTGCTGAAAGAGCTGGCTAATATCATAGCGAGGCCTCTCTCCATGATTTTTCAATGCTCCTGGGAATCTGGAGAGGTCACAGTTGACTGGAGGCTGGCAAACATTGTCCCAATCTATGAGAACGGCAACAGGGATGACCCTGGCAACTACAGGCCTGTCAGCCTCATTTCTGTGCCTGGCAAAATCATGGAGAAGATTGCTCTGGGAGTTATTAAAAAACACCTGAATTACAACAGTCACTGGTCCCAGCCAATATGGGTTCATGAGGGCAAAGTCCTGCTTAACAAACTTGATTTCTTTCTATGACAAGGTTACCCACCTACTTGACCAAGGGAAGCCTGTTGATGTGATCTTTTTGGATTTCAGTAAAACCTTTGATACTGTCGCTCACAGTATTCTCCTGGACAAGCTGTCCAGCACACAGCTGGATAAACACACAATGCAGTGGGTGAGCAATTGGCTAATTGGCCAGGCTCAAAGGGTTCTAGTAAATGGGGTTATGTTGGGCAGCCAACCAGTCACTAGTGGGGTTATGCGGGGATCCATCTTGGGGCCAGTGCTCTTCAATGTCTTCACAAATGATTTGGACACAGGACTAGAGGGAATACTAAGTAAGGTCACCAATGACACTAAATTAAGAGGAGCTGTTGACACTCTCAAGGGCAGAGAGGTCCTGCAGAGGGCAGGACAAACTGGAGAGCTGGGCAATCACGAACCACATGAGGTTCGACAAGGGCAACTGCCAGATTTTGCAGCTGGGACACGGCAACCCTGGCTGTACATACAGACTGGGGGACAAGATACTGGAAAGCAGCTCTGTGACAAGGATCTGGGGGTTCTGGTCAGTGGCAAGTTGAACATGTGCCAACAGTGTGCCCTGGCAGCCAAGAGGGCCAACTGTGTCCTGGGTGCATCAAGCACAGCATTGCCAGCTGGGCAATGCTGCTCTGCTCTGCACTGGTGTGGCCTCACCTGCAGCACTGTGTGCAGTTCTGAGTGCCACAGGATAAAAAAGATATAAAGCTACTAAAGAGTGTCCAGAAGACAGCTACAAAGCTGGTGAAGGGTTTGGAGAGGAAACTGTATGAGGAACAGCTAAAGTCACTTGGGTTGTTCAGCTTGGAGGAGACTTACGTGAAGACCTCATCATGGTCTACAGCTACAAGGGAAGGAGGAGTGGCAGGCACTGAACTCTTCTCTTCGGTGACCAGTGACAGAACCTGAGGGAATGGCAGGAGGATGTGCCGGGGGGGCTCAGGTTGGACATTAGGAAAAGATTCTTCACCCAGAGGGTGTTGGAGCACTGGAACAGGCTCCCCAGGGAGGTGTCACGGCTCCAAGCCTAACAGTGTTCAAAAAGAGACTGGACAACACCCTCAGACACGTGATGTGAACTGTGGGATTGTCATATGCAGGGACAGGAGTTGGACTCAATCCTTGTGGGTCTCTTCCAACTCAGGACATTTTATTATTCTATGTGTCTATAAAAAAATCCACCTGATAAAGTTTCTATCAAGTTCCTTGTGATTTAGCCAACAGTCCTTGCAACTGAAATAACTACAAATAGCTGTCTTCTGCTTCCCAACCAGATATATCAGCCATCAAGTATGCAGCCTACAGAAAATAATAAAACTAATTTTTCAATTCCTGTTTGTTATTCACAATAGAAATCCATTTTTTTTTTTAAATGCATTACTAGGAACTCTGACCATATATACTTTTGCTATGAAAAAATAAAATAAACACCATTGTATCCATTTTTTAAAAGGTCATGGTTAGGGACTGACTGAGTAAAGAATCCAAGGTGTTGAGGAGGAGACTCAATGCATAGTCATGCAAACAAATCCAGGATTTCTCAGAGAGTGAGTCCAATCTATCAGATGAAGATAGTGGGGTTTATTACACTCCTTTCAGTTCTCCTGTGATTATGCGAAATGCTGTTACTGTGTCATATACTTTTTAACATGGGGAATGCCTTGAACACATTATGCAGCCATATGTAGTTGTTTCATGAAATGGATTTTTTCCACAGTCATTATTTTTTTAAAAATTATCAAGATAATCAAGTGCATCTTATGAACCAATATGCCAGTTGAAGTTAAACTTTAAGAGGCACCTCCTTTTATCACTTGTCTTCAATAAATCATGTGGTGGTTGGATATTTCCATGAAGTCTTTCTTTAATGAGGAAGGTGAAGAGTAAAAGTTGAATGTAAACTCTTGGACCTGTGAACACATGAGGACATCTCAAAGCAAAGGGTCATGTAATCCTCAGTGAAGTAAATTCAAGAAATTAACAGCACATGAAAAGAGGATGTGGCTGACGCAAAAGGTGTCATATTGAAGCCAGATCACAAAAGAGAAACAGCACACCATGTGCAGCACACACTTTCCCACACACATTTTGCACCATTTTAATCCCAGTAAGAAGGGCACTCAAACTCTGTGCAGTATTGCTCAAACTACCATTTATTGCAGTTAACACTGTAAAGGAAAAAAAGGTAGCACAGATAATCTTCAGATGCTGGCAACCCCAGCTCTGTCAATTGGGCCTCCAAGCAGAATGCAGCATCCTGTGCAGATCCTGTCCATGTAAAAGTTACCCAATATTTCAGTCTTCTGAGCCCTTGTAAGGTTTTTCCTAAAAGAAAATAAGTCCATTTATCATTTTTACTGTCAAACAAAAAAGAGGTGCACACAAGAATTTGTTGCTGCTGTTTTAGGTAAAAGCAAGGACCTGCAGGTGGTACAATGGGTGGGACCAAGTGGCAGCTGCCCGCAGGCTGCATCATTGCCAATAGCCAGATACATTTGTCCTGCAGCCAGAGGATGGACATGCACGGCACAACACACACCTGAGTGTCATTTTGTGTGCACAGCACAGTGCAGGCCTATGGTTTTTCAGGGTAGTTGCTGTGTGGGTCACTAACTCCACCAGGTACAATGGTCGTATGGTCAGGATCTCTGCATATGCATACATACATACATGCTTACTTTGCATCTACATATAAAAAGCTCCATTTGAGCTCCAAAGTGAACCAGTGCGTTATATTCAGATCTACTCGCACTAAAAGTATGTACATGTCTATTGAAAACTCTGCTTTGTTCAGGTCTCTGTGTCCATCAAGATGGAATTGTGCAGGTAGTTGGATAGGTTTATAATTACACAATTTATACCTACAAATGCTCTTAAAAGGCTATGTAAGTACATGTTTGCAAGTGTGCTTTCTATGCCTGCAGGTCAAAATCTGGTTGCACTTGCATTGGAATTTGTTTTGTTTTGTCACACAGTGTTACTAGATATTATATGAATAAATAATCCATGAGCTAGAAAACACTCAAAAATCAAAGGAACAAAGTCAGTTGCATTATTAAAGAAAGATTAAAATAATTTGACACGAAAGGCATTTTAGAGACAATACAGCCTGTCTGATTTACTGACGTGCATGGAAGCTAATACATCATTCAGCCCTGCTACCATGTGACAGCTACTCAACATCTAATGGGAAATGTGTCCAGTCCGGTTCATAGTGGACAGATGTCGGCATCACAAAAATCATCATCACAACTGGCACTAATTGGCACCTTGGTTGACAGTCTCAGCAGAAAGGCCAGGGATTGAATCGGTGTGGAAGCTGCCTCGCAAGCACCTCTGGCGTGGGATGCTGGGCTCAGGTCTTCTTTCACTGAAGCCATGCTTAGTGTTACACATATTTCAGAGGTACACAGACAGATCCTGACACTCTCTATTTGCCTATAAATTCTATGAGCATGCACATTTCTCTGGAGGTGATGGCTCTGTACAAAGGGTTAGACACATCTCAGGGACACTGAGGCCTTCCCACAGATGCTGGTTAACAGAAGAGCCCGTGATCTTAGGTTTGGAGTGGAAGAAGACTGAATGAGATGAAAGCAAAAGCTGACGTAAAGGAGAAGCCACACATGACCCATATAGGGCTCCAGTTTCACCCAAGTGTTTCTTAATTTTAGTTTATTTTAGGTGTGACTGTGATTCTGTGGACTTCTAGTAACCACTTTACTCCTCCACGCCTCAGTTTATTGTTTTGTATAAGGGTCATAGTATTTGTGTCACTCTCAGATGTGATATGAAGCTTTGCTAACTAACCAATGCCTTGAAGTATTTAAACACCTCTGACGGAAGTCAACAGACACATTAAAACTCAGGCTTCAAATTTATAAACACTTCCATTTCTTAATAATCCTGTTAAAGGAGTTGTAGGCAATGACTATTGAATGTATCCATTTTGCATTTACCCATATTTCCATTCACTCTGTTGAACGTTAAGTAGAGTTTCTTCTTCCATGCAGACTGCCTTGTCCAAATCAGCAACTGAAACTAAGTTTTCTTTGGTATACAAAAACGTACACTGTTTGTGGGTTAATTATCACCTTTTTTTTTTTTTAGCTCTATAGACATATGTTAATAAAGGTCAATAAGGTGACTGTAGGATCTGAGAATCTTTTTATAGCAATACAAAGAAGTAAAAAATGGTGGTAAATTTGATTGCAATTAGCAGCAATAACTGAAGTATGGAGAGGGTATTAGAGCTCATTAGTACCTTTTTCTGAATAGAAGAAGGGCAGGCAGGCAGGAAGGCAGGACAGAAAGCAAAGAAAGTAAAGAAAAAGAAAAATTAGGGAGGTTGGAAAAAAGGAAAGAAAGAACAGTTCTAGTTTCATGTGTATGGAAAAAATGTTGAATTTGTTACACATGACTTTGTACTATACAGATAAAAGTGAGAAAACCAAACTGGAAAATTGACAAAGTCAGGTAAAATGTATCAGAAAATCCTTAAAAGGTTATTTTTATCTGTTTGTACCATTGTGCTTGAGGCCTACCTTCATATGAATCAATAAGGGTATAAAATAACCTGAGCACTTAGAGACTGTCAAAACACCACCAAGCCAGATTCTGATCTCTCCCTGTTGATTTTTCAGTGCTGTATTAGATCTGATTTCAAGGAAATGTTTTCTCATTTACATGCATCTACATAAATTCAGAATCAAGCCACCAGCTTTTGCTTCCTCCAGTGTTAATTATGAGCAGTGGCTGCTACAGTGTACTCCTAAAGACACTCTGGAAAAAGAATGTGTCATTGTTAGCCTAATGAGGGGAAAGAGGGAGAGAGATTGCTAAATGCTTTCTCTCTAGCCCAATTAAAGGAGAGAGAGTGAGACAAAGAGAGGGGGAAGGCGTGCTAGAGGGAGAGCCTTGTACGTGATGGATTTCTTCCTGCCTTTAGCTGCAAGAGCATTCTTGTTAGTTAGAACTGAAAAAGACAGGAGGACTTGGGAATACAAAGGATAAATCCTTTGACTGAAATCAGACTGTGGCAGCAGGGACTATCAGCCTGAGCTGAACACTAACTTCCAAAAAGCTTGCTTGGGAAGGAAAGAATATGATAACAAGTACTTTGTTTTCAATACTGTTCTTAAGACAAATTATGCTTGCAAATATGAAGGAGCAAGGTTTGTCTGCCTGCAGAGAGCTTCCTTGGCCATCCACAGTCACCTTTCAGGACTGCTCTAGAGGAGAGAAGGGCTTGGACTTGGCCAGTCTGGACATTGCTGAGCTCATTGACAAGTGCCAACTCACTGTTTATAAAACAAGCAGAATTTGATCCCATGGAGTTTTGTGCTAGCAACATCAGATAGGGTGTCTACATCTCAATCTGTATTCTAGGTCCCAGACTCATGCTGTCACATGGGCTGGGCCTGGGCATTGTCAGGAAGGATGGTAGCTCGCCTGGCCCAGGCCTGTGCCAGGTACCATGCCAAAAATTTCACATTACAGATGACTGCAAGCCAGTACTCATGACCACATGCCAGACCAGTTTTGTTTTTTCCGTGATTCAGAAGTCTCTGGAGTTGAGTGTGTTGTTCCATACTCCAGGTGCTATGGCAGAGGTCGAGGCTCCTAGCCCAAGCTAAAAACTGTGAAGGTTTGCATGTATATCACAGAAAGTGAGGAGAGTCTTTTCTTTCCAAACACACAAAAAAGCGCATTGCATCTAGTTGTACAGTGTGACAATTTACACACATTATCTCATATGACAGAAGAATACCACCTCCATTAGGCTGCAGCAGAGATATAAATGTGCTTGCTAGAAAGATTTCTGTGCGCCCACATCTCTGATACTGACTCCAAACACAGCTCATAGCACCTTTCTGCCATGCTGTGACCACATATTAAAAATATACCCAGCCCATGGGCCTCAACCTGCATGCTGATGACTGCATATGACCCATGGTCTGTGGCCAGGTCCACAGTGTCTGCTACAGGACAAACACATGAGCAGGCTGATTATGGGTGAGAGTCAAATGAATATTCCAGAGCTTCAAATTTAACAGGGCCATGTGGCTACATGAAGATGTAAGTCTTTTCCATAGGTTATAGAGACTTATGACTGAAGGTAACTAGGAAGGTGGGAGTTTTATTGTCATTGCCTCAGCCACCAGCCTCTGATGGGATTTCGGGATTATATTGCGCACTGTTCTGATTACCTGCCCAAAGGCCTGAGCCATGCAGAGAGCAGAAATTATCTTGCATCCCTATTTATATATAATGCTCAAACACTGAGCTGAGCAATAAAAAGCAGGCTTGATGTGCCTGGTATAATCCAGTCCACAAATGTTGAATTCCTGTTACTTATTTTAAATCTCTCCATATTTCCTTGCCTACTGACTAAAATGTAGCAGCTTTGTGAGATAAGCTGTAGCTGCCCTTTTACCAGTTCAAGTGCCAGAAGCTTTAGCTAGGGAAAATGATTTTCTAAAGACTTGCTGTGCTCTACTAGTCTTACATATTGCAGTTTCTCCCAGTAAAAAAAAAAATAAAAATAAAAATGTTGAGAAAGTTCCTGAAAAAGTCTTGCTTTACCAATCTCTTGCTGTAATTATTTTTTAATCTGTGACTCCTGACTCCCAGTCATGGGAGACCTTTAGACCTTTTGGCTTACTGCATCATCAAGCCCTGCAATGAGACCTATTTTCTCTATTTATCTGAGCACAGACAACAGAGTAAAAATATTTGCTTTGGCTTCTGGTTCTCCAGATTCTGGCTTCTGGTTGTCCCAAGCCTTTCCGTCAGCAACACAAGACAGGAATGACTTAATGAACTTTGCTGTCTGCCCAACAGGAGGTGGTGGAAAAAACAGCCTGTGCTGCTTCGGGGAAAAGGGTAAGTCTACCAGGAAGACAGGCAGTAGCCCAGACTCATGCAAGCAAACCCAGCCCAGCCTTTTTTGTACACACAGGAGGTGAGGAAAGGCTGCAGTTGGGGTCCAGATGCTTTCAGTCTCCTTACAACATTCTTAGATTATTCCAGATTTCTTCCTGGATATTTATATGTTATTAATATTCTAACTAATGATTACAATGTCATAAGATTTGCATTCAAAACTTTGAAAGTTGGAGTCTCTCAGAGGTCATTTCACAGTATCACAGTCACAGTATCACAGTATGTTTGGGATTGGAAGGGACCTCAAAAGATCATCTAGTCCAATCCCCCTGCTGGAGCAGGAACGCCTAGGTGGGGTCGCACAGGAACATGTCTAGGTGGGTTTTGAATGTCTCCAGAGAAGGAAACTCCACAACCCCCCTGGGCAGCCTGTTCCAGTGCTCTGTCACCCTTACTGAGAAGAAGTTTTTTCTCAAATTTAAGTGGAACCTCTTGTGTTCCAGCTTGATCCCATTACCCCTTGTCCTATCATTGTTTGCCACCAAGAAGAGCCTGGCTCCATCCTCGTGGCACTCACCCTTTATATATTTATAATAAGGTCACCCCTCAGTCTCCTCTTCTCCAAACTGAAGAGACTCAGCTCCCTCAGCCTTTCCTCATAAGGGAGGTGCTCCACTCCCTTAATCATCTTTGTTGCCCTACGCTGGACCCTCTCCAGCAGTTTCCTGTCCTTCTTGAACTGAGGGGTCCAGAACTGGACACAATATTCCAGATGTGGTCTCACCAGGGCAGAGTAGAGGGGAAGGAGGACCTCTCTCGATCTACTAACCACCCCCCTTCTAATACACCCCAGGATGTCAGAATCCTTTGTCCCTTTTATGTTATGTTTCTTAAGAAACATTAAGCTGCCCAACTCACATTTGTAATACTGAAGTTTTCTCTACTTTTTAATTAAATATTCTGGCCCACTAAATTCTGACATTCTAGCAGTTCACTCTGTGCTGAGTGCTAGCAAAGTCAGTAAATACATGACTCAATACTTTCAGCTACTCTGTCCTGAACTGCAAATATCACAAAATCTGAAACAGAAATATTATCCCTGATGTTTGAGAACACGATACTAAATTCAGTTTGATTTAGTCATAAAACCTGCTACTGTGGGAGATATAATGGCTAGCTAATGAAATGGTACCATATTTGCTTACAAGTAGCATCTTTTTGAATATCATACTTAAAAACAAATTAATCACTTATTGTTTCTGTTGGGAGTTTAGCATAATTGTAAAATTTAATGGACAAATGTGTTCCATTAACTTCAACTCACATATAAGGGGCTGAAAAACCATCACCTAACTGTATTCCTCTAAAGTTTACAAATGACAGGTCTTTGTGCCTCAGCCTGGAAATAGGGGCCCAGCAATGATCTAAGGTGATGTAAGGAGGAAGGAGATGAGTAGCGTCAACATTAGTATGAAGCAGATACTACTCATACACTTACTGGTAACTTTCCCCTTCCTGTCCAATGTCAAACACTGCAAAGTCTGCAAAGTCACATTAAGGAAGTTGAAGTTATTAACTTACACACACAACAATTTAATTTTTTATATAAAAATATTGTAATTAAATGGGAGAGTTGTCTGCAAAAGCTACCAGAAAAAAATCAATATCAATCAGTAAGAGCAACACAAAAGGCCAATCTAGTCTGAATTATCAGTCAGCACTTCAGCAACTTTCCAATTATTCCCATAATTTAGAATGACTCTTGCAGTATTTCGAAATTATGTTTAAAACTGTAGTGGTTATTAATCAGGGAGATATGACAAGCCAGCATCATGATCAGCAGAAGGATGGAGACAGATACTAGATCATTTTGATCTTACTGAATTATTTCCTTTAAGCACAAAACTTCTTGCAACTGTATCTCTACATCATTCGGACGTCCAGAATAATGAGCAGAATATCTCGTGGTGGTTTAGAGGGCTTTTGCTACATGCCAGAAGAAGAAAAATGAAATTAAACTGTACCTATGCCCAAAACAGCATAAGTTTTTCATTTGTATAGGCCTAATCTTCATTAAATCTCAATTTCTTAGCCATTAGAGTGGACAGTAAGATCTGCAGTAGCCCTGACTGTGGCAGACCAGAGCTGGAATGAATTGTTAACACTGCTTGTTTAGGGTAGATATTTCCTTAAAGGAAATGAAAACATTGGGGTTTTTTTTTCTTTATTTTTTGAATCTCCAGGGCTCCAATTTTTGTTTGTAGCACTCATTTACATTTTCGCTATGCAAAAAGCAATACTGTTAAAATTTCCTTTACAATATTACTTAAATACTTGTGCATTTAAGAAGCCAGGCAACATTTATTTTTTACTTTTGAGCAATTTTGAGGCTCTTGCATCCATGTGCTTCAACAGGCTTCTGCTTTTCCAGTGGAGCTGAGTTATGTCTTGGGTATCATCACTTGGGTATTGTTAAAAAAGAGAAATAATTTTGCTTCTTGTTTCTTATTCCAAGCAAAATAACTGGCTAATGGTGGCATCAGTGGTTTCTCTGCTACTTTAAAGTACTATTTTCCATGGATCAGCAAAATTTTATTACAATGCTCAGTAAAATCTGGCCAAATTTACTTTTATTATCTTTAATAAATGAAGGTTAGTAAGGCTGTTTTTTTCAAGTAATTCTCATATTTTTTGTTGATTTAAACATTAAACAAAACAATTTATTTTTGTGTATTAAAAATGGGAGCTCTCAAGCACAGGGTTTACATAATCCTGTTTCTGATTAAAGCATCTCATTTAGAGAAGCTAAAAGTGCCAAAAACTGCAGACAATAAAGTGTTATCTGAGGAGTATTTTATTTCTAAGAAATAGTTCAGACAAACCTGCTCCATGTAATTATCCACACAAAGAGCTGCTGGATTCTGTTTTAGTTTAAAAAAATCAGAAACAATTTTTAAAGCTTTTCTCCATGTTAAAGCCACTTCAATGCCAACAGTACACACTGAACAAAATCTTTAAAGTATCTCCAGAAGATCCATAATTCAGTTAGTTTCTGAAGAAAGAGGAAGAGAGCTGCAAGTAGGATTTGTTTGGCTGTTACAGTACTAGTCTAAAAAACCTGTGTCATCTTTGGTATCAGCTGAATTAGACTGAAGCAATCTAACTTGTTAATTTTATTTGATTCTGGCCTCCACCCCTAGATAAGAAGAGCAATGAAGGCTGCAAGTCTGGGTAAACATTGACCTCACCACTATGCTGAAGCATCACCCTTGGCTCTGATGTTGACAAGGAATCTGCCAGAATTTCCCTGTGACTATCAGAAAGACACTTTATCCATTTATCACTAAGCTTTCCTTTTGTGAGGTAAAGGTAGTTACTTTCCATTTTGCCAGAAGCAAGTGAACTAAGGGAAAGAGCCTTCTTTATCTGCCATCTTTTAGATACTCTCCTTATGCATCTCACCACCAACAGAGATAGACCTTTAGACTGAACTCCATGTGATCTGTCTTCTGGTCATTTACACCCTTTCTACTCAGTTGCTTTGAACCAGTGAATCTTATGCTCTTCTTCTTTCCACAATGCTTTTTGCAGATACACTTGATCTATTTTACGTAGATCCAAAACTCAGAAATATTCTCGCCAGATGGTTACCTAGCATGTTTGTTAGTTACTAGTTGAGTGTGTGCTTCAGCTATCAGGAAAAGACATGTACAGGTGTCAAAGAGACTTTTAAAAATTCTCTAAAATGTTACAGACAGAAAAATTCCTTACAGCTTAGTTACAGCGTCTTCTGTGAAAGCACGGAGTTTGGGAAAGTTCACGCTTCAGAAATTTCCACTGAAACTGTAGTACATTCTCATTGAAAAGGAAAGAGGTTTGTTGTGACATTCTCTGATTTCCCAATGATTTTCCATAAGACTTGACTCTTCCTAGTATGGAATAGCATGCAACTGAATGACAAAAAAATGACTGTGTTTACACATGATGTTTGAACAGTGAAACATAAACCAATCCAGACAATGCTAGTAACACAGCAAACAGATGAGGAGGGGATATATAGGGCTATGACGACCAATCTAACCATGTGTCTGCACAGATAATATAACACATAGGAGAGAATGAAGTTATTTACTGGCTGCAGCTCCTGTATAATGCCAAGCTATACCTCTCCTTTTGTACCCTGCCTTGTTAATTTGATGGTATTTCCTCAACTGAAAACAAGTGGGTGAAGTGTCTTACTTATAAGCACCTGTGAGAAGGTTGAGGTTTAGATTATAAAAAGGGGGCTTGTACATGTTTTTCTTTTAATTAAAGCTCATTTGGTAAGTGTACAACTATGGTACAGCAGGAAAAGGCACCTTATTTCTGTAACTTTATTTACAGTTGTGTCAGACTCCATTTAGTTGAATGTTCAAGAGCGATACAACACAATAAGCACAGATCAAGAAGAAAATGTGCAAAGCAAAAGTGTAACTTTTTAGAGGTATGATAGATACAATACACTTGATCTTGAAGTATTGCCACAGTTTCCTACACTCATTGAACAGATAATTTCATCTTCCCTATGTATCTGGGTGATCTTTATATCTGAGTCATCTTGATATACTATACTGAGTGAAATATTTATGTGAAAACTCTGAAAGTTAGTTCCTCAGACAGATACTTTGTTTCTCAATTTAGGGATGCATTTTGAAATTTTTGTGTGAAGTTTTACATTTTGAAAATATTTGAAAGCACTACACTTTGTTTTCTCCCCATATGAAAAAATGAAATGCATTTTAAAATGTATTGCATTTAGAATGAAAATTAACTTCACTAAGTCTTATCTCGGTAGGTTGTCTAATAATCCCTAGAAAATAAACTGGAAATTACTATGACAAAGCTGAAGAAGATGAAAGAAAAAACATATTAAAAAAAATTCAACCCATAATAACGTTCAAGAACTAATGCATTAGAGTAGTCAGAGCCATAACATATTCATGTTCTATATTGAGGACTCTGAAAATCAGTTTTAAATAAGCAGTTATAAACACTTAGTTGGTTCAAGGAATTCTAACAATGTGAGACTGCATGAATGATAAACAGCTAAGCAGAAGGAAAATTATTTGCTTTATCCCCAAAGCCACAGTCTTTCAGCATCAGAAACTCCATGAAATTGGAATATATGGGTACACACTTTTGAAATATCGTCTTTTCATCCAGTCAAGGTAAACAAACATCTTGCACATTTCAACAATGAATTGAAGAGTTTCCTTTCACCCCTGGGATGCAAAATGAGAGCAAAAATAAGCATTGAATTCATGCTTTGTGATTCACAAGCAAGCAATTCTCTGCCTTGTTTTCTCTGAAGAGTGTACAGGAGTCTGCCTGTGTAGTTTGTGGAACGAAATCCAGAATGCACTATAGTTAACATATATGAGAAAGCGTAACAATTCCACATGTTCTGCCTGATTTCTGCTGCTGGAACAGCCAGTAAAAATATAATGTCACTCTCTTCTTTTGGGGAAGAGATAGATCTCGAGTAGAATAGCAAAGCTGTTATTATGATAACACTAGCAGACAAGGTGTGGTAGTATTTGAAATGCATGGTTTGAGTAAATAAATAATTGTGTCACTTTTATGCATATTTTATGGACTGGAAATTTTGGAGAACAAGGCTAACAAACCAACCAGACTAAGCAAACGATACAAAATTTCTTTTCCAAATCTGGAAATGTCTGACACTTCTTGAGTGAAAATGTGGGCTATCTTCTTTTGATATATAATAGTTGAGCTTTCTGCTAATACTGCAAATTAATGTGCTGCTCCTCTACTATCAAGCATCAACCAGAGCCAAGGCTTCAGGTGGTAGCAACCACCCCCATGTAGGCATGTGTCTCTGAATCAGAAACCATAGTATCATCACCATCTACAATCCCTTATACTTTAACTGGGTTACAGCACACTGGTCTCTAGTTCTATGCAGGAAAATGTAATTTGGGAGAAAAAAAAACCCTAGCTTCTGGATGGATGTGAGTTTCCACACCCACTCATGAGAAGTGCTGACCTCCTTCCACTTTCAGTGATATGCAAAAGAGAGGTTTTTCTGCTGGTACATTGTATTACACAGGTAATCTGAGATAGCTTCTGTCTTTGATACTTCTGCTTATCACATTAGGAAGGTATGTCTCATTTTCCTCTTTACTGCTCCCAAACAAACAAGCAATTGTTATTACTCTGGTTTTCATTGCTTTTCATTTTTCCTCTCTCATTTTTATTTAGATCCTTTTTTTTTTTCTTTTTTTAAGCTGGAAAAGTACTGAACTATCTGAATAGTTGTTTCCAAAGTGCCTTCTGCAAAGAGTTTGATTTTACAACCACTGAGATGCATCCTCAGCCATATGTAGCAGACCAATGCTGACACTGAAATGTCAGGATAATCAGAGAATCACGCAGAACTCCATACTGCTAATGCACAGAGCCCTGGGGTCATTTTCTTATCCAGCATGATTCTCTAAATGTGTTGGTCTGTATTCATATTGGATGTAAACTATTTTACATTGCATGCTTAGCGGAATTTAAATGTGATGTCACATTAAGAAAGCATAAAGGAAAAATGCTACTGCCAAAAGTCTTTCACAACATAGCTGTGCAGGGCACCCATTCTTCGCTATTAAGGATTAATTTTAGCAATGCTCATAGTCTTTTCTTGGCTCAGTTTTTCCCCCTCTGCTCATAGGAGTTTTTAGTGTACCGACTGGGCCTGAGTCTTAGGTCTATCAGATAGCCCTGTTCATTGAGCTATCTTGATGAATCAGAAAAGGAATAGGCAGCCTTTTTAACACATTTCCAAGGGCACATGTACAAAACCAGAACAGAATAATCGAGTGTGCTTGTTAAACTAAAGACTGCACTGTGTGGCAGTCCATCCCTGGTTCTGCCACCCATGCAGCTCTGGGGCTGCAGACTGGGACGGGCAGCAGCACACTGTCTTGTCACTCCAAAGACCACCAACCACCTGATTGCTCCCCACAGCCCTTCCTCACCCTTCCTTTGCTCTGAGAGAGATGCTATTTACCACCACTCCGTGTCTGTTGGCAGTTGTTGCATCTGCCCACCACTAGTGAGTGCACTCTGCACATCTAGAGTAGATCACTCACACTTTGAAGGACCTCCACTCATCTGCTGGGCTGGTTTGAGGAGGAGATGAAGACAGCAGACTCCACTTCCTTTCTCTTCACCTCACTACCTGTGCAACACAGGCTGGAGTCCTGTTCACCTCCTCACAGATATGAATGAAGTGGATTGCAAATAGGACACCCTCATCAGCCACCCTGCAGATGATGCCTGGGATGGGTGATGAGCCCGAAGCTGCCATAACACAGCCCCTGCTCCCACCACAGAAATTTAGATCAGCACAAGTCATTCATGAAATTTCTTGCAAATAATAGTCCTCCCCTTTCACATTTGTTTTAACTCTCCCCAGCTCAATGTCTGGCCTGACTCTGTTTGAACAAGCCATGAGAAAAAGAGCTTTCTGACAGAACAATCTCATATGAATTGAATCTATCGTGCAACCATGCTGCAACTACATTTTTCAAAGCTATTTGTTTTCAAAGGTTATTTTTACATTTTTTTGCCCCGCTTGATCTTCCCTACTTCTAAAACGCCACACAGGAAAATTTTTTGTCAATTTACTGTATAGATAGTAGGGAAGTGGGAAAAAATATTTCACTTAACACTTGGATGGACAATCATTCATAAATCCTCATCACAGGTGTGTGATGCTTGATCCCACACAAAGGCAGGATTTCATTTCAGTCTGTTTCTGCCATTACAACTAATGCAATCCCTGCTTTTGTACTGGCCCTCAAAGACAAAACACTGCTTTCTGCATCATGTTTCAGTGAAGAGGAAAAGTGGCAGAAATGTGATGTAGGGTCTGACAGGCTGTGGGGATTAGTGCCTTGCTTAGTGAAATGGGTTCCAGGATAAAACTTGACATATACCAGGGAGTAAAGGTCAACCTTTCTGTCAAAATGTTAGGTCTAATTTTTCAGCGTCTTGCGCCTTCCTTTTTAGATATCTATCCTGAACACTTTCAGCAGGAAAAGCACCCCAAATTTGTCTCTTTCAGGAAAGACTCAGCTTTAGTGGATGAAGCTGTACAGCGTGAAAGTTTTCCAGCCATATCTGATGTTATGCACATAGCTTTTTTCAGAACTATGTGTCCTGTCAGGGCATATAAATTCAACAGACTTGGTAAACAAGTGGCCCAAAGGGAGCTGCTACTGGCTGCGTTATAAATATTCAAGACCCAGTCAGCCATAATTAGTTTACTCCCTCATGTTCATTTTAATATGTCCCCCTCCTTCCAGTCTGTATATTTTGTTAAGTTCATCCTTTAGAACAAAAGCTTGCCCAGGGAGTTTTATCCTTCAAGTACAAAGAAAATATTCTGACCGTGCAATAGTGCTGTAAGTGTATCGCACACATACAGGAGAGAAAAAATTCTCCTTTCTGATAGTAACTCCAGAGTTTTATCTTCCTCCATATTTCCTCTGAAAGAAAACAACACAATTTATATGGGTTTTTTCCTCCAAAACTTGTATCCTTCTGTATTTTTCTTGGTTATTGAATTTTTAAATATGAAAGCATGGAATTTACAGTCTCATCTCTATTAATGGTAAAAGTGGCTTTGCTGCCGTATGACCCAGAAATTCTGCGAAGTGCCTTCATTCCTATCAGAAACATTGCTCAAAGCTGGAAAATATGAAGTGCTGCAGTTTGTGTATCACACAACATATTTTATTGTACATTTGCAAAATGAAGCATAAACACATTAAAAAATTATTGGTGATACGAAGGCAGAACAATCCACAGAAAATCTAGCTAGTTGAAGGAACAAGGGATAAATGAATTGAACGAGAAATTAGCTCTTCAAATAGTTATTTCTCGTGTTTAACACTTGAAGGAAAGTAAGCTGAAATATTTCTGAGTTTAAAGAGATTAAGTTCAGATAAAGCATTGCCTGTCCCTTTCTAAATACTGACACTCCAGCTCAGCAAGCTCACTGCACAGCATCTCCTCCTCCTCCTTGGTCAGAACCCTGTCTCAGAATCTGGCAAGTGGGGACATGGCAAGCTGAGTAAAGGGTGATGAACCTATCTGATTATATCAGACATCCACTGCTGTCGATGTCGTCTTCCTGTTCTACAGCTTTTTCTAATGTAGAATGAAGGTTTTCGAAGTCAAACACTGAAATGGTCATGACATAGGGTCCTGTCCCTGGAGAGAAATCCAGACTAAGGTTTTTGTGGTGCACATCTTATATAATAGTTCAGTAACTGGAATAGCTGGATTTTATGTTACTAATCCACACTTAAACCGTGTTTCAAAATGGGGTTACGTTACTGGCCATACCATTATAGAAATATAATTAGGATTATCCTACAATTTAATAACAGAGGAGTGCTCCTAAATGCAGGACTTGGAGCTGTATGTAACTTCAGTCAAAGCTCAAGGAAGTTAACATCAAACTTACCCCCTCAAAATGAGCAAGATGGGTAAACTGGTAACAACAGATGAGGAGAAGGCTGAGGTACTCAATAACTTCTTTGCCTCTGTCTTCACTGGCAAGCTCTCTTCCTACACCTCTTGAGTGGACAGACTGCAAGGCAAGGATGAGGGGAGCAAAGTCCCTCTCACTGTAAGTGAAGATCAGTTTTGTCACCACCTGAGGAACCTGAACATACATAAGTCTATGGGACCTGATAAAATGTATCCGAGAGTCCTGAGAGAATTGGCTTATGTAGTTGCTGAGCCACTCTCCATAGTATTTGACAAGTCTTGGCAGTCAAGTGAAATTGTTGGTGACTGGAAAAAGGGAAACACCACACCCATTTTTAAAAAGGGTAGAAAGGAGGACCCTGGGATCTACCGACCTGTCAGCCTCACCTCTGTGCCTGAGAAGAGCATGGAACAGATCCTCCTAGAAGCTGTGTGACAGCACATAGAGGACAGGGAGGTAATCTGAGACTGTCAGCATGGCTTCACCAAGAGCAAGTCCTGCCTGACAAAGCTAATGGCCTTCTATGATGGAGTGACTACGTCAGTGTACAAGAGAACTACAGATGTCATCTATCTGGACTTTGACATGGTCCCCCACAACATCCTTCTCTCTAAATTGAAGAAGTATGAATTTGATGAGTGGACTGTTTTATGGATGAAGAACTGACTGGATGGTCACATCCAGAGGGCAGTGGTCAATGGATCAATGTCAGATGGAGATCACTGACAAGTGGTGTCCCCCAGGGGTCCATACTGGGACAAGTACTATTCAGTATCTTCATCAGTGACATAGACAGTGAGATTAAGTGCACCCTCAACAAGTTTGCAGACAACACTAAGCTGAGTGATGCAGCTGACACACCTGAGGGATGGGATGCCATCCAGAGGGAGCTGGACAAGCTCAAGAAGTGGGCCCATGTCAACTTCATGAAGTCCAACAAGGCCAGGTGTAAGGTCCTGCTCTGGGTCAGGGCAATTGCGAGTATCAATACAGGCTGGGCAATGAAGGGACTGAGAGCAGCCCTGTGGAAGAAGACTTGGGGTACTGGTGGATGAAAGACTGGACATGACCTGGCCATGTGCACTTGCAGCCCAGAAGGTCAATCATATCTTGGGCTGCATCAAAAGGAGCATGGCCAGCAGGTGGAGAGAGGTGATTCTGCCCCTCTACTCTGCTCTGGCAAGATCCCACCTGGAGTTCTGTGTCCAGCTCTGGAACCCTCAGTACAGGAAAGACATGGACCTGTTGAAGCAGGTCCAGAGAGGGGCCAGCAAGATGATCAGAAAGATGGAACACCTCTCCTATGAGGACAGACTGAATGGGTAGTGAAATGTTGGAGCAGGTTGTCCAGAGAGGTGGTAGATGCCCCATCCCTGGAAATATTCCAGGCCAAGTTGGTCAGGCCTCTTAGCAACTTAATCTAGTGGAAAGTGTCCCTGCTTATTGCAGGGGGGTTGGACTAGATGACCTTTGAAGGTCCCTTCCAACCCAAACTATTCTGTGATTCTATGATTATACTTCTTTGTCTTTGGATACTGCTTGTTTTTCAAGACCAGCATATTGCATGGGATTATAGTGAATGGAGCTGAATAAACTTAAAATTTCTGTGCCTAAGCGTAAATGAAACTGATCTGGATGATAAGCTATCTGCCTTTGCTTGTGATGGCAATACAGAAACATGGGCAAAAGAATTCTCTCCATAGGACCAGACTAAATCTAGTCCAAAGGGAAAATCCCCAAAACACCTGTGGAACATCTGGTCTTCATCTCTAACTATCCTTCTTCAAATCTGATATACTGCACACTAATGTAGGTATAGCCCTATTTGCCCTAATTCCCCTTCAGACTAGCTTTTTCTGATAACAGTAGACAAAAACCACATAGGAACCTAAATGTAAGAATTCAGCTAATATAGTGTAAAAATTCCACCTCGTTTTCATCCCTTACACCTAACTGCTATGCATTAGAAATCTGACAGAGAATTCTGTCAAATTGAACTATTGAACTCAGGGTGGCAAAAGTCCCTCCCCAGGCAAGACATTTAAATCATTTTCAAAGTTAATTTCCTGCTCCCAGACAGAGAACAAATGTAATTGGTTTTACTTCATTCTTCTGGTGAACAGGAAAATGTTGCCTGCATACTCAACAAGGAAAAGTGTCCTAGAAGGCAGCTAGAGCACTCGCTTTGCACCACCAAAGAAGCCCCTTCTGCAAAGCGATGTGTGTGGATCAGCATGTGAATGGGGATTCAGATTTAACCTGTCAAATCTTCCTGGTCTCCCCCTAACCCAGTTTTGTAATGAAATTATGATCTATTTACAAGGTAACAGCACACATGGGAGATTGAAAACAGTCAGAAAAAAATATAGGGTAGCTTCAGGTATATCTTTTAGAAAAGTGTTTATGCATTTTAAGAGACCTTCCCCTGGTCCCTCAGGTTTCCTGGTGACAAAGGCTTTCCCAGGTTCTAAGGATATTGCCATGAAAACTTCTGATAACAAAACTTCAATAACATTGGAAAGAAATTAATGAGGTTACCAGATACTAAAGAGAGTTTGTAAAAGGATGAACAAAAGTGTGTATATATGTATATATGTGCATATATATATGTATACAGGAACAAATGTTTATATACAAGTATACGTGATACAGCTTAAGATAAAACAGGGTTAATTAACATCTAAGTCACTGTATGATCAAAGGTAGAAGACAAGCAGTATTAACTTCCTAAACAAGATTTGTCAGATTCTATTTCTGCATGCATTTTTACAATTACACAGTGAAAAGTATGTAATAGCACCTGAGCTCCTAAGTATTTCTTGTTTCTTTTGAATGAAAGTTTTTTTTATTTTTTGTGCAGTAGTAGATATAAAAGCACTTTAACTAAAATTTCCCCAATTTCAGCATATGATATCTGACTTTTTATTGCTCTACAGAGCCAATGTTATACTTAGGAAAAAACTATAATACTGATATGGTCAATTTAAGTTTACTTAGCAGTAATAAGCTTTCAATCCATGGAAGGAAAACAAGTGTTCATTGCTAAAAGCATAAATCCTCATTTATATTTAATTTTAATGTTTCTGCTTTTATTTGTGCATTGTATGCAAGTACAAGGATGGATTACTTGAATGGATATACAGTTTTTAAGTATAGTATTTCTATAAATCAGGGAAAAAAGTAAACTTCATCAAGCTAATGCTGTAGGGATGAACAATAATAACAATTACAAACTCACCATTAAAAAATAAGTAGTTCAGTTCACTGTGAACTATTTTTTCAAGTGATTGAAAAGTTGTTCGTTTCCAAGGATCTCATTCATATTAGTTGGTTTACTCAGAGTGCATCTCAGTTGCTTTACTCCTTACTTCTGTCTGTCCAGAAATTCCTCTTTCTCCACCCAAATTTATTCCTAGTGACTGACAGAAAGCACTCTTCCCATTGAGCAATAATGTAACTTACCTTACAGCATGTTTAGTCCTGCCACAAAAATTAAGACAATTAATGCCAGTGTTTACTTCCTTAATTTTACTTTCTCTGACAAGCCTACATAAACTCTTGCATAACCAAAAGATTCATGTACCCAAACTACTCCTCAGTGAAGCTCAAACTGTCCACGGGACTAAAATTGACCCTTCCTGACACTTAAAGAAAAGGAAATATTTCTTCAAATATGCTGAAACAAACTCAGCATGGACAAACTAGCATGCTAAATTTTCAAGGATCGCTTCTAGACCCTGCTGTAACAAATTAAAATTGCCTAAAGGTAATGGGTAGAAGAGGAAAACCAGGAGTCTAACTGAAAACCGCAGGATACTTTTCTCTCATATTGACCTTCAGGAGTATGTAATGGACAAGAAGCATCCTAGTTTCATTCAGAGTTTCTCTATTCATTTCTTTTTAAGGTAGGTACTACTAAAAGTCTATCTTCCTACAAATCCTAGACTATGCCCTACGTTTAATATGTGTTATCTGCAATAAAATAACTAAGTTTTGTTTAGTTAGCAAAAATATTATAAACAGCATTTCCTTGCCCAGGAAGGCAAATCGTTCAAGGTCTTTTTTTTGTGTGTGAGCTTCCTCTGTATTGCAAATGTTTCACTAGTTGAGACTGTATTTTGATAAAAACTTGTATTTGAGCAATATGATGTGAAAACACTCCATTTATCTACCTGCTTTGTTGTTTTTAATGGGATATTATATTGCCATGGAAGAAGAACTCAAAGTTTTAAATTTAGGGTTGATTTTTTTTTGTAAGTATTGTCTATTGTCCTGCAGAAGGTTACAGGATCATTCTGCGTTCCATTAGTCAACATTTTGTATGCTCAGCAAAATAATCTTTAAATCAAGTTACACGATTAATACAGTGTAATCACCTTTTTTTTTTTTTTTTTAATTGAAGAAATGTTGGTGGCTGTGATTTAAAACAAGTCCATTTATGCCACAGCATAATAAAGCCAGTGAAGACAAATCCCATAATGCCACATTTATTGTGTATCATCAGCCAGGTGATTATGCCACTAGATATTTTCACTGTCTAACTTCAAAACACAGATAGTAAAAAATTAAAATCAGGAGGTAAAAGAAGAAATTAATTGACTGCTTCAGGTTATTTGGCAAGATAACATGAAAAAAAAAATGGATCCATGTAAAGTATTTAAATAATACAAGAGTGAATGCCTTTTTTAACAACTTTTAGCAAATGCTAAGTTCTCCATTAAATGAACTTTACTGCTTCTTCTACTTCATTACAGTACATTTCTTGGCAGAAGTTTTACTATGAGTTTCTAATTGTCTTGCTTTTGGAAACTGCAGTTTCATCCAATTATTTCATACGATGTAATAGAAAAACAGAAATCTCATTGCTTTATATGTGATCATTCTTCCAGACAGATGGTACCCACTAAATACCCAGAAGAATAATTTATATCACTATGCTACAAAAATTCAGGAAATATTAATATGCAATGCTTACCAAATAATACACAGCTGGATCACCATTCCAGAATCAGGCTTTAAGATAAGAATAAAACGAAAATATGTATGGCATATTCGCTTAGGTGGAGGGGCTGAAGAGAGATAGAAAACAATTCCAAGTATTAGTTTCTTAACTGGAAAGTGATGCTAGTAATTCACTCATAGAAAACAATGCTCTCATCTTAAAAATCATTAATGACACCACCATTGGTTTCAGTCACACAAGATCCAACCCATGACTCTTTCTACAATATCAGAAACCGTACAGTGGAACTACCCTTTCAATGTATATATTATATGGTGTGAATAGCTTAGTGATATAATTTATTTTCAAAGGTCAGTTGCAAAGATTTAAAAGTTTTCATCGTGCATATGGAGTCATAATTCTTATGGACCAAGTGGCACTTTCTTTAAAAAGAAAATTGTTGCCTCTCATGAAAGAGTAAAGAAGGTGTTTACAACACCAAAAATAGTCTTGCCAATAAGAAAATAATATGTTTGCTATTAATTGTAAAAACAACACCGCTATACACTGAGAAGAATACTAAAGATTATTGAAAGCAGATTTATCAGCAATTCATAATAGATTATGTAAAGATACTTATGCTTTTGTTGTGTTGTTTTCTATTATTACAACAACTGGTTTAATCAAAACTATATCAAAACAACCTGCTTTTCCCATTTCCCCCACTTCCTCATAGGAGAAACACCAGGGTTCTGAGAGTACCTACACTTTCATGAAAGCACCTTCCTGTTATGATAGGTTTCATCTTTTATCTGATAGCTCCTGACATTTTTTTTCAAAAATCTGTGTGCTAAGCTTGTCCCACACCTAAAAGGGAATTCCTCCTAATTTGAAAGCAAATCTCAATTGTGATAGACAAGCCCATGAAGAAATATTAAAGCATATTTGGGATATTATTTCCAGACATTAATGAATTAGACATTAGTATTAGAGATTTCAAAGGACTGAATAAGAGAATTACATGGTAAAATGAATCTGTTGATTTCTGCCATTTTACCTCAACATTAGAAAGGTTGGCACCAGTGACCAGTTTTCACTCCTTACCAGGGAACTTCAATTATACCTTTGAAAATGATTGTGCCAATATTGATTCCTGGGGAAAGGAAGGAACCAAGTAAGGAAAACAAAACATTATGTATAAGTCCTAGAGCCTCAGACACAGTAATAGGTCTGGAAACACAGGTAATTTGTTTTTATTTTTGCATTGATCACATTTAATGTTATCGGTTCAGATAACTGTATGAGAAACAAATGTGTATTTAGGTGAGAGCTTCATTGGTTACACTTAGGAGCAAGTAATGTTCAGCCCACACTTCTGGCAGACATGATTCTAGTCAATTTGGTGAATGAAACTATCAAAAGTGTATAGCATAAATTGGCAAACTGCTGAGAAAATGTGAACAATATCTCTCAGAAGCTCCATTCCAAGTCTTAAGAACAGGATCTAGGAATTGTAAATACAGAACAAGTTCCTAAAAAAAAAAAAAAAAATCTTAGTCACAGTATAGAAATCTGGCAAGTCATCAGGGAACGAAACCTGGGATCTTTACTTTCTCAATTAAATAATCATTATAATAGACTGGGGGAAAGCATCTGTCAAAGTGACAGTTTGCATCTGGTCTCAGAATTGTACAGTTGTTCCATATAGTACTATAATCCTTTTTCCATTTTAAGCCTTCAGTCAGTGCCAGTGATTCATTGAAACTTGTTCATATTTTAATTTAGGAGAAAACTATGAACTTGTCTGAATTCAAAATATCCCACACTCCTGCTTTATGTGTTTACAATAGTGTTTACATTGTCTATGGGTTAATCAAGCAAATTTCAGGTGCAGTCTGATATAAATAATGCAGCAGGGCACTGCATATTAGTAAGTGAATATGAGTTACCACCAGAAAGGATGATTTCTAAAGAAATCCACTTACAGTACAATTCTCATATGTGTAAAACATGGAAGGAACAAACACAAAAGTAGACTCTCAATAGTAAATGTATGATTCTACTATAGCACATAAACAGAGATCCACCAGGTCATTTTTCAAATAACAATATTTTTTTAAAAAATAGTCATTTATTTGAGTGTCTCTAAAAATTATCCACAAAAAGATGTTAATATGTTGGATAATATCTACATGAGAAGATGAGAAAGGCAAAAATACATGCTATTTGGAGAAAGGAGAACTACCATACCAAATAAGGCAATAACGCATACATCAATAGTATGGTACTTGTGAAGTTCATAGAATCACAGAATGTTAGGGATTGGAAGGGACCTCAAAAGATCACCTAAATCAAGCCCCCTGCTGGAGCAGGAACACCTAGATGAGGTTACACTGGAAGGCGTCCAGGTGGGTTTTGAATGTCTCCAGAGAAGGAGACTCCACAATCTCCCTGGGCAGCCTGTTCCAGTGTTCTGTCACCCTCACTGAGAATAAGTTTGTTCTCATTTAAGTGGAACCTCCTGTGTTGCAGTTTGGACCCATTGCCTCTTGTCTTATCACTGGTTGTTACTGAGAAGAGCCTGGCTCCATCCTCATGACACTCACCCTTTGCATATTTGTAAACATTAATACGGTCACCCCTCAGTGTCCTGTTCTTCAAACTAAAAAGCCCCAGCTCCCTCAGCCTCTCTGACCTACTAATCATCCCCCTTCTAATACACCCCAGGATGCCATTGGCCTTCCTGGCCACAAGGGCACAGTGCTGGCTCATGGTCATCCTGCTGTCCACCAGGAACCCAGGTCCCTTTCCCCTGCGTTGCTTTCCAACAGGTCATTCCTTAACTTACATTGGAACATGGGAACATTGTTCCTACCCAGATGCAAGACTCTACACTTGCCCTTATTATATTTCATTAAATTTTTCCCTGCCCAACTCTCCAGCCTGTCCAGGTCTCGCTGAATGGCAGCACAGCCTTCTGGCGTGTCACCCACTCCTCCCAGCTTGGTGTCATCAGCAAACTTGCTGATAGTACACTCTATTCCCTCATCCAAGTCACTGATGAATATATTGAACAGTACTGGTCCCACTACAGACCCTTGAGGGACCTCACTAGATACAGGCCTCCAACTGGACTCCGCCCCATTGACCACAACTCTCTGGCTTCTTCCCTTCAGCCAGTTCACAGTCCACCTCACTACCCGATCATCCAGTCCACACTTCCTCAGTTTAGCAGCAAGGATGCTGTGGGAGACTGTGTCAAATGCCTTACTGAAATCAAGATAGACAACATCCACCACTCTGCCATCATCTATCCACCTGGTTATATCTTCTAGGTTCCTAAACTCTGCACAATTTTAATCCCTTCTCATTTAAGATTGCTATTTTGAGATTTTCTATTGTTCTTGCTCCACAAGAATGGGCCTTTATTCACATGTAGATCACAGGCACAGTTGAGGAAGAACTATTATGGATATAAATACAGCCAGTCAGTTTGAAACAGGCACTACAGCAAGTGCACAAGCAAAATCAGTGGAGAGAAGTCTAGAGACCTACGGTCTTTTGGACACAGATTTGTATTTTGCAAGTCCAAATATAAAATGCGGCACAAAAGCTCATTCCTCTCTCTGGAGTCCTGAAACTTGCATGACATTCACAGGATTAATGTGGATATGGAAACAATTTTCTTCTACCTAACTTAATTCTAACATAGTGGCTGTGGAGAATAAAAGATAGGACTCTTCCAGATCATGCTTCTAAAAGTAAAACGAAAATGTATTTCTTAACAGAAATCCTACAAGAAATATTCTCCTGATAGTGGTTATTTTAACATTTTTTATTCTAAAAAGGTTCAGATCACATTAGTTTTATTTAATAAATTCAGAAAACCCAAAATAAAGAAATGCAAACAAGAGTAAAAGACTTATTGAAAATATGATATAAGATGGCAGTATTTTATGGTATTCTTTTAGTAAAGTCACTTCATATATTCATTTTCTTTAAGCTGTGTCAGAACATTCAAGCCATTCTCTGCCATAAGCAGCCATCTGTCACATCACTGTCCTTCTTATTTTTTTCCATTTCTGTGTAATAGCATGCACTGACTGAACATATGGCCTAGAAGGTGGACAAATGTCCCTCCTGGCTAATATAAACTTTTCAGAGGTGTTTGCTGGTGGAAATCATTATGCTACTTTAACAGAGTGAGAAAACTCCTTCCTTCAAGCAATCAACTGCAAGCTCAGGACACCAATGCAGGAGGCTCCAATTCTCTATTATCTCCTTCGGCACTCTCCATAAGCCAGATTGCTGGCCAAAGCATGGTACAGGAACTGCTTGATCTGACCAGTCTTCTCCCACATGAGGACACAGGTCATTCCTCTTTTCACCTAAGTACAACTATTAAATATTAGCACCCTACTGAACTGGATGAATCCAGAAAGTAGGTGGGGATGAGAAAAAAAGTGATTAAGGGTTTTCAGTATTTCACCATGTGCCTCAAGTGTTCTGCAACAGTCTTAATTAGGGAGAATATTGAGGAGAGATGGGTAAGTAGCACTGGGATAGCTAGATGATCTAAAGTGCAATGTCGAAAACAAGTAGAGGAAATTCAACCTACTACATTATTTTCGTTTAGTGCAAATGATGTTGGGTTAGATGAAATAACAGGGATTTGAAAAACATCCAGATCTGGTGGTGACCATGATAAGCTTGAGAAGGAATATTAGGGAAGAAAGCAGTACCAAACGTTTCCTTACAAGGAAGGGGGCATTCCATCTTTCACTACAAATGTTTTAGAAGGATGTGTCCTTTCCTGAACTTCTGTTGTTGCAGAATAATGCAAGCCACTATTAGTGACCAAGTGCATTTCAACCTTTCCTACCCAAAGCATATCTCATCACATTCTTAATGACTTCATCATACTGGATTATGCTCATCTTTGAAGTCTTTGTGAAAAATCAGCAAATGCAGAAAGTGCTTTAAAAAGGAAGCAGAAAGTACCTGTGCTTGAAAGAGGCCGTTTTTATTGGTTTGTTTCCAGGGTTTCTTGAATACTGGCACTTTCCATTAGCATTATCATGATCATTCATACTAGCAGAAAATGGGTTTATTGACCTTGAGGTCAAGGTCATCAGCTGATTGTAAGGTCATCAATTAATGTGAGATGTTCCATAAGAAAAATGTCTCACCATTATTCAGATCTCTTGGAGAGATATTTTGCAGTTTTATTATGTATTTTTGTCATGAACACAAATATGTAATGGCGTACTTTTAACATACCTAAATGAAAACAACATGTTAGGTTAACTTTATATGATCGCAAGGCACATGAATAGCATATATTTTTTCTTTAGGAATAGGCTTGCTTTAAATATGCCAATAGAGAAAACATCACTTCCTACAGGTTTACTGTATTACTGCGAGATATTTGGTGCTGGGAACTTTACTGGTCAGCTGTTATTAAGTGTTGTGGCATCACTTGCCCAAGCTATGATGATTCAATAGTTATCTAACTAAAGACACCCTAACAAATATAGTCTTAGTCCCTCCGTCAGTTGTAGGTGGCAGTTTTCTTCACATAATATATACAGAACCAGACTTGACTAATGATACTGTAGTCTTTAGCATGTTTACATTATTTCAGCAGTGATCATTCTTAATATCTGAGCCTCTAAATTGCAGTAAAGAAATGGCTTAGGACTTTGTTATATCTAGAACAAACTAATTGGGCAGCCCCAAACTATGACTACAAACTTTAAAACACTACAGATGCAGAAGATGTTTATTGTCTGAATGAATCACTCCAGATTCTTCCCTGTATTCCAGTTTTGTAGGTTGCTAAGGGTTTTTCAGGACACTAATGGTATTTGCCTTATTTTCTTCAGTTCTCTGACCTTCAGGACAGGTTAAACTAGCCAGAAATCTATTCGTGTTGTGGATGGAGTGAGAGGGATACACTTCACTCATAAGAGAGAAACAACAATAAAATTTACTGACATAAAACAGGGAGGTAGAAAAATTCAATGATAAATATAACAGTGGTTTTACAAGATTAATGGCAAGGCACACTTTATTATTTACTGCGTAGAGGACAGGGTCAGACAAAACTGTCAGCGAGACCCATCTGTTGAGTCTTGAGTTTCAGAGAGGAATCCCTTGCTTTCTAAACTTCTTCTCAGAGTGGATTCCAGGTGCAGCTGGATCCAGACTTAGTCTTAATCTTTGACAATAGTTTATATCTAAATGATTGTCTATGCACAATCAATCCTTTATATTACTTAGCTAAGATTTCAAAGTTTAGCCTGCTATTAGACACTTACCTAAGATGTGTTGTGGCAAACAGGAATCTCTCAACCTTGAGGAGTAATCTTGAGAGGCATTCCCTACTCAAGGGGAGGTCCTGGTGTGCAGCCCACTGCCATGCAGGAGAGCACAAAAGGCTTTGGGTTGTCCACTATTTATGGAATAAGATGATTGACTCATAGTCATATTTGCATAGCAACTGCAGATATTAGTTTCTTCCAAATTTGGCTTCAGTCGAACACTGACCACCACTGTGTTTAGGTGGGCTCATTGTCATAGATAAGACCCTGGCTATTGTGTGGTTATCTGTTTTCCCTGGATCCACTTTTAGCTGGATACATCCATCACAACTGCCACTGGTGGCTACCACTGGAGCAGGGTTACAGGAAAAGATCAGGTCAGGGTTGTGGAGAGCGCACCACCACAGTTCTCAGATGTGCCAGGAGCAAGTTCATTCATTGTCTAAATGGAGCTCAGCGGTCCCTGATCATACCTGCATACAGGGAACATAATTTCCTGCACCTAAATAATTTTACCAAAACAGAGGACTGGTTTGTAATGTTAATTAAACTTTTTGACCCACATACTCGCAACAAGGTATTTAGAAGGAAAAGTTAGGGGCTGATTAATTTTGATTTATTTGATGCATTCCGCTGCTTTTATAAAGAATGTGCAAAGTCCCTAAGTGCAGGAGTCAGCTTCCAGAGAAAAATAAACCTGATGTTCCAAAGTTTACACTTGGTACAGTCACATTTATTTCTGTGTTTTTTCTTAGGTCCATGTTGTAATGTTAAGAAAGGATGTATCTTTCAGCCTCTCTCTTAAAGCTCTATTGAAATTTGTTATTGTTGTTGTTGTTTTGTTTGTTGTTGTTTTTTTTAAAGCTGCTTCTACTCTCATCTGCCAAAAGCTGGAAAAGCAGAATGCTTCTCCTACAACTGGCTGTATTCACCCTCATGTTCAGTGATGACGTATATTCATATTTTGATGTGGAGGTTTATACTGTCATTTAGAACAGCAGTCTTCTAGAACTTAGACGTGCTTGAGTCTTTATGTGTACCCTTCCCCATGCCATCTCTCCACTTCTATGCATATTTAATCTAATAATAATGGCAAAAAAATCGAAATATTTAGGCAAAATGGCAATATACCTTTTAAAGTGTGAATTTCCAAGTAGCTTGCAAGACACAATATATTTCTTATGACCTTTCACCTATGATGACCTCTGAGCCCAACAGAGTTACTTCCCAGGCAGGCCCTGAATAAACTGTGTCTAAAGTAAATGCATGGCAGTACTTAGAAAATTAATTCTACTTTCTTATCGCTGTCTTGCCATTTTCCTGCTGGTCTTATTTTCTTTACATTCGTCTCCCACAAAGTGGCAGATATAGTTTAAGCTGTTTCTGTTAATATCGATGTCAAGATGAAAACTACTTTCTCTAGTAAATGGCTTGATTGCTTTGCCTGTAGGAGAAAGAGCAGCAAATAGATGGAGTGCACTTTGGCAGATACCCATATATGTGAATGAGTCTTCTTTCTGCACATGGTGCTGTAATATGAAATCAACAGAAAACTGTTAGTTTCTTTTAGGGAATCAGTATTTTCTGAATGCTTGGTTGAGAGTGGAGGTATGGTAAAGATAAAGTGCTCAAGAGAAGTATTGTGATTTATTTCTTTTTTCTACTTCAAGAATTCTGTAGGATTAGGAAGCTGATTTCCCTCTTAGCATCTGCTTCTTCAGAAAGATGAGCAAAGGAGAACTACCATAGGTGCATTAAACTTCAATTTGAAGAAAAAAATTGCTTCTTCATCTACCATATATAGGAAAAAAAAAAAACAACAAAAAACAAAAACAAACACCAAACCAAAAGGAGGGTCCTTAGTCCAAATTCCTCAGATATATCTAAGTTCCTGTATCCTTCAGAAATCAGTGGAAATTAGGCACTTGAATCATTGGAGAGTATGCCTGCCTGGCCATAGTTGAAGTCACTTTAAGGCTTTCCAGAATGAGAGGCATAATAGAACAACCTACAGAGATTACAGAATCACAGAATGTTAGGGATTGGAAAGGACCTCAAAAGATTGTCTAGTCCAATCCCCCTGCCAGCATAGGAACACCTAGATGAGGTTATACAGGAAGGTGTCCAGGCGGGTTTTGAATGTCTCCAGAGTAGGAGACTCCACAACCCCCCTGGGCAGCCTGTTCCAGTGTTCTGTCACCCTCACTGAGAAGAAGTTTCTTCTCAAATTTAAGTGGAACCTCTTGTGTGTCAGTTTGAACCATTACCACTTGTCCTACCATTGGTTGCCACCGAGAAGAGCCTGGCTTCATCCTCGTGACACTCACCCTTTGCATATTTGTAAACATTAATACGGTCACCCCTCAGTGTCCTGTTCTCCAAGATAAAAAACCCCAGCTTCCTCAGCCTTTCCTCATAAGGGAGATGCTCCACTCCCTTAATCATCTTGATTGCCCTGCGCTGGACTCTCTCCAGCAGTTCCCTGTCCTTCTGGAACTGAGGGGCCCAGAACTGGACACAATATTCCAGATGTGGTCTCACCAGGGCAGAGTAGAGGGGAAGGAGAACCTCTCTGGACTTACTAACCACTCCCCTTCTAATACACCCCAGGATGCCATTGGCCACTTCCTACGTGTCGGGATGCTCTGATCTTGTGACTGGTAGAAGCAGCCTCTGAACACTAACCAGCTATCTTGGGCCCCTTTATTTATTTATTAAATAAAATACACCAAAGCTTCAAAAACTGACATTCTCACTACAATTTCTCTATTAGAATTATAGACTCACAGTGTAATTTGAGTATGAAACAACTTGAGGAGGTCTCCAGTTCAACCTCCCACTCAAAGCAGGGCAAGGCAAGGAATCAGACCAGATTGCTTAGGACCTAACCTGGTCTTGAAAATTGCCAGAGAAAGAGGCTGCATAAGATCTCTGGGCAACCTGCTTTGCTGCTGGGCTGTTCTCATGGTGAGAAAGCTTCTCGCCATAGCCACTTTGAGCCTTTCTTTCACCTTACAATTTTGCTTCTCATCCTCCCACCAGGCCCCTCCTCTGTGAAGATCCTGTCTGTCTCCTCAACAAACACGTATGTAGGCACTAAGATCTGCTGTTAGGTTCCACTGAAGCCATCTCTTCTCCAGGCTGAACAATCCCAGCTTCCTCAGCCTCTCCTCACAGGGCAAGTGCTCAGCCCCCAAACATTTTGGTGGTGTCAGCTCCAAACTCATCCTAGTTAATCAAGGTCTTTCTTGTACTGGGGGCCTAAAACTGGATGCTGTATTCTGGATAAGGTCTAAAAAGTGCTGAGTAGAGGACAATAATCTCTTCCTTCTGTCTCCTGGCAGTGATTCTCTTAATATAGCCCATGATGCTGTCATCTGTCTTTGCTGCCAGGGCATACTGCTGGCTCACATGCACCCTTTTAAGCAGAGCTACTCCCCAAGGAGCCCCAGCCTGTATCATTGTAACAGGTTTTTCCTTCCCAGATGCAGTGCCTTCTTTTTTTTTGCTTTAAATCCATGAGGTCCTTGTGGGACACTGCTCCACCCTATCTGGATCCCTTGAATGGCAGCCCTGTCACTGAGTGCAAGCCAGAAATTTCCTTCAGCTGTTTAAAGAGGCTTTGTCTGCTTAACCACCTAAGACATGAGGTCTCCCACCACAGACTCCTACCACAATGCCACTATCACTTGCCTCTCCTCTGGTCTTGACCCACAAGCCCTCATCCAGCCTGTCATCCATCTTTACAAGAGCTCCATACATTTAAGCTGCTATTTTGTGCAGAGAACACTTCCCCCAGATCCTCTACCACCACCTTCCTTGCCCATCTTTCCTTTTCTTTACCATTGCAGGTCTCTAGCTGCGATCTGCCCCACCATGTCTCAGTCCTACCTTGCATTTCTGTTGGCAAGGAGGCTCTTGCCATGTTTTGTCAGGTGCATCCCATTGCTCTCATTCTCACCCTTTGAAGAGGTCTCTGTGTTTGTGAAACATCTGTATTGATCTACAGGATGGGCCTATGCCTCCCCAAACCCTTCTCTTAGATCATGCAAATACCACCAGGGCTCCCATTACCCACAGGTGCACCTCAGGACCCTGAAGCCACTCCTGATGTCCTCCAGATCTCCCCTGGCCAGATCATTGGTGCCCACAGGGATGAGCAGCAGGGGAATCAGCTAGAAGCAATGTGGAAAAGGTGATATTAAAAAGTGATTTGATGGGGTCTTATGTCTTAAAATGTTTTATTTGGGTATTCATTAAGTGGCTAGAATTCACTTTCAGAAAACAATTACTTGGAAAAAAATAACCTTCTTTCTATCTCCATAAGGAAAGAATTAAAAGTATCTAAGAGATTCCATATATGGCCCAGATTCTGTTTTCAAGTTCATGGGGTGTAAACCCACAGAAACCTCATCTAGAAAATGTGCTTTAATCAAGCTGTTCTCCTCTGCTAAGCATTTTTATTTAAAATGTAGTACTCCTGGCTTTTTATCAGTGTCACTGAGAGCGGAATGTGGTTCATTACAGTCACCCTCACATTTTTTAAAATCAATTATTTTTAATCCTCAGTTTTATCAAGGCCTTTCACATGTCATAGTGATGTTTACAGAATGGCCAAGGAGCATGTTTATTTTTAGTTGTCATTTTCCTTTAAAACACCTTGACAGTATAATATGTCTGTGCTTGATTATCTAATCTATGAACAGATCAGTCCTCTCAGGAAAAAATGTTTACTTGCTCCCAGGAGGCCAGAATTGCTGTTATACAGACATGTATCTGCATCCATCTCTCTCTTGCATCTTCATGATTCTGGTAAAACAGATTAGTTAGCAGCAGAAGATACTTTGTACTTGTACCCACATTTCCAAACATGGACCTCAAAGAGCTTTTCCAGTGTTAACAAAGATAAATAACTGTTAATCAAGATAAACAGGTCATCCAGACAAGTATGATTATCAATATTTTGTGAATGGGGAAGTCAAAGTACAGGAAGCTTAGATAGCTTGCACAAGGTCATATTGCAAACAAACAAGAGGATCAGGGGAGGAAAAAAGGCCTATTTTAACTTTTAGGTTGTTTTCAATTTGAAGTTACAAGTTTCAAGAATTATTTGTATTGTTATGAATATTTTGACATTTAAATTAAAATAAGCAAACAATCAATTATTATTTAACCCTTCAGCAGTTATTATTTAACCCACAGGAAAACAATGAAAGTCTATCAAGGTGCAAAATGACATTTTCAAAATGTTGCATAATGCTCTACAGAAGCGTTGCTCAAGGATGCATCCTTATGGACAAATCCTTATTCTCCTTATATGGAGACTAACAAGCTAATACCATGATTTATGTCCCAGCATCATCTTCATCTTCACTAGCATATGCAACCTGTGTCCTATAAATATTTGTGCACCTATAGGTACAGGTAGACAGATATGAAGGAACTTAGACATCAGTATTAGTACAGAAAACATTTGTGTGCGAGCTAATGGGTCTTTGCTGTTACATCAGTCCTGCTTTGTATAGATTGCTATTACAATTATCTGAAATCATATTTTCCCACAATCTAGGATGTCTTTTAGCAACTGGACCAAAGACTGAAAAATGTTATTTAGCTCAATACATATTAATGGTTGCTGGAAAATTAGACATTTCTAAAAAGAAAGACTGACTCAAGTTGAGCCCCTTATGCATCATAGCTCTTGGTAGCACGAGAGAGAGCTGACCTCTTGTCTGTTCTCCAAGTCACTCAGAAACAAGTCCACCCCTGTCCTGAATTTCCAATGTGATACTGTATCCACAAAGTTATTTGCCGATAAGTCACCTACTTTCTCATTATTTCCTGCTGAAAGTGGGCTGACCTCCAGGACACACTCCATAAGTCATGGCTGAGGAGTCCACTGCATGTCAGGAACATATAGGTGCCTTTAACAATGTAGCTATTAATATAAATAACTGTTAAAGCAGATGCTTCATGTTTAGCAAGACCACATTCTTTATCAGGTACACGGTGAAAAGATTTAAATCTGCTCCTAGAAATCTGTGAAATCCAAATATCCAAACTGTGTTTCATGATGGTTATTGAAATACTAGAAGCACTTTAATGATGTGCTTCTAATCTGAGACAACCACATAATTACTCTTTAATTCAGTCAAGAAAAGATAAACATGATTTACATGGGCCTTGTATCTGATACCCACAGAAAAATCCCAAACTTGAATCAATATACTGTCTGTTACTATAACAAGCACACCGGGGTTATAGAAGAAAAAAATACCTTCTGTTTTTGACGGGCCGTGTTCATGCGGTAGCCTGTCCGCTGATTAGAAAGCAGATCATGCTTTCCTTGGCATTTGTCCAGTTGCTGTCTGGACCAAAAGGTTACAGAAGCACACATACCATGGCTCTGCAAAAAGCAGTCAGGCCAGCAAGTCACATATTCTCAGTGCCTGAGGCAGAGAAAATACTGTTTCCTTCTTAGAGTTTCTTTCCACCTGCAGTCTTCTAAGGGAGTCTTGGACTTAAGGTATCAACCTCTGTTAGCAAGTTTGAAGACTGACAGTTTTACCCATTTTTTTTGTCAGATTCTTAAGTGAGGTGTAGTAGAGAGCATAAGAGATTTACTTCTCACCTACTTACTGTGCGTACCAGAAATTCTACCTGGAAACCTGGCTCCTCCTTCCTATTTGATTTTCATAAAATGTAAAAAGGAATAAAGGTTGAGACAAGAGCTAAAATTCAATTAAAGCTGATAGAGATAGTTGTTTGTATTATTGGTTTTTCAATAAGACCATCTATTCTTTAGCCACATATTGATCAGAAGTGTCCTGATTTACAGGAACTTCCCTGATCCTGACGAAGTAACACAATCAGGTAACAAATGTGCTGAAAATATTACTGTTCAATTTGTAACAGGGTTCTTCTACATTGCCCTTTCTGTTTTTTTTCCTTTAAAACAAAAACAAAACAAAAAACTAAAAACAAAACAAACAAACAAACAAACAAAACAAACAAAAAACCAAACCCACAACTAAACAAACAAAAAGATCTCCCAGAAAGTCTTCTGTTTTAGTGAGAAACAAAATTCCATACATCTGAAAGCTCAAACTAGTCCTGAACACAGACCAAATAGCTGATTGGAAATAGCAGTGTGGCATTGGTTTCAGAGGTTTTACATAGCATGATACTCATTTTGAGCTTTGTCCTTACTGAGCCCAGGCTAATCAGGTTTCATCTGACTAGGAGGCAGATCATCACTAACTTGTGGAGTTTTCAACCTTTTTTGCTTTTTTTTGATGGTGTCCCTGCCTGTGCAAAGCCACCATGATCAGAATTTTCTCATTTTGTCTACAGCTTCCTTCCCAAGTCAGGCTAGAGGTCTAGCAGTGAGGTTAGCCATATTCTCTCAGAATCTCCACCTTTAAAAATCCCTTTCACCCCCTGAATTTGCTCCAAACTACACTGATATATCTATATAGCTCCTTAACGTCTCTCCTGTATGTGTAAGGTCTGTTTCCAATTTGATCAGTCAAGCACTTGGCTTACACCTGAGCACTGCCAGGATTCACAGCCTGAGCACAGTTTTGTCTGCCTTACCTGTAGCATCAGATCTGTAGGGTATATGCTCTGAAATCATCCTCTTTCTTCCCAACTTGTCCAAACACAAGACATGAAAAGCTTGTTACAAGTGATCATAAGTGCTCAAGTCCACAATCTTTGTTGTATTAAAGTCTTTGTGGGGACTGAGCATTGCTCCCAGTCAATTTGAATGTTCACTACATTAGTAGCAGATTATTACTTCCCAGAAAGAAATGTAGAAATGTTTTGTCACTGCACTAACACAAGCTCACTAACAGCTTCATTTTTTTATGCTCTGAACAAGACAAAGAAAGTCTAATGCATTTTCTTGGATGACCTCGATGTATTTTCCTTATCACTTTTTAACTTGGCTTAAAATATGATACAGCAATTTTCAGGTAAAAAGGAAAGACTGAAAAGCATGTAATTCAGTTCACAATGGATTTTACAGGCCTCAATTACTGAGAGCTTGCACATGTAGTAATTAATTTCATGCAGTTCAGCACCATCCGCAGATGCATTATTTCCTTTCAAAGCTGCTTTAATTTGATGCAAAATGGAAGTTGTTAGGAGTTTTTAGGCAGCAAAAGCTTTTGTATCTTGTTTATACCAAAGCAATTAGATAAGGAAATTAAATATTATTTTAAAAACATAACCTTTTTTTCCACTGAAGAGAAAATAACTTCTATTTGCTGGTAAGGGAACCATTTGCAATTACAGAGATTTCGGGTAAAGAGAGACTTGGATTTAAGACTGGTTTTCTGGTTTTAAAAAAATATCCTTTTCGGGGGAGGAATCACTTACCATTTGCAGGTGTATTATTGCATCAAACTTTTTATCCATTGCAAGCAAAACATACTGAATATACATCACTCTGACAAAGTAAATTCCAGAACTACCTTATATTACTTACGTGTAATACATATAAAAATGTTATTTAACTACTTTTCCCTTCATTCACTTGTCTATATCTTGGCCTGAAAGAGAAAACTGACAAGCTGCTTTTCTTGTATTCAAGAGGTATTTTAATCCTTTTTTGATCCCTATTCAGGATTCATCTACAGTGAAAAAGCAATTTCATAGACCAAAATTCATTTATATTAAGGACTTTCTTAAGCAATGTCCTGACATATTCAAGAACATTCCTGTCTTATCTTTAAAGTAAAATTAAAAGCCAGATATACTGTCAAAGAATAGAGTAGAACAATTTACTGGAATTTACTCTATGCATCACCCAAACTACCAGTTTTGTGCTGAGACCTCTGGAAAATCAATCCTGATTTTTTTCGAGATATTCACGTAGCACCTAACACAAGGGCTGATGCTGCTGTAATACTGTGACTGCGAAAGAGTATGTGTTTGGGAGGGAAACAACATTCACACAGCACAGCTTTTTTTCCGTGAAAAGTTCAGTAATCTGCATTATTCTTTGGCAGTAATAGTTAACAGGTTACAGCCACATCAGTCTGTGCCTGTTTAACACAGAGTCACATTATCACGGAATGTGTCATGTTTTGCAAAAAAACCCCGTGTAATTATTATTTGCATTTGATAGCATTTACAGTATTCAACTTCAGCCAAGAGATGTTCATCTGTAATAAAACCCAAAACAACAACAATGAAAAAAACCACACCACAAAAACACAAACAAACAACACTGTGGAAACAGAGAGCTGAAACAGCATAGAGCACAAGCCTTGGAATTGCAAGAAAAGGTACAAGACCAGTCAGGCTCTATATGTTTTGCACCTGCTTATCGAAGTCTGGACATGGCTTTCCTTACTGTCAAACATCCACTAAAGTCTCGTGTCCAACAAGCAAACTAGATAACAGCATTAAAATGACATTTGGAGCTGAAGGAGGTGCCATCATGGTAGTTATATATGAGTACGGTACAGGGCAATAAAGATGATTGAATTTAGTGCAATTTCTTATCAAAGCAAGAAGCAGTAAGCAAGAAAAAACCCTTTCCAATCCATTTTACAAAGAAAACATGAAGACTTGCAGGGAATAAGTCTATAATGCTCCCACCACAACTACTTTTAAACAAGCAGGATATCTTTACATAGATAAGCAAAGGTGCTGAAACACAAAACAATTACAATGGTGTGTCCTTGTTTTTGAGGAGTAGTACTTTTTGAAGAGCAGCTTTTTAAATGAATATGTACTGAAATGGAGACTATATCAGTAAAATCCCCAGTTCAGCCTTAAGAAAGAAAAAAAAAATTGAAAGAGTGAACATGAATGTCATTTTGAGGGCCCGAATAAGGTAATAAGGTTTTTTCAAAAGGACCTTGAAATCACACTTCTAAAAATACCAGAGGAATTGGTTATTTTTGTACTGTTCTTACTGTCATTACATTCACTGACAAGAGAAGAGATGAATAGTTGGAGGGAGGGGAGACTAGAGAGATTTGCTCACTCTGCAGCCCTCAGATTTCCTCAGGCCTGGATTGACGGCCATTCTGTGATCCTTTTGTGGTGTTTATCACAATAGGATATCACAAGCCTTTAATGTCTTATATGTTCTTAATGAGTATTGTCATCCCCCTTACTATGACAAAAGCGCAGAGACATATAGTAATGCAGAAAATACAATGAATTTAATGCTTTTGCATAAAGAGATCTTCATGCTATGACAAAAAATGGCTCAGAAATTATGCAGTCTGACAATTAAATTGGGAATTGGTAAAACAAGCAAACAAAAAAGCCTTGCAAATCATTCTTCCTCCGGATAGATTTAAGATTACACTCTCCCAGTTCTTGGTCCTGCTATATGTGTACAAGCAATTCAACCTCACGAAAGTTTCAGTTTAGAGGGCTGAAGTTCAACTCATTTCTTGCTTTTTTGACTGAAAATAAATTATTTAGACCAGTGAAATGTTACCATTATTTCTGGGTGACGTTAAGTAAATGACTGATGCAATAAATTTGTAGTTAAATACAGTGCTTGTCACACTTATTTTTGTGTTAGCCCTTCATGGATTGTCATATGATATAATCAATTACCATTATTAACATTATGAAAATGTATCTTGTGAAACTATTCTTTAGAATAGTTCAGCTAACATTATTTCAATCATAAACCCATGACATGATGAGTTCTCATGTTATAATGAATGATATCAGAGGGTTTTTGGTTGGTACAACAGTTAATCGTGCTGTAAATGACTGCCATACGTGCTCCATACTGTAAATGGTTGCATTTTGCACAGCATGTAGCATAATTACATACTAAATCTATCTGTAATGTCTACTTTATGTTACCAGAGCTTCTCTTCTGACATATATTTAAAAAAAATTATATATATATATAAATATATATATATATATATATAGGTATAGGTATAGTTATCAGCTAGGAGTGAGAAGCTTGAAGTTTTTATTAGTCTAATGGTATATAAAACTGCATAAGAGAAACAAACACACATAAACAAGTGTATGAGGAGACTGGCAAAGCATAAAAAACCAAAATATATGAAGAGGCTTATGTGGTATGCTCGATCTTCTTATATGAGCCTTTGAATTGTACCAATTTGGGTAAATTTCTGATTCAAATTTCTAAGTGTCTGCAAGCCTCTGCAAAACCTTCCTTTGCACTTTCCTGAAGGAACAGATGCAAGATGAAATAAATGAAACTGCATTGAGTGATTTCCTTCTTTCACCTTCTTCTTCATTACAAATTCTCCCATGTCACTTTACACTGTAAATGTGGTCACAGCTTGGCACAAAGGACTCTACATTTCATAGTGGTTGCAGCAGAAGTAACTTGAATATAAATATTTATATGTGGTAGACTTTGATTTCTTCCCTGAAAAATTTTCAAAAGTTGGGTGAAACATTTTGCATTAAATGAAATAACACCTCATTTTCGAGTGTTCAGGCTTCAAAGAAGAAATATACTTTTACACAACAGTATAGGAATATCACATCCTAGTGAACAAAAGAAAACAACAGCTGCTCATTCATAGGAAATGTATGTAGTGTGATGTGCCACAAGGCTTGAAAGGGATTTAAAAATAAGTATCTTACAGCACTCACCTACAGCTCCTTCAAGCCATAAGCTAGCAATTTTCTGGCACAAAATTCCTAACAGAGCTTCCTCTCTTTTCTTGTTCTAAGTAACATTGACTATAAGGACTGAGAATTAACACACATAGATCACAGTAAGAGAGCAATTGAAAAACAAAACAAAAAACAAGACAAACCCCACAAACAAAAACAACAACCAACCAAACAAACAAAAAAACAACAGACCTAACTTGCAAAGCAAGTCTTTTGCTCAATGATCACCAACTTCCCTTTAATTCCATCATAGATAATCCAAATACAATGATGTCTACTTCATCTCTATACTCCATATCACCGAAATTTTGTTTTCTAGAATGCTGCTGCTTTAAAATATATATATAATGTTCAAAATCAGGTCTTCATACTATCAAGATTTCTACTGACAATAAGGACACAAGACATGGCTGCCCCACCTTCTAGTTTTTCTAAGTACTTCCAGTGACAGAAAGCATATGCTTATTTTTAATATATTTTAATTTGTAAATACAAAAACATTTGTCATCCTGATGGTTTGTGTGCCTAGATGAAAGTTATAGGTAGATTAAAAAATAGTAGCTAATTTCTTTGTAGTCAACACTATTTCCTTAAAAAAGTGAGATAATACAGTATCCTTCTGTCCATGAAATTTAAGAAAAAATGTTTGATCTAAAACCCAAAGCAAACAATATTTCTTTTGACTTTGGTCGATTTTGACTCAAACTTCACCATGTTCATGATCTTGAAATAACCTTTCAGTCTATCTAGTCCCACTGTTTCAATGTGTATGCTACATAGCAGAAAACCCATGAATGTTTGTAAGCCAGAGTAATGTACTTTTATTTGTCTGATGGTTTAGCTATTGCTGTGGCAATTCTTGACATCAGTGGTGTATTTAACTTAAGGGTAGTATCAAAAGGAAATAAAGTTTCCAATAGCATAGAAAAATAACCAATAGCTAGCAATTCTCCTGTGAAACGGGAGCCCTGAAGTTCTCAGATTTACCCAGTCTGTTTCAAGCCTTCTCAGATCATCAGGTGAAGGTGGTTAGTGCAAAGTACAGTGCCCTTTACCGAAAACACACAGGAGCAATGTGGCCAGCAAAACATCCCCACTGGTTGTTGATTTTCATAACCTGAGAATTCACAACTGATTCCAGTGAACAAAGTCCTCATCACACTTTCTACTGTTGACAAAAGAATTAACAATCCTAGAACGTGAAAGGAATGGTTTACAAACTATTGGGATAATTCAGATGCTTTAATATAATCCTAACTTTAAAAAAAAAAAAAATCAAACTGAACTTCATAAAGACACAGTAAAAGCAATCTCAGATTTACAGCAGTTATCTTTAAGAATCTGTGTAAGGCAGGTGAAGGACAGAAGACAGAAAGGGAGCAAATAGAAAGGAAGAAGTTTCAGGTCCATTAGTATAATTTGAATTCCAAGTGAAAAAAGAGTCAACTGGAAATGCAAGCTTACTACTTAAAAAAAGGCAAATCAAAGTGACCTAGTACTCTTATAAACCGATGTAACATGTTGTGGATTCAAGAGAAGTAGCTTATCCTTATCCTGTATATGATGACTCTCACGTGAGACTTTTTAAGCAAGCTAAGAAACCGTGTGCAAGACTAAGCCATTCTGTAATAGGTCAGCTGTTAGAATGACACATGAAGGGGAGTTCCTCAGACTTTTGCTCTGCATCCAGCCTTACTCAAACAATTCCATTCATGACCAAAAAAATACAGACTAGAGTGTTGGGTTTGTTTTCTTTTTTTTAATCTCTGCTGTCAAGAGGAGGCTGGTGGGACTATGAATATGATGGACACTAAGGTTCAATTCAAAAGGGTCTTGACAAAGTAGATAAATAGCTCCAAAAAAATAGTGTAGCATGTGAAGTGGGAATAACTGACCACAGGCTACAGGATGACTTATTTGTTCTCTGGAAAAGGATCTGGAAGTTACAGTATGTCAAATATTGAATATGAAATTACATCATGCTGTCATGACGTAGACAAACATCAGGATGAAAGATATGTGATGTCATCCTCCCACTCCATTCAGCATGGGGCACACTCTTTACTGTATTCTACCTGCTCTCTTCAGCAAGAGCATGAGTTTGGCTTTAGGAAGCATACATGCAGAACAATTAGAAAAAAATTGCAGAGGAACAGACACATAAAGAACAAACTGTTTAAAAAAAAACGAACTTGAATTTTTCAAGGCAAAACAAAACTTCACATTATGCTTCTGTGTGTGTGCACTAAACCATGTGCCCATTCTGTCACCATGCTCCTATATATCTTCATCTTACATATTTTCAAGGAAACTTCAGCTCCTCAGCAACCACTTTCATCTTAGACATTTTCAGTGATGAAGCATGCAACAAAAATTAGCTTTTCTTTCACAACATCCAAAAAAGTATTTCAAAGCCACTCTAGCAAGTAGCAAGGTGACACCATTTAATTTTACACCAGACATGGAATTTCTGTGCCTTTCTGAGACACTGCCATACCTGACAAATGCCACTCCAGAGATAAAGCCCAGGGGCTTCCTCCCTGCAGAGCACGGCACCAACCAAAGGCCTCAGGGGATACTTCAGGATTTTCTCACCTTCCCTGTGGGAGCAGTGGCAGGATCAGAAAAGTCTGCACTACATATACCTTCTCTGTGCCAGCTGCAGCTTATTAGCTCATGGAGAAGAGTGATGACCCCCATTGTACCTTCTATGTGTCAGTGCTGCTGGCTGGACTAGCCAAGCACTCCTCCTGTCCAGGCGCTTTGGGAGCTCAGTGAATAAGATCTCAATTGCCCTCAATTACACACTTGCGCCTAGCTGCAGTCTGCCCCTGTGGCATTAAAAGGATCCACATGAGAAACAGAAAATTCAAATACTGCCTCTTTATGACAGAGTATGAATAAATAAGAGTGAAAGATTTATAGTACATTAACCATTGGAGAATTCAACCACTATAAATACAGTGTACTCTTGAAATTATAGTGACAATTGGGAAGTAATTGAAGGATAAATGTGTCACTATATACAGGCAGGTCCATTCACCTCAAATTGTAGAGAATAAATAACATGCAATACAATTTCTGTTATACCAAAATGACCTTCCAGAGAAAATAGAGAGCAGAAGCAGGATAATGTGACAGAAAAAGGCAGACAAAGAACATAGTAAAAATGCTCAGGGGTGAGAAAGGAGAAACAGGAAAAATATGACAGCGTGCTAAGGAAAAAATTTAAGCTGCAAAGAGGAGAAATAGAGGTTGGTCGATGTGATATGCTAAAACAAAGAGATCAAATGAAAGAGCTAGGTGTAATGGGGAAGAAAAAATAAGAAACAGGACAAGAGGGAATAAAGCTAACAGAGTAGTATACTGAAAGAAAAGCTAATCTGATGCAGATAAATATAAAGATAGCTCAGTGCTAAAAGAGAAGGGAAGACTCAAGGCAGGTTGAACATTTCCCTCTTGAGACAAAGAAACTTACATGAAAATGACATAGAAGCAAATGTGCAAAAAATCAAATTTGTGAGGAAACAATGAGGAAAACAGACAAAAAGCTCTGAGTTCTGTTATGGTAATGATGTTTCTTCTGCGTTGATGTGCTCAGGCTTAGTAGCAACCATAATGGCACAAACACACTCTTTATAAAGCTTTGCAACAAATGTCATGAAGGACAGGATTTTTGGACATGAGAAATATAGTGGACTGATGGGGGAGGGGAGAAAGAACACAGCTCACAGAATGTGCTTGTGGATATCTCAAAGAATATAATCCGTAGTGCTAAAGGGCTTGTCTTTCTTCCTCCAGGGATTTTCCATATGCACTAATGACTCAAGGTAACATGTACACAGAGGATTAAATGCAGGAGGCTATAGACCATCTGGCTGACATGGGACTGGAAGATGTGACACAGGATCTACAAGAAACTGATGCTTCTTTAATGCAGCAACTGGAGTCCCGACACCATCATCTTCCAAGGCTTCTAAAAGAGCACTGGATACCTAGGCAGCCAAGTCCAACCCATGATCTCATTCTTAAGGGGATAGTTCTTGGTTTTGTTGGACATAATATCTGCTGTAAAGGTTTTACAGTTGTGTGAATACAGCTGTATAAGGTCATTTCACAGATGTGTTCTTAGCAACCATGAACAAGCAGAGGGAACATTACCTCGCTACCTTATAACCTGCCTGTGTGCGATGTGGCTGGGAAGTTGCTGATACAAAATTGCTGTGACTTTCACCTTCTCCACTATTTCTCCAGAAAACTGAAAACCTAACTCAAACTCAAAATTTCTTCGTAATTTGACAGCCAAGAAATAGTTAATAACAAGGTCACCTTGTAAAATTGCCACTCTTTCACTAAAGGAGAAATTCTTACACCCATAAAATATTGGCAGAGATCTCTAAAGACATCTGCTCTACACACAGGAATTACCATTAGCTGTATCTATCTCTCACCCTCTTCACTGTGCCATGTGACAGGAATTTCAGATGGCATGAACTTGAGCTGGAAGAGCAAGGACTACATCTTGTTTAGAGACATTGATTCAGATGGAAACTTAAGCAGGTTCATATTCAGATTTGGCCATGTCTTCTGTAACCAGGAAGGCAAACTGTTGGAGAAAGTAGTAGAAACTGTAATGCTTTCTACTAAAAAGTGAGCTGCAAATCTGGAACTGACATCCCACATGGGTGGTAAGACTTTGGTCAGCCTTGTAGGATTAGAAAACACCATCTGCTCATTAGCAGGGCATGAGGACAATTCTGTTCACCTTAACCAAACATAAGGAAAATTTGCTCTCTCTTAGCCTTAGACAGCAGCAGAGTTTATGGATGGCTCCTATAGTGTTTGAGGCTTTACACTGAATCACACCAGGTATTCCTGCCAGATAGGTAATTTTCTCATACCTTTCCAGCCATTGTGAGAACAATCTGAGAATCACTGAAAACCATTCTTCAGCCAGGCTTCAAAGACAAGAGAGTTAAAGTCGTTGTAAAACTGTTTTTTTTCTTCCTAGCACACCAAGTCTGGGAAATCTTTAAAAATAAGGGATGAGAGAAGTAAAACTTCTAGGAGCAAGAACTGTTCACCAGAAAAATACACAGGAAACAGAAGTTTTAAGTTCTTTTACAAGTAGTAACCTTCCTCAGAAAATCCAGGGCAGGCATACTGCAATCATCACATTGAACACCTGGCATTTGAGACTTGTTTCTCCTGGCTGATGTCTCTCCCATATAAATAACAACAGGACATAGCGGAACAGGATGCACTTCATCTTTCTCACTTGGACTTTGCAGAAAAAAAACCTGACCTCACATCTTTAGCGAAGACTACTGATTTTCAATTATGCTGTATTTGCCTTGTGGGTATATTTTTCATCAGATTAGCAGCTACAGTGTCTAGTTAGCATTTTCTTACCCTTTTGTTGCTTCTGTGAAAAAAAAAGCTGTCTAATTAGTACCAAACACACAATACAGCAGTAAAACATTGGGGAATGCTGTCATTTTACATTAAAGCTCTCAGAATGCTGTATTTGTGCCAGATATATGTACTCTACATGAGTTGATGCATTCTGCTTTCAATTTTTAAAAAATCAAACAGATTTAAATTTAATTCAAAACTAATTCTAACAAATCTGACCCTATGGTAATCCCAGAGAAAAAGCCCTCCTTAAAAGAAAAAGCGAACTTAAATTTGTGGGTTATTAATCGTGGGATACATACAATACACAACTGGAAGAAGAGAAAAATGTCTCTATAGATTTTCAGCCATTTCACATCTCCTTTTGAATAAAATTGTCAAATAACAAAGAGCTGTTAAATACTTAAAAATACTCAGTATTGTGGTGTATCAATGACCATGATGTGCAGCTTTCATAATCAAGCAATAAACATACACGCCTTCTAGACAGCAATTAGAGTAGATTTGTAGAATATGATCCTAAATGTGTGTGTTTTTCTTGAGTAGTACCTTCTCTCCCAGTTGTATCTCACTGTAATCATGGCATATTCAACAAGATAACTCAGTGAATAAACTGCAATTAGCATGAATGCCAAGCTTGGCTATTTTGTTATATGGTTTTAGGGCATATTTCTATTTTCTATTTTCCTTGTCAGCAGCTCCAAACTCAATTGCATTTCCTAATTATTCCCAAATCACTCGTAAGTAAATCTTAATAGTTATATGTAAAATGTATCGCTGTGTTTGGGATGTCAATGTGCAGGTGGAACACTGTGCCCTTTCTTGCTTACTACAACAGAAACTGAAGGTGTGCTTAAAAAGGTGAATTGTTCCTTCAATATAAGTTCTTCGACCATCAGTTGCAAGATTACGACTTCCTTTGGAAAGAATGCTCCCCTAAAGTTGCTCTTGAATGCTGTATTGAATAAAAAAACTGTACTTTAAACTCTAGAAAAAAAACGCATAAAACTCAAACTTGTGAACTGCTTCTATTTGCTTTCTGTGGAAATAAATATTTGAGCCAAGGAAGGGAAAGTTTAATTTCAATGTATGATAAACACGGTTCCACAAGCAGCTGAGATTCATGCGATTAGACATCATAGAGAGAAAAAACACAAAGCCAGTAAAGGCATTCTCATGTTCATGTCTATGCTTCTCAAGGTACATTAGAGGCCAGAAAAGGCATGTCTGGTTGGCCTGATTTCCTCTGTGAAAAGCATTGATACAGTAATCACAGCAAGGAAAAGATCACTATTGTCAGATCCTTTACCTCTCTTGCCTCTGCTTTCGAAAATTTTTCTTAATATCAGATTTAAGAAACCCTGCATAATATTGCATTTAGAAGCAGTTCATTAGGACCACAGAAATGATCAAAGGAATGGAAAACCTCTGCTGTGAGGACAGGCTGAGAGAGCTGGGGTTGTTCAGCCTGGAGAAGACTCCAGGGAGACCTTATTGTGGCCTTTCAGTACTTAAAAGGGGCCTATGAGAAAGATGGAGACAGACTTTTTAGGAGGGCCTATTGTACTAGGACAAGGGGTAATGATTTTAAACTAGAAGAAGGGAGAGTCAGGTTAGACATGAGGAAGAAGTTTTTTACAATGACAATGGTGAAACACTGGCACAGGTTGCCCAGAGAGGTGGTAGATGCCCCATCCCTGGAGATATTCAAGGTGAGGCTGGACTGAGCTCTAAGCAACCTGATCTACTTGAAGATGTCCCTGCTCATGGCAGGGGGGTTGGACTAGATGAGCTTTGAAGGTCCCTTCCAACCCGAACTACAAATGGTTCCAATGGAGAGACAGAGTAAGATACCCATTGTCAGTAGATAACACAGTGATTTGGATCATATGAATCTGCAACTGCAAGCTGAGGCTTTTAGGGTGCATAAAAAAATTGTCTACATTTTGAAATATAATATTTATACTTAGGAATTCCAATTTTGTTTAAAATTCCTTCCCAATTTATGTTTTCTGCCAAGTTTATTCTTGATCATGTTTGTGTCTTAATGGAGGTATTGCAACTATCCAGAAACCTAGTCATCACAAATGGTGACATGGGTGTAAAGCTGAGCTCTTCTTTGAAAGAGACCTAAATGATATGAATGAATCCCATGAAGAGAAATTTTAAAAACCTGTCTTTAGTTTTTCTGCAATTTTAATTAAAATCCAATTGGTTCTGTAGTAATACATTTATTACCAATATATTTAAATATATAGAATTTTGCAGTGTAATAATACTTTAAAATTCATAGAGGAAAAAATAACAACATAATGAATGGTTGAAATGAGGAGTAACCAATCTGCAAAACAGTAATGCAGTAATCCTTATGGAACAATAATAATTCTAATCACAAGAAAAGAAGAAAAAACAAGGAGTATTAATGCAAACACAACAAAGACATTTTTTAATTTGCTTTAAACGTATTTGAGATCAGAATAATTGCTAAATGACATGCTACGAGATAAAATAATTTGGTCCATGTTCTCTGTTATTTTCCAGGAACTACAGTACAGTCTGAAGAATGTCTTTGAGATTTATAAAGCATTTGTCATTTGGCAGACTGAATTCTACTCTCCAGTTTATTTGCTTTTTGGCAATCAATAAAGCTATTTGTACAAAAGTCCTTTTGAATTTGTCTAGTCTGGTATTTTCATTTCTGTGAAGTAAACAAACATGAGATAAATAAGAACTTTTATTTTAGCTATTCTATTTGTGGCTTGGATCACTTGAGACTAATACTTTCACAATTTAGAAGAAGTTCAAAACATATACAGGGGTACATTTTCATCACTAAATAATCTTGGACAGCAAAAACTAGTAACCTTTACTGAAGAAACTAAAAGATTTGTAGCTTGTAAAAAAGTACTAATATAACTACCGACCTTTAAACTAATTTAATATTTCAAAACTGATTTGCATTTTTCATTTGGCTGTCACCATTCTTTTGCAGACTTCGTTGTTTCCTGTACTTCATGCTTTGTGATGAATTTGTAAGACCAGAGTAAACTGGAGTTTGAAAAATTGTCATCTGCTTCTGCACCCGTAGTCTTTGTCTCACAATATGTCTGAGAAACACTTTACTGAAAAATGGATTTTCTGACCATTCAAGGATACATCCAGTTTATACATCAACATTGAGACAGGCTCCACTATCACATTTCTCCTTCCTGCCTCCACTGAAGTATTTCATATGCCAGTGACAGAAGTCAGCATGTAGACAACACTCCCATGATAATTCCTTCTCATTGTAGTCATTACTTTATTCAATTATCTCTATCTATTATATATGTATTACCAATTTCTCATTTTAGGCTTTACAAAGGTGCTTCATGCGGAGGTGCTGGAAGAATGTAAATGCAGAGAGTTATTGGCTTTTCACATGTGAGACTTGGTATATATAGTTTTCATTATGTGACAACATAACCTTCCTAGGTTATGTTTGCTCTCCAGTAACCCAAATACTTCAGCAATAGCTTTGTTTTTAGTTTGAGGCTTATACAATCACATTTGTTTATGGCTTAGTATGTGTGAACTTATGCACATATTTATAGATACATCTTCTTGTCAGTTTCTGTGTCTGTCGGAAAATTCTAAACGTGCAGTCAATTTCAAGGTAGTGCAATAGGAATTTCAAAGTATATGAGATTCCTAAAATTCCCATGAAAATCTGAGTGAAAAACAGAGAATGGAAAAAACAGGAACACCTCTGTTCTTACCTTTTTTCCTTTGGACCATGTCATAGCCCAGAAAGAAGAGCCATGTGAGTGTTTCACACTTGCTGGCTGTGCATTCAGCAGGCACTCAGCCTGCAGTAGCCATGGCGTCCATGGCTGCTTTCCTGGGCAGAAGAGGTAGGAGGGATCTGCATGTAGGTATGAGGGATAGGTAGGAGTAGTAGAGAGGGAGAATGGGGGGAGAGCTATGACATGGCAATAGTAGCCAGGGGGATGTGAAAAGAAAAACTGCTCCCATGTCCAGTTTCATGTAGAAACAGTGTCCGCCTATTATAGTGTCTTTGTTTCTTGTCTGCTTGAGGAGCCACCTGCCTGAGGAGATCATCATTCATTAGCTGATACCAGGTAACTGGATGGAAAAAGGACACATAGCTTGAACTACTTGATAACCCAGACATTTTAGGTGGCAAGAGATATTTTGATTCTTGAACAATTAGGCTGCTTATTGATAATGACTTATTGATAAAAACAGCAATAAAAGAAAAGGCTGGGATGACTTTAATGGATTTGTATAGTTCACTAGAATAAAGTACTTTGATGGCTGGTATTCTCAAACAATTGGCTCATTAACCTTAACTATATCAACCTTTTCTCATTATCAAGGTTAAATAACTGAATGGATAGACTTCTGGGGAACTTGCGGTCTTCCACAGTGGACAGCCACTTACTCACATGGTAGAAACCCGCTGTTTAAAGAAGCTGTTTGTGAAAGAGAGTGAATATATACACAGAAATTAATAAACACTTGTATTTTAATTATGAGAAAACACAACAGAAAAAAATATTGAGCGGCCCTGAACAAAGCAGTAGTCAGGTGTTTTATGAAGGACTAATTTATCAGTTATGGTACCTGTCAAATTCTGCTGTCTTGTAGATAACCAACAAAGAATATTTCATGTGCAGGCCTCCTCATTCCCTAGCTATGGTTCTCAAAATTATTTCAACGACAGAAGAACCTGAAGCCCCTAGTCAGCAAACAGGTTCCCATAAAGCACAACGCTACTGAGATTTTTGTGGAAAAAAAAAAAACAAACCAAAACAAAACAAAACACCTTACTCCAGATAAAAGAGAACCAAGAAGATGCTTTCCAGTAGTCATTACACAAGGAATATAGAAGCACAAGTTTTGTAGTCTATGTATCATCTGCATGAAACAAAAAAAGGATTAAAATAGACTGGTGTAAGACCAGTATATACCAACATGGTGGCTTTACAAGAAATCAGGTTCTTGAGCTGTTCCTGTTCTTTGAATAACTGAAAGACATAATGTCAAGTGTTGGCCTTGCAGGGAAAATGCATGATGGTAACCACGGTGAGCTGCTCTTCTCAGAGCAAAGAGCTAAGTGCTACCTGCTGCCATTGCTACTACCACCACATTCACGTCACCAATGGGATAAAAACATTTCTTTCACACTTTTGAAGACACCCTCTGTTACCGAAGGCCACTGCATAAGTATGAGTGAGGGACTAGTTTGCAAACACCCTTGAGTTGGCAGCAGAAAATCGTGGTCTGAGCAACTGGAAGAGGTTTGAAACCTGAGAAGTGACAGTGGTAGGAGGAGCAGTGCTCAAGATACAACTTTGAGAAAGATTACAAATTTATCTTTTCCTTAGGACTAAGCTGAAAATGGGGGGTGAACTATTCATTGCAAACCAGGCTCAACAGTAATACAAGGGCAAATGATGCAGATGGACAGATTAGAAAAGTCCCCTGGGAGCAGAGGAAATCTCCAAGGTAAGCTAGTGTATTCAAAAGCACAAAAAGACCTGATATATTACTGAGAGATCAGTCCAAATAGACGTGTATAAACTAGTTACACAGGATAAATATTGAAATTTAACTAAGAAGTGATACATGCATCATCTGGAGACCCTGCTTGATACTCCAAATAAAGCTGTTAAATAGGAGAAGCTTCACTAAAAGAAAAAACAAACAAACAAACAAATAAACAAAAAAATCCAATCCTCAGCTAACTCATTTCTCTCCCAGGATACTTCGAAGTCATTCTTTTCCTTTTTTTAAAATTGTTTTTGATTTTCAGTTTTTCTACATAACAGACAATACGAAATCAGCACCACCACTTAACATGCTGTGGTTTTGGAAATCTATACTGTATAAATGATCAAATGAAAAGGTAAAGGTCAGAATAGTTTCTTGCTAAAAAGACTGGTAACTAGCTGGAATAACATGTCGACTCTGAGCTGAATTAAACTCCCTGTTGTATTTCTTCAGAATGTGTTTGGTGTTTATTTTTATAGTGTGTTATGATTTTTCCTACTGTGATTTGTGTTTGATTTTGAACCTGTTTTTGCACATTTGGCATGGAAGTAATCCTCTCTGCAGTTCATCCTACCCCACTTCTAACCTAACTTGTGTCATACCTTGATATTTGAGAGATTTCCTACAAATAATTTTGTCTTGAGTGGGAGCATTATAGTAATGTTTAAAATATTGATCTCAGTTAAACTTATAGGACAAAAATATGCACTGAGAACCATGAGTTTACCCACAGGCATAAAACATTAAATTAGTCAGAAAGATGATAAATATGTAGTGAGAGGTGTATAATACTGAACTGGCTAATGTAGTCTAATGGTTAATGGACAAGGTTCAAGGAATAGCTTTGCATTGCATTTCTGAGTACTCTATTATATATTTCCTACTTTCAAAAATGGCCTATAACTAATAAGAATCTTGGTTTATGGTGGAATTGTAAATAACTGAATGTTCTCTAACCACTTGTTTTTAGGCAGAACTCTGAATATCTCAGTACCTTTAAATTATCTTCAGATTAACAGTTAAAATACCAGTGTGCACAAAGCATTTTCTCACTTCATTTATTTAGTCTCAACTTGAAAATACTCCAAAGAAAGGATTTCTTATAGTAGAAAGTGTTGAAGAAAAACTATACTGTCAATATTACACAGCTAATGCCATACAGTGGCACTACAACCGCCAAGGAAACCGTGCATGATTCCCCTCTAAAAACACACTGCAGCTGGAATGATAAAGTGTGTTCCTATTGTAGGCAATTAATATGATTTTATGCAAAATGAGGAGAAATCTTTAATCACTGTTAAACTTTTGTGAGCAGAAACTGAATACAAGCTTATGATACTCTCACAATTGTAAATTTCTACATAAAACTCATTTTATCATAGTATGTAACAACCAAGGTCATGTATAAACAGGACTTTCTCCTGTAACCTATTCATTTCAGCAGTAAGGATGATTATAAAGCTATCAGACATCCAAATCCCCAAGAAGTTAACTCTTCAAAGACATAGCTGGAGATGTACAGTAGTCAGTCTGAGCTGTCCCTATGGAGATTGTGCACTATAAAGGAAACAGTGACTTGCAAGTGTCCATTGTATGTACCACTGCTTGGTATATAGTATAGAAGGTATATACACATTTTGCATACAATAGAAACACATACAAAAAACCCCACAGTTTTTAAAGGAGGATTCCAGAAAATGAATGGTGAGTAGTGATCCATTATTTAGATGTTCTTCAAACAGTGGAAATTGTCTAAGCTGAAGACTGCCAGTGGCAGAGGTTTGAGTAGATGTATAAATATCCCAAAGGGGATATTTATTCTCTCTATCTTAGGGCTGCTGTTCCAGAAACCGCCACAGCTCTTGGGTCTTTCACATGACACCTGCAAACCAGCATTCCACATCTAGTATGAAACCAGGTTTGTTGAATTTGGTACTCAAAGAAGCCAATAAAACATAACAAAGACATAGAATGAGCTGATAGGACTTGTGGAAGTCTCCACAGTCTATGTCTATCTGACTCAGGCCCACAACAAAAGCATTGCTGTGCAAAAGTTCATGCTTTGGGAAAGGATGGCCATAGCAGGTATAAGGAAACCCTCATCACCACAACAGATCCCCAATGTGCTGTTAACAGAGAAGGGGCAACTTTGGAAAACATCTGTGAAAAACATCTTTTCACCAAAAACTTCTCTCCCAACTTAAATGTTAAGTAGGCAGATAGGTGACCACACAGGTGAGTAGATGTGCACCACAAAAGTTAATTTGTTAAAACTAGAATCTTTTAAAGTAGAGGAATAAGTGTAAGGTCAAAAGAAGTCAGTCTAATCTAAACTCATCTCATGACTAAAAGAGGTCAGAAGCGCTCCCTGACACTGTTAATTCCTGCCAACACTACAGAAATATTCCTGAAAAATGGAGGCAGGTTCATTTTCTTAATTATCACCTGTGGTGACAACTTATGACACTACTGGTCTCATCATTCCACTAGCTACATATTGTAACATTTACAAATGTTCATCTGAACAAGCTTATCATGAAACTTCCATTTTCCTGTCTAAATACAGTTTTGAGGTGAAATGACAGAGTAACCAGTTCCTTTTTACCTCTGTCATGACCATTCCTCGAAGCCCATGCAGAGGAAGAGATGGGAGGGTAGTCCTGGATTGGATATGACTGACGGACCTGTGTGCACTGAGCACTCACACTTGTGCACCAAGGCTGAGTGATGCTGGATTATCTCCCATCTGAAAAACAAATCCTGGTACCTGCCAGCTTAACACACTCACAGTGTGCAGGTGCTGCAGCTGCCTGCTTTGGCATCAGCAGAAAACATAGGAGCCCAAAGACTCTGAGAGATGCTACCATACACAGTGAACTGACCTTCTATGTTACACTCCTCAAGACATTTGACCAGTTTTGTAGACAGACAAATTGATTACCTATTCTCTTTCTAATTTTGTTTTATTTATGTGGATATTTTTAATTTATGGACATTGTTAGTTATCTCTCATTCTCCTTGGACACGTATTCCCAGTTCAAGTCATTTCTTTGTATTACACTGGTCAGCTATTGATCTTGATCGGATTGTTATCATTCTCTGTTACTCTATACATTTCTTCAGCAAAGTTCTGTGCCCTTTACCCCTCTCATTGTTATAGGCAGCAGCAACTTTTATTCTCAATGAAGTTGCTTCAACTTATCTCTATGTTGATGACTCTCTTTCTTCAGATGAAATGTACCTAGTCTGTCTCTCAAGCAGCAGTGCAATTCATCATCAGCAGCACTGGAATTCATTTGGTTACACAGCTCAGGAAGGTCTTTGTACTTTGGATAAAGACAATGTCCCCCACTAGTTATTTATAGTCTGACACAAGACTTATCAATGGCAGGAGACAATAATTACGGGTGTCACCAGGGTATAAAGAGACTCCAGGTCATGGATCCTCAGATGTCTTTTCTTTTTCCATTAGAAAAAGCTTTTGCAAGAGAACTGAGAGTCTTTCATACTTATAATTTGTTTGCTGGAGGGAGAAAAAAATAAATTAGAACAGGTCATACAAATCACTTGCAGGAAACACCTCCTACAAAGATTCCTGTTCCACAAAGCAATGGTAACATTGTAATACTGCATGTTTTCAATGAATGTTAGCTATACCAACACACAAAGATTTTATGCATCATTCTGTCCACTGTGCACCTTTCTGTAAACTAAAGCATGCATACGCTTATTTCAAACCAATTTCCTTCAGTCAGGCAGAAAATGTAACTGCCCAACACAAATGCAATATGAGAATTTCACCTAGAGAATGTTCAAGATTTGTTAATCAATTTTTCCTTTGCGAAAGGGATTCAAGAGTTGTGGGAAATCATTTAAGGAATTTTTCTTTAAAAACACTTATCCAGTTGAAAATGTGTTCATCAAAGTTTATTCATCATTTCTGAAATCATAAATTCTTTATAAACACATAGTTGAACATTTATAAATAATTTTAACAGATCATGTTTAGCAATGGTTTCATACTTTTGCACAGAAAAACCACAACCAACCAACCACACCCCACCCCCCCCCCCAAGCAAAACAAACCAAACCATACAAACAAACAAAACCTGGACACCTTTAAAGAGATCTCTAAAGAATTACACTGATAAGAAGAATGCTTGTTGCACATTGTTGTTCAAATCATTGCTCCCTCAGACTTTGAGGTCATGAATTCTCTGAAGATCACAGCAGAGTTTTAACCAATCCATTCTGGAGACCAGTTTTGGGAGGTCATTTTAAGAATAAGCACTCCTACTATATTGAGTTTACATCTTGGTTTCAAAATCGTGTAATGCATACTTCAGATATGCCTGCCAGCTCCAAGAGATTCAGATAAAAACTCAAGGAAAGACCATGATGTGGATATTCTTCTCTGTTCTAGAAATCATCCAGTGAACGAAGACCACTTAAAGCAAACAATTAAATAGACAAGAAATAAATGTGTTCAACAGGTGACAATACAAAGTTTTTGTGAGAGAATTCAGGCACTAGCCTGGACTTGGTGGCTCAAGGGCAAGTGAATTCAGGTTTCCCTTTACTCAGATAACATAATGACTTATGTAGTCTTTGATATTCATACACTATTACTTCTATAACAAGACTTACTTGGCACAAAGAGCAGTGTAAGCAAGTGGCCTTTGCACTGATAAAATGAGAGCAGGGAGAAGTTCTCACTTTAGCAGTAATTCAGAAGGGATGTCAGGAAGGATATTTTTGTTCTTTTTAAGGCTTCGTATTCCTAAGGACAGTTTTGCTGAGTAGTTTTCAAAAATGATTGCTGCTCATTTGTTTTATTTCACAAATTATTTGAGAGCATACTGTCGAACTGTCACACATACGTAGCAGATCTGTGTGAATTTCCTGCACAATTTGCTGTGCAAGCAATTGCATGTTGAGTAGTCAGTGGTAACTGTTCCTGTGCACATGCCAAATGTGAACAACTAAAGAAAGCTACCATGGCTTGGGTTGCCTCCCATTAGCTGAAGGCTCAGCAAGTGAACATGAAGAGTTGCCACAGAGCAGCTGAAACTCAGTACTGTGCACATATTCTAAGCCTTTAAACTAATTTGGCTCTTTAAAAGCTCCATTCATGTAATGCTCTCAAAGTGCTTATAATATATCTCCCTCTCTCTTAGTGCTTTAGTAGCTTAATATAGACTTATTTAGCATGTACATTAAAAGGCAGAATGGGTAATAAAAGCAGAAGCATAAATACCTTGTCTACTTTAGGAAATTACACTGGTTTAATTTTGCCTTCCTCATCCAAGTAGCATGAGTACAAATAAGGGCAACAACATTAAAACTTGTTCAGCAGTATTGGTCAAACCAGCTAAACTCATCGCTTCACTGTTTTCGTCCTTTGATCAAGCTACACACCTTTCACAAGAAGCTTCATTTTTCAAATGTTGTCAAGACCATTAACTGCCTACACAAAATACTAGTGCAAGCCAGGATGGCTTCACCAGCAAGCCACAGATCACCAAAAGGCTTTCTAATTTTTAGGGTTTTTGTAATAGAGAGGCGAGAGAAAATACACCAGAGGAGCTAATAGCTTGAGTATTTGTTAAAAGTACCTGTCGACACCAATGAAGAGCAAATCAGAGACAGTGTCAGAGACTGTGTACTAAACTGACATAGAAACTGCAAGCTGTGGTCACACAGCACAATGCTGTCTCAGATTAGAGGTACCAAGTAAACTAACATATCAGATCAATATGCACAGCCCTGAACACTAAGCTGAGTCCACTTTGCAGTCTAACAGTTTTGGTAACACAGTCCCCATGATATATAAAACTGGTACAGAAATTTAGCAAAGAGTACAATGTGACAGTGCCAACACATATGAAACAACAGCAATGATAGATTTATTTCTGACATGATTCATATATACTTTCTGATTTACAGATCGAATACTCCATATCAGAAATTATTTATCCAGCATGCAAGTAGTCTTTTGCTGCTAAAGTAGAATAATTATATTATGCATATGAAGCTTCCATTAATACTTCAGAATATCATCTGCCTGCTATTTGGAAAAGTACCTACGACATCTCTTGACTTGTTTTCACTTTCTGATCCGTCATAAAACACAGACCCAGCCCTGCTGCTTTGCAGGACCTTCTCCATTTGTTCATTTGATTCCTTCCTCCACTTCATATTTTTGCAGTTGGATTTTACCTTCCTGATTTCAATTCACCTGTTAAATGAATACAAAGCTAAAGCAAAGTAATGGCAAGGGGGAAAAAGTACTTGCTCCAGGTTTGCCTCCAAATGGAGGACTAAATGAGCTCCAATGTACAGCACTAGTGAAACCTATTTCTTGAGAAAGATAGTGTGCAAGCTGAAAAATATCACTAGATGAAGAACTTAATTTTCAATATCGATTGCTGTCACAAGTGCTGAATAGCAGAGGATGTGAGGGAAAGCTGTACAAGGAGCTGGCATCATTCATACTACTCAGTCCAGCTATCTTCTACCATGCCTTTGAATGTGTTTGTGAGGCCCTTCGGGATGCTGAAAGTAAATGGTTTCTCTTTATTCCAACACTCCAAACTACTAGTGAAAATATTCACTCACATTGAACTCATGCTAGGATTTCATCATATTGCATGTGATAAACCTTTACAGTTTGACAGGCAGCAGTTGATAACTACTATCCCATTACAGTTTTTCAACCACTTGTGTATCAACATTACTGTAATTTCATCAGCCATAATATCATCATATTTCCCTGATAATGTCATGGGTGATATCATCAAAAGACTTACTCAAGTCAAGAACTATCACATCTTCCGCTTTCCATTTTGTCCTCTAAACCAGTTATCCTGTCAAAGAAGGAAATTAGGCTGCTTTGTCATTATTTGATCTTAACAAATCCATATTAGCTGTCTCTTATCACCTTATTATTCTCCAGGTACTTTTGAATTGATTGCTTAATAAATTGTTCCAATAACTTTCTAGTATTGAATTTACACTGCCTGCTCTATGATTCTCTGGATTCTACTTCTCTATGGATAGGTACTGCTATATTTGCTCCTTTCCAATCCCCCAGAAATCTTAGCTGTCTCAGACTAGATCTTGGAGATAAATGTTGATGGTGTATTCAAATCTGATGATTGATTAGTTGAAGCATATATCAGTTTACAAGAAGAATCTAAGTTAAAATCAGTATTTCAAAGCAGAATATTTACAATATTATATAATTTTTAGCTGTAAGTTAAGACATTCCATAAACCCACTATATGGAAATATCATTGCCCTCAGGAGATGTTTGTGTCTATTCCTTGAAAAAGTACTACTTCACTTTAAAATGATCACCTAAAGGGTTATAGGGAATTGATAGGAAAATAGAGAAGGCAGGAAAGAAGAAAGGCAGAAAGGGAGAGGGGGGGAGAGGGAGGGAGGGAGGGAGGAAAATATATTTCCAAAAAGGTAAATACAGACAGGTAAGAAGCAGCATCACAGAGTGACTCTGAGAATGGTTTCTAGATAAATCTCCATTAACACAGTACCATAAAGTAACAATAAATAAAAATTAAACAGGGCTCTTTTGAAACAGAACACATGAAAATACTCGTACTAGTGTAAGTCTGTCTGTCCTTGCTTCTACTTAGCTATGTGAAAGACTTTCCCGACTGCCTCAGAGAGGCTGATCTCCAAAGTAATAGCTCTTTCTACAGAGATGTTTCTTATCAGTTCAACTTCAAGTATTTCAGGCTTTGTGTATGTTCCTGGAAACACCTCTGAAGTAAATAGTTGCCTAAATTAAAAGGAAAAAAAATCCAGCTTGAAGCTAAAAGACTGTAGGCTGATTTTCCAGACAGCTTTGTCATTATTTAAAGCTGTCATTCTGGTTTTAGGTGAGAACGATGTACTCTGCCTCGAAATGTTTCCTAATTTTAAAAACCTCATATACATTTTTATTTTTGAACATAATGACTGCTGAATATGGTGTGCATATTCCTAACTGTTCTCATACATAATTTTATGCACAAAATGTTAACTGCAGTTTACTCATGTCAATGATGCTGTTTGCATTCATGAGTGCAAGACCACGGTCTGCTATTATCTTCACTGGTCTGTGAGAACAGAATTCTTCCAGAGAAAGCCTTCTGTTTATCAAATCCCACTTTCACTCTGGTAGCAACTGGCCACAGAAATATCTGAAGTACAGTAGAGTAGTATTTCAGCAACATAATAGAGTCAATGCTGAAATTCTCTATTGGTATTTAATGAATATACTCAGTAATAATAGCAAGTAAATACTGACTGTACTTCAAAAACTGTCTTAGGTAGGCGGAAGCACATAGGGAAGAGTTACTCTGTAAACATAAGGTAAAAATTAAGGCCATTTATCCAGTTTAAGGGGCAAAGAAAGGAAACATTGCGATAACAGCTGGCTTTCAACATTTCCTTCTCCTTAGAACAAATTTGTCTTTTTATAGATTATAGCAAGCTGTAAGGAGAGTGAGATGTCAGGGAACTGCAAGAAATCCTTTATGAAACAGGACAAGGACATAGTAATGACTGGCAAGAAGTAAAGACAACTAAAGTGAGGGGAAAACTTCTGAGGCATCTCTGCTCAAAGCGCGTCTCTTGTGGATATAAAGAATGGCTTGATAATGAGTAAGGCTCTGTTTTCAGAAGTCTGAACATAATGAAAGGAGGCAAATTCTGTTTCAATCACCTATTGTTCTATTTGCTGGAATGTGCTCCCATGTCTCATTGCATGCAGCCTCCATATACCAATACCTCCGTCAGCAACAGCACCTCCTCTTACTTCAAAATATTCCACGTGAAACATGATAAACATGTCCCTCTCAGTTTCTCTAGTGAGAAGAAGCAGAAGGCTATAAGGCAGGGAATAGTTATGTTTCATTTACTACTAATTATGAATATAGACTGTGCAGCGTTTCTTTGCAAAAATAACTTTTCATCTTGTCTCATAGAACATCACTTCTTGCTCTCTAAAAGGCTGCCACATTCAGAAATACTCTCTAGTCTTGAGCTGCATCCATTTTAGCTCTCTCTAGTGTCTCCACCACCCCCACACAGTGTTACTCATTGGAATTTCAGTCAGGTCATGCTATTACCTATTTAGATGCTCAAATCATCATCAAGGTACCTTGAGATTCAAGATTGCCTCCAAAATCTAGAAATCATCTGATTGCCTGACTGACTGAGTATGAAAATGAGTGAAAATGCGAACCTTACATATGGCATTACAGCCCATAATGGAAATAATAATTGAGAAAGTTAAGAGACTGTGGTGAGATTACTGGTCATTATCCAAATCTCACCAAATGATCTGATGAAAACCTAGGCAAGGCAATGCCACAGATTTTAACCATTAGATATCAGTATCTATAAAATTACTTAATATGGCAAAGATTGTGTGCTACATAAGGAAAAATATAAAGTTCCTATTAAACTCCAACAAAAAATTGAGGTAACGAGGTTAATTTTATTTTAACAAGTAATATAAGAACTGTTCTAGGCAGTGAGAAAGGAAGCAAGATGATGCCTTGCAGGATGTCTCAGACCAATCTCTTTACAGAAATCTCTCTAGGGATAAGGAGAAATATTTCAGGAAGAAATATAGTTGGGTTGCAGACAGTACTTAAAAGACACAAACAGGGCAAATAATAAAAGAAGCGTTTTACTGGGGAAAAACAGAACAACACAAAGGACTAAAGAAATCATTTTTTAAAAATAGTCAGAATGTTTGGGGAAAATAAAAGTCTCAATTAAAAACAAGAAAATAATACAAGCTATGAAAATTATATGCATGAGATAAAGTTATTTGGAAACACGGTCAAACAAAGGGTACAATCGGTAAAAAAAAAAGCTAACTGTAAAGTGACAATAAACGCTAAAGAAAAGCCAGCAGGACAGAAGGAACACTTTGACAAAGTGCTAATCCCGAGTGACCGTTCAGATCCAAACAGCCCAGGCATACTGGAAGGAAAGGGCAGGTTTCAAGGCAGAAGGGATGTGATTGCTGTGCTGCCAGCAGATAAAAGAGGCAGAAGGTGCACTGATGTAGATCGGAAGAGGAGAATTGATGGTGCAGACAGTGTAACTGCTGAGCTGTAAATAGCTAGAAGGACAAGCGTGAACAAAGCATTGGAAGTACAGTCCTCTAAGCTTTTGAGCATAGGTGATAGTGACTGGCAAAACACAGAAGCTGTATCAGTCTATAAGGGTCCTACCTAATTCAGGCAATGACCGATACAAACCTCGAAATAAACCAAGCAGCCAATCAACCAACCAAAAACAAAAGACAAATAAAACCACCAAATATGAAGTGTGAGATTTTTAACAGATTTAGACAAGTTATAAAGGAGGTTGTAGAGGAAAAGTATAGTCTCAGATCAGGTGCTGTTTGGAGGTAGTCACCATGAGCTGATGAAGGATAAAAATCTGAATAGAGAGGGAGGTGTTTGCTCATTTCTATTTAGAAAAAGCACTATGGAGAGCAGCAAAATCATATGATATTCTAGATAAAAGAGATTCTATGTAAAATGCATATATGAAACCTTCTAGAGTCAAATTGGTAGCTGATTCACAGCAGAGGTTAGAGTAAGACAGATGAACTTATCCTGTTTGGCATCTTTCTATGCTTTTAGTGAAACTGAAGATCTACTACATCCAGATCTTCTGAAGTATTTTATTAAAAATCAATGGATGCATGATAACTATTTTTTATTAATCATAGCCTCTGTGCCTAAACTGCAAAAATATTTTCAAAAATGTATCCTGTAAGAAAGAAAACAGCACTGAATTGCAGTGCATATCTAGGATGCACATATAGATTAAAAAATACAAATTTATCCTTTCACAGAATTTCAGCAATGTCAATATATTTATGCATAGTTATGAAAGGCCATAAAGCTTGTGGCAGATCCCTGGTGACCAGAGAAATGTAAATGTTGAACCTAAGCCAAAAGGATTGTCTTGAGACCTACAGAACAGCTAACCTCATTTCAGCCCCTGGGAAAACCATGGAGTGAATCTTCTTGGCACACTTTCTAGGCACAAGAAGGAGCACATCCTTTACCTCAGCAAGGTTTTAACACTGTGTCCCTCAGTGTCCAATGCAACCAAGTTACAGCACTGGGTTGTAATGGGAAGACAACTGGATAAGCAAAATAACTGTTCAGTGGTTGTGCTCAGGGTAGTGATTACTGGGTCAATCAACGGCCTACAGGAGACAAGTAAGGGTGGGTCTCATCAGGTTTGCAGGTAACAACAAACTGGGGAGATGGGAGATCTATTGATATTCTTGTTTACAGACGTGCTATTCTGGAAACCTAGACAGGCTAGGGCAACCACATGTAATTAACAAACAAACAAACAAACAAACAAGCAAAACACATGAAATGTCCTGCATCTGGAAAGGAAGAAGCTCTCCCAAGAATATGGGCTGGGGCTGGTTGGGGGGCACCGCTGCTGATACGATGCTGTTATGCCTTGACAGAAACAACAGCCAACAGTGTCCAGGGTTTTTCAGTGTCATGAAAATCACAGTCAGTAGATAGAGTGAAAAGATTGTCCCCTTTTACACAGTATTCATTAGACTTCATCCAGAATAAAACAGTTTTGGGCTGCCCAATTCAGGAAAGCAGCAACAAATTGGAGCAAGTTCCATGAAGTCCACCAAGGCAGTTGAGGCTGAGGGACCTGGCTTTGTTCAGCCTAGGAGAACAAAGGGGAACAAGCAGCAGTTCCCAGCACCTATGGGGGGGATATTGAGGATACAGCACCTGGCTCTTCACAGCAGTGCACAGTAGGAGTGTGAGTGACAGCAGGTACAAGATGAAAACAGAAGTTCAGACTGGCTATGAGGAAAATAATTTCCACCATAAGGACAGTTCAGCAGTGGAGCAAGCGGCCCAGAGAGGTTACATAGTCTCTCTTCTTGGAAGTTTACAAGACCCAACTGTATAAAGCCCTGCACAACTTAGTTAGACCCATAGCTGGCCCTGCCTTAAGCAGGACGTGGCACTAGAGATGTTCTGAGATCCCTCCGCACCTGAATTATCCCACAGTCCCCTGATTCTATAAGACAATCATATGAATAGATTGTTGAGTATTGATAAGGATCATGGCTGAAATATTGTGGCAAACTAGTATCTCCAGCCCCAGGGTTGTCAAAGGCTGAAAGGAATGCGTCAATCATTGTAGCAGGAGATGACACATTCAGTATAGAGTGAACTGCAATTCACGTATCAAGGACAAGCTAATGAGCCACAGCCCAGGCCATCTGGCTGACATCAGAGGTGGGGGATGTGTTGGAAGGCACATAGCTCTATCTTCAGATATGCCCAGCTTGGCACACAAAGGGGAAAAGCTGAGACCCTTCAACATGGCCCAAGACTTGTCAAGACTTCTTGATCTTTTGCAATCACCCCTTCCCCACCAGACTTTCCTCTACTCGGAGGTCTATAAAAAAGCTCATCTGAAAAAACAGCACTGGGAGGAAACCCACCACCCTCAGCCCACCAGCCTCGCAGAGGGAACCAGACCAGACACCAGAGGATGCTGCACTTCTGAACTACAAACCCCAGCATCCTCGCTGCGGGACATCGGAGGCCATACATCGTCATACAAGTATCATAGTCCACACTGCGGAGCCGTAAGAGTGGCTGGATTCCTTGCCCTTTTCTTTCTTCCTTTCTCTCTGCTCTTTCCTTCTCTCTTTTTTTCTTCTATATCCCTATTTCTTTGCCTCTCCTGCTGCTAGTGATGATAACTTACTCTCTTTCTCTCTCTCTCTTATACCTTTGTTTTCCTTCCCTCTCTAGCACTCTCTTTCTCTCTTTTCCTTTTGGACATATATGAGTAACATCATCTTAAGCTCTGCTGTTGGATTTTTGTTAAGTTTTGTATCATAGATACTAGTGGTTGCCAATCCATTGCTCGTAGAAGGACTTTTGCTCTTAATGTATTAATAAGTTCTCTGATACAATAAAAGACTTTTGCCAAGCCACTATTCGCTGTAACTGGTATTCCAACACTTACTTTTAGCAAAACTCATAACTGATTTGGACCCATGGAGTGATTGTCTGTCATTCACTTTGCATAACTGCGCAGAATTAACCGAGAGTTAACTCACACCTGGTCTTATCTGTTGAGTCAGGGCGTGTGTCGCATTCAGAGTTAACTCATCCCTCATCCCATCTGTTGGGACGAGACATAGATGAGCAAATTCTCTGACAAAATCTTAATAATTGAAGGTCTTAGAAAATTTAGAGCAGATCTAATTTTAAGTCTAAATTCCTCTTCTTTACAGTCCAAGACCCTTTCAGTAATATCAGTTAATATGACACACTTCAGCAGTATGGGAGACAAAACAGGTCTGATTTTACCAACATATTTTGGATTGATTTGCAATACATTATTAAGAATCCTACAGAATTTGTTAGATGCAAGCTTGCTAAGAGTAAAACTTCATTTCTATAGTGTTTGATTTCTGTATTTCCAAGTGTCTTAGCAGAAACAATATATCAATTAACAACAGCTTAAAAGGCAAAAATACTATTTGAGTTCATCAGGTGCATAAAACTAATAAAGATGACACTTCAAGGGACCCGTTCTCGCTGTTTTTCCTCTTGGTCCCACGTGATTTTAATGCAGTGTTAGAATAGGTAATTTCAGTGGGAGTGAATGAGCTCTGAACACCTTGTGCATTCATGCTTGATTTCCTTGAATCACTGATTCAAGTTGATATTCAAGTTCTGAGGCTAAGTATATAGCAAATTTAGACCTTTCAGTAATTTCCGCAATAAAATTTCAGTGCATGTGAATTGGCAACAATGAAGAGGCACATAGAGACTTGGCTACTGAACAGCTTTATGAACAATTAGGACAGAGGGTAAATACTGCAATGACATTTGAAAGTTGACATTGTTTCAATATTGCATAGCATGATTGCTTTACGGTCACATCTTCTGGAGAAATTAAATATGTGAAAACCTTCATGGTTTTCCCCATAGCTTTTACCTGCCAGCATCTGAATACAAATCAGCTGCAGAAGCCTCCCCTGAGCTATCTTCAGAAGAATAACCTTCCTTATGTGTTTCCTCTGAATGTAAATGTCACCTTTATCACCAAGCCGGCCAGACAGCAGCTTGGTCTGGAAACAGCATCCACTTCCATCATGAACCAGGATCAGAGCTGCAAGTGCAAGGAGGTGAAGGTCAATAACAGAGCCTGCCAACACACTCTTAAGTTACTGGTTTGCACAGGACATTTCTATATTGTCCCAGCAGTCAGGATGAAGAAGAAATTGTAATTCAGTTTCGCAGTATCTTCATGAGTTTCCATGGTGACGCAGGAGGAAAAAACCCTCAGCTACTCCTCCTTGATACCAGTATCTTGGGATACAGAGGTGGAGGTTTTTGGTAAGGAGCAGGAGCATCCCAGACATTTTTCTGTTTACCTGTGCTTCACACATGAACGCATCTTACCAGGTGGTGTGATACAACAGACACAACCACATGATCCAGTCATGCCACAGGAGCTGCTGCTACCACTCACCAGTACCTCTTTGGCAGTACAGCAATACGGCTGTATAACACTTACAGTTATGTGTGTACAGCCATTCCAGAAACTGTCTCTAAAAAGAAAATGGAGGTCTAGGCAGCAGCAGCTTCAAAAATTAAACTAGAATATTACCTTCAGCCTATTTTTCATCCATTCAGCTGTGTTAGTCAATATGAATGAAACTAGCTTTGGGAAAATTTATTACTTACAAAAGCAGCAGAGGCAGATGACACACCAAGGTCTTTTTCAATCCGTGATGATGCCAGAGAGAATGCCTCTATAGGGCAATATAATGGGATATAGTGGGTTAATTTTATTTATTTATTTATTTATTTATTTATTTATTAAATATGGATGATACTTGCCTGTAAATCAGTGAAAGTCAGGAGTCTGAACAACTACAAGTCTCAGCTGAGTTCTTCAAGCTACACCTGTCAGGATGCTCAGCACTATAAAGGATTTTAAGTATTTTAAGACAGACTTTTAAGATGTTTGGGTTTTTTTAACCTCATTGGAAAGTTTACATCTCTGTGCTAAGGGTTGTTGACCATTTGCCATTCTCATTAATAACTTCGTTATTAGGCAAGTTTTGTAATTTACTTATTAAGCAACCAGATACTCTTTGGAGAAAATTAGTCCCTTATAGCTCTTTAAAGCTACACTATGGTTTTCATGTTATGATGAATTTAATTTGCATCCTTTGCGTGCTATTTCCTACTTGTCCTTGCCTTACAGAAAACAATAATATCAATAAATCTTTCAGAGAGGTGAAGAGGAGGTGGAGAAGCAAAAAAATGTTGCATATCTCTCAGTTTAAGCTCATCAGAACCATCCATAAAGGAAAGCTTTTTAACAGTAGATTGGTGACTGACACTTCAAATGCAATAAGATACATACATTGATGCTTGCACCCACTCAAAAAACATAAAAATAGCAAATTTAACATTCAAACTTATATTGTTGACAGCATAATAATGCAATCAAAACTTCGCTACAGAGAAGTAAGTAATTCCCCAAAGCCTTTGCATCACTGCAAACTAACACCCACTCCATAAGGTTGTTTATGAAGGACAAACTACTTATAAATATGGTTGGAAGGTAGCCTCCAAGAATTTACTAATGTAAATACTCCATCAATGTCATCCAAATAACTTATAAAATGCAAGTAAACAAAAAACCAGGTTTTTTAATATTAACTACTTTGTAATAAAACATTAACTTTGTAACAGCTGTTGCACGTAACTGTTTCTTCAATAAATAACAATTGGAGAATGCAAAATAATTTTATCAGCACATCACAGACCAAAGAAGACAGCACTGATATATGGCAAATATTTCTATTAAAAAAAAAAAGGTGTTTGCAATATTCTTAGAAATATTTAAGAAGAGTCATTCCTGTACAACACTGTGGTCACAAAATCAAGCCAACCATTTCAGTTCCGTAGAAACTGTGACTTCGGGAGAAGCTGCCTCATATTCACACCTGATTTAGTTACATAGCTGCAGCTAAACAGTTTAGACACCTAAACCAGAAATTAGGCCCACAGTGACTAAATTTTATGTCTGTTGGAGAAATATGTGATGAAAAGCAGAAACCTCAGTTTCTAGAACCTGTTTTCTTATTTCTCAAAAAGAATGCTTCTGTTGGTAAGGTGTAGGCCAGTTCAACAGTGATATTTATGAGCCAGAGAAACACATACTGTGCTGGGTTATCTGGTGTTCCCACCAAGGATGCTGCTGACCCCACATCAGCACAATACGGTGGAGACAACCCTCCAGCATCAGTCAGGACAAAACTCTGTCTCAGAGGGTAATATAGATGCAACTGTGCCATTTATTTTCCTTCTTTTTTTCTTTTTTTTTTTTTCCTCTTTTTTTCTTTTGAGAGAGAGAGAGAGAGAAAGAGAGAGAAATATTTTTTTTAACACTGATTATGAACCAAAAACCACAAAGACTATTTTCAAACCCAACATCTTATTCCAAGGAAAAAAGATGTGCAAACAGTGAAAATACTCCTCCTTTGTTGAATACAGAATACTTTTTTATTCTGAAATTGAAATGTTGGTGTTATGGTTCCTGACTTGATCCAAAACATAACTTTGTTGTTCCACAGGATAGTCCATTGTTGCTCTGAAAAGAAAAAAACCTCTTAGTTTTATATGTCTACCCTAACAAAACATCTCAAAAAGACAGTGCAGAGCAAATTGTAAAACACTGCTGTTTTTAAAGGATAGCAATTTCATTTGACCCTCAGATTTTTCTGCCCTTTGTTGTCCATTTTCATGTAGTACTACAGACAGGTTGGCCGCTACTGCCACAGATTGCATTGGTGCTATTAATAACAAAATCATCTGCTATGCAAATACAGGTTTAACCTCGACCTATTCCACTGCCTCTGGATGACAGCATTCGTAGTGAAGCTGGTGAATGGTTGAATACCCAGGGTATTTGTGGCCTGCCTGCTCACTTTTGCAGCAGCATTGGGTACTAAGCTGACACAGGCAATAATAATTGAACACAATAATAATTGAATACAACCATTGCCTTGACAACACGACTTCACCACACAGAAAAAACAACTTCCACACATGTTGTAATTCTTATCTTGGACTTCCCTTTAATGGGCTAACTGTTCTCGTGCACTGTTTCTTCATGTAAAACAAGCTGTTTAGTACTTCTGGTCTCTTGAGAGCCTGTGAACCACAGATTCATTTTTTTTCCCCCCTGTATTGCATTTCTCCCCTTTCAACTTATGTTCGCCTAAGAAGTGCTGCTAAAGCTACATGTGTAGAGATTAAAGGCAGGGTTTACTGTGACTCACAGACATCAAAAGCCAACAGCAGTATGAGACTGGAGTAAATTGCATGGTAGTGGCTTTTGTTAGCCTCCAAAAGCCTCTCATTATCATTCTTGTTGTAAGTGCTCTCTGCGGCTTCTCCAGTGATTGTAGATGCCCATCAGAGGTGATAAATGCTACCTCTGGAGAGAGCACAGGTGATTTAATTGACATGTGAGAGGAGGAACTGAGGCGGGTGGGTGTAGTGACCTGTGAAAGCTGTTATTCATGACGCATCACATTACATTTCCTGGTTAATTTATCGTTTGCAGAAACAATTGCAATTTGTCTAAAACCAGATTACAAACAGAAAAAAAACTTTTTGCGGCAGTTTAAATACACTGTAAAGCCATGCTCTCACGTATGGAACAATAGCACACAGTATCCCCCTGTGTGCTGTCCAATCTCACTGATCTCTACTGGAGAGATTTCTGACACTGATGTGGTTTCTATGTTTAGAAATTTAGGTTAGAAACCATAACATAATTTTACATAATAACTCATAAACTTAGGCCGGGTATATGTTGTGGGTTTGGGGTATTTTTTCCATTTCTCTGCACAATTTATTGCATTTCACAGAATCCGTCTGCTTGCAGTTCTAATTCCAGGTTTCCTTGCTGGTATTCAGGTTGGCTTATGGGTTCTTTCCATTCTCCTCATGTCTAGCTTGCCACTCTCCCAATATTTCATTCCTTTCTGTCCATTTCCTGCAAATTTCAGAGGGATTGCTCTATTATTTGTTCTGTCTCATCTTAAATCTCCCTTCTTTTGTTCTTCAGTGTATAAGTGATTTACAGCACAAAACTCTTGCAATACCCTGTATGAAAACACCAGAATATTTTTTCCTGGATGAACACATCAGGCATGTTTCTTTCATTCTTAGTAAAATTGTTGGCTTTCTGCTGAAATAAATAGACATTACATATTTTTGTATCTTTCAAATGGGCTTCTGTACATAAAATATTCTTGAATTTATTGTAGAAGTGTCCCTAAAAGACACAGAGCATTGTTTCACTTTTACAGGTAAATTGAAAATAAACTCATTTTAGTTATTACATATTTGGATGGTTTTAGGGATTTGTTTCATGGGTTTTTCTTTTTACTTCAGACTGTTTGGGGTAATGGTAAAGTCAAATATATGTAATTGCAAAAACTGGTTTAAATATCTTCTTCAGTGAAAAATATGTTTGACTAAAACTTCCAATTTAACATACACACTTTCAAAAGTTTTATTTATGTAGAGGCATTCAGTTAATTGTAACTAGCTATTATGTTGTAGAAAAGGCTATATGGCAAAATATGGAGAAAAAGTAAATAAACAGTGATAAGAACAGCATGAATGTAGGACCATAATGGCAAGATGAAGAAAAGGTCTAGGGAACCATGAGTCATGAAAGAAACAAATTGAGAAAAACTGGTGTTCATTTTATCATATTTGTATGAATTGTTGTTAGTTCACATAAAATATTCTCTCTCCTCACCTCTCTATCAATCTATTCTGGATGTAATGCCTCTATTTACACAAGTAAAGGCCCTTACTCTGATACCTTGTCCACATCCTAGACCAACTTGTACAGGGTGACTCAGGTACAGATTGCTGGGGTCCAGACCCAGTTTGGGGAGAGTGACCACTTCCACACAGCCCAGCACTCAGCATGAGTCTCCTTTCCCAAGGTGGTCACGCAAAGCTTTTAATGATCATTTTTCTGTGAGCTTTTAAAGTTGAAAGGTTTACACTGCAGGCTACTAAAGCAGAGTTTTTCTAGTACTAGACTGAGGATATGTGGTTATTGCCCTGCGGAATTTTGACCAAAGAAGAGCTTGAGGTGTGCAGAGTCTTTGTGTTGGAAAATGTGATACTTCTACAGCACACAGTTCTCACAACTAGCTCCAGAAATGCATCCCGGTTTTGTCAAGAGAGGAATGAATTTACTCCAAAGGAGAGTACAGTATGAACGGTGAAGGAGAGTACAGTATGAACACAGTATGTATGAGACAGGGATGATTAAGAGCAAAACAAGGAAGCACATTATTTGACAGCTTAGATACACCTATTGAGTTCTCAACTAGCCTCAGGGGTTTCCAAATAGGATCTTCTCATGCAAAAACTTAGTATTATGGGAATAAATTAGAAGCTAGAAATAGTGAGTGGTATACCTTGTGGCACAGAGTTGGACAAGAGGAAAATGGTAGCAATGAATGTGAAGGTAAATGGAAAAACATTTGTAACATGGGAAAAGCAGGAGAGAAATCTAATAAGAACACAAATTCTGCTGAAATATAATATACAGAAACCTATGGTGATCTATTTAAAACGTGTTCACATACAAGAGAAAACTAAATCAGACATGACATCAATGGGTTATGAGTTTGTGGGTTTATGTTATTATACAATTTTTACAAAATAATTATAGAGGAATCTATGTGCACTGTTGATTAATACTATACTTTCTCACTCAACATTTCCTTCATTCCAGTGTTTCTCCATATTTATTTAGGGTACACTGCAGGGAATATATAGACACAAATTCTCCTCCAGTTTCAGCACTGTATACTTGAAAAAGGAAAATAAAAACTTCCTCTCACATTGACAGTCTAGTAGGTGGTAGCAAACCCATCTCTTGCCAGTTCCCAAGATCTATTCTGAATTCTTCCCATTTTACTCCTCTGGCATTCATTGGAGGATATATTAATCCTAAAAATGTAGTTGAGTAGCAAAACAGTTATCTGAATAGTCCAGTCTGGCAAATTCCTTTGTCTGTGTGGAGCAAGGTACAGGAAAGGAAAAAATCAGTAATTACCCATTAGAAACATGAAACACAAAATAAAAGGCAAGTACAAATTACTCTTAAAAAAAAAATGCTGGTCTCTGCTATTTGACAAACCTCTATGTTGTTAATGAAGAGCTTAGGCAAGCATTATTCATCATCACGGATTTCAGGGAGGTAAACCAAGAAAGGAGGAAAGGAGAATAAGATTTTGCTGACTTGACAAAGCGGTCTAATATATTGTTTACCCCAGAATATTTTTCAAGAGGGTGGGACTGCAGAATATTATGTAAATTCTTTTACTATTTTTCTGTTTCCTTCGTTTGCCTCCATTAATGTGAGAAATTTTAATGTTTTTGTTTGGTTCTGTTGGTTTTTGTTTTTTTTTTTTTAGAGTTTATATTTTTGCGTAATTTAGTCTAAAAGTTCAGTTATCCAGATTTAACAAGTACATTTCTGGCCATAAAATCTTTGTAGGCGATAAAGCCAAGAAACTCCCTTATCACAGTGATTAGCTGAATGATCATTTGTAAGGTTATCTACAGAAACATGATGGACAGAGTAATCTAACAGTTCGCAAGGAAGTTTTATTTTGAAAAAAAAAACGAACTTCAAAAAATCATATTCCTCATATTTGGAATGCAACTATATGAGCTTAGATTTAATAACAACAACATAAAAACAATTTTTTGTGTAAGATTTTAACTAGCAAATGAAAAATCAATAAGATTTTTTTTTATTGTAGTGTTTGTTAGAACTTAATCTTGGGCTCAAATTGAGCTGCATCTACTAGTTCTTTTGAAAGTATTGAGGATGAGTTCTAGGTAGACCTAGGAGAAAAATACGTTTTTTAGCAGACATTGTCTGTCTTGCTGCTAGTAGTAGCAAAGTCCTGCCAACTCTCTAAAACATTTATTTTTAAAACCTTCTTTTGTCTGTTTGACAGGAATCATAATTAGCACTTATCTGTCATTTTGAAATCTAATTAGTTAGCCTTCCATTCTTACTAAATTATGAAGAGTTGAAGGTCACGTCATACATAATTTCAAAAGTAAATGTCCCCTAAGTTTTTAATAGAGTCTTGAAATTCACCACTTCTACAGACATGACATTTGGCATTAAAGATTTTTACATTGTTAGAACATGAGCTAAAAAGAAATATCCAGGTTTTATAAAGTACATTGGCTTTCTTATTTTATAAGGGGAAATTTTATTTATTTCACTCATTTTCTAAAATCACATCATTCACCATTTGCAGAGGTTTTATACCAGCTTATCTCAATTGCTTTGTTGGAGTTACTACTGTGTATTTTGAAATAATCCAACACAGAACTAGGTACAGTTACCTATACATGGTTGTCAACATTTGCATGGTCATATATGACTTGGCAACACAACCTCCTCTTTTCTGTGCCCTGCTGATTACAGAAATGGGATCCTCTGATGGCAATGGAAAGCCCAAGAGATCTTCTGCAGTGGAGGAAGATTTGGAAGATATGGAGCTGGGAAAGGGTCCGGAGAGCTGTCAGTTTCTGGGATAGGGAAAAGCAGAGGCGTGGGAAGGAGTTTCCAAGTCCCTTGCAAAGGGGAGAAGGGTAGAAGGGCTCTGGGTCACCCACAGAAAAGAGGCAGGAGCCTGTGGGGTGCAGGTCTTTCTTGTGGGTGCCCCAGGCAACAGACAGTACCAGGCTCCTCATGGCCTCAGCTGGAGAGCCCGAGCTCTCCAGCATCTCCTGGATGCTCCTTAGCCCAAAATGCAGCTCCACCGCAGCTTCTCCCTGCTGCAGATAGACTGCTGGCTGTCAACAAACCTTCATGTCAGCCTGTCCAGGAGCAGGCCACATCTGTGTGTCTCTCTCTAGTTTTCACATTTGTGCCCAGAAACTGCACCTGCAGTTGTGGTACAGACCACCGAGGGAAGACTTTACATATGGAAGAACCCGCACATTTGGGAATCAGCAGCAAAGGTTTCAGTGACCTTTGTTCTTTTACTTATTACATTTCCCATAACTGAACTCTCAACATGTGTTACACCTAATGCAAATATTTGTGCAGCAGAACGATTTCATTTTTCAAAATAATTTAGAAATAAAAATCCGTGTGTGTTCTGATTTGTATTTAGTCAGTACTTTAGGCATTACATTTGGGTCTGTAGTCATATAAATCAAACCAAAATACTTAAATGAATAAAAAACATTTTTGGGATTTTTCTGTGGTTCCTTGGTATTGCAATACCTGGCTCTTTGATGGGGTTTTATTTCTAAGGCCTCACTGTGTGCTTTGCTGCCAAGTTAACCAAACAACTGGGATTCTTTCCAGGTAAAAGCACATGCACCTGCACCACACTTGCCTTCATTAGCAATGTGCTCAGAGAGAAGGGAGGGAGATAAGAAACAACTCAACAAACCAAGTTGCAAAGTGCTAAATCCAACCGCATGTCAATGCGGTGAAACCTTGGAAGCCCTTCAAAAGAATGTTGACATATCTGCCCTTTCTATGCTAGCAAACTGACAAGTGCCTTGATTGGCTTGAGCAGATCTTTCAGTAAATATTCCAGAATTATGCTCCATGGTGGATAATCTGTTTGTGGGGGGTCAGCCACTTCTTTGATGACTACAGCTACAGAGTAACCACTGAAAATTATTAACTGCTTCTAAGCTTACTGTTTAAGGTGGGAAATAAGGCACATACTGAAGAATATTGCTATCATATTTTTCTCTAACTGAAATGCAGGGAAGTAGGAAGTGGAAAAAAAGGAACGCTTATAATTGGGGCACCTGGTGAGAAACAAGAACAACTTTCTAACACAGAGGAAATTCTAATTCTTCTAATAGGCTGTTACAGTGACTTGGAAAAGAAAAAAAGACAGCACTCGCCTTTCAACTCCATAAACTTTATGTTTAGGGCTCAAAGATATCAATCTGAAATGCAACATCCAGGAGTACATTCATCTGCTGCTATTAAAAAAAAAAAAAAAAAAACCAAAACAAACCAAAAACAAAAACCCAAACAAACCACACTACAAAACAAACAAATAAAAAGAACTAAAAATCATACTCAGCTCTAAATCTCAGTTCAGTGTCAAGATCAGCCTCAGGTCTTACACTGTCAACTTTGACATCTCAACTTTAGGCAAAAAAGGAACATCATGTAAAAGTATAAAAAGGGCACAGACCTTCGCCTGTGGCTCATCCATAAAAATTTTGTTTCCCACTGCGCCAAGTGTTGTTGCAAGATAAATGATGTTGGCCACCCTAGAAGCATGAAAAGCTAAGTCCCTATGCATCTTCCTTCAAAAAAGAAAACTGGCATTCTGCAAAGCCAGTTGGAGCCATCCATCTGCTCAGCTGAGAGGCTGAGGATGCTGAGAATGTGCTGAGTCTCCTTTTTCCCATATGATAAATTTGAACTAAATAGTTTTTGACATCTTCTAGGACAAGTCAGAGTCAAAGCAAACCAATTGCCTGGTTTATGCCTTAGGCCTAGCCAAGCAGGATAACCAGAGGACAGCCATTAATCATCAACAAATTACAAAGCAACCACCATGACAAGTCAAAGGTAAAATCAATTACAGTGACAATTAAAGTGGTCAGATATTAGACATGAAAGCTTTGCAGTTAATACATATTCTAATACAAGATAGCAGAGACTGTAGGCTTAAAAAATCCCAACTACCAAACTAGATTTTCCCTGGAAGGAATAAAGCTATTAACTAATAGCAATTATTTGTATAGTAAGCTAAACACAAAACTCTGTACAGAAATTATACTGATGAGTTAATTTCCCTTGCAAAGAATAACTGATAGTTAAAGCAATGATAATATTGAACATTAAAAATCTTTTAATAATCACAGCTGCTTTTAGCTGCAATTATATCACTAGGAATATAAGAAGAGAAGAAATAGGAACCTTGCTTTTCTTTAAATTAAGTGATAAAAAGGTGAAGGAAAGTGTGGATTATTTAGTGGCCAGGGTCAGAAGGAGCACAAATTGTGCCCTCTACTCCTGTTCCTGGAATGAAGCAAAGTCTAACAAGACTTTTGCAATCTGAGCGGCTAAATGTGTCCTTCCATTGACATACTACAGCATGAATTTTTTTCAGTTGGGTTGTAGGTGTTCAAGGGAGTTGAATTGAAATGAAAATTCCAGGTACAAAGAAAAGCAACAATCAATCAGAAGGGAGAATGAAGATCCTGTCATGTGAGAAGGATCTGAAAGTCCAGGCAAATTAAGAGAATTCAGGTATCAGTCTCCCAACTAAAGCTCAGACAAATTTTAATGATACTATAAATACACAGTGTCTGGTTTGAAGATAAATTTTCATCTATTGGGCTGCTTGAGAACATGAACACAGAAAGTGGATCTCTCCTGCAAAGACCATGCTGGCAGATTAGAGCACTACTGGTAGACCCAAACTGAATGCAGTGTCTCAGTTGAGAGAGATACCTCCTTGAGAGCCCCCTCTCAGGCATGGAGACTGCAGATAGTGTCTGGATTTCTGCAAAACAGCAGCCCTAAGTGAGCCTACAATTATGTTGCTTCCAAGGGACAATGCTCTTCCTGATCAGTTCATCAAGGATGCTTGGCAAATGGCCCACAATTAACATTAGCTGAAAGTGCTTCCTGCTCTTTGAATGAGAAATTTGTGCACATAAACAAATAAACTTTCTAACAAAGTTTAACAACAACAGCAAACAACAAAAAAAACACCAAAAAACTCAGTCCCATCAGGGCTTAAGTACAAAATACAGTTTCACTGAGTGTTTTATCTGGGCTCTACTTCTTATTTCATTCCTAGGATCTTTTGCTCTCAGAATTTCTCTGAACTATAGCTCAAAATTACTAGCCTTACAGACCTGAAAATTCACTGTGCTTATGCCCTATTTTGACTTCCCAACCAGGGAGGGTCATTTTGTACCAGAGAGCTGATGGCCAATGTGTTCAAGTAGAAGGAATCAATTACTGACTCAAGCCTCTTGTCTATTAGAACTAAATCTTTGCCTAATGTCTTCTAAAAACAATTATTCAAAACATCTTTAAAAATCATTAAAAGATTCATTTAAAAAGCAACTGCCAATAATGAAATTTGAAAAAAAAGCTATCACAATGTAAAATTGTACAAAAATGCATAGAAACTGCTTTCACACTCATACTTTCTGACATGGAATCAGCACAAGCAGGTCCATACCTTCCAGAACTCATGGGGTTTTTTCGTAAAGTAATTACGGAATGGCATCCATTTATCACTATGTAAATAGATGTGCTCAGTAACTGAATCCAGCATACAGAATAACTAACTACATAGATAACTATTCTTTAAAAGTGAGATGGGCTGAAGCCTAGCTTATCTTCGCTGACAAGTTCTACTGTGGGCCAAAGTTCATATGGTTATTATTGAATTTTTAATGGGAAAGTTGTCAAAATACATATTTATTTTACTTATAACTGTGGAATTTCAGTTTAACAATCTATAGAAAGTAGGGACAGGAGCTTTACTATTTTTTAATTTTTGTCCATGAAATAGGCCTTTTCTTTCTTATTTTTCTAACAAAAGAAATGGAGCCATAATAAGTACTATTAACTGTAATACCTCTATCTAGGTAGGTTTCTGCTTGTCTTCCTGACTGAATATGTTCCAGAGGCCAAATACATCTCTGAACCATGTGAAGATGATTAACTCCTAGACCACCAGCTGAATTTCCCTGTTTTAGATATGCTTTACGTTTTCCAATGTATGAAAACATTATGATTTACTTTGGTAGTTAGCTTATTCAAAATTGTTTCTTCCTTGCACCCTTATCATTAACCTTTAGTAAATTTTTCTGTACATAAGTTATGATAGTAAAGTGACTACTTCAATGTAACTATACAAGATTACTGTTACAAAGTAAAAACATGAGAAATTATATTAGACTGGGAAAATATTAATATTGTTTCTTTGTCACTAAATCACTGTGTGTCCTTGAGCTTTTTGTATTTCTAGATTCTATCTCTAGAACTATAAAAATAATAAATATATTCTATGCACACATGTATGCATCCCATATTATATATAAAAGCCATTATCTTTCAATGTTTTACAGCCTTTAGTATAGGCCTGTCTCTCAAGCTTTCAATGTTAAAGCTAGATCGAGTTAAACACAAATGCCTACTCTCATTCTTACTCTTGTTCTGCTGGGTGAGACAAACCAAAATACAGAATTGCCCTTCTGGCCACTGGAGTTCTGCAGAGTAAACTCTTTTCTCCAGCCTTGCTTTCTAGTACAGCAAATTTCACCTTTTCCCAAGTCCCAGCAAATTCTGAAGAAACTCCTGTGTGTTTCCAAGACAAACACCTGCAAGTACAAGCAAGCTCCAGGGTGCCTGCTTCCCACAGTGTCCATTGCCCCTACATCTCCAGGCAGGTCCTCTGGAAGTGCGTGTTCAGGCTTTGCCCAGCAATGAAGAGTACCTCCTCTAGACAGAGAGTTTGGCCAGAAGGATAAGCAACTGGCAGAATAACTGGTTGTTCTCTACTTCAGAGTCCAAGGCTTTTTTACCTGCAAAATACAAACACATTAAACTATATATGAACAAGATGAGAATAAACACACCCACAGGCTTTACCAGTCCTCCTACCCCAAGTTTGTAAAGTCCTTTGCACTATAAGGAGCTGTTAGGTCCAAAGCAGTTCTTTATAGATCTCTGTCCACAGGCAACTTTGTCCTGGTGTTGCAGCCTGGAGACCCTGTAGTTCTGAAACTAATTTGCTCGCTTTAGTCTTGCACCTTCATTATCCTAAATAGGGAAGCTCTTTGAATCACCAATTTCTCAGCGAGACCATGTAAGTTCTATGACAATCCTCCAAAGACCAGCTTGCCACATAAAAATAAACTGTCCTGCCACAGATGTTATGAAAAACCTACTACCTAGCAGAATATTTCCTCGTTAAAATGAAAAATATCAGTTGTATTATGGCTTGTATTATTTTTTTTTTCTTTTACTATTTGAATGATAAAGGCACAGGAGCTGGACTGCTTCCAGTACAGCAAGAAGGTCATTCTATGAACTGAAAGTTGTGAGGATTAGACAGGCTAGGGCTACATCAGATTTTGTTTATTGGAAATATTAAATAGATAATGACTCAGAAGCAGTTTTGCAACTCTTACAACAATTGTAAAGGAGTTGTACAAAATATCTGGTGTCTTTATCATGAAATATTTGGACCCATCTCTAGGAAATTTTGTGATGATGCTGTACGCATCATAGAGACAGTAGAAGAGAAAAAAATATTAAGTTTAATCTATTAGAGAAAATATGTCAGTCTAGGACTTCCAGAAACTGCAGGGTTGATAAATGGTCGTTGATTCAACAGCGTTTGAATTACAAAATAGAATAAAAAGAGGAGGGTGAAATAAGAACTGGTGATTGGGAGGTGGGGGGGAGGAGTAGAACCTGTAAATAAGTCATAGGATCCAACATGACTAAAATCTATTTGTATATTTATTATTGAAATAAAACATGGGAGAAAAAACGTCATGCTGTAGAGTGTCGTCAAACACAATTGACATAGGAAATTATAAAAAACCACACTTGATTAAATAATGCAACAGGTGGCTGGAACCTGCCTAGAAAGTTTACTGAGGATCAACAGTAGATATTCATCCAGTGAGATATTCATCCTTAAAAAAATGTCCAGCCAGCAGAATCTGTGGTATGTGTTGATATAGATAAAAACATATGTTTTCACTCTAGGTTGCAGTGTAATGTTGGAATGACTTGACCTCATTTTAAATGAGCTATCTCAGGTATTGGAAGTCGTGTAAATGCTATGCTGCAGCATTTATTCTGCAGAGGCAATCAGAGCTCTGCTTCTGTGGCTACTTTCCTTCTAATGAGTTCACTTGCTGCTTGCTTATCAAAGCAATCTAGTTCACTGAAAGCTATTTCCAATATCTCTGCAGTCTTTAAAAGGTACAGGTGCCCAGATGTCACAATAATGTAAGTCTGAAACAAATGTTATTGGGACTATGCTACCAGTTTCCTATCCGGTAAGGGAAAGGATACAGAACAAATTCTACTGAGATAGCTAAAATAAGCAAAAAAGTCTGAAAAACAGATGTGAGTGTAATGTCAGCTACCCAAATAAATTGTTGTCTTCATTAAAGGCTGGAAATACCACTGGCAAATCAGTGTCTCAGCTACATTCTTTTAAAAATCTTTCTTGGTAGAAAATGGCCTGATTTCTGTTCTCACTACCAACCCCCATAACACAGGTGAACTTCAAGTAATTTCAGTTTCCCTGGAGTAACTTCAGCTTTACCCAGAGTAATTCTGGTATAAATTTAAAATACACAGATTCAGAAGTGGAGGGACAGGTTCTCTTTGCTGGGACCAGGCACCATTGGCATTGAAGGCGGGCCTGGATTCCGTCCCACCAGGGATTAAAAAAAAAAGAAGATAAAAGGCTAGGAATCCGGCAAATGTCAGCCTGGTAATTGTTCTTGACGCTTACCCTCAAATCAAAACATGGCAAGAGAATGCCCTCGTTCCTTGTTCCTGGGTCCCTGGTCTGTGTAGTAGCTCTGCTACTATAAATCTGGTTTTATATGGGATAAATCAATATACTCCTTAATACACAATACAAATACAGCTACTTTAGATATATGCTGTTCATCAAAGGCTTATACTAATCAAATCTGCAGAAATCTGGTTCACTTCTAAGACCTTTTTATGTTCACCTTCTAGTGAGTTTAAGCATTTTTTTCCTTGACTTGTAAGTATTTTATTCTTCAGAATGAAGTAAAAAAATATGAAATTAGAATTGCTTTTAAGAGCCTTGCAATATTTTATCTTAACTAGACCTTTAAACAAGTCCCTCTTTAACTATTTTCTTTTCCTTAGTAGTGGGAAATCTATGCTGCTACAGCAAAAATCAAATTTTTTAGTGCAGACCAGTTTTGACTTGTAATGAAATTCTCTACTACTGCTGAAATTAGCATCTTCTAAAACATCTTTTATGATTTTATCCATAACAAATATTCTTGGAACTGCCTTCACAGCAATGCTGATACTGATGACAACAGCAACTAAATAGAAGAAACAATCAACACAAATTTTGCCTACTGCCTTCAGTATTTCCAGGAGAGAGATATCAGTTCATTGATTATTTCAGAAGTAACTTTCCCATTCACTAACTTCAAGGTACCTTTGCTGGGAATGCACTCTGGTAAGGTTCTTATTCCATAAAGGCAGGAAGACTACAAATTCAGCTAACTATAGTTTAATAACTGAATTTCTTCCCAGCAAGAAGTTATTTCTCCATAAAATATGTGAGCCTAATCTTCCTCAGTGCAAAATAAAATGTTAATTTAAATAACCACTTATGATGCAGTCAATCATTTTCGGAGAGAATTCTTAGGTGTGATGTCCAACACGGAAAACTAATTCTAAATAACTAAAATTTAGCAAAACCAAAAGTAACTAAAAATCAGATCTTGTAATGGAAATTATCAGAGGCATTCATTTCTTTAACACAAAGATGCATACACATCCACAAATAATCACTCTCTGTATTTTATTATTCTCTCCTACAACACACAGAACCACACAATTTTTGTTATTAAGCAACTATGGAAACAGTAGACATTTTATTATGTCATGCACAGCCACCTCACGCACAAATAGGGTCTAAAACCGTAGCTAAATATCAGCCCCAACAACAACTTCTTGCTGCGTTAAAAAGCAATTAAAAAACAAAAGGAAGCAGCTAACTTAAATCCAAATAGTAGATCTGATCACATCACAGAATAAGATGAACAGATCTTCCGAATATATCAGAGCGTGATTCAAGTTTCAATCATGATAAAACCTATTCAAGAGGCTCTCCCAGGCATTCATCAAAGGAAAAGAAGTTAAAATGTTGCTTGTCATATAGATCAATGCATTTCCTTAGATAAGATTGGTCGCATGTCCTGGTTCAGCTACAGTTGCATTTGAAAGTCTCTAATGAAATACGAGCCTTCAAACGCATCTATAATTGTTCATACAAACTTTGCAGCTGTTTCCAGCTGCACATGAGTCTCCACAGTTGTGTCTCAAATAAAGATAGGATAGATAGCACTTTGTTGTCAGAATAAGTAAAAAACAGGCAGGCAAGCATTATAGAAAGATAACGATACTTACTTCAGTAATAACATTAGGTATTTTCAAGTTATATTTATAGAAGTCTTTAGTTAAGTGTACTCTGAGGCACAAAATGTGCTTTTCCACTGAATTCAGAGTACAGGAAACAATTCACAGCACCGTTGGCTTAAATGCTTCTTTCTATAGGAAGACTGGTAACATGGAGTGTGATTGTGCTCTGACATTGTGTCCTAATTTTCAGCTAGATATTAATAGGGTAGATGAGATTCTTTCCATTTTAGTCTGAAAACAAGCTGGTTAGTAAGCTGACAAGCTAGAAAGGCTGTCTATAATGGGTGAGATGAACTGATGACACGTTTTTGTATCCAAAAATTCAGCTTGCATTGTCTTTACTGACACTTTCACCAAAGTCTGTCTCAGTACTGTGCCATGTTACTGCCATTGTGGTAGAGCTATATCAGGGTCCTTAGCTATAGCTTTTTGGTAGCCTCAGGCAGCTGAATGTCTTTGCCCTCTCTGTTGGCTAGATATCTTTAAAAAAACCCAAATCACTAAAACTTTAATAATCATAATGAAAACAAGGTGAGAAATAAAGAGGGAGGGGGGGAAAAAAAAAACAACAACAAACAACTACACAACAAACACAACAACAGGGGGTTGGAAGGAAAACTCAGAAATATAAAGGGACAATACAGTTACTCCATTTATTTCACTTCAATCAATTTAAAAGATATAAAGTATTATATGAAAACCATGGCGTGTAGTAATCGTACCCACTCATAGCTCAACCTTGCTCTCACAAAATTTTTAAGGACAATACCCAATAGGATTGTTTGAGGAGCAGCAAACCAAAATAGCCTACACATTGATAAAAGTAATATCCCATTCTTTTGAAAGGTAAATAAATACAGCTTGTCCACGTGAAAAAAAAAAATATATTTGACTGATTAATTACGTTTGTAAAAGCAGTCAAATTTTGCAAAATCATGTCAGTAAAAAGATATGCTTTAGCAGACAGCTGCAAAATAACATTAAAATATTGTCGCTGTACAACAATGAGTCAACAAGAGAAACTCATTTGAGTTCCTATTGTCTACACTATTTCTATTAAATCATCTTCCTAGACTGTTGAGATAAAATTCATGTCAACATGGAAGCATTAATGCCTGAAATATGAACAGAAGAAATCCTGATACTTTAGTCTGAATGAAATGTGACAATATCCATTTCATTCCAAGGCCTTCTTTTTGTCCTTTGCTCTTCCTTAGTCTTAACCTATTACAGATTCTTTAAAATTACTTTACGTAGAAGGAAAAAAAAAGAGTTGTGAAAGGTTATCAGCTTTACTGAAGAATAACATAAAATGAGGCTGCTGAGTATACGTTATTTCTGTAGTTTATCCCTGAAATGATGCAAGAATACAGTTTATAACTAAACAAGGTATGTCCTTCTTACTGATCATATGCTGCCATAATCCAATTTGCCAGGGTAAAATCCATTTTACAGGGAGACAAAGAATATATAGGCTTATACACTGATAGCATATAAAACCTCCTAATACATTATATACTACTCAAATCAAGTTGCCACTTCAAGTTTATTGCTTACTCACTAGTATTCACTTTACATTTTTCTGTGACACACTATGCAAATTCAAAATGAGTTTATTTCACAGTGTTCATGAGAAGCAAGATCCAGACTTTCAAGTAGATGAGCTAACTCTATTTTAAAATGTGACAAATTCACCAGTAGCAAGGATTATAATTAGACACGGTATTGAAAGAATGGGGATGTCTAATCTCTGAAATATGGTTCAGTTGCTATGCTAGCTGTGGACAAGGACCTGCAAGATATTATGTTGAATATCAGATACTGATACTTAAATAGTAGGGTCATGTTTACAACCTTTTTTGTATTTCGGCTTTCCAGAATACGCTGCTTCACAGCACTTTAGCAAGATACAGTTCCATGTTAGAAGGAATTTTTTTCAGTACACTGTCAGGATTACCATTCTGGGCAAGCAGAGAGCTCCATATTCTGGTACAATTCACAGTGCAAGGGAATTATTCACAGTAAATCTGGGGGATTGTCAGCTGCTTTTTATGTCTGTCTAGCTGTACTACTGCGTAAAAAATTAATCACATGGCCATATCCAAATGGAAAAGAAACTTGTTTGCTTCTGGTATCATACATCTGGGACCATTTATTGGAAACATATGACTCTGTACCTGTGTAGGGGTCTGAGCACCAACAGCTGAAGGGAGGCTGCAAACCTCAGGGTGTTCAAATACGCAAACGTAGGAACTGGAAGACCAGAGATCTGGGGCCACCCACTGAGTTGATCAAGTGGCTGAGGTCAGCAATTGTAGAGATGCAATTGTGATGTGTGTGTGTGTGTGTGTAAATATATACGTATGTATATATTGCCCCAGCGGACTTCAATCCTGCACAGCTGGAAGAGAGCAACAGAACTGGGCACTCCATGCTCTTCATGTTTGTGCAAGACCTAAACATTTATAGGGGTTCTGGTGAGTCACTGTTTTGTGTCTGTGCTGACCTGTGTGGCTCACTGTGTGTGTGCACAAGCAAGTGTACACACCTATCGGGAACACACACTCAGTCCTGCTCCTGGCTGCATCTGAGCACAGGGAACCACAGCAGCCCCACAGCAATGGGGCTGGTGGATGGAGCAACCCCTGTGCCGCTGGAGCTATCTTCTGCTGAACTCTAGGGTGTCTTTTGTGAAGTTCTTGACTTCTGACCATCAATATGACAACCCAGCCCATCCTACTCCAAGTTACATTAGCCCCACTGACTGCAGGACAGATGGGTCGCATCTTCAAGCAGTACACACAGTCATCTCACATAGATTGCTGAGTGGTGACAGCTGCAATCTTGAACAAACAGGTCTGAATTTAACTGCACAGAAGATACAGAAGAGGCTCTAGATCATTTAACAAACCCTGGGACACCTGGTTACCATAAAGATGGTGTTTTCTCTTTTTTTGAAGAAAATAAGACTCATGCTTAATTTTTATATTTCTTTTAAGTACTTTACCAGTAAATTCCCACTGAGATAAAATAGCTGATATAAAAGGGTATTCTAAAATATAAATGGACAACTTGCATTTAGATGGATATCAAAACTTAAAAAAAATATTAATACTTAAAGTATCCATAAATAATTTTTAGGTTTACATTATAGAGGGGAGAATCTTATAAGTAAAATGTCAAAATAAGACAGGTATAAGCATGAGACCAATAGGTTACTTGCATTCCTGAAAGCAGCAAAAAAAATGTGAATCTGATGCCACTCAACAGAAAAGTCACAAGGAACCTAACAGAAATTTCATCTCCATCAATGACTTCTTGTTTCTGGCATTAAGCCTAAGATGGTTATGGTTCATTAACTGAAATTGCTGTAGAAAAGTTTATGGAAAGATTTATTTCAGAGCATTATTTTAGCTAGTGAGAAGAAAACCTTATTAAACTGTCAAGTCCATCTGCCTTCAAAAGCAGCGTACTTTCTACTGACCAGGGGACAGATCAGATGTGAAACTAATAGCTTGCTTTTAGCTCTCAGTAAAAATAATATCTATCTGACTAAAAGTATCTAAGAGTCAGGGCAGGCCTAGCTTAGATTATGATTTGCATAAAGAACAACTGACTGTGGTGACCATGACAGGAGACATTTCATACTCTGGAGGAGACTTTTCTAGCAGAATAGTAATTGAGTCTGCACTCCTTGCTTATCACTTGTTATTTATGGTCTCTTCTGTTACTTGATGGCTGAGACACAATAAAAGGATTTCATTTAATACATGATATTTTTTAGAGATGAGAGTTGAAACTTTCTTTTTTCCATTTCTTTCCTCCTGACATATATCTGAACAGTAATCCAAATTTGAAAACTGGTTCATTCTAACCCAGATGCTATAACTCAGTAATTGACAGAAGGATGCTGCTTGTAACTCTGCTACAATTAGAAGGACTGATTTGTAAAGTAAAGCTACTACACTAATTGATTTTAGAAGTGACAAAAATGACAAGTTATTTTTACTTTGAAGTCAGCATTATAAGATCTACTTCAGGGAGAGCTGTGAGACTTGTTAGTGCTGGAAAGCACTCTTCTTTAAAAGAAAGAACCATTTTCAACCTCTTTATTTAACAACTCCACTATCAATCACCACACTGCACTGACAAGTGTTCATGGGGAATTTTTTAAATACACTCTCTCATCTCCAAAACTTATGAATTTTTTTTCTCAGAGTCAATAGTTTCTCTTCCTTTCTAGGTACTTACAATTGTCTTAAGAATCTGTGTTAGCTGGTCTTCCTTCATCATACTCGTCATACAGTGCTGCCCACTTTGAATTTCCACCTACGCTGTGCTTCAGTTCCAAAGTACATTTCAGTAACACTTCTGAAGATCAGAAATAAGGGAACATTACAGAGCTACACTCCCCAGGGTGAGATGGACAAGACTGTCAATTCCCACTGTCCCAGATAAAAGTACGAAACATGACTTCATCAACATAAAATGTAGCCTTCTCTGCTTAGAATGAATAAGGACATCAACAGACTAAAAGTAGACACATTAACACTGAAACACTTAAACATTACAGACCAAGTCCAAACTCCATTGAACTTAATGGCTAAGCTCTTGACTGACTTCAATGAGTTTTGACACAACTTTGGAAAATTAAGCACTTCTGCATGTCCAGCAGGCAGGAAAAAAGCTCATATAAAGTTACTCAGCATAAAGATTTTTAGCAAGCATCTCTGACTTCTTGGCAGTGAGCTGGAATATTTCCAGTCATAGTTATAAGATTTGTTCTGAATTTATTCCATCATTACATTTTATGAACATGTTTGTGACTTCTGCTGAAGGCCTGCTTTCTTCCAGTTTCCTCAAGTCTGAACAGAATATGCATGCTATTTAATATCTTTAATGCACTGCAGCACTCTTGTGCTTACATCTGGGCACACTAATCAACAGCAGATAAGTTGAGATAAAGATTATCTCTACAATTAGTCTTCTCTATGACGTGAAAAAGGTTATGTGCATTTTCTGGTGTATTCAAATGCGTATTTTATTTTACAAATCATGGGCAAACAATGGCATTAAAAAAGAGTGAAACATTGTGCATTATGAGAACAATCCAAAGGAAAAAAATGATACTAACTTTAATTCTTCCAATCATTTTTTCTTTTTCAAGATATAAAAAGCAGTTTCATTTTGAGAACAATTTTTAGCAAATGCTTTATGTGGCTTCAACAGAAATTCATAGCAATAACATATTAAATCTCTAATATGTCTTGTGTCGCTTTAAAAATATTCTGAACACGTTCTCTCTAACTTTTGACACACCAGCAAACAAATACCCTGTAGAGTATAAAGAAATAGCGCTGACATTTCCTATGTGAAAGCACAGTAAGATCTTCTATATCCTGTTCAACAGGACCTTTGCAGATTTCAGAAGATAATATAAGAAATAGTATCACTATAGAAACTACAAATCAGCAATTTCTACTCTTTCTATTACTTTGTACATCTCAGAACTTAAAGACTGTCCTGAGTACTTTTAAAAGCACAGTGCCTTGATATTCTTGTATACCTTTTGTCCTTTCAGTAAACAGAGAAAAGCTCCAGAGGAAGTTATTTAATCTTTCACTACTCACAAGTTTGGGATACAAAAGTATCTAGTCCAATTTTATTAACAGTATGCTCTTAACTTTTGCTATTACTTTGGGCAGAGGCAGACTGAAAATAACAACAGCAATGGCAAAGATTTCATAAATATAGCACTACTTTCACAACTTCAGCAAAAGTGCTCTGTTGTAAGGTAAGCAGACAGAATACATTTCTATGTTTCCCTTCTTCCCTGGGTACATTCAGGCCCTTCCACAAGAATCTCTTTCCAGGATTGTTGATCAAAATTAGCAACCTGTTGAGTCCAATAGTTACAGATCTTCTGCTCAAGAGGTCACATCAGTCTGCGATGTAACTGGAAAGAAGACAAAATTTGCACCAGCAGTGATATGGAAACAAGTTCTCAGGACTCGTTTTCATCTGCTGTACTTATGTAAAGCATGACAAAGCACTGAGCTGCTCAACTGCCAGACAGATATCAATATATTTACAGTGGCTCTTAATTCCTTCTCCAGATTCCTATCTCAGATATTTGGTTCATGAAAATTTTTGTTCCCACATATTTGCTATTTTTATTATGTGGTGTTGGTTACGACTAAGCACTACTTGTCTCAGTGCATCACTGCACATACAGCATAGAGCAGACCAACCGACAAACCCAATGAATGATAATTTCTGGCTATAATATACATGCTTTATTTTCACACATCAGTCTATAGGACAGCTATAAGCATTACCAAATAAGACATTTAAGTCAGGATACTCCCTTAAAGTTTAAAAAAAAATTTCTTACAAATTCATTCATGTGTTTCCACATAAAAGTCAATATCTTTTTGCCTTTGTAAATTAAAATTTAAATTACTGAGTGTCTTGACTATATGTCAATACTTCTATTGCATACTCTGCAAACTTATTCATAAAATCAAAATGTAAAAGGGCATACTAAAAATAAGGATTTTATATTTCATTTTGCATAGCATAGCATAGTATTCAGTATGTTTCTCTTTGAGGTTTGTGATCAAACCTGTTCAAGCCTTATTAACATATGACATTTTTTTCCTGAATTCAGGAAAAAAAAATGCACAGAATAAATCTGCCAGATATTTCAGTTTTGTGAGCAGACTTATCTTGATAGCTGAAATCTCCTCATTTCCAAGTGATTTCAGATTTTCTTATGAGTATTTCACATAATTCCATTACTCATCAAATAAAAATTCAAAGCCTAGTTATACAAGACACAAGCCTCCAGAGGGACCACTATTTATTCCTACCCTTCAGATGTTAGGGAAAATGGTGTGCTGTATTCATTCAGAAACAAGACTCTGGAAAGCAGTCTGCGGTACAGAGAGCTTCCGCAGAAAGCCATGTAAAAAGAGCTGCTGGTTTAAGATCTGTTTTAGAGGAAATTTGACTTTCAGATTCTCTGGGGAAACAGAACATCACGCAGCAGTAATACACAAGCAACATTTACTGTGGCAGCTATATATCTAAACTTCATGAAGTAGCATTGTGTAACTTGTTATTCTAACTGCATAATACACTTCAAAGCTTGACTCTGTACTTTTTTCACATATGAAAGTTCTTTTTCAAGTAAACTTTTTTATAATCCCTTCAAAACTTGCATCTCAGATTTTAGTAGTCATTCACACTAGTAAGAGAACAGAAGATGAAATACCATCTCTTCAAAATTGCATACAAAGTGCTTGTCTCTGCTAAGATTACATATTTCAACAAATTATTTTTTATTTTATCCTCATAAGACCAAATTCTTTATTATGTGTTTAAAATGATACTGTCTTACGCAAGGTGCAAGAGTGTTTTTTGAGGGCTTAAGGTGGTCTTTTATAAGGTAATGCAGATATGAACTTTTACACTCTAATGTCTCAGCCAGAGCAAATGACATTGAAGGACTATTTCAACTATGAAAAGCAAGTAATATTGCTACTTATATTTTCTTTCATCAGTGTCATAAGATACATTCTAAGTAAATATCTTGCATATAACAAGTAACAAATTGTTAATAAAATAGAGATCAACATGACAACTGAATCACCTGTAATGACAGTTCTCTGTACTGTGAATTAGCTCCAGGCCAGGGTCACATTCCTGACTAACATACTGTGACGTTTTTTCCCAGTTTCTGCTTTCAACGACACAGAGATTTCAAAACATAGAGATTTAAAACCAATATATTTGAAATTTCAAGCACAAGTTACTTTGACTCACAACTAAGCTGAAGGACACAGGTCAGGCTGATGGAAAGGTCATTCTTTAAGGAGAGGTTCCCCACTGCAGAAGCTGTCTTCTTCGCCCTTCCCTCTCGCTACCTGTAGCCACGCTCTCACTGAGCTCTTGGCCCATCAGTGGAAATAATCTGGCTCTGCACTTAACTAACACGACGAAAAAAAGCGAAGTTTTCTGAAACCCCGCACTCTGAGATATTATACACAGCAGAGCTAACACTAGAAAAGAGGTAGGTGCATATGACCAATTGCATGAGCAGAGGATTGTCCCCTTCCAGTAGGAGATAATATGTCCATCAGCCAACCTAGGACTCTCCATCCTTTCAGAATGAAGCAACTCAATACACAAGAAAAGTAATTGTAAGACAGCAGGAAATATATGAAAACCATTTTGTTTTACTTCTCTCTAATTGAGAGACATCAAGTATTTGAATATGTAAATGTTATCCTGAGAATGTTTTCTTGTCTTGCTTAATGGCAGGCAGATAGACATAGTGATGGTGCTGTCAACATCACCCAATGAGATGCCACTTCTGTTGTGCTTAATTGAGTTTGGCTCTTTGTGAGAATGCATGTGATTGTTGGGTGTAAAAAAGCAACCCTCAGCACACATCTTAAAGAAACAAAGATGTTGGCAAAGAAAGTTCTCATGAACTCACATATGGTGGCCGAACAGCTCCATTGGAACAGTGGTTACAGACACATCTAGTTTGCCATGCTATTCTGAGAAATTTTTGGTGAAGACAACTTGATTAGTCCTGTAATAATGGCTATCAGTGTCCTGTCAGAAAGTGGACTTACACAAACCGAGTAATCTAATGAACACATAGCAGTTCTCCAGTATGATGCTTTGGTGATAATTATGGCTGTAAATACTTCCATGGTTGTAAATGCAGCTGTCAGGAGAGAAGTGATAACAGCAATATGCAGCCTTGGGTTTGTAAGATACTATAATTTCTGCTAAGATATAGAATATGTTTAAGAAGTTATTTTCTCTTTTTTCTTCTTCAAAGTTGTCCATACTTCTGGTGTCCTTGTGAGCTGATCTCCAACAGAAAATTACATAGCTCAGAATATAATTTTATGAGCAGTATTATGCAAGTCTTCATCCTGTATTGGGCTATGCTGCCTTTCACACTTCATACGTTAAGTGTAGCTACAAATTTACCCTATTTTCTCTAATACAGCAAAGGATTTATTTTGCCACGTTTCCATTTTCAGTACCCTAATTCGCAAAAGCAACGAGGTGCAAAGTAACTGATTGCTTTAAGTAATACAGGGATGGAAATGGAATTTTCCATTAGGACTTTAATTGTTCATTTGTTCAGGACATAAGCTAGTGAATTGCAAAATAAAAACCTCAGAAATGATTGACCATAAGGGTGATACTGAATTCTAAATGCTGGACTCAAAGTCTAAAACTTCATAATGTAAAAAGGTTCTTTCAGGTTCAGTAAACAATTCTACTATTACCAAGCCTAGGCTGCTACTCTAATGAGTAAAGTGTAAAGTATGACCGGCCTAAAGAATCATTGCTCTCCATGTGAAGGTAACACCTATTCAAGCAGACTTCAATGTATTTATGTTTTATTCCAGAAGTGCTTACCACAGGGATAAATTATATACCAGACCCATAGTGCAGTGACAATAATCACTCAAAAGCTGAATATCTCCTCTGCATCCAACAACACTTTTACTAAAACAGATTAACCTGTCCAAGCATTTGCTAAATTAGAGAACTCTGCCCAGGAGAACAGCAGGTCAGAGCATCAGGGATTTTATTTTAAGGGCTACAGGATCTCTAACAATTTTTGCAAATTTGACTTCACTTTAATGCTGACCCAAAAGGCTGTACATTTAAATCAACTGTAATTGCTCCTCAGTGTCACACTAATTATAGACATGCTGGCAGTGAAAGTTTGATTTATTATCCTATTCTTCAAAAGTGGGAACCATAGGAGCACCCAGTACTATTAATCCTGAGAGATGTTCAGGTAGAAAACTCTGTGGACTATCAGGAAAAATTCTGGCAAGTATTTATGATATGGAGTTTGCAAAACATTGAAACTGATACAGAAAACAGAGAGCAATCTATGCCTAGCAGAGTTTACTGTACCACTTAAGCTGCAGATCCTTTATCATTTACATTAGAGCAGTTGTAGGTTTTGAATTGAAGCAGTCTCTTACAACTCACCACTCTTATCACATTGAATTGTTCACTTCACAGAGCAGCTGTGAAGCTTCATGGACAAGCATCTGCTCGGAATCTGCAACAAGTGTATTTCCTCACCTCCTAGGAGTGGAAAATATAATCATCCAAAACAGTGTTTGTTTTGGGGCAATTTTGAACCACATCTATGATAAGAACATCCAATAGATGTGATTAGGATAAATTCAATCAAAAATAAAACCTCTGAATAGGGCTGATGTAGGGGCCCCACATCAATGGATTCAACCTGTGATCTGCTTCTACTGTGTCAAACTACTTGCTAATGTAAATACAGCCTTAGCCTTTTGAATAAGCTTGTGGAACTCTATGAAAACAGATATGTTATACTGCCAATCAAATAAATAATATTCTCAGCTCTTAAAGATGATGCCTGTAGTCTTCTCAGATTGTTGATGCCCATACTCCAGAGAATGAATTGGCTCCTGGATTCCTATCCAAATATCTAAATATAATTATAATTTTTATATTTTTTTTTACAATAATTGATGAAGACTTTAGTGTTTATATGTTATTGTAGGAGAAACCAATATGGGATTTCTATACCTAATCCAATATGAAAATGAACTCTAAATGTAGAATTTTTGGCACCTGAATTTTTATTCTAATCATGGTTAATTCATAACTAAGAGAAAATGCCTTTTTTATAATAGTGTACTACTGAACTAATAAAATCAATACAATAGGCAGGAAATCAAACTTAAAGGGGAAAAAAAAAAAACAAACAACAAAGCTATGACTTTCAAAACTACATATTTAAATTCTTACTGATGTCCGCACATTCATAATCCCCAAATCATGTACTTTTCAAAATATTGCTCAATAATTACATTAAGTAAAATAGTATTCATCATGACAAAGACTTGAATATAAAATTAATCAATGAACTTACGTAAGAAGACATTTTCAGGCACATAACGCATAGATTAGCTGTATAAACTTTTAAATTCAGTCCTATTACATGCAGTACAAAAGGAAGTGTAACCCTCTTATTATGTGTCCCATTGGTTTCCATGAGTCTGACATCTCCATTGGCAGCTGGTTCTCAGCCAAGGACCTCACTGCAACATGATCACCCACAGCATGATCTGTCTGCCACAATATGTGCCTTGCCTGTCACTCACTTATCTCTTATCCTGAGTTTGTACAGGTTAACCGATTATGCATGTTGTATGAAGTGCATATTAATGAAAAGATGCTAATAGTTATGAGACTTTGGATTTTCAGATTTTCAGCTGAGTCCCCAGCCACCTCATTCCTATTTAGTGCTGTGATAATGTATCTTTTCAACAGGTTTTATTTTGTGCCGGTTTTTTAGTTTCTGTGTATTATAATACTTGCAACTTATTTGTGCCAGACATGTGAACAACTGAAGTCTTGGCAATAAATTATAGAGTGATTAATTGTTTTGATAATATTTCTAACAAAAGGCCAACCCTCAGCAGGTCAAATCTCTTTAGAGTAAATTAGGTTATCATCCATCAAATAGGTGTTAGAACCCCATGAAGAGAGGAGCGCATGTGTACACTGACAAATTCATTATGTGAAAATTGTACATATGATGGCATGAGAATATTCTGTTCCTCCCTTAAGCACCATGTATGAAACATATTTTCTGAATTGCAGTGTGACATATTTCACTGAGTTTGTGATAACAATAACAGTCATCTGGGGGTGGCATACCATTGGCAATGGAACCACAGTACAGTCACTCGCTGCGATAATAACAGGATTTGCCAAATCAAGGTGAAGGCAAGACAAGGATCAGCTGAACAAATCAGCTTTCAAACTTCAAGTCTTATGTCACCTGCACCCCTTTGTGCACTCCCAGAGAGAGATCCAAGCACACAGGAGTTCTCGACCCAATGCCCACATGAAGTCGCAGGTTGGAAAGGAGCTGTGGTGTGTCCTGGCCAGGACTCTGTGCAAATGACTGAAAATTTTGGAGTGTGCCGTGACACTCATCTACACCCTGTGTATTTCTAGCCTGATCCTCAGACTCCCAAAAGTCTCTTGTTTAGTATTAGGCAGAAAGAACCAACAGAGCACGCAACCACCAACCTAGGGGTCCAATAAACATACTTGGTGCTTGAAAACAACAAAAAGAGCAATTCTAGGGAATAGCCCCATAAATACCCCCTAAAAATTAAGCTTCACGTAGGGACTTCAGAAACAGGGAGCTGTCTGGAGCCTGTCAACCTTTTGGCATCACTGTTATCTAAGACACAATTAAAAATTCAGCTCACACACCTTTGTAGCCGTATTGACATGGCATAATTCAGGTCCCTGACTTAGGTACTAAGGCTGAAGCAGCATTGACATTCAACATAGCAATACGTGCAATCACACTGTTAGGCCTGCCTTATGCTGGTTTCCTGTGTAGTCAATGCAAAGAACTAGTCACAGTGCTCCAGTTAGGCACTTCTAGTGACTACTCTTCCTATTTTGGGCATGGTAATGAATTTATTCCCTTAACTGCACAGGAACTGAGGATCTGGCACCTCTGGTTAACAAATGGTCCAAATCATAAGTTAAGCATCATCATAAGGCGGCTGAAATGCAGACCATTGCAGTGATCAGCTCTTGTTGCAGTGTGACAAAACCAAGAGTGTCACTAATTATTCCCATTAACCCTGAAAAACCGTGAATGGATTGTATCAAAGAGACTGAACTCCACAGGTAATTTTCAGCAGTTTGCTTCAATTAATGCCCAGCTTACCTTTTCTTTTCAAAATTTATGAAAGCTCATAAAAATTAAAACATGAAAAGATTATACAAATAGTAGCTGCACAGAAGCATTTTAATTCTTTAATAACTTTTATACAGTTCATTTCACTGACTTGAACTATTTAGAGCAAATATTTTTTTCTGGAAAATCATGCTACACTGGAGAAAGAGACAGTAGTAGTTAGTGGGAAACAAAGAGTCAGGCACTCAGGTGGGGTTCTAGATAATTGGCACTCAGCTGTAATTCAAAATTACATTGTAGCTAAAATATGAACATTTCCCAGAAACCTAATAACTATTTTTAGCTTTCCATTTTACTGCAATAATGTCACCTCTGGATGTTTTCTTCTAGCAAATTAGATTTCAGTTAATAAGAGAAATTAAAGCCATTTTACATTAAATTGTTAACTAGTGGTTTTTTTACTAATTTCCTTCTTAGGTGCCTTTTGAGATCTTCTGTTTGTTCCATCAGAGTCACTTTGAGTTAAAATCTATGTGGTACTCCTTGAAATACGTGATAAAAAGCACCTGACAATTTCAAGAGGTTAAGTGGCCATGATCTGTGTGCTGTCCGTACTGCAGCTGACAAGAAGATACAGTTTGACACAATATCTAATTTGCTGTGACATTCAAGCTTTAAGTGATGTTCAAGGAGATGGAAGTGCTGGCTCTGAACATATCCCAATGTGTGCTGGTCTTCTGTCTGTTAACTTGCTAATGAACCATGATTGAGTAAAGTAATGAAGAGTTTACAGAGAGCCCCAGGAAACCAATTTCCAATTTTGCAACCAGCAGGCTTTAACTTCACTGCAGCCTTTGCTAATTTTGTCTAGAAGGAGACTTGGATACTAAATGCCATTTCTGCTTTGTGAATCAGACAGACTTTTCTAATCCCTGAATACTTACGTGCTAATGAATGTCTCTTCTTCAGATCCATTTTATTTCCATCTGTAGTTGTTAAAAATAGGTTGAATAACTAAAAAATGATTACTGAGAGAAATGAAATTATAATCACTGAAAATCAGAGGAACTGTTAGTCTTGTGGAGAGAAGATGATTTTAATCTTCAGTCTGACCCAGGATGAACTACGGAGATAAGCATAAGAGAAATACAGAAGGTGAATTTTCAGAGGAAAACAATAAAAAACAGTGTGAAAATCTTTTCTAGATGGTGTCTCTATGTGACTGTAAGGAACCGGTGCTTCTACCCACCCTTCATACTCACAGCTCCATACACAGTCCATAGAATCACATTTGCTAAAAAGTAATTCTCTGGAGCCAGCATTCTCAATGTTTGGCACACAAGGCAACTGAATGCAGTTGAAAAGTAAAAAAGGAGAGAATTCAAATGTCAAGAGAAAAGATAGATTTCGAAGAAGAAGTTTGCTACATATGTCTCCGCTGAACAGAAGAGTAAATTGCAAATTGCAAATGCCTGTAAATTGCAAATGCCACATTTGCTTTCTAGCATCATTGAATCATTTTGGCTGGAAGAGACCCTTAATATCATTGAGTCCAACCACTAACTTAGCACTGCCAAGCCTGCCTCTAAACCATATCCTTAAGCACCACATCTATGCACCTTTTAAATCACCTCCAGGAATGATCACTTAACCACTTCTCTGGGCAGCCTGTTCCAATACCTGACAACCCTTTCTGTGAAGAAGTTTTTCCTAATATCCAAGCTAAAGTTCCCCCGGCATGATTTGAGGCAATTTACTCTCATTCTATCACTTGTTACGTGGGAGAAGAGACCAACACCCTCCATGCTACAACCTCCTTTCATGTTGTTGGAGACAGCGATAAGGTCTCTCCTCAGCCTCCTTTTCTCCAGGCTAAACAGCCCCAGTTCCCCCAGCTGCTTCTCATAAAACTTGTGCTCCAGACCCCTCAGCAGCTTCATTGCCCTTCTCTGAACCCTCTCCAGCACATCAATGTCCGTCTGGCAGTTACGGGCCCAGAACTGAACACAGGATTCGAGGTGCAGCCACAGCAGTGCCTAGTACAGTGGCACAATCACTTCTCTAGTCCTGCTGGCCACACTATTCCTGATACAAGCCAGGATGCTGTTGGCTTTTCTGGCCACACGGGCACGGTGCTGGCTCACGTTCAGTTGGCTGTCAATCAACACCCCCTTTGTTTCTCTTCTTTTCAAGAAAAAGGCATTTTAAAAACACGGTTTCCATAGAAGATAATGCCAGTACAACACTTCAACTGATATGTCTGTAAATAATAGTGTAGAAACACTTCTCTACTATATCTATAAAAACAACTACAAAAGCAGTGGTGTCTGCATTTGAGCAAATCTTTTAATTGAATTAATGTGCTTCATATAAATTGCAATTTAAAATGCTACCTATCAAGTAAAGGGAAGTTTTTCCTCCTGGAGTTGTAATTTAGAGAGTTTGCAACTTTATCAGTGGATGCAATCTTGCAATCCTCAAAACAGCTTTGTCTATGTTATTCATGTTTGCATGAGTGCAGATTGAGATAGTTTAAAACTGTGGAGCATTATCAATTATTTTCTTAGTGAATGACACTATTGTATCGACAGAGGAATAATTTGAAATATAATGATTAAAACAGCCATAAAAGTGAAATTATGTATTCCACAGACAATGGACTGAGTAGAGAGTTATAATCTAAAAGTCATAAAGAAGTGTGTACCAGTAATAATGCAGCTTCTGTGGTTGAATATGACTCGTACAGCTCTTATGAATTCTGGGTGCTGCTTTCTACTCTCTCTTCTAAAAGGTACTTACATGTGGGATGTATTTTAACATTTCAGAGCATCTCTAGATTAAATATTTGAGATAAAAGGAAACTGCAGCGAATCATTGAAAGAGTCATGTTTCATAATTATCGACAAGAGCCTTTTTTCTTCTTATTTTGGTTGTGGAAGAAGCAAAAAAGCATGATCAGGAGACCATCAGGCTGGATTTCTGCCTTCAGTGCTATTATCTCAGCCAACCTTCTATAATACTTAGCTGAGTGAGTTATTTTAGGTCCTGTTGGCAGTGAAGTATGCTGTTCCAATTATTATCTGTATGTACTTCACATGCATTCCAGTTTCTCAACAAATTCTGATGCATCCATAATCTACATATAGTATTATTTATTTAATAAATCAGATTTCTGTTTTCCAAGGTTAAAATATAACCAATATTTTCAGTAATGAACAGAAGCACATTAGAGTGTCAATAACCAGGAGCTGCTAAGAGAAACATCGTTAGAAACAATAGACATTTTCTTAAGAAATTTTAAAATCTTAGGAAAACAACTACAACCTAGGAAGAGAATACTACCAGCAAAACAAAGGTGCCACAAATCTTGGCACATGTTGTCTCAAATGAAACCTTTTTTCAATGTGAGTTTTATGAATGTCTTTCTATCATTAAATCTCAAAGCACACGTATAGCATAAATAACAATGAAATCCGACATATTGAGAAATGCTAATGAGGACTAATGTACTCCATAGAACAGGCACTATAAATCGTTTGCACTGACATCTTCAGGCAAAAACCGGAATAAATTTTGTGGTAAGCCATAAAGGTCAACAAACATAGTCTTGATCTAAGATGCAGAATTACAATAAAGATTCAGTGCTGTACATTTAAGGACAGTGGGTAGCCATAGTTGCCACAGGACTGTGTAAGGAATGGCACATCCAGCATTAAGTCTTGAATTTGCACAGGAAAATAAAATTCCACCAAAGTATTTATGAAAATACATCACTTACATTGCTGATGAGAGCACGGACTGCATTTTAGATTGCACATCTATCTGGGATCGCCTAAGGATTGAAGTTGTAAGCACCTTTGAGTGCCAGGTACACAACACTCATCGGAGCACAGCAGAAGAGATACTAGGCTAGTCTGGTGCTCAGCCCAAGCCAGACTTTACTTTCCATCTCAGCTTGCATTTTATGTCATAACATCATCTCTAGGGAGACATTATTATGGCCTTTAAATATATAAAGGGGCCTTACAAGACAGGCTGAGAGACACTTTTTTCTGAGAGGCCTGTAGTGACAGAACAAGGGGCAATGGTTTCAAACTGAAAGGGGGCAGATTTAGGACATGAAGAAGACATTTTTTACTATGAAGTTGGTGAGGCACTGGAACAGATTGCCCAGAGACATTGTGGGTGCCCCATCACTGGAAGTATTTGAGGTCAGGCTGGATCAGCCTTTGAGCAACTTGATCTAGTGAAAGATTTTCCTGCCCATGACAGGGAGGGTGGACAGGTGTTGTACAGGTTCTGCAGGTCTCTGGCCAAGCCTGGCAATTGGCATAGGTTGGATTTGATTGCCAACAATATTAGCAAAGACTTACATGATGGCAAAGTGGGGTAAATCACAACAATTTGCAGCAGTAGCCCACTAAATAGAAAAAAAAAAAAAAAAAAAATTGACCCAATTTTGAAGAAATTATTTTGGAGGTGACTCAGAGATCCCAGGAAAGAAATGGAGAAGTGACACCAAAGCCCAACTGTTAAGCTTGCAGTATAAGCCAAGGAGATAAACAAGAGATCAAGGAACAGCTGAAAGCAGAAGCAGCCACTAAAGCAAGCTGTGGGGTTAATCTCAGTTCAAGGGAATTTTATAAAAAACTGCTTAGCAAGTTGTATGAAATCAGCTCCTGCAACGAGAGCGCCTTACCTCTAGCCAGAAGGAAGAGGGAGGAAAAGGTGTTTATTGAACATTTAGGGTATAAGGACCCAGCATAATGAATTCCACCAAGCCCTCACAGACACCAGTGCCCCATGCACCCTGTCACACTCATACCAAACAGAAGAGATGCCTGCTACTGCCACTGGAGGGGCTAGGGGTGTGACCCAGCTGGGTGCTGCAGGCACCAATTAGTCTTACTAGTGACTGGCAGGAGCACATGGCTCATGTTAGAAGTTCAATTATGACTAGATTACCAGAGATGCAGAGACCACAAAGACCCATGGAGACATAAATGGGCCTTTGGCATTGTTGCTGAAGAGGTATGTTGGCTTATCTTAGCTCTCTAGACTGAGTGCTCAGAGGTGGCGGGCCTTTTGCAAGTTCCTGAACAACACATAAGATTTAAAGCTTCTAGGAATAAGCATTGCGTTTCAAGCACTGGGCTGCATGTGTAGGCTGTAAAAGAACAGAAATTGAATAAACAAGACTGGAAAAAGGAAAACCTCAGTCCCTCTGATTATATTTGTTATCTTTCAGATAAGCGGGATTAATCAATTTGTTTTAAAAGTCAGTAGAAGGCAAGCCCTTAGAGGAATAAACTTCTTCAGTAAACAGGTTTGTGCAATAATTTTCTTTGGGCAAATGAAATTGATGCAGGCTATTAATAGTTGCATAATGAGATTCTTGCTAGTTCTTTTTAGAACTCACTACATTGTACATGATTATTAAAAAAAAAAAAAAAAAAAAGAGTCTATATTGTATAGAATTCCAAAGCCACTAATTGAAAATGTATTATGAAAAGGAATGCATGGCTGAAATACTTTATTCAGTCCAGTAACAGATTCAATGACATTTGCAGCAATAGCTTTCTATTATCTTCGTTGTATTACTTGGTAAATTTAGCAGAAAGAAGGGAATGGGAAAATATGAACACAAGAAATATCAAAATAATGAAACTTTAATGTAGCACAAAAAGTGTGACAGATGTAATACCACAAAGAGTCATTAAATACTTCCCAGTCCATCTCTTTTTATCTCTCTCATCCTGTCACTATCAATTATTCCTAATGTTTCTCCTTGTTCCTGCTAGACTTAAGGAAACAAAATTAATTTATGTTCTTTGCTTATTATCTCTCCATTGAAACTGGCTACTGACATTTCAAGATGCTGAACCCCATGATGCAAAATCTATTTTAACAGAGAAAAAGCTAACCATTTTATGAGATAAGCCACAAGTTATTTTAGTATTTGTTTAATTCTAGTGCTCACATATTAAAAAAAAACAAAAACTGTCTAGCAATGGTAACAGTTCTTAGCTAAACTCCTTATCTTATATTTACTCCTTGGTTTTAGGCCCACAACATATTCCAGTGGAACTTGTATTAGTCTTTTTAGCATGGATCAATGCAGATGAAAGAGTGCCCCGAGCAGAACTCATTTGTCCTTGTCAGCTTTGGAAAACTGACTAATACACTTCAAATAAAATTACACTGAAAAACCCTGTTCTTATTAGGTTTATTTAAAGTAATAAGTACTATTAAGTCTTTAAGACCTAATTTAAAGTTGCAATAGCCTGCAAAGATGCACTGAATTCATCTAAAGCAATATTTTATATGGTAAGCTGAAGTAGTCTAGAATATAGAATGAAAACATTCTTTTTACATAATAAGATGCTCATTCTGTAGACAAAATAATGCCAAAACTAAAATAAATATTACTTAATTCTACTAAAATATTTCTAATAAACTTAACACATGAAAAAATATACAATAATCAGCAAAACATTAACATAGCCATTTTCATTGTAAATATCCAGGCTATTCCAGGACAATTTATTGGAATATTTAGAGGGAGACATTATGTATTGGGGTTATGTAAGTGCAATGTTAGTCTCATTTCTGCAATGGGACAGAAGAATTACTTTCTACAGCGTGGCAGACTCAGATGGAGACATTAGGGCCTTGTTTCTATTTTCATTTAAAATATACCCTTACAAATAGACATTAAAATCAGATGCAAGAGTGGAAACACTTTATTAAACAATCTTAAAAATAATGAACCAATTGATATTTTTCCATTTGCTTTATCTTTTGAATGCACATAACAGTCTTATTTGAGATATGTAGGAAATCAATGGTGCCTGTTGCCTGTTTCAGCTAGAATGAGGTTCTAGATATTTCCAGTTCATAGGTGGGGGTTTCATTATGCAAATCAAATTTCTCGAGATGAGAGACAGAGTAGCTATTTTCAGTAGCAATTACACAAGTTATCTAAGACTGAGGTAGCAAAAATTCCAGCCATTCCTTGCAGAACGGCTCCAAAATACCAATTTCATTGGCATCCCAATGGAATCCTTCTGATTTTGTTTTGCCAACTTATGTGTTGGAACATTCTTCACCTCCCCCCTTAGACTGCTGCCCTGGGAACTAATATGATGTCTGAGACAGCAACCCAGCCTCCTGTTGAGTCATGAAATCCAACAGAGAAACCTGACACATAGAGTCTATTCCCTGTGGGTCTTGAACTGGATTTGTTTCTTCTGTCTTTGGCGGTAAAGAGGAAAATATGTCTTTTGTTATGCAAGCTGGCCAGCAGGGAATATCTTCTGGATCCTGAATTACTTTTTTTTTCTTAGCTTGTCACCTTTATTTAGAACAGAAAATGTTCGGATGCTTCTCCAAATGAAACAGAGGAATTCCTATGCAGATTCCATACTATTATCTTGGTTTAAAAAAAAAAGTGGACCACTATAATCTTTCTTGAATTGATTTTCCTGTGAAATTTGAACATTACAAATAGCTCAGTCTCAGGTATGGGCTTATTTAATCAACTAAATATCCAATATTTTCTAACATATTTGTTCAGCGAGGGGGTACTGAGGACCTAAGAACTATATTAGCCTGTTGATCACAGGCTGCCTCCCCATCTATGGGAAAGCTAGTGCACAAGGAGTAAAATAGAAAACACAGAGGTATCTGATCCTTGGTTATATTACTGTTTACACTTCCTAAATCACCTTTGCCTGCTGAGAGCAGTAAAGTTTAAGATGAAAGTGCTAAGCTAAGCAACTTGTTTATTTAATAAATATGATTAAGCTCACTTGTTTCTCCTTCATTTCCTCTAGTCTGATATAAATCTCTTTTTACCTGTGTTCTTTAACAAAAGGAATTATATAGATTGCCACCCAGTCTCCAGTGAAAATCAGGCCTAACATTTAATATCATTATTAGTACATGTACTTCTAGGACCTCTAGTTCATACAAAGCAGTTCAGTTTTCCTAGGTTTGTGAGTCAGGACAACTGCCCCTCCAGTAGAATTTGAAAGTACAGTTTCAGAGGTTTCTCTGTTGCCTTGAGAAACTGAGAGGACACGGAGTATTCCTTCCTCTTCAAAGCTACAGCCAGTTTGTTAGCACACTCTGCTGTGACTTAGCAAATGTTGGTTTCTACCTAGCAATAAAAAAGAAGAGAATAAGGTATTTTATATCCTGGGACAGTGACCTAAACACTAAACATGGCTCTGAGAGCTATGATAGGAGGAATGCTGATTAAAAAGTTACTAGTGCTTTGTACATACTGAGCAAGTATATAAAAGTTGACTGATTCCTAACAAGCCAGAAACAATTCCAAAGCTAAGATATGGTCAGTTGCAAAACTTCATGGTAAAAAATGAAAGTGACTACAGAACTGGGTGGTTTCAGGATAAAGCTGTGTCTGAACAGAGAAACTGATGTAACTGAGTAGATAGGATGGATTTATGAAGGGGAAGATTGTCTGACCAACCTGTCTTCTACAGTGAAATGACTAGCTTAATGGACAAGGGAAGAGCAGCAGATGTTGTTTATGCTGACTTCTGCCAGACTTCTGACTTGCTGAGAAGGACCTTGGAGTCCTGGGGGACACCAAGTTGAATGTGAATCAGCAATGTACCCCCACCGCAAAGAAGGCCAACAGATTCTTGGGCTGCATTAGGAAAAGCGTTGCCAGCAGATCATGGAATCATAGAATAGTTGGGTTGGAAGGGATCTTCAAAGCTCATCTAGTCCAACCTGCCTACCATGAGCAGGGACATCTTCAGCTAGACCAGATTGCTTAGAGCCCTGTCCAGCCTGGCCTTTAACATTTCCAGGCATGGGGTATCTATGACCTCTCTGGACAACCAGTTCCAGTATTTTACTACCTTCATTGTAAAAAATTTCTTCTTCATGTCTAGCCTGAATCTCCGCTGTTCTAGTTTAAAACAGTTATCCCTTGTCCTAGTGCAATAGGCCCTGCTGAAAAGTCTGTCCCCATCTTTCTTATTTACTGAAAGTCCACAATAAGGTCTCCCTGGAGCCTTCTTTTCTCCAGGCTGAACAATCCCAACTGTCTCAGCCTGTCCTCACATCAGAGGTGTTCCATCCCTCTCATTATCTTGGTGGCTTCCTCTGGCCCCTCTCCAACAGGTCCATGTATTTCCTGTACTGAGGGCCCCAGAGCTAGATGCCATACTACAGGTGGGGTCTCGCCAGTTTGACAGCCAGCAATAGATGAGTGCCTCTGTCAAAGACATGATTCATTCATCCCTTTATCTCATCACTTCATACAAAACAAACCCAACTTGTGTAACTTCCATGGTGGAGTTTGTGCTGGGCCCTTGTCATCTGTACCTCTAGCTCTAATCTCATTTGCCACTGGCAGCTTGTGGTGCCCTGTCCGACCAAAGCTCCTCTATTGACAACTTTAATTTTTTCTAATTATGGGGGATTGACTTATCCTCTTCAGCAGGTTATTTCAGTGCTCTGTAGTACACCCTGTTATTACACTCTCTTGACCTTCATTTTCATGTAGATCTGTATACCAATATGTGCAGAACCTGCTGTTCAGAGTGCTCATTTACTCCTAGAGAAATATTTTCTTTTTTATGTGGCACACCATATCTCCCACTCATCTCTCTTTTCCAGACCTACCCAAGTGATTCTAACATTCCAGTCATACGAATTATTCTTCTTGGATTTAGTGTTGCAAATTAAATGACATTTCTTCTTATTCCACTTCACCCTTCTTGTTACCCTGGCATTTGATATCTAAGAGACCAAACAATTTATTGTCTTTGAGTTTGTTGTCTTTATGCTTCTGTTTGTTGTTAACAAATTGTTTACGACTTTATGTCCTTGTGCAGTCCTCTGCCCATGTGTTAGCTGTCTTCCAGCTAGACTCTAGCTAGGACTATACTGCTCACATGTATGATGCAAGTTGTGCAGTTCATACAGGCCTACCACGTACGCCTTCTTTTCTGCTCTGAAAGGAAAATAAAACAAAGTGAAGGCAAGTCACAGCAGCTGTCTCTCCAGTGGCAGTTTATACTGACCATTTTTGTGCTACCCTTGCACAGAAAAGACCAGAATGTCTTCTCTAAGTATCTTCTCTATCTGTCCTGGTGTCCCATTCACCTGCGTGAGGGACCTTTTGTGTACTTCTCATCATTACTGTTCTTACATTTAAACAAAAAATCAAGTCCCCCAGATTAATTTTTTAATAAGTTTTAAAAAATCAAAATACAAAAACCTCAAGTAATAACAATATTTGTTTTGGGGTTTCTAAAATGTTAGGATATTCTGGAGTCTTATTTTAAAACTTCACTTTGCAACAGAAAGAACTAGAAATCTGGTTTTATATAATGAAAATGAAGATTCTCATTTCAGGAGCTGGAGCTTGAATAAAAGTATTATTATCACGAGAAAAACAGCAACGAAGAGAGACCTGACAATGCTGTAATATTGTGTGCATCTCAGGAGTTTGAGCAATCACATCACAACTCCTCATTCAGGAAATTTTACTAGTTGACCAGAACAGATCTTCAACCTCCTTGTAGCACCTCGGGCCTTGGCAAAATGCATTCAGCTTGCCACATTCCTAGCTGGAATGATCTGGAACCATGCTGGTTCTCCAAATACAAATACTAAATCAAGACATTTTCAAACTCTGAACTGCAGTTCTTAGTTTTGGATCTGAATGTCAGGCATGATTCGTATGTCCAAACTGCTTTAAGGTGTAATCCTAGGTATAAACAGTTCTAAATCTATGGGGAAAAGAATGACATATTTGAAATGCAAATGCAAGTACTGTAATTCTAAGTCCCCCTAACGCAAATTCAGACCCTAAAGTAAAAACCCACAGTTTCAATGCTGATGTGAACAGTTTCTTCATGAATCACTGACAACTATTCCCCTAGAAGGATGCTGGTTCAGCAGCAAGATGTGACTATCCATTTTCTCACGAACTCTCCTTTTCATGATGGCACACGTTTGTTGTCTAGTCCTAGCTCTTTCCTTGTCTGCTTTTCTTTGTGGAAGTTCTTTGCTGTAATAAAGCAAAATACGTTACTACTGCTGAACAACTGATTCAGATCTTAACAAACTGGCATGCAGATTACTAGTGGAAATGTGAGAGTTGATTTACTGGGAAATACACCAAAGCAAATTTTCTCTTTTCAGTGGTATTGCAGGTAAAAGAAACCAACAGACAGAATACAGGTAATATTTTTTTACTTTTTTTTTTTTTTTTTAATTGATCTGGGTACCTGTAGCTATGACTTTGACAGCTGAGGGTGCTCAGGTGTTCTGAAAATAAGCCTCAAACCTTCTGCCCTCAGCAAGCTTTTATTGCTTTAGCTTTGATTGATGAGTTTAGGGAACTGGAGCCTAAAGATAAGTCTTTAATGAATCACTAAATTGTGACTGCCAAGCAAATTATTGTGTATGGGCTTTAAAAATTGTGCTACCTAGAAGACAGCACATTTCTGGAGCAAAATTTTACACTGGAGAGAAAACAGTACAATAGTATTTTCAGTAGTGGTTTAATGGCTGATTTTGTTCAGAATGTAATACTTACTTGCTGCTGGTTTAGTGCTCACTTAAGTGACTCTCCCTTCTGCCATACACATACTGAAGCTGGTAAGAAGGACATTTTATTATTCTTATATTATTTTGGAACTGTTAGATTTTTTTTCAGAAGTTATTAACACTAAAGAGAGTACAGATAAATTCCTTCATAGAAAGGAATATTCCCATATGTCATATAAGGGAGTTATTCTTCTTTATGCTTATTTTCTCATCGTTATTCGTGACACACACAAAGATAGCTTGGGCACTTGTTTTGTCAGAGGCATCTTCATAAGCAGTTGTTGTGCAATGTTTAATGGCTTAATGTGACTTTTCTATACCGTGGTAACACTCATTAAAACAGTTTTTGCAGCATGTTCATAAGTCATTTATCTGGACATGTACCCTAATTTTATAACAATATTAGTGTCCACTACCCATTTTTGTGTTGAGCGTGTGTTGAATTACCTTTAATAAGGTTTGGAAGCAATTCAGTCTAACAACTGTAATATCATTTCAGGTATTCCTTGTCTATGATTTGCCACTATTGGTATTAATAACAAACTTGGAAATAATAAACACCTAAAAAAGTCACAGTCAATAACTGCTATACTAACAGGTTTGTTTAAAGGTTCAGAGGAGGATTTGTTGTGTTTTGAGCAGGTTAATTTTTTTGAGTTAGATTACTTCTCTGTAATTGTTTTTATGAACTAATTTGTATATCAAAAGTTTATTCAGTTGTGTGTGATTTACTCCTGACATGTTGAAGGCATAAGAAAAAACGCTGTTTCAGACTTAAGAAATATATGTTAGTGTACATCGATTGTAATGCATAACAGGAAACATTTTTTGATGTTAAAATTTAAAACAATATTTTTTTTAAAAGTAACATTTAAAGATGCAGTAGAAAATGCATTTATGGAAGGATGTGAATGAGAAAAGGTTGATAAAAATCTTAACATGTAAAAGACAGCTTTACTTCAAAAGCATTTGGAAATCAGAAGTCAGCATTTGGTAAATAAAGCAAAAACTAGAAATTGTATACTAATTCTACTAATTCCCATCTTGAGATGAAATACAAATGGCAGGTACATGTAATGAAGTCCATGAAAAATTTTGCTTTATAGGACATCATACTAGAGATTTTGGCTTAAAAATGGGCTATTAACCTGACTTTGACTAGCTAGAGAAAGCAGAACGCTTTACTTCTGGACCTGCAAATGTTGCTTTTGTATTGCTATTGGTCACATGAACTTGGATGAAAGGAAAAGGGAAAAAAAAAAAAGGTAAAAGAGTTATACATTCACTTTTCATTGAGCAAGCAATACTGGAAAGAAGAACACACATTTTCCAAGGGTAGTATAGTAGACTTCTGGGTACCTTAGATGAATTTTAGTTTTATTTTGTTTGGGTAAGCACTTTGCGATCACCACAAAGCCCTCATAGCAACAAAAAGTGCAGAGTAAAATGAGAGTCTGAAATGAAAATCATTAGTTTGCCTGGGATGTTTCCAAGGGAACACAGAAATACTGAGGTTTGCAATATGTTATCCTCCAAATTATAACATTTGTGCATAACAGATGAGTAATAAGTCCCATTTATAACCAGAAAAATGAGTCAAACCTTATTGATGGAACAGTGATGGACAAATGCATCCAATATAGAGGTAATTTTACTTCTATATATTGTACTTTTATTGTTAAATGAGCTGGGTCTTGTTGTGTCTTTTCTGGTTCAAACCCTCAAAATTATAAGCTGCTGTTTTAAGTGAGGTAAGGATTTTGTAAAAGAAATGTTTAGCTTAGCTTTGCTGACAACATGAAATATTACCAGACTTTGAAACATTCATGTCTTCCAAATAGGCTTTTCATGTTTACTGTCTTCTGAGGAAGGATAAAACATATTTTTGTTGCCAGGATTTCGGAACTTGGCCTGATATTCAACAAGGGCTCTTGAAGAAGGGATAAAGGAAGAAACCTACTTCTTAGGAAGCCTTAGAGAGGTGAAAACGTTAGTGATCTTTCACCCACAGATGCATCTGTGCTACTACAACACTGACTCAGTTTGAATGAGTTTTCCCCAGTTTCACATACAGGATATGTAGACAGATGGAATAATAAAATTATATTAGAGCTAATTCTGGAGAGTAAAAACTGCAAGTGCCAGAGAGGAATTTTTTTCTGAAATGCTACTCCTTCATTTTTCCCCAAACTCTTCTAATGATGTTGTTGTCTTTGTTGCTTTAATGCTGCTGGTACAGACAGTCTCATTCCTGGAATGGGCAGACAAGGTCTGTAAGTACCTAGTCAGCAAATTATTTGTGTGACTTCTGAGGGCATATAAACCTGAAACACAATATATATTAAGTGCACACCTGTCTTCTTCAGACAACAGGAAAGAAAGCAAAAATCCTAATAATGCTTATCCAGAAAACTGTAGAGAAATACCAAATGCAAATAACCCATATCAAAGATTCATCTGAAAGGAGGTATTTTGAAATCTACTCCATATTCTCTGTCCTATAAGGAAGTTCAGACTTATATGAAAACTATTAACAAAGGCAGAAGACAAAGAGAGGTGCAGAAGTGAAACCTCACAAAATGTAAGAGGAGGATGAGATGATGGTGTGCACAAATGTATTTTTCAAATATAGCTAACACAGATTTTGTTGGAAGAAAGAAAACTATGCCAAAGGGGTTACAGTCAAAGATTTTCAAAGGCAAAAACACTGTATAACTGTACTGGATGGAGAACAAGCATGGCATAAGATGAATGACCTAACAAACCAGTGTTGGCATGTAGTATGGTAGTGTGTAGTTAAAAAAAAAAAAAGTGAGAGAGCTGTGCTTGCATCTTACGGGCGGAGACATCATCTGGATGATATAAGGTGAGTAGGTTAGCAGTAGATGGACCAAAATTCTTGAGTAGATGCAGATTTCATACCAGTGATTCCTCTGCTACTTTCCATTCATCACCACAAGAACAGAAAGAGATGTCAGACATGAATATATGAGACTCTTGAAATTTAGTACCCATGATGTTTATATTTTACAAACCCAGGAGATTAAAATAATGTAATGCAATATCAAAAGAAGCTTTGAAACAAGTGCAGCTACAAATTTAAAACTAAAGGCAGCAAAATGTGTGCTGTGAGAAACCTTGTCATGCTAGTTAGGACATATGATTGATAAATGTGAGAGCAGAGCTGATACAAGATAAAACACCACTGTTTACTAAAACATCAGAATTTCTGTGGATCTTTGATAATACTGTGTAGCAAATTCAGACCTTCTGTTTCCTCAGAAGACCAAGTTCTTTACGAACTACAGAGAATAGACTTTGTGTCCATCTGGGATAAATTGTATCAGCCTGCCTTTGAGGATTTTAAAAATGGATTGATCACATCTTCAGCAGTGGCATTTTATACTGTTTTCCAGTCCCCAGGGGAAGACGTCATTCCTGTTGCACTGAGATGACAGGGAGCTCAGAGCACACTGTTTCAGGTAGCCTCCAGATACTTATATACAACATGTCAATTCTGATAATACATTCCTGGTTAATATATGGACCTCCAAGGATTTCAGTGAAGCTTTGGAGTATATTATTAAAAATATGTTAATCTCATGTTGAGAAATGTTAAAAGACAAAAAACAAGCTGACCTAAGGATGCCAAAAACTTCCTGAAGAGTTCAAATCTACACCTGGAAACCTGCTAGTTAGCAGCACACTGTTCCTGGAAACTGCTCATCTGTGCATGCCCCAAAATCCCAATTTGAAGTGTGTGGGTAAACACAATCTTGTTTGTTACATGGAAAATCTGATCACTTGGGAGAAACTAGATAACAATCTTAAAAGCGTGTTTTTATCTTTCTTATCAAATGTATTTCTGCATGCTGGAGTTCTCATACACTGGTTTGTAACATTTCTTTTTGGAAAGGACATATCAATTCACTGCTTCTGGTTTATTTTCCACCATAAGTCAGGCTGCATGGTTAGAATAATTATGAAAGTTGAGCTACACAGTGGGAAAAAAACAGCTCAAGAAAAAATACTTCGTTTTCTGTCTAAAAGTTGTGCAGACTCTTAACATATGAAAGCTGAAGCATTAGACAGGAACTCTATTGAGCTTCAAGCTCTCTTTCAGGCAGAAAAAATTACTTAGCAAATTTTCATACTTGCAAATAAAGAAGAGATAAACAGAAAGAACAGCATCATAGTCAAACGTTAAGTAGGACTACGTCTCATTTCCCTTTAAGGAATTGCAAATTGGAACTGTGAGGACTGTAGAAGGACAATGTAAAAGGCTAAGACTAGAGCTTTAGCACGGAAACAAAAGGCTAGATTCAATGCACAGTTATCAGATATTTCATTCTATATTCCACCATATGTCATCACATGTTGTTATCAGGTTTTGTTATTTGTAGCTCAGTTTGATTTCCTTTCAGTTTAAGTCCTCACTGAAAAGAAACCATTGCTTGTCCCTTATAAATCTTTAGAAGAAATAAGTTACTTGCGTTTGGAGAAAATATCAATTATCTCATTCTTGGAAATATTCTGTACCATGGGTCAAAATTTTGTACAAAGTACTCTCCATACCCCCAATAATCCTCTCATTCTGTAGTGGGCCCTCTGCAGTTTTACTGCAGTTATTCACTCTCAAACACTATTAGATTGAAATATTTTGCTCTTGCAAAGAACCGTGCCCTCTGTATTCTCATAGCTGTTAGCTATTACATTAGCTGAACATAGTTTAACTACAGTTTTCATAGTCAATTATTAATTAGTATTTTATTCTATGTACTGTATTTGCCAAATTGAACTGCTGTGAAGCTAATTACTGTGCAGGGTTTTTTTGAAGGTGAAAATGAGAGAAATTGCTTTTGCAGCAAAATTCTTCTACAGAATCTGTCATGTCATTACAGGATAATACCAACAACATACTCCAGTGAGCAAGCAAAGCAGTTCACAGCCTCGTCCTATTGTTAGGGTGACTGATTAAGCACTCGTAGAGCTGAATTCTGGCAGGACAAAAATCTGCAGCTTTGTAATTCAGGCTGCATTCAGTTGCACTGGTAGACTTCCTGTTCTTTGAAATATCAGGCTTTTTTCATGTTTGTATTTTGACCTTCTCAGGTCCTAACTCTCATTTCAAAATATGTGCTTTCCACACATCCAGCCACTCCAGACTGCAGTGGCTTTCCGCAGGCAAAATTCAATGGGAGAGATTCTTTTGTTCTCTGCAGCACTCCAGGGATTACTGATGTTGGCAGCTGCTGTTCTGTTGGAACCTTCAGTCTGCTCATGATGTTTTCAAATGTCTTTTTGCTGAAAGCAATTTGAGTCTAATTTAAAACACATATTTCTGTCATTACAACTGACATAGGTTTTTATTTCAGACTGAAAGAACATCGATTTATCATTTGGCTTTTCATGGTGTTTTTGTAAGGCCTATGTTCTGCCTAGCCTTCTGGGAGGAGGAGCATTTACAAGGCTTTGGAAGAAAGTGATAGGTGGCTTTGGTGCTGAACTAGGACCTATAGACACCTGTCAAGAGCCCCTCCATTGGGACACCTCAGCTCTGCATAGCCAGAAGATGGTGTCAGGTGTACCTGGACAGGGTCAGAAAGAAGGGAAAATCTTCTGGTCAATGGATGGCTCCCTGTTTCAAGCTCTCTGTACACTATTTTCTGTTTCAATTCACTTAGCCTGAAGAACTCATCACAGCTGGAAATTTTCTGCTAGGAGTCCTCTCCATTAGCTGGCTAGGCAGAAGTGAAATCTTTCTGACAACACAGATAACCCTTAAACCACATGGCCCAGCACCCTTCTCCAGCGGAATCCTACAAGTGTCTAGTGTTGGGGAGATCACCACTTCCACGGCGAGATTATTGCAATGGCTTATTGTTCTCATAATGAAAAGTTTCCCTCTTCTGTCTAATCAGAATCTCCCCAGGAGCAACCTGTACTCATTACTTCATCTTTTCCATGTAAAAAGGGAGCCTCCATCTTCTTTGCAGACACCCTTTAAATACTGGAACATGGCGATGAGGTCTCCCCTAAGCCTTCTTGTCTCAAGGTTGAATAAGCCCAGTTGTTTCAGCCCTTCCTCATATGATGGCTTCCCAGTCCTTTGATCATCTTTGTTGCCCTTCTTCAGACCCTCTCCTGCCCATTCACATCTTTTTTGTACAGCAGGGACCAAACCGAACACAGTATTCTAGCTGTGGCCTGATGAGCACTGAGTACAGTGGGATAATGACTTTGTCTCTGCTGGTGATGTCCTTGTTGATGCAGCCCAGCATCTGTTGGCTTTCTTTGCCACAGCAGCACACTCCTCACTCATATTGAGCCCGTTGTCCACCAGGACTCCCAGGTCCCTTTCCACAGAGCTACTCTCCAGCCAGGTAGATCCCAACCTGTGCTGCAATACTGGATTAAGTTTTCCTAGGTGCAAGACCTTGCACTTGTCCTTATTGAACTTGATGAAGTTCTTGCTAGCCCTCTCTTCCAGGCTATCCAGGTCATCGTGCAGGGTGGCTCTCCCTCCAGGAGTGTGCCTTTACCCAGACAGTTTGCTGTCATCAGCAAACTTCATCAGGGTACACTCAATCCCATTGTCCAGATCGCTTATGAGGATGAAAAAGTGTCTTTTTTCTTGTTTTAAAAATCTAGAAATTGAATCACCTTCTAAATAATAATCCTTGATGATTGCTCCACTCATTTTCCATTAAATGATTAACAGTATTGGGTAATCTCCATTCCCATATATCTGTTACTTTTTGGTATTTGAGCAAAATTGCTGGCATTTTCTCAGTTAAGAGATACACATATGTTCAGTTGAGGGTATCCCATACATTATCTCGCTCTTGGATGAAAGCTTCTTTATAATGACAAGAGACCACTTTTTAACATTAAAAAGTGATTTGTAATGGAGGAACTGTGTTTAGATTGTTGCTTTCAATTGACAGATGAATTGAAGTAATATTGCACTTCTTCATCATGTAACAGATCTTTATAACAGCAAAAGAGGGACACCTGAAGTGGATATGACTATTAGGGCATTATATGTCTTAGTGGCAGAAGGCAGTGTAATTATTTTACTCTCTTGACAACACTTTTGCAAAATACATTTGAGGATATGGTTGGAGTCTTTCCACTGACAAAGACCAACTAGAAAAGATTTGAGAGGCCATGGGGACCTGGATCCAAATTTCTTGCTGAAATTTCTCTGTTTCATGCTAGATTATGGGGAAAAAAAAAAGCAAAACAAATCAAAACAAAACAATAAAACCAACCAACCAATCAAAAAACAACAACAAAACAAACAAACAAACAAAACCAAAAAAAAAAACAACACTCACACACACACACTCCCCCCCCCCCCCCCAAAAAAAAAATCAAAACACAACCAGGAAAAATGGCCCCAGGCTCTCCAGTCGTGTTTCTGTCTTCAGCTTAGAATCAGAAATCAAGCAAAAGTCGGACTACGTCAAGACATAATGGCAGATTTTGAATGTATTTAGTCAAAGTTCCTCTCAATCATACATCATGCATCCCCATTGGTTTGAAGTCAGAAAGCTTAAGTTGTTAAAAAAAACCATATGCAAGCTCAATCAGCTCTTCAGTCTGGACTTTGAATAGCCAACAGACCGGCTTCCAGTGATTTCAAACAATTGCTTAACTCATACTGGGACAGAATCACTTGGTAAATGTTTCCAATTGTACACTTTGTTACAACTGTTCAATGCATCTTTTAACTTCTCAGAGCTAGAATTCACTGTGCGTGTTTGATTGCAGCCTGGCATCTGGTGCTGATAAACCCTGTTTCTTGGTGTAAAAATGCTCAGTATAATTAGAGACTATTCACAGCAGCTAGCAACAGAAATCCTTTCCCAGATGTTGGAACTTCCATGGCATTGCTTATGATTTTTTTTTAAAGCAATTTGTTGCATCTCTCATAAACTCAGAGGCAGTCTTCTACCACGAAACTCATGTTCTGTTTCACCAGTCTTTGCCTTATTACAGCAAACTTTTAAAGTCTTTTGACTGAATTATTAAGTTGTAAACAATTAGTGATGGAGAAAATTCAGCTAAAAATATATGCTGATGGTTTGTGCATCTCACTGCTGTGCTCTAACTAGAAAGTGTGAGAACTAGAAACAGTATTGATGCATTAGGCAGGGATAAATAGCATTTTTCAAATATTAGTAAAACTTTTCAAAACTTTCCCCAGTTTAAAATATGGATTCTCTCAGCAATTAGTCCGCATATCCTGCCAGGTCTGTCATGATCTATTTTAGTGTTTATAGAAGAAAGGTTCCACATCAGACTGAAGCATGGGCAACCTTAGATACTTCACCTAAGACCTCTCCATTTGTGTGGTGGATAATTGGGATGATAAAAGCAAGATCACCACCCTGAAAATTGACAAAGAGCTGTTCCAGCTTCTGCTACCCAGGAATTAAAGTTTCTTAAATTGGTTTCAGGCATTTCTGCTCTGCTGCAAACAGCAGCCTCTCACTGTGTGCTGAGTATGTCAGTGAGAAGGATACAGCTGCATAGGGAAACCATTAAGGTAGGCTACAAATTTAAAGCATCCCAGCTATTCTGTAGTAATTGTTGTCTAGATAGATGTTCTGCATAGGGGGTGGAAGGGGATGTGGTAGGAGAGATGGTCTAGGTTTCTTTCTGGGTGTCAATAAGAAAAGCCAAACAACAAATGTCATAATAAAATAGCTGCTTCAGGAGGACAGAACAAAAAGAGGGATATAAACAGTGATTAAATCTTACATACCTTTAGGAACCCTGATTTCATGCAGTATCAGATGGACCCCAGATGGATTTCCCCATGACATGCTGTGCAGATCCCATCTGTAGAGGGGTTCTGAGCATTTGAAGGGACATAACATTTACTTTTATCTATACTTCTCTTTTTACTCTAATTTCTTAAAGCAGCAATTTTAATATTCTGTTTCTTGTTAGACCTTTCTTACTGGCATGATGAAAGAGCACTGCACTCTCTCTCCCCCTTCACTCTGCCCAGTACAGAACAATACATTTATTTTGGAAAACAGCACTGTCCCTGTTGTGAACTCTTTTGATATTCCAGAAGAGCTATGCTGCAGCTTCCCCTTTGCAGATCTTGAGTAACAGTTCTCAAACTCCAAAAACTTATGTCCCTGAATTTCTGCAGACAGAGAAAAAATACCCACAGTGTATGCAACAGTTATGAACATATTTTAAACACACATTACTAGGTACTGAACTGAGAAGTATTCTTCATAAGGACTTTCAGTACTCTGCTATTATGTATGTGTCATGACAGGACTGCAACCTGATGTTGTACACTCTGGTATGCCAACATGTACCCTTAAATTCACCCTTCTTTAATCTTTTATTTACACTTTTGTAGCTTTCAAGAGGCATTCATATTGTGAATAGGTATATTATGTGGAGTTTTTAGAGGTTGTAAAGAGCACCTTGTCTCCCTTCTGAATATTTATTAGGTACTAGGAAGCCTGAGGAGTGTCACCACTAGCCAACTTTCAGAGTGACAGGACAGCTCTGAAAGCTGACTGGGAACCCTGGTACCTGCTGGCTGAAGAAACCTGCAGCTTATGCTGGAGTAATGGGAGCCAAGCCTGGTAGCACAGTAAGACTTTAGCACAAAAGGTTATAGCAAAATGAGAATAAAATCAGAATGAATTCTATGGTATGCTGTAGACAAGAGAATCTGAGCACCAGCTACATTCAGGGCAAATAAAAGAATATGTGCCAACAGAAAAAAAATCTCTTGTATTTGCCCAGGCATAATAGCAACTTCTGAGATTTCTACATCAAAGCTGATCACAGATGATTTTGTACCCATCTCCTCAATTATAAAACTTGACTCTCTTTTGTACTCACAGTGTAGCAGGTGCAATATGATACAAAATTCTTTTACTGGGCTTCTCAGGGAAGAGTCTTATGTGAGAGAGATGATATGGCAGATCAACCATCCGGGATGGGTGACACAGCGTTTGTTGAAAACAGGCTGCCCTTGCTTTCCTGTGGGTGCCAGGAGCTGCCTGAAATCTGATCAGCACAACAAAGGGCTCAAACACACTTTCTGCTCACGAGTCTCTGCCAGGAGCGTTAGGCTTCCATATATATAAGTCACCTCAGTTTGCTGCATGTTTGGATTCCAGTCAACAATTTGCTCTGAAAGGTGGCCTGCTATTGAAAGGATGTCATTTCATCATTCCTGTGAGCATGCAGAGTGAAATTACCTATGGTTTTACAACAGATATAAGAATACTGCTAAGTGTTGGGCTTGGGCTTGCCAGGTGCTCATCTGGTAGAAGTGGACTGATTGCATTCCGGAGAGCTTAACTCTTGAACTGCAGTGAAGATGGTACCGCAGAGCAAATAAAACATTTCTTAGAGATGTGTGGAGTGTGCCAGGAACACCGTCAACCTGGCCCAGTGACCTGCTGTGCTGGTTTGACCGAAAATGAGTTAATTTTCTTCATGCAGTTAGAAACCTCTATTTTTCATAGCTAGCACAGTCAGTACTTGGATTTAGTTTGAGAATAAGAGATAACACCCCAGAACGGAGTTAATGCTCTTAATTGCTCTGGTCGGAAAGCCAAGGACGTTCTGAGTGCTCTGCCCACAGGTGTGAGGCATCGAGGAAGGGGGGCATGGATGGGACAGAGCTTGACTGACATCCAGACTGATCAGTAAGAGTATTCCATCCCATTAGTGTCATGCTTCATATTTAAGGAGAGTCGGGATTTTCCGGTCTCTCTCTCTCTGTCTTCTCTTTGCTCTTGGAGACCTGTTCAGGGGAGTTCTGTTCGGGGAGTTTCGTACGGCCTTTTTGCCATCCTACCATTTTGCAGAGGCCTCTTTTCTTTCTCTGGGATCATCTGTTGGGACCAGATGCTGTTTCCCGGGACTGGCTGCTCTGTGTGGACAGAGTTCATGAGAAATTACCTTGATTATATTTTATTTTATATTCTATTTCTATTATATATATTTATTTACTAGTAGTGTATTAGTATTTTGTTATTTTATTAAACTGTGTTTATCTCAATCCAGGTTTTCCCCTTCCCTTTCGATTCTCTCCCCTATTTGGGGGTGGGGATGGAGTTGGGGACGAGTGAGTGGCTACTGTGGTTGCATTGCTAGCTCGGGTCAAACAGAGACACCTGTTCACACGTTGGCTAACCATGAGGGGGAATTGTTCTCCAACGTCATGTATCTCCAAGTCAGCATATGGACTGCTACAGAGAAGGCATGATTTAGCAATTAACAGGATTTTTGCAGGTTATTAACATTTACAATAGCACTGCTAGCATGAACTGATCCACTTGCTGCCTATTGGTAAAACTTCCTCATAACCTCATTTTGTTTTAGACTGTGTCAACTGGCTTTTCAAGTAAGGGAAAAGTATAATACCTGCAGAGCATTGACTCATTGGTTTCCGATTTTCTGTGGGAAATATTGGAGTGAGGAGTTTCAGGTGAGATTTGCAGGAAGCGCAACAGTTCATGCTGAGCACACAGTGAATGCACACAGATTCCAGAGCTTTGTGAGTGACTTCTCTTTAAACCAGGAAAATTTCAGCCTTTGAAGCATTGCTCTTGGCATTTTATTTGTAACTCCTGCCCTTGCACTGTGCTCTGACCATCTCACTTCTCAAATGGAGGACACCCCTACTGTCATGTACATCATGGTGAGGAATTGGCATACATGGGAAAGGATTGCTTCTCCAGAGAATGCATGCCAGAGAAAGTGGGAAATTCTGCCTATTTGTAAGAAAACGTCCTCTGAGACTACATAAGGCTTGGAGTTTTAACTCTTTATGTAGCTGAGCAGATAGAGGGATGTAGAGAGATTGTCACTCTAAAAACTGCAACATTCAATTATTCCCTGAAGCAATCATTACTGTTCTTGATTTTTAAAAATTCATGTAACACATTGAAACAAGAGGAAAAATCCAAATGCAAAATAAAACTGAAGCTATAAATCTGCTGAAGTTACCAAAGTTATTCTGAAGCTAATTATGACTGTATGCAAAGCAAATGAAGTGAGAACTGAATTAATGAGGACTAGCTACCTCCCAAAGCTAATGAGGCATGCTTTATACCAATAGCTCTTCAAATTGAAAAATTAACCATGCTGAAGGGAAAGGAAAAAAAAAAAAAAAAAAAAAAAAAAGGGAAAAAGAGAGAATGAACAAGACAATTATTTTAAAAGAGTTGAGGAACTTTGTTAAGAATAGTATAGAAAACAAGAAGAGTGGTAAGATACATACTCCCTAGCTGTTTAATATTCTTCCTTGACCTGCTTTTCTAAGATTTTAGTTATGTTTTTCTTCTCTTCTTTGCTTTGATAGGGACTTATAGTGACACTGGGCTAAACAAAACAAGAAAACCCTGTTGATATAGGGCTGTTTTTTCAGTCTTCCTTGGACATTTTCCATGGTATTAAATTTAAGGGTATATGCCCAGTACTGTGCAGTAAGAAACACAGTTGAGTTTGCTAAGGCTGATTCTCTACCTCCCAGTATGACATGTACCTCTCAGTATGAAAAGTAAGGGTTATTTTGGGCTGGTGTTCTGTGGTCCATGCCACCTGCTCCCCATTTAACTTTTAGTTCTTCCCTTCTGTAATCCTCCATTTAATTTTATCTGTCTGCTCTATTCTTTTACCTTCATAAATCAAAATCCCCATCTTCAGCTTATCTTCCCTATTGTGCATCTGCAGCCATATTTTTGTCTGGCAAAATGGGACATCTTTGCCACTTGCAAGAAGCAATAATAATAACAAAGTGTTTGGATCAATATCTCATCTCTTCAGAAGAAATGTGTAAATCTATGCCTAAGGGGGCTATGTACCATCTACTTAAGTGAAGAGCATATTTATTTACTAGATTTTATTTACATGGGGAAATTTATTTTCAAAAGCAATAAAAGTATTACATCATTTTATTTGATAATGCCATAATGTAAATTTGGAACATTTCTTTGAAATATATATTGCTTTTAAAAGGTGCCAGAACCATTTGCAGCCAATATTGTTGTGTTAGAGCTTTTGTTAAACCAAACTGAAAATTAAACAAAAATGAAAAAATAGAAAGGTAAACAAAGTTGGAAAGTGATATATATAGTAGCAGCAAGGAGGTGAACAAAATGTTCTTGACTACAAACTATCGTAATTGTCTTACTTCATATATGTATCTGTGGTAGAGAATAATTAGGTTAGTAAAACTATCTTTGCAACAGAAATTCATTTCATCTCATCATCATGAAATGAAATTTAACAATTATAAGATGCTGAAGAATCACTTCTTCTGTTCCTCCAATAACTTTAAAATTAAGAAAAACTATTTCTGGAATTAATTTCATGTAAGAAACAGGGTTGAAAGGAAAGTCACAATTCCTTCTCATGAGCCACAGCTGAATCAACACTTTAAATGATTCCTGACAGACTTATGTTTTACCTGTTTCTGAATATACAAAACTAAAGAACCCATCACACCCTCCAATTTCTGTTATCGAAATGTTCCTACTGAAATGACAAATTATACCAGTGATTGATTATTCTTACTTCTAGAAAGTTTTCCCAAGGTTTAATCTGTTAATACTGATTTAGGTGAAATAAGAATTGATCTTTTGTGCCAAATCTTCTTACAAAATATTTAAAAAACCTGAGTAAGTTATGAAACATACCAGTTGCTTTCTGTCTCCTGCCCCTTCCCAATACTGTGCTTGTTGGCTCATTTGTGCCCACTACAAGCTTATTTTGTGCTATAACCACAGGTATGAAGCCCTGAAATTCTGGGGGAAAAGCTGGCCAGCATTCCCGTGTTGTGCAGTTCCAAGAAACCTGTCTGTGTTAGACAAAGTACTTGAAATGTGATAGCTACTGTAAAACCAGTCAGTCCTTCAGAAGTAACTTGCTTACAAAGAATACCAATTCTTGGCTAGACTTCATTTGCTTTGTGGCTGGTGTACATCCCTTCTTGGCAGGGAACAACCTGGTAAGATGGACCATTGTTCGAGACAGTTCTCTTAAAAGCATGTGAACTTAAGAGGAGGATTTTATTTGATGTATTGGTTCTTGCTTCCTAATTGCCATATCTTCCAACAGAAGACCAATAAAAGGGATTTGCAAAGTGTTTGTCACTGAACCGCTTCTCTAATCTTAGCATATTTTAGTTTTAGATTTTAAAAAACAATTTATGGCATTAAGGAATTAAGGTCCACTTGAGACTTCCGTGTGAAACTAGAACTGCTTTGTTAAAAGGTGTGAAAATAGTAGTATTGTTTCCAGATGTTTGTGAGAGCTGTATTCTTGTAATTGAATCATGTCTTTGCATGGTTCTTTATCATACTACTTCTGAATTCATGCATGGTGACATTAATTTCAGTAAAACACATGATTTACATCTGTTTATTTATTCATTTTCATCCCCTCTGTCACATTTCTTACTAGGTTTTTGTGACATATTAAGAAAAAGTTAAATTTGTCTTTCAGATGAGCTTTTTGAACAGCAAATGTACTGGTGTTGGCTCTGACTTAAGTACATCAGCAGAGATGAACAAGCATGTGTTTCTGTTCTTTTACATTCAAGTTAGTTGAAGCTGTCAGGTTGAACGATTTCTAAATTGCTAGCTCAGGGAAAGCCTTGGCCCCATCTGTAGAACTGGTGTATAAACCCATCAGCTTTATAGGAAGACAATCTTGTCGCAAGAAAAAGGCATGTGTATAAACAAGTTAACTAAGAGAAAGCATTATTTCTCTTCCATAGTAAATATAGGGGTTTAGGGTTTTTTAGATTTTTTTTTTTAACAGAATTGAAAAATATACCATATACCAATTTTCAAAATGAATCTGAAATATCAGTACAGCTTTTTTCAGATATGTGCCTTCTCATACAGAGAAGCAAAACATTTAGTCTTTAATAGTCCATGGAACGACTTCTAAATAATACCCAGAGAATGAAGGCAGTTGTTGACTCTTTATCATCATTGTTTTCAAAGATATCATAGATGTATCTGTTTATACATACATGCACATTATATACCTAGACAAACAGGATTATACTCCATTATATTTCTTCCTGAACTTTTCCTTTACATGAAAACTAGTGTGAAAATATTTCAGCCACTTACGCGTAAAGTCTAATCCAATATATTCAATAAACTGTTGCCTCAATTTTTTTCCCATTTGCTTTAAATGCACTTTATCACAAAACCAGGAGATACTAGGATTTAGCTAGTGTAAGTTTTGTGAAAACTGCGTGCTGACATGTTTTACACTTCTGAAAAATACATTACTTCTGATTTACTATCTGATTCAGACAGTTGTACCTCCTGTATTAAGAAGGAAAAATTCTTTTTAAGGTGTTCACGAATCAGTCAGGCCTGGATTTATCCAACTTAATTTTTTCGAACTAAAATTAGAAGCATAGATGTTGGGATTAATCCCTGGATCTGAAGAGGAGCAAGATGGGGGCATCCCCGTTCATTCATAGTAAGACTAGTAGGACGAATCATCCTTTGAACAAACACCTCTTGAGGTAAATAGTCTAAACTGGTAGTTTACACATGATGCCTAATGTTTAGAAGACTAATAGCAGGTGAGATCAATTCAACCCTCAGGAAGCATGGCTGTGATCAGCTGCACTTAGTGTCTTGTTTCTAAATGATCATCATCATTTATTATGAGCCACAACACAAGTGGCTGTAAATGATTCCCAAACCTTGTAATACAACAGTTCACTGCACTTTCCTTACCTTATTTTTGGACAGCCTTCTGCTTCAAAGAAATATTGGCTTCGCTATGATTCAATGTATCTCTGGTAAATAGGACTGTAAGGTTGTTTAACGTTTGTTAAGTGGTAAAATTTTTTACTTTAGAGCTTGGGCAACCTTGTTTTCTCCTCAAACAGCTATAAAGACAACGTTCATCACACCATTTAAACAAGTATAGCTGTAAAAGCATCTAAAAAAAATGGCCATTGTGCAGATAGTAAATTGTTAAAAATGAAAGATCTAGAAAGAGGAAATTAATTTGCATTTCCCCATCCCGGAAACTTCAGGTCCGTTGCAACCGGTGGAATGAATGTGTCCACAAAAATGAAGAAAAGTAACATGAACAAAACATGGTAAAGACTGTCCACCTTCTGCTGTTGGTCCAGTTCTAGACAAATCCTGTATTATTTTTTTTTTATTTTTTTTAATTTTTTTTTTTTTAAGAAAGGATTGTCAGATGCCTCTCTAAGCTTCACCTTGCTTGCCAGTAAACTTGGATGGAAATAATAATTTCATATGTCTGCTCTGATCTTCTCTGAGCTGTGTTTCTATACCTTGACCATTTCTTTAAAGGCATCCTTGAAGGGGAGTCCCTCATCTAATACATATTTGAACAATGATTTCTTACAGGTCTTTATGTGTTTCCATATGCTATACTTAAAACTCTTTTTTTTCTTGTTTTTATTTTTTCCTCTTCTTCTTGCTTTTTTTTCTTTTAATACAATTCAGTGTTTCTGAAATATGCCTTATTATTTTAAATAGCCTCCATTATTGTGTTGTTTAGCCACGCTGTCTTCCTTCTTTGTGATATTTTTAGAAGCATTTGGCAAATAGTGCCTTTTTTTTTTTATTTCTAATGTGTTTTGAAGTTTTGGCTCCCTTTTTTCATTTCTCTCTAGAAGTTTTTCTCATTTTTAACGTAATTCTTCTATTTGAAATTAAGGACTGCTACAGTGGCTGTATTGCTTTTTTTACTCCTGTGGATGTGGTCTACCTTGACTTCAGCAAAGCATTTGACACAGTCTCCCATGGCATCCTAGTTGCTAAGTTGAGGAGGTGTGCTCTGGACAACAGAGTAGTGAGGTGGATTGCAAACTGACTTAAGGAGAGAAGGCAGAGAGTGGTAGTCAATGGTGTGGAGTCTAGTTGGAGGCCAGTATCTAGTGGAGTGCCTCAGGGGTCAGTACTGGGGCCAATATTATTCAATATATTCACTAACGGTTTAGACAAGGGAATTGAGTGTACTATCAGCAAGTTTGCTGATGACACTAAGCTGGGAGGAGTGGCTGACACGCCAGAAGGCTGTGCTGCCATCCAGCGGGATCTGGACAGGGTGCAGAGTTGGGTGAGGAAAAACCTGATGAAGTTTAACAAGGGCAAGTGTAGAGTCCTGCATCTGGGAAGGAACAACCCCAGGTTCCAGTATAGGCTGGGGAATGACCTATTAGAGAGCAGTGTAGGGGAAAGAGATCTGGGGTCCTGGTGGACAACAGGATGACCACGAGCCAGCACTGTGCCCTTGTGGCCAGGAAGGCCAATGGCATCCTGGGATGTATTAGAAGGGGGGTGGTTAGTAGATCAAGAGAGGTTCTCCTTCCCCTCTACTCCCCCCTGGTGAGACCCCATCTGGAGTATTGTGTCCAGTTCTGGGCCCCTCAGTTCCAGAAGGACAGGGAACTGCTGGAGAGAGTCCAGCGCAGGGCAAGAAAGATGACTAAGGGAGTGGAGCATCTCCATTATGAAGAAAGGCTGAGGGAGCTGGGTCTCTTTAGTTTGGAGAAGAGGAGGCTAAGGGGGGACCTTATTAATGTCTATAAGTATATAAAAGGTGAGTGCCATGAGGATGGAGCCAGGCTCTTCTTGGTGGCAAACAAGGATAGAACAAGGGGTAATGGGATCAAGCTGGAACACAAGAGGTTCCACTTCAATTTGAGAAGAAACTTCCTCTCAGTAAGGGTGACAGAGCACTGGAACAGGCTGCCCAGGGGGGTTGTGGAGTCTCCTTCCCTGGAGACATTCAAAACCTGCCTGGACACGTTCCTGTGTGACCTCACCTAGGCATTCCTGCTCTGGCAGGGGGATTGGATGAGATGATCTTCTGAGGTCCCTTCCAATTTCAAACATACTGTAATACTGTGATACTGTGATATACCAGTACCATATGCAAATATGTGTTAGTGTAAGATGTAATTCTGTGTACTGTTATTTACTGTAATCATATGTCTGGGTTAGGGGTTCCTTCAAAGCTTCTATGACAGAAAATAACCTAAATATTGTTAAAGATATCTCTGCTGTTGTGAGATTCTTGCAAAGCAGATGACAAAAAATACAAGTGGGTAAACTGCAGCAATAATCTAGAAATCAAATCAATAATGTAGAAGACATATAAAGAAATTAGACTAGTAAGCAATACCTTTCCTGTGCCTCAACTGTCTTTAGTCCAGAAAGAAAATATGAACAAGACTTTGCATTCTGTAGCTCTAGAAATTGGAAGAAGCAGTTTTCTTGGTTTGTCCCAAAATCCCCAGAAAGTAAGAAACTTAACAGAGAGAATTGGAGAAAAAAAGAGAAACTTGACCTAACTTAGAAGAATGGCAGGCCAGGAAAAATTCTGTCCATCTCCAGGATAGCTGGAGAGTTTTACAAGCAGGAGTATGCTTAAAATCTGGGGGAGATAAGAGGGAAACTGAAAGGCTGAGAATACCTTGAGCTCTCTCCAACAGATAACAGTAATATTGCCTGCTGTTCCCAGCAAGTGAAATTGAATTGCTTTCTTGCTTTTAAATTTAGCAGTATTAGTGTATTACTCTCAGAAATTGAAGTTTGGATGATAAATCCCAGTGTAAAAGCTACTTTCAATTCCCCATTTATTGGAACTTAAAAAGCCTTTGTGTAAGACATCTCCATTAGAGTTGTCTGATTTGTCATACAGTTCTTAATGGAGGATGTTTAACTCACCTTTAAGTTCTACTGCTATCTTGCTCTAACAAAACAGATACACAGAGAAAATAGAGGAAAAGAAGCAATCTGGAAAATATGGCTTTCTGTTGATGTTTGCAAGACTTGAAAGGACTAATCTTTCTGTCAGCAATCCAGACTCTGGATTGACAGTCAGACAAAACAGTTACTCTGGATGCAGGCTCAATTTGAGCATCTGGTATCATCTCATTAGCCTTCCCTCTAATCTTTTCTTCTTCTTTTTTTTTTTTTTTTTTTTTTTTTGGTGGGTTCAGCTAGGCAGCAGCCTCATTTGTTCCATCAATTCCCTCTAGAGTCCTCAGCAGTTGTGTGATGATAGTAACATGTTTGCTGGGATTCTGGTAGTACACAAAGCTTGCTGACAAAGTGGACCCTCTTCAGCTCATTCTCTGGTGGTCATTAGTTGTTCCAGGTTAGCAGAACATGTTATGAACTTATACCTGCTTATCTGCATTTGACCTCACAGTCAAGATATACATGCTAAACCTAAATTCCTACAGAATCTGTGCATCAGGGAAGTCTGCCAGTCTTTATGGGAATCAAAGGCCGGTGTGAACTTCATGGAGCAAGGCGCTAGTCTGTTCTATAGGTGGGCTGAAATGCCCATTGCAGTGGATCTGCCGTGCCGAGTTTGCTAAAGGATTTTACAAAAAATACAGTAATTCACAAAGAAGTTTTAGTCTTTCCTGCCCCGACACTTGGCTGTAGAAAATACAGATATATTCCAGTAGCCAACCAATATTTTCACGTTTCTTCTACAACTGAGCTATGGACAATCTGTTTATAATGAAGTTCAGCTTTCACTAGAACAGTCAATTGTCATGAATAAGTTTAGCTTTTCCCATTCCAGTCCAGAAACACAAGCTTTACTGGTTGCTTTAATTTTAAGGGTGAACAACAATTCCCTAAAGCAAAAAGGAGCTACTGCATGACATTTGATGATATACCATACAATGACTCAGAGGAGACTGTATGTCATTGTAATTCAGTGCTGCACATTTTCTGGTGCCTATGCATTCTGAAGTGATGAAAATTCATTCTTCACTTTATAAACAGAGGTAAAAATACTTTTGTTAAGTTCAAGGAGAGAAAACATCGATATTTTAAGATCTGTTTTCTTAATACTGGCTTAATTTTAATGAAATTTTAAGATGAGCAAATTTTGATTAAAATTATAAACTCACAAGGCAACAATCTTCTAGCTTGCCTTGTGAGTCAAAATTGGCTGTGTTGAATTAATATCAAAAATATATTATATATTTTTATATAAATATCCTACGTATTTATCAGTGAAGTAAAATTCTGCAATAAGCTCAGAGACATAAATATAAATAATTAAATACTTGTCTTTCTGAAACAGGATTAGTTATTATGAAATTTAGAGATAGAGCAAATTTCTGAAACAATAAAGATTGTTCACGGTATAACATGTTTCTATTCTGCTTTGTCAATGAAAATTCACCTTACTTGATAAGGTTCCGAACCAAATGCATTGTTATTTGTTTTCTGCGTCTATCAGTTGAAGAATCTCATGTTGTTATTCAGACACAAAAGGACCTAAATTAAGCAAAGATATTTGTCTCTTAATCATGTTTTTCAGATTGTCAGACCTTCTGTTGATCTCCAGCTTGTCCAAAGCAACATTAAGTAACAATGTATTTCTTACAGACACATCCTCATAGGGCAAGTGGTGGTGGCAAGCAATCAAAAGCACCAGCATTTCCTGAGTCTTGGAAGAAGTGATGTTATGAAATTACATCTTTAAGTTGCTGAAATGAAGCATAGGAAAAAAACAGGCAGAGAACTATGACTCTGACGTTATTCGGGTGTTACACAACAGGAATTGCAGCCACTGGGAAAGCTATACCAGTTGAAAGGAAATATAGGCCACACCTACACAAGTTCCATTTAATTCAGATATCTAACAAACTGTAACCTGTGCACTAAACAGGGTTGGTTGGGTTTTTTCTTAACTTCAATGGCCTATGGACCCACTGTAGAGAAGTCAGGAAGGTGCCCACAACACTTGTTTAAATATGGTTCAAATGGAAAGTAGCTGAAATAGTCCATCAGCCTTCAGAGACTTCAGTGCAGACAGTCCCTGAGCATTCCCTTGCAGCCTTCTGGAGGCTGTCTTGCTATAACTGCTTAGCTTTCATTTTGGGATATCCACAATCCAGAAGCGAAGCAGTGAATGTTTCTGTGAAATAGATTCTAACTGAAGAAAAACTACAACTGTTTTTTCTGCACTTAATATTTCTTTTCTCCACATGCTAAGATGCATAGATATCAAAAATAAAAACTGAGATAATGACAAAACAAATCCAAAATTTTGGGCTTATCTCATTATCAAAAACTGTCCCCACACTACCTAGAAGGAGAAGGGGTTTATGCTCTGAAAAGTACAGTTTCTTAATACAATTAATATGTTCTGAAATTCTTTCAGAAATATAAGAGATACGAAGCTTTTCTTAATTTATAGGAACTTCAGAGGGAAGAGTTACAGATATATCCATGCAGCACAGTACTCAGCTTAATTTGTCCCAGTGGCTGCATTTATAATATTAAGCTCAAAAGAATTAGGGAATAAGACCAAGCACATGTACCCGGTTTTCAGCACACAGTTCGTGGCACGGGGCCTAGGACTAGCCAGCACTTTTCCAGATAAACCCCAACATATGTCTGAGCTTTTGCAGGGGTGAGGGAGCATTATCAAGAGGCACTTTGCACACGCTACCATGTTCTGGTAGATAACAGAATCTAGCTGTACTCTGCAGACCCTGGTGTACCATTTGGGTCAAAATCTAGAAGATGGCTCTGTACTGGTTCCTTTCACAGTATAGACGTAGGTGGCGAGTCCCTACTATGGCTGTACTGCTTTGGAGGCCAAGACACAAAAGTGGCTGTTTCCCACACTATGTGTTTCTACTTCTCTTGGTATTGTTTTCTCTAGACAGAACCCCACTGTGCTTTGTAGACCCAGACTGAGATGACTAAATTCTTATGTGTCAGGCTGTGCCTCTCTCTCCATCTCAGTTTCTTATTCACAAATTGTGCACTATTATAACCATTGCATTCTCCCATCCCACCCTTAACTTACAGTGTCAAGTTACAATGTAAGCTTTTTGGACTGAAATTATCTAATTAAAAAAAAAAAAAAAAGGCTAATTTAATTTGGTGTCAATCTGATACTTTTTAGAAGCTAGAGGTATACACAAGATACATAGTAGTAGATGAGGTCCCTTAGTTCACTAAGGAGATCACAAATCAATCACAGACAAGTATTTGTGTAATTTCTTTCATAAAGTTATCAAGCTGACAATCAATATTAAGTCAGTTTGTGTCTCCACTGCTCCAAAAGGAAGGCTGTCCTAGAACTCCCTTTCTGGCTGTTAAAACATTCTGATGGAAGGCCAGCATTTCACTTAGTTATTTGCTCACATGCTTGCAGTGTTTGGTAGTTCATATAGTTCCCTGTTCCCTATTTGGTATTTACTGCCTGCTGTAGTTTTAAAGTCATTCTGCACAGGGTCTTATATTTTGTTGACTAAACAGACTGAACTGTACATTCACCTGGGCCCTGTGTAAAAAAAAAGGAGAAAAATTTCCTCAGTTATTGGTATCATTTTTATTTTCTAATTTAGATTTATTCATCACCAGCTTACTACTCTTTGTACTTGTATAGAATCTGCCTTCCAGTTTACTTGTTTTTCTTCATGACCTATGTCCTCGGTGTATGTAGACATAGTGTGGAAGTACCTGAGAGCTCAAGGTGCATCATGCAGGAAGTTGCATAGTGCTTATGGTGAAAGGGATCACAGTATTAACAAAAAGTCACCTTTTGCCATCTGGTGTCCTGAACAATAAAATTCAGATCACTACTGGCTTGAAATTCTAGAAAGGAATGGGTATAGTATTCAAAAACAGATGTTATACCTGGGCTGCAAGATAAAAAATGACATTGATAATGCTTCAACTGATTTACTGGTAGTTGTTTACACTGATTGCAGCATTTTTTAGACTTCAGGCAATTGAATTGCCTCATCTGAGTTTATTTTCTAAATTGTAGCTTAATTTCCGACAAACAGATTTTGTTTTCTCTACTAAATAATGCATGGCATAACTAGCTGAGTATTTGCCTTTGTTTCCCAACAAATTCTAGAATAGTGCCAAAACGTCTGAAGTTTTCTCACACAAAAAAAACCCAGATGGCCTTACATTTGGGGTTCATTAAATGTTCCATTATTTTTTCATAAGAAAATTACAAGTGATCTCATAATCCTCTTTTTGGAAATACAGTGTACTATATACAAAATAATGGCAGAACTATTTCTTGTTTGCTATCTGCTACTCTGCAAACAATTTTAGAAATATCCATTTTCCTAATGTTGCTCTCTTTAGCAATGACACTTCCATATCATTCAGTGAAAGCCTAAGATAACATCTTCTCTTTGAAAACAGAGATTTAACTTAGCAAAAGTACAGTAGCAAATACAGCAGAATACATAGATCCTGACAGTAAGTAAGCCTTCTGATTTAGTGTTTGAGCAGAATAGTATAAACATTGTAGACCTCTCTAAATAAAGATACCTTGAAATGGAAATATCTATAGAGTACAATGCAGTGTTTTACAGGTACCTAGAACAAAGTACTAAATTAACTTACTAAGCTACAAGAAGTGGTATAATTGTGTCTGTATTTCCAAACAGATCCTCTCTCTGCTTTGATCCGTAGTATAGCTAGTGCTGTGGTTACCCATACTGCAAATTTGTACCAGTTCATTGCTAGTCACTGATGCAGAATGAAGCAATTACTGCACAGGGATGAGAAAGCCCAGAAAGGAGAATCCACACCATGCATTGCACCCTGCACATAGCGAGTGTGTCCACATCATGTGCCTGAGAGTCAGGCTTTGCCCGTGTTGAGCACAAGAAAGACAGAATATACATGATATAGTGTTCTGTCCAGACTGGACCCAGAAGGCTTCTGTCCTGACCTGATTTGCCATCCCTACATTTTGCCATGCAGGTCTGTCTGCAGCCATGGGTATCACTTATGTTCCAAAACTGAAGGCTAGGCAGAATATTGCACCTTACTCCCATGTTGGGTATGGCTACCTACACTCTGCAGAACACTAGGAATTTAGAGATTATTTTTTCCTTTGGGGTAAAAAAACTGAGAGTGATCTACAAAAAGCTCACGCAGCAGAAAAAGTTTCTGGCAAACTATGTTCGGGTTAGTCAGATACTAACCAGCTAGTTATTAGTTGGTGCTGCTAACTAATAGCTAAAGGATAGGAGATGACAGACATTTCCCTGTCTCATGTGTTCTGCCTTACAAATCAGGAAATCAGCTCCTCACTCTTTCATGACCATTAAAAAAAAAAAAAAATGCATTTAGGATACACCTACAAGGGTTGTTGTGCACAATCATCCCAAGCTTGCTTTGCTCATTTGCCAAAACAGCAGGATACTAGCCTGTTTCAATCAAGAGAGGTGTAACTTTAATTAGAAATTAGTGCCATGCTGAGTCAAAGATAGTACACTCGCACTTGGTATTGCATAATAGTGTCTGTCTGCATTTTGTTGTTTGACATATAGGCAGAACATGCTTGTGACACTATATGGATCCTCATTTCTTTACCAAGTCCTGTTCTGGAGAGACTGTACTATTAACTGACATACTTTTCAGTCAGTGAATATGCTTGGAAGAATATTACAGGTGGGTAACTGAAAAGAAGCTGTTGTTAAAACATGAATCAGTTTACCAAAAAATTCTCTCTATATAGATTTATATATACAAAGAGGTTATACACAAACAATGCCAAAATATCATTAGATATTGAAACTGTCTGTGTCAGCACATGACTCTGGAAATTCTCCAGAATATTCCTCCAAGACAAAGAGTGACTTTCAATGATGCAGATGGAAACCATTTTTGAACATTTAGCAAATTTGGAATTTAAACATTGTTTGATCTGACAAAAGAGTGAAAATAAATGTTAGTTGTCCCTAAGTGTATAAAGAAATAGATTATAATATCTATCTAGCATCATATAGTATTTTTCATCTGTAGATCTCAAAGAGTTTGCAAAACGAGGTCATGACAACTTCAAAGGTGTTTGGCGTTTACTCATATGGGACAGCATAGAAGATTTGTCACATTTATATTCTACAAAGTCATTTCTGAAGTGCTGTAGAGGATAACACACCTGAGACTCGCCAGCAAAAAAAAAGTATTACAGCAGGAAAAACTCACAAAAATAGTGGAGAGAAATAATATGTTTTAATGTTGTTTTTCACGGTACTTTTTGTGGGTAAATTTTTCTTAATTTAGCAGTATGTACCTATTCATATATCTCTGTCTGCTAAGAGAGATTACACTCCTTTTAAAACATTAGTTAAAATAAGTATTCTTTTCAAATTAGGGTTAAATGTTGAAGCGTATTGAATATATGTATTTATTTGATTGTTGTATTCTGAAAATTCAAACCTGCTGAAAGACTTCTTAAGTGTTAGATAGCCCAGATTATAGCAAACCAAATGAGAAACTTTACTGATAGATCAACAGTGAGGTTTATGAGGACAGATACAGAAGCTCTGTCCAGGGATGAATATTTATTGGAGGTGGAAAGTTTGGTATGTGGACAGTTGCAGTCAGCAATCTGATGTCTTACCATCTCATGAAAATCTTCATTGTATAAATATATCTGGGATATTTTTAATAGTAAGGGGTACAGAATAACAGTTACAGAACCTTTTTCATCCATGAGTACATATTTCTATAGTCTTTCCCAAATTAATGTCTTTTAAAAATAAAACTGATAAAGGCTCTATGGTAGTGAGCAGAGGTCTACTTGAGAAGAATGGACTAAGCAAAGTCATTGGCTTTTTCACTCAGTCTTTGAATGTATACATGGATCTGTATAATCCATTGCTAATTATTTAGATCAACAATGGGGTGAAAAATATGAATCAGAAAATTACAGAGATATTTGCTGGAAGAGACCTCTGCATCTCAAGTACTCCAGCCTCCCTCATGAGGCCATTCTATCAACATTAGAACAGGTCAGCTTTGGCTTTGTCTAGCCAAGTAATGAACTTGGCAGTTTCACAGTCTCTCTAGGCAACATTTCAATGCTGCAATATCCTTATGGTGAAAATTTGCTTCCTTAAGTCCAACTGGTACCTTCCAAGCCAAAGGATTATGTCCCTGTTACCTGAGAGTACTGAGAAGAGGTTGACTCTTTCATGGTTTGCACTGCTTTTCAAATAGTTGCAGACAGATATCAGATCATCCATTAATTTTCATGAGACTAAATAAGCTGATCTTACTCCACATTTCTTCAAAGGCCATATGCTCTATGTCTCTGACCATCTTTGCAACACATCTTAGAAAACTGTACTATTTAAAGTTGGAATGGATGCAAATAGCTACCTTTCCTCTTAGGAGAACATTGGTCAGTTAAGCAAAGACACAGTAAGTTAACTGTACATGATGGAACTAACATCAAAAGGAAACTTTGTGAGTAAGTACATGGTGTGTAGGTGGCAAGGTTTTGGTAGCAGGGGACAGCAGGAGTGCTCTCTGTGAGGAGTGGCAGGGAATGCTCATGCTGGACACAGCTGGTTCCATCCAGCTCTTATGGACCCACCAGAAGATAAATTCAAGTCCCTCAGCCAAGATAGCAGTATTTCTCTGATAACATATCTAAGGATAGAAAATACCTCACAGACATGGGAGGAGGGAAGAAAAATAGTGAGAAACAGTAGTGTGAACAACAAGGTCAGATAAGAAGAAGGGAGAGCGTGCTGTTTTAAAATTCGTCTCTCACTCCCCAGATCTGTCTTAACTGCCAATAAATTAAATTTCATTTCCACAAGTGAACTCTACTTTGCCTGTGGTGGTAACTGCTAAGCAATCTCCCTGTCTTTATCCCGACTCATGAGCTTTTTCATCCTATGTTCTCCCTCTGTCCTCTTGAGGAGGGGAAGTGAGTGAGCAGCTGGGTGGGCACCAGGCTGCTGGCCAAGTGTAACCCATCACAACAACAAAGGATAATAATTGTTTATGCAGCTTGGACACAATTAGGATTCCTGCATTAAACTTACATTAAATCAAGAAACAAAATGAATAAAGTTGTATACCTCAGCTAGTGACAAACAACCAAGTCTAGTAAAGTCAGTGAGCCACTGACTACCACTGGCTGATGATCTGGTTCTGTTTCAGTTCCTGAGCCACGCTGACTTAATCACTATGAAAATTCATCAATGGAAATCTCTACACGTTATGAAAGCATATATTCATTTTTTTAAAAAACACACGTTAACTCTTAGTTTACTACAGTGAAAACCTATGCTACAAATACCAAAGTGGTTCCAAGACTAAGATGTGTATGCGAGTTATTCTCTACCCTCTTACTCTGATGATGGATGAACTAAGATCTGTAAAGATCCTGTTTCAGAACAGCGTACAGAAACTGGTGCATTTTTATAAGGGACTAAAGGTTAATTCAGACCTATCATCTGAGGGATGCTGTCAGTTTGTATTTAATACAGGGATTTCTGGATCCTTTTCTCATTTTTTATGCTTGTCAAATAATTTCCTCTACGTGCAAAGCCTTCCAGCGCACACATGCCCTGACTAAGAAGGGCAAAACCAGTTTGAATCCTAGGGTAGTTCTTGTCCCCTGCAGTTTTCTTTTTATCTATCAATCTATCTATATTCTGTAAGACAAGCCTTCTGATATTGTATTCCTGATAGCCAAATTACCATTCTTTCCCACCTATGCACCCTGTAGGGATAAAATGGACAGCCAAAGATCATCTCATATGGGGTTATACTTCACTTCTCTTGATCAGCTGAAATAAGACACCTTATTGTGTGCAGTAAGTTCTCCTCTAATGCAAAACAGGTCTCCTTGTTCTTATTCTTTGTGAAATCTCAGTATGATTTGACTTATATTTTTATTAATAGCTGACGTTATTCATCAGGTTGGGTGCCTTCAAAACACAAGAAAGTATTCTGTAGTCCATTCTGTTCTTTGCCATCTCTCAGACTAGGACTGAAATTACTATACAAGGACTAGCAATGGGATGCAGTGCTGTTAAAGATATTGCTTCATTTCCAGTGAAGATCTGCCATCAGATCTTGCTCTGGTGACCACAAAGGATACCTTCCCCTTCACTAAATGCACAGAAAATGCAGGAATTTAAGGTACAGATACTGGCTCACAAAGCACTTATAAATTAGGGAAAGTGGATTTTAGCCTTAGTGCTGAAGTATTTTTAAGATCTTAGCTTTAGTGTCTCAGTCTCTCATGCTAACACAGTAGTCTGTCTGCTATTGGTTTGTACACAGATGAAGTTGTAGATCTTAGAAAAAGGATGCATTTTTTTCTTACATCATACAATGGACAAGGATTAAAATATATTTTAAACCTTACGGCAGCAAGTCCCAGGCTTGTGAGGTCAGGAGGCTTCTGGCAAACAACTCATACATTCACTCCCTCGAACTTCTTTGTTTCAGATATAATGTCTTGATGATACTTAAACTGATATTTATTGTAATTTTTATTTTATTGCCTAAAAAATTGTATTACTTAGTATAAGACATACTCAGTAACATTGAAGTAGTGTTTGAATTACAAGTAAAGAAAATCTTACAATGTTGAACTATTTGACATACAGGTTAGTACCATAGGTCACTGTACCCATACAGAAGTTCCATGGGAAAAACAGCAATATTGATCAAAAAACTGCATTATGTATTAGTCAGTCTGCTACAAAATAATATTATTCATATGAGTGCACCTTTTAGATTAAATACTTCATGTAAAAAGCAAAAGGGAAAAAGATCAGAAAAGATAATTTTTCATTGAGTTTCTCTGATAGTACATAGATACTCAGAGTTTCTAACTTGGCTGATCCAAACTCATCAAATAAAGAGGAACCCTGACAATGGTTTCATTAATTTTTGGTAACAGTCATCAGCTCAGAGTATGACCAGAGTATGTACGCAATCACAGATAAAATGCAGAATTTTTTTTTCACCAGATCTTTTGCAGAGATTTAAGCATGTGCTTAACTACTTTCCTAAGTAGAAAAGGTCTTAGTGGTAGTGATTTTCCTCTGTCAAGTCTTATGACCCTTTGGTATTGTTGTCTGTCTTTTAGGAATTTTAATGTTTAGGACCTCATGGAAAGTCTCAATTTTACAGTTTCTTATTAACTGACATATTTTACAGTCAGGATGGGATAAATCTGCTGCTCTCTTGACTTCTTTGACAAAATTAAGCATAAATGCTTAACTGAGGTTTCTAACTCAGCTGAAACCTCCAGGGGTCAAGAAAAGAAAATACCCACAATCATTAACTCTTTCTGTACCAACACCATTTCATGTGTTCCTTACTAAAGTGGGGAAATGAAAAGTCACCCTCTTACATAGAACTTTACAGAATGGACTCTGAGTCCAGTTTTCACATTAATCTGCATTCTTAAAGTTTGTATATTCCCTGGTACCATTCATATCTAACATTTACTGGCCTGACATAAATTTGCAAACAACTGTAACCTGTTTTAGATTGTTTCCCTCAAGAAACCTTTAGGGTTTCTTTTACAACTTCTGGTGCCTTTGTATGTATACCAAATCTTACTGCACTTGCAACGTGCACGTTTTTCACAGATGTCATAATAAATAGCTCCTTGAACACAGCTTGTCCCATGAATCTTTTGACTAAGGAGTGTCTTTTTCTAATTCTGCCTTGAATTTCTAAATGTTAAGTGCCTGCTTTATTTTCATTAGTTATTCCTGACCAGCCAGAATGGTCAGGGAACATGATGCCATCACGCCATCTATGTGTCTGGGTCATGAGAGCACCACCAGCCTTGACTGACCTCCTGGGGCTACCCAACCTGTCCACGGCCCAGAATCCCACATCAGCCCCCTAGTGCCATCAGCTGGGATGGTCTCCAGCTCCCCACAGTGCTGCTTGGCCATGGGGCCCACCAAGCTGGGCCCTCCTGGAGGCATCAGCCTATCCCCATCCCCAGGGAGACACCTGACACTGGGGGCTGAGGCTTCCCTGGTGCCCCCAGCTGTCCTGCTGCTGGCTGGAGTGGTGGAATGACATATGTACCTTGCTCTCAACTTTCATGGACTGTTCCTGTAAGAAGCAGGACTGGGTAGGGCAAAAGCCTCCTGAGAAGGGATGGTTGCCCTTTCCTTCAGCATCTGCTCAAGGAGAGAAGGTCAGAGGAACTGCATGACATGAGAAGGAGAAACAATCAGAGAGGCACAGCAATGGTTAGCAGAGACACTGACAGGTGTAATTCCTTGTCCTTCTTACACTGGGGAGCCCAGAACTGGACACAGTACTCCAGATGCGGCCTCACCAGGGCAGAGTAGAGAGGGAGGATAATCTCCCTCGACATGCTGATCACACTTTTAATGCACCCCAGGATGCCATTAGCCTTCTTGGCCACAAGAGCACATTGCTGGCTCATGATCAACCTGTTGCACTCAGTTTCTTCATCCAGGTCACTGATGAACAGGTTGAGCAGGACTGGACCTGACACTGACCCCTGGGGAACCTCACTAACTACAGACCTCCAACCAGACTCTGTTGATCACAACCCTCTAAGCTCTGCCATTCAGACAGTTCATGATCCATCTCACAGTGCATTTGTCCAGCCCATGTTTCCTGAACTTGCCTATGAGGCTGTTTTAAGAGATGGTGTCAGAAGCCTTGCTGAAGTCAAGGTAGACAATGTCCACTGCTCTTCCGTCATCTACCCAGCCAGTCATACCATCACAGAAGGCCATCAGGTCAGTCAAACATGATTTCCTTTTGGTGAACCCACGCTGACTACTCCTGATAACCTTCTTTTCCTGCACAAAATTTTCATTTAATGTGCCCAAGCTAGAGTTGCCCCATATGAAGTACGAAAGTAAAAACACTGTCAGTTACAGGCAGAGACGGGTAAAAAAAACCACATCTGCCCATTGCAAGGTTCTGGAAGATGCTGGAGAATTCACAGAGCAAGTTACAGTCATTAACTCCTTCCTCTGTCATGAATGCATTTGAGGAAGCTACAAGAAGTATGTCAAGGTCACGTTTACCCAATTCTAATGAAGCAAAGCATAAATCACAATTTGTTAACCATCCTCTGGGAATGAAATTGCGTTTTTTTTTAACAGCTAAGTAATTAAAAAGGCAAATGTGTTCCATATTGAAAGAATGTTACTATATTAGATAAGGGAATGGTTCATGACCATGTGACACTATTAATATGACCAAAAATGATCTGGTCTCTTAAATTACTTTATTTCCCTCAGCAGAATGTTAATTTCAGGTTAGTAATTTTAATTGCATTAGTATCTGACTGCTTAAAAGTGGCATTTCATTTCTTTTTCTAGCTTGCTCCACTTTTAATTTCTTCTCCTCCTACCCACAGGGTTCTGTTTATTGTAACTGGGAGTTACTTATGCCAGATTGTGTACTGACTATCCATGATTTTTTTTTAATGAGCAGCTCTTTTCAAACCCACCATACTGTGGAAAGAATAACTAATAGAGAATTTAAAACTCAATCTCACTTGAATGGAGAGTATTTCTCTTCAAGTTGCAAAATGACCTAATAATTTCACGGGTATTATAGGTTTTTACTTGTTTCTGCCACTCTTTCTCATGCTGATTAGCAATGACTTTTGCAAGTAGCACCACTGAAATCAGTGTAGGAGGTACATAATCCATTTTACTTGAAGTCATCTATTTTAGACAAAGGAAGAAACATAACATGGCTGCTTCCACCAGTGTGGAAATACGGTATAAGACAATAACTACGTAGGTGCTCCTGTTCTACTAGTTTCATCACAAAATTAGAAAATAGCTTTGCCTCTTCTCCATTAAAGGCAATATTCCCATTAGAATTTAATTTTTCCTTTGCCACAGTGTATTTCCTTGGTAACCAAAAACTTCACAACAAACTTCTATGGATGACCAGCAAAGCAACCAGTTACAGTAACATTTGATGAAGAGGTAGCACCTACCATCAGTAGCCACACAATGGTATCTAACATACCACAGTATTTCTTAATCAACTGATAGATGCTGATCAGGCAAAATGGGGTGAAAGGGGAGAGGAAGAGAGAAAACTGTCAGGGAAAAACCTGCCACCGTTTGGCCAAAACAAAACATCTCTTGAATTCCTAGCAAAGCTGAACTGAAAGAGAATTATATACAGGAGTTTTGCCAAAGAGATTACTTTATCTCTTATTTATTATTGTATAATGAGGTGTTAACTTTAAACCCACCAAGTGTATGCATGTGTGGAAAACAGCAAATATGACACCAATGTATCTTTCTAGCTGGTGAAATGTGACCTGCAATTTTGTACTCTTAGCATTTTGACATCTCAGTTAACCAACTATGGCAAACCTGTCTTAGTAAAACAGACACTCAAAAGGTTAGCACCAACTGCAATCACCTCCTGCATCGCTATAGTGTGCTTTAACACAGGCTGTACAAACTGCTTTATGAATCACAAGAAGTTAATGATGGCCCCCATTTAACTATGTGGTCATCTTCTGACACAGATTTCTTCAGGATCATAGAATCAGAGAATAGAATCATAGAATAGTTTGGGTTGAAAGGGACCTTAAAAGGTCATCTAGTCCAACCCAAATCCATGTGAGGATAAAAGATGTCACTTGAGTAAAGATGAATTAAAATCACTAAAGACAGAAGTGTATAGGTGAATGATTATAAATTAATCTTGTGTTCTTTACCAGGAGCAGTAGTGACTAAAATGCTATGTATGGTGTCTTTGTTACTTACACCTTGGTTTCCAAAGGCACAAAAATTGAGAACACAAGCTAGAGTCAAGACAGAGAAAAATTGTTCTCTCCAGGAAGATGATTACTTTTCATTGCCGTTGAATCCTCATGTATTCATAAAAGTATCTAGGCAAGGATCACAGGAAGTTTTTTAAAATTTATAGAAAAATCTATTTGCATTTTCTGTTTGTTCGCTTGTTTGTTTTCAAGATACAATAAATAAGAGCTGTTTAAAAATAATAAAAGTTAATCCTTAGAAAAATAGCAATTCTTTGATATTTGATTCTGATTCATAAAGGGAACTGATGAATTCATAGATTTTTTTTTAAATTTAACATGTGTTTAAATACTCTAGATAAAATTTAGTACATGAACTGAACAGCTCCGTACTTTCAGATAACAATATCAGTCATTCTGATACCAGTAACTGAAAAAGCAGCTGCAATATAATATCTACCAGACTTTTTTGTAGACAGATGTAGGTTCTGTAAGAGTCAACGCAAAGATATAGGTGTTGTTTTTCCAGCAGGATGCTGAGTACATATATAATATTTTACAGTTAAATCACAGTCTCAGTGACTCGTCTTATTGTAGCATTACTAAAAATAGCATTAATGAAAATTTCTACTGGCATATAAGAGAATAGATAATAAAGAATACATACTGATTTTAAAAATTAGAAGGTACAGATGAAATCAGTTCTCATGAACAGCAGAATCTGCCAGTGCAGCTTTTGTTACAGTTCTGAGAAGCAGTAATAATGGTAAGATTTAGCTAACTGGAAAAGACAGGAAAAAAAAATCCCATAATCAGCTTACCATGATTAAATGTCCATATAAGAAGTAAACAAATTCTCATCTTTAAGAACAACTTTAAATTGGATACACTACAGATCCCACAGCATCTGGAAGTCTTCATTGATGAATGAAGCATTAAACATATCCATAAAACATGCTCTTTTGATTAATTCAGATGCACTTAATGCTTCTCAGTATTCTACTTTATTTGAAGGAACAGAATAGCAGAAATTTGCTGCTATATCATGTGTATGTTACACAAGTCCTGAACAGACTACACTAGAATATAAAGAATTGCAGAACAAACTACCCAACACATCACATCTTGGCAACTTTTACAAAGACTATAAGCAAGAGTAAATCTGCCTTGCAACCTCGCATCTGAGGAAGCTACAGCACCTCCAGTGCTAGCTACCTATGTTTTCCTACTTCAGTAGAAAAAGAAAGGTCTGACATTATGGCAAGAACATGATTCTGAGGACGTTTTGGTTGTTTAACTGCTGTTAAAAATACGAATGAACCAGTAGGTGAAATATGGTGCTGAATGATCAGATCTGGAGGCTCCATTAAGTGTTTCCATTATTAAAATTGCTCCTTCTAACAGATGGGGAACTGATGAAGAAATCCTTCATATGTTTTGAATATCACGCAGTCTGGAAGTTCTGAAGAGACACAGCTCTATTTTCTAGCTGTTTTTTTGCAAGCCAGATCCTAGCATCTTAAGGGAAGTGTGTTTGGTATTTTGTCCACACAAAATTATGTTCAGCTCTTGATTGTGTGCTTTTAAAGACCCCTGAGGAAGCGTCTCATCCTACTCCAAGCTCGCAAGCATTAGTGGCTATGAGCGGCTGTTGAGTATGGCCAAAGGTAGCTATTAGTCTCCTCGTGATTCAGTAACATGTTTTTCGCAGCATCTGACTTCTTTTAGTGACTTCTTCTGTAAGAAAGTGTGTTATTTATAGGCAGAAACTCTACAAAATGCCGTAGCATCTGAAGGCTGGAGTGGGCTGGCATCATCCAGTCCTGATGACAGACAGGGAGAATTCCAACACCATATGCTTTCATCTGCAAAACGCCTACTTCTGAGTACAAGTGCCCCATAAAATTAAAATTATCTTCCTGCTGAATTCAAAGTCATTTGCAAATCTGCTTCTGTTAAACAAGCTCAGAAATAAGATTAATGGAGTAATGAAATTAACTCTGCACCAAACCAGTTTTATCTTCTGATTCCTTCAGCAGGTTCTGAATTTCTATGACTCCTTTGCAAAAATGTATTCACAGGATTGTAGACAAACCATTTTATCATCTTAGCACACACAAGTTCTGTCTTGCTATAACACCATTGTTATTTTTGTGACATCTAGAGATAAGATGAAGTCAAACATAATTTAAAAAAAATAATACAATCCCTCGCTTCATCCTTTTTTTGCACTGTTTCTGTAATTATTTCATGTCAACTAGTTTGAAGATTAGAAACATATCCTAAAAAAAAATTGCATTACCTTGGAAAAGTGATATTTTCATGTTATATCACCAGGTTTTGTTATTAGCAACATTCTTGTTCTAATTACCAGATGTACATGTTGCAGACAGACTGAGATCTTCTGCAGTGCCTAGAGGTGATACTACAGGAGCGACACAATTCACTTGTACAGTGTATTCACATGATATTTTATCACTCCTCTGGTAATGAAGAGTCAGTGGCAAATCAATTAAAAGTGTAAAAGCTATTGGCAGGCTAACAAGTAAATACCGATAGCATGGCAAATTGAGAACCTCCTTTTGGTATCAAAGCAAGAAGGATGGTTTAACGGACCTATAACAGAGGGCTGAAAGCTACCATGGAGATAGGCAAGGACAAAGCCACCCTGTGAGTGCAGCCCACAGTGACATTAATTCTCACTGTTGTGGAAACCAAAGAGGGAAGCACTCCAAGAATGTGCTTATTTTCTTTAACTGAGGAATTAACAGAGCAAATGTAGACTTCTGAAATGTGACATTTATGTCTATATCTACATGTTTCTTGCTGTATTTTTCATTGTAGGGAGGGTAGAATTTCAATTACATAGAGTTTGTTGAGTGGTTTGTTTTTTTTTTTAACTGGATTTGCATGAAAAGCTTGCAGTATCTGAAAAAGCTATGAAAACTTTTCATTCAAGCTGTATTATACAGGACATTTTGTAGCTTTCCAAAATGGTCTAAACAGGACAATACATACCCAGGGACAGATTGTTATTCATTTCCCCTGACTGCCACAAAAGACTTGCAGTGTGAAGGAAATTGTGCTGTGACTCACACACCATCAAATGACTGACTGTGGCATACAATGGACTCCATATATCACCGGGAAAAATAGAATAGCAGTATTTAAAACAAACAAATTTCATGGCATTATCAGCCCATCAGGAAGTGATTCAACTCCAGAAAGTCTTCATTTTTATTTTGAAATCATAACTCCTCTCTGCTGAACCCTGGTCAGGTTCTTTTCCATTGCAGCAGACTCGGATGCCTGCGATGTGTTACACAACTGTTTCCCTTAAACCCAACAACTGAGCTTTATTATCAGAGCTATATTCAGAAACACTACTTCAGCCTAAAATTGAATGAAAATCTATTTTCACCTTTTATATTGAGTACATTTGCTTCTCCACTAGGCTAAGAAGACTATCAGAGGCACACAGTGCTTAAAAGTATTATTGATTTTTAGAAATTAAAACCAGTTTCCGATAGTGCTGAGCTTCAACAAGTCATAAAACCCCATCAACAGTTACTTCAGATGTTTTTGTTTCAGGAAGACTGTGATAGGTTCCTGTGAACTGACATGTGCAAATGTATACAGTGTGAAAAGTTCTGAAGGAATTTTTGAAGTGGGACTTCTAGTAGAAAGAGGATGATTTTAACTAATGCACAACCAGCTGAGTACAGAGAGCAATTGGTAATAAAATGAGGTCATCACATTAGGGAAGTCTGAGATTCTGTGGTGGGCTGTCTCTGGCTGGACACCAGGTGCCCACCAAAGCTGCTCTATCATTCCCCTCCTCAGCTGGACCAGAGAGAGGAAATAAAATGAAAGGCTCATGGGTCGAGATAGGGGCAGGGGTAAATCATTCACCAATTACTGTCAGGGGCAAAACAGACTAAACTTAGGGAAATTAGTTTAATTTATTACCAATCAAATCAGGGTAGGATAATGAGAAATAAAAACCAAATCTTGAAACACCTTACCAAACTCCTCCAATGCGAGTCCATCCCATGGGCTGCAATTCTTCACGAATGGCTCCAGTGCGGGTCCCTTTCACAGGCTGCAGTCCCTCAGGAACACACTGCTCCAGCCTTGGTCCCCCATGGGGTCACAAATCCTGCCAGAAAACCTGCTCCAGCCTGGGCTCCTCTCTCACCAGGGCCACAGGTCCTGCCAGGACCCTGCTCCAGCGGGGGCTTCCCATGGAATCACAGCGCTCTTTGGGCACCCACCTGCTCCTGCATGCGTTCCTCCATGGGTGCAGGTGGATCTCTGCTCCAACATGGACCTCCATGGGCTGCAGGGGGACAGCCAGCCTTACCATGGGCTGCACCATGGGCTGCAGGAGAACCTCTGCTCCAGCTCCTGGAAAAGCTCCTGCCCTCCTTCTGCACTGACCATGGTGTCTGCAGAGCTGTTTCTCTCATGTATTCTCACTCCTCTCTTTGACTGCAGTCACGCATGGGGTTTTTTTCCCCCCTTCTTAAATACAATATCCCAGGGGCACTACCACCATTTCTGATGGGCTTGGCCTTGCCCAGCAGTGGGTCCATCTTGGAGCCAACTGGCACTGGCTCTACCAGACATGGGGGAAGCTTCCAGCAGCTTCTCACAGAAGCCACTCCAATATCCCATCTTGCTACCAAAACCTTGCCAAGCAAACGAAATACAGATTCAAACCTGCAGATATTCATGCTGCATGCTTATATGAACCTCTAGACACTTCAAAGCTGTGCTTTAAAAAATGTCTTTCATGAGAACAGGGATTTTTCTTTTCTTGTGACTCTTCTAGCTCATAGTAATGCATAAAAAAATCCCAGAGCACAATCTCCAGGTCAGCACTTTTTCATCTTGCTTGGTTCAGGATATGTAAAGATGGCTGAGGTAGAAACACGATTTAAAAGTGGAAGAAAAAACAACTTAGAGAAATAAAACCATACATTTCTTAAGAACAAACATCTTAAATTTGCCCACACTGTTTCTATCACATGAAGACTCAATGCCATCCTTTAGCAGATGTTCCATTACATACAACTATCTAGATAAACATTAGTTTTCTCACACAAAACATGTATCAGACCCTGCTTGAACTCAGACACACTGAGATACAGAAAATGTCTGTTTTCATAATATACCAGTAAGCAAAATGTTATAATTACTAACGCCAAAATAATGAAGTTATTACTCAGGCATAGCCCACCAATTCTCAGTGTCCAGCCTTCTATCACGAAATCATCAGGCATTCTGAAAACAGTGAAATGCACAAAGCTACCTAACAAAGAAAGAGGAAGACCCCCACAAATATTGCCTCCTAGAATTCCTTATAGATGTTTACCTCCCACCACCACCAGGCAGTTCTTCCCAAACTGTGTGGGAATACTTGTAGGATCTACAGCTATATCTGGAGGACTTCCTATCTGGCATGGATTAATGGATGCATGTCTCCTGCCCAACCCTAATGTCTAACTCTTGCACCTTTCCACTTACAGACTGTCCAGAAGATATTAAAAAATAAGTGAGTTTTCCCTTTCCATCATTACAGCATCCATTCTTGTCATCACTATTGTCATCACGAGATCCAGACACAAGAGATTCTCTTCTCAGCATATAAACCCTCACCAACATCTTATACAAGTGGTTACTTTGTGTGGTTTGGGCTGTTGTTATTAGCCTGCTGAGACATCCTAACAGACAGCAGTATCATAGCATAATTACAGTATGGAGGGACATTAAGAGGTCTCTAGTTGACCCTCATGCCCAAAGCAGGATCATTTATGGGGTTCCTCAGGATTTTATCCAGTTGGGTCTTGAAAACCTCCAAGGAGAGAGACTGCACCACCTTTCTGAGCAAAAAACCTTTTGCTTTTATTTATATATTTTTTAGTTTGAATTCTTATTTTATTTGTTATTTTTAATATTTTTTTCTTTATTTATTTTGTCCTCATCTGGCTCTCTAATTTCAGCTTACGTCTGCTGTCTCTCACCCTCTTGCTACACAGCACTGTGAGGAACCTGTCTCCATCTTCTACTATTCTGTACCATCCTTCAGTCTTCAGATTTCTGGACCTTCTGCCATTTGCCCGTAAAGTTGTGCTTTGGATTCATGCATCTCTCATTACACCTTTCTAAAGGCTGTTTGCCTTCTACTGTTGATCTAAGGAGGACACTTTGTTCCTCTCCCTCACTACACATACCAGTAGTTTATCTAAGTAATTCTTGGATTTAGTAGGGAAAAATAGATTCAGAAGAGTTTCCTCTCCAACATCAAGCAGAGAATTTTAGTTCTGAGTACAGAGCAACTCTGGAAAAATGCTGAGGACTCCCAGGCCCTATAAGGTGAGGCAGGGCTCATTCTCATGCTGAGTAGCAGGGTAGCATGGTTATGCCTCACTTCATATTGCAGTTGCAGGAGAGCAGCTGCTCAGTTGAAGTGTGAATATAGGAGTGGATCTTCATGGTTCAGGTATGTTACTGGAGTTCTTTCATTTGCAAACTTTACATGGTAATAACATTGTTATACCTTCTAGTTTAGGATTCAGATATCCATCTGAAGCTAATGCTGTTTACCTCTCAGATGGCTTGAAAGCGTAGTTGGACTTTAATGATAGTTTATCGGAGAAGTGGTAAGCTGCTTGCCTCATTTCTATGATGTTTCTTACCCTCAGTTTTGTGCTTCAGTGCCGTGCCTCAAAATCACACCATTTAAAAAATTAAAAGTGAGCAATGAAAATTGAATGTTAAATAATCTGTATAATGAATACTTCTAAGATTATCTACAAAATGACACTCAAGGGTCATCAGGTCCAGGCTACACACACTGTTTTCAAAAGCTCTCTTTTCAGACCATATGAGTGATTTGTACACCAGTGTAAATCATTGCTTTCTCAGCAAGTATATTCCTGTAAACTGATATTAATGTCAAATTTATACTGATAAAAAGATGTAGACTGAAAGAATAAGTGACAGGCATTGATTTAATTTCTTGTCATGCATATATTTGCATAGTATTTACAGATTAATAGATGAGACATACCTTGTGTAAATCAATAGCTACCCTGCCTGTATAGTGTAAACTTCATTATTCATGGTCTTACACTATGTTGAATGAAACATTAAAGATACAAGTAAAATGACTATGGATTGCTTTGAAGGGCATAGGGAAGGTCATTGTCTTAGAAAGATAGAACAGGGACGCACAGGATTTCACAAGTTTCACTCTCTGTCCTTTTTGCACTCTTTCATATTCTCTTACCTGTTTCCCATTCTGTCAAACATACATGAAAGTATCTCAAAGGGTAATTGTAAGGTGTTGCTAGTAAATATATGTAAATGTCTGAGAAAAGCATAACTATTTTACAGGCATGGATGTCTTCTAGTTTACAGTGTTATTGGGCCATTTCTTAACCTTGTAGATCCATATGAAGTGAAAATTTATATTTAAATGAAAGAAAGTTACATGATAAACAAAGGACAGAATTTCCTTCCCATCTCCCCATAGAATTTTGTCACCATACACTGATATTCATTTATGATTACTGCTATAGATTAAGGCAACATAATTTTAGTTTCTTTCTGCTCACTTTACTCAAAAAAAGCCTCTCTTTGGAAGATGCTCTCTGTATGGAGAAACATCTAGAAGTCCCATAAATTCATCTTTGCAAACATATTGAGGACAAATAAGGGGAGGAGGCAGGGAGAGGGAGAATTGTGATACACTCAGCAAAACAAAGCAATTGCTTTGTCCCAGGGGAACACTGCCAGCAGCAAGAAGTTTAGTCAGTCTGGAGGTCATGTTGGCATGTCTGCCACTGACTACCACTGGCCAACTGTGTGATATAAGGGACACTGAACTAAGGCTATCCCAGCTAATACACAGCACAGAAATGGCAGCATTCACCATGACAGCACTAAGTGCCCTTTACTTCCTAGCCTGCTTGACCAGACACAAAAAATAAGTTTCAGACAGGTAGAAGTTTCCTGACTAAAAATACAGGAGCTTGGTAATTTTCACAGTCCACAGACACTGCTCAAGCATCGGGTGCTCCATCCTTTTCACCCGGAACTGATGTAAACCAAAGAGAGAGAATCATGGAGGAGTAGAGAGCAGTGGAGATGAAAGAAACCAGTCATACAAAACACAGCTTTTGGTCAGTGCACTTGCCTGACTGAGCCTGGAGCATGATCACTGTAATCTCTTCTCTGTTATTACTAAATCACTTTTTTCTAATTATCTTCATTGTGGGTGAGCTCTCTCCTGAGCCTGTGTAGGTGAGTCCTAGCAACCTCCACATCAGACTGGACACTGAGCAGGGTATGAGGTCCAAGTGCCAGCCACCAAGGTGGAACCATAAGCCCGGAGGATCAAGAGTCTTGGGGATCAGCAACTGGAGGACACAAGGCTTAGGGACCAGTTTCTAGATAGAGCAAACTTCAGCCCCAATAAGCAAACAAGGAGGTATGGGTTGTCTGTGCTGTTTATGGCCACATGGATGCCACTTGCTTTCCACGTTGATAAAAGCACTGGTATCTGTAGTGATTTGCATGGTGATTTGACCTGTGCATGTGGGAGTCTTCTGGGGAAACGCACTCAGCCTCACTACTGGTTGAATTTACAAATGGGAACAGCTGCAGTCTGGCTTTGCTGGAATTGGCCAGGAGGGATCCCTTATGTCCCCACAGCCAGCAGATTTGGCTCCAGTGGACCAGGAAGAAAAAATCCCCCAAATCGTGAAGCCGACGAGATCCAGTAACCTCCAGCACCTTCCTCATACAAAAAGGATGAATGTGCTGCTCCCTCACCAGCACATCAACTGTCCCCATGACTCCAGATTCTTACTATGTCAAGTCATCCCAGTCTCTCCTTCTCACACTAGGAGCACCTGGTGCCTTCTCACCCCTTCTTATCCCATAATTGTTATTTTTGTGTTATCTTTATAAAAGAGATGGACAGAGCTGAGATTAGGAATATCATCATGCTGCCACCAATCCCCACTGACACTGAAGGTACTGTCCTCAGAACCCCAAATGCCATGTATATCATGTTTGAACTGTTCTGGTTTTCAGATCTTCAGTAGAACTAGTTAGAAGTCAGTCCACTATATCCGAGCAAGTTCTTTTAACATGGTATTGATCAAAGCTGTATTATTAATATTTACAAGCAAAGAAATGCTATCACATTGAATTTGGGATTAATTTTGCTTTTTCATAACTGAACAAAATCAAAATTGACAAATACTTGGGGTTGAATTCTGGTAAATAAAAGACAAGGAGGAGATGTCATAGAGCCTTACGGCAACTTGTCTTTCACCTCAAAATGTGAACTGGGAAACAGCAGAAGGATACTCAAAGGCTTGGCTGTTCTGCTCCTAGAGAGAATCCAGTGGGAGCTGTGAGCCCTCATTGCTCAAGCCAGGCGCAGAAAGCCAATGCTATGAATTTATGAAGATAAAATGTGACCAGAAAAACCCTCACCATGCCCTGCCTGATCCTATATAAACCCTGGCACATTGCACCACAAGATCTAATCCTTTATAGTTGACAGCACTATTGGTTCTTCATAATATGAAAGAAAATAAATCCTCAAGGAAAAAAATAAAGCTTACATAAAAGCATGGTTTAACTTTTGTTTTACTTCTCAGATACCTTTTGCTCACCCTGACTGATCTTAGTCTGATCAAATGGAAAACAAATCTCCACAGAAATAACACAGCTGTCTTTCTAGGCTCTCAGATCCTTTGGAGAGGTGAAGAGGGTGCTCAGAATTTTAAAAATGTTGTTTTCTGCTTCTCTTTTCCCTCCTTCTCAATATCCAAAAAAACAGAATGTAGAAATGATGTTGAAACTCCCAGAGCTAGGAAGGGCAAAACTTCCAAGTTCCTTAGCAAAACAGACAAGTAAAAAGAAGTTTAAAGAATACTAGTGATAATGGCAGCAGGAAAATTCAAACAAAGAGCTTTCTAAAAGGGCTTAAATATAAACTTGCAAACATGCCTAGTCTTAATATTCTGTCCTCAAAGGATATTTGGAGGACATGAGCAGGGGAGTAAACACAATAAGACAGTTCAAAGATCTTCTGCCATCATTTACCCAGGAGATAAACAAGGATGAAAGATGAGTGGAGCAAGAGATGGGCTCTCTGGCAGCCATAAGCACCTGCAGCTGCACTAATGTAGGAGGTTGGGCACAGGAAGGGGAAACAGGATGGCAAGACTTCGCCTGTTGGATCGTACCACATTTGTCACATAGTGTGGATGAAAATGGCAAAAGCAAATGGGAAGTCTCTCCCCTGGGGGAAATACTAGACTGTGCATTGACAGAAAAATAATACAGGAACTTGAAATCATATTGCTAGAAGAAAAGGGGATAAGAGGACAATAGTATAGCACTTCAGGGGCCAAACTAAAAGCAAAGTCAGAACCTAGGCATCTGAAGGAATAAAAAAAACATTAACTCACTACAGCCTGCATACATGCACAACCACCCTTGCAGGAACCCACCAATACTTGAACAAAGCACAACTGAAACAGATAAAGCTCTCAGAGGGGAAAAAAAAATATATATTTATTTTTATCCCATGTTTCTAATGGTTATTTTTGTTATGGTTCTTCAGCAACAACAAAAACACTGGAAAACTGTACTAAACAGCAAACTAAACCATGCCTACGGCAAGAGACAGCTTTTTAAACTTCCACCTCACTAGTGTCTGTCTATATGAATAATGTCACCGTGTCACTGCTGTTCCTGCATTCCATTACAGTATACTCCTCTCCCACTTTTATTATGCTATTCTGTTTCAACTTGATGAATTATCTATATTGCATTTTCGAGAAACATTCCCTCTAGGGATGGACAGACTCAGTTTAGAAAGTTTCCAACAGCAAGAGGAAAAGAAAAGGGGAAGAGAAAAAGACACTTCCACAGCTTCACATTTTTTAATCTACCCTTGGGAGCAGGACATAATTATCCACACTCTGCGATCGCCTGCCAACTCTTAGCAGAGGAAATGTATTTAGGGTGATTAAAATTACTGGTACTAAGAAGTGGTACTCAGGCAAGCCCAGATAGAAGGAAAAAGGAGTCTGTTAGCAGACAGCAAGAATCAGAAGCTGAAAGCACAAGATGGGGGCCCAGCTAAGTGGTTTCATTGGCATGGAGATGGTTTTCTATTCTTTTCTCCATTGTTCCACAAGTGATATGCTTACTCATTCAACCAAAGATAACAGGCTCATTACATTTCTCTCTGAAAGTTGCACAAAATAATAAAACAGCTTTCCCCACAACAACAGTTAGCAGGAGAATAAGTGGGTATAGTCTGGGTTATGTGGAAAAGTAGATTTCATGTCTGATATAAACCAATTTGAGGTCAAAATTTGTGACTCTATGGACAGAGTTTTCACTTTGTCCTCCTCCCCAGTATGAGAAATCAAAGAAAATAAAACATTCTAAATCTCTTTCTCTTTAGGGTATAGTTATTAATGGATTTTGTTACATTTCTGTATTCCAGCAAACTTAAACAAGCATTGATGGTAAGACTTCTTCTCCCTTCTGTAGTGCTAAGAACTAAGGACTCCACAGGGGAGGCATGTGTGGTTTAGCTTGTTTGCTGCTGTTACAGCAGCTTCTACTTTCATGTGATTGTGGAAACCCATGCCCGTGGTGTCAGACTTTGATAGAAATTCAATGCTGAATGTTTAAGCTTCTATTCTGTTGAGTTACTGCAGACATGCTTTTATGCTCAAAGACCTGTAAAAAAAAAAAGGTCATTTTGGGAAAATAAGTTCCACCAGCTGAGCTAAGTTTCAAATAAATCTGTAACTAATAATATGTGTGTTCTGCTACTGTGAAAATCTTTATAGAACTAATCAGTTCTCAAGGAACTGTAAGCCAACTTTGCCATGATTGCAGTACAAAACCTCCTACTTATCCTCTCTTCGCACTTGTTTGTTTTAATTCAGTTTACCACTAATTGGTTTTTAATTATTGTCAGTACTTAAAATTCAAGCCTGCCTATTTGTTTAGAGTTAGAAAATGTCTTCATATGCATTCAGTTAGAATGTAAAACATTCTGCAATCTTCAAAATTCGGTATATGTCACAAAAAATTTGCTTCTTTAGTGCCACGTTGTTTTTTTTTTCCTTTTCAAAGATACACCTCATTGATATGTTCCTTACCTAAAGGAATGATCTACCCAGAGAGCCTGGCAGCTTCCCATTGCTGAAGAAGTGTCCAAAGCTTAAACTGGAATGAGGTAGTATGAATGGTCCTGCACACCGCAACAACAGTTCTTACTAAAACCCAATACGGTAAGCTCTATGCTGATAGTCTAGTTATAACTGTCTCTCATCATTTGTTTTAGGCCTGTGGACCTTTTTCTTATAGGAAAATTGTATGAATCTGAGTTCTCCATGAATTTGTGACATTCACAATTGTGTTTCTGCAGTGGCCATATGTTCATGTTGCCCAGGTGCATCTTGGCTATAATAAGCCTGAAACAAACACCTCTTCTACAATAACTCTTCCCTAAAAAGTAGTGAGCATGGAGGTTCATTATTGCCTCATTAAGAAAAGTTGCTTGTGAGTGCTTAAGCTGTGTATATAGATTATTTCAAATTGCAGATGCAGTTCAGTTGTAGGACATTATGGGATCCCAGAGAGGTCTAAAGTGGAGAAAAAATAGACTTCCTCTTCCAAGGCTTCCTGTCCAAGAGACATATTCTCATTTTTCATTGCCCAGCATGCTACATTTCAACATGGGACAGCAGAAAAAGGCTCATCAGCAATGTGACCCTTATCTCACAGAGCTCCAAAAATCTACTGTCTGTGGTCCATGCTATTTATCAACATTCATGACCTTGAAAAGCCATTTGCATTCAAGAAGAGAACTTTACTGTTTGACTCAGGAATTTATTTGATGTAACCCCATTCATTTTGCACTCTACTCCCATACTTCCCCTAAAAGAATCCTCTTTTATTGAACACCGGAAAAATAAACTGTTAACAGGCTGTTTCCTTTGAGAAACCCTGATGTTGATCTCAACAGTGAGTTCACTGACTATAAATCCCTACCTTCTTTCTTTCAAAGTCACATTTTGAACTCCTTTTTTTCCGGCCTTTAACTACATCAGCTATACTGGAGTATGTCCCACTGTTCTTTGCACCATATTGCTTAGTCCTTGTTTAACAGTGGTTTCTATTAAACAATCATCTTTCTTTGTCACCTTAAACAGTAGCCTCAGACAGACTTTTCCAATATACTGAAAAAACAACCAATCATGATGTGTATGAGCAACGACAAAGTAGTTAACCACATTTCAAATGTGTGTTATTGCTGAGACTCACATCTGTTTCATGAACATGTAATAGTCACCAGTTTATTTGCATGACAGGGGAGGAGGTTATACATTTCAGAAGAGGTTCATACATCAGCATCAGAATTCATTATCACATTTCCATGAGTTTTCACACACATTCTCGTGGGATGACAACTTATTACACCATTTAATGTGCTTACCCTTTGGTGCATTAAAAGGATTATCATATTCTTAGCTGAGAGTTTCATTACATATAATCTTCACTCTATTGGTCTGAGTACCCTTATGTTTCACACAGGGGAAAAAAGAAAATCTGGAGATGCCTCTAATTTGGTTATTTTTTCTGGCTGGATGCCTTGCTACAGATTAGAAGTCACATTTTGGTTTGACTCTGACTGCAATGGGCCTGTTCTCAGGCAGAAAGCTACTTATTTGAGTACTGACCGTCTTTACGTTTCCATGATTCCACTCAAAAGGAGAGACATATTGTCTTTCGGTTCTTGTGAAATAATCCCAAAGCATAGCTATATACAGGGTCATTCTCCTAATTACAACTAGCCAAAAGCAAAAGCCTAGAGGTAGGGCTTTGCATTTGGTTAGGTTAAGTTAGGTACTCAAATTAATTGCCGACTGTAGGCTTACTTGAGGAGACTCTCTGTTCCCCCAGGCCACCCTCGCTCATGTAGAATTGGTAAGGGGATTCAGACTGGAGCTTTATAGACGGAAACTAAAGGTGGATGCTGCAGCACATTCTTAGTGAGGCCTCCACGCCTTTGGAATTCATAGTTTTTTTCTTTGCTTGAAACAGCACAGCTCTTATGACCTCCAGATTACATTGCACAACCCTGTTTTTTCCAGAACTTGGTACGTAGTAGGATAGAGGAGACTAACAATGTTGAAAGGAATGATTTTTCAGGGCTGCATTTAGCTTAAGTATTATGTCAAAACTTCAGGGTGCATATGCAGAAAATGCCTTTTAGTGTTCCAGAAATCTAAATAAATACATAAATTCAGACAGCATAATGAACTGCAACTTTCAAAACAGATGTACATTTTTAAAATTTCGTATTTCATTTCATATTTCAAGTAATGACCATCTCACTAAAACCTGAGTAATGGTCAGGTAATGACTATTTCACAATACTGTGTTGAAATAGCAGAAACAGAAAAATCCAACAGTTGTATATACAGGTTCCTAGATGATATATTTTTTTTAAAGCATTATCATCTTAGCGAGGTATTTCATACACAGTGAACAAGAAAATAGAAAAATAAATATTTTATATACAGGGTACTTTTCTGTAGTCTGATTTCTCAACAGATCCTTGGTCAAAAGAAACTAGAGGCACTAAACTTTATTAATTTCTTGAGAGCCTTTAACATGTAGTCCCAATTATTAAAGGTGCAAGGCCAAAACAATGTAGATTATTTCTGTCTTTTAGAGGTCCCTGAATATCATTCAAGTATCTGGTACATTCTCAAAGAAGCTAAGGTATGACTCTCTTCTGTAACCAAGTCTGTCCCCTCTCGACCCTGTGTTCACTACCTACATCTGTTCTCTTTTGACCCATGATAAGGTAATAAACTTCCAGATCTCAGTGTGGCCTGTGCTGGCTGAAATGGTCACAGCTTTGTAGAAAAGTAATTTTTCTAGAGAAACAACACTGCAGAATTAAAACACACAGAGCATATAAACCAAAGTTAATTAGGCACATAATGATTCTTGAGCCATAAGGTTAAGTGTTGAAAAACAAGGAGATAAACAAATCTCATACACCAGACCACAGTGCATGCCACGTTGTAATTGATGTAATACATGGCTTAGCTTTCCTTCAGAGAGAAGGAAGAGTTAGGGAGTGAAGTGAAGCAAATAATGCAATACGTTAGCTGAAACAATAGTCACTGTATTAATTTGATAAAGTGCTGTATCACAGCAGTTCCTCTAATCTTGTAAGAATTTATCACAGAACTATTTCACAGCTAGAAACCACTGGATTTAGCTCCTAGCAATAAGAGACTTAAAGCCTTGTGAAAAAACTGACCAAGCTCTCTACAGAAATAACACATTTTGCAACTATGATACTGCAGTGCCGACTTTGATTTTTAAGAGATTAGTGATAGCAGAGGTTCTTTCTGCATATATTAATAACAATATTTTCAGAAACAGCTATTCTGAATGCAGGACCGTACTCTACTGCTAATAGGTCAGGGTCTCATGGTTTTGGAGGGTTTTTTTGTCTGTCAGCAGTTGTTTTTCCTTGCAATGTTTAGGTCTGTACACACTACTCAATCAATCAAGTTGAAACTACCTTATTAGTTTTACCAATTTTTACAAGATGTTTCCAGTTTCCAGCTGTGGCTATTATTTTGAAAAATACTGCTTCCTAGTAATACATATTAAAACTTCCCATTCGTTTTATTTAGAAAGTATTGTAGGTATACATTTTCTATGCTAGAAAGTGGTTATATGCATGCTGCTACATTAATGTGAGAAAAAGGAAAATCTCAAAACAGCCCTTAGCTTGCATACATGAACAGGCCTTCTACATAAAATGGCAGGAGGAGATGTTGTCTTAGCTGCTGCAAGGTACAGAAAATAAATCAGTAAGGTTGTCATCCAAAGTAATGTTTGTATACCCGAAATGCCAGAAAACCCTCAAGTTTCATGACTATAATCTTGCACACAAATGCCCACTTATTTTACTGCTTAGAAATTCTGTCATTGTGGCTGACCAGCTTATTCAACTGAACTGAAGTCTGTCTGAATATCCTTGAATCCAAGCACAAAAGCAACTTGATCTAATAAGTATCCAATAAGTTTTTCCTCCATTCTGCTGCAGGGCAGCTATTAAAAATAGGCAAACAATGAACGAAAAGGAGTGCTGCCTTCCTTTTGCTGCAGCTCCATGACTGGGATACCTCCCAGAAGCAGAGAGAAGTGACACCCCTCTGACAGTCACCAGCCTAAAGGGGTGCTGATCACTGCTCCTCTCCCTTACAGAGAAATTGCACACATCACTATAAAAAGCCTAGACAAAACTAAATGCATTTTTCATGTTTCATTTGCAGCAAAACACAAAGAGCTGAGAAACACCATGGAGAACAGGAGAGAGGAATTCTGATTCTGGAGGGTACATGTGGAACATGATTTTGCTTTCAGCTCCTGCTTCTGGAACTATTCATCCTGGGTTGTAAAACAGGAATAATCTAGCTGGAGATGACTGAAGTTTTTTGTCTCAAAAATTAATTAGGGCTCCCATGAGCCCATCCAGTGCTGAGATGGTCAGTCTTGCACTGTAAGATGCAATGGGCTTTTTTGCAAATTATTTGATATTATATCCTTCTTTTAAAGTTACAAAATCTAATTACACGTGACAGACACAATCAAAAATTGTAAGAATGGAGGACTGGAAAGAACCTAAACCCAGTGGGATATTTTGAAGCATTCCTAGACCATCCCTAGCAAGAGTTTGTTTCAGCTGTTCTTCAAAATCCCCAATGTCACCAGCTCCTTAACACAGCCTCCTCTGGACTGTCACATTTTTAACAACAAGGAAGATTTTCTTAATATCTGCCTTAAGCCATCTTTCCTTCAAATTAAATTGCTTTCTTCTTTTCTTTTTCCCAGTGACTATGTGGAATAATTGATCACAGGTATATTTATAAAAACCTTTAACATCTCAAAAAATTGCTCCAGTCCCTCCTTAGTATTCCACACTTTCAAAAAAACAGCTGCAGTTCTTTCAACCTTTTGCTGTTGTTGTTGCTTGGCCTTCATAAATCTCTCATAATTACTAATGCTCTTTCTTGGATGCTCTCCAATTTGTTTCCACCTTTCTGAGGTTCAGTACACAACACTGGACACAGTTCTCCAGATAACCTCGCTAGCAATAAGTGGAGTTAAATAATTACCTCCCCTGCCTGACATAACCTCTTCCTCGTAAGAATAATTCCAGAATGAGATGAGGCTCCTGGCAACAGTGTTGTTTCTCAGCCTTATTTATATGCATCTTGCATTGTAATCCCCCACCATTATTGGAAGTACTGTTCTCAACTTATTTCCACCTTTCGTTATTTGTGTTTGATACTTCCTTCTGAAGAACAGTACTCTGTGTTTGCCCTTATTTCATATTGTTGATATCATGGCATTTCTTTACACCATGAGCTCAAATTGAGGATTTTGCAGTGCTGTTTTGATCCATTTTCCTTATAACAATTTGGGTGAAGAGAATATACATTTCTGTTATTTCCTGTATATTCTTCAAGATCTGATCATTACCATGTTTTCTTACTCCTCTCACACTTACCACCCACTTACTGACATTTTCATTCTCTCAATGTTTTTGTTTGTTTGTTTTGTGGTTTGTTTTCTTTTTTTTTTAATCCTTGTTCTCTTGGAAGAAATCAGAGAACAACTGATAATTTTCCCTTTCTTGCTAGAATAAAGGTTGCCCTCAATAGCAGGAAAGCATTACAAAATGTTTCTGAACTAAGAAAAAAAATAACAATGTGCACTAAGAATGGAAAGAAATACAAATTGGGACTTAAGCCAATTCCCTTGATACGCATCATTTAACTGAAATAAGAGACCTTGCAGGCTAATTCACATCACACAACTACTGTATATAGTAGTGTAGAAGATGTTATCTCTCTAATCCACCAACAAAACTAACCCGTTGGAAGGTGTTATTCAAAGGGGAAGAGACCACAGATGCTGTAATACTGGAGCTTTCCCTACAGAGCCAAGCCAGGAAGTAGATATTTGCTTTTGAAAATTTACATTTTTATTATTCTTTTGATAATTGTTTTGAAATAAAACAGAAAGTCATTACGAGTTTCTAACCAACAGGGGGGAAATTATTGCAAATACCAAGGGAAAAGGCATCGGGGGCGGGGGGAGGGGCAGGCAGAAATATATATATATATATATAAAGAGTGAAATTACATGTTTAGAAGAAAGGAGAACAGACAAATAAAACCAGCAGTACTTAGGAAGACATATTTCAATGCCTTGAGGAAATTTCAAGATACAGCCTCCTAGAAGGCTAATCAAGGTGGAAACCTGTTAAAGAGACTGAGTTCCTTGAACAAACTGTATTAAGGGTGAATACACAAACAATCCTACCACAGAAGAAAGAAAAGAAACACAGGTAATTGATTGATATGGCTAAATCACGAGTGCTCTATGGATTTCAAATACAAGGAGGAGGTATCCAAAAATGGAGACAAGGTCAGCTTAAAACAGGCAAAACCAAAAGTATAGCATGACAAACAAATAGAAAAAAACAAGGTGCAAACTGGGATGAAAATAGCAAACAACATGGAGAATGGGACTCTGTATATTCCTCATGTTTATGTTTTGAAAATTTTCCTCATCTAGAAGTTTTCTGTACCAAACTCGATCTCCTTTGCTGCATTGTTTTATGTTTTTCCTCTCCTGTCATCCCAACTTGAAGAACAGGGGTTTACATCAGTCTTTCACATATTTAAAAACCTTTAGCATGTTCCCCTTTGATCTTGTCTGTTAATCTTTAATTACATTATCACTTTGCATTATCTCCATGGGATCACAGCTGTCACTCAGTATTTCAACTTTCTTTTTCATCTTGTGATTAAGATTTTTTATTCTTCTCCCTTTTTTATTAAACATATATACAAAAGCTTTGCACAGGCCACAACATTTTTTATTGCTTTGTGGGTTCTCCCTTTGACATGCACTGCATTTGAGCATTTTAAAAGCATTAATTAATTTTTCTCAAAAATAGTTGTTGTGAGATAGGTGCTATTATTTTCCACTGAATAGTCGGCAACCCAAGACACAGACATTCAAGTTAAAATTGTTAAAAGCATTCATTAATTACTGATAACCAAGTTCAGCCATATAGGAGGGTGATCCTTCGTATTTTGTGCAGGCTCAAAGCACAGTTCAGCAGGCATAGCTGGAGATATCAAGCATTATCTGCTTTAGCAGATTTGTCCCTCAGTGTAACACACTGGGAACATATTCATGGCCTAATGATTTAATTGACCTACCCAGTGCCATGTGATAGCTCTCTGGTAGAGGCAGGAATAAAACCCAGTTTTCCAAAACAATGCTCTACTCCCTTAAGCATTAATCAATGGTTATGTAATTGAAGATCATATCACTGTGTACAGAAGGAAACCAACAACTGTATGGTTAACTGTATCCCTGGTATTCTGTAGCCTGATTCTGTGACTTTTACAGTCATCAGATATTGTCAGGAGACATGTGGGGAGCATGGAGGAAGAAGTCTGGCAGAGTTGTTCACTTCTGATATTTGACATTACATTTTCCCCCAGAAAAAAGGAGACTCTCAAGGGAAAATTTTAGACTGGATCATATCATGTCCAAACCTGTCAATTGACACAGAACTCTGAAAAACTCTGGACGATATGAAAAGATTCCTACATTCAGGCAAATTTTCACCAGCACTGGGATCTTCTCACCATATAACTTACGAAATGTCTAGACTTCCCATAAAAGCAGGGAAATCATAGTCTTTTTGAAAAATACTAATAAAATTAAACAATAAATTGCAATTAAACAAAAAGAAAAATATATTGCAATTTTAAAAATTAGCAAAAAGCAGCTCATAGCTTGAATTCAGGTTTCTGATTTTGGTTTAAATGTAAGGCATCTTAAGAAATCTCTCTATTGTCAACAACAGATTAAATTCTCAAACCCCCAGTAGAGTTATCACTGTATTGTGTCCAGACTAGATAAGATTCAGTGTTGGCCTGGTGCCAGGTTTTCATGATGTGGAATTCCCATGCTGTTCATATAACATGGTGTCAGGTGCAGCCAGATTAGTAACAGAACCAGTGTGTCACTGGAAAGCAGATTCCTGACTCTGGAGTCAGAAAAATAATTTGCTTGTAGCTATGGAAGGGCACGTTTTTTGCTACCAGGAAGTTTTAACACAGCCAGACAGATTCACAAAACCTGTTCATCACACGTGGTTTGCAGCCCACACATTCATCTGCCAGCTTCTGTCTCCCACACCATCCTAGATGGCAAAAATCAAAATATAATGCACATAGCAAACCCATCCTACCTATGCAGCACAACAAAGGAGAAGCCTATATGGGACAGGTAGGTGTGCTTGCTATAGGGGACAGGCCACAGTCCCCACTTCTGGCTGGTTACCCCATCTGAAGGCAGATGCCATAGCTGGGAGCCCTGACCCCATCAGCAACCCAGGAACAACATGTGGCAGGCCAAGGCAAGGGAATCACTGAAAGCCTGGCCAAAACTCAAGATATCAGAGGTTTTTTAAATTAAGCAAAGGTACCATGCAAAGGGTCAACAGGCAGGAATACGTTTTTCTAGGCAGGTTAGGGATCACAGCCAAAATAAAGTGAGTTTTGAAGCTGGAATTGGAGCAAGGCTTAGGGATCCAGGCTGGAGACGAGGTCAACAGCAGGGTTCAAGATAGCCCACACAGCTGAGGGTGTCTCCCTCACACAAACACACCTCAGTCTGCACACCGGCTTCAGCAGCACGCAACAACCGATAGCCAGGAGTCACACCCAGAGGACATCTCTCCTCAGGGCAGGCTGTGACTCCTCATGGGCAGCAGCTCCCACCCACCCAAAACCAGCTTCTGAAACCACCCACACTTGAGGGTTTACATCTCATGACATCCCAGTAGCCTGCATCACACAGAGAGGAAAACACATATTTGATGAGGTCTTAGGCCCAAACACAAAAATGATCCAGCAGAGCAGTGTGATGCATGCATACCTCAAAAACTTCAGAAGTAAAAACAAAAAAAAAAGAAGAAGAATAAGGCAACAAAGATGATTAAGGGAGTGGAGCACCTCCCTTATGAAGAAAGGTTGAGGGAGCTGGGTCTCTTTAGTTTGGAGAAGAGGAGGCTAAGGGGGGACCTTATTAATGTCTATAAGTATATAAAAGGTGAATGCCATGAGGGTGGAGCCAGGCTCTTCTCGGTGGCAAACAATGATAGGACAAGGGGTAATGGGATCAAGCTGGAACACAAGAGGTTCCACTTAAATTTGAGAAGAAACTTCCTCTCAGTGAGGGTGACAGAACACTGGAACAGGCTGCCCAGGGGGGTTGTGGAGTCTCCTTCTCTGGAGACATTCAAAACCCGCCTGGACATGTTCCTGTGTGACCTCACCTAGGCGTTCCTGCTCCAGCAGGGGGATTGGACTAGATGATCTTTTGAGGTCCCTTCCAATCCCAAACATACTGTGACTGTGATACTGTAATAGTTATTTCACTAGTTATGGGGTTTACAGAATTATGGGGTTTAAAGAATTTAAAGAAGGATTAATTCCCTAATTTCTTTACCTTTTTTATGTAAAGACTGACACAGTGAAAGTGTTATTGAATCCTGACAAATATATCAGAAAAAGAATAAAATATGAGCAGAACTTTGATAGTAGTTGTGTCTGATCCCCAGTATCACAAGAGACTAAGGAAATTAGCTACAGTGCTAGGAAAAATATTTTATGTGAAAAGGATATAATATTTTTAGATCTGAGACTTACAACATCACATAGAAGGAAATAATTTGTGTATGGCAAGGAAACTTGTGTGGATGACATAAAAATGTCTTCGCAGTTATTCCCAGCTAAATTCCAGCAGAAAACTCTTTGTAAACCATGAACAGAGTAGAAACAAACAGCCTAGAACTGAAGTGAGCAAAACACTTAAACTTACTCAGTGTTATGGCCAGGACTTGGGTTCTATTCTCAGATTTGCCTTTTTTTTGCCTTTTTTTTTTTGTGGTGGTGTCTGCACAGTTTGACTGCTTCTCTGTAAAAGACACACCTTGAAGGAGAGCTGTGTAATACTTTACACTACACTTACGCTAGTAAAACCAATGGTCCCAGAAAATACAGCTGAGTACTCAATTATTATTACTATATCTCTGTGGGGAATTGTTGGAATTGGCACAGATCTGACCTCTGCTCCCAGATGATTTCTGGGCTTAATCAGGAACTAGCATAGGCCAAAAACATGCTCGCTGGTCACGCCGGGTAGTAAAGGAAAGATTTTAATAGTGAATTATTAGGAGGTCATTTCAAGTCAGTCGGTCTCAGTGTCGGACAACAGTCCTGAACACAGTTTACTGGTATAGGCACAGCCTAAGGGTCTGTAAGTAGCTCTGATGTAGAATTGTAGGAAGCTGTGCTTACAAGTGAGCTGTTGTTAATAAGTTTGTAATCAAGCAGTCTTTGGTGACTCCAGTATGAGTAGGTTACAGAATTGCCCAGGTGCCTGTCCCCACAGACGGATGTGCCAAACAAACCATGACAAGGTTAATAGTCCATCTCAGGACAAAGTCATCCAGATCCATTTCAGCTGTCTTCACTCATAAATTAAACTAATCCAGTTAGATTTAAACGCATCTGGATTAGGAATAATTGACCCACCATAGGCATTACATTCACTGAAACAGAAAATACACCTCCGAGGACAGATTTAAAAGGTAACACAGGGACAGGACACCTAGCTACACTTGAACATTATCTGTCCAATAGCCAGAACAGAGCAACAATACACCTGTTCGTAATTTTAAATACAAAATATTCTCCACTAAGGAGAATTAAACCAAAGTAGAGAGTGGCAAAATTGAATGTTCCTGTATTTTTGTGCTGTAGCTGTAGAGTAAGGTGAAAAGAAACAAAAGCAGAAATTATCAGATTGCCTTGGGTAAAGTAAATGACCTGCATTTTCCCTTCCAGCTTGATTGTATCTAACAGAAGATTTGAAAAACAACATTTTAGTATTTTTACTAACTATTCGGTCCTTCCTATGATGCTAGGTATAAGCCACCAGTAACTGAAAATAATAGAAATTCAAGATACATTATTTTTACATTATGTATCCATACCATCCAGAACAATGAATGTAGGAAGATTTGCAGGTTTTCTTACACTAATTCTGTTTCAATCCTTCTCGGCATAACACTGAAAAATAAAATCTCCTGTTATCACAAAATGAGTGTGCAGATATACCAACCTTATTTGGACTTCTTTTCCAAATCCTAGGGAAAAATTAGACAGCATCATTTTAAGTCAGATGTTTTCAACCTGTAAAGCCCTAAACACTTTTCAGAGAAATGTGGAAACCCTTGTAATTTTAAGCCTATTCCACCTTGGTTTTCATCTGTCTTTTTAAGATCCTTTTAGACATAGGCAATTGATCATTGAATTTCAAGTTGCAAATCAGTGCTCCAATGGAAACAAAAATATGTCACCTTTCCATTTTACCATAAAAGAAACTTGTTCGGGAAAATTACAGCTGCCAAAATAGCAGTGACTTTTGTCTCCCTGTGATCCAACCTATTCACTCCTTCATGATGCTTCTGAATGACCAAAAGCTTGAGATGGCACACTATAGATTTATGTCAATGAGAAGCCATGTGCAGAAACAAATATGCAGACCTAGATCCTAGTGCAGTACCTTAGGGTTTACTCAGTAAAGCTGGGAAGGAAGCATTAGTATTGCCTTTAAGCCTCATGCTGTTGCACCTTTATGAAAGAGAAACTAACTGATATTTCTATCATAGAATAATAGAATCATTGGGGTTGGAAAGGAACTTTAAGTTCATGAAGTCCAACCATTTAACCTAGTCCACCACTAGACCATGTTCTTAAGCACCACATTTAAACACCTTTTAAACATCTTCAGGGATGGTGACTCAACCACTTCCCTGGGCAGCCTGTTCCAATGCCTGACAAGCCTTTCTGTGAAGGTGCAACTTGAAGCCATGTCCTCTTGTCCTATCACTTGTTCCTTATGTCACTACAACCTCCTGACAGGTAGTTGTAGAGAGTGACAAGATCTCCCCTCAGGCTCCTTTTCACCAGACTAAACAAGCCCAGTTGCCCCAGCCACTTTTCATAAGAATATAATGGATCTATAAGGTATTGCTTCATATTACACTCAATCATATAACCAATTTCTACATTAAAAAGTTACTTTCCCCTCCATTCATCTTCCCTTCAAAGAAATTATCATTCTTTCAGTGGTCTTTAGTTTTCCTGGATGTTTCTTTTGGGACCAAAAATTTATTGTCTCTCTTTCTGTTCATACATGTGTCCTATCCTCTCCTAACCAAAAGCAAGTGAGGTTTTATTTCACAGAACCACAGAAAAGAGGTTCTGCAAAACCATCTGTTCTCCTCTTTTCTCCAAGCCATGGTTTCTCTCCATTTCAGTCTATTTAATAGATTTCAGTCATTCCTGATGTATCTTCTTGTGCTTCCTCTATACAGTGAAATACTACCTCCCCTACATGTGTGGTATATTCTTAACATCCCTCAGACATGCAGTTCTCCGCATGGTCTTCCTCATCATCAACCCAGCCACACTCTGTGTCACCCCTTCGCAAATAGCCATAATTGGCCCTGCACCTTCTTCCTACCTGTCTTGTTCCTCAGGTTGCTTTCTGTCCCTTGTATCTTTGTATTGAAAAATGTTGCCATCATTTTCCACAACCAGATGTAGTCAGTTCACTCCCTACAGAATCCACCCACACTCATTATGGCTTCCTCCAGAGTTCTCTATAAATATTAAAAAAAAAAAAAGGTACACTACACATCAACTGCAATATATAATTTGCAAGGAGAGGCATGATAAGCACATTATTTTAAATATAGAATCTGCTTTTCTCCTCATCTGGAGAATAAATTAATCCTGCAGAACAGCCGGCAAAACTAGAGGAATTAATGTTGCAATATTGTAGCAGCCACATAGGAAATCACAGGAGACCTTACAGGAGGAGGAGGTGATTTGATTTTTAAACAAAATCAATTTTATTCGTTCATATTTACCATCTCATATCCACATACTCATGACACCAAAATGTGTGAACCCAAGTCATCTGTCCAGTATCCAGGCAAGAGGCCATGTATATGCAGGTGCTGTGTCTAGGAGACTTTGCAATGATGTGGGAGACAAGGGACACCATCTGTCAAATCCTTCTCCCATCTGGCTTCCTCTTATGCTGGTGACCATCCACCAGTTTTAGTTATACCTTTCTGTACCTGTTACGAGCTGTCAGTTTCTTCATTCTCATCTCTACCTCCATGAGGATTTGCTCATTGTCCTTTGTCTCCCAGTCTTGGTGGGAAGCTGCAGGTCGATGTGTCCTAGGATCTTGCAGGCCATCAACACACGCCATTCTCACAGCCCTTCTCCTGACTTGCCCTCACTGTTTCCACACCCAAATATTCCCAGGATTAACATTTCTCTCTGTATAACTCTCTGTAACACCATCTACACAAGAAGGGCTTCAGGTTGCACTACACATTTGGAAGGACGCTGAGAGTTTAGTAAAACTGTTATTTCTTCAGAAGGTGGTGCCTAACATGACTATCAGGCCCTTAAGGTGGTTTGAATATGTAACCAAAGACTTGCATCATTTGAGACACTGTCTTATGACTTGGATGTGTTTATTGCACCAGGACAAACAGACCACTATGAGCAGTAGGAAATTGTAGGAATATAGATAGAGTATTTTAACTTGCTGCTCTCAAGGATCATTTATATCTCTCAGAGCCTGTGCAAAATCCCATCAAGGGCAATGTATTCCTTTTAAATAAATTGATTGTTAGGAAGTTTCCAGCAATAATCATAATTGCTTTAGTGCTGAATAAGACAAAAACATTCCTACAAAAACACTCTCAAGCAATTATTTGCACAGAAGATCACACACATTGTCAAATGAAAAACTATTGATAGGAAACAGTTATACTTACAGATTTCTCTACGTGCTTACAACATTCGACCTAACATATAGAAATTGTGAACAGAATAGGAAATAGCATTCTGAATTAACTGTACAAAATCTATAAATAAATGTTAACAGGCAACAGATGACTCGCATATATTTCTTGCTTGCTTCAGATCCCTTGCACCTCTCCACTCTCAAAACTCAGTGTCTCTGGGTATCCAGACACCTGATACTGTTTTAACACTACCATAGGATACCTTCCACTCAGTACATCCTGCTTCTTAATACCCAACTTTCCCCTCCAAATATTAGAAATAGCCCTGTCACAAAACTTAAGTTTACTTTAATGAGCATTAATTCTCCAATATTACTCATCTCAAATCCTGCTTCTTACAAGAAAATGCCACAGACAATAGCTTTCCCCTTCAGCAACCCATCACATTCGTGTTATGTCTTCAACACATCAAAGAAAAATACTTTCTGCCATAGAGTAGCTAGAGTTCAGGCTTCTTGTATCTCCAAGCGACCATGGCTGGATACAATATCAACACCAAAAAAAATATTGTTAAAAAAATAAATAAAATTGAAACTATAGGTACTAGTCTACATGTCCTTTCAGGTGGATATAGTATTAGAACAATATGTGGGTGATGTTTACTCACTCTTTCTATTCTATTTGTTTCATTTTAGCTTATCTGCACAATTTTAAGATGTGCTCTTCATTTCACCTACAAAATTTATTCCTTTTCTCCCTTACTTTGTTCATAGAATGGTTTTGGGTTGGAAAGCATCTTTAAGACCAGCTAATTTCTAGCACTCTGCCATGGGCAGGGACGCCTTCCACAAGAGCAGTCTGCTCAAAGCCCCATCCAGCCTGGCCTTGAACATTTCCAGGGTCGGGGTGTCTACAGCTTCTCTGGGCAGCCTGTTCCAGTGCCTCACCACCCCCATGGTAAATAATTTCTTCATAATATCTTATCTAAATCTACCATCTTTCAGTTTAAAGCCATTACCCCTTGTCCTATCACTAAATGCCCTTGTAAAAAGTCCCTCTCCAGCTTTCTTGTAGGTCTCCTCTAGGCACTGAAAGGCTCCTATAAGGTTTCCTCAAAGCCTTCTCTTCTGCAGCCTGAACAACCCCAACTCTCTCAGCTTGTCCTTACAGAAGAGGTGCTTCAGTCCATTGTTATTTCAATATGTTGAGTATTCAAGACTGATTGAGTGCAGTTTGTTCACTACCAGGAGGACAATTGTACTGACAGAAAAGTGCCTGTAACAAAAATTATTAATGCCTCTGAAAAATATAGCATTAAGTGCACTGGATATACTTCAGACTTCTGTGGGGCTGCTGATAATAGTAATAGTAATAATAAATTTTCTAGCCTCTCTGCTTTAACATCCTGAAACAGTTGCCCAGCAGTGAGATACCATAGCAAAATACAGTATTTTCTGGAAAAGAAAGACAGTGTTACAAAAAAACATTAACCTAAACATGTCAGCAGCTCTGTGCAGCAGAGCACTGCCTGAATTCAACCCTCAGCATAAATTCCATGTTGAGACTTGGTAATCAGAGTTTTTCATAGCAGCATAGTTAAGAAAGCCACGGTCACATTGGGGCTAGAAGGTGGCCTGTGCCCAAATCCTGATTTCAGACTTTTACAAACAAAGGAATTGCGAAGAAACTCCATTTTTGTTTTTAAAAGGCGTAAAAAACACACAGTGGGATCCCTAGAAATTCCTACCAAAGAATAAATACCACTATCTGAAGCTCACATTGTGTTAAAATAGTGCTTCATGTATAAACTCAAGTGGCTTACAATGAATTAACACCATTTCATAAAAATGTCTCATATGTTATACAAAACCAATAATATGTAAGGGAAAGGACACCTAATTGATGTAATATTGAGGCCATCAGTACTTTTTTACAGTAAAGTAATCAACTGCATGACTTTTAACATAACAGCATAATAATTACATTACTTCCAAAAACCACATTTCATAGCTGCATATACATATATTTATGTAATTTTATATATATGTATATTTGCATTTATGTATGATGTACCACAGGTTTATAGCGTAGAAGACATTTACCTCAAAAGGATTTGTGTCAGCTGACCTCATGTTTAATGGCAGCAGATCTGCTGTAATCTCTGCAGATTACAGACAACCTGTCCCATGGAAATGGCTGTGATTAACCACATGCACTGTGCCAAAGCAGCGGCAGCCATCAACATGTTGCAGTCCATCTATGCAAAGTCAGAAGCTTGTGGACATCAAGGGAGACTAGAAGAAACAGCCTTTCAATCCCGCTTTCATCAAATACCTTACATTATTGTGCAGCTAATCATACGCTGCCCTGCACATGGAGTTATCATCATTTTGGTTGCTTTCTGTTCTTTTCAGATTGTTCATAACAGTGTGGTAATGGCAATGAAGATTTTTTTTTGCTTCTGCATAAAACAGGACTGCAGAGCAAGATTACATCTGCCAGGAATGACGTATCTTTGCCTCCATGCAATTCAGACTGCCTGACAAACAAAAACCATCCTGATAGTGTCACAAGTCCACACAGGTGTGATGGAGTGCTGTTTTTCATGCAGAGCTCTGAGTTATCTCACTGCTATGAAAAAAAGCGCATGCAACAAGGCAATTTCAGGGTGACCACTTGGCTGCAGGCAGAGAAAAACACACAACATTCTAGCTGGGAACAATGTAAATCACATTTGTGCATGTGGCAGCCACCAGTACTCTGGCTATTGAAGGGCTTGATCCCAACCTCCCTGCTCACATCCCACTGGCTGAACGAAGGGTGAGGAAGAGTCAGAAGAGAAGCTGATTTCACTCTTAATGTACATAGGTGAACATTCCATCCTTTATATTCTGGATATGAAATTATCATGCAGTCTGAGTAGTTGTGTTTTTTTCTGTATACAAACAATAATAAATATTTCTATGGACCTGAAGATGAGCACTTCTAAGGAAAGGCGTTTTATCAGAGCATCCTTACTATGAAGAGAATCCTACTTAAGCCATTGAATATATTAATAAAGTCATTCTTAGGGAGCACACCATTACAGAGCTGACATTACTATGTGGGCCAGTAAGAAACAGGGTTTCAGTAACAGAAAAT